>NC_143156.1:21581355-22915217 GCF_041381405.1 Jatropha curcas | reverse complement strand
GGAATTTACATTTTTCATCTTATAAACATAACGAACAATAAAGTTAGCCGAATTATACGCGTTTGATATGCACACTGAATATTATTACAGTTATGTGTCCAACGTGTTGCAATATGTAATAAAGAAAACTTTGATGGAATGAAAATGCTGAATGCTATATGATTTATTAGAATTAAATTGTTTGATAACACAAATAATGTTTGCTGAATGTGATACCTAGAATGGAGATTGTACATGAAATGGGAAGCAACAGAGAAGATGGAAATGCAAAAGAGACGGCCAGTAGTGAAGAAGCATGTGATGATGAGGGACATAGTGATTCAAGAAGAGAGTGAGGTACTGTTGTTGGAATGTCGTTTAATGATGCGGAAGAGTTATTCGCCTACTATCGAAATTATGTAAAGAGATTGGGTTTTAGTGTGGTGAAATACTCTACTAAGACAAGTATAAACAGGGAAGTACAGTTCAAGACCTATGCATGTCATAGAGCTTGCAAAGCTGGGAACAATAGCCATAATTCGATGAGAGAGAGACCATCAGCGCATATTGGGTGTATGGCCAAAATTTGTGCTTCAAGTCAGGCTGATGGGAGGTTGAGGATCAACAAAGTGAGTTTTGAACATAACCACCATGCACCAAGTAAGGCTTGTTTCTTGGTGCAACACAGAGTTATTCAACCCCATGTGAAACGAACGTTAGAGGTGAATGATTTTGCAGGGATAAGGGCATGCAAAACGTTTCTGGCATTAGTTGGAGAATTTCGGGGATAAGATAGAATGCCATGTTTACAGAAAGACTGTGAAAATCATTTGGGAAAGGTAAGGAAGCTATTAATTAGGAAAGGTGATGCTAAAGCAGTACATGAAATGTTTAGAGAAATGCAATGGAAAAACAGAGTTTTTCTACTCCATAACTATGGACAAAGAGGGCTATATGAAGAACGTGTTCTAGGCAGACGCAAGAAGCCAAGCTGCTTATTAAGAATTTGGCAATCTGATTTCTTTAGATTCAACTTGCTGAATAGATATCATGTGCCGATTGCCCCATTAATTAGTATGAACCATCATGGGCAATCAATTCTACTCAAATGTGCTCTGCCATTAAATGCAAAGGTTTCAACATACTGATGGGTTTTACGCTGATGGTTGTAATGCAAGCGTGACATTCCTCGCAATAATTACTTGTTGGTTTAAAAGAGCAGAAAAATAAGAAAGAGAAGGAAAATTCTGCAGAGAAGGAAAATTTTGCAGATTTTGTAAGTGTGGAGAAACAAATCTTCACATTTCATTATTTCCATTACAGCATAATGTAAACATTTATACTAGAGCTATTCTAAAGTTTGTTCACCAACCTTCCATAAGTCAAAGAAGTTTGTTCACCAAACTTCTGTAAGTCAAGGAATTTTGTTCACCAAACTTACCTAAAAGCAAGGTAGCACCTACTTCTTGACTTCAACAAAGTACAACAAAATCTAAATGACTTTAACAAAATACCTCCAAAAACTGTCAACAACACTTGCATCAATTTACTTCAATGGAGCTGTAGCTGTAACTTTAACACTCTCCTTGATGCAAGAGTTGAGACAAATACCAAGTCGATTCTTAAGAAATTCAAATCTTGGTTTTGCAATGCCTTGGTGAAAATATCTGCTGTTTGGTCTTCAGAACTGCAATGAACAATCTAAATTTTATTTTCCTTTTCAGTTTCACGAATGCATGGTACTTGCTTTTTGTATGCTTGGTTTTTCTATGGAAGATTGGATTCTTAACCATAGTAACAGCTGATTTGTTGTCACAAAGTATTTTAGTTCAATTCTCTTGATGAAAATTCATATCATCTTCAACTCCTCCTGCATGGCAGCTCTCCACTCAGGCAATTTTAAGGCTTCATCCACCTGAGTTGGTTCAAGTGAGACAACATTACATCTGTTGTAAATTTCCTCTAGGGATCTGGTTCCTCTAATTGCATAATCATCTTCATTTGATTCTTCTTCATTGTCAACTGGAAGTTCTTGCTCTTGCTAAAAAGGATCTGTTCAAGAACTGATTTAGAATTTCCTGGCTCCATTTTACTCCAATCCCATTCTCCTTTCTCATTAAATTTGACACTCTGCTGACACACCTGATTAGTAACATGATTCAAAATTCTGTAGGCTTTGGATTCACTATTGTTTTCAACTACAGATGGCAAATCAGCAACTAACTTCTTGGATTGTAGCAATTTTAATGAATTGAGATTGGTGTGACCAAGTCTCTTATGCCACAAATCAGATTCTTCTTTATGACTCAACTAAGATTCTTCTTCGAAGTTTCTTAAGTTTAGAGGAAAGCTTCTCCGTTTCATTTTGACAGCAAATATCTTTAAGCCAGAAGGATCACTTATTTCACAAGTTTTATCTTTCAATAGCAAACTGTAATTCTTATCCAGCAATTGACCAACCGAAAACAAGCTTTGATTTAGTTCCGGTACATAAAGAACATCGGAAACAAGCTTTGTACCTGAAGGAGTTTGTACAATCACATCTCCTTTGCCTTTGACATCAACAAGCCTACCATCTCCAAGTCTGACTTTTGAAGAGTAGTTTGTATCCAAGCTATCGAAATTCACCAAGTTTGGTGTCTTGTGGTTAGTGCAGCCACTATCAACAAGCCATGCCTCTTTAGCTTCAATTGAGACACCACATTTTTCAATTTCATTTGCAGCAAATAGTTGTTCTTCATACTTTTCAGAATTTTCGGTGACTTGTGCATGATGGGCTTGTGTTTGTTGATTCTGGTTTGTAGAACAAACTTTCTCGGTGTGACCAAATTGCTTATAAATCTTACATTGAGCTCCAGGTCTGAACCAGCAGTAGTTCGCAGTGTGGTTTTTTTTTTTTGCAATGTGGACAAGGTGGAAATTTGTCCTTCCTCCAATTTTTTCTGAAATTCTACTTCATTTTGGCTTTCTGTCAGTTTGCTGGCCTCTTGAAATCAGCATCACAGTATGCTTGGAGATCAAGCGTAGAAGAGGTAGGGAAGAACAATTTCAAATTTATGGTGGAGGCTAAGTAGCGTAGAACATGAGAAGCACCTACCATATTACCTCGACAAGGGTTTTGCATGTGTTGAGATAACTGTTGAACTGAGTAAATAATGTCAGGTCTGGTGAAGCTCAGGTAAAGTAGTCTCCCCACTAGTCAACGGTAATAGTGGTTCTGTGAGTAATGGTCCCATGTGTGCTTGAATCTTTTGGCCTTGTACTAATGGTGTGGATGCATGTTTGGCGTGCTGCATGTGTGAATCTAACAGCATGTCTTGAATGAATTTCCATTGTGATAAGTAGATGCCATCATTAGACCATAGGATTTCAATGCCAAGAAAAATCTTGTGTTGCCTAGATCTTTTATAGTAAATTTAGAGTGTAGAAACTCTTTGACATTGCATATAAGTTGAATGTCAGGTCCAGCAACTAAAATATCATCCACGTAGATAATAAGTGCTAGAAAGTCATTGTCTTCTCCTTTGGTAAATAGGTAGTGGTCATTCACTGATTGTTGAAATCCGTACTGGATTAATGTATTTGTCAACTCTTGGTTCCACATTTTGCCAGCTTGTTTGAGTCCGTAAAGTGATTTAGTCAGTTTGCATACTTAGCTTTTAGAAGCTTTAGAATAGCCAGCTGGGGGTTGCATGTAGATGTCTCATTGATAAAACCATGTAGATAGGCATTGTTAATATCAAGCTGGTGAAGGTTCCATTGATATTTAGCAACTAGGGCAAACATAATTCTCACAGTTACCATTTTAGCAATAGGAGAAAAACTGTCATTGTAATCAATGCCTAGTTTTGGTTGAACCCTTTAGCAACCAGGCGAGCTTTATACTTGTCTACAGTTCCATCCTGTTTGTATTTGACCCTGTAGACCCATTTGCATCCAATGGCCCATTTCCCTTTAGGCAACTCAGTTAAGACCCAATGTACCATTGTCTTCCAAAGCCTGCAGTTCAGTTTGCATTGCTTCCACCCAATTTTCATTAGAAATAGCATGATTATATGATAATGGTTCATGAATTTTGTTGACATTGGATGCAAAAGATACATATGCATGTGAATAGGGTGAATTGGGTAAGAAATGTGTGGGATTGGAATTTGCACAATTGGTTACATAATCTATCATCCAAGCTGGTGGTCTGGAATTTCTTGTACTTCTCCTAAGTGGTTGAACTGGTTGGTCTGTGTGTAATGTCTGATCAGGGTCTGTCTGGTTGTATTGGATGGGTTGTTGGTGTTCTGGTTCAGTTGTAGGTGTGGTCTGTTGTCTTGTTTGGTCGGTATTAGGCATATTTTCATTTGTGATTATATGGTCTAGGATTTGTGGGTCATTGTCATCAAAACAGGTTGGTATCTTAAATGTACAAGACTCAAGAGGGGTGTTGTGATGGAAGGGGTAAACTGTTTCCTTGAACACAACATCCCTTGAGTAGAAAATCTGCTTAGAGTGCATGTCATAGATCTTGTAACCCTTCTGTTGAGCCCCATAACCTAGCAATACACATTGTTTAGCTCTAGGATCAAACTTGTCTTTGTGTGGTTTAGTATTGGTTGCAAAACACAGGCAGCCAATAACTCTTAGATGTGTCAGGTCTAGTTGTGTTTGATTTAGTTTTTCAAAAGGGCTTAACCATTCTAAGAGTGCAGAAGGCACTCTATTGGTCAGGTAAACAGCAGATAGGAGAACTTCAGACCAAAAAAATCTTAGGGAATTTGGCCTGAAAAGGAAGGGCTCTCCCAATATTCAAGATTTCTTTGTGTTTTCTCTCCACTCTCCCAGTTTTGCTGTGGAGAATAGGGACAAGATAGTTGATGTGTAATTCCTTTAGAAAGGAATAATGTCTTCACTACATTATTCACAAACTCAGTGCCATTATCAGTCCTTATTGTTTTGATTTTGGTGTGAAATTGGGTGTCTATTAGGTTAGTAAAGTGGTCAAGAATTGAGTGGACTTGTTGTTTGTTTGGTAACATGTAGGCCCATGTGTATCTATTATAGTCATCCACAATGGTAAGCATATATCTGGCACCAGTTAAAGAAGTAATAGGATAAGGTCCTCATAGGTCAATGTGTACTAAATCAAATATGCCTTAGCAATATTACAACTTGGATAAAATGGTAATCTTTGTTGTTTTGCAAGGGGGCAAACATTACATTCAAGAGCCCACTGTTTGTATCAAAATTTATTACATGATTTTGTCTAGCCATAGAGATATGACCCAGTCTAAGATGCCATAATAGTCTCAAATGATCATCATGTGTAGTACAAGTAAGTAGGGCTTTAGTAGTAGTAATAGGCATAAAACACTTCTTATCAAGAAAATATAAGCCTCCATTCAACTTGCCATAGCTATTACTTCATCAGTCTGCAAAATCCTGCAACAAACAGTGGTCAGGTAGTGTTTTCACTGATAGTGCATTGTCTTTTGCAAGGGCTGATGCAGATAATAAATTGCATTTGAATGTTGGTATATATAACACATCCTTTAATACCAATCTGTCATGTATTATGATCTTGCCAACATGTGTTATAGTTCTGGTGGAGTTATCAGGTAGGGTTACTGTTCTAGGTTTAGGTAATTTGGTTAATGTATGAAACAGATGATGCATGTATGTCATATGATCAGTTGCACTAGTGTCAACAATCCATGGAACTAATTCACATTTATCATGCACATTATAATGAAAATGAGAGACAATACCTGCAAAAACTGACTGTGTTAGCTATAGGTGTATCTCCTGCCTTATTATCATACTGCATTTTATCTTTGATTGCACGCTGGATCTCCATTCTCACCATTCTGGATACATCATTCTCATTGCCTCCTAAGTTAACATTCAACTGTGCATCACCTACTTGTCCTTAATGTGCTTGAGCTTTCTTTTTCTTTTTGAGTTCAATAAATCAATCTGGATAACCAGTTAGTTTAAAACAAGTTTCTCTAGTGTGGCCGATCCCATTACAGTGATCACAATGCTTATCAACTTTAGATCTAGAATTATTGCTTGTATTTTTGCTGTTGTAGTTTGATTTTTGCACATACATTGCACTACTATTCTCACTTGAATCATAGATTGTAGTATTCACCTCCCTCTGTTTTTCAACACTCAGTACCATTGAAGAAGCCTTGCTCATACTTGGAAATGGATCCATAAGCAGGATTTGGTTTTTAACATTGTCATATGTATCATTCAATCTTAAGAGGAAATGCATGAGTTTTTCCTCTCCATCTAGATCTGAGACTGCTCTTATAACACCACAGGTACATCCTTTTGCAATTCCACAGATGCATTTGGGAATGGGCCTTAAACAAGCCAACTCATCCTAGAGTTTTTTAAGTTTTGTTTAGTAATTAGCTACTGTTTGGTTACCTTGTACAGTTACTGAAATATCTTTCTTTATTTGGTAAATCATAGGTCCATTAGATTCACCATACCTGGTGGACAGTTCATTCCAAAAATCTTTGGAACTTTGATAATACAGAAATGCTTCAACTAAATCTTTAGAAATAGAGTTTAAGATCCAAGATGTTACCAAATTGTCGATTCTCTGCCATCTCTTTCTCAATGGAGATCCAATTACAGGTTCCTGTTCTTCACCAGTGACAAATTCATACTTGTCTCTAGCCTTTAAGGCTATGGTCATAGATCTGCTCCATGACAAGAAATTCCAGCCATTCAAGGAAATATTAACGAGGTTTGAAGCTGAATTTTCAGATGCAGAAACTTTATAAGTTTTTGATTCAATATTTGTATTTTCATTGTTTTGGTTATTGTTTTCTGCCATTGATTTTAGGAAAGGAAGCTTGAATGAGGCTTTAGAACTTCAGATACCAGATCAGGCTCTGATACCATGAACAGAAAAGAAAAATAGATGAAGAATTTTGTATATTTCTTTTCATTGTGAAATCTGTACATTGGGTTCTATTTATATTTACAAATGTGTAGTATATTCTTATTTTAGGACCTACTGTATTGTATATTATCTCATGTAATAGAATTACAGCTGTAAAATGGATTTGTTATATGGGTTAATGGGTTAGTTGGGTTTGTTATATGGGTTTGGGTTAAATAAAATGGGTATGGTATGTGGGTTTAATATAAATAGAAAATATTGTGTTTGAATTTTAAGGTTTTCTTTGGTTAGAACGGCAGCTTCTCTGATGTTGGCTTTTATGCTCATATTCGTTCAAACCAGCCTATGATATTCTTATTCAAAAGTGCACTTCCATTTCAATGTGAAAGTTTATCGAATTTAATTGAAAAGGAATAAAATTTGCAGTGATTATAATCTCTTCGGTTTGTAGAGTTTGTTGGTCAACTCATATAATGCAGCTTTTTCGATTCATTGCGTTCCAATGGAAACAAAAAATGTTGTTGTCTAATGCCTACGTGCAAAAATGTAAATTTAGTATCCATGTGACAGCTTACTCAATACACATTTGATCAGCGATAGAAAGGATTCGATAGGAAAAAAAAAAAATAAACAAAAAAAAATTTGGAATGGGAAAGTAGAAGCATTTATTCTGATTAGTATTGTGTGAGATGTATGGCTCTAGTTACAATAAGGACTACATAAGGTGCATAACATAAGCACTTCCATGAAATAAACTGGTAAAATCAAAAATGAAAAAAATACATAAACAAGATTTTATCTAAAACCAACCTAAACTGACAATGTAGCCACTGCAGTGCTTTCAACTGCTTGTCAATGCGATTTGATGCGTGTGGCCAAATGTTTACTCTTCTAAAATCATGTGGGCCACCTATGATAATGCTTAGTTCCATCATTTGGAACCTACGAAGTAGTTTGCTCTCATCGGGCACCCACTACTCTTATGCGCATGTTTGAGTGTGTCTATAATGTGTTTGCTTGTTGGGCATAACCCAGTTGAAATATGACACGTATAATATGTAGCAGTTGTTGATAAAATGTGACACATCTTTATATGCTTTAGAGTGCAGTGCTAGTTAAATTGCTGCCAGGCGAAGGTTTTTAAATCAAGTATTGAAAATGCATGGCGGCCTGTTTAGTGTCGATATCTTTAAGGTATAATCACACGGGTTATAACAATTAGCAAAAGACTATCAAATACGCAGCACAAAGTAATTTCTTCCCAAAATTTCATAGAATTGTATTTATTTAGACTATGTTCCATTGTTGTACTTTATCTTTGATAAGTTGTCTTTCGCTCACTCTAAATCCATTGATTCTACTTGAGATATCATCTATGTCATTTTTTAGACTTTCGTTTTGTGCTACGTCGAACAAAAAGCATCTTATTTACAATTACTTGTAAATGTTTTTCATTCAGAAATCGAAATTAACATTTTTCGTGTTCCATTTCATTTTATATTCATTGATATCATAGCTTGAGTTTTCCCTGTTTATAATGTTAATAGACTATATTAGACGTGGCTAATTTTCAGACTTTTATGTTTCATCTTAAACAAATTAAATGTAAAATCATATTCCTAGGCCAAAATCTATTGTGTTCAGACAAATTATATAAAATATAAAATCAATATAAATTCAGGTGGAATTATAGTACTTTTTACAGTATAGCTTCTCACGTAGAAAGCATACTAATTATATTTCATAAAATTGATCACATTATTCAATATTTTATTTTTTTGGATTTTATTTTATTTTATTTTTTTATCTTTATTTTATTTATGGGAGAAATTATTTCGCTGCTATTTTATCACTTATTTGAGAAATGATTGGTTCCTAAATAATATAATATTTTAAATATTGGCTACATAATGTCAATTAGTACTCAATTTGTATTTTATTTTCCAAAAGAAAGAATTTAAAAAGCAAAAATCTTAGGGAAAATTGTGCAAGTTGATACACTTCATTTATTTTGCCACAACTCAATTCTCAAAACGTACAATATATTACGTGTTATTATGATTTCACTTTACCATAAAAAGTTTCATTTCATTTTATGAAATCATAAAAGGGTGTAGATAGTATACCTCTAGAAATATCAATAATTATGACAAGTTTACAATTGAATTATGTTATTCATTACTGACTGTTAAGTTAAAACGTAACAAATTTGATAAATTTTATAAATTGAAATTCAAGTCAAAATACAGGATATATACTCTATTCAAAGATATGACGCAATATTAGATGATATAAGAGAAAACAAGAGATCAAATAACCATACATGATATGTAAAGGGAGTGGGTCGAATACCTATCTCTTGTAGCGCAGCAGATGAATAATCTCTAGCCTCGCGTTACAAGTTTGCTGACCGTAGGAGCAATCACATCAAACGAACTGCTCATATTGTCCACAATCTAAAAGCCCTACTGTCTCTTGTAGAGTTGAGAGAGCAATCAAATTTTTTGTAGAGTGTATTCTTTTCGTTTCTACTTTTGCGTCTATGTAAAAGAGAATGTGTCCCCTTTTTTCTTTACATTTAGTTGCTAGTCTTTAAATTTAGTTGGACTACCGTGGGTTGAAGGAATCCCACTAAAACATAAAACTCTCTAAAATAATAATTGACTAAGATATTTAAACTTTACTCATAATAATAATTAGATATATTAATTATTATCACGTATTATTAATGGACCCGAGTTAAAAAGGCTAGTCATGGGTGTACCCATACCCGTCCATTAATTCCAACATCTCCCACTCCCACATGACGAGAATTGACCCGCACATAGCTGGACATTCATCCTTAGCAGATAGACCATGCAACCAGCATATTTCGAGAGTTCTCTGCTATACACTTGTTAGAGATATATAGCATCTCAGAAAAAAAAAAAAAAAAACTCTTCAGAGTAGAAAAGTATGCAATACCACAAATTATTTATCACATTTATTGTTAGCATTTATCTTATAACATATTCCATGTTCACAATTATGTTTTCTTATAAACATAATTGGTTGACCTGTGAACACGAAAACTCAAATGTGACATACAAAATAATCTTCCATTTAAATGAATTTTCTCGATCATAATTCAACTCGCTTTTCTAGAAGTGCCCCATTCAATCGCATCAATCATATTTTTTGTCAACACTCTAAGATAGTAATCATTGAATTATATCTCAAGAATCAACCAAAAGTCATAAGGGTACTAGTTTAGAGAACTATTATTCTCATAAGAGTCTCACATAAGCAACATTTAAGATCACTTACCTTGGCAACTCATTTGGTCATCATCTCGCACACGTGGTATGATGCACATGTCATAGTGTTATTTTCTCTCCTTCTATACGGAGTGCATGTCTACTAAAACATAGATTTAGTTTTCAACACTATGCAGATAATAGTTCAGACATACTTAATGTCTAACTTGAGTTCACTAGTCTACTCAATACACCTAAGAACTCACATCTGGCGACTAAGACAGATTTCAATATATTTACAAATAATTATATCCATCATAACATCATCATGTTATAAAGATCTCATTTCTCAAAAATGAGTCGACTGGTTTGTTTTAAGCACAAACTCTTCTGATTATCACTTGGACAAATTGCTTAACCAGTCTTAACTTTGTTTATCACATAGATAGACAAAGATGATTACCCATGTGAGGAGGTTAATCATGTGTCTGTTTGACATGCTGTTAATGAATCAAAAACAGTTAATGTATAAAGAACATTCACACTCATGTATGTATAAAACAATCAACACGTCTTATCATTGATAAACTAGGTGAAAATCATAAAGCTAAAAAGAAATTTAACATCTACGTAGTGTAACACCGACCGCCCAGCCCTGAGAGACTCGACGGCGGATGCCACATTCGGTGCCAGAAACATCGTCCTAACTTAACATATAAATCACAAAATCAGATTGTGAATTAGAAGTGATTAAGTATTTACAAGTTTAGCGAGTAATTTTTTATTTGTTATTAAAATATATATAACTTATGAAAAATAATTTAGGAAAAATCCTACAGCAAAATTACAAGAGTTTCCCTTTAAAAACCAAGCTCGCCAAACATGAGAATACAAAATACTCCCAATTTTAAGCTCTAAACCCCAGCAAACTCCAGTAATCATCATAGCAATACAACAACACTTCTATATTTTCATAACTATATAAACCTTCAATAGCATTTTAATGATCATCAATTAAATGCATTCATTATATATATATCAAGTCCTTATGTTCTTAATCATACGAACTATCTTAAACATATTTTATGGCCAAACATTAAATAAAATTTCCAAATATATACACCAAACTAATTTATCATTACATGTTTAAGTTATAATTCAAATAATATAATCTCCGAAAATGTAATAATTATACATGCCATGATTCTTAAGTACATCAAACTAAGTCTATCACTACTAAAATAGTCTCTTCTGTTCTGAAGCTACTCTTCTGATCTTCAAGTAGCAACCACGGTCTTCAACCTGCGAGTGATAAAAATCAACGCGCTGAGTATAAAACTCAGCGGTGCTCATAAATGACAAACTTACCAATGTTGCACTGGCAACACACTTAAAATATAAATTTTCATCAAAAGAACATACATTTACATTTATAGCAAAAGAAATATCAAATAAACTTATAATTAATAACATAAATAATTTAATTCTTCCAAATCATAAATTCATTACTTGGACATTTATTAAACTAATAACACATACTGTTTATTTTAAAATCATGTACCGAAATATCATGCTTTGAAAATTCATTTGATAATATAATCATTTATTTCCAACTAAGGTTTACTAAAATAATATAATCTCATTCATTTAAGTGCCTTAAAAATATTTTCCAAGGGCTCGCATACACTTAGGAGAAAGAGAAACAGATAGGTTTTCATAACTTATTCGTAATGGCCTTAGGTCGCCAACCTTTTCATAACATATAGAGTGCGTCCACCCAAACATAAGACACCCACGTGCCCAGCATATGATCATAACTTCTTATCATATCGGCATCAAATGCTGAGCATGCTCATCATACATAATAAAATCAAATCACGCATCAAATTCACACCAAGTATATTAGAGCCCAAAATCCTTGTTTTAATTCTTAATTTATAATACTTCTCATAAAACTTGTCTTATTCTTTAGTCTTCTTAAATTCATAATGTAAGCTTACTTTAGAACGTAAGTAACTCATGAAAATTTCATAATTAAACATAATTACTTAATATAGAAAATTTTTTATCATATGAAATCATATATGTAAGTTTACTTTAGACTCATGACAACTTCATACTTAAACATAATTACTTAATATAGGAAATTTCTCATAAACTCCTTTTCTTTTAAAACTTTCTTAAATTCTTAAAGTCATAATTACTTAATATAGGAAATTTCTCATAGGAAATTTCTTATCATATAAACTCATACTTATACAAAATTCAAAGCACATACACCTTAAACACCCATTTTTTAAAAAAATCTAAATATGTGAAAGTTATCAAAGTAATCATACTTATGTCATACATATTAAGTAAGCCTTATTACTCTAAGGTGGTTCGACCTCTTCATGAAAACCAAGGGGAGGAATTTCCTTTTCCAATCAAGCATGCTAACATAACTCTTACGCACCAAAGTATCCATTTCAACCCTCATCATGCATTATCTAAACCAATTCCACACTTTTTCCCGAAATTTCCAACAATTTTTCCCATTTATATCCATTTAAATATGTCCACAATAACACTAGTCAAACTTGTCTTAGTTTTGTCAAATAAATCCTAAAATATACAAATAATCAAGAGAACTTCATCACACATGATTCATACATACCCTTATCCATATAAACCTATGATTTAAGACATAGGAAATTTCCAGCATTATAACCTTGACCTTTGCTGGGTTTTTAAGATATAATTTGAGTTATAGGGTTTCAAATTGAATGAAATTAGATTCATTAGAAATCTAAGATAAAATTCTACAAATGTTATGAAGGGACCATAGCGCAGTTCAATATGTAAGGTAGCAAACAAAAGTTAGGAACACAGACCAATAGTCTAGACCTGATTCAGCAGAACCAAGTCCAATGTTTATTAAATTCCTCCTTAACCAAACACTCAAATTAAACCAATCCAAAACCAGAGAAGTCTCAAGACATAGGGAAACAACTCTCATGAAGAACTCAGAACATAATCTTGCCATTATAATGGTCAAAATGGGCACTCAATTCAGTGATGCATGTGGCCCGTCATAACAGAGTCAGTTTGGTAGAAGGTTTCCCCAACCTTTGGCTCAAGTAGAGAATCTCTAAATTTCTTGAAATTAGTCGCCAAAAACCACTTCTCAACCTTAATTCTCTAGGATTTATAACTTAAATCAAGTTGGTGGGAAAAGATTTGGTGGATTTAGTGAGTAGGAAGTGAAGAAAAACAAAGAGAAGAAGAAGAGGGAGTTGGCGTTAACATGGAGAAGAAGAAGAAGAAAAGAAAAAATGTTGCTCAATAATTGAGAAGTTGACTTATAAGGCAACTAAAGGGTAGTTTAGTATTTTTCCACAATTGGATGGCTAAGATTAAGTCAAAAGTAATCTCATCTAATGGCTAAAAATTTTCTCCAATTAAATTCCTTCAAAATATTATTTATCTCCACAAAATTCTCAAATTTAATCCTTAAAAATAATTCCACAAATTTGTTAACTTAATATAACACCATAATTCACTATTCACTAATTATCTAAATTCTCCAAAAATATTTCTTACTTACTTTCTACCCATAAAAACCATGCATACATGCTCCAAAAATCTTAAAGAAAATATAAAACATATATTGCCATTTTTCCAAACCAAAATAATACCGACTCCCAGATTGGTGGTACTATTCATAGACCGGTGGTACTATTCACAGACCGGTAAAACTACTACTTTAGACACAAAAAAATTAGGGCGTTACACGTAGTCCTTGTGATTTTGTATGTCCTCTGAATACATCTCCAGGCACAGGTTTGGTCAATGGGTCTGCCACCACTTCACACTTAGATGTGTATTTCATATTCACCTCTTTTCGTGTAACCATGTCTCTCACAAAATTGTACTTTATGTCAATATGCTTGGTTTTGCAATGAAATTTTGGATCTTTAGTATAAGCTATTGATGCTTACTGTCACAGTTGATTACAATTGTTTCACTAATAGCACCAACACACAAATGTTCTAAAAATATCTTCAACCAAACTGCTTCTTGTACTGCAGTCGAAAATGCTACCAATTCAGCTTCCATTGTGGAAAATGCTATACATGATTGTTTCTTGCTACTCCAAGATATGGCCAAAATGTTAAGCAATAAAATAAAACTAGAAATGGATTTTCTCTCATCCTCATCTCTTGCCCAATCTGCATCTGTATAGCCTCTCAATTGTAAATTACCACCTTGATAACACAATGAATAGTTCGCAGTACCTTTAAGATATCTCAATAATCCTTTTAACTACTATCCAATGTGCTGGACTTGGATTGGATTGATATCTACTTACCATCCCAACAAAAAAACAAATATCAGGTCTTGTACACATCATTGCATACATCAGACTTCCAACTGCATTTGCATAAGGAAATCTCTTCATTTTATCTTTTCTTCTAAAGTCTTGGGGTATAATCTTAGACTCAGGTTATCACCTTTGGCAATAGGAGTATCTATTGGTTTATAGTCACGCATATTAAATCGTTCAAGGACCTTCAAAATGTATGCCTCTTGTGAAAGAGACAATAATTTCCTTGAACGATCCTGTGAAATCTTAAATCTAAGGATATACGCAGTTTCTCCCATGTCCTTCATTTCAAAGTTGGACGATAACTACACTTTAACATGAGTTTGGTACTCTAGGTCATATCCGGCTATTAATATGTCATCAATATATAATGACATGATGACAAATTTTCCATTTGATCTTTTCGTGTAAACACAATGATCTTTGTCAATCATAGAAAAACCATGCAATGCGATTGTTCTATGAAAATTAATATACCATTGTCTCGAAGACTGCTTTGGACCATAAATTGACCTCATCAATCTACAAACCTTGTGTTCTTAGCCTTCTTTGATGAAACCTATTGGTTGAACCATATCGATTTCCTCATCCAATTCTCCATTGAAAAAAGCAGTCTTTACATCCATTTGATGTAATTCTAGATCAAGGTTTGCCACAATTGCCCAAATTAACCTTATGGAAGTGAACCTCACAACAGAAGAAAAAGCTTCTTTATAGTCAATTCCTTACTGTTAAGAATACCCTTTTGCAATGAGACAGGCCTTATCACTCTCGATGCTGCCATCAGCTTTGCACTTGATTTTGAGAACCCATTTGTTCCCAATAGCTTTACGCCCTTGGGAAAGATCTACCAATTACCAAACTTGGTTTGAGATCATAGACTCCATTTCCTCTTCCATTGCTTTTATCCATTCATCCTTGGCTGGACATGAGAATGCCTCCTTGACACTCTTTGGTTCCTCGTCATCTTGTGGGGGTAATCATGAAAACTTCATTAATGCCTTCGACCTCAAAACATCGGCGAGAATGTTTCCACGATTACTACATCTTAATTGTGATTCTTGAGGAACATTTTCATCAAGATCCACAGGACTCCCACTCAAACTAGGATCCACTAACGTTCCAGTAGGACTTGGATTGGTACTCCCACTTGGACCAGGATCAATCTCATTCAGATTTGTTAGTGGATACGGATTATCCACCAATATCCTCCCACTCAAAGGAAGTGATCTAACCGAGTCCTGATCTAAGGTCTCAAAAAAAGAAAGAGTACGACTTAATTCATTCTGCTTAGGAAAATCATTCTCTAAGAACGTGGCATCTTGTGATTCAAATTCAATTATACCTCCATTTTCATGCTCACCTATGAAAACATATCTTTTGATTGTTCAGAATATCTCACGAAGATACTCTTTCTACCTCTCAGGCCTAGTTTCCCATATTTATGAGAAGTATCATAAACATAGGTGGCGTATCCCTAAGGTTTTAGGATGCTTAAGTCAGGTATTCTACCTGTACATAACTCATATAGTGTGGAAGTGACTGATTTTGTAGGTACACGGTTGAGCACATAGGTGGCTGTTAGCAAAGCAACACCCCAAAAAGGATTAAGCAAATTTGTTTAAGCCATTATTGACTTAACCATTTCAAGAAGCGTTCGATTTCTTCTTTCCGCTACACCATTTTGTTACGGTGTTCTTGGAATAGTCAACTGATGTTTTATTCCTTTTTCATCAAATAATTGTCTGAACTGATAAGATAAATATTCGCGACCACGGTCAATTCTTAATGCTTTGATTTTCTTGTCTAATTGATTCTCAACCAAGTTGGTATAATTATTAAAGCATTATAATGCTTCAGATTTATGTGAAATCAGGTAAACATAACCAAAATGTGTATGAACTAATTGCAATGGTATGCTGGCTCTAGTTCCTTTACCAAATGGTTTTCTTGCTATTTTTCCTACTAGACAATGTTCATAGATAGACAAATCTACCTTATTAATATTAGTTATAAGACATACTTTTGCTAAATGATCTATTCTTTGTTGACCAATATGGCCAAGTCTAGCATGTCAGATATTCACATCATTGTCATAATTTTGTGAATTTAAAAAAAAGGGAAACACTAACTGATAGTGTTAATTTTTATAGTGTTTTTATTGTAATTTTCACTAAGATTTCTAGCATTTTTAATTTCTCTAAATTAGTTTTTATGTAATATTGTTATATTTTTACTTAAAAGCTTCCTTGAAACACAACTCACTTGAGTTAAAGAAAAAGTGTAGGATTTTGCAAGAAAAGGACAAAAATAAGGCAAAACATAATTAGCACGCTCCAGCCCGTGCTAAGGCGCACGATCGTGCCAAATGCAAGGCAAAACAAAGCAAAGAACCAGAGGCGCGCACACCCCAGCCCATGCTGAGCCGCACACCCGTGCCACAACTGCCCTGGACTTCTAGAGAAGCGCACGCCCAAGCTCGTGTTCAGGCGCACGCCCGTGCCCGCACTGGAAACAAAGACTTGGCCCGTGCAGTTGAAGCACGCTCGTGCAACATATGTTCCAGACTTCCAGAGGATGGCACGCCCCTGGCCATGCCAGTGCACACGCCCGTGCTCTGGAACTTCCCCAGACCGTGCTGAACAACACGGCCTGTGCTGAGAGCCTCAGACTTCCAGAGCCTAGCACGCCCCAGACCGTGCCAGGCAGCACGCCCATGTCAATCAAGAATCCTGAATTTAAGTCAAAAGTTGCCAATTAATCCCTACCATTTTCACAGGATACTTTGGATACTCTCTTCACATGTCAGTCAAACTTTAACCATATGCACTTGGAAAGCCATAATTGAGAGTAATTTATGGCTTGATTTAGAACTTTTCCACCACACAAAGTTGGACTTTACTCATTAAAGCATGTGGATTGTTCCCCCAAGAAGTCTATATAAAAAGGGGGAGAAGCCATTCCAAAGGCATCACACACATTACACTACACTTCACTCCTTCTTTCTCTTATAGCTTTGTATATAGCTTTATTCTTTTAGAAGGTAAGTATTCAAGAGTTGTGCAAGGTTTCAAGGAAGCCATCCAAGCAATTTATCACTAGTTCTTATTTCTAAACTCTTAATCTTGTTTATTTCTTTCATTATTCTTATTGATTATGGAATATTTATCAAGTATTGTTGAGTTTTACTTAAGTGCTATGTGCAACTAAATTCTTATACTAGGGGTTTAATGTAGCTTAATCTCTTTTCCAATTTATGCAATTAGATTTATTTTTCCTTATTCAAGTTATGATTTATTAATAAACTTAATGCTTCTAGGCAGAATTTTCCCCTAGATTGATTTATTTCAATTATCACTATCGGAAGAAGGATCTTTGATAAGAAAAGGTTAATAAAACACATGAGAATAATAACTTGATGCGGAAGCTATATGGTTTGACTCATGGGGGTTTTTATGATTTATCAACCTTAAATTGTAAATTCATAAACAACTACATAACTTAATGATTTAATTCATAGTTAATTACGCTATTGGAAGATAGGTAATTAAATGGAATTAAAATAGCTAGCAATACATCGGAAGAGCTTCTTAGTGAATTCAGAGTTGTTTCCCCTACTTGAATAATTAAATTGATTAATGAACTAATGAAATAAATTGGATAGAATTAAGTGAAATCAAAACCCCTAGTAGCTTCAATTCCTTGATTTCTTTTAATCAATTTTTGTTTACTTGACTCTTGTTTATTTTACATTTATAAAAACAATTCTCTCAATTATCGTTTAAATAATAACGAGATAACATAATTTTAGTACTTGGATTACAATTCTTGTGGGAACGATATCTTATTCATCATATATTACTTGTAGCGATTTGTACACTTGCGAAATAAGCTGTCAAGTTTTTGGCGCCGTTGCCGGGGATTGGCAATACCAATATCAATACGAATTATCTTGTTATTAATTTAGACATTTATTTATTCATTTGTTTTTTATTCGTTTAATTTTTCTATAGAATATCTCAGGTTTTATGCAAAGAAGATCTAGAAGAACAGAACCTCTGATCTTTGATCCAGAAGTTGAGAAAACCTACAGAAGAAATAACGCAGCAAGGAGAGAACTAGAAAATAGATCCGAACAACAATCAAATATGGACAGAATTAATCCTCAACTTCCGAACATACCTCTTCCTGTGAATCCTCAGAACAGACAGCAACAAAATATCAGCACATTGCGAGATTATACCACGCCTTCTCTTAATGGAGCTACCTCTAGTATCACTAGACCAAGAGTGGAAGCTAATAACTCTGAAATCAAACCAGTAATTATTCAATTACTTTCCACTTCTATTCAATATGGGGGGCTTCCTAGTGAAGATCCTAACGCTCACATCACTAATTTATTGGAAATTTGTGACACTTTTAAACAAAATGGTGTTTCTGAAGATGTCATTAGATTAAGACTCTTTCCTTTTACTCTAAGGGACAAAGCACGATCATGGTTACAATCTTATCCCGCTGGAAGTTTTACAACTTGGGAAGAGTTAGCCCATAAATTTTTGGCTAAATTCTTTCCATCTTCTAAAACAACCAAGCTGAGAAATGAGATCATGACTTTTGTTCATCATGATCAAGAAAACTTATATGAAGCTTGGGAAAGATTTAAAGATTTGTTAAGAAAATGTCCCCACCATAGTCTGCCCAAATGGTTATAAGTCCAAACTTTCCATAATTCTTTGTCACCTAACATTAAAATTACACCTGATGCAGCTGCAGGAGGATCTTTTGAAAGAAAGGAGATCGATGAGGCATACGATTTAATAGAAGAAATGGCAAGCAATAGCCATTATCAAAGCAGTTCTGAAAGAAGAAAAACTGCAGGAATCTATGAAATTGATGCCATCACAGCACTAAATGCAAAGGTAGACAACATAGTAAGAAAGTTAGTCTTACTAACCACTAAATCTATGAACTCCATCATGCAAACTTGTGACAGATGCAACGAAACACATGGAGTTGGAGAATGCATGTTAGATTCTGCAAATCCACAAACTTTGGAGCAAGTAAACTATGTGATGAACCAAGGAAGGAGGAATTACCCATACTCGAACCCTTACGACAACAGGTTGAGAAATCATCCAAATCTTTCAAATGGTAATTCTAACAACACTTTAAATGCACCACCAGGTTTCTTACCTCCGGAGAAAAAGTCTCATGATGATCTCCTTATTGCTCTTTCGAAATCGCACATGGATTTCATGAATGAAATAAGAGAACACAACAAAATCCAACAAGCTGCGATAAGAAATCTGGAGATCCAAATGGGACAGTTTGCAAATATGATGGCAGCTAGACCTGAAGGTATGTTACCTAGTAATACTGAAAAAAATCCTACAGAACATGTACAAGCCATCACTTTGAGGAGTGGCAGAGAATTGGAGGACAAGCCTAGAAAGGAGAAAGAAGAAGAGAGAAAGGCACCTATCATTGATCTAGTGGAGAAGGAAGAAGTAAAACCCTATGTTCCACCCGTTCCATTTCCACAAAAGTTGAAAAAGACGCAGGATGACCAAAGCTTCATGAAATTTCTTGACGTCTTCAAAAAGCTTCAAATAAACATTCCCTTTGCTGAAGCTCTTGCTCAAATGCCCAGCTATGCAAAATTTTTGAAGGAAATCTTGAGCAAGAAAAGAAAAATTGATGATCAGGGGATGGTAATGCTGACAGAGGAATGCAGCACAATTATCCAAAATAAATTGCCTCCTAAACTTAAGGATCCAGGGAGTTTCTCTATTCCTTGCAATATTGGCAATTTAAGTTTTGAAAAGGCTTTAGCTGACCTAGGAGCTAGTATAAATCTTATGTCTTATGAAGTTTTTAAAATGCTAGGTATGGGAGAGCTCAAGCCAATGAGGATGTCTCTATAATTGGCCGATCGATCGATCAAATACCCCAAGGGAATTGTAGAGGACGTACTTGTCAAGGTTGGAAAATTTATCTTTCCTGTTGATTTTGTTATCCTTGACATTGATGAAGGAAGAGAAGGACCATTGATCCTTGGAAGACCTTTTCTTGCAACTTCAAGAACTCTAATTGATTTACATGATGGAAAACTGACATTGAGAGTAGGTCAAGAAGAAGTTGTTTTTGATGTGTTAAAATCTTGTAAATTTCCTATGGACTGCGATGATTGCTTTAGAATAGATGTAATTGATAAATGTGTAAAGAACACTTTATATAGCGTAGATGATAGTGATAATAATTCAAAAGAAAAAGAAAAAGAAAGTACATAACCAAAATAAGAACTGAAGCAGCTTCCTCCTCATCTGAAGCATGCATTTCTAGGTGAAAACAACTCTTTTCCTATTATTATTTCTTCTCACCTAACATGTGATCAAGAAGAAAGGTTGTTGCAGGTCTTGCAAAAACATAGAAAGGTTCTAGGATGGACAATTTCTGACTTGCAGGGGATAAGTCCAAGCATATGTATGCACAAAATCCTGATGGAAGATGACTACAAACCTTCTATTGAACATCAACGAAGGTTGAATCCTAACATGAAGGAAGTAGTCAAGGCTGAGATCATCAAACTCTTGGACGTCGGAATCATCTATCCAATTTCCGATAGTAGTTGGGTGAGCCCTGTCCAAGTAGTTCCAAAGAAGGGAGGTATGACAGCAGTGACTAATGAAAATAATGAATTAATCCCTATAAGAACTGTCACAGGTTGGCGTGTGTGCATTGATTACAGAAAATTGAACAAAGCAACACGTAAAGATCATTTTCCCTTACCATTCATTGATCAAATGCTTGAAAGACTTGCAGGTTATCCATACTATTGTTTTCTAGATGGATACTCAGGGTATTTTCAGATACCTATTGCTCCGGAGGACCAAGAGAAAACCACTTTCACTTGTCCTTACGGTACCTTTGCATATAGGAGAATGCCCTTCGGTTTATACAATGCTCCTGCAACTTTTCAAAGATGCATGATGTCTATTTTTTCTGACATGGTTGAAAAGTTCATAGAAATTTTTATGGATGATTTTTCTGTGTTTGGTCATTCATTTGAATCATGTCTCTATAACCTTTCATTAGTGATGCAGAGGTGTGAAGACACTAACCTTGTTCTGAACTGGGAAAAATGCCATTTCATGGTTAGTGAAGGGATTGTTTTGGGCCACAAAATCTCACAAGAGGGGATTGAAGTGGATAAGGCCAAGGTGGAAGTGATTGAGAAGCTACCCCCTCCAAACCAAGTAAGGGGAGTGAGAAGCTTCCTTGGCCATGCTGGTTTTTATAGGAGATTCATTAAGGATTTCTCCAAAATAACTAAACCTCTTTGTAATTTGCTAGTTAAAGATGTTCCTTGTGATTTTAACAAAGAGTGTTTAGATGCCTTTAACAGATTAAAAAGGGAATTGACATCGGCACCAATCATTTCTACACCAGATTGGAGTCATCCCTTCGAGCTTATGTGCGACGCAAGTGATCATGCAGTAGGAGCTATTCTTGGACAAAGAAAAGAAAAGAAATTGCACGTTATTTATTATGCTAGCCGCACACTAAATGACGCACAATTAAACTATGCAACTACAAAAAAGGAGCTCCTAGCTATTGTTTTTGCTTCTGATAAGTTTAGAGCCTATTTGATTGGAGCCAAAACAATAGTTTATACTGATCATTCTGCCATTAAATATCTGTTAGAAAAGAAAGACGCCAAGCCAAGACTAATACGTTGGGTTCTTCTTTTGCAGGAATTTGACTTAGAAATATTTGACAAGAAAGGAACTGAGAATCTAGTCGCAGACCATTTATCTAGGCTTGAATTGGGGGAGGAAGAACAAGAAAAAATGCAAATCAATAAAGATTTCCCCCATGCACATCTCTTTCTTTTGACTAAGACACAAGCTCCCTGGTATGCTGATATAGTCAACTACCTTGCTTGCAAAATAACTCCTCCCAATCTTTCTTATCAATAAAAGAAAAAATTTTTTCATGATCTTAAATACTATTATTGGGAAGAGCCTTTTTTGTTCAAGTATTGTAGTGACCAGATCTTTCGAAGATGCATACCGGAAGAGGAGATAGAAAGTGTTCTTCGTTTCTGTCACTCAATGGAGTGTGGAGGACACTTTGGAGCAAGCAAGACAGCTGCACGTGTACTGGAAAGCGGTCTATACTTGCCCAAATTATTTAAAGATGCCTTCAATTTTGTTCGTCTATGCGATCGTTGCCAAAGGTTAGGCAACATTTCGAAGCGTCATGAAATGCCACTGAACAACATCCTCGAAGTAGAAATATTTGATGTTTGGGGTTTGGATTTTATGGGTCCTTTTCCGTCATCATACTCTAACCAATACATCTTAGTGGCAGTAGATTACGTTTCAAAATGGGCAGAAGCTGTTGCCCTTCCCAATAATGACGCCAAAAGTGTGATGAGCTTCATCAAGAAATATATTTTCACACGACATGGTACTCTAACAGCAATAATCACAGATGGAGGTAAGCATTTCTGTAACAAGTACCTTGATTCCCTACTTTCCACATATGGTGTTACTCACCGTGTAGGTACCCCATATCACCCTCAAACAAGTGGGCAAGTACAAGTCACGAACCAGGAAATAAAAAAGATTTTGGAGACAACAGTTGGCCAATCAAGGAAGGACTGGTCCAAAAAGCTCGATGATGCTGTTTAGGCCTACAGAATTGCATTTAAAACACCAATTGGCGTGTCACCATATCGAATGGTATATGATAAGGCTTGTCACCTCCCTGTCGAGCTGGAGCACAAGGCATATTGGGCAATCCAATTTCTTAACTTTGATACTAAGAAAGTTGGTCAAAAGAGGCTGCTTCAATTAAACATGATGGATGAAATGAGGCTCCATTCTTATGAAAATGCCAAAATCTATAAAGATCGCACAAGTAGTGGCATGATAAGCATATCATCCTGCGAAATCTAAAGGTAGGCCAACAGGTATTACTCTACAATTCTAGACTCTGCCTTTTTCCAGGAAAACTGCGTTCCAGATGGTCGGACCCTTTTACGATCAAAGAAATCTTTCCACATGGGGCTGTCGAAATAGTGGATGGAGACCGGAGTTTCAAAGTTAATGCTCAACGCCTAAAAGTTTATCAAAACGACAACTTTGATCCAGTCAAGAATGCCATCCATCTAGTTTAATCCAACCAGGTTAAATACGTCGAGCTTAACGACGTTAAACAAAAGCGCTCATGGGAAACAACCCATTTTTAATTCCATTCTATTTTGGTTTGTTTGTTTTGTGTAAATTTTCAAGAATAACAAAGATTTCAAAAGGCAGCACGACTTGCTTCAAAAAGAAAATTGAAAATTGAAAGCCAAAAGGTAGCATGCCCTTGACCATGCTACGCAGCACGACCGTGCCATATAGCACGCCCCCCTGCCAAACCATCTGCACGCCCGTGCCAGGTAAGTCAGGTTCTCACCTGCAGGAGAAATGCGCGCACGCCCAGGGCTGTGCCAAGGCACACACCCGTGCCCGCATGCACTTAAACTTCCAGAAGGGAGCATGCCTCTGCCCGTGCTAATCAGCACGCCTGTGCAAGGTAAATGCAATTTCATCTGCATGAAGGATGCGCGCAAGCCCTGAACCGTGCCATCTCGCAAGCCCGTATGTGCTATCAAATAGACTTCCAGGGGAGAGCACGGTCCAGACCATGCTGAACTGCACTGCCGTGCGTGCTATTCTATTTAAAAAGCACGCCCTAGCTCTGTGTCATTTCCAGTTGCACGTCCTAGCCGCCAGCAGCCCTCCTCTCTCATTTTCTCTCATTTTCTCTCGTTTTCTGTCACTTCTCTCGCATTTTCTTCAATATTTTTCATCATAATGCCTCTTAGGTACAAACGTAGCAGGCCTGCTTTATCTGTCGCAGCTGGGCACCGTTCTTCTCGGTCTTCGACTGCATCTCCACCCTCTAACAGTCCACCACTACCTCCATTCGAGACGAGCTCTCCTAAGCAACTAGACAGGTATCACAAACTCTCATCATGCCCTATTTTGCCAAATAAATTTCTAGATGAGGATGCCTTGTCAATAGTTGGCCTTAGGGATGCTGTAATAGAGCCACTTCGGCGAGTGGGGTGGGGAAATTTTATTGCAATGAAAGATCCTGTGTATGCTCCCTTGAAATTGGAATTTTTAAGTTCATATGCCTCAATTATTAGATTTCCAATTGGATGTGTTCGAAATTTTATTCGATTTCGATTGCTTGGGAGAGATTTTGAACTGACAATAGATGAACTTAGCCACATTTTTGGTTTTCCCACTGAAAATGCAGTTACACAGCTCCCTACCGATTCTTTTGATTCAACTAGGTGGAATGAATTGACAGGTGAAACTAATTATAATCCTAGAGTATCTAAGGCATCCAAATTGAAAAGCTTTGCTTTGAGGTATCTAAATAAATTTCTAGTTAGTACCATTTTTGGTAGAAGTGAGACTGACAGGGTTTTAGGATGAAATGAACTCTATTTTTATGGGCCATTAACCACGGAGTTTTGCTAAATGTGGGTTATTGGCTATGCCAAAAATGGGCTCGAGTTGCCAGGGCAGACAAGCGGGCCATCATGATAGGTAGTTTTGTCACACGTATTGCTACCTACTTAAGGGTATGGAATCCGACTAGGTCAATTTACGACAGTCTTGGTGGCGGCAGAGGTACCATATTAGATATAGATATAGATCTGATGATCCATATGAAGATAGTGGAAAAGGCCGGAGATTCTTATCGTTTAGTGGGTGCTTCAGCAGACAGTTCTGATCATGAGGCACCTTAGGATGCCGGTGGCGCTAACACAGAGGAGGATATGCCACCCCCTTCCTCTGGTTTTGATTTTGGTGCAGGTACCTCCAGAGCTAGACCTTCATTCCAGGGCACGTCCACCGTGTCCAATGATGAGGTGCTTGCCCGACTGCTCTCCCGCATGGATGTGTTCGACACTCGGCTTACTGGCATGGAATCGATGATTGCTGACCGATTCCAGTTGATAGAGATCATGCACGACAGCCTCGATTCCCGCTTAGACACTATATAGGGTCACTACCAGGGGCTCTCCACTCAACTTCAGACTGTGATTCAGTTGCTGCAGCCCCCTCCACCTCCACCACCAGAGGCCTGATATATTTCACATCATTTTGGTTATTCCTTCTTATTTTTCTGTCTATTGAACATTTCACATTGGTTTTTATTTGAATACTTTACATTCAGTTAGTTGTAGTCTACATACTTGGCATGTCATTTGTTTTTCAATTTCAATACTTTGGATATCTTTTTAGTATATTTCTAACTCTATAGCTTGGATGAACTTCGCCGCCCGGCTTCCTTATATTGTCTCAAACCAATGATGGTAATTTTCTCCACTTCTTACTCTTTATTGAAGTTTCCATTATACCATAAGTTTGGGGAATTGCACATAGCTCATTGAGGACAATGTGCTCAATTAAGTTGGGGGAGGACATTCTAAACTATAAAATTTCCATGATTTTTGTCTTATTTTAGAAAATAAAGTAAGGTTGGAATAATTGTGATCGAACTTAAAATTTATCTTCAATTCATTATCCTTTGATTAAATTAATTGTCTTTCTAAAGTTAATTGCTTTTAACCAAAATTTTAATTTTTAATAAAACATACTTCTTTGATTTAACCATTTGTTTCGAAGATTATAAATAGCAACCTTTGTTTAAAATTATGATAAATAGGTATGTTTTTCATAAAAACTTATCTAACCTTAGCACTCCTAGAACGATTTAGAATTTTCTTCGAGACAAAATTTTGTGCTTATAATTAGAAAGAAATGATTTAGGCATTCTTTGCTAAAAACCTCATATCTAACTTAGGCCACCTAAGAAAGTACGACCCTTGCAACCAAATTTGAAGCTTATATCAAATTTTCATTGATCACCTCTATGTGAACCAGCCACTAAACCAAATCAAATCTGCACCCTAAATGCAACAATGTGTAATTGAATGTCAAGACCCGATTCCATGGGCCGGACCGGCACTAGGGCCCAGGTAAGCTTAAGGCCCCCGAGGCCCGTAGTAAGCCTGAAACACTAAAAATTTATTATCTCAATATAATATTAAACATTCAGCCCATGTTTATATGAAAATAAATATCAAGATTTTATTAAATCTCGGCCCAAATTTATCAGCTACAACATTCCACAGTTTGGGCCCAATTAACAATACACCACATTTTTAATATGGGCTCACATAACTATATTGTCTATATTAATACACGACTAATTGTATATAAATTCTACAACTGCGGAGTCACTAACTAATAGATATACATAGATTTTTATACATCTAGATACATAGCAAAATATTTATTGGTCTAGGAAAATTTTCTTTCTAGCTCTGCGACGAAGGAACATAGCTTAATCGAATTAAAGAGAAACTTACTTCCTGGAAAATTAAACAAGATATGTAAGCTTTCTAAGGAGTAACTATTATTGCACAACACACACATTCACACAAATGTGTAAATATATATCAATCTAGTCATCCGACTAGTTATATGCTCATGCAGCCAGTCATACAAATGGCATGTCACCAGCACTCACAAACAATATCACCTTCAAATAATCACATCACGTGGAAATTAGTCAGTGGAGTCACCGAACCCCCGATGAGCCGTCCTCCCACATGGCTCATCCTCTCACATGTGCACCAGGGAGCCGATTCCCCATACTGGCCGACCGGTCTAATCCTCACTTGACCAGCCCTCTCATTGTTTTTCTATCCTCTCTTTTCTTTTTCATACCAACAGGAGGCAACCCGGTCGTCTCCATCAAATCTAGATCATCAGGCGCTCACAACAGGAGGCCACCCTGCGGGCTGCGATCAAATCTAGATTATCCGGTGCGCCCAATAAAGAAGCCAACCTGTGGTTAACAGTAACGGTAACAGTAGGTGCACACGGGGGGCGCCGATCTCCCATTTACCCGGCCGACGGTCCAGTTTCATAATTCATCATAATCAGGATCCATGCTTTATCGACCGTCCTCACAAACCCATGGTGACCCACTTCATCCCAATTCCACACAAGCAAAGCACAGCAATATCACAACACAATTAATCAAACATTGCAATCAAATGCAGACATATTAACCAATTAGACATCGTAATGCAATGCACAATTAAACATCCAAAATCAGTGCAAATAAATAAATAAATAAATAGTATTAACAATTAACAACAATAATAAAATAAATAACAATATTAACAATAATAATGAAAATAAATAAATAAATATGTAAATAATTAAATGAATAATAAAGATAATAAACAATCAGAGCACTATATTTATTATGTACCAATTTATAGAACTAATCTAAATAAACTTATTAATTATGTTGTTAATTAAAATTTAGTCTAATTTATATCAAAATTTCGGCAGCACCTCCCCTAAAAATTGGACTATCTACCTGCTCAAATATCCCAATATTATTATATATTTATCAAATCTATGCACACAGCCCATCTGTCGGGCAATCAATCAATTTAAAATCTCATCCTCCTTCCAAAACAACTATATCGACACTCAACTGAAAATTTACAAACGAATTCTAATAATATCCATATAAAATCATTTATTAAGTCATTAGTTAACTAAATTAATGGCTTTACATTAACTAATTGTTAAGCAGCTAAAACATAATTTTAACAATAACTAATTATAACTACTACCTATTAAAATTCGGTTTTTATATCAATATAAAAAATGGATAGACCTCCCAAATCTTAATTTATTAAAATCTCGGATCTAACTGTTAACCAACTAAAATTCGCCTTACTTTTCTTATACACGATCGGCTAATTTTAAACTAATGATTATCTAATTAACTAGTTAACTAATTCTAATTTATTTCCCCCCCCCCCCTCAAATCACCTAATTTTAATAATAACCATGTAATTTATTTAAAGATGTTCAAAACAAAAATTAGGAAATAGGTATTAGGGCGTACCGTTTGAGAATCGGGCCGCAATTCCATGATCAACGCGAAGAGGAGATCATTCTGCCTCTTGGGACCTCGCCGGAGTGTAGCCGGCTGGTCACCGGACCGCCGCCGCCGACCGCCTTGCACGGTGGCCGGAAAAACGATACCGCCCAGAAAATTCCAAGGTCACCACCACCCGACTCCAATTTTCGCGAGGAGTTCAAATCTACCATCAGTTTGATGAGGCAGTGGCTCGTTTGGCCGGATCGAGCTCGACAGTTCCCTCTTCACTGCCTCCTATGGAGTTTCCTCAAAACTCAAATGAAAAAGCAAATCGGTGGAGGGGAAATGTTCGTCTGGAGGAGAGGAGTCGATCAAGACCTTCAGTTCACCTTGAGCCCGTCGGAAATGGCGAGAAGTCGCCGGAGATCGAAGAGTGTGACTGTCGGAGGAGATGGTCTCGATTCGCGCCGCTGGAGGTCCAATCGGAGCGAGGGGAGGTTGGAAACGTGTCCAGCATCGCCAGAAGAACCGATCGCCTCCTTCATCTTGTTGAACGGTGGCCGAAAACGCGAAGGAGAGGGAGAGGAGAGGCTGTCGCGCGCGTGAGGAAGAAGGAGAGAAAGGAAGGAGAGAAAAGAAAGAAAAAGAAAAGGAAGGAAGGAAAGTCGGCTGGGCCATTCCGGTTCGATTCGAACCGGTTCGATTCGATTAGTGATTTGGTCTCTTTTTGTTTGGTTTTCGAGTTTTTCACTCGGTTTTACTATTATTCGTGTGGTTTTCGATAAATCGATTAAATTCCCAGGTCCGGTTCGATTTATTTTAATTATTTTTATTAGGTTCTGTAACCTTTCCTCCATTTACTTAATAATAATAAAAGTATTAATAGTAATGATTTTAAATTTAGAATAGTTAATTTATATATATTTATAATAGATTAATCGCTGGTGTTTCATGTTATTTCTCGAAAATTTTTAACTGTTCTCAAACCGAAAATTTCCAAATGAACTATTTTGGGCTTAGGCCCAATTCAAAAATTTGGGCTCGAATTGAGACTGTGTTACAATTGCAGCCCACGCGGCCAAAATTTGCGATTTTTGATTTAATAAAAATTCAAAAGTATCGAAAATAAAAATTCAGGGCGTTTCATTGAAGGATTTAGGTTTTATTAAAAACATAACAACAAGTGGAGAAAATTCTATACTAGCAAATGAGGAAAAAAAAAAAAAAAGAAATACCCCATAAAGAAAAGAAAATAGTCAAAAATTCAAGTTTGGGGAGCTTTAGCAAGGAAAGAAGTATTCAAGGATATTGTGAAAGAAACCTTGCCAAAATTACTTCTAAAAAGTTTGAGCTAGTAAGGAGCTTAAAAAAAAAAAAAATTAAAACTCCCTCTTCAATTACAAATTGGTTTTAATATAAATACAAAATCCCAAATGAAGCATTTGTTGCATTTTTCTTTATCACATCGCCTTTTCTTCTTTGGCCAAAGTTTCACCCCTAAAAACCCCATTACAACCTAAATAAAGACCTTTTGATCTTTCAAAACTGTAAGCATTTCAATTGGGGAGAAGAGATGACTAATATTGCCTATGGGAGTGCTACAATATTATTCTATTTAAAGGTTAAATTGATTTTTGTAAATTCATATTCTAATTATCACAAAATTAAATAAAGATTGATTATAAAAATCTTGTTAACTTATGTTTAATAAAAAGAATATATTTTATTGAAAATTAAAATTTTGGCTAGAAAATAATTAACATAGGAAACATATAATTTATTCTTATGTTAATAATTTGGATATTTATTAAATTCGTGAATAATTATTCCAAACTATTTTAAGGGAATTTTATTGCTTGAGGACAAGCAATAGTTTAAGTTTGGGGAATTTTGATAGTGCTAATTTTTATAGTGTTTTTATTGTAATTTTCACTAAGATTTCTAGCATTTTTAATTTATCTAAATTAGTTTTTATGTAATATTGTTATATTTTTACTTAAAAGCTTCCTTGAAACACAACTCACTCGATTTTAAGAAAAAGTGTAGGATTTTGCAAGAAAAGGACAAAAATAAGGCAAAACATAATTAGCACGGTCCGGCCTGTGCTAAGGCGCACGACCGTGCCAAATGCAAGGCAAAACAAAGCAAAGAACCAGAGGCGCACACACCCCAGCCCATGCTGAGTCGCACGCCCGTGCCACTACTGCCCTGGACTTCCAGAGAAGCGCACGCCCAAGCCCGTGTTCAGGCGCATGCCCGTGCCTGCACTGGAAACAAAGACTTGGCCCGTGCAGTTGAAGCACGCCCGTGCTACATATGTTCCAGACTTCCAGAGGAGGGCACGCCCCTGGCCGTGCCAGTGCGCACGCCCGTGCTCTAGAACTTCCCCAGACCGTGCTGAACAACACGGCCCGTGCTGAGAGCCTCAGACTTCCAAAGCCTGGCACGCCCCAGACCGTGCCAGGCAGCACGCCCGTGCCAATCAAGAATCCTGAATTTGAGTAAAAAGTTGCCAATTAATCCCTACCATTTTCACAGGATACTTTGGATACTCTCTTGCCATGTCAGTCAAACTTCAACCATATGCACTTGGAAAGCCATAATTGAGAGTAATTTATGGCTTGATTTAGAACTTTTCCACCTCACAAAGTTGGACTTTACTCATTAAAGCATGTGGATTGTTCCCCCAAGAAGTCTATATAAAGAGGGGGAGAAGCCATTCCAAAGGCATCACACACATTACACTACACTTCACTCCTTCTTTCTCTTATAGCTTTGTATATAGCTTTATTCTTTTAGAAGTTAAGTATTCAAGAGTTGTGCAAGGTTTCAAGGAAGCCATCCAAGCAATTTATCACTAGTTCTTATTTCTAAACTCTTAATCTTGTTTATTTCTTTCATTATTCTTATTGATTATGGAATATTTATCAAGTATTATTGAGTTTTACTTAAGTGCTATGTGCAACTAAATTCTTATACTAGGAGTTTGATGTAACTTAATCTCTTTTCCAATTTATGCAATTAGATTTATTTTTCTTTATTCAAGTTATGATTTATTAATGAACTTAATGCTTCTAGGTAGAATTTTTCACTAGATTGATTTATTTCAATTATCACTATCGGAAGAAGGATCTTTGATAAGAAAAGGTTAATAAAACACATGAGAATAATAACTTGATGCGGAAGCTATATGGTTTGACTCATGGGAGGTTTTTATGATTTATCAACCTTAAATTGTAAATTTATAAACAACTACATAACTTAATGATTTAATTCATAGTTAATTACGCTATTGGAAGATAGGTAATTAAATAGAATTAAAATAGCGAGCAGTACATTGGAAGAGCTTCTTAGTGAATTCAGAGTTGTTTCCCCTACTTGAATAATTAAATTGATTAATGAACTAATGAAATAAATTGGATAGAATTAAGTGAAATCAAAACTCGTAGTAGCTTCAATTCCTTGATTTCTTTTAATCAATTTTTGTTTACTTGACTCTTGTTTATTTTACATTTATAAAAACAATTCTCTCGATTATTGTGAACCCCTTTCCCCGGATGCATAGGCATGTGATGCATATGACAAAAGAAAGAAATACACGTGAATGTATGAGTCGCCACCTTGTTTAATTATTTTAGGGTAAACTAGGAAAAAACCCTAAGTGACTCCGATTTTAATTAACCTAATTACTAGATTAATTAACCCAATGTTTAAAGCATGGTCTACGAACCCGAGGTGGATCCCGAGACTATGTCATGCTGATAAACTAACCAAAAAGAGTGAATGCTTTGCAAGGTGAATGATGGATTAATGAAATGTTTAAGTGATTTCGACTTGCCACCCGGGGTGAAATCCCGAACGTGCCTACGTACTTCCGTTTGAATGGAAGATCAAAGTCAACGTAGTTCGATAGGCCTTCTTTGAAGGGCTTTGAAGGTGTATGCTTAATGCATGAGTGTGTGTATGCTTCGTGCATGTTTGTTTAGACATTTTGCCAAAGAATGGATTGATTCGATTAGGCGTTCGTCGCCAAAATGTGTTGATTTTAAGGTATTTGTACCAAAATGATTCATTTAAGCGATTTGTCGCCAAGATTGTTGATTTTGAGGCATTTGTGCCAAAATGGTTCATTTAAGCGATTTGTCGCTCAAAATTGTTGATTTTAAGGCATTTTGCCAAAAATGTCGATTTTACGCGATTTGTCGCTAAAATGGTTGATTTTAGGCCTTTGGCCGAAGATCGGTTCATTTTAAGGCATTTTGCCAAGAATGTCGATTTTACGGCTTTGAGCCGAAAATGGTTGATTTTAAAGGCATTTTGCCAAAAATGTCGATTTTACGCGATTTGTCGCTAAAATGGTTGATTTTAGGCCTTTGGCCGAAAATCGGTTCATTTTAAGGCGTTTTGCCAAAAATGTCGATTTTACGCGATTTGTCGCTAAAATGGTTGATTTTACGGTTTTGAGCCGAAAATTGTTGATTTTAAGCGATTTGTCGCTGAAAATGATTAATCTTATTTATAAGCAATTTGTTTGCTTAAGAATCGATTAAATCATAGACAATTTGTTGTCGAATTGATTGATTAAATGTAGGCAATTTGTTGCCAAAACGTGATTGATTAAGGCTTTTAGCCACAATTATTGATTAATTGAACTTAAGCCAGATTTGTTCGAAATAAGGCAATTGAACCGTAGTTATTAATTAACTAGGCTCTTTTAGCCAATATTATCGGATTTAAGGCTTTAATGCCACGATCATTGATTAACCGGGCATTTAAGCTTTAATCAAATTAATTAAGACAGTTTATTTGTCTAAAATAATGACGTGAATGCATTTATGCGATTAATAGAATTGTTAGGAGTAGAAGAGAAACATGCATGAAGTGCTAAAATTAAATAGGCAGAGTTTCGTTTACGTACCTGATTTAACCGACAACCACTTCTTAATTCCAGATTAAATTCCTTGCTTGGGGAAAATTAATTTAGTTTTTGTTCAATTTTAGTGTCCAAATATCACAATAAAAACGCAATAAAAATTAAATAAAATGCAAAAAAGCGGTAGAGAAATCGCAAAGAGCGTGGGAGGGAGGAAGATCGTCCGTCAACACAAACAAGCGTGTCAAAATTGGACTGAAAATGGCCTATTTATAGGCATTTTCGGACCAAAGGCGGCAGCTGCCGCCGACGTTGGCGGCAGGTGCCGCCAAGGGAGTTGGCGGCAGGTGCCGCCGGGGCGGCCGGGCGGCAGGTGCCGCCGTGCTTGGTGGCTCCCTCGGGTCTTTCACTTCAGAGAGGTTTTTGGGAGTTTCGGGTCTCAGAAAAATATTCCGGGACCTGTTCCGCGATCCTCGTGACATTCCGGACGTTTTAAGTACCATATTGGCATACTTTCGGTGAACTTTCAAAATGGCCTTCGGTCCGGCCGGACTGTTTGCAGTCCGGGATAATTGACTCTTTGAGCCTCAAAATTTGAGTATTCACAGTTGCCCCCGCCGGCGACCATAAAAATGATTTATGGGAGTCGGTGGTTGTCTGAAACACAAATTTTGGAGGCGAAAATCGGACGCGTCTAAAAGACCCGCGCCTTAGCCATTTGCTTATAAATAGCTTGAAATTCTCATTTTCATTCATTCTCAACTCTTTAGATCAAGGAGCTTTCTTCAAATCCTCTCAACTTTCAAGGCTTTAAACCTCTCTCTATGGCTTCTTCGGATTTTAGTGATGACGATTTTCTGGAATCTGTAGAGGTTTCCGTCGAAGAAGCCAATCTTACGTTGGACGCCGATACTCACGTCTCTGTAACCGGCATCTTCGCCCAGGTAAGCTCCTCTTCGCTCATATTTTGCTTATAATTGTATTATCATTATTACTTTTTCGGGCCTTAGACCGCACTAGGAATTTTTTGGGCCTCCATGGCCGGGTAGTGAAATTTCGGGCTTCCGAGGCCGGATTGTGATTTTTCGGGCCTTCGTGTCCGAATTGCGATTTTTGGGCCTCCATGGCCGGATTGTGATGTTTGTGGGCCTCCGTGGCCGGTTTTTTTTTTTTTTTTTTTTTGTGATGAAACTAAGATATTGTCTTTAGTAAAGAACCGAAGAGCAACTCTTAGATTGCTTTGCCTTTTCAGGACCCTTTTGTTAAAGTGGATGTAGGTGAGACCTCCATGTCCGAAATCCCGCTCGAGGTACTTGATCCTAACCACCCGATTGGGGCGATTATCAGTCCGTCTCATTTAGGCTGCATGAGACACCAGGATATGGGCCGGATCAGTCACAAGGAGTTACTGTGCGCTTTGGCCGAGAGATGGTGGGACACCACCAACACTTTCCATTTTTCTTGGGGCGAGTTGACAATGACTCCGGTAGATTTTTCAGTGATCTCCGGGATTCCGTTCGGCACTCGACCGATCGAATTATATGACGATTGGAGGACAGAGATTTCTCCTGACCGGATGGTGGAGCTGATCGGGATTGATTTACCTCAAGTTGTCGGGCCAAAATCCATTTCCTTGGCTTTGAGCGTCTCCAGACGCTGGCTATACCTCCAGGCTCCCAACACTTACGCCAGATTTAGGCGGGGAGAGCTTACGGCTACTCAGACAGCTAGGTTCACTTTATTGCTGCTGTTTGCTTCGACTTTCTGGTCCAATAGGAAGGAGCACTTTAATCCTTCCATCTTAAAAAGTTTAGAAAACCTAGCTCACCTCAAGGATTACGACTGGGCCGGCGCTATCCTGAGTCGCATGTATGATGACATGTGTGGTCTGAGTCGAAGCCACTGTAAACTCAGTGGGACTTACTACTTCTGGGAGGTAAGAACGTTCTTCCTTTCTCTTTTCATTTTAATTTTCATTTTCATCATCATTTTTTTTTTTTTGACCTTTTGTTTCTTCCTTTTTACAGACTTGGGCATATGAGTACTTTCCCTTCACTTGCCCAGAGTTAGTTAATGCTGATCTTGGATTGGGGTTGGTACCCTTGGCTTGGAGATGGTACCGGCCAAACCTTCATACTGTTCAGCACAAGAAATCCCTAAAGGATCTGAGAGCCTTTTTCGATACGTGTAGCCTGGCGCAGGTATGTGTTTAATTATTCTTGAATATGTTGAATAAAAAGGATTTATTAACATATTTGCGTTTTCTTGCAGGTGGAGACAAGGGCAATGATGACCCGCCTGCAGAGCTGGATTCAAATTGACCCCCAATTCCAGCGGTCGGATGACTTGTCCCAGCGGAGAGTGGTCTTGTCGCACCCCGTCCTGAGACGATATTACTTAGGTGAGAGAGTAAACGTTCAAATAAGAGGCTGCCGCTCTATTTCTTATTCCCCTCCCGAAGACATGCGAGCGGGCAAGCATATGATGTTGACCGATGTTCATACTGAGGGTGTTCCGCATGTGGAGTTCACCCTAGAGGGAGACTATGACGAGTTCTGTAGAACTTTTCTCATGCAACCCATCGGATCCCGGCTTGATAGCTTTCAGAGATTGGCACCTTCTCAGCCACTCGGTACTCGTTCTTCTCGGGCTTCGGGTCCCTCGACTAGGACTCCAAGGAGGAGGCCCACGACTGATCCGACCTTTTCTACTCCGGTTGCGGGTCCTTCGCAGGCTGGGCCCAGCCGATCGGCCGGTCCTAGTCGATCGACTGGTCCTTCTAGGGCTCCCCGGGCTGTTTTGGAGGCTACCATGCCGCTTCACCCAGATCTGGTCAATTTACGTCTTCCATACAGTATTCCTTATTATGTTCCTAATAGTCCTCCTTCCTTTCGAGAGGTCTCCCTGGAGAATATAGATCGCGCGACTCTTCCTTCTGAAGACATTAATGAGGTAAAACCTTACATATCTCTCACAAAAAGGATTCGTAAGAGATTTGATGTTAACTTACATTTTTCTTTGTATGGTTTCCAGGTTCCTGACGGATTGGTCAATCAGATGATGGAACTGGTTGCCGATCAGAGGAGGAGGAGGCCCCGTCGCTGAAGCCATGGTTGCCGGATATGTATTTTTTTTTCTTGCATTTCTGTACTAAACTTTTACTCTACTTCTGTGTCGAATTCTGACTGTACCTCTGTACTGTATGTCATCTGTACCTGCAACTAGTTAGTACTGAAATCATGTATGCATGTTTGAAATGAAAATGGGGTTTCACCATTTCGGATGTACTTTTTTTTTTTTTATTCACCCCCTCCCCCCCCTTTTTTTTTGTATGGCCCCCACCGTCGGCGGCTGCTGCCGCTGACGTTTTGGCGGCTGCTGCCGCCCTCGTTCGGTGGCAATTTGGCGGCAGCTGCTGCCATCATTCGGCGCATTCTTCTATAAAAACAAGTTTCTTTGCTTGGCTCTTCACTCATCTCTTCTTTTCTCTCTTTCTCTTCTTAACTTCAAAGAATGAATCCCTTTTTTACTCATAGCATGCACAGCTGGATTAAGAGTCTCTCCAAAGTCGAAAGGATTAACTTGGGGAGGTACGGTCTCTCTCCTATCGTTTCGCTCAGGGGGGTGGTGATCGACTGGAACTTTTTATGGGCCTGCATCAGACTTTGGGATCCCGAGGCCCATGTTTTCCGGTTCGGAGCCATGATGGAGGAGATGTGTCCTCTTTTTGAGGAGTTCTGTGCTATCATAGGGTGCGACCCCAATGCCCCTTTGGTCAGGCATGAAGTCAAAATCGGGTACGTTCGATCGTTTGAAAACCTGTTTCAGTTCAGCCGATCTCAAGCTATGGCTATGATTGTTGGTGATCAGAAAGCAGTTCTGCTGCCCCTGATTGATGAGTTCTCAGGGGTCTGTTCAGATGATCCAGACCGGATGAGGCTAAGAATGCGGGCCTTGGTTTTTTGTTTATTGGCTGGCTTCTTGTTCAACAAGGATCCGGGCTTCGGGGATCTGCGGTTTTGTCCCATGGTTCGGCAGATGGAGGATATGGGTTGCATAGGTGGTATTGTGCTGGCAGAAACCATCAGGAGTCTCGACAGAGCCGCTTTAGGCTTTGAGGATTGGACGATTTCTCCTATTATTCTTCAGGTATTTCTTCTTTTTCTATATTATATATATTTTTTCTTTTTCTTTTGGTCTGTCTCTTTGTAATAGAAAGGATCCGTTACTCAGGTTTGGTTGAAGGACCATCTCCGAGTGGTTGCCACTCCTACTTTGCTGCCTTATAACCCTGTCCAGTATCGCATGCGGAGGATCTTGATCACACATCCGTCTGTTGATGCCTAGACCTCATGGCTGATTGAGTTGGGTCCGAATGAAGTGCTGTGGTTCGTACCTTGGTATGGCATTACCCGCTTTATCCAGGTCAGCTTTCACCATACTCAGGTTTACCTTTTAGGCCTTACCCATTGTACTTGGTACTGCGCTTCACGCGTTATGAGGCAGATGGGAATAGATCAGACTGTACCGATCATGGATGACTCTTTATCTGATTCCACCATCACTCCAGGAGTTACCCGTGCTGTCCTTAGAGCTTGGGTTAGAGATCATCAGATGGTTAGGCCTTTACCTAATCCTGCTGGTATTCAGACTTCTCCCGAGTATCGGGCCTGGTTCGTGAATGCTGTCTGGCCGGTTGAAAAGCTGAGGAGGAACGCACTGCTGAGTGCACTTGAGGGTTGGACTCAGGCTGACGCTGGTGAGGGGGTTAGGATTGATGAGGAGATTGTGTTGACTCCTTGGACAGGCGAGGCTGGAGAGAGTTCAACAGCTAGGGATGACTCGGAGGACGTTGCCCCACGGAGGCGACGGGCCACCTAGACTCTGATAGGCTTTATTCTTTGGTTTTGGATGTATTTTGTTTCATGGATTTTATTTTATTTTATTATTTTTTTTTTTTTGGCTTTCTGCTTGTACTGTTTGGCTTTATTTTTTATTGGAGTGTTGTTTGACTTTTAAGCTTTCCAAGCACATTCCAACTTTATTCCTTTAAGCTCTAATTTTTGCCTAAGCCGCCCTTTCGGGTTTTCAACTTAGCGAGCTACCCATTTTTGCCTAAGCCGCCCTTTCGAGTTTTCGACTTAGCGGGCCCCGACTTTTGCCTAAGTCGCCCTTTCGGGTTTTCGACTTAGCGGTTTTTTTTTTTATATTTTTTTATATTTTTTATTTTTTTTATTTATTTTTTTTATTAGCAAAGAAGAAAGAACGATGAAATGATGATTTTTATTAATGTTTAGACCGTGCCCAATCAGGGCTGCCTACATATCTCCGATATATAATTTCTTTTTTTTTTTTCGAAGAGAATCAGGTCTAATGTAGTTCGTTTTACATTATGCAATGCTTATACAAAATATCTCTTTAACTGATCTAAATTACATGGATTTGCAAATTCTAAACCATCCAAATCAGTCAAGATGACGGCTCCGCCGGACAATACTTTCTTCAACACATAGGGGCCAGCCCAATGAGGACGAAACTTCCCACGTGGATCTTGAATTGGCTGTCTAATTTCCTTCAGAACCAAACAACCTTCTTCGAGTTTTCGGTCTTTGACCTTCTTGTTAAAATGCCGTGCCATTCTTCTCTGGTAGACTTGAGTTTGGTGGATTGCTTGCAACCGCTTTTCATCCATACCCAAAAGTTGCAAATGATAATTCTTCGCCCAATCTGCCTCACTGATCTGACTTTCTTGGATAACCCTTGCCGACTGAACTTCCAGCTCAATAGGCAATACTGCTTCCATACCGTATACCAACGAATACGGAGTTGCTCCGGTGGGCGTTCTAATCGAAGTCCTATATCCCCATAAGGCATTCAGTAGCTGTTCATGCCAAGCTTTGTGCTTTTTAGCTGTCTTCTGCAGAATGACTTTTATAGCTTTATTCGCGGCTTCTACAGCTCCGTTTGTTTGTGGACGATAGGGCGAGGACTTATGATGTTGAATTCTTGTTTCTTTCAACAAATTAGAAAATTCACTCTGAAAGTGAGACCCATTATCTGTGATGATCTCGAAAGGCGTTCCGTACCGACAAAGGATGTTAGTACGAACGAACTGTGCTGCCTTTTTGGCATTTAAAATCGAATAAGAGGCCGCCTCGATCCACTTAGTGAAATAATCTACAGCAACCAGGATGAATTGATGACCGGTAGAAGCTTTCGGGTGGATTTTTCCAATCACGTCTATGCCCCAAGTTGCGAAGGGCCATGGAGAAGCAATGGGATTCAAATTGACCGGAGGCTGTTTTTGCAACTTAGCGAAGATTTGACATTCATGGCACTTCTGCGCGTGCCTCACGCAATCTACAGTCATAGTTGACCAGTAATAACCTAGGTTTGCGATTTTGCGAGCCAAGGCTATCCCGTACATATGCGGGCCAGATTCCCCATTATGTAAGGAACCCATGATGGCTTGAGCTTCTCCCTCGTCCACGCACCTTAGGTGCAGGCCATTCGAACTCCTCTTATACAGAACTCCCCCAGTAAGGAAGTATCCGGATGTTAACTGCCTCAATGTTCGTTGATCAGTCTTGGTGGATCCCTCCGGGTAAGCTTCATTCTGAAGATAATTCTGTATATCCCAGTACCAGGGCTTGTCATCCACCAAATTCATGACATGTGCTGGCTGTTTCTGTAGCCGAACAGTGAGAGGTCTAATGACTTGGTCTCCTCCCACGTTGACCATGGAGGCCAGAGTAGCTAGAGCATCAGCAAACTGATTCTTGGCTCGTGGTAAGTAGTGGAAGGATAGATCTTCAAATTGCTGGGCCAATTCGTCCAAACGTTGTAGGTAAGGAACCAAACGCTCTTCTTTAATTTTCCATTTTCTCAAGGCTTGAGAGACTATCAAATTGGAATCCCCGAAAACCTTGAGGACTTTTATTTCTTTTTCCAGGGCTGCTTCTAACCCCTTTATGCAAGCTTCATACTCGGCTTCATTGTTGGTGCAGTTGAAATCTAACTTGACTGCGATTGGAGCATATTCTCCACAGGGAGTTTTGAATACGACTCCAATCCCATTTCCATGGTAATTTGAAGCTCCATCGAAGTACATTTCCCAAACTTCACTTTCTAAGCTCAACAAGTCTTCATCAGGAAATTCTACCTCCGGCATTTGGTCTTCGACTGGTAATTCTGCTAATTGATCGGCTAAGGCTCCGCCTTTCACCACCTTCCGTTGCACAAACTTCAAATCATAAGCCGCGAGTACTGACACCCATTTAGCCATCTTACAGTCAAGAACCGGCCTCTCCATAAGGAATTTCAAGGGGTTCGACTCAGAAATAACGCTTGTGGTGTAAGATGAGAGGTAGTGTTGTAGCTTCGTACAGGCCCATACTAGAGCCAAACACAGTTTTTCTATCTTGTTGTATTTCAACTCGTAGTCTAGCATCCTTTTGCTGAGGTAATATACGGCATTTTCTACCCTTGTATCTTCTGCTTGTTGAGCTAGCATTGCACCCATCGCTTCTTCTGTCACCGATAAGTACAGCAGCAAAGGCTTTCCTAGCCTTGGTGGCTGTAAAACTGGTGGGGATAACAGATACTGTTTGACTTGGTCGAAAGCTCTCTGACAATCCTCATTCCATTTGACGGCCACTCCTTTTCTGAGCAATTTGAAAATCGGTCCACAAGTATCGGCCAATTGGTTGATGAATCGGCTGATGTACTGTAGCCTTCCTAAGAAACCCCGAACTTCTTTTTTCGTCCTTGGTGCTGGCATTCCCAAAATGGCTTTGGCTTTTGAAGGGTCAATCTCTATGCCCTTCTGGCTGACCATATGCCCTAGAAATACACCGGATGTAGCTCCAAATAGGCATTTTGCCGGGTTGAGCTTCAAATTGTACTTTCGAAGTCTAAGGAAGAACTTCTCAAGTGCGGTTGCATGTTCGTCAGCTGTTTTTGACTTAATGACCATATCGTCGACATACACTTCTACTTCTTTGTGAATCATGTCATGGAAGATGGTCGTTGCCATTCTTTGATAGGTTGCCCCGGCATTTTTGAGCCCAAAAGGCATGACCCTGTAGCAGTAGGTTCCCCATTCCGTGATGAATGCCGTCTTCTCTTTGTCTGGTAAATGCATCATTATTTGGTTGTATCCAACAGCAAGATCGGTCAAGGAGACCATCTCATGTCCTGCCATTCGGTCCACCAACAAGTCAATATGTGGTAGGGGGAAGTCGTCCTTTGGACATGCTTTATTCAAATCCCGGTAATCCACACACATTCTGACTTTGCCATCTTTCTTCGGCACTGGCACGATGTTTGCTAACCATGTCGGGTAGGCGATGGGTTCTATGAATTGATTTTCCAGCTGCTTGGCCACTTCCTCCTTGATTTTCAAGGACCATTCGGTCTTCAGCCTTCTTAGCTTCTGCTTCACTGGCTTAGCCTCGGGATATACTGGAATCTTGTGCACCACTATTGCTGGGTCAATTCCCGTGATGTCACTTGCCTTCCACATGAAACAATCGGCAAACTTCCTCAAACATTCACTGACCTGTCCGTTGTTCACACAGTCAAATGCAATGTATGTATGTTCATTTTCTTCTTTGCCAATTATTATTTTTTCTTTTTCATTTTTTATTTCATTTATATGATTATTTTTGCTTGGAAAGATAGACACGCGGGGTAGTCAATAATTTGCAAGCCTTTATTGATCATGACAGAATCGTCTTCAAAGATTACATCAAATTTGAAATCTGGATTTTCGAAATCCGACACAGATAGCTCAGAACTAGGACTGGACTCTGACTCGGTTTCAGACTCGGGGTCAGACTCAACACAGGACTTGATTACATATTTTGACTCTAGGTTTGACTCGGGAGGGGGTTTATCAGCAGCGCGCTCCTCCTCAGCGTACCAATTGGTGAGAGGGCCTTCATTCGGCTTGATCAGGCTCAACAGATCTTGGTCCCCATCATTTCTTGTAATGACTACAACCTCGTCAAAGAGACTCGGCAGCATGAAGTCTTCTACTTCCAGCTCGGGTATTGCCTCAGACTTGTTACCCCAGACATCAGAAAATATTTCTAACCCAGGTAGCATTTTCTTGACAGTCGGGCAATAAAATGGTTCTTGGAAACCATGATAAGGAACTGTCTCTCCGGATTTGTGGAAGTGACTATTCAAAGTTGAAAAGTGTAATGGCATCTGTATGCTTTTCTTCTTTCCTCTTCTAGTCTTCTCAGCACGGTCTTCTTCAGTAGGCTCATAACCCAAACCAAAAGTCCCTTCATTCACTGGACTCTCCCAAGCTTGTAATGTGGGGTACGTCTTACCGGACCTTGCCATATTCATTCCCGGCAAATAGGACATCTTCAGCATTAAAGGAACTATGCAGTTTATTTGCACCGTTCCGAAATCAAAGAGAATTTGGGAGTTCATAGTCTTTCCTTCTATGAACTGCACCGTGTCATATTGAAATCCCGAGAGGGGAAAATAGGCGCTTTCAGGGTTGACTTCAAAGAGGGGCTGGCCCTTGGGTTTCTTGAGTTGACTGTAATCATCTCCTTGAACCGTTATAATCTTACCCTCGTAGGGGAATTTGACCTTTTGGTGCAAAGAGGAAGGTACTGCTTTGGTGTGGTGTATCCATGGCCGTCCCAGAAGCAGATTGAAACTGGTGGGCACGTCAATCACCTGAAATGATACCTCCATTATGGCCGGCCCGATTGCTAAGTTTAGGGTAGCAACCCCCAACACTTCCCTTCGGGTGCTGTCATATGCTTTCACTATCTGGTCAGATGGCATGAAATCTGTTTCGTCCAAGCCCAGACAGCTAGCCACCTTTAGTGGGCAAACGTTTAGTGCTGACCCATTATCAATGAGAACCATGGGCACAGTTTTGTCTCTGGTCTGAACAGTGATGTAAAGGGCATCATTGTGACTATCTCCCTCCTTAGGTAAGTCATTGTCGGAGAACCCGATGTTTTGCACCTTTGATGATTGGGTAAGGGTGGATACCAACACTTCAGGGCTAACTTCCACCGATGTTTGAAGTTGACTCAAAGCCTTGCAAAGAGCTTGGCGATGAGGAAAGGATGATGCTAGAAGTTCCCAAATCGATACTTGAGCTTGCGTCTTTTTTAGCTGTGAGAGTACCGGGTCTTCCTTTGGTTCATCCGTCCTTTGGTAAGGGTTATTTGGGATTTTGTCCAAGACTAATGGTTCATATTGTCTCCCGCTCCTGGTTATGGCATCGAGTTCCTCAGTCAGGTCATTCAGGTTTAGGACACAGATTTCGTTCATTCCCAGGAATAGGTCGAAAGGATCGATCAATTCCTGGTCAGAAATAATAGCATTCACCCCGTGATTTGGTAAGGGATTAGTGTTAATGTTTGGTTTACTTCTCGGAATAATTGAACCATTGTCTACCAAGTCCTGGATGCGGTTCTTAAGCGTCCAGCATGCTTCAGTCTTATGCCCATGTGCTTGGTGGTACTCACAGTATTCATTGGCTTTGAAATTCCTTGGTAAGGGGTTGGGTGGTGGTCTTGCCTCCAAAGGTTTGATGTAGTTTGCTTTGACAGCTTCTCGGAATACCAAAAGGATTGGCATGCCCAGATCAGTATATGTTCTTCTTGATTGACTGTCGTTTCTCATGTTGCCCATGTTTCCCACACGTAAAGGATTCGTGGGGGTGATGCTTGCCACTTCGTGGACTTTTCCGGGCTGGTTAGGTTTTTTGTATCTCGAGGCTCCTGAATCTTCTTTCAGTTGTCCCATTTGAAGTAAATCCTCTACCTTCGTAGCAGTGGCAATGAGCGACTGAAACGTTGGTAGGTATTGTGTTTGAAGCTGAGACTGGTAGATAGGCAGTAAATTCTTGATTATTATGTCAACTTGTTCCTGTTCAGAGGGTCGGTTGATCATTTGTGAAGCTTTGGCCCTCCACCTCGTGAGGAACGAGGAAAAGGGCTCATTGTTTTTCTGTTTGGTGGTTTCTAGTTCTCTTCGGGTAACATCCACCTCCATGTTATAGCGATACTGTGAATTAAATGCATTACAGATATCTTCCCAAGTTTTCATTTTAGATCGGTCCAAACTAACAAACCATCTCAGAGCAGCGCCGGTGAGTGACTGTTGGAACAACTGAGCAAGGAGCTCGCTGTTCAATCCAAACGGGTTAAGGGCACCCACATACATTTTCAAGTGAGTTTTTGGACAAGTAGTTCCATCGAATTTGTCCATGTTGGGCATTTTGAATTTGGTTGGCAGTCTTGCTTCGGGGAACAGAGACAAGGAGTCCATGTCCACCACTTCTTTGTGTGTCTTGAGGGCGGTAACAGACCTTTCTAAGAGTTCTATCTTTTCTCTCATTTTCTGAGCTTCTAGCTCAGAGGCAGTTTTGGAAGGCATGTCATCCAAGTTAAGGATAGGGTTTGAGGATGCAGATGCAGCACCAGGTCCTTGATTGGAGGCAGCATGATCATTTCCCCCAACCGGAGCCCCATTTGCATTACCACCACCTAGTTCGGCTAACAGGGCAATTCTTTGGGCAGCCAATGCCTCATTCATTTTAGCCTCCATTCTGGCTTCCATTTGTTCTATGAGGCTTTTGATGTCATTAAGGGATGCCATAGGTGCAGTGGGAGTTGGTGAGGTCGGTGATAGCACAGTAGGTGTGATTGGCACTAATGTCGGCACTTGAACAGGGGGTACCTGTAAGTATAAGGGTAGCTGTATTAGGGTACAGTAGGCGGTGTTGTGTATCAGGGTAACTGATATGAGGTAGATCGTCCCTTTGTCCAACTGTGCATGACTAACAGAATATCTTATGTGTTCTCCATGCGTTTACCCCAATACTTATGATATGTCGTGAATGCACACAACAACACATCATAATCTGTTTTAATGAGATGCTTCACATTATCGGGTGCATACTGTCCTAAAGGATAGGGTCTATAGGCTATGACACAAATAGAGAACCGGCTTATTAAGGGACCCTTGAACCTTGAGCATGGATATACCTAACCACATGTGAAACAAAGAGTTTCGCGTGGGTCCAACGGTACGCATACTCATGGGCCACCTCCAAAAGGATTAGAGATGGTTTGCGGTAACAGGGAGGACGCTTTGGCTGTCCGTCGACATAATCAAAGAGACCTGCCGATCAGCGCTACTTGCTATCCAGACTCAGAAGTTTGAACAGAAGAGAAGAAATTCATTTGAAGTTCATTTTTTATGCAATGGAGAAAAAGATTCTCAATCGTGCAAATAAATCAACAAGTTTTAATGTCTTAATTAATTAAGTTCAAATTTCCTCATCAAGTATTCTTAAAGAAAGAACACTTGATTCGTGCTAGGATACCCTGCAAAACAAAGCATTGTGAAATAATACCCTAAAGAAGGGCAGGTTAGTTTACACAACAATCGTAGTCCGCTTTATGCAAAATGATTACATAAATCCCCAGCAGAGTCGCCAAACTGTGAACCCCTTTCCCCGGATGCATAGGCATGTGATGCATATGACAAAAGAAAGAAATACACGTGAATGTATGAGTCGCCACCTTGTTTAATTATTTTAGGGTAAACTAGGAAAAAACCCTAAGTGACTCCGATTTTAATTAACCTAATTACTAGATTAATTAACCCAATGTTTAAAGCATGGTCTACGAACCCGAGGTGGATCCCGAGACTATGTCATGCTGATAAACTAACCAAAAAGAGTGAATGCTTTGCAAGGTGAATGATGGATTAATGAAATGTTTAAGTGATTTCGACTTGCAACCCGGGGTGAAATCCCGAACGTGCCTACGTACTTCCGTTTGAATGGAAGATCAAAGTCAACGTAGTTCGATAGGCCTTCTTTGAAGGGCTTTGAAGGTGTATGCTTAATGCATGAGTGTGTGTATGCTTCGTGCATGTTTGTTTAGGCATTTTGCCAAAGAATGGATTGATTCGATTAGGCGTTCGTCGCCAAAATGTGTTGATTTTAAGGTATTTGTACCAAAATGATTCATTTAAGCGATTTGTCGCCAAGATTGTTGATTTTGAGGCATTTGTGCCAAAATGGTTCATTTAAGCGATTTGTCGCTCAAAATTGTTGATTTTAAGGCATTTTGCCAAAAATGTCGATTTTACGCGATTTGTCGCTAAAATGGTTGATTTTAGGCCTTTGGCCGAAGATCGGTTCATTTTAAGGCATTTTGCCAAGAATGTCGATTTTACGGCTTTAAGCCGAAAATGGTTGATTTTAAAGGCATTTTGCCAAAAATGTCGATTTTACGCGATTTGTCGCTAAAATGGTTGATTTTAGGCCTTTGGCCGAAAATCGGTTCATTTTAAGGCGTTTTGCCAAAAATGTCGATTTTATGCGATTTGTCGCTAAAATGGTTGATTTTACGGTTTTGAGCCGAAAATTGTTGATTTTAAGCGATTTGTCGCTGAAAATGATTAATCTTATTTATAAGCAATTTGTTTGCTTAAGAATCGATTAAATCATAGACAATTTGTTGTCGAATTGATTGATTAAATGTAGGCAATTTGTTGCCAAAACGTGATTGATTAAGGCTTTTAGCCACAATTATTGATTAATTGAACTTAAGCCAGATTTGTTCGAAATAAGGCAATTGAACCGTAGGTATTAATTAACTAGGCTCTTTTAGCCAATATTATCGGATTTAAGGCTTTAATGCCACGATCATTGATTAACCGGGCATTTAAGCTTTAATCAAATTAATTAAGACAGTTTATTTGTCTAAAATAATGATGTGAATGCATTTATGCGATTAATAGAATTGTTAGGAGTAGAAGAGAAACATGCATGAAGTGCTAAAATTAAATAGGCAGAGTTTCGTTTACGTACCTGATTTAACCGACGACCACTTCTTAATTCCAGATTAAATTCCTTGCTTGGGGAAAATTAATTTAGTTTTTGTTCAATTTTAGTGTCCAAATATCACAATAAAAACGCAATAAAAATTAAATAAAATGCAAAAAAGCGGTAGAGAAATCGCAAAGAGCGTGGGAGGGAGGAAGATCGTCCGTCAACACAGACAAGGGTGTCAAAATTGGACTGAAAATGGCCTATTTATAGGCATTTTCGGACCAAGGGCGGCAGGTGCCGCCGGGCTCGGCGGCAGCTGTCGCCGATGTTGGCGGCAGGTGCCGCCAAGGGAGTTGGCGGCAAGTGCCACCGGGCTCGGCGGCAGGTGCCGCCGGGCTCGGCGGCAGGTGCCGCCGTGCTTGGTGGCTCCCTCGGGTCTTTCACTTCAGAGAGGTTTTTGGGAGTTTCGGGTCTCAGAAAAATATTCCGGGACCTGTTCCGCGATCCTCGCGACATTCCGGACGTTTTAAGTACCATATTGGTATATTTTCGGTGAACTTTCAAAATGGCCTTCGGTCCGGCCGGACTGTTTGCAGTCCGGGATAATTGACTCTTTGAGCCTCAAAATTTGAGTATTCACAATTATCGTTTAAATAATAACGAGATAACATAATTTTGGTACTTGGATTACAATTCTCGTGGGAACGATATCTTACTCATCATATATTACTTTTAGCTATTCGTACACTTGCGAAATAAGCTGTCACTAACATTGGAATTTGTACTTTGAACAATGTCCAAAACAAGAAAATTATCCACAATATAACTAAAACTATAAAATGATGTTCCCAAACACAAACGTACTGAATTATTATGGAAATGCCAACTAAACCCTAGTCTAAGCAAAACAATAACTGAAATCAAATTTCGTCGAATCTCCGGAGTATACAAGACGACATGTAAGATGACCAGAAACGCCTGGAATCAGATCCTTGCCAGGTTTGTCCATAGCTATATTTCGGTAAACTTTGATCCAGTACATGAAGAGTGATAATGTCGACACAAAATGAACAATGACGGAAATCCTTTAAAAGCTACTCTTTAAACTTTGATCCAGGTTTGCCTTACTGAAGTGTTAATGTTATTTTTCGATAATAGTTTACTATTTTAATTTTACTTAAAAAATGCAATTATGTCTTGTGAAGTACCATTAAAACTTTCGTGAAGCCTCTTTTTTTTTTATTTTTCCATTTTTTCATAAATTGACTAATTCTTATCAAGGATAAATATTTCAATTTTTTTAATAACTGACTACGAATATTTACTTATTGATATTGTTTTCCCACATAACCTGACCGCACTATATGCCAAAAATAAATAAATAAAATAAAATAAAAATTACAACCTCAAATGTTGCATTTTTTTTTTTTTTTAAGTTCTGTTTCAAAAGATCAAAAGTACTCTACACGCAAGGACGTCAAGAACATAAAAGCAAGAATACGTTTAATCAACAAGAAAAGTCAAAGCTTCAAATCAAATTAAGTCTCCTTTGATATTAATTATATTGACACGGTTACGACCTGTTATATATTTTCCAAGTCATGAACTGAGAAATTCCAATAATGCCTGTATTCAGTTCTTCTATTCTTAATTTTTGCAAAAGACTAAATTGTAAACTCCAATATTTTGATGCAGACTGTGAGTTTGGAAATTTGAAGCAATTGCGACTACTTGGAAATTTTCATCTGACGAACCCTTTTCTCAATCAATAGGACTTTTGAGTTTTAATGGTAGCTGAATTTTTCCCAAAAATGTTGCAATCAAAGGATGCTTCCTTTGCATTGCTGAGAGACGGTGATATTGTTGGTCAAGCACCAAGAATGGGAATGTTTATTTCTTTAAATTCATGATCTTCAATGCATGGAGCACTAACCTCCATTAATTAGCTTTAGCTGTTCAAAAAAAAAAAAAAAAAAATGGTGGAAAACTTAAAGAGTACTACTGTTCCATTCTTTCTGTTCCTAGCGACCATTATTTCTATATATACTCTCTTTTTATTAAATTTCATAATAGATTTCATTATAATTAATATATAATAAATATACAGTTTTTTATTAAATAGTTTTTATTCTACAAAAAAAACTTATGGAGTTCTAATAGAGTTATAGTCAATAAAAATTAATTAAATAATATAATTAGATTAATAAATAGAATTAAAATATTAATTTCAATTCACTAAAATTTATTTCATTAAGACTAAATATTCTTATACTTCATTTAATTTGAATATATTTGAATATATGAGAATTTAAACGAAAAAAAAATAAATAATTAACTAAATATATCAATTGAATAACAATAATTTGCTTACAATAATTAATTGTGCTAATTAATATTTCAGTTCAACATTTGAGAATTTAAAAAAGAATTTATAGTTTTACCTTCCATCATTTAATTAAAAGTACATAAGTAAATTATTAAAATTAAAACAACGCAAATAAAAATTAAAACAATTTTATTGAAAATTACATTCAATTTAATTAAAAAAATTATACAAGCCACGCATTGCATTTAATAAAATTTAATTTTTTTATGAAATAATGGAGTTAGAAACTAATAATTTTAATGGATAATTTCATTATAATTAATATTCTTTATAATGAAAATTAAATATTCTTATATCTCATCTAACTTGAATATATGAGAATTTGAAAGAGAAAAAATAATTAATTAACTATATTAGTTGAATTATAATAATTTACTTATAATGATTAATTGTGCTAATTAATATTTCAGTTTATTACTCAAGAATTAAAAAACGGTTTATAATTTTATTTTTTATTTTTTAATTAAAAATAAATAAATAAATTATTTAAATTAAAGCAACACAGATATAAATTGCTATAATTTTTTTGCAAATTTAATTTAATTGAATTAAAAAAATTATAAAATTATACAATACACTCATCGCGCGGGTACATGACTAGTTAGGTTATAAAAAATACAATAATATATTCCTTTTCTTTTTTTTTTTTATGGTTCTCAAATATAAGCTTGCTTTTTCTTTATCAGCAAAATAGATTATTATTCAATTATAGTATTCGGAAAAAACTTAATTTATCAAAGTATTAACTCAAGCCAATAGGCCTTCCATTTACACTCAACCTAACCTGGACAAACTACCAATGGGAAAATAAAATAATGTCTATAATATCAATAATCAAGTTGTATTTCCAGTCTTGAATATTATAGCAATAATAAAAGGTGGCCCAAATCCACTCTTTTATCAATTGTCTTTTCTTAAAAAAAAGAAAGAAAATTCTCATGTACTTTTCATTATTTTACTTCTAATGACAGCAATTAAATTGTGGTCTTAATCGGTTTAAATGAAATTATCATTATGCTAGAGATACTATTCTTTAGATTTTCAGGGTTGACAAATTATGAATTCCTACCTATTTTCAAAAAAACTCACTATATTACATGTTTAATATACTATGTCATAAAAATAAAGTGTAATGTGGCTATGTTTTAAAAAGTATTTAGGAGATAACATCCAATTAAATATGTTATTATCAGTGAAAGAAAAAATAATAATAAAAAGGGAAAAATATTTTTTTCATTCCTGAGGTTTTATAAATTTATTCAACTCATCCTCTTATTTTTTATTAATAGGTATTTAATTTCTGAGGTTTGGTTTGATTTTATTAAGAGGTTCCATCTAATTTTAATAACTTTTGTCATTAAATGCCTTATAAAAGACTAAAATACCCCTTTTATAAGATAAAAATTAAATCCACCATCCCTCTTCTCCTTTATCTCTCCTTATCTCCATTTTTCAACTATACCCAACTCAAAAAAATAAATAAATAAATTTAAAAAATCATTAAAATTGTTTTATCTCACTTTGCCAAAGCACCTTGAAGTCTCTGTCAGTTGAGGTATCGAAGAATATTCAAACACTAATCCTTGAATTTTGATTGTTTCCGAAGACCTAAAAGGACAACTGTTGTTCTTTACTTTGTCTCAGGCATCATAGAAATTAAGGTCACAAAGGTGGGATGAGAAGAGAATGAAAAGACGGTGACGATACTCACAAACACAAAAAGAGAAGAAATGTTTGAGACTCTTTTGACCCTTGCAATTTTGTATCAGTTTCCAATTGCTATAAAATAACCATTTTTTATAGCTATAAATTTAAAAGATGAAAAAGTTGGTCATATTAATTCTTTAAGGCTGAAGTTGTGGCGATTTAATTTTGTATGCCACTGCTGAAGCCTGTTTGCAGATAGAAAATTGTATGGATAGCTCTTCAAATGTCTTTGCTTTTGTTTAGCAAATAAAAATAGAAATTGTTTTTGGATACTTGTAACAACAGTACCAGAACAACCCGTTGTACGCGATTTCCCGATCACCGGTAAAGTCCCAAATAGCGTTTGAGGTATTTGTCTACGAAACGACGCAAACACTGTATTAAGGATAAAGCTAAACACCAACTACTTATCTCTGTTTTTATAATTTATATTTCTGATCTCCTTTATATATGCCTATCTTATATATAGGTTAGTTAGAGTCTTGGTATATATAAAAAGTGTTGTAACTATATCTAAAATATATAAGAATCATATTCTTCATATGGTATCAGAGCCATTCTAAAACTCTAACGAGTCGTTCCTGATCTAACCTATCTCTTTCTTTTTCTTCTTTTCTCATGGCTTCTGCATCAAATAGTTCGATCATTCAACTGAATGCTCCGACTCACTTTCCTATTAAACTCAAATAGGAAAATTTTCCAGTTTGGCGGAAGCAAGTTCAGTCTACTCTGATTGGACTCGATCTTCTTGGATTTGTTGATGGTTCAAGGGTTGCACCATCCAAATTTCTTAATGATAAAGACAAATCAGCCAACCCAGATTATTTACTTTGGTTTCGACAAGATCAAATTCTTATTAGTGCTCTTTTGGGCAGTTGTTCAGATGCAATTCAGCCGTTAATTTCGTCAGCTGATTCGGCTAAGGAGGCATGGGATCGTCTCCATCAAAGTTGTGCTAATATTTCCAGATCTAGGGTTTTATCTCTCAAAACCAAGCTCATTCAAAATCCTAAAGGAGATAAGCCTGTTGCAGCTTTTCTTAATGAAATGCGAGCCATCGCAGATGAGCTGGCACTCACACAGAATCCGATCAGTGATGATGATCTGATTGTTCATATAATTACACAGTTAGGGGATGATTATGCTCCAATTGTTGCTGCACTGAAAGTTCGTGAAACCGCTATTTCGTTCCCTGACTTGTTTGAGAAACTTACAGATCATGAGAGATCCTTGAAAACCAGTGAGCAACCCGTTGCTCCAGCTATTGCTACTGCTAATTATACACAAAGATCTAGAACTGGAGGTCACAATCGTGGCTCTAATACACGCAGAGTTCGTGGTAGTTATACCAGGAATAACTCGCGTAATTCCCAATATAACAGTCGGGGTACTTATCGCCTGAATATTGTTTGTCAATTTTGTGAGATTACAGGGCATGCAATAGTTTAATGCCGCAAGCTTGCAAGGTTTCTTAAAGAGAATAATATGGTAGTTCGAACAGAATCGTCTACCTCTTCAGTGGCACCTCCTTCAGTCAATGCTACTTCTGCCATGACTTCTTCATCGCCACAGCAATGGCTTTTTGACAGTGGGGCATCTCATCATGTCGTTTCTAACCCTTCTTCTTTGCAGGGCTATACAGATTATGGTGGACCAGATGAAATTCAACTTGGTGATGGTAAAACTCTTACTGTAACACATACTGGATTTGCTACTCTTTCGGCTGATTCTACATATTTATCTCTTCCTAATGTGTTGTGTGTACCAAAGTTGCGCAAAAATTTGATTTCCATTGCCAAGTTATGTCGGACTAACCATGTTTCTGTGGAATTCTCTCCACTTTATTTTGTTGTGAAGGATCTGCGCACAGGGGCGTCTCTGCTACGAGGCCAGAATATTGATGACATTTATTATGCAAACTTTTCTCAGTGTCATTCCAGTTCACAGTTGCATACTACAGCTCGTGTGTCTTCTCTTTCTACTTGGCATCATAAGCTTGGTCATCCGTCTAATAAATTTTTTAGTATAGCGCTTAAACATATGGGTTATGAGTCATTGTCTAAGTCTATTTCCAATTTTCACTGTGTTTCTTGTTCAATGAGTAAAAGCCATAAATTGCCTTTTTCAGAAAATTCTCTTACTAGTACTAAACCTTTGCAACTTGTGTATTCTGATGTTTGGGGACCAACAAAACAATCCATTGATGGTTATGTGTATTATGTCACATTCATTGACCACTTTACTAAATATACCTGGCTATATCCAATGAAGAAAAATCAGATACACATGATTTATTTATTCATTTTCAAAAAATAGTAGAGAATTATTTTCAAACCAAAATAATATCCGTTTTTTCTGATAATGGCGGTGAATATCAAAAATTAAAATCGCATTTTCTATCTTGTGGTATTTCTCACTATACATCGCCGCCACACACTCCAGAACATAATGGAACCGCTGAACGACGGCATCGATTTATTGTTGAAACCAGTCTCTCTCTATTACATTTTGCATCTTTGCCTCCTGAATTTTGGTCTTATGCATTTCTTACAGCTGTCTGTCTAATAAACCGTTTACCATCATCTGTTCTTTCTTTTGCGACACCATTTTTCCGGTTATTTGGTCGGTCTCACAATTCTATTCGTCTTAAATCTTTCGGCTGTTTGTGCTTTCCTTGGCTGCGTCTTTATGTCAGTTCCAAATTGCAATCTCGGTCCCAACCTTGTATATTTTTGGGCTATTCTTCTACACAATCTGCTTATAAGTGTTATGATCCATCCACCAAAAAGTTGTATCGGCATGTTAAATTCGTCGAGCATGTTTATCCCTTCAAAGTTTGCACTAATGTTAGTCAATTTACAATGTTATTTTCAGATGTTCCCTGCGTAGGTGTTGCATAACAAACTGACACTAGTCCTGTCATGGTTGATCAGCTGCCCGTCCCTGATATATCACTACAATCTGCTGTTGTTTCAACTCCAGCTCCTGAACAGCAGCAACAAGATGTTTCCACTTCAATTGTTGGTTCTTCTGCTGAAATGTCAGTCTCTCCACAAGGTCGTCCTACTTCAGAATCAACTGTCTCACCTGGTATTGTGCCTTTGGTTGCTACTGATAGTTCCTTAGTTTCTGTTGCGTTACCATTGGTTGTTGGTTCTCGATCTCAACATCAACAGAAACTTAATACACGGTACTTTAATGATTCTTTTGTGAATGTTACAACTAAATATCCTATACAAGATTCTGTTGAACCGAGAACTGTTAAGCAAGCACTGCAAGATGCACTCTGGCGTCAGGCTATGGATTCTGAATATACTGCCTTATTGAGAAATAACACATGGGAGTTGGTTCATAAAGCTCATCATAAACCCATTGGGTGTAAATGGGTGTTTCGCATTAAGCGGAAACCTGATGGCACTATTGAAAGGTACAAGGCAAGACTCGTCGCTAAAGGATTTTTACAAGAAGAGGGTCGTGATTATTTTGAGACATTCAGTCCTGTCACAAAACCTGTCACGATTAGAGTGGTCTTACACTGGCAGTTTCACACGGTTGGCCATTGCGGCAGCTTGACGTTAATAATGCTTTTTTACAGGGTACTCTTCATGAAAGTGTCTATATGCACCAACCTCTGGGGTATGTGAATACTGATTATCCTGATTATATTTGACACTTACGTAAGTCTCTTTATGGTCTTAAACAAGTGCCGCGAGCTTGGTATATTGAGCTTACCACATTCTTAGGATCACTTGGGTTTCGAAAATCTAATGCTGATGCTTCTCTTTTTATCTTTAGCTCAAATGGTGTTATTGCTTATTTTCTCATATATGTCGACGATATAGTGCTTACTGGCAATGACACTAAATTTCTGGATGACGGTGTTTCTCGTTTGGCCAAACGATTTTCTATTAAGGACTTGGGTACCTTGCATCATTTTCTGGGTGTGGAGGTTATTTCTACATCTACAGGTCTTTTTCTCTCGCAACATCGACATATCCATGATCTCTTGGTTAAATTCAACATGGCAGGTGCAAAAGCGGTTAGTACACCTCTGTCCACTAGTGACAAGTTAGTTTTATGTGATGGGTCCCCTTCTGCCGATGCTACTATTTATAGGCAGATTATTGGAGCTTTGCAGTACTTGGCTATTACACGGCCGGATGTGTCTTTTGCAATCAATCGTTTATCTCAGTTCATGCATGCTCCAACACAAAATCATTTTCAAGCCTTGAAGAGAGTTATGCGATATTTAAAAGGTACAATCTATTATGGATTATTTCTTCGTCAACATTCTGCTCATAATTTAATAGCTTTTTCTGATTCTAACTGGGGAGGATCACTTGAAAATGGAAGATCAACAACTGCATATGTTTTATATCTTGGTTCTAATGTTATCTCCTGGAAATCCACTAAGCAAAAGACGGTGTCTAGATCTTCCACTGAGGCAGAATATAAGGCATTGGCTAATGCTGTAGCAGAATTAATTTGGGTTCAAAATTTGTTAAAAGATTTGAGCTTTCCTGTTTTAGAACCCCAGTTATTCATTGTGTAATATTGGAGTCACTTACTTTTGTGCAAATGCCATATATCACACCAAGATGAAACATCTTGCCTTGGATTATCATTTCATGCGAGAAAGAATATATGCTGGTCAGCTTCGGGTCCATCATATTAGCACTAAAGATCAAAATGCAGATATGCTCACCAAGCCTCTTGGTCGCCCACAATTTCAATTTTTCCGATCCAAGATTGGAGTTTCCGATGGATCCTCCATCTTGCGGGGGCGTATTAAGGATAAAGCTAAACACTAACTACTTATCTCTGTTTTTATAATTTGTATTTCTGATCTCCTTTATATACGCCTATCTTATATATAGGTTAGTTAGAGTCTTCGTATATATAAAAAGTGTTGTAACTATAGCTAAAATATATAAGAATCATATTCTTCATACACTGTTAATCAAAGTTAAAATAAGGAGATGAGGTTGTGAGGGTTGCTTTACAGCTCAGCAAAAGAGTTTAAGTCATTTTGCCGCCGGCAATGGAAGAGAACAGGTTTGTTGGTATGGAGACGATCTGGAATTGTGTGAAAGAATGGAAAGGAAGGTGATCACTGGTCCTAGGGTTTTCATCTCATGAAGGGTAGTATTTGACATTTTAAAATATTTATCTCTCCTCTATCTTACTTTTTGGTTTCATTTAACGAAAATCCTCAAAACTTAGACGGAATGACTATTTAATAAGATGAAGTAAAAGTTCGGGGACTAAATACAATAGTTAAAAATGCGAGAACGAGGCGAATAATTTTGTAAAACCTCAAGGACAAGAAAAATATTTTCCCTAAAAAAAATGAAGCTAAACACAAATTATATGTCAGTCTTTTTTTGAAATGGAAAATTGCTATCGGGTCTAGAATACAATTTAACAATCAAGTCAATATGGTCAAAGCATCAAGTGGTTCATGGGTGAATAAATATGACTATCAAGTTCTCGCACGATCACTTTTAACTTCATGCTTTTTCGGCAGCGCCTCTCTCTTTCTTCCAAAACCTAAGACTAAAAACTATCTTTTCTTCTTTTATGGTGGCCATCGATGAGCTCTCACTGTGGTCACTTCTTTTGTTGCAAAAAATGCTCAAATCTATATACAGATATGAGCTATTGTCCTCCAAATATTAGAATTTATTATTACTCATATCTTAGGATTCTGTACTCATATCTAGTTTTAAGCTATTGTCATTATCATTATGGTGATTTTGTCTACCGTCTTTTATTATTTAGATAGTTATGCATAAAAGGAATGCATATCTCATCTCTAATAGAAGGAAGAAATTCGGAGGTAATCAGATCGGTTTTTTCGAATAGTGGCCATGAATAGCCACAAAGTGGAGCAAACGATCGCCTATGGCACAAATATTATGCTCTGTCAACTCGACCAGATACTTCAAATTAAGATTGTGTTTTTTTATTCTTTGTATAAGTGATTTATTAGTACTTATACAAAAATATAGAAACATATTGATCTGTATCTTGTTTTTGTGTTTAGTTTCCTCTTAATGAAATATCTAATTTTATTTCTTCTAAAAGAATATAAATATGACTATCAATTTTCATGTCATTTAAGTGCTTGACTATGAATTTTCAAGTCATCTAAGTGCTTGATTATGAATTTTCAAGTCATCTTAGTGCTTGACTCACTTGTATATACTACAATTCTGTCAGTATTGTGCTGTGTGTGGGGCTTGTTATCGGAATTTCACTTTCCTTATGGAGTATTTATATTTATAAGATATACTTATAAATTAGTATGTATCGTCAAAATTAAGATGATTTTGAGTTTTGATAAATGGTGTGACTCACATGTATTTTTTTTCTTAAAAAAAAAAAAAAAACAAAATGACATCTAATATTAGCCGACCATATAAAAGTGTATAGGTCTACTTATAAATCCGTAATTCAACAATTAAGAGGAGAGGAGGAGAGGAACAAAAAGTGATCTAGAGGAGTTCGTAAGCCATGACACCGAGACTAAGTTCCTTGTAATTAATTTAATAAATTTTTCAAAATTTAGTTTTTCTCCATAAATTTTATTTATATTTTTAAAATTATAAATATATGCGCTTAATATTTTAAAATTTTACTCTTAATATATATATACATTATCTTTATACAAATTGTTTAATTCTATGGATATAGGTACGGAAATTTGTCTAAATATAATTGGTAATTTTTTAGCTACAATAAACTTCAATATATTTTTAATTTAGTAATATTTGATTAGATAAAAGTTTCTTTACAAATTCAAAAGTTTGATTTTTGGTGTTGAATTTTCTTTTTGTAATGATTTATTTAGAGAAACAAGTTTTACAATAATTACATTTTGAGAAATGTTTTTTTTTTTTTTTGACAAGGACATTTGAGAAATTTTTTATCATATACCTGGAAAAGGATACACTTATATTAATGATCATAGTGCATTTTCAGGCTAAATATATAATTTAACATTTAAACTATATAAAAAAAAGAATAACTTGTGGCGTTTTAAACTTTGAAAATGACCTTGTGGCTTCTTAAAATTCACCTTTTGCTCTTGTGATCTCTTGAATTTTATTTTTTTATAATAAAACTCATACCTTGCATATTAAAATGTGAATCAACTTCAAAGGTCTACAAGTATAGAAAATTGAAATTCTAGTGACACAAAGTTAAAAAGTGAAATTTAAGAGACCAAAAGATATTTTTAAAATTCAAGGAGTCACAATTTTTTTTTTTTTTTTGAGAGTTCAAGGACTAAATTATATATTTGACTTGTATTATCATGAGTAGCAAATGTTAATAGTACATCATGAGAAAAATATATGAAAAATTCATCCTACGGATGATTAATATAAATTAAATTCATTATTTTTCGAACGAATGATTAATATAAATTATATTCAGTAATTTATATAGTATACAAGATTAATTAAATTACTAAATTTTGTTCCTATTATACTTGTGGAAGACTCAACTGAAAGAGTAGATTTAGGCTACATTTAGTCCTGTAAAATAACTTGCAGGAAAATATCTTTTATAATTTTATGTTGGTTTGGGACGTTCAAGAAAATAAGTCAACGGAAAATATTTTCGTGATCAAAGAAAAATTAAGTTATGTCTGAGGAAAATGACTTTCTATTTTTAAGAGACAAAAACATTTTCTGAACATTGATAAACTTATTATAACGTTACAAATCCATATTTTTTTAATTTATTAATCATCGATCGGTGGTCACTACCACCAGTCACCATTCATCACCAGCCACCACCACTGGCCACCATCAGCCACCACCACCGGTCATTGACGACTTTCATAATTTACCCTTTTTTTGCATTTTTCTCATATTTAACAATAAAATTTTAAATTACGCAATTTCTATTGTTTTTAATATTTGTATGTTTTTATAAGTTAAAGATTTTAATATTTTTTAACTAATTTTTAATACGGTAACCAAACTACGGAAAATTTAAGTCATTTGAAAAATATTTTCCTCGATATTATTTGAGGAAAATATTTTTTTGAAAAATATTTTTTAATAAGTTATTTTTCCAAAATAAACGGAGCCTTAATGTGAACAAATTTGAATTCGAAGCTAACACCACAGAGATAACAGAAGTGCTTAAGTGCACCTGAGAGAGTTGAGGGAGGAAGATCCTTTTAGCGTGTTAACTAAGTCAAAATTTCATCTCTATAAATTGTAGTACTATCAAAATGGGCCTACGCCTGCGAACAGCCGTAATTGCCCGAAATTTGTTCGGATATGGACAAAAAAATTGAGGCCCATTTTCAAGAAGGGCTTTTTTACCCAATCCGTTTTTTATCAAAGCCTGCGTAGGCCCGCTTAACGGATCTGCAGGGGCCTCCTTTAGAACAATATATATGTATGTATCATAACCTGTTAAAATAAAAAGGGGAATAAGCCTAATGGAAATCACACTAGACAAACTTCCGGTGGGCGTAGGTTGGATTCTTAGAGGCATTTCTTTCTTCCTTACATGTCAAGGCACTGGACATACAAAACTAATAAAAATTCTACAAGAAAGTAGTAAAGTTTTAAAAAAAAAAAAGAAAAAAAAGATGGGACTTTCAAAACGGACATGTTCGGGCCCGGGGGGGCTGGATTTTAATATTAGAGGTTCGTTTTTTAACGAGCTTTTTTGGCTCGGCCCGTTTTGGGATCGAGTCCGTGCAGGCCAGACCGGATAGACCGTTTTGACAGTACTAATAAATTGTACCATTAGGTAACATAGAGTATTTATAAAAGCATTTAAATGTTAAGGGAATTTTTTATGAAACATTAAACACTCTAATATTTCATAGAGATTAATTCTTTTTTTTTTTTTTTACAATCATACACATTTTTTTTTTCCAAATTCAGCTAATTAAATAAATAATGTCCTTTTTATTTTAAGTTAAGCAACTATTTTTATCGAACACTTTTAATTTAAACCTCTATATAAAAATCTTCAAACTTCTTGTTAAAAGCTAACGACTACTAGAAATCGAAGACAGCAAATCGCTAAGGCGTCTAGACTACAATTTAATAATCAAGTCAATATGGTAAAAAATATCAAGTGGTTCATGGCTGACTAAATATGACTATCAATTTTCATATATGAATTTTTAAGTCATCGATCTAAGTGCTTGACTCACTTTTATATACTATGATTCTTTCAGTATGTATATTTATAAGATATATAAATTAGTATGTATTGTCAAAATTGAGATGGTTTGAGTTTTGATTAATGGTGTAACTCACATGTTTTTAAAAAATAATAATAATAAAAAACAGAATGAAATCTAATATTAGCCGGGCATATAAAAGTGTAGGTCTGCTTATAAATTTATAATTCAATTTCTACATCTTTGTTATGATTTCAAGTAAATATCAACAATTAAGAGGAAAGGAAAGTAGCGCAACAAATTGATCCCAACAATTAAGAGGACTGTTAATTAACAAAATCAAACAACAAGGAAGAGTTTATTAATTTGGTCAAACGTCAAGAACTAAATAATTATTTTCTCATAAAATAGTAATAACGTAGCTATGGTTGTCGAATTATTTTTCAAATATATATATATATATATATATATATATATATATATATATATATATATATATATTCTCAAATATAATATTAAAGTTAGATTTTATTAAATCATAAATAATTTTCTATATCAAAGTTAAATATAATTAAATAAATAATTTTATTGTAATGTAGTCTCAGATTCAGACTGAATTTAATTCAATAAATTATCATCTCTAATTTAAATTTTAGCATTTTCTTCCTTTTAAAATATTTATTTTAACATTACAAAATAAAAACTATTAAAATGTTAAATTTTTTTTTAATACTTGATTAGACGTAATAAACTAGATATTTATAGTATACTAATTTAACATTAGAATTTTATTACAATTTTCTATAGTAATTACTATTATTTTATTTTTACAAAATAAATATAAAAAATAAAATAAAGTAAAAATGGAAAAAAAACCTTACTTTAACATAATAGTATAATATCCTAGTTTGAAGAGAGCACTACAAATGGAAATTTTTTGCTGGTAGTCTAAGTAGTATACAAAGAGGGAAAAAGTTGATAAGATTATATTAGTTTTTCAATATTTGACTAAATATAATATAGGTAATTGTTTTAGCTACAATAAACTTCAATACATTTTTAATTTGATAATATTTGATTAGATAAAAGTTTCTTTGTAAATTCATTATTTTTCAAATGAATAATTAATATAAATTATATTCATCAATTTACGTAGTATATCAGATTAATTAAATTACTAAATTTTGTTCCTATTATACCTATGAATGACTCAACTAAAAAAGAGTAGATTTAGACTGCATTTATTTTTGTAAAGTAACTTGCAAAAAATATTCGTTTGAGGCGTTTAATAAAATAACTCAACAAAAAATATTTTCGTGATCAAAGAAAAATTAAATCATTTGTTTGAGGTGTAAAAGTCTTTGTGTTAATTGTTTATTTATTTATTTAGATTTGACCATTATAATGAATTTTTCAGTTATTAGATTTAAATTGATACAAACATATTGATAACAGCTTTATTCATTTTAATATAATTACAAATCTATTCGCCAACAAGGTATTTTTCATATCTTTTACAAATGAATTTCTATTGGATGAAGCAGAATAAGTTGTGCAATTGACAAATTGGTGCAAAAATGTGCAATTTTTCAAAAGAACAAGTTGAGCAAGTGTAATCTTTTTTTTTTTTTTTTAAGGAAAAAATAAGAGTGAAAAATATTTTCTACCACTTTTTGACCAAGTCAAAGCTCTATCTTTATCAATTGTATAACATGGTATTTATAATGGCTTTTAGAGATTGAACAAGCTTTTTATGGAATGTTAAACACTCTAACGTCCAATATTTTTTACAACCATATCCATTGTTCTTCCAAAATTATTCAACTAATGGTCTTTTTTATCATTTTAAGTTAAACAACTATTTTTACCAAACATTTTTAATTTAAACCGCTATATAAACAGTTAACAGTTAAAAATTAACACGTAACAGCTAACAGCCAGTAAAACAACTAACAACTAGTAAAATAACTAATATTAATGAACATATTCTAAAAATCTTTAATAAAAACGTATTTACTAATAAATTATAATAATCATAACCTTGGCCACAAATTCTATTATTTTTGGGTTTTGGCACAACAATTTTAATGGGAATTTATTGTTTTCTTGAAGTTTCAAATCGTAAGTGAAAAATCAAGATTCTGAGAACTGGACCGGTAAATAAATCAATGGAAGTAGAGACTCATTGTATTAGAGGGTTCAACTAAGTTCAATACGGTTTAACCGGATTTTTATATATAATATTTTTAAGTATAATTACAAATATCAAATTCATAAATACTAAATAATTTTTATAAAAAGAATTTATAAATACTAAATAATTTTTAAGTCATAATATAAGGATGAAATGTTATAATTTTTTTTTCTGATAAATATATAAGGATCAACTTATGTATTTGACCATTAAAATTTAAACTTATAACTCTATACAATAGAACTTTACTAATATTTGAATTTGATTCCATAACAACAGAAAAAATATATGCTTAAAAAATAAACCTAAAATATAATAATGAAAAATAAAAAAATAAAAGAGAATGAAAGGAATCACACATATCAATGATTTATGTTTCAAAGCAAAAAATTATCCATTGGATGAATGACTCATTTAAGTACTTAGAATTCCGTGAAAAATGAACTGGAAGCACAAAGAGGGTGTGAGCATTTGGTTTTTGTTAATTCAACCAATTTGATTAATTTCGTTAATTCGACGAATTTGATTTAGTGAATAAATATTCGATTCAAGAAAATTAAATTTTTGGTGATTATTTAAAATTTCAGTTAAAAGTTAATTAAATTGAATAAATCAAATTAATTGACTCTCAAAACGATGTAGATAATAAAATTAGAAATTAAAAATATATTAATTTTTATTTTGATTAAATTGTAATTAATAATTTCGATTAATTTTTATTTCAATTATAGTTGATTAATCGCAAATTTCGGTTAAATAGATCTTCATTTTATTTATCTTCGGTGCAGTTAATAATCAAAATTAATCTGATCAAAATGATTCGATTAAGTTCGATTAAATAAAAAAAGGTTCGGTTAAAATGTTATTCAAATTGACTAAATTTACTGAATGCTCACCCCTAAGCACATGCATAGAAAAACAATGTTTGATGTGTTGGGCTGTGTTGGGAATATCAGTTCGGTTCACCGGTTTTCACCAATTCTTCTTGGTTTTTATCTAATTCTTTAACCATTCATTCATCTTAGTTATTCAATCAAGGCTGAATCATAATTTACTTCCCACTTAAACGGGCCGGATTGGTCGACCTAGTCGGATTCCCATAACCATGGAAAAAACTATTATATGACAATTAAAGTCTACGTTCAAGTCTTTCTTTGTCTTAAGATTTTACCCACTAAATCATAGCCACTTTTGTTGACTATGATAAGTAGAATTCTTTTAAATCGACAAAATCAATTCAAACTCTTCATTTTGAATTTTTTTTTTTAATTCAGTTCAATTTTCATTAAAACTGAAAACCAAATCTAACTTTATGCATCAACATAAGTAAAAACCAAAACATAAATCAAATCAAATTGAATTGAATTGATTAAGTTTACTTCAATTCAGTTACGTGAAGTCACTGAGTCAATTTAGGTATTAAAAAATTTCATTTCTTTTGATTTGATTTTGATTAATCGATTAGGGTTAAGTAAATTTTGATTAAAATTGACAAATCGATCCAGATCAATCTAGTTCGATTTTTTGGATATTCAAGGAGTTTCAATTTGATATTTTAGACAATTTCGATTTCAATTTTTAGTTATGCAACAAATGTGATTTCGCCCATAATTAATTGAAATTAACCGAATCGATGACTGGTTTGGTTCCAAAACAAATTTGAGGTGGTTTCAGTTTAAGAAAAATGAAATTTTGGTCTTCAATTTGGTTTGGAACCAAACATTGCATTTGCACGCCCCTATAACTGACTATTTACACACTAAGGTAAAGATTAACCAGCATTGTTGCGCACGCAATGAAAGTTGGAGTTAGTGGAGTGTAATTTTGTGCGTAGTGGAATCTAATTTTCTTAAATTCTTAAATTTTGTTCCATTAAAATAGTCCAATTTTCTTTTTGATATCCTAACTATGGAGTCTAGCTCTACCCCTAGTTATAGCGTAAAGGTGGAAATTGCTTGATTTTTTTTTTTGTTTGCACATTTGTATTTCCACACTCGGGTCGGAATGATGTTCAGGGGAATTATTCCAATACTAGAGATTCTAAATTTTTCAACTCTTAATCTTGTATAAAGTTCACCTCGAGATGCTGTACACTTCTATTGATCTAACTTTTTAGTATTCAAGTGGAATGACTTTTTCTTAATTTATACTAGAATAATGTAGACTACATAATAGGTGTAGTTTGGCTGTGAACCATTCACTTCAAATCAAAAGAAAGAAAAATACTATCAAACAATTAAAGTCTACGAACTAAGTCTTTATCATGAGAATTTTATCAACCGAATAACAGACACTTTTGTTGACAATATTTTTAGTCAATGCACAAGGAGTATCTTCAGATTCTTTTTTTTTTTTTTTTTTTTTTTTTGTCATTTTGTGGTTGAAATAGTTTCCTTTTCTGCGTATATATTCATACTTCTATTGTATTTCATATAGCCTAGATGTTTCAAATTTCAATATATTAATTACTTTGTGCTCCAGTTTATCATATGAAGCACTTTCATCTCCTTCCCGTCTTTGCTTTACTCTGTGTGAGTATTAACTACTAATTAATTCTTTACTTAATTTAGTTTCTTGAGAATATTTTATGTTTCTTTCCTTAACTACTATATATGTTTCTACATATAAAACAAATTATTGCAGGTTTTTATCAGAGGGAGTAATGCTATTCTACCAGCGGAGCTGTATTGGGAATCTATGCTACCAAATACTCCATTGCCAAATGCTTTACAAGAACTTTTAGAGCCTGCAGGTTAGTTAGTTAATACATCTTCTTTTTTCTATATTAATATGGCAAACAATCCATTTGAAAAAGTAGCTTTTGCTTATAAACTTGATTTTTACACTACCTTTTATGTGATATTCATAGACCTAAAATTATATAATTCTTGTTTATATGTAATTGTAATCTAATAACAGAAGCAGCAGGAAACAGAAGTTCCTTTTCAGAATCAGAATTGCAAATTGGTAATATAGGTGGTATCAGAGCAACCTATGGAGTTGGGTATTGGTCCGAATCGAAAAATTTCAAGAAAAATGAGACTTTCAACACAACTACTATATACTTCTTGAATAAGGATCTTGTTGCTGGCAAAAGGATGAACATTGTTTTTACAAAATCTACAAATGGTTCTAATTTCTTACCACATGAAATTGCAAAAATTATACCCTTTTCCAGCAAAAGATTACTTGAAATTCTGAAGCATTTTTCAATAAAACCCATGTCAAAAGAAGCTGAAATAATGAAGCAAACGATCAAAGAATGTGAGGCACCGGGGATTACAGGAGAAGACAAGTATTGTGCTATATCTTTAGAGTCATTGGTAGATTATGTCATTGCAAAATTTGGAAAAAATATTGAGGTATTTACTAATGAAGCAAAAGAAGAGAATGTAAAACAAGAGTATACTATTTTAAAAGGAATCAGAATGATGGGTGAAAAGCAAATTGTCTGCCATAAGGAGAGATACGCATATGCTGTTTTTTACTGCCATAGAATTATGAATACAAATGTTTATATGATTCCTTTGGTGGGTGCTGATGGCTCGAAAGCTAAAGCACTAGTTGTTTGCCACTTAGATACATCAGCTTGGAACCCAAAGCATTTTGCCTTTCATGTCCTCCATGTTAAACCAGGAGGTCCACCGGTTTGTCATTTCCTTAATAGTGATACTATTGTTTGGGTTCCAAACTAAAACAAAAGATTCTTCATTTCTGTTAGCCATAAAAAATTGTAGCTATTTAGTGAAACATTTTGTACAACAATGGCATCAACTTGAGTGGATGTTGTTGAGCTTTTCTTTCAACTTTCAAGTTTGGCATTTGCATGATTATAATAAGTAGATTTTCTTTTTCTAAGAGTTGAGAGTATTTTTGAACTAGCTTTACTTGAGACTAAGGTTGTGTTTGATGAAATTTAAAATCTAAGTGTTAGAAAAGTTAAGAGCTAAATTGGAAGCATTTAACAATATAAATATTAAAATCCTAAAATTGCAAAGTTGTTTTGAAAGCCCATAAATGGCACAACTTGTGCCTAGATTTACAATAAATCATAAGATAAATTAATTAATGCTGAGATAAAAAGCTTATTATTCAGAAGAGAATGTTGAGATAGAAAGAAAACTAAAAATAAATAAATGTGTCAATATCAATCTTGTCCTATTTGTATATGTTGTGCTTATATGTATTTAATTTTAACTCTAATTGCATCCATCCCATCCTTAATAGCAGCTTAGATATTCCATTTATGATAGGTTTTTCTTTTAATTATTATCGTTATTTATATCAGATAAGCTATTAGGCTATCTTTGATAAATCATAATAAAATGTAATAAAAGCATTTTTAATGTAATGTCTTTGATTACACTAATTTAACGTAGATTTATTAATTTGCTTCCTTTTTCTTTCTTTTTTTTTTTTTTCTTTTTTCTCTTAACAAGTGAGCATTAATTAGATATGACCTTTATAAGCTTAATGGCAGGATGTTATAAAAGGAAATATTGCATCTTTTACGTAAGAAAAATGTATTTGAAGTCTATATCACCAAACACTCCCATGCCAAGGACTAAAAAATGTTTTAATACAATCTGGTTATTTACTGTTCTTCTTTTTCTTTTTCTTCTATGTTCATTTGAGGAACAATCCGCTGACTAAATATGATCTAATTGATTTTCTCACATCTTATAGAAGATTTAAAAAGTGGGAGGTATCAAGTTTGATTTTTCTTCACCATAAAAATTACACTATATAACGATCTAAAGCGAGAAGAAAATTTTTTCACCAAAATACCTTCTTCCTCTTCTCTCTTTGATTGTTTGTTCACTGAGAAAATAGCTTTCATCTAAGAAAATCAACAAGGACAAACATAAGAACCAAAATCTCTCCAATTTCCAAAATTAAGAACCAATCACCACCCCAAAAGATTTCGCTTACAAAATGAAATAAGTTAGAGTTTGGAAAAGACTAGAATTTTAATGAGAAAATTAAATTATAGTTTTTGGAGAAGATAGTATTAGGATTATTAGATAGTAAAATTATTTATACATATAATTAGTTGTATCTAAATATTTATATTCTCAATAAACAAAATGAGAGAGAGTTTATTTTTTACCCAAATACCAAATCTCATCATTGTATCAGAGCTTTTTTTCTCTCTACCAAAACGTAAAAACAAAAACAGTTACTCAGATTTGTTTCATATTTTCCTCTACTTTCTTGTGTTTTCTATTGTTTTCTTCCTCTATTGAATCAATAGTTTATGGTTTCTTTATCGGTTTTTCCAGATTCGTTCAAGTTTCTTTCTTGGTTTTCTTATTCCGATTACTTTCATTTTTCTCCATTTCATTCTTTTCAATCGATTTGTTCTTTCGTATATCATGTGGGAGAATAAATCAAATCATCATTATCCATCCAAATCAGAGGTTAGTCTCTTCATCGTTTCATTCATTTAACTTGTTGATTTCATTGATGCCATTTCAATTCGATTGAATATCGTCTTAGTTTCTAGTTGAGTTTGCCAGAAATTTCTACTTTGATTCTACATTTTTTTTGGAATTTACCTTGATTGATTTGCCTTTGAGATTGTTCTCTTATGTTTATAATATTTGCCTTTACTTTGAGGTTTATTGGTCAATTAATTTTGATTTTAGGGTTTTAATCCCTCTTATTACCATTGATTTTAGTGTTTTTATTCGGTATACATTTGATTTGTGCTTAGATTCAATAGAATCAAGCATTACCTTGATTGATTTGTGGAGTGTTTCCACTTTATCTTATCATTGATTACTTGATATGTGGAGTATTTCCAGTTTAATGACCTGATATTTGGATTGGTCTTTTGAATATGTTGACCTTGACCGTTGATCATTGTTAATCTCTTCATACTTGTAAATCTTGTTCTTATGTTTTTTTTCTTTTTATTTTCTGTCCTCTTCTTTCACGCTCAAACTCAAAATCATCTCATTCAGTCACCGGTTTCTTCTTTTTTTTTCATATCTCCTGTTTTTATTTTCTGTTTGGCAACCTAAAATTACCTTAGTAAAAAAAAAAAAAAAAAAAAAAAAATCCATGGCTTTTATGATATGGGGAACCTGATTCTAAAGCTCAAGGTGTTGTTCTTTTGAAAGTATTAATGCTTAAATAATCAGTTGTATAATGTTTTGAGGGAGCAATTGGCACTATAATGCAAAATGGATGTTTCGAAGACCATTGGTGATAGGAAATCAAGGGAATGTGATGCAAAATTGAAGGAATTCACTATATTTGTGAATGATTCTATATGTGATGATTCATGGAATTCATGCAATTCATCGATTCAAAGTTCATTTTATAGATTTTTTTGAGGATATTTCTATTTTGTCCAGTCGGAACTTCAACAAAGAAATGCTTCGTAGGTATTTTCAGTTTTGGTTAGTTATATGGAGCCTTGGAAGATTGGATTATATGATTTTGTGGAGCTAAATACCACTGTAGATGGACTAGGGGAAAGGTTTGAATAAGAAAAATGAGAGAAATACAAAGGAAGGGTATTTATCACTGTGACATGATTATATGTTGTCTTATTACTTGTACTACAGTCCCTTGATTATATACTTCAATTGGGTTTATCTGAGAGTGATGCTGATGGATTTTTCGCGCATAAGAATTGGAACAAAGATTGCAGACTCTTTAGTAATGGAGAGGATGGTGGACAAGAGCCCCATCAATTGTTTATATTGCATGCAGAAGATGAGTTAGAAGCTAACTCTAATGATAAAATTGCACACAACATTCAGCTTGTAGATTCATCGAGTGTGGACCTGCAAAGACTACAAAGATGGTGTTGTGTGGCATTGGTTTTTGGTTTTTGAAACTTGGTGCCGCAGTAGTGAGGTTAATAAGAAATACCATTTTTTAAAAAAATTATACATATATATAATAGGTGTTTATCTATATGCAAGCTGAGCATTAGCATGCTCAGTTTGAGGAGGGCGTGTTAAGATTATTAGATAGTAAGATATTTATAAATATATTTAGTTGTATATAAATACTTATATTTTCAATAAACAAAGTGAGAGGGAGTTTATTTTTTATCCAAATACCAAATCTCATTAGATAGTTTGTTAAATGCATGGAACAGTCAATCGGGCAAAAATCGTCTCAGTATACACAATCCCATAATCCAAATCCTAACATGCCACAAGATAGAAAAGATTTCCTCATCATGTTTTTTCTCAAAATTTAATAAAATAACCTTTAGAAAAAAAGAAAATTCCCTTTCCTTTGAAAAGCTCATTAATGGTTACAGATGCAAAAATTTCATGTTATCACAAGGATAAATTTCTAAAGCATCAACTGTAAATCCTTTAGCCTCCTTTTTGCAGAAAGTTCCTTCTTGAGTCTTGAAATTTGACAGTGATTTTCGTAAGTGTACGAAATCACTAGACGTGCCCCTGAGGTTTTGACTTCGATTAAAAACTACTAGAGATTTTGACTTCACTTAATTCTATCCAATTTATTTTATTAGTTTGTTAATCAATTTTAATTGTTCAAGTAGGGGAAATAACCCTAAAATCACTAATAAGCTCTCCTGATGTATTGTCAGCTATTTTAACCCGGTTTAATTACCTATCTTCCAATAGTGAAATCAAACATGAATTAAATAATTAAGTTTTATGGTTTGTTTATGAATTCATAACCTAAGGTTGTTAACTTATGAAAACCCCCCATGAGTCAAATCATATAGCTTCCGCATCAAGTTATTATTCTCATGTAATTTATTACCTTTTTCATATCAAAAACCCTTCTTCCAATAGTGATTAATGAAATAAATCAATCCAGGGGAGAAACTCTGCCTGGAAGCATCAAGCTCAATAATAAATTATACTTTAAACAAAGAAAAACAAATCTAATATTATAATTTGGAAAAGAAATTAAGCTACATTAAATTCCTAGTATGAGAGTTTAGTTCGAGATAATAATTAAATAAAACTCAATTAAACTTGATAATAATTCCATAATCAAAGTGAATAATGAAAAGTGAAAACAAGATAAGAGTTTAGAGATAAAAACTAATCAAATAACGTGGGCGGCGTCCTTCAATCTTCACACAATGCTTGATCACTTGAAGTCTTAAAGAGAGAAGAATAATAAAATAAAAGATTATAGAACCAGAGATCCCTTTACAATGAATTGGTTCTCTCTTTATATAGACTTCCTAGGAGAAAATCTGACTTCGTTTAGGAAATTGAGTCTTCATTACGTACGAAATCTTTTGGAAATAGGAAATTGTTTAGGCTTTGAATTTCTTCTCAATTAGGACTCCCCCATGCGCTTAAATAGGATTAGAAGTTGATCTGCATGTCAGGAAATCATCTTATGTGGGCCCATGTATGTAGTGGGGATTGGCTGGCGTTCGCAACCCAAAATAGGACTTGATTCGCAACATGGGCATGCTGTTCGGCACTGTAAGGGCATACAGGAGCCTGAGTTCTAAGGATGGTTCAACACGGGCCGTGTTCAGGGGCACGTCTAGAGAAGAATCTATGGCACAGGCGTGCTAAGCTCTGAGTCTTCATAATGGAATGCAGCATGGACCATGCTCAGATAAGCACACCTTTGGATTGATGCCTTCTTACGGTACGGGCGTACTAGATAGCACGGCTTGGGCATGCTAGGGCCTGAGTCTCCACACTGATTTCCCTTGATTCCAACACAGGCGTGCTGAGCCTAGGTGTTCTGCTTAATTTTGCTTCTTTTCTGTGCCAAAATCCTACAAATTTCCTTAAGATCAAGCAGATTATATTTTAAGGAAGCTTTGATGAAAAATATAAATGAACTTTAATAAAAAAAACCAACTAAAGTAATAAAAACTACTAAAAATCCTAATAGAAATTATATTAAAAATACCATAAAAATAACATTTATCACTATAGATCCTTTAGCCTCCTTTTTGAAAAAAGTTCCTTCTTGAGTCCTGAAATTTGTCTACTACCATTATTACCTATCCTGTAGTTCACATCTGTATCGGCTTATAGGCTACAACTGTATTTCTTACAACTTATTATCACTCCACATCTGGTTACCCTCTTTAAATTGAAACTATTCACTTCTCTTCTCAATCCTTTCTTTCCTAATTACTATTCATAAATTTTTGATTTCACTTTATCTTCAACATGTAATTAGCAAAGGCCTATCCAAGTTAAAGTAATCGTTCTTGTCAAACGATTCAAATTTTCTAATTACCTTATAAACATCTAACTAATTTTTTACTCCATTTATCTCCATACAGTTAATATTTCCGTTCTTTATTAGTCATTTCACCATACTGACCTTTCTATTCAATCTTTGCACTTCATTTACTTGATTTAATCTAACTTAATCAATTTTGTTTGTCCAACCACTTATATCCCACTCATTAAGATTCTCTACTCTTTTCCTTTCTCCAAATTTAATTTTATCTCAGTGATTTACCATCAATGTTTATAAAGATGAGATTATTAAATATACTTAGACTTTAAGAACCAAAATAATAGTGGCCCTTATGCACATGCATTCCATAGTATATTGTATTCACAACACATTCCAGAAAACTTATCTCAAAACTAAATTGACAATATCAGATTTTTCCTTAAAAAACTTATCACAAATGAAGGAAGTTTTAGAATTGATTAAAATAAAATCTCATAAGATGTCATAATGAAGGTAGTAAAACAACTGCATACTTATCAAAGTTTTATCATACCTTTTCAGAACCAGAATTCAATGGAAATCTCCGATAACTCAAGATGCTTTAAAAATGAGTATAATACTTTCAAACATTCCAACATGAACTGTTTCTTTAAAACCTCATTCAAATATTTTCTAGCATTGGCATGTCAGTTGGATTGGGGTTTAGAGCATTCTAGTGGAATGCTTCCCATCCTATAATTGCTTGCATATCATATCTGCAATATGTTCTCCTTGATTTTCCATAACACTTGGGGTCCCTCGAATCTATATCCATTACTTATATTGCTTGTACTTAACCTAATATTCTCTACTTGTTCAAAATATTCATCTTATCTCTAATACTCCTCAATTCAAAGATTTTCAGTAAAATCATTTAAATCCTGGCCTTAAAATTGCCACTTCTAGTGAAATCATCTTGAACAGTTCCTCAAATATCTACACACCAGTTTGATCATATACCATTTATTGGGTCTTTAACTATTTGGGTCCATTTCCACAATTTTTCTTTTTCATTAAAGTACTCAAGAGTCCTATACTCTCGATATAGTTATAAATTATCTTCTGTATCAAGTCTGTCCTTTCAAATCATTCAAGTCTCTATACTTTTAACTTAACATTAAGCTCTAGCCATGCTTATGATCATTTCATCTAATTGTCTAATTCAACTTGCCCCGTGATATGTATAGATAGCTTCTCAAATACAATTATCTTCATATTATTATATAATATATTCCTTATATATAAATGGGCACTCAATTATAGACAATCAATAACAACGATTGCCCATTCGCCATTCTCAGTGGTTTCATAATTATAATATCAATATCTCTCAATATATATTCGATATCTATTCTAACTTCCAACTCCAAGGTAACCATAATTTGCCACATAATGAACAACATCTTAAACAGCGAAGTCTCTCATTATTGCTACTGATACTACAAGTATATCCATTCATAATTTGCCACATAATGAACATCTCAAGTTGTTTCCTGACATTATTCTATTTACCACAGAAATAAATTTCATATAACAAGAATTGCACTGGATAATCAAGTTAATCCATTCCCCTTTAGTGTTTCTCTATCCGTAGATCTAGAAAATGGTTCCTTTTTGGTACATGCAGTTACTAGAATAGACTATCTTTATTGTTATTTACCATACTCATCTTTAGTTCCTCTCACTCATAGTTTACCAATTTATACAATAGGTATAAGTTTTCCCACCTCACAGGGTCTAGTGCGTCCACCATCCCTTGGGAGGGAAAATCACCAAGTTTCTCTTCTTATGTTGGTTGCAGCCGATCCTAACATAAAGAAATTCTTAGTCCATACCTATTCCATAATGGCTACAATAACTTTTACTCTATTTGATCCAATCATAACAATAAGGGTGATACCAAAAGTAGAAGTAAAGGAGACTAAGAAAGACGAGATGCAATTCCTTATGCTCCGCAGTTACTTATACAACAATGATCTTATGTTCTAATACCAACTTTGTCACAACCCAAAATCCGTGGGTTGGACCGACACTAGGGCCCAGGTAAGCTTAAGGCCCCCGAAGCCCATAGTAAGCGTAATTCGCTTTAATATATTTCTTTAAAGCCAATTCCAGGAACAATAAGCCCACAATACGACGTTGTTAAATCATACTATCGAATCGTTTCTTTGGCCCAACTTCTATTTTTCAAATAATTCATAGCTCGGGCCTGTATTTCATATACCATTTACATCGTCCATAATATGGGCAAATTAGGCCAATCGTATTTTTAGAGAGTCAATAAAAAATTCCACAGGTTTATTGAACAACACACTGATAATTCTTACATTGTAAATTGTAATACTTGACTCTCTATCTAGGGAGCTTAGTATAAAGATGAATACATTCTTATACACAATTCTATATACTCAAATGTTATCAAAAACTGGGAATTTATACTTTAACTCTGCGTGGAAAGAAGCAGAGCTTAGAACCAGCACAGTGTTTATCTCCTGGGAAAAAATATAAGGAGGGGTGAGTATCACAAACTCAGTGAATAATAATAAATAATACATAACTTAAACAGTCACACAAAATGCTTTTCAACTTATATAGTGAGCATTCGTTCAACCAAGCGCATAACTCATTGTTAACAACCATAACTGATATCACTTTGAAACAATCACATCAAATAGAGATTGGTCAGTAGCATCATTAGTTTCTCATTTCACAAGTAATCTGATAATCATATTTCACGATAAAGGAGCCCATCCCTTTATCGGGGCATGAGGAGTCCATCCCCCATTACGAACCGAGGAGCTCATCCCCCAATTATGAGCCGAGGAGCCGATCCCCATACATGGCCAAAGGGTCTATTTCTGACTTGACCAGTCCTCTCATTATTTTTTGATTCTCTTTTTCATTACCATAGGGAAACTACCCTGTGGTTTTGCCATAACATCCATTTCATTCTAATTTTACCCATAAACAAACCACAATATAACCATATCACAAGTAATCCAATCAACTCATATGATATAGTAAATTGCATAGGAGATCAATAAACACATATAAGTATAATTATGGAATGTATATAACTATATAATTCTTATACGCTTATAATTTTATAATTTATATGATAGATCATATTGTAAATAATGTTATTTTCAAAATACAACATTAAAAGAGTGAAGGCTGAACATCATTTGTATATATATATATATATATATATATATATATATATTTATAAAATACGAAATGGTTGATGCATGTATGCAAATGATGGTATGCATCATTTATTATTACTCACAGTAATAACAGATAGAGCAAGCTTTAGCTTGACTTTTTATCAGTAGGAGCAGTAGACAAACTTGGACGATTGATTAAAAATCGAATTTTGGACTCAAGTTCAGTATATAATTCTCAAACTTTTGCCTCCTGAGGGTTTTGCCGGAAACTCGCCGGCCAGTCGCCATTCAGCCGCCGTCGTCTATGGTAGCCAAAAAGTCGCGGTTGCTCAAAATCGAGCACTCTTCACACCATCTAGCTTGGATTTCACTCAGGAGTCCATTTTTGGCGTTAGTTAGGTGAGATCAGTCCTCTAGCCAGTCAAAATGAGCTTAATAGGAGCCAAGTGTCATTGTTAACATCAATGTTGATCAGAGAAAAGAGACCGGAGTCGCGAGCGAGGAGAGAACGCCACATCGAGCGATGACCGGAGGGGTTCGATGCTAAGCGGCAATCAGAAATCGAAGTCGAAGCCGCAGCTGCTGCGTTCTCCAGAAACAAAAGCAGAGAGAGAAACTGGGAGGTGATGGTGTAATGAAAGATGGTCCGTTGGACCTATCTCAGGTGGTCAAAAAACGAAGAGAGGAAGAGAGAGAGAGAGAGTGGCTGACTGCCACTCGATCGAAACAGAGGAAAGAAGAAGAAGAAAGAAAAGGAAAGAAAAAAAAAAAGAGAAAGAAGATTCTAGGGTTTTCTGGGTAATTCGGTTTGATTGAACTGGGTTCGGTCCAACTCAACGATTTCGTCTCGTTTTCATCTGATTTACAGATTTTTCATCTGGTTTTCATCTGATTTACAGATTTTCTTCTGGTTTGAAGGTTTTAAACTTATTTATGGACCCAATTTAGCAATAAATGAATATTTTCCTTCAAATTTTGTTGTCTAATCTCATTGTTTGGCATTAAAAATAAATTTTTAAATGGCAAATCTATGAAATTTTATTTTTGGGGTATTTTATTATAATTGTACCCCTATATTTTATACAAAAAAAATCCACTACACTATGTTACACTTCCACACAATATTTATAATTTTAGAGTACAAATCAAATGAAAAACTAACAGTCTAAAAAAAGAAGTCTCTCTTCAATTATTTGGTTACTAAGAAAATTACCTTCATCTAAGAAAATCAACAAAAAGGACAAACCTAAGAACCAAAATCTCTACTATTTCCAAAATCAAGAACCAATCACCACCCCAAAAGGATATAAAGTATATTTGTGTGGTTATTTTTGTATAGTCAAAATAGCGTTAGAATAGCTATAACTCTAACAGATATTTGTTAGTAGCGTTAGAATAGCAATAACTCTAACAGATACACACTTGTATATATTCTTTCTCTAATATGCAGAGAAGAGATGACGGAATAATAATATTCTGAGGAGGCTATCATTCATCAGCTCCTCTTTCAATTTTGTGTCTTTCTATTTTATGAAATTCCTTTTTTGTCGGCTGCTTTGATCCTTTTCATGGTATCAGAGCCAAGGATAATAGATTAATTTGATCCCTGTATTCAATTTCCTGTATCTCCTTGTCGAGATTTTTTTTTAGAAGATGATGTCCCCAGACGATCTGGCGAAAATTATCGCCGCCATCAACGCCAAAAGTAACGAGACCGATCCGTATGAAACTCATAGTTTTGAGGCTCCCAGATTTAGTCTTGTGAGTGTTCCTTTGAAAGGGCCTAATTACCTTTCCTGGAGCAGAGCAGTACAAATAGCACTGAGAGCTAAGAAAAAGTTAGGGTTCGTAAATGGGAAAATAAAAGCCCCAGAACCAGATTCTGATGATTATGAGAAGTGGTTGACAGCAGACAGTATGGTAGTGTCGTGGTTGCTTAATGCTATGTTGAAAGAAATATCTGATGCTTTCATTTTTTACAAAAACGCAAAAGCCCTCTGGGATGAGCTGAAACAGCGATATGGCGAAAGCAATGGGCCTATGATTTATCAGATTGAAAGAGAAATTGCAGGTTACAAACAGGGAGACGATTCTGTGACTGAGTATTATACAAAACTTAAGAAGAAGTGGGATGAGCTATTGTGTCTAGCTCCTTTACCAGTATGCTGTGAGACGGGAATTGCAATTGCAGATTATGACAATAATAGAAGGCTTATGCAGTTCTTGATGGGTTTAGGCGATGGGTACGATAATGTGAAGAACCAGGTATTATTGCAGGACCCTTTACCTTCGATCAACAAGGCTTATTCTATGGCTATGAGCGTAGAAAAGCAGAGAGAAGTGCAAACCAGTAGTGTTACATCTGCTGAGACTGCTGTTGTTATGATGGCCCGAAGGGGAAGCAACAATTATTCAGACAATGCCAACAGCTCTAGAAACAATAACAGAAGCACTTGTTATACCAAGAAAGAGGATAGAAAAAAGGGGTATTCCACCAAGTGTAAAATGGGGGGGCATACTATAGAAACTTGTTTTCAAATTCATGGGTATCCTGGTTGGTTCACCGAGTTACAAAAGAAGAAGGGGGTAGATGTGAGAAAATATTACAGTGCAAATAATGTTGCACAGATTGCAGTTACAGACTCTCCACTGCAACAACATGTTTTAAACCAGAGGGGTAATGATGCTCAAGACAAAGGGGTATCAGATTATATCCAGCAGGAGTTTCAAAAGTTTCTTTGAGCTAAAGGAGGGTTTCCTGAAACCGATGAGGAGGCAGTTAGAAACGTGAATTTCGTAGGTACATTACTCAATTCTGTTATTACTGGTATTGATTTTAATTGCAAGGATAATTGGATAATTGATTCTGGTGCAACTGACCATATCACACCCAAATTATCCTTCCTTGATCAAGTTGTTCAGCTAAATCCACCCCAAACAATTCGTTTACCTGATAACTCCACTAGAAAAGTCACACACATAAGGAACATAAAATTGAATGATCGGATAATTTTGTACAATGTTCTATATGTTCCTTCATTTAACTACAACTTGTTATCCGTTAACTTGCTCACCCGGACTTGTCATTTGTCAGTACACTCATTCCCTGAACATTGTTTATTCCAGGATTTACTGACTAAGGAGGTGTTGGGAGAAGGAAGAGTTATTGAAGCTCTTTATTTTGTGACTAGAGATTCTTTTAATAAGCAAATAAGTTGTTTTTCTGTCACTGGTTGTGGTGAACATGATAGACATTTAGCTATGCTTTGGCATGCTAGATTAGGGCATGTTGCTCATAAGAGATTGAAGCATGTTGATGGTATTTCAAAATGTGATTATGCTGATTTGATTTGTTCTGTTTGTCCCGTTGCCAAACAAACCAGAATTCCTTTTTCACCTAGCCGAATTTCAATTACGGAAGTGTTTGATCTTATTCATGTTGATTTATGGGGTCCTTATCATTTGAAATCTATCACAAATGCTGTTTATATGTTGACTATAGTTGATGATTTCAGTCGGTTTTGTTGGACTTACATGTTGAAAAGTAAAGATCAAGTATTCTCTGCCCTGAAATCTTTTTTCGATTATGTATTCACTCATTACACCAAGAAGATTAAAGTTATTCGAACAGATAATGGTACTGAGTTTCTCAATAATACTTGTAGCTCTTTCTTTCAAGAAAATGGGACATTACATCAACGATCTTGTGTTTACACTCCGCAGCAGAATGGAGTTGTCGAACGGAAACATCGGTCATTGTTAAACATAGGCCGAGCCTTATTATATCAATCCAAACTTCCACCCAAGTTCTGGTCTGAGTTGTTGTTGACTGCCACCCATATTACCAGCCGATTACCCTCTGAAAACTTTAATTGGCAAACACCTTATGAGCGACTACATGGGCAGCTAGTGGATTACAGTTACTTCCGTACTATAGGCTGTCTATGTTTCGCTACAAATACCTTACCTCATAAATTGAAATTTGATCCAAGGGCATCTCCATGTGTTTTAATTGGTTATGCTCAACAGCAAAAAGCATACCGATTATACAACTTGATTACAAAGACTATAATCAGTTCACGGGATGTTGTTTTTGCAGAGTCAGTGTTTCCCTTTCATCATACAAAACCCGAAAATGTCACTGATTTTTGTTTGCCTAAATGTATTTCCGATGCAGACCTTGATGTTTTATCCTATCCTATACCTTCCACTGAGACAGATTTTGTGTCTCAACTAGACCAGCAGTATGTACCCGAAGGAGATAGTGTACCTCAACCAGACCAACCGAATATACACGATTCTGCTTCTTTTGAATCAGTTGAACATGTCACAGCAGAATCGTCCCCTGTTTTCCAACTTGCGAACCGAAGAAGTACTAGACAACGAAAACCCCCAGCTTGGCTTGCTGATTTTGTCACTAATCCACAAACCAGTTCCCACATACACTTTACTTCTTCTCATTTATCCTTTGTTGCACAGATATCCAAAGTTATTGAACCTTGCACTTATAATCAAGCTAAAAATAACAATAATTGGGTAATTGCCATGAATAAAGAATTGACTGCCTTAGAACAAAACAATACATGGGTGCTTACTGATTTGCCTTCTAATGTTACTCCTATTGGTTGTAAGTGGATATATAGGGTTAAATACAATGTTGATGGCAGCATCCAAAGGTACAAAGCTCGGCTTGTTGCTAAAGGGTACAATCAGCTTCTTGGCTTGGATTACAATCAAACATTTTCACCTGTTGCGAAACTTGTTCCAGTTCGAGTGTTTTTAACTATTGCAACTGCATTTACTTGGCCAGTGCATCAGCTTGACATCAATAATGCGTACTTACATGGTTCTATAGATGAAGACATTTATATGCAGGTACCTCCAGGGTATGAGAAAGCCAAACCAGGGCAAGTTTGCAAATTGCAACGGTCTCTATATGGGTTGAAGCAAGCTGGCAGACAATGGAACAAGGAATTAACTGCAAGTTTAATAGCTGCAGGTTTTTGCCAATCCTCTTTTGATCACTGTTTGTTCACTCGAGGTAACGGTAATACATTCATTGCTGTCTTGGTTTATGTCGATGATTGCCTGATTTCTGGTCCCTCAGTTGCTTTGATTGATGAATTAAAGGCTTATTTGCATGGGACATTTACTATTAAAGATCTTGGACATGCCAAGTATTTTTTGGGCATCGAAATAGCTCGGTCAACGGACGGAATGTTGTTAACTCAGCATAAGTTTATAACAGATATTATTGCAAACACAGGTTTACAAGATTCTAAACCAGCGTCTAGTCCTTACATTCAAGGACTCAAACTCAGTTCCGACATGGGCAGACCTTTGCAAGACCCAGAATGTTACAGATGTTTAATCGGCAGACTATTATATTTATCGCTCACTAGACCTGATATTAGTTATGTTGTTCAACAACTAAGTCAGTTTATGCAATCTCCTCACCATCAGCATTTCCAGGCAGCATTGACAGTGGTGAAGTATTTACATGGTACTAGTTTAAAGGGGTTGTTTCTTCCAACTTCAAATGATCTAAAGCTTCGAGCTTTCTCAAATGCCGACTGGGCCTCTTATGCGGATACTAGGAGATTTGTTACCGGGTATTGTATCTTTTTGGGTACTTCCTTGGTGTCATGCAAGTCGAAGAAACAAACGACTGTAAGTCGATCTTCCGCCGAGTCTGAGTATAGAGCTATGGCTTCAACTGTTTGTGAAGTTCGGTGGCTGTCTTCTTTACTTACTGATTTTCACATTACTGTTCCTACTCCAATTCCGTTACATTGTGACAATAAAGCAGCAATTCATATTGCAGCTAATCCCGTTTTTCATGAGCGAACAAAACACATCGACATTGATTGTCATGTGGTTCGGGCACAGTTACAAAATGGATTCATTAGTACTCCTTATTTGCCCAGCTCCATGCAACTAGCTGACATGTTCACAAAACCTTTGTCTACTCAGCTATTTCAGAATTTTGTGTGCAAGCTTGGATTGGTTGATTTCTCACCAACTCCAGCTTGAGCGGGGGGTATAAAGTATATTTGTGTGGTTATTTTTGTATAGTCAAAATAGCGTTAGAATAGCTATAACTCTAACAGATACACACTTGTATATATTCTTTCTCTAATATGCAGAGAAGAGATGACGGAATAATAATATTCTGAGGAGGCTATCATTCATCAGCTCCTCTTTCAATTTTGTGTCTTTCTATTTTATGAAATTCCTTTTTTGTCGGCTGCTTTGATCCTTTTCAGCTTACAAAAATAAAATAAGTATGGAAAAGACCAGAATTTTAATTGAGAAAATTAAATTATAGTTTTTGGAGAAGATAGTTTGTTAAATGCATGCAACAATAAATCGGGCAAAAATCGTCTCAGTACACACCTTAGCTTGTCCTTCTTTCTTGGGCTCTTCATTAAAAGCACTACCTCTCTATCTCTTTCTTTAATTTTCAGCATCAAGAAAACTTTCATTTTGGAACACCTATGGATTACATGTTATGGATGCATTTCCTCTTTACATGTTATGGATGCATTTCCTCTTCCTTCACATTTTGTTTGGAAAGGAGAGCGAGGAAAATAATGAAGAAAAATAATGAGAAATTGTTAATTTTCTTTCCATAGTTATTTTACACCCTTGTGTTTGGATAATGATGAAGGAAAGAAAATAAATTAATTTCCTTTATTTGGGAAAGGACAAAATTATAGAGGAAAAAAATATTATTATTGATATTTTGGTATTTTAACCTCACCTATCTTTTTAACAATGTATCTTTTTTTTCCCTTTTTGATAAAAAATAGACACAATATCAATCTAATTTAACTTAATACCTTAATTCTATTGTGTAATTATTTAATTAATATAAAAATAGTAAAGGCAACTGGAGTAAACAAAAATCAATATAAATTAAAATAAAAATATCAAAACACAAATCAAATTTAACCACAAAAAGAAAAAAGAGAAAAAAGAAAATAAAATCATACCCTCTACTCAATCTAATTCAAATCAAAAAATAAAAATAAAAGTTGGGGTATTTCGTTAATTGCATAAAAATTAGAAGAACTCGTACTTTTCACCATTATTTTCTCTCCTAAACGAAGAGATTCTATCTGTATGGGCCAGGGAAGAAAATAAATTAATGTTTCCTTCATTATTTTTTCTTATTTTTCAAACAAGGTAAAATTATTTTCCACGTCTATTTTTCTCAAACATTTTCATTCTTTCAAAAAAATACCTCTATTCAAACAGACTATACGAATTTGTGTGGTGGGAGTGACGGTGCCATATACGAACCTTTGGCTATGAGGTTTGCAGTAAAGTTAATGGTCTGAGATAAGGGAAGCAGAGTGGTGTGGACATGATAGAACACAATAGTACAAAGAGTATTTTTGGCTTAATTTTAAATTCTATCTCTTTTTACCCTTCTTTTTTCTATTGATTTAATGGCAAAAAATACTAAAATATAACGGAATGACTAAATGTTACGATAGACTAAACATATAAGGATTTCAAAAAACATTTCTAAAAAAGTAGATATAAAGTAATTGTATTTCCATAAAGGAACATAATAGTAATTTTTCTTAATAGAAAATTGCCAAATGGCATAAAAATATTTAAAAGATAAGATGTTCACGTATATGTAAGTTACTATACTTCCATTAACAATTAACTACTAGCATAATGATAGTACATAAATTGTATAGGTGAATTATTATTTAGTTTTTTTTGCAAAGTGCCATTAAAATTTTGATGAAGTAGCGTTAAATTTTTTTCTCTTTTGTGCCATTAGGGATTCCTTACAGATATACAAATGTTAATGAAATTATAGATTTATGAATATAATATTGAAATTTTTATGATTGTGTTAATATTATTTCTTAATACTCTCTCCGTCTCATTTTGTTTGCTTATTATTCCTTTTTTTGAATGTCTAAAATGTTTAAGAGATTTCTAAATTTAGATACCCATGATAATCTTTATGATCTTTGGTTAAACGAGGGACTTTTATTAATATCTTCAATGAATTAATGGTAAAAAAAAAAAGGAAAATTAACTTTTATTGACTAAATTCTTAATACGTGTATTTTATCAACCATGCAAATAAAACGGTACGAAGGGAGTAATATTTTATATTTTTAATTTTACATAGAAGAATTTATGCGCAGTTATTTTTATTTTTATTTGGGAAAATTATTATTTAGTCCCTCAGGTTTTACATAATTATCTAACTAATCTCGACGTTTAATGTATTATATAACTAGTCCCAGACATTTAACTCCGTCTAATTAAAAGGTCCTTCCGTAATTGAAGTTAAAAACAAAGACAGATATTTTATAATGACGAAGTATGCCCTTACTCAACTGTGCATGAAAATAAAGGAGGTTTGACGAAATTTCATTCTCACAAAACGCAGAGAAAGAAAAAAAGGGGAAAAACAAAAGCTCCTCTCCGTTTCATTTGTAGGTAACAAGAGACAACCTATATGTCTTCTTCAAGCACAGCCAATGGAGCATGGGAAGGAAGGTATGTGAATATGTATTGGTGTGTCCTCTATTCTCCATTATCATCATTTCGTCTCTTCTCTATTTCAACGATGTCTACAGCCATTTCTCAGATCCACTCCCTTTCTCGACATCTACCCTAAATTTTCTTCACCGGGTATATCTGCTTCTCTTTTATGCTTTTTTTTTTCTCATTTTCCTTTAATCATAATGGAGATTCTTAGCTGTTTATTGCTTCAATCTTTCTCTTATTTTCATACACACACGTAAATTTTCCAATTTCCCATTTCTTTACCTGAATTGCTATGGGTTAGGCTTCAGAACTTCAGCAGTTGCTAAGTGATTGTTTTTTTCTTTCTTTGTTTGTTTTTTCTGATTTATTGGTTCTTAATATAATATACTCTGTGGGAATTTGTTCAAAGCCCAAGTCGCATGCTGGATGTGCTCAATAGTTTTTTTCTCTGATATATTTTGTTTTCCACGAATTTGTACTGTGGCTTTTTGTTTTCTCAAACAAGCCAATGATTTTATTTCCTTGCAAGTTTGATTGAGTTAGTTGACGCGTACTTGAATTCCTTGCTTAGTGATTTCTATGGTTTTCTTTTTACCTTTGTGGTTAGCATTTATGGTTTCTTTTTATTATTCTTTCTTCCTGCTTTTACCTATTCTGTTTGGTTTAAATGGGGCGCCAAAGTTTTATGGTGATAGTTGATTTACAGTTTCAGATCTATTCTTTAATATGAGTTTTGGTGGTTTTTAGTTGTGTTAAATTCATAAATAGGCTTGTAGTGTTCTGTTTAATGCATGTATTTTTCTGTTTGATGTTGCTGTGGTTTGTTAAAACTAATATTGAATTGGCAATAAATAGTAAATTTCATTGTTATAATATTTTTCCCCAATTTTTGTTATAGTTTATTGCTATAGTTCATCAAATTTGTATCTGTGTTGAATCTGAGAATCATAGTCCTATTTACTTTGGAACTTTCAAGCAGTCTTCTTTGTTATTAACTCTTATTCTTTTTTAGTAATCAATAGCTTGAGAGAGTTTCCCTGGCTTGGAAGGAAGGTCATTATGGTCCACGTCAGCGAGGGAGGGGTATTTTAATATTTTAGTCTTCAATTAACGGTAAAAAATCAACTTTTCGGATGGAAGGACCTTTTAATTAGATGAAGTTAAATGTCGGGAACTAGTTATATATTACATTAAACGTCGGAATTAGTTAGATAATTATGTAAAACCTGAGGAATTAAATAATAATTTTCCCTTTTTATTTTTTTGGGAAGAAAACAAACTATTAAAAAGAATAGAAGACTGTTAAACAAGGATGGACCAAAGTGGAAGCTCTAGCAAAACTATGAGCAACCATACTCACACAAGTATTTTGCCAACAAAATAGGATAGTTTTACAATCCAAATAACCAAACCAAGTAATCTAGTAGAAAGACGAGCATAAATAATATTTTGGGAATCAAGGAAATAGTCCCAGCAGAAGGCTAATGAGTATCAATCCAAGAGAGACAAGACCGAAGAGTCTGAGCTTCAAATACGACTGATCTGCCCCTCCAAATCCTCTATTACTGCTCCAAAGCTAAGAAACCCAACTGCATGAAAATAATGTTACTGCAAAGCATCTTTAAATTTTTCCTGAAGCTTGTATTTTTCTGTAAAATCACTGTAATTCTTTGTGCTTTTTCCTGAAGTTTGTAATTCCTCAAAAGTTGCATTTTCTTTTTTTTTAAGTTTTGTTTCAAAAAGTCGAAAGTACTCTACAAGCAAGGACGTCAAGATCATAAAAGGAAGAATACGTTCAATGAACAAGAGAAGTCAAAGCTTCAAATCAAATTAAGTCTCCATTGATACTAATTATATTGACTTGGTTATAACCTGTTATATATTTTCCAATTCATGAACTGAGAAATTCCAATAATGCCTGTATTCAGTTCTTCTATTCTTAATTTTTGCAAAAGACTAAATTGTAAACTCCAATATTTTGATGCAGAATTTGAGTTTGGAAATTTGAAGCAATTGCGACTACTTGGAAATTTTCATCTGACAGAACCCTTTTCTCAATCAATAGGACCTTTGAGTTTTAATGGTAGCTGAATTTTTGCACAAAATGTTGCAATCAAAGGATGCTTCCTTTGCATTGCTGAGAGACAGTAATATTGTTGGTCAAGCTCCAAGAATGGGAAAGTTTATTTCTTTAAATTCATGATCTTCAATGCATGGAGCACAAACCTCCATTAATTAGCTTTAGCTGTTCAAAAAAAGTTATGGAAAACTTAATGAGAAGTATCACTATTACATTCTTTCTGTTCCAAGCAACCATTATTGGTCTTGAATTCTGCCGTGGAAGCTCCATTGGAGGGTGCATCCAGGGGGAGAGAGAAGCTCTTTTGAAGTTAAAGCATGATCTTACTGATCCATCAAACCGGCTTGGATCTTGGGTTGAGGAGGCAGATTGCTGTAGATGGTATGGAGTTATTTGCCATAACCGGCCATGTCCTTGAGCTCCATCTTGAAAGTTTTTCTGAAGATGAGTATTATGCCTCTGGTGCTACCGCATATTATGGAGAATACCTTGAGAAATCAGCATTTAGAGGTAAGATTAGTGATTCTTTGCTCAATTTGAAGAATTTGAAATATTTGGACTTGAGCAATAATAATTTTGGAGGAATTCCATTTCCTAAATTCCTTGGCTCTATGAGGAGTTTAAGACACCTTAACCTTGATACTACTGGATTTGGGGGAATTATTCCTTATCAACTTGGAAATCTCTCAAATTTGCAATATCTTAGTATCCGTGGTTTTTTGTTGGGTTGTTATGTTGAGAATTTTCATTGGCTTACTGGTATGGTTTCATTAGAATTTCTTGATTTTAATCTTGTAAACCTCAGTCAAGCATCCGATTGGTTGAATATGATCAACACTCTGCCTTCTCTAGTAGAACTACACATTTCATATTGTCGTCTCCCTAATGTTTCTCCTCTCCTAGAAGTCAACTTTTTATCACTTTCCATCCTTGATTTGTCAGGTAACTTTTTGCAATTTCCAGTATTCGATTTTGTTCAAAACATAACTTGGCTTAAGGCACTCGATCTATCTTCAAATTATTTAAATTCGTCAATACCCAACTGGCTATACAGTTTTAGCCATCTTGAACTCCTCAACCTTTGCGACAATCAGTTGCAAGGAAAAATTGCAAGTGGTGTTGGAAAGCTAACTTCTCTTGTCAGTATCGATTAATCTATCAATAACATTGATGGAAAAATTCCTAAATCATTCAAAAGTCTTTGCAATTTAAGGTCAATCTTTTTGTGGCAAGCCAAATTAGGCAAAGAGATAAATGACATCTTCGAGATTCCGTTACCTTGTGTCTCAAATACGCTCGAGGTACTAGACTTAAAAGATTGTCGTCTATCTGGTTATATCCCCAGTTGCATTGGGCACTTTAAAAATCTAGCCAACCTTGCTCTGTCAATTAATTCCATCGTTGGTCCAATTCCTATCTCTATAGGAGATTTGAAATCCATGGAAACACTAGACCTTTCTCAAAACAACTTGAATGGAACTCTCTCTGTGAGCATTGGAGGACTTACGGAGTTAGAAGATCTAAATCTTTCTTATAATGCATTGGAGGGTGATGTTTCTGAAATTCATTTTGAAAATTTCGCTAAATTGTCGGGGTTCTATGCTTCTGGGAACAAAATAAGGTTGAGAGTTAGCCCTAACTGGAAACCCCCACCCCATCTTCGCGAGATGGATTTAGGATGTTGGAGTATTGGTCAATTTCTCCACTGGGTTCAGTCATTGAAGGACTTTTGGTATCTAAATTTGTCACACTCAGGAATTGGTAGCCCAATCCCTATTTGGTTTTGGGACTTGTCTTCTAATATTTATTACATAAATATATCTCGCAATCAAATCAGTGGAGTAATTCCAGATAAACCAACTACCCTTACTAGAATTGATGGATTTGATAAAATATGGGTGGACTTGAGTTCAAATAATTTCCAAGGTCCTTTGCCAAACATCTTCTCAAACGTGAGAGCATTATATCTTTCCAATAATTCATTTTCAGGGCCCATATCCAAGTTCTTTTGTTATAAGATGCACGAGCCAAGTAATTTGAGAATTCTTGATCTTGGAGAAAATCTTTTATCAGGAGAGATGCCAGATTGTTGGATGAAATGGAAAAGTTTGGAGTTTATAAATTTAAACAATAACAAACTAAGTGGAAAAATTCCCTGGTCCATTGGAACTTTAACCATGCTTAGATCATTGCACCTCCGCAACAATAGCCTCTCTGGTAAAATTCCATTATCACTTAGAAATTGCACAAAATTATCCACACTGGACTTAGGTGAAAATGAATTGGTCGGAAAAATTCCAACATGGATTGGAGAAACATTTCCGAACATGGTTATTTTCAGTCTTCGCACAAATAAATTTGATGGCCACATACGAAAAAATCTTTGTCAGATGACTTCTTTATACATTTTGGATCTAGCTGATAACAATCTCTCCAGTATCATACCAAGATGTCTCAACAATTTCAGTGCAATGGCAAGTAAGAATGATTCAATAGGTATCCTTCCATAGGGACATGAATCTACATGTCCATTTCTTGAGAGCATGTCACTTGTCACTAAAGGCAAAATGAACGCATATAGCAACATTCTTAAATTTGTAAGAGCTATAGATCTTTCCAAGAATAAATTTTAAGGAGAGATACCTGAGGAAATAACAAGCCTATTAAGCCACACGAATAAGATAAGTTTTATTCTGTTTATAATTCTGTTTGTATAGCTAAGTTCTATTTGTTGTGTACTTATCTTCTTCTACCTATGCTTATCATATTGTAACAGCTCTCTCTATTTAAAGAGGTGTATAGCAGAAATAAAATTAATCTCAAAACCCAAATCAATCTCTGAAATCTTATATGGTATCAGAGCCGTAAAAATTACGGTTTTTATTTCTTCTATCTCCTTTCAATTCTGTGAGTAGTCATGACTTCATCTTCAAATAATTCTAATGTTATTCATTCCTCTGGTCGAACGTTAATTTCGTTCAATGCTTCTCAGTTTCCTCTGAAATTGACTTCACAAAATTATCCTTCCTGGCGAGCTCAGGTTGTTCCGATTCTTAGAGGTTATGGTTCACTTGGGTATGTTGAACGAAAGATTGTTCCTCCTTCTCCAGTTATACAAAAAGATGGAAAGGAGGTACCAAATACAGATTTTGAATTTTGGGAGTGCCAAGATCAATTAATTTTGGTTGCTCTTATAGGTGCTACTAGTTTTTCAACTATGCATGTTGTTAATTCTGCTGAAACATCTGCAGAAGCTTGGGATCGAATACAAAGCTCATTTGCGAATAGATCTGCAACAAGACTTATTTCTCTTCGTGAAAAATTATCTAATATTAAAAGGGAAACCCGGCCAGTTTCTGAATATTTGCAGATGGTTAAAGCTATCTCAGATGATTTGTCCCTTTGTGGAAGTCCAGTTTCTCCCATTGATTTAATTATCTATGTTCTGAATGGATTGGACCTGAGTTTAAGGAGATTGCTACGGCTGTGCGTGCTCGAGATTCTGTAATCTCGTTTGAAGAATTAGAAGATAAGCTTCTAGCACATGAGTTATATCTTAAACGCACAGATTCGACTTTTAAAGTGGTGCCACTTATGGCAAATTCTGTTCGGAAAGGATATAACTTTCGTAAATCTGAGGTTACCACTGACAAGTCTCAAATTTCTTCTGAGTCTCAAGGTCATTCTGGACAGTCGAGAGGTTATGGGCAGTCCAAAATTATTTGTCAGATTTGTGAGAAACCTGGTCACTCGTCAAGGCAGTGTTTCAGTGCAAAGAAATTTTTCGAGAATAATTTTCCCCAGCCACGAGCAAATTCAATTCATTCTTCTGCTTCACAAGATAATGGATGGGTCCTTGATACTGGAGCAACTCATCATGTTACCAACGATTTACAGAATCTTTCTCTTCATGCACCGTATGATGGCTTGGATGAGCTCCACTTGACTGATGGTTCAGGTTTGCGTATTACACATGTTGGTTCAAAGTGTCTTTTCTTTCCGTCAAAACATTGCTCTCTTCTTAATGTGTTATGTGTTCCTAAGTCTAAGGAGAACTTGATCTCTGTTTCTGAGTTTTGTTTGAAAAATATTGTTTCAATTGAGTTCTTTTTTGATTGTTTTCTTGTGAAGGATCTAATCACGGGGGAGATCATAACAAGGGGACGAATTAAGGACTCGTTATATCGTCTTTCATCTTTGTCTAAAGATCGATTGGCTTCCTGTCCTCAAGCTTGTGTCAGTGTTCGTGCCTCGTCGTCGTTTTGGCATAATCGTCTGGGTCATCCGTCCAAGAAATTTCTAGTTATATTTTGTCTAAATTTCATTTACCTGTCTCTCAAAATGAAGAATTTTATTGTGATTCTTATCATTGTAATAAGAGTCATAGACTCGCCTTTGGAAAGTCGTCTTTGTCCAGTTCTCGTCCTTTAGAGTTAATATATTCTGATTTATGGGGTCCAACGTCTGTTGAATCTGTTGATGGTTTTAAGTATTATATTATCTTTGTTGATCATTTCACAAAGTACATTTGGTTATATCCATTGAAATTCAAATCAGATGTTTCCAAAATTTTTCCTGTGTTTCAGAAGCTTGTTGAGAATAAATTTTCCAGTAAGATTGTTTCTATTTATACTGATGGGGGAGGTGAATATATAGCTTTGGGCTCGATTTTTAAAAATCATGGTATTTCTCATCTACAAACACCACCCCACACTCCTCAACGTAATGGGGCAGCAGAACGTAGACATAGGCATCTCGTTGAGACTGGACTCACTCTTCTTCAAACTGCATCTTTACCCAAAACATTCTGGTCTTATGCATTCCAAACTGCGGCATACTTAATTAATAGACCACCAACTCCAATTCTTGGTTGTTTGTCTCCATATTACAAACTTTTTGGTCACCATCCAAATTATAAAAGTCTAAGGGTATTCGGCTGCTTGTGTTACCCATGTCTTAGGCCTTATGCTAAAACTAAATTTGATCTTAAGTCTAAGCCATGTATCTTTTTAGGATACTCCTTCACACAAAGTGCTTATCTTTGCTTTGATTATACTGTTGGAAGAATTTATGTTTCTAGACATGTGCAGTTTTGTGAGATAAAATTTCTAGGACACGACAAGCTATCAGATGTTTCGGTTTCTAAAGAATCTTGGTATGATTTTTATAATGATACTTCTACTGTCTCTGTTCAATCGGTTCCTTTCTGTCCTATGGTTGGAAATTCTACTTCTTCAATTGATATTGTTTTAGTTGGGTCAGCTGCTCCTATTTCCTTACCTGTAGATGCGGCTGCTACTGTTTCTCTTTCTTCTCCAATCAGTGCAGCTGCTACAAATGATGAGTCTGTTGCGTCAGTTGTTGAGTCTGCTCCAGTTCCTTTGCAAGTTGCTATACCAGATTCTGTTCCTGTTTCTAATCCCATTGCTCGTACGCATCCTATGCGAACTAGGTCTCAAAATAATATCTTTAAGCCCAAACGTCTTTATCTAGCGACTAAGTATCCATTACCTTCTAATATTGAACCAACATGTGTTTCGCAAGCTGTTAATCATAATAAATGGCGTGCTGTCATGTCTGATGAATATAATGCATTGATTTCTAATGGAACTTGGTTGTTAGTGCCTCCTAACAGGAATCAGAATTTGTGGGGTGCAAATGGGTTTTTCGGCTGAAAAGGAATCCAGATGGGAGTATTGCGAAGTGTAAAGCTCGTTTAGTCTCTAAAGGATACAGTCAACGGCCTGGGGTGGATTTTGAAGAAACGTTCAATCCTGTTTTAAAACCCGCCACAATTCGAATTATTCTTACAATTGCAGTCAAGAACAAGTGGGAAATAAGTCAATTGGATGTTAATGACGCTTTTCTTCATGGTCCTTTACAGGAGGAAGTTTATATGCAGGAGCCACCCGGATTTGTTGATAGTTCGAAACCAGCATTTGTTTGTAAATTGGTGAAGGCGCTGTATGGATTTCGACAAGTTCCTCGTGCTTGGTATCAAGCCTTGCGTAAGTGTGCTTTGGATTTTGGGTTTGTTCAATCTAAGTGTGATCATTCTTTGTTTCTATATTGTAAAGATGGAGTGACTTGCTATTTCTTACTATATGTTGATGATCTGCTTATTATTGGAAATAGCAGTGATTTTATTCGGATGTTTGAGAAAGAACTTGCTTCCTGTTTTTCACTCAAGGAGCCACAACCTATACATTTGTTTTTGGGGATTGATATTCATCGTTGTAAAGATGGTCTATTTCTTTCTCAACACCACTATATCACCAGGTTATTAACGGTAGCACAAATGGAAGGTTCTAAGCCAGTAAAGACTCCCGTTGCCATAGCACCAAATCTGGTTAAAAATGATGATAGCAGATTAGTTGTTGATGCTACTGGTTTTAGGAAATTGGTAGGCGCTCTACAATATCTGGCCTGAACGCGCCCGGATATATGTTATTCAGTAAATAAATTGTCGCAATTTATGCAGAAACCTACTGCACAACATTGGGACATGCTCAAGCACTTGATGCGATATTTGAAGTCCACGCTAGATCATAGAATTTTAATATCCAATCAAACTTCTTTAAAATTTCATGCATTTTCAGATGCGGATTGGGCAGGAGATTCGGCTGATCGAACATCAACGACTGGGTTTGTTTTATATTTGTTATCAGTTCCTATTTCTTGGTCCTCTAGGAAGCAAAAATCTGTTGCCCGATCATCAACAGAAGCCGAATATAGAGCAGTGGCAGCGGCAACTTCTGAAATTATTTGGGTCCAGTCGTTATTAACTGAGTTAGGGTGTTTAAATGAGTCGATTAAATGTACAGTGTTATATTGTGATAATATTTCGGCAACCTATGCTTGTCAAAATCCAATGTATCATTCCAAGATGAAGCATATAGAGATTGATATCCATTTTGTTCGAGATTTGGTTCAGAAAGGCAAGATTCGAGTAGCCCATGTATCTTCTAAAGATTAGCTAGCGGATTTGTTAACAAAGGTACTGTCGAAAACAATATTTGTTACAAATCAATACAAGATTGGTGTTCGTTGTGGGAACACAATCTTGCGGGGGAGTATTAAGCCACACGAATAAGATAAGTTTTATTCTGTTTATAATTCTGTTTGTATAGCTAAGTTCTATTTGTTGTGTACTTATCTTCTTCTACCTATGCTTATCATACTGTAACAGCTCTCTCTATTTGAAGAGGTGTATAGCAGAAATAGAATTAATCTCAAAACCCAAATCAATCTCTGAAATCTTATAAAGCCTAAAAGGGTTAAGATATTTGAACTTGTCCCATAATCTATTGACTGGAAGAATCCGTACAAATATAGGTAATATGGGATCATTAGAATCTATAGATTGCTCTCAGAATCATCTGTTCGGCGAAATACCACAAATTATCGCAAAGCTTACATTTCTGAACCTTTTGAACTTATCCTTCAACAATTTAAGTGGGTGAATTCCTTTAAGCACTCAAATACTGGGTTTCTCTTCATCCAGCTTCATGGGCAATGAGGGATTATGTGGACCACCACTCACTAAGAATTGTAGTGGAGATGGTGAAATACCAAGCACCAACAGTGAAAGAGGAAACAAGGACGATGGTCATCAAGTGAATTGGTTCTACGTGAGCGTGGCACTTGGCTTTGTGGTGGGTTTCTGGGCTACATTTGGTCCTTTGGTCTTCAACAGAAGATGGAGGTATATTATATTTTCATTTTCTAGAGAATCTGTGGGATAAAATTTGGTGGCGTTTATACATCTGGTGTTAATATTAGGTTATAAAAATACAATAATGTATTTCTTCTTTTTTTTTTTTTTTTTTTTTTTCTGGTTCACCAATATAAGTGAAAGAAAAAGTATTTAAAAAGTGTTTACTTTAGGAGATAAGATTCAATTAAATATGTTACTATGAGTGAAAGAAAAAATAATAATAAAAAAAAAAAGCTGACCACAAAAATTTATGCGAATCTTTCTTTAAAAAAGATTTTTTTTTTTTTTTTTTTTTTGAATACAATGGAAGGGACAAAACCCCAGAAGGAAACAAAAGGTAAAAACACTACACTGAAACTAGTCGTGGGCATGCAACACCGCGACAGTCCCAACGGTAAACTTCAAGCACCTCCTTAGGAGGAGAGTTAAAGACCACCTGCCTTTCCACTGCCAGCACGGCCAAATTAGCGAGTCGATCCGCTACCTGATTAGCTTCACGATAAAATGACGTAGCAACACTTGCCAGTCCCGTTTCAACAACAGAGAAATCGAAGACAGCAAATTCCTAAGGCGTCTAGAATACAATTTAATAATCAAGTCAATATGGTCAAAAATACCAAGTGGTTCATGGCTGACTAAATATGACTATCAATTTTCATGCATGAATTTTGAAGTCATCGATCTCAGTGCTTGTATATACTATGATTCTTTCAGTATGTATATTTATAAGATATATAAATTAGTATGTATTGTCAAAATTGAGATGGTTTTGAGTTTTCATAAATGGTGTAACTCACATGTATTTAAAAAAATAAAATAAAAAACAGAATGAAATCTAATATTAGCCGGCCATATAAAAGTGTAGGTCTGCTTATAAATTTATAATTCAATTTCTACATCTTTGTTATGATTTCAAGTAAATATAAAATTAAATTTAATTTAATTAAAAAAATATAAAATTATACAGTCTACACATCGTGCGGGTACATGACTAGTTAGGTTATAAAAATACAATAATATATTCCTTTTCTTTTGTTTTTTTTATTGTTCTCAAATATAAGCTTATTTTTTCTTTTTCAACAAAATAGATTATTATTCAATTATAGTGTTTACGAAAAACTTAATTTATCCAAGTATTAACCCGAGTCAACAGGCCTCCCATTTCCAGTCTATCTAACCTGGACAAACTACCAATGGGAAAATAAAATAATGTCTCTAATATCAATAATCAAGTTGTATTTCCAGTCTTGAATATTATAGCAATAATAAAAGGTGGCCCAAATCCACTCTTTTATCAATTGTCTTTTCTTAAAAAAAAGAAAAGAAAAAAGAAAATTCTCATGTACTTTTCATTATTTTACTTCTAATGAAAGCAATTAAATTGTTGTCTTGTTCAGTTTAAATGAAATTATCATTATGGTAGAGATATTATTCTTTAGATTTTCAGGGTTGACAAATTATGGATTCCTACCTATTTTCAAAAAAACTCACTACATTGCATGTTCAATATACTATGTCGTAAAAATAAAGTGTAATGTAGCTATGTTTTCAAAAGTATTTAGGAGATAACATCCAATTAAATATGTTATTATCAGTGAAAGAAAAAATAATAAAAAAAAGGAAAAAATATTTTTTTCATCCCTGAGGTTTTATAAAATTATTCAACTGATCCTCTTATTTTTATTAATAGATATTTAATTTCTGAGATTTGGTTCGGTTTCATTAATTGTTCCGTCTAATTTTAAGAACTTTTGCAATTAAATGCCTTTTAAAATACTAAAATACCCCTTTTATAAGACAAAAATTAAATCCACCGTCCCTCTTCTTCTTTATCTCTCCTTATCTCCATTTTTCAACTATACCCAACTCAAAAAATAAATAAATAAATAAATTTAAAAAATCATTAAAATTGTTTTATCTCACTTTGCCGAAGCACCTTGAAGTTTCTCTCTGTTGAGGTAACGAAGAATATTCAAACACTAATCCTTGAATTTTGATTGTTTCCAAAGACCTAAAAGGACAACTGTTGTTCTTTACTTGGTCTCAGGCATCATAGAAAGGTCACAAAGATGGGATGAGAAGAGAATGAAAAGATGATGACGATACTCACAAACACAAAAAGAGAAGAGATGTTTGAGACTCTTTTGACCCTTGCAATTTTGTATCAGTTTCCAATTGCTATAAAATAACCTTTTTTTTATACTTATAAATTTAAAAGATGAAAAAGTTGGTCATATTAATTCTTTAAGGCTGCAGTTGTGGCGATTTAATTTTGTATGCCACTGCTGAAGCCTGTTTGCAGATAGAAAATTGTATGGATAGCACTTCGAATGTCTTTGCTTTTGTTTTGGAAATTCAAATAGAAACTGGTTTTTGGATACTTGTAACTACAGTGCCGGAACAACTCGTCGTACACGATTTCCCGATCACCGGTAAAGTCCCAGATAGCGTTTGAGGTATTTGTCAACGAAACGGCGCAAACACTGTTAATCAAAGTTAAAACAAGGAGATGAGGTTGTGAGGGTTGCTTTACAGCTCAGCAAAAGAGTTTAAGCCATTCTGCCGCCGGCAATGGAAGAGAACAGGTTTGTTGATATGGAGGGGACCTGGAATTGTGTGAAAGAATGGAAAGGAAGGTGATCACTGGTCCTAGGGTTTTCATCTCATGAAAGGTAGTATTTGACATTTTAAAATATTTATCTCTCCTCTATCTAACTTTTTAGTTTCATTTAACGAAAATCCTCAAAACTTAGACGGAATGACTATTTAATAAGACGAAATAAAAGTTCGGGGACTAAATACAATAGTTAAAAATGTGAGAATTTTGCTACAAGATATTGCAAGGCAGATATGCAAATTATCTAACATTGTTATGTTAGATAATTAAACAAATAATATTCCAAATTTCCTAAATCATGATTAATTGATTAGGTAAAAAGCAAGAAAAGATAGAGTGCGAATGTTATCTTTTTTTATTTTTTTTATGTATCACTACATCTCTGTAAATGAGGAAAGAGTTACCTACATTCAGTGTATAGTCTCACTTATATTCTAAATTAATTATAAATAGAATTTTGATTCAAACGAGAGTATTTCTGATCATAGACGGAAAAAAATGACATTTCTTTGATTGGTCCGATTGATGGGGAAGTAAGAAATTTCCCTATAAAACTATCTTTTCTTCTTTTACGGTGGCCATCGATGAGCTCTCACTATGGTCACTTCTCTCTTCTTTTTTTTGTGCAAATAATCCTTAGATCTATATACAGCTATGAGCTATTGTCGTCCAAATATTGAAATTTATTATTGGCCATTTCTTAGGATTCTGTTCTGGTATCTAGGTTTAAGTTATTGTTATTACCATTATGTTGATTTTGTCTAGTGTCTTTTATTATTTAGATAGTTATGCATAAAAGAAGTGTATATCTCCTCTCAAATAGAAGGAAGAAATTCGGAGGTAATCAGATCAGGTTTTTCGAACAGTGGCCATGAATAGCCACCAAGTGGAGCAAAAGATCACCTATGGCACAAATATTATGCTCTGCCAACTTGATCAGATACTTCAAATCAAGATTGTGTTTTTTTATTCTTTGTATAAGTGGTTTATTATTACCTATACAAAATTATAGAAAAATATTGATCTGTATCTTATATCTGTATTTAATTTTCTTTTAATGAAATATCTAATTTGATTTCTTCTATTATCAATTTTCATGTCATTTAAGTGCTTGACTATGAATTTTCAAGTCATCGAAGTGCTTGACTATGAATTTTCAAGTCATCTAAGTGCTTGACTCACTTGTATATACTACAATTCTGTCAGTATTGTGCTGTGTGAGGGGCTTGTTATCGGAATTTGACTTTCCTTATGGAGTATTTATATTTATAAGATATACTTATAAATTAGTATGTATTGTCAAAATTAAGATGATTTTGAGTTTTGATAAATGGTGTGACTCACATGTATTTTTTTTCTTAAAAAAAAAAAAACAAAATGACATCTAATATTAGCCGACCATAAAAGTGTATAGGTCTACTTATAAATCTGTAATTCAACAATTGAGAGGAGAGCAGGAGAGGAACAAAAAGTGATCTAAAGGAGTTCGTGAGCCATGAGACCGAGACTAAGTTCCTTGTAATTAATTTAATAAATTTTTCAAATTTTTGTTTTTCTCCATAAATTTTATTTATATTTTTAAAATTATACATATATGCGCTTAATATTTTAAAATTTTACTCTTAATATATATATACATTATCTTTATACAAATTGCTTAATTCTAGTTCCCACCCTATGGATATAGGTACGGAAATTTGTCAAATATAATTGGTAATTTTTTAGCTACAATAAACTTCAATACATTTTTAATTTAGTAATATTTGATTAGATAAAAGTTTCTTTACAAATTCAAAAGTTTGATTTTTGGTGTTGAATTTTCTTTTTGCAATGATTTATTTAGAGAAACAAGTTTTACAATAATTACATTTTGAGAAATGTTTTTTTTTTTTTTTTTTTTTTTGACAAGGACATTTGAGAAATTTTTTATCATATACCTGGAAAAGGATACACTTTTATTAATGATCATAATGCATTTTCAGGCTAAATATATAATTTAACATTTAAACTAAATAAAAAAAATAAAAAAACTTGTGGCCTTTTGAAGTTTGAAAATCACCTTGTGGCCTCTTAAAATTCACCTTTTGCACTTGTGATCTCTTGAATTTCATTTTTTTTATAATAAACTCATACCTTGCATATTAAAATGTGAATCAACTTCAAGGGTCTACAAGAATAGAAAAGTGAAATTCAAGTGACGCGAAGTTAAAAAGTGAAATTTGAGAGATCAAAAGATCATTTTTAAAATTCAAGGAGTTACAAATTTTTCTTTATTTTTTATTTTTTTTTAGAGTTCAAGGACTAAATTATATATTTGACATTAACGACTTTCATAATTTACCCTTTTTTTTTTTGCATTTTTCTCATATTTAACAATAAAATTTTAAATTATGCAATTTCTATTGTTTTTAATATTTATATGGTCTTATATGTTAAAGATTTTAATATTTTTTAACTAATTTTTAATACTGTGACCAAACTACGAAAAAATTAAGTCATTTGGAAAATATTATTAGAGGAAAATATTTTTTTGAAAAATATTTTTCAATAAGTTATTTTTCCGAAATAAATGGAGCCTTAATGTAAACAAAATTGAATTCGAAGCTAACACCACAGAGATAACAAAAGTGCTTAAGTGCACCTGAGAGAGTTGAGGGGCTAAGATCTTTTTAGCGTGTTAACCAAGTCAAAATTCCATCTCTATAAATTGTAGTACTGTCAAAACGGGCCTATCCCCGTGAATAGCCATGATCCCCCGTAATTTGTTAGGATATGGACAGAAAAATTGAGGCACATCTTCAAGAAGGGCTTTTTTACCCAACCCTTTTTTATCAAAGCCCGCGCGGGCCGGTTGAACGGGTCTGCAGGGGCCTGCTTTAGAACAATATATATGTACGTATCATAAACTTTAAAATAAAAAGGGAAATCACACTAGACAAACTTCTGGTGGTCTTAGGTTCAATTCTTAGAGGCATTTCTTTCTTCTTTACATGTCAAAGCCTTTGACTAGACATGCAAAACTAATAAAAATTCAAGAAAGTAGTAAAGTTAAAAAAAAAAAAAAAAGAAAAAAAAGATGGACTTTCAAAATGGACATGTTCATGCCCGTGCGGGACGGATTTTAATATTAGAGGTTTGTTTTTTAATGAGCTTTTTTGGCTTGACCCGTTTTGGGATCGAGTCGTGCAGGCCAGACCGGATAGACCGTTTTGACAGTGCTAATAAATTGTACCATTAGGTAACATAGTATTTATAAAAGCTTTTAAAGGTTTTGAGTTTTGAGTTTCATAAATGGTGTATAACTCACATGTATTTAAAAAAAAAAAAAAAAAAAAAAAAAAAAAAAAAAAAAAAAAAAAAAAAAAAACAGAATGAAATCTAATATTCGCCGGTCTACTTATAAATTTATCAACAATTAAGAGGAAAGGAAAGGAGCGCAATAAATTGAGCCCAACAATTAAGAGAGGAGGAGAAGAACAAACTGTGATCCCGAGGAATTCATGAGTGATGAGGCCAAAACTAACCAATGTTCTTAAAACTCGATCAGGCATCGAACCAGCTTTATTACTGGATCATGGTTAGACTGGGTTGACTCAATTCAACTTGATGTTTGACTTTTGAACATGATTTTTGACTTTTGACTTTTGATTTGTAATTATTTATAAAAATTTAAGTAGAATTTATCTAACATCAAAATAGTATATTGGTTGTCCCATAATACATGCCACTTTAGAATTAAAGAAATTTTTTTATTTTTTATTTTATACAATTATTTATCAAATTAAAAGCATATTGATGGACAGTTTTATATTAAATTAGTAAAATAAGAAAACTAATTATTTAGTCCCTGACATTTGACCAAATTAACCAACTCATCTCTGTTATTTGGCAATATTAATTAACAATCCCCAAGGTTTACCTCTGTCTTACTAGTTGGTCCTTCCATCTAAAAAGTGACATTTTTTCCATTAATTTTACATATATAAAATAAAATACCCATAGTTACCCTCCATCATCTTCTTCTTCCTTTCTTTTGTCTGCCATTGAAATAGATTCAATTTCTTCTAGTACAAAAACAGAAAAAAAAAAACAACAAAAACCATAAATTATTGCATCTAAGTGAACAGATTAGCCCTGCAATACCGAAGCTTCATCTCATCCATTTTATTCATTGTCTCATCAAATTCACCTTTGTCACATTATCCATCAATCAAATGGTATAGATAATAGCAAAAAAATCCTTAGAACTCATGTACTAATTGCTTTTTCCATATCTCCATTTTTATAATACCCACTAATCATAGTATCATAACAAATCAAAAGAAAAGAAAAGGAAGAAGATTATAAAGTGGTGGATAATCATGAGTATTTTAACCTTTTCATTTAAAATTAAAAGAAGAAATATCACTTTTGAAACGAAAGGACCAAATAGTCAGACGGATGTAATCTTCAAAGACTGTTAATTAACATTGTCAAACAACATGGAAGAGTTTATTAATTTGGTCAAACGTCAGGGACTAAATAATTATTTTCTCATAAAATAGTAATAACGTTGCTATGGTTGTCGAATTATTTTTCAAATATATATATATACTCAAATATAATATTAAAGTTAGATTTTATTAAATTATAAATAATTTTCTATATTAAAGTTAAATATAATTAAATAAATAATTTTATTATAATTTAGTCTCAGATTCAGACTCAATTTAATTTAATAAGTTATCGTCTCTAATTTAAATTTTAGCATTTTCTTCCTTTTAAAATATTTATTTTAACATTAAAAAATAAAAACTATTAAAATGTTAAGATTTTTTTTAATACTTGATTAGACGTAATAAACTAGATATTTATAGTATACTAATTTAACATTAGAATTTTATTACAATTTTCCATAGTAATTACTGTTATTTTATTTTTACAAAATAAATATAGAAAATAAAATAAAGTAAAAATGGAAAAAAAAAATCTTACTTTAACAAAATAGTATAATATCCTAGTTTGAAGAGAGCACTACCCGGAAATTTTTTTCTGGTAGTCTAAGTAGTATATAAAGAGGGAAAAAGTTGATAAGATTATATTAGTTTATCAATATTTAAAAAATAAATTAAAATTTATTAATTAATTAAAATGATAATTAAAAGATTATTATAAAAAAGATTAAAAATATATTATTTATATTAAAGTCATAAATGATTTTATAGTCATAAAAAAATTATTATACATATACGCCCTTAATATTTTAAAATTTTACTTATATATATAATCTTTATACAAATTGCTTAATTCTAGTTCACACCCTACGGCTACAGATATAGATATGAAAATTTGACTAAATATAATATAGGTAATTGTTTTAGCTACAATAAACTCCAATACATTTTTAATTTGATAATATTTGATTAGATAAAAGATTCTTTATAAATTCATTATTTTTCCAATGAATAATTAATATAAATTATATTCATTAATTTACGTAGTATTAAATTACTAAATTTTGTTCCTATTATACCTATGAATTACTCAACTAAAAAAGAGTAGATTTAGGCTGCATTTATTTTTGTAAAGTGAAATACCTTGAATTTTTATTTTTGAAACCCTTGAATTTTTATTTTTGAAACCTTTGAATTTTTATTAAATCAAAAATCAGAAATTTTGATCGTGTGGGCTGCAAGTAGAATAAAATCTCAATTCGAGCACAAGTTTGCGAGTTGAGCCGAAGCCCAAATATATCATCGGAATTTTCGATTTGAGACCAGTTAAAGTTTTCAAAAAATAATATCAAACTCCAGCAATTAATCTATTATGTATATATATAAATTATTTTTTCCTAAAAATCAAATATGATTACTAATTATATTTTTATTTTATTTACTTAATGGAGGAAATATTACGAAACCTAATTAAAATAATCAAAATAAATCGAACCAGACCCGGAAATCAAATTGATCTTTCGAAAACCACACAAATAGCTTGAAAACCAAGTGAAAAACATGCAAACCGAGCAAAATCAAGCCAAATCGTTGATTCAGACCAAATCGGTTCGAATCGAACCGGAATGATCTAGAAACCGACTTGGTTTCTTTTTTTTTCTTCCTCTCTTCTTCTTCTTCTTCATCTACGCGTGCGACAACCTCCTCTTCTCTGGAAGGGACTGCGATTCCGGCCACCGCACGACGAGCACTAGGTGGCAGACGACTCACCTTGTGCAGCTGACTAAGTTTCCAGCCTCCTCTCACACGAACAGAACTCCAGCGGCGCGATCGAAGCTGTCTCCAGCAACTGCACCTGCTCTTCGATTTTCTCGCGAACTCTAGCGATTCCGGCGACGAGAGACTTTAAGGAGAGTCTCAGACGACTCCATTCCTCCACGCGATCACTTTCCTTCAAACAAATCCGGCGATGGAGCATGCAGGAAGAAACCGCAAGAGCGGCGGTGAATGAGGTGACTGTCGGGCTCATTTCGACCACCTAGAAAATCGATCTTGCAAAACGAATGCCAAAAATGGACTCCTGGGGAAGAATCGAGCCAGATGGCGTGGAGAGCGTTCGGTTCTGAGCGGCCACCACTTTCCGGCCACCATGCACGGCGGATGGCGGCAACGGTCTGATGACCGGCCGGAGACACTCCGGCGAGGCCCCGAGAGATAGAAATCTCTTCTCTTCACGCTGATCATGGAATCATTGCCCGATTCTCAATTGGTACGTTCTAAGACCAATTTCCTTATTTTCGGTATAAATTATAAACTTAATAATTATTAGTTAATTAAATTGAATTTGAATGAATAATCAATCAAATATAATTTTGTTAAGAATCAGTCGGTATAATATTGATGTAAGCTAATTTAGGAATTTGGATAAATATTGTTAGGAGAAGTTATAAATAAAGGCTTAGACAAGTAAATAGTTTTAAAGCAATTAATAATATCATTGAATCATGCTTGGAGGTTAGTATAGTTGTTAATGAGTTAATTTGGAACTATTAAGTGTATATATGTGAGTTTGGTGGATGATACATATAGTTTAAAGCGGATGGGTTGGTTGAATTGATTGCCCGATGGATGGGCTGTGTGAATTAATTGATCGAATAATTGATAAATAAGGTTATGGCGGACGGGATGAGTTGATTTGAATTGCCCGACGGATGGGCTTTGATATTATATTGTTGAATTGTGGTTTAGTCAAATTTTAGGGGAGGTGCTGCCAAAATTTCGATAGAAAATAGACTAGTTTTAATTTATAACATAATTAATAAGTTTATTTAGATTAATTCTATAACTTAATACATAATAAATAGAGTGCTCTAATTATTTATTAATTATCATTATTATTCATTTAATTATTCAATTATTCATTTATTTTCATTGTTATTGTTTATTATTATCGTTTATTTTATCATTGTTGTTTATTGTTAATAGTATTTATTTAATTATTTAATTGCATTTGAGAATGGATGTCTAATTGTGTATTGCATTACGATGTTCAACTGATCAACATGTCTGCATTTAATTGCAATGTTTGATTAATTGTGTTGTGATAATGCTATGCTTTGTTTGTGTGGAATTGGGATGAAGTGGGTCACCATAGGTTTGTGAGACCGTTACCGTTATATGGATCCTGATTATGATTACCGTTACCGTTATATACCGTTATCGTTATATGGATCCATTACCGTTAGCCGGGTAAATGGGAGATCGGCGCCCCCGTGTGCACTTACCGTTACCGTTACCGTTAACCACAGGATGGCCGCTTGTTGTTGCGCACCTGAAAATCTAGATTTGATCGCAGCCCGCAGGGTGGCCTCCTGTTGTGTGCGCCTGATGATCTAGATTGGATGGAGACCACCGAGTTGCCTCCTGTTGGTATATATATATATATATATATATATATATATATATATATATATATATATATATATATATATATATATATATATATATATAAAGAGAGAATGGAAAAAAAAAATGAGAGGGCTGGTCAAGTGAGGATCAGACCAGTCGGCCAGTATGGGGGATCGGCTCCCTGGTGCACATGTGAGTGGATGAGCCATGGGGGAGGACGGCTCATCGGGGTTTCGGTGACACCACTGACTAATTTCCACGTGATGTGATTACATGAAGATGTTAATGATTGTGAGTGCTGGTGATATGCCATTTGTGTGACTGACTGCGTGAGCATATAACTAGTCGGATGACTAGATTGATATATTTATTCATTTGTGTGAATGCGTGTATTGTGCAATAGGTATTACTTCTTAGAAGGCTCACATATCTTGTTTAATTTTTCAGGAAGTAAGTTTCTCTCTAATTCAGTTAAGTTATGTTCCTTTGCCGCAGGGGTAGAAGAAAATTTTCCCAGTTTCATAATTATTTTACTATGTAATTAAATGTATAAAAAGCTATGTATACCAAATAGTTAGTGACTCTGTAGTTGTAGAATTTGCGTACAATTAGTCGTGTATTAACATAGACGATATAATTATGTGAGCCCATGTTAAAAATGTGATGTATTGTTAATTGGGCCGAACTGTGGAATGTTGTAGTTGATAAATTTGGGCCGAGATTCAATAAAATCTTGAGGTTTATTTTCCTATAAATATGGGCTGAATGCTTAAAATTATATTGAGATAGTAAATTTTTAGTGTTTCAGGCTTACTACGGGCCTCGGGGGCCTTAAGCTTACCTGGGCCCTAGTGCCAGTCTGGCCCATGGAATCGGGTCGTGACAAAGTTGGTATCAGAGCTTAGGTTAGGGTTCTAAAACATAACTGCGGAGTATAGAAAATTTCTTTATGTTGGGATCAGCTGTAACCAACATAAGGAAAGAAGCTTGGGAATTTCCTTCTTAGGGATGGTGGACGCACTGAACCCTATGAAGAAAAAATCCATACCTATTATGTAAACCAATAGTCCATAGAAAGAAGCAATTGAGGATTAGAGTGAACGTAGCGGACGGTTGGATGAACCCATCACAATACCTATAGGAGCCAGAGTTGGTATCAACCCTTAGGCTAGGGAATAGAGTAATACATGATGGTAGTGGATTGGCATGATCACCCAGTACACTACTTTTCAAGTGAGCTCTATTCCTACAGTGAATAGGATAGTGTAGAGAATAAATAGGTTTTCATTTGTATTGCGGATTGATGAACTTTGGGTGATTAGGAATCTGTATTTTAGTATTCAGCTCGGCTACTAAATTTCTTTAGAACTTATTCAAAAGATAATCTTTTTATTGTTTTATTTACTTGATATTTGATATTTAAATTTAAAACCCCATTTTAATTTTGAATTCAAAATTGTGTTATGATAAATAATTTGAAATTGATTATTTATATAGAAAATTATTTTTGAAAGTTGTCTATTTATATCACGGGGCCAATTGGATTAGATCATAAAATGAAATGATTACAAGGATAGTAAAATTTTGAAAGAAGATTGGAAAAAGAAGAATAAGACTGGTGGTGATAATAATAAGTAGACAGTTAGTAGTCAAGTTGAGAACATGAATGCTGGAAATGTCGGGTAGCCGATTTTGTTATAGAAGTTAAGTGGCGATTAGATTTGGAGTATAGGATTGTTTAATGTAATAAATGGAAGAAATAACATTAGGAATGGACTTGAATGATTTAAGGGTATAGAAATGATATATATATAACGAGTTGTAATATATATATGAGGAGTAAGTGGTAGATACAAATTAGAAGAATTTATAAATATCTTACTAGATTTAGATAAGGAAAAAAAAATTGGTTGAAAACTTTGAAGTCAAATAAGAAGTTAAAGATAGATTAGATATGTAAGTTGATATATGGAGCGAACTCTTATTGCAAATATAATTGATAAAGGTATAGAAACAGGTAGATTATTGTGTCTATTGAAAATTTTAGTATAGTAGTAACTGTTTAGCCATTAGAGTATGAGTTGTGGTATAAAGTGAGGGGATTGATATGATATTTTAAAACTTTGATGGAAAATGAAATGATCAGTTATGTATGGTAGTTTAAAATGTTGGTGATTAGGTAAGTCATGAGCGATGATGATTAGCAATATGAAAGAAACCAAGAGGACAAAATAATTAATAAGAGTATTTAATATCCTTAGGATGAACTAATAGCAACATTGGTGAAATGAAAAGTTATTAAAAATATAAGTGCTAAGAGAGATGAAAGGTATTGTTATGGAAGTCCATTTGATGATAAGTTTTAGGGTAACTTGAGAGATTAAGTATTAAAGCGAAATTGATAGTTGAGTTGAAAGCATTAAAAATCTTTGTAGAGGCATGATAACTGGTGGTACAGTGAGGTCATTTGTTTAGAAGCTATCTAACAATTGCACCAGTCTATAGTAAGAATATTGTAGGGAAAATAGGATTTATATAGGTAGAACCAAGAGAGTGAGCTCAAGTCGCCCTGTGATACTAATAGACAATGAAAGGTACATGATAATTTTTCTTGAAATTTGGGTTAAAGTGATAGTTACAAGTCTTTGATTAATAAAGGTTCTACTAATAACGTATGTAAATTAAATTAGATAATTCTTATGATTATAAGTGAATTAAATTTCAACTGTTTTGTGTTGTTAAACTATGTGTTAGGTTTTCATGAAAGAATACCTAGTAAAAATTTAAATTTTCAAAAGAAATTATATAATTTTGAGAAACATATATGATATATATTATGCATCCTCTTGATAAACCCGATTTTATTGTAAGATTTAATTCAAAGAAAGATTTTCTAAAGATTTCAGTAGCTGTCTGAAGATAGTAATTGGAGATTTAGGTAATAAACTTAAGGTTCTTGTAAGTTTTAGCTAGGTGGCACTAAATAGGATGGTTGGCGATAGAATTACAACTAGAATACCTGACCCTTTTTCTTTCCTCGGTTCATATTAGCCACTCTTGAGCTGTCTCCCTAGTGATGGAAGTAATTTCTTATGACTTTGAATTCCCTATGTATCCATTCTTACTCTCTCTTACCAGATTTCAATTCGAGGACGAATTGTCTTAAGGGGGGGAGATTGAAATACCCTGAATTTTTATTTTTGAAACCTTTGAATTTTATTAAATCAAAAATCAGAAATTTTGATCGTGTGGGCTGCAAGTAGAATAAAATCTCAATTCGAGCCCAAGTTTGCGAGTTGGGCCTAAGCCCAAATATATCATCGGAATTTTTGATTTGAGAACAGTTAAAGTTTTCAAAAAATAATATCAAACTCCAGCAATTAATCTATTATGTATATATATAAATTATTTTTTCCTAAAAATCAAATATGATTACTAATTATATTTTTATTTTATTTAGTTAATGGAGGAAATATTACGAAACCTAATTAAAATAATCAAAATAAATCGAACCAGACCCGGAAATCAAATTGATCTTTCGAAAACTACACAAATAGCTTGAAAACCAAGTGAAAAACATGCAAACCGAGCAAAATCAAGCCAAATCGTTGAATCAGACCAAACCGATTCGAATCGAATCGGAATGATCTAGAAACCGACTTAGTTTCTTTTTTTTCTTCCTCTCTTCTTCTTCTTCTTCTTCGTCTACGCGTGCGACAGCCTCCTCTTCTCCGGAAGGGACTGCGATTCCGGCCACCGCACGACGAGCACTAGGTGGCAGACGACTCACCTTGTGCCGTTGACTAAGTTTCCAGCCTCCTCTCACGCGAATAGAACTCCAGCGGCGCGATTGAAGCTGTCTCCACCAATTGCACCTGCTCTTCGATTTTCTATCGAACTCTAGCTATCCCGGCGATGAGAGACTTTAAGGAGAGTCTGAGACAACTCCATTCCTCCACACGATCACTTTCCTTCAAACAAATCCGGCGATGGAGCATGCAGGAAGAAACCACAAAAGCGGCGGTGAAAGGGGTGACTGTCGGGCTCATTTCGGCCACCTAGAAAATCGATCTCGCAAAACGAATGCCAAAAACGAACTCCTGGGAAAGAATCGAGCCAGATGGCGTGGAGAGCGTTCGGTTCTGAGCGGCCACCACTTTCCGGCCACCGTGCACGGCGGATGGCGGCGACGGTCCGATGACCGGCCGACGACACTCAGGCGAGGCCCCGAGAGACAGAAATCTCTTCTCTTCGCGCTGATCATGGAATCATTGCCTGATTCTCAATTGGTACGTTCTAAGACCAATTTCCTTATTTTCGGTATAAATTATAAACTTAATAATTATTAGTTAATTAAATTGAATTTGAATGAATAATCAATCAAATATAATTTTGTTAAGAATCAGTCGGTATAATATTGATGTAAGCTAATTTAGGAATTTGGATAAATATTATTAGGAGAAGTTATAAATAAAGGCTTAGACAAATAAATAGTTTTAAAGCAATTAATAATATCATTGAATCATGCTTGGAGGTTAGTATAGTTGTTAATGAGTTAATTTGGAACTATTAAGTGTATATATGTGAGTTTGGTGGATGATACATATAGTTTAAAGCGGATGGGTTGGTTGAATTGATTGCCCGAATAATTGATAAACAAGGTTATGGCAGACAGGATGAGTTGATTTGAATTGCCCGACGGATAGGCTGTGTGAATTGATTGATCGAATAATTGATAAATAAGGTTATGGCGGACGGGATGAGTTGATTTGAATTGCCCGACGGATGGGCTTTGATATTATATTGTTGAATTGTGGTTTAGTCAAATTTTAGGGGAGGTGCTGCCGAAATTTCGATAGAAAGTAGACTAGTTTTAATTTATAACATAATTAATAAGTTTATTTAGATTAATTCTATAACTTAATACATAATAAATAGAGTGCTCTAATTGTTTATTAATTATCATTATTATTCATTTAATTATTTAATTATTCATTTATTTTCATTGTTATTGTTTATTATTATCGTTTATTTTATCATTGTTGTTTATTGTTAACAGTATTTATTTAATTATTTAATTGCATTTGAGAATGGATGTCTAACTGTGTATTGCATTACGATGTTCAACTGATCAACATGTTTGCATTTAATTGCAATGTTTGATTAATTGTGTTGTGATAATGCTATGCTTTGTTTGTGTGGAATTGGGATGAAGTGGGTCACCATAGGTTTGTGAGACCGTTACCGTTATATGGATCCTGATTATGATTACCGTTACCGTTATATACCGTTACCATTATATGGATCCATTATCGTTAGCCGGGTAAATGGGAGATCGGCGCCCCCGTGTACACCTACCGTTACCGTTACCGTTAACCACAGGATGACCGCTTGTTGTTGCGCACCTTAAAATCTAGATTTGATCGCAGCCCGCAGGGTGGCCTCCTGTTGTGTGCGCCTGATGATCTAGATTGGATGGAGACCGCCGAGTTGCCTCCTGTTGGTATATATATATATATATATATATATATATATATATATATAAAAGAGAGAATGGAAAAAAAAATGAGAGGGCTGGTCATGTGAGGATTAGACCGGTCGGTCGGTATGGGGGATCGGCTCCCTGGTGCACATGTGAGTGGATGAGCCATGCGGGAGGACGGATCATCGGGGTTTCGGTGACGCCACTGACTAATTTCCACGTGATGTGATTACATGAAGATGTTAATGATTGTGAGTGCTGGTGATATGCCATTTGTGTGACTGACTGCGTGAGCATATAACTAGTCGGATGACTAGATTGATATATTTATTCGTTTGTGTGAGTGCATGTGTTGTGCAATAGGTATTACTTCTTCGAAGGCTCACATATCTTGTTTAATTTTTCAGGAAGTAAGTTTCTCTCTAATTCGGTTAAGTTATGTTCCTTTGCCGCAGGGCTAGAAGAAAATTTTCCCAGTTTCATAATTATTTTACTATGTAATTAAATGTATAAAAAGCTATGTATACCAAATAGTTAGTGACTCCGCAGTTGTAGAATTTGCGTACAATTAGTCGTGTATTAACATAGACGATATAATTATGTGAACCCATATTAAAAATGTGATGTATTGTTAATTGGGCCGAACTGTAGAATGTTGTAGCTGATAAATTTGTTCCGAGATTCAATAAAATCTTGAGGTTTATTTTCCTATAAATATGAGCTGAATGTTTAAAATTATATTGAGATAGTAAATTTTTAGTGTTTCAGGCTTACTACGGGCCTCGGGGGTCTTAAGCTTACCTGGGCCCTATTGCCAGTCCGGCCCATGGAATCGGGTCGTGACATAAAGTAACTTGCAAAAAATATTTGTTTGAGGCGTTTAAAAAAATAAGTCAACAAAAAATATTTTCGTAATCAAAGAAAAATTAAATCATTTTTAAGAAAAATGACTTCTCATTTTTAAGAGTGGAAAATATTTTCTGGATATTGATAAACTTGTTATAATTTTATAAATTCATATTTTTTAATTTATTAATCATCAGTAGCCAGAACTACCCATCAACGTTCACCACCAGCTATCACAACCGGCCATCGTTAGCCACCACCATTGGTTTTCGGCGACTTTCACATTTACCATTTTTGTGCATTTTTCTCATATTTAACAATAAAATTTTTAAAATAAGAAACTTCTATTATTATTAATATTGATATGGTCTTATAATTAAGTTAAAAATTTTAATATTTTTATCTAATTTTCAATATTATAACCAAACAACAGAAAGTGTTTGAACGCATCTAAGAGAGTTGAGGGACTAAGATCCTTGTAGCTTATTAACCAAGTCAAAATTTCATCTCTATAAATTGTACCATTAGGTAACATGGTATATATAATAATTTTTAGAGGTTGAGTGAATTTTTTTTGAAACGTTAAACACTATGATGCTTAATATTTCACAAAGTTTAATTTTTTATTTTGACAATCATGCACATTATTTTTTACTCCTAAATTTAGCTAATTAAACAAATAATGTTCTTTTTTGTCATTTTAAGTTACATAACTATTTTTATCGAACACTTCTAATTTAAATTGTTATATAAACATCTATGAGCTACGAGCTAAAGGCCCTGTTTAGCAACAGCGTTTGAAGTAGTGTTTAGTATTTTGATAGGGTTAAAACACTGTATTAATTAATTATAGTGTTCAAAAATACAATATCTACCTTAGCGTTTAGAGTTTGAGACAATATTTCATGAAACGTTATTTCATTAACGTTTAATTTATTATGACACATATACCCATCACTTGTCTTTACCTTGTTCTTCGCTTTCATACCCATTTTTTGTCGTTTTATATTAAAAAGCTAATCAAACGGTTATTTGATTAAACTTAACTTTATGCATCAAAATAAGTAAAAACCAAAACATAAATCAAATCAAATTGAATTGAATTGACTAAGTTTACTTCGATTCAGTTATATGAAGTCACCGAGTCAATTTAGGTATTAAAAAATTTCATTTCTTTTGATTTGATTTTGACTAACCGATTAGGGTTAAGTAAATTTTGATTAAAATAAAAAAATCGATCCTAATCAATCTAGTTCTATTTTTTGGGTATTTAAGGAGTTTCAATTTGATATTTTAGACAATTTAGGTTTCAATTTTTAATTATGCAACATATGTGATTTCACCCATAATTAATCGAAATTAACCGAATCGATGAGTGGTTTGGTTCCAAACAAATTTGAGGTGGTTTCAGTTTAAGAAAAAAATGAAATTTTGGTCTTCGATTTGGTTCGGAACCAAATATTGCATTTGCACGCCCCCATAACCGACTATTTACACACAAAGGTAAAGATTAACCAGCATTGTGGTGCGTGCGATGAAAGTTGGAGCTAGGGGCTGAGGTGAAAGTTGGAGTTGGGGCAGAGGGAGAACTAAGGGGTGCCTTGGCCTCCCAAGCTCTAAAAAAATTCTTAAATTTTCCATTAAAATAGTCCAATTTTCTTTTTGATCTCCTAACGTAAAGGAGGAAATTACTTGATTTTTTTTTTTTTTTTTTGGGTTTGCACATTTGTATTTCGACACTTGGGTCGGGATGAAATTCGTTGGAATTATTCCAATACTGGAGATTCTAAATTTTTCATCTCTTAACCTTGTATAAAGTTTACCTCGAGACACGGTCATTTATGTTGATTTAGCTTTTTAGTATTCAAGTGGAATGACTTTTTTTTTTTAATTTATAGAGAACCTAATACACTGGAATAATGTAGACTACACAATAGAGGTAGTTTAGCCGTGAACCATTCACTTCAAATCAAAAGAAAGAAAAATAATATCAAACAATTAAAGTCTACGAACAAGTCATTATCATGAGAATTTTATCGAATCACAGATACTTTTGTTGACAATATTTTTAGTCAATGCACAAGGATTATCATCAGATTCTTTTTTTTTTTTTTTTTTTTTTGTCATCAAATATTTTTTGTGGTTGAAATAGTTTCCTTTTCTGCGTATATATTCATACTTCTATTGTATTTTATGTAGTCTAGATGTTTCAAATTTCAATATATATTAGCTTTGTGCTCCAGTTTATTATATGAAGCACTTTCATCTCCTTCCCGTCTTTGCTTTACTCTGTGTGAGTATTAACTACTAATTAATTCTTTCCTTAATTTAGTTTCTTGAGAATATTTTATGTTTCTACATATATAACAAATTATTGCAGGTTTTTATCAGAGGGAGTAATGCTATTCTACCAGCACAGCTGTATTGGGAATCTATGCTACCAAATACTCCATTGCCAAATGCTTTGCAAGAACTTTTAGAGCCTGCAGGATAGTTTGTTAATACATATTCTTTTTTCTATATTAATATGGCAAACAATCCATTTGAAAAAGTAGCTTTTGCTTATAAACTTGATTTTTACACTACCTTTTATGTGATATTCATAGACCTAAAATTATATAATTCTTGTTTATTTGTAATTGTAATCTAATAACAGAAGCAGCAGGAAACAGAAGTTCCTTTTCAGAATCAGAATATCGAGAGGATGGTGATAGTAATCATCACAGATTCCCTGTAGTTGGGTATTGGGCCGAATCGAAAAGTTTCAAGAAAAATGAGATATTCAATACAACTACTATATACTTCTTGAATAAGGATCTTGTTTCTGGCAAAAAGATGAACATTGTTTTTACAAAATCGACAAATGGGTCTAATTTTTTACCACATGAAATTGCAAAAATTATACCGTTTTCCAGCAAACGATTACCTGGAATTCTGAAGCATTTTTCAATAAAAGCGATGTCAAAAGAAGCTGAAATAATGAAGCAAACGATCAATGAATGTGAGGCACCAGGGATTACAGGAGAAGACAAGTATTGTGCTATATCTTTAGAGTCATTGGTGGATTATGTCATTGCAAAATTTGGAAAAAACGTTGAAGTATTTACTAATGAAGCAAAAGAAGAGAAAGTAAAACAAGAGTATACTATTTTAAAAGGAATCAAAATGATGGGTGACAAGCAAATTGTCTGCCATAAGGAGAGATACGCATATGCTGTTTTTTACTGCCACGGAATTATGAACACGAATGTTTATATGATTCCTTTGGTGGGTGCTGATGGCTCGAAAGCTAAAGCACTTATTGTTTGCCACTTAGATACATCAGCTTGGAACCCAAAGCATTTTGCCTTTCAGGTCCTCCATGTTAAACCAGGACGTCCACCGGTTTGTCATTTCCTTAATAGTGATACTATTGTTTGGGTTCCAAACTAAAACAAAAGATTCTTCATTTCTGTTAGCCATAAAAAATTGTAGCTATTTAGTGAAACATTTTGTACAATAATGGCATCAACTTGAGTGGATGTTGTTGCGCTTTTCTTTCAACTTTCAGGTTTGGCATTTACATGATTATAATAAGTGGATTTTCTTTTTCTAAGAGTTGAGAGTATTTTTGAACTAGCTTAACTTGAGCCTAAGGTAGCGTTTGATGAAATTAAAAATCTAAGTGTTAGAAAAGTTAAGAGCTAAATTGGACGCATTTAACAATATAAATATTAAAATCCTAAAATTGCAAAGTTGTTTTGAAAGCCCATAAATGTCACAACTTGTGCCTAGATTTACAATAAATCATAAGATAAATTAATTAATGCTGAGATAAAAAGCTTATTATTCAGAAGAAAATGCTGAGATAGAAAGAAAACTAAAAATAAATAAATGTGTCAATATCAATCTTGTCCTATTTGTATATGTTGCGCTTATATGTATTTAATTTTAACTCTAATTGCATCCATCCCATCCTTAATAGCAGCTTAGATATTCCATTTATGTTAGGTTTTTCTTTTAATTATTATTGTCCTATTTGTTTAATGTAATGTCTTTGATTACATTAATTTAACATAGATTTATTAATTTGCTTCCTTTTTCTTTCTTTTCTCTTTTTTTTTTTTCTCTTAACAGAAAAAAAAATGTATTTGAAGGAAATATTGCATTAATTAGATATCATCTTTATAAGCTTAATGGCAGGATGTTATAAAAGGAAATATTGCATCTTTTACCTAAGAAAAATGTATTTGAAGTCTATATTACCAAACACTTCCATGCCAAGGACTAAAAGATGTTTTACTACAATCCGGTTACTTACTGTTTTTCTTTTTCTTTTTCTTCTATGTTCATTTGAGAAACAATCCGCTAACCAAATATGATCTAATTGATTTTCTCACATCTTATAGAAGATTTAAAAAGTGGGAGGTATCAAGTTTGAGTCACCTCCACCATAAAAATTACACTATATAACGATCTAAAGCGAGAAGAAAATTTTTTCACCAAAATACCCTCTTCCTCTCCTCTCTTTGATTGTTTGTTTACTGAGAAAATAGCTTTCATCTAAGAAAATCAACAAGGACAAACATAAGAACTAAAATCTCTCCAATTTCCAAAATCAAGAACCAATCACCACCCCAAAAGGTTTCGCTTACAAAATGAAATAAGTTAGAGTTTGGAAAAGACTAGAATTTTAATGAGAAAATTAAATTATAGTTTTTTGGAGAAGATAGTATTAGGATTATTAGATGGTAAAATTATTTATACATATAATTAGTTGCATCTAAATATTTATATTCTCAATAAACAAAATACGAGAGTTTATTTTTTACCCAAATCCCAAATCTCATCATGGTATCAGAGCTTATTTCTCTCTCCCAAAAAGTAAAAACAAAAACAGTTACTCAGATTTGTTTCATATTTTCCTCTACTTTTTTGTGTTTTCTATTGTTTTCTTCCTCTATTGAATCAATAGTTTATGGTTGCTTTATCGGTTTTTCCAGATTCGTTCAAGTTTCTTTCTTGGTTTTCTTATTCCAAGTACTTTCATTTTTCTCCATTTCATTCTTTTCAATCGATTTGTTCTTTCGTATATCATGTGGGAGAATAAATCAAATCATCGTTTCATTCATTTAACTTGTTGATTTCATTGATGCCATTTCAATTCGATTGAATATTGTCTTAGTTTCTAGTTGGGTTTGCCGGAAATTTGATTCTACATTTTCTTTTGGAATTTACCTTCATTGATTTGCCTTTGAGATTATTCTCTTATGTTTATAATATTTGCCTCTACTTTGAGGTTTATTGGTCAATTAATTTCGATTTTAGGGTTTTAATCCCTCTTATTACCATTGATTCTAGTGCTTTTATTCGGTATAAATTTGATTTGTGCTTAGATTCAATAGAATCAAGCATTACCTTGATTGATTTGTGGAGTGTTTCCACTTTATCTTATCATTGATTACTTGATATGTGGAGTATTTCCAGTTTGATGACCTGATATTTGGATTGGTCTTTTGAATTTGTTAAACTTGACCGTTGATCATTGTTAATCTCTTCATACTTGTAAATCTCTTCTTTCACGCTCAAACTCAAGATCATCTCCTTCAGCCACCGGTTTCTTCTTTTTTTATATCTCCTGTTGTTTATTTTCTGTTTGGCAACCTGAAATTACCTCAGTAAAACATAAAAAAATCCATGGCTTTTATGATATGGCTTTTATATACGTTACCCACAACTCAAACTCCTCAACCACCTATTTTTGAACCTAGAAAGTCCACTAGGACCATCAAACGACCTCAATGTCAGCCGGCACCTTCTTTACGGCAGTCAACGCATGCATGCATCCGCAATTAATGTTGTACCTGTTATTCACACTAGCCACATACTTTATCCAAAGTTCTCACCTATAATCATTTATCCTCTTCTTATCAACCTTACACTTTTTCTGTTAATTCTTGCATTGAACCTAAGACATATCATCAAGCAGTTAAATCTAAAGAATGGCAGGATGCCATGTCTACAGAGCTTCAAGCTCTTGAAGCTAATAATACTTGGGAAATTGTGTCTTTACCTTTTGATAAGCATACTATTAGTTATAAACGGGTGTATAAGATAAAACACCATAGTGATGGGACTATAGAGAGGTATGAAGCGAGATTAGTGGGTAAACACCATAGTGATTATACAGTAGGGGTAGTTTCGCTATGAACCATTAAAATCAAAATTAAAGTCTACGAACAAGTCTTTATCATGAGAATTTTTCAACCGAATCACAGACACTTTTGTGGACAATATTTTTATCATCAAATTCTTTTTTTTTTTTATCATCAAATTTTTTGTGGTTGAAATCGTTTCTTTTTCTGCGTTTATATCCATACTTCTATTGTATTTTATGTAGTCTAGATGTTTCAAATTTCAATATATTAATTGCTTTGTGCTCCAGTTTACTATATGAAGCACTTTCATCTCCTTTCCGTCTTTGCTTTACTCTGTGTGAGTATTAACTACTAATTAATTCTTTACTTAATTTAGTTTCTTGAGAATATTTTATGGTTCTACATATATAACAAATTATTGCAGGTTTTTATCAGAGGGAGTAATGCTATTCTACCAGCAGAGCTGTATTGGGAATCCATGCTACCAAATACTCCATTGCCAAATGCTTTGCAAGAACTTTTAGAGCCTGCAGGTTAGTTAGTTAATACATCTTCTTTTTTCTATATTAATATGGCAAACGATCGATTTGAAAAAGTACCTTTTGCTTATAAACTTGATTTTTACACTACATTTTATGTGATATTCATAGACCTAAAATTATATAATTCTTGTTTATTTGTAATTGTAATATAATAACAGAAGCAGCAGGAAACAGAAGTTCCTTTTCAGAATCAGAATTGCAAGCTGGTACTCAAAGTGGTCAGAAAGCAACCTATGGAGTTGGGTATTGGGCCGAATCGAAAAATTTCAAGAAAAATGAGACATTCAATACAACTACTATATACTTCTTGAATAACTATCTTGTTTCTGGCAAAAAGATGAACATTGTTTTTACAAAATCTACAAATGGGTCTAGTTTTTTACCACATGAAATTGCAAAAATTATACCCTTTTCCAGCAAAAGATTTCCTGAAATTCTGAAGCATTTTTTAATAAAACCGATGCAAAAGAAGCTGAAATAATGAAGCAAACGATCAAAGAATGTGAGGCACCGGGGATTACAGGAGAAGACAAGTATTGTGCTATATCTTTAGAGTCATTGGTGGATTATATCATTGCAAAATTTGGAAAAAATGTTGAAGTATTTACTAATGAAGCAAAAGAAGAGAATGTAAATCAACAGTATACTGTTTTAAAAGGAATCAAAATGATGGGTGACAAGCAAATTGTATGCCATAAGGAGAGATACGCATATGCTGTTTTTTACTGCCACAGAATTATGAACACGAATGTTTATATGATTCCTTTGGTGGGTGCTGATGGCTCGAAAGCTAAAGCACTAGTTGTTTGCCACTTAGATACATCAGCTTGGAACCCAAAGCATTTTGCCTTTCAGGTCCTCAATGTTAAACCAGGAGGTCCACCGGTTTGTCATTTCCTTAATAGTGATACTATTGTTTGGGTTCCAAACTAAAACAAAAGATTCTTCATTTCTGTTAGCCATAAAAAATTGTAGCTATTTAGTGAAACATTTCTGTTGTTGCGCTTTTCTTTCAACTTTCAGGTTTGGCATTTGCATGATTATAATAAGTGGATTTTCTTTTTCTAAGAGTTGAGAGTATTTTTGAACTAGCTTAACTTGAGACTAAGGTAGTGTTTGATGAAATTAAAAATCTAAGTGTTAGAAAAGTTAAGAGCTAAATTGGAAGCATTTAACAATATAAATATTAAAATCCTAAAATTGCAAAGTTGTTTTGAAAGCCCATAAATGTCACAACTTGTGCCAAGATTTACAATAAATCATAAGATAAATTAATTAATGCTGAGATAAAAAGCTTATTGTTCAGAAGAAAATGTTGAGATAGAAAGAAAACTAAAAATAAATAAATGTGTCAATATCAATCTTGTCCTATTTGCATATGTTGTGCTTATATGTATTTAATTTTAACTCTAATTGCATCATATCCCATCCTTAATAGCAGCTTAGATATTCCATTTATGATAGGTTTTTCTTTTAATTATTATCGTTATTTATATCAGATGAGCTATTAGGCTATGTTTGATGAATCATAATAAAATGTAATAAAAGCATTTGATTACACTAATTTAACATAGATTTATTAATTTGCTTCCTTTTTCTTCCTTTTCTCTTTTTTTTTTTTTTTTTTTTTTTTTCTCTTAACAAGTGAGCATTAATTAGATATCTCCTTTATAAGCTTAATGGCAGGATGTTATAAAAGGAAATATTGCATCTTTTACCTAAGAAAAATGTATTTGAAGTCTATATTACCAAACACTTCCATGCCAAGGACTAAAAGATGTTTTACTACAATCCGGTTGCTTACTGTTTTTCTTTTTCTTTTTCTTCTATGTTCATTTGAGAAACAATCCGCTAACCAAATATGATCTAATTGATTTTCTCACATCTTATAGAAGATTTAAAAAGTGGGAGGTATCAAGTTTGAGTCACCTCCACCATAAAAATTACACTATATAACGATCTAAAGCGAGAAGAAAATTTTTTCACCAAAATACCCTCTTCCTCTCCTCTCTTTGATTGTTTGTTTACTGAGAAAATAGCTTTCATCTAAGAAAATCAACAAGGACAAACATAAGAACTAAAATCTCTCCAATTTCCAAAATCAAGAACCAATCACCACCCCAAAAGGTTTCGCTTACAAAATGAAATAAGTTAGAGTTTGGAAAAGACTAGAATTTTAATGAGAAAATTAAATTATAGTTTTTTGGAGAAGATAGTATTAGGATTATTAGATGGTAAAATTATTTATACATATAATTAGTTGCATCTAAATATTTATATTCTCAATAAACAAAATAGAGAGTTTATTTTTTACCCAAATACCAAATCTCATCATGGTATCAGAGCTTTTTTTCTCTCTCCCAAAAAGTAAAAACAAAAACAGTTACTTAGATTTGTTTCATATTTTCCTCTACTTTCTTGTGTTTTCTATTGTTTTCTTCCTCTATTGAATCAATAGTTTATGGTTTCTTTATCGATTTTTCCAGATTCGTTTAAGTTTCTTTCTTGGTTTTCTTATTCCAATTACTTTCTTTTTTCTCCATTTCATTCTTTTCAATCGATTTATTCTTTCGTATATCATGTGGAAGGATAAATCAAATCATTGTTATCCATCCAAATCAGAGGTTAGTCTCTTCATCGTTTCATTCATTTAACTTGTTGATTTCATTGATGCCATTTCAATTCGATTGAATATTGTCTTAGTTTCTAGTTGAGTTTGCCAGAAATTTTTACTTTGATTCTACATTTTCTTTTGGAATTTACCTTCATTGATTTGCCTTTGAGATTGTTCTCTTATGTTTATAATATTTGCCTCTACTTTGAGGTTTATTGGTCAATTAATTTCGATTTTAGTGTTTTAATCCCTCTTATTACCATTGATTCTAGTGTTTTTATTCGGTATACATTTGATTTGTGCTTAGATTCAATAGAATCAAGCATTGCCTTGATTGATTTGTGGAGTGTTTCCACTTTATCTTATCATTGATTACTTGATATGTGGAGTATTTCCAGTTTGATGACCTGATATTTGCATTGGTCTTTTGAATTTGTTAACCTTGACAGTTGATCATTGTTAATCTCTTCGTAATTGTAAATCTCTTCTTTCATGCTCAAACTCAAAATCATCTCATTCAGCCACCGGTTTCTTCCTTTTTTATATCTCCTGTTGTTTACTTTCTGTTTGGCAACCTGAAATTACCACAGTAAAACATAAAAAAAATCCATGGCTTTTATGATATGGCTTTTATATACTTTACCCACTGCTCAAATTCCTCAACCACCTATTTTTCAACCTAGAAAGTCCACTAGGACCATCAAACGACCTCAATAGCTGCAGGATTATCAATGTGAGCTGGTACCTTCTTTACGCCAGTCAACGCATGCATGCATCCGCAATTAATGTTGTACTGTTATTCACACTAGCCACATACTTTATCCACAGTTCTCACCTATAATCATTTATCCTATTCTTATCAACCTTACACTTTTTCTGTTAATTCTTGCATTGGACCTAAGACATATCATCAAGCAGTTAAATCTAAAGAATGGCAGGATGCCATGTCTACAGAGCTTCAAGCTCTTGAAGCTAATAATACTTGGGAAATTTTGTCTTTACCTTTTGATAAGCATACTATTAGCTGTAAACGGGTGTATAAGATAAAACACCATAGTGATGGGACTATAGAGAGGTATACAGCGAGATTAGTGGGTAAAGGCTATACTCAACAGGAAGGGTAGATTATTTTGAAACTTTTTCTTATGAGGGCTTTGTTGGCCATTGACCATTGTTACTGTTAATTAAATAATTGGGTATTTGGAGCAGTTAGATATAAATAATGCTTTTCTTCGTGGCGATTTACACGAAGAAGTCTATATGGATTTACCACTTTCCACTTTCATCGGCTCGTTCTTCTTTGTCTGGACCTGTTTGCAGATTCACTATGTCTCTTTATAGTCTCAAGCAAGGCAGTAGACAATGGCATGCCAAGTTGTCTTCTGCTCTTCTATCCAAAGGATTTTCTCAAGCTTATTCTGATTCTTCTTTATTTTTGAAAAAGTCAGGAGTTACACTTCTCATTTTTCTAGTTTATGTTGATGATGTTATTCTTCCAAGCAATGATTATTCTGAAATTGCAGCCATGAAACCTTTCTTACATGATTACTTCAAAATAAAATATCTTGGTAAATTGAAATACTTTCTTGGATTTGAGGCGGCAAGAACTTCTTCAGGTATTAATCTTTGTCAAAGAAAGTATAAGCTTGATTTGCCTGCACACTACTGTTGGCTCAAGGGTCAAATCTCGGATTTTGATGATTAATACAAAAATAAATAAATTTAAATTATATTATTTGTGCTAATTTTATTTTATGCAGAATTTCTTTGGAAAGAAATCATACAAGGCAAGTCCTACATTGAGAGTGAAGATTTCGAAGATCCTAGTCATCTAGGCTTTTAGGAAACTTTGTAGGATAGAGAGAAAGGTTATATATGAGCACAAAAATCTTTTTCTCTCTCAAAAGTATTTTCGGAATTTTTTTTTTAATAAATTCCTTTATTTTATTTTTTCAAAAAAAAAATATTCCTTTAAATCGAAAAGATTTATTTTCCTAAAACTAAAGAGATTTCTTCTCTAAAATTTTTGGTAATAAAATCTTTCACTCTTTCGGAAATATTTTCTTTGAAAGATCTAAAGTATTTTAAAATTATTCTCTTACCTTAAAAATAAAGGAAAATCTTTTTCGGTTTTGGTAAATGCATCTATCCGCAAATAATTCTTTCCAAAATAAATGCTGTCAAAAATCTTTTCTAAAGGAAAGTGAAAATCGGGTTTTATTCTCTTACCAAAAAGGATGAAATAATTTTTGGTAACAAAGATTCTCACATCTTCTAAAATAAGGAAAGAAGATATTCTGTTTTCAATCTCTTTCCAAAAGTGACAGCTTCCTTGTTTCCTATATATAAAGGAACATTCACGCCTTAAACATTTGGTGAAGTAAGAGTAATTGTTTTAAGAGCACTCACTCTCATTGAACGAATCTTTTTCTCTCAAAACTTACTCTACCCCCATTTTCTTTTCATCTCTACAAATAACGTCTTCAATATTTAAAGTGAAAAGAATTTTTACAATTTCTTTTTGAAAAACAATTCTGTGTTCTAATCGATTTTCTAATCTGATAAAATTGTTTTTCTTGTGCTTATATAGGTGTTTCTTTCTGTCTATTTAGAATCTGTATTCTACAGTAGACAGGCTCTTTATTTTGTTAAACTTTTGAGTGTAATAGCTTAGGTTAGAAGCTATTGAGATAGAGGTTATCAAGCGACTTTCTCCATGTGTGGGACAGCAATGTCTTGAATTGAGTTTTCTGTACTCTACCAAAAACAGAAAGGGTTGAGGTTAACTAGAACCTTTGGAAAATCTAGTGGGACAAAAAGGTAGATCTAGGTTGTTGATCTATTTGCCTTGTACTGTTTGTTTGTCTCTTACCCTTTAAAAGAGATAACTTAGTGGAGGATCTCAAGATGCGTCTTGGGGAGTGGATGTAGGCGAGTTAGTGCCGAACCACTATAACTCTCGGTGTTGATCTCTTTATTTCTGAAGTTTGGTTGATACTGTCTCTTTCACACTCTTGTTTAATTTTTAGAAACGCTGAAATTGTTAATATTCAGATGTTCTAAAACGACAATAAGTTTCATCTATTCTAAACGTTAGAACTCTGGTATTCTAATATAGTGAATATACAATGTTCTAACTGTTGTTCTATTTCCAGTATAATTCACTGTTTGGGTTTCTATTTTTGTTTTCTAAACTTTATGAGGATGTTCTTATCCTGATAACTCTTCATCATAAAGTTACTTTAACATTTGATTAAGACTCTGTGAAGAAGTTCTAATAACTATCTTTCACATAGTGTTATATGGTCTTGCAAACTTTATGAGGAAGTTCTGAGTTCAATAACTTTCCTTCATAAAGAAGCTCTGATATTGTACAAGTCAGTGTGAAGTTGTTCTAATCAATAGCTGCACTTTGCACAGACTTTCTATATCTAAAATTAGAACATTTTGAGGAGATTCTAATCCATATTCTACTCTCACAAAGTTCTGTGTGTTTTTTCGCTGCACTTAGAATTCTAATTCTTGTTTAGAATTTCTAAAATTTATTTCAGTTTTTAGAAAACCCAATTCACCCCCCCTCCTTGGGTTGTGCCATACACATTCGGGACCCACAATCTGGTATCAGAGCCTTGGCTCTTGACTTACCGAAGCTTAATCGCTTAAGAGATAAGATCCCATGGCAACCCCACTTCCTCTTTCTACTCTAGAAGGACAATTTGTTTCTAGACCTCCTTTGTTCAATGGCTCCAATTACTCTTACTGGAAAACTAGAATGGAGAATTTTATGAAATCAGTTGATATAAATTGTTGGAGAAATGTTATAACTGGTCCTCGCATTCCCATGAAAACTGTAGGAGATGAGCTAGTTAGAAAAACTGAAGAAGAATATACCGATGGTGACTGGAATGATATTGCTGTAAATGCAAAGGCAATTAATATTCTTCATTGTGCTCTAGATGCAACTGAGTATAACAAAGTGTCTGGATGCAAATCTGCAACAGAGGTATGGGAAAAACTTAAAGTAACCTATGAGGGTACAGACAGGGTAAAAGAATCCAGAATAAATATCCTTTGGAGAGAATATGAAATGTTTAGTATGAAAGAAGGAGAAACTATTGCAGAACTAAATTCTAGATTTACTAATATAGTTAATCCTTTGAGAACTCTCGGAAAGGAAATTTCAGAAGATGAGCTTGTTAAGAAAATCCTTAGAATTCTACCTAGAAAATGGGATTCTATAGGAACTGTTATGAATTACAAAGAGACTCCCGTCACGTATGATTATCTAATAGGAGCTCTTGTCTCAGAAGAAATGAAATCTTCCTTAACAACGGAAGATAAGAAAACGAAAGGACTGGCTTTGAGGGTAGACTCTAGTAAAGAAAGTTCTTCTGATCTTGACAGTGATGATTTAGCACTTGTTGCTAAGAGATTTAAAAAGTTCTATCGAAAAGGTGGAAGGCCACAGAAAAAGTTCAACAAAAAGAACTTTCCATCTAAAAATAATAACTTGTCCAAGAAAGAACCTTCTGAAGTGGTTTGTTATGAATGCAACAAACCTGGACATATTAAGCCAAACTGTCCTAAATTGAAAAAGAAGTCAACGAAAGAGAAGCTGAAGCAGGCTCTCGTAGCTGCTTGGAGTGATTCAGATGATTCTAATCCTGAAAGCCACGATGATCAGGAAGAAATTGCTAATATTTGTCTGATGGCTACTATCGACTCTGAATCTAAAGAAATCAGCACTCTGACTTCAACACAGAAAGCTGGAATCAACGAGACAAATGCAACGATCCATGAGAATGATGAAAGCACTGTAAGTATTTCTGAACCAGAATCAGAAAGTGATCTTCTAAATACTTACAATAATCTTTGCAATGAGTTTGAAAAACTTGTTAGAAAGCATAAAGTTCTAAAGAAAAATTTCAGAAAATTAAAATCTGAAAGTAACCATTTAAAAGATGCTTTCAGATTCTTATTTCCTCAGTAGATTCTAATCTCTTACTCAATTATTCACCCCTACGTACCCTTTCCATTTGTAATATAGAGTAAGTCCAGTGTGACTGCTGTATTTTGAGGCTCATTCAACGACAAAACCTCAAGTCAATTTTAAGGGAGAGGATTTCAAGTTTCAATCAGATGTCCAGTCCCAATTGCATTTGAGGGAGTGTTAAAAATCTCATATTCAATTTTCTCTTAGCAATAATATCATTTTTATTATTTTTAGAAAATCAAAAAGGTCACATAATTTCGCCTAAACTTAAACTAAATTTTCTTTTTAGTCCTTAAATTTTGTATATTTTAATTTCTCAAAAGATATGATAATTTTTATTCTTTTTCTGCCAAATGGAAAAGTTGGGTCTCTGAGCCATTATATTATAGGGAACGAAAAATTATTGTGTGTTCTGTTGTTTTCTAGGATAATACTAAAGGACCAATCAAATAGTTATATATCGCCATCAAAAATAATAATAAAATCAAAATAATATGGTCAAATTTCACATGTTAGATTTATTTATTTTTAGGCACACTGATAACAAAATTCTTTAACATATGTTGTCTGCATTAGTAATTCCTTTTACATAGTACAAAAATTGCTAGATTTGTCAATACAGAAAGCTTAGCATAACAAAAATAAAAACGTTAGTACCATTTGCTTGACAATTCAAAATAAATTAATTAATGCTGACATTGAAAGCTTAGTAAAAACAATATTGAGATAGAAAAAGAAAAGTAGCAGCTTAATTAGATATTCCAATTCTTATATATTTCAACTAGAGTTGTTTGCTGTATTTTATGTAAGTAATAGTCAATTCCATTGAATAATAACGGCTTAATCTATAAATTTATCCATGAAGTTTATATGATTTGGCTTGTGGTATCTTCAAGTTTGCAAAGATCTATTATAACTCTACACTTTTACATTTAAGTGATAATTATACCTTTCGTCAAAATAGAATATAAAAATATAGAGTCATAATTAAACTTTTAGCAAAGTTATTTCATTTCGGCGAATGCATAATTGTTACTAAAATGTGAAAAACTATATAATTAAGATAGGTTCCTTGTAAACTTTAAGATGTCACAAAGTAAATAGTATAAACATCACGAGCAAATCTATGTATTTGAATAAAAATAAGCATATATAACTTTATGACCAACCAAACCATGTCTCCTTTTTCATATTCGACTATTTTTTTTGTCTTTTTTTTTTTTTCCGTTTTACTATGTTGTTTAGTCCAAATGAGCTATACTCTTATGTGATTCTTTCTGTCAAATAGAAATTGAGACTTTTGAGGTGTGTTCTGCCTTATTGTTTGAATTGTTGTTGGGAAAAATTATTTTATTAAAATAATATTTTCTCCGTTCCATTTTAATTGCAACATGTTATCTTCTCACAAGAATTAAAAAATGATGAGAATACATTGAGTTTTTAAAAATATATGGTAGAATATCTAAATTACGCTTCTTGAAATTAAAAGCTCCCTATTTAAGTTTGAAAACACTTAATAAATATGGTAAACTTAAAAAAAAAATTGATGTATTTTCAAAATCCTAAATGAGTACTTATAGTGGAACAATTTGCAGCTACTAAAGTGAAACGAGGAGTAATTAATTAAAGGTCATTACAATTTATTTTTAAGGTAAATAGAATAATAATCATCTATAAAAGTTGCAAAACAACAATACTTCAAAATGGTTTTTTTTTTTTTTCCCAGCAACATTAAATGATGATTTAAAAAGGAACAAAGGGCTTAGCAGGATCAATAAGTAGGGATAGAAGCAGTGCATGTATTTTAGAATATCCCCCCCACTCCGATCCATTTAAATAGGGTATGGGTAGTTATGCATGAGTTTTGGATGGATACAGATAGTGAAATTACTATCCGTAATGGATATGGATAGGGTGCGGGTCTTTGGATACCCGCTACTCACTATTGGATACCCACGGGTATCCTATCTACTATTAATAAAATTTATATTTTAAATAAGTTCATACTTGAATAGTTAAAATTCGCAGGTACCCTACCCGTATAAGGGTATTTTAAACGGATTTTGAACGGATACGGATAGTAAAAATCTAAACAAATTTGGATATGGGTACTTAAATGGATATTTAAATGGGTTTTAAACAGATAGGGATAGAAAATTTTAAATGGATATGGATACGGGTAGTTTAAATTTCGCGGATACTCGCCCCACTTTCATCCCTATCAGTAAGGTTAAATTTGAACTTTTAGGTCAATTTAGCCTTTGAACTTGTATAAAATGATTCAAAATATTCAATTTCACTTTTTAGGTCAATTTAACTTTTGAATCTGTTTTGATTTTTACAAATTAATGATTGATTTAATTTAACATGCTTGACTTTTTATCCCTTTTTGTCCTACACTAAAAACACCCCATATCAAACTTTTCCAACACTTATGAATATAAATTTAAAATCCATAAAAACAACATTTCTTGTAATATAATAAATTTATAAATTTTCATTATAACTTTAATTTATTCAATATGAAAAATACATAGATTTTATAAGCGATAATTCAGTAATAGAGGTTAATTTTAAAATATTCAAATTAATATATCTTTATAAACTCAAAATCATCGATCAAGATAACGAGAGATACAAGATACTTCATATATCATTTTTGTAGTTTTTACAATTAATTAATTTTTTAATAAATTAGTCAGCTCGATCCCAACTACAGTTTTAATGAATGTCTATATAATGATTTTTTTGCTGATATAAATTATATTTTTAAATTGAAATTTATTGAAAATACAAATTTAATCCCTGATTGCTAGGAAAGCCAAAAATTTTTACGTTGTCTCAAATGGATTTAAAAAAAAAAAGAAGAAATTGGAATTTTACTAAGTGCTAACCTAGCAAAATACACTACATGAGATTCTTTGGAGTTTTTCTAATAATAGATTTTTAGTATTTTTTTATTAAAAAATTATGCAATAGTTAAAAATACATTAAATGTTGGGAGTTTTAAAAAATTAAGCCAAATAATAAATAGCAGGAAGAAATAATTGCTAGTGGGTTTTTCATCAGAAATAAATCTGAAATGTTCAATTATTAAATTATGATCAGATAAAATTTCTACGATCAGTATTCGGTGAGTTTTTTTTTTTTTAAAAAAAAAGAAGTGAGCTTAATTTATTACTATCTAAACTCCTAACTACTTGTCACACTTAAGAAAGTACTATGTTCCAAAATATTAGTCACATTTGTGATTTCAAGAAATAGTAAATTTTTTTCCATATGTACCCTTTCTATATGACCAACAATTATTGCTTCAATTCCTCAAAAATTTTGGTGTTTGAATATATTAAAATAAGGGTAATATAGTCAATTTACTCAATATGTTATTACTCCCTCTATTCTCTTTATATAGAGATTATTGAATTTGCACACGGATTAAGATAGTAGTTTAACTAAATAGTTTTCTTAATTTATGCTTATTTTACCCCCTAAATAATATCAAATGGGCTCTTTAATTGATAGAGAGTAAACTCAAGCAGATGGATTGTGATTCGGTTGCTAATTCTTGCGCTATTATTTCTCGCGAGTTTTGTTTTTCTTTTGCGACCGCATAGCGACGAGATTGCGACCAACTTGGCGATAGATTAGAGATTGAAGGTGGTGCCCTCATTATTTTTTGTGGCACAATTTATTATGAGAATTTAGTGTTTTGTTGCGATCGAGTAGCCAGTAATTTGCGACCGATGTTTTGTGACCGACTTGGGCGGTCGCAAATCGGTCACAAAACTAGCATTTACAAAATGACATCGCCTCAATTAATATTGCTACTGATTTATTAAAGATTGCGACCGATGTGGTGGTCGAAAAATTTTAGGGCTTTATAAGCCCTTGGTCGAGATCAAACCCTCTTTCCCCCTCTTTTTTCCCCTCATTTTCTTCTTCTCCCTCTGCTACGACTGTTGTCTGTCGCCGGCTGCTGTGGGACCACTGGAGGTTGTGCCATTGCCGGAGAAGTCGCCCTCGACAGGTTAGTTCTTCTTCCTTCTACTTTCTCAGCTTTCTTTCTCCGTTTCTTATTTATACACTTTTTTTTTTTCATTTTCTGTGTTGTTTGCTAATTTTTTTAATTCGTTTATTGGTTTGATTGGTTTGATTATATAAGTGTGTGATTATATTGGTTGATTGGTTTGATTAGTATTATGGTTATTTTGTGAAATTTTGGTGTTATTTTTAGTAAATTTTGTGATTATATTAGTATTGTGATTATTTTTTTTTACTTTCTGTGAATATTGGTTTGATTATTTTATAATTTGTAAATCTTAAAAGCTATATAATTAAATTTTGTATTTTGGTTTGATTAGTTTAGAATTGTTTGATTTGTATTTTGATTAGTTTAGTTTGATTATTATAGAATAGTTTAATTTGTATAGAATAGTTTGATGTGTATTTCAATTAGTTTGATTAGTATAGAATAGTTTGATTTGTATTTTGATTAGTTTGATTAGTATAGAATAATTTGATTAAGAATAGTTTAATTTGTATTTTGAGCTATATAATTAAATTTTGAAAATATAAATTTGATTAGTGTATTGAATATAAACAAAAACTAAGTAATAGTAATTCTTTTTTTTTTTTTTTTGAGAAGAAAATAAAAGAAATGTAGAAAGGGTATGAGAGAGAGAGAGAGAACAATTGCTTATTGTGAAGTGTGAAGCAATGGTGTGCCATTTCAACTTCTAGATAAAATGTAAAAAAATCAATAGTAGTCTAAAAGAAAAGGAAAGAAAATAAGGAGGATAAGTGGATAGTCAATTGAAATATTTTATAAAATCTAATTTGTGATGATGTATTGAAATTTATTTTTTTTTGAAATTACTTTATGTTGATTTGTGTTTTCATTTGAGTGGAAATCACATGAATGATGCGTTTGACTTGGAGGCCTAGTAGTAGCCATTTTGACTTTGGAGAATATTGGGATGATATCGAAGTATTTACGTAAGTGTGTTTTGACTTGAGATTTGATTATGTTATACCGAAATGTTGCCGAAATTTTTTTAAAAACTGAGTAAGAGGAATCGTACACTTACTGATATTACAGTAAGTTTACATATATATAGTTAACCTTAGTTGCACATTTGGTGTATATCTCATCCGTATGGAAGAGAATACCTGAATTGTCCAAGTAGGACAGTTTGGAAACATCTGTCGGTATTCAGAGAATGAAACGACAATCTTATACATATGCACCTATCTGTAATTTCTATTGTCTCTCTTTATTGTGTTCTTTGGATACTACTGTGGAATTAATCAAGCCACAATGTGCATTTGAAGAACTATGGGGAGATGCTAGTGAAATTCTAGTTGGTGCATAATGTAAGAAGGATGATTTCGGACTAATGCAATTACATGACTAATGCAATTATATGACTAATGCAATTACATAACTTGTGGTCTGTTTAAGAATGATTTAGGACTAATGCAATTACATAATTTGCCCTTTATAAACAGAGTGTTCATTATGTAAAAATGTGGACTAATCGAGATTAGATGTACCAGAGATATGAGGTCAGTGAAATATTAAGAAAAGAATTCTTGCAAGAATTGGAATTATTTATACAATTTGCAGTTGGTAATCCCAGTTGTATGGATGGTAGTAAGTTGAGGTGTCCATGTAATCACAAGAAGTGTCAAATAGAGCCTTCTTAGATATCAATGCAATTAACTTCATTATGCAAAAATGGGTTTGTGGAAAATTATTACAAATGGATACATCATGGTGAACCTCGGGTTTCCAGTGGGTCAGGCCACTCTGTTTCTGTAAGTTCAAAAAGTCAGCTTTTGCAATTTGAGTATGGTAATCGATGCAATTGATAGCATTTGTCACTTACTCCTTTTGCAACTTCATCAGAGCCACATACCAAGCTCAATTCGATAGTGGGACAGTAAGTACTTATTTACTTTTTTCTTTGAATTTGGTTTTGTTTAGATTTTGATGCATTCGTCTACTTATATGGCATCGGGTCTCAAGTATCACAGTTTTACTGCTGCTCAAGGTTTGACGCTCCTGCAGCTTCCTCATGACCACAGCCCGACCAAAATGCCAGGGAGATTAGTGCATTACAAGCTTGTGTTGATGCGTAGGTGTGAATACTCAAATTTTGAGGCTCAAAAAGCCAGTTTTCCCGGACTGCGAATAATAAAACTTGCTATAGTGCTACAGTAAATTTGACTTGCTACAGTGCCTGTTTTCCCGGACTACAAACAGTCCGGCCGGACCGAAGGCCATTTTGGAAGTTCACCGAAAGTATGCCAATATGGTACTTAAAACGTCCGGAATGTCGCGAGGATCACGGAACAGGTCTCGGAATATTTTTCGGAGGTCCGAAACTCCTGAAAACTCCTCTGGAGTGAAAGGCCCAAGGGGCCGCCGCCGCGCACGGCGGCTCCGACCGCCGGACATGGCGGCACCTGCCGCCGGCGCCCGCGGCACCTGCCGCCCTAGGCCCGTTTTTGGCCTATAAATAGCCACTTACCTCTTCATTTTTGGCCACTCGGTCCGTGTTGACGGATGCTCCTTCTCCCCCCACGCTCTTTGAGATTTCTTTTACCGCTTTTTTGCATTTTAATTCAATTTTAATTGTATTTTGTTGTGATACTTGGCCACTAAAATTAAACAAATTAAAATTAATTAATATTTTCCCAAGCGAGGAGCTTAATCTGGAGCTAAGAAGCGGTCGTCGATTAAATCAGGTACATAAACGAAACTCTGCTCATTTAATTTCAGCACTTTATGCATATTTCTCTTCTACTCTTAATAATTCTACAACTGCATAAATGCATTCATGTCATTATTTAGGTAAATAAACTACCTTAATTAAGCAAGATTAAGTTTAAATGCCCGGTTAATTAATAATCGTGGTGTTAGATCTTAAATCCGACAATATTGGCTAAAAGAGCCTAGTTAATTAATAACTACGGTTCAATTGCCTTATTTCGAACAAATCTGGCTTAAGTCCAATTAATTGATAATTGTGGCTAAAAGCCTTAATCAATCGCGTTTTGGCAACAAATTGCCTACAGTTTAATCAATTACATTTTGGCAACAAATTGCCTACGGTTTAATCAATTTTTGGCAAACAAATTGCCTATAAATTAGAATAACCACTGTGTAGCGACAAATCGCTTAAATCGAACTTTTTGGCAAAATGCCTTAAATTAATCAATCTTTTGGCCAAAGGCCTTAAAATCAATCAATTTCGGCGACAATCGCCCAATCAACACTTTTGGCAAATGAATTGCCTAAATCAACTCATTTTGGCTAAAAGCCTTAAAATCAATCAATTTCGGCGACAATCGCCCAATCAACACTCTCGGCAAACAAATTGCCTAAATCAACACATTTTGGCTAAAAGCCTTAAAATCAACCGTTTCGGCGACAATCGCCCAATCACATCATTTTGGCAAACAAATTGCCTAAATCAACACATTTTGGCTAAAAGCCTTAAAATCAACAATTTCGGCAAACAAATTGCCTAAATCACAACACTTTTGGCAAACTAATTGCCTAAATCAACCTTTTGGCTAAAAGCCTTAAAATCAATCATTTTGGTGACAAATCGCCCGACAAAATCAATTTCGGCAATAATAAGCCCGAACATCAATTTTGGCAATAATAAGCCCAAATATCAATTTCGGCAATAATAAGCCCGAACATCAATTTTGGCAATAATAAGCCCAAATATCAATTTCGGCAACAAAAAGCCCGAACATCAATTTTGGCAACAATAAGCCCAATCAAACACTTCCTTTTGGCAACAAACGCCTCAACGGATCAATCAACCTCTTTGGCAAAATGCCTAAACGAAAATGCACAAAGCATACACACACTCATGCATTAAGCATACACCTTCAAAGCCCTTCAAAGAAGGCCTATCGAACTACGTTGACTTTGATCTTCCATTTAAACGGAAGTACGTAGGCACGTTCGGGATTTAACCCCGAGCGGCAAGTCGAAATCACTTAAACATTTCATTTGGTCCAATTACATCATTTACCTTGCAAAGCATTCATTCTTTTGGTTAGTTAATCAGCATGACATAGTCTCGGGATCCACCTCGGGTTCGTAGACCATGCCTTAACATTGGGATAATTAATCTAATAATTAGGTTAATTAAAATTGGAGTCACTTAGGGTTTTTCCTAGTTTACCCGAAAATAATTAAACGAGGTGGCGACTCATACATTCACGTGCATTTCTGCCTTTAGTCACATGCATTCATATGCTATGATATTTGGGGAAGGGGTTCACAGTAGGAGAGACAGCTTGCAGAGCTTAGAGCGCATGTGATACGAATGTTTCGTTAGCACGGTGCCGGTACTTCTTCCTCTGATCCTTTGCTGCTATAGATCCACATATTTCTACAGCTCTGTATCGGCCACTATCGTCTCCTCTTGATCCCTATAATGTAGATGATATCTAGGTCACTCCTGTAGACACTCTGGCACATTCAGTAAACACTACGGCCCATCCAGCAGACACTACACTAGATCGGTCAGAGGACCAACATCATAGATTTGATTTCGGACCTTTTAAGCTTTCCGTGATTTTTCCATATTTTATACAGTACATTACATTTACAGTTCCTTTTTGGATTGTTATTGTGTTGTGATGTTGATGATGATGCTTGTGATATATATATATAAATTTTTGACAGTAGAAAAAATTATGGGTTTTAATATTATTAAATTATTTTTTTCCTGTAATTATATTTTTCGACCAACTTGTGATTGAATTGTGACCAAATTATAACTATTAAATTTACATTTGCGACCGATCACCAACCAATCACTTTCAGATTTTGCAATCGATTTACGACCACGTCTTGATAATTGCGACTGATAAATTTTGCGACAAGCTTTCAGTAGAAAAACATGACAAAAATTAGCAACCGATTTTTATTAGATTGTGACCGACTCGTGAGTGGCTAATTTGCAACCACTCATTCATTCAGTCGCACAAAAATTTGCGACGAGAACTTTTGCGACCGACCAATGTCTGTCACAAATTAGTCGCTAAATAGAATTAGCGACCGATTTCTTAGATCAAATCGGTCGCAATTTAGCGATTTTTTTGTAGTACTTTCCATTTCGGCTAGAAGCTGTTTTTGCTCAGGAGCCCTTGCCACCTTTAGAGTCTTATACATTCTCACCATAATTTTCTATATTACATTACACAATATTATTAAACAAATCAAATATATTAAACACATATGCATAATCATTGATTTAACATAAATATAACACTCCCCATATAGGCAATAAACGTACCCCAAAAAAATTTTATAAACAAAATTTTTTTTAATGTGTGGTCTAAAATATTTTTTCCATCTTTTTAAATAAATCAATTAAAAAAAATAAAAAGTAGGCTTTTATTAACAATTTCCTATAATTCCCAAATAAGGATCAAAAAATAGAAAGAAAATATTTTTCTAGACCTTCAAAAAAAAAAATTATTTGCCATAGCCAATTAAGAGTAGTCTCGTAGCCCAGGAAAAAAAAAAAGGAGAGTTCCTCAGAGTTTGATTCCATTAACTAGACAATTCGCTTGGAGTTTTTGAAATCCTAATTTGGTTAGTTAGTAATCTTCGATTTAAACAAATTTAATTCAATTTCTAAACATATTTAGAAATTAACAAACAAAAAATAAATACTGCCATTAAAAAAAAATTAACAGTGTATATAAACTCATTATATAATTAAAGGAGTTATGTGGCATTATCGCAATTATTCAGAATTCTGCCCAATAGTAGAATAGAAAATAAATAAATAATACTGATTAATGGTATATCTGTAAATAAATAGAGAATCTCCTTTAATGGCAAATTCGTAAATACGATAAAGAGACACAAAATCTAAATCTCTTTTCCATACCTTACAGGCTTACAGCCGCCAATCTTAACCCCAAAAAAATTTTCTTTTTATTTATATATTAAATTGAATTAATAAATAATATAATAAAAAGAAAACCAAGTAAGGGAACGAGTATTAGCCGTCGCACACATTAACACAATTCTACATGATTCCTTTTTCCTTTTTCTTCTTTTTTTATATATATTAATTACCCAAAAAAAATATAAACATAAAAAAAGGCAACAACTTGACTTTTCAAGTTGCTAACATACAAAGGAATAGCTTTATGAATGCTTGGTCGTGTACTGGCAAACCAAAAAAAAAAGGGCTATTTTCTTTTTTTTTTTTTAAATAAATAAATAAATAAAGAAGTAACAATCGGACTTTGTGGTCGCTGGCCGTGTACCAACAAACCAAAAAAATTTTTTTTTTATTAAATCGTATATGGAAGAAGCAAGGCATGAGAATAAAAAGAGAAACAGATCCCAAAGAAGGCAAATCTCATAAGCCATCAATGTGGCACCTCAACAGTGCTGTTCATGTCTCCTCTTTTTTTTTTCATCAATTAATTTAAAAACATTTAAATTAATCAAAAACAGAATAAATTAAAAAAAAAACGACCTAGAATCTATATAATTAATCTAAGTATATTTAGACATATTAATTACTATCTTGTATTATTAATGGATTGGATTAAAACGGCTAGTCATGAGTGTAGCCATACCTGTACATTAATTCCAACAAACATAATATTATAAGTTATGATTATATTTTACTATGAAAGCGCAAAATCTAAAACTTCAACATTATTGATAGTTAATGTTATCTTTTTCTTTTAAATGCAACTGACAGTGGATGACATGTTGTTTGCATTTCATTCTCTCTAGCAACTTTTTATCGATTACAATATTTTTTTTTTATATTTTGAATATTAGTAGTTATTTGAAATTTAAATAACAAACTTAAAAAACATTTTTTTTTTATATTTTTATAATTATAATTGATATTAAAAAAAAAAAATTTGTGGGTCCGTCACACGAATCTCCGTAACTTATTTCTAACAATGTGTGTGTAATACATACGGCGGATTGCATCATTCAGCCAAAAATTTGAAACCAGAAGATTGGACACGCTTCTTCGTTATACGAGCATACAAGTCTTACTTGGTGGGATCTATATGCTATAGTATGAGGTTAGGCCTCATGTCAGCCCAGATGTGATGACTTGCAATGACAACTAGGCACTTCTTTTCTATGCTATAATTGTTCAGTTGATGGAACCGATTCACTCCAAAATCGATCCAATTTTACGTGTTTACAGTAGAATAATTATTATTTTGTCAGGATCCATTTTAAACAACGTACTCCAAAGTCGATAAATTACTAATTCATATAGCGGGAGGTAAAAATTGAGGCACCTGCATATGTAGAGTGTCTTAAGCCGCGTTCCATCAAATAATACGCATCAAGATTGTATGTGCTCACAGAGCGAAAAATAAAACTAAAAAAATGAAAAGCAAAAAAAAGTCCAGAAGGACGGAACATGGACATTATACATGCAATTATAAAAACAAGAAAAAAAATTCAACAGATATGAAATAAGAAAAATAAGGAACAAGATGGCAAGGAGAGTTTCAATTAATGCATCGGATAATGTGCTTACATATCATTCGAACCTTAGTCCTCATCCATTTTTTTTATTTAGCAAAATAACATAAAACACATTTTTACTGAAGTCGAGACAGGTAGAATAATGAGAGTTTGCCAAAAATAATAATAATAATAATAATAATACACATAAAATGATATGGAGATAGTTCAAACCCATAATCCCTATCAATTGTGTAGAGATGGGATGTATAAACGTTGGAACCAAAAATACCTATCAATTTTCTACTCTAAATTTGAACAATACCCACTTAGATACCCACCTCTTCCTTTCTCTGAATCGACGTGGAAATATCTTATTCAATGAGATTCATAATACATCCTATACCTCATGTAACCATACAGATTCCAGTCATAAGATGGAGCTACAAATATGTAAAATATATGCATGTGCACATAGATACAACAGTTAATTTCCATCGTCTATCGCTTGTAGTGCCCGGCAATGATATACGAAAGTATCGTACCACCGCATAAATCAATTGTCCGATTTGCAAAGCGGCAATGGAAAAAAAAAAAAAAAAGGTAATGCGTGCAATAATTTTTTTTTTTCCTTCCAACACATGAGAGCAACACCTACCCCTTCATTAAACCCCCCATTTTCTTCCTCATATCAAATCAAACCCACACTCATGTTTTTTTTATCATCACTAGAAATGTAATGGGTTCGTTGTTTGGAGAACATCTTTGTTCATAGAAAAAAGACCGACCAAATACACCTTCTCTTTTATTGGATTTTATTTGCTTGCTTTGAACAACCCTTGCTTACCTTCAGAATATAAATCAGTTTTGGTGTGGGTACAATGGAAATAACTTTATTTGTAGGACTGACGTTTTTAAACTATCTAACTAAATCCTTATAATTCAGGGGAAATATACTGTCAACACACTATTTCAATAGCTATACTTGTCGCCATACGAACATGATTCTTCATGTCTGTAAAATTCATATTAACATGTTAAGTGCAACCAGAATTATGATGCAATGCCAAGAAAACCTCTATGTCCCTTATACAGTCTGCGCATGAAACATGTAGTCATCATCTGGAACTTCACCTTTGAAAATCCAGTGTCCCCATCCAGAAAAATTGCAAAGGTTCCCCTGATATAACTCCTTTTAAATAGTGAGTTTGGAATTAAGGTGAGGAATCTGTGTCTAATTTGAGACAGTGTCTCACTACAGTTGTCTGATTCCAGCAAAGAAGACAATGTATAAGTGCCACAGACATCACCATGTAAGGAAATTATCATTCCAAATGCATAAGTGGCATCCACATTGCCCGTCAAGTGACTGTTGAATACGTAGTGGGCGCTGTCGCCTTCCTTGTCACCATAAAAAAATCAGAACATACCAAGGAGAAGATGCGCGCTTGTTACCAAGCAAGCACACTTTTCAATTTGTTCCATCTTAACGTCTCTGGTATATATCGGGTAGTGAATGAGCTTTCCGAGATTGACGTGTTCTTTGGCCAATCGACTTCTTGTGCAAAGCCAAACTTCCTTTAAACTGCATGCACATCAACCACGATGAATATGCAACAAATTTTGCATAATAAATAATGCTAAATATAATCCATTGCACTGGAGCATCTAATGCGAGTTGTAAAAACTTAACCCAAAATAATGTTTATAAGCAGCTCCCTTGCGATGTTGGTCCGAGTAGCGTACCCTATTGCGTACATGAGCTGGAGGTTGCAAATATCAATAGGTCCATTGGCTGCCACCTTTTCAGCAATCGTTAGGATCGCCGCGTGCGGAAGTGCGTTGAACCAACCATTCTCCATATTCGTGATTCAAAGGGTCTTACTCCTGGATGCAAAAACAATGGCAATGTGGTAACTGTTAATCAATGCAGACGCAAAGTGGTATGGATATTAAAAAAATTCGATTTACAGAAGCACATTAATGCGAATCTTTTAGTCAATCCTTTTTCGGCTGTCTAAAATCTAGATCGTCGGAGCACGCATTGCCTTAGTCACTAACAATGAGAGGATATGGACTCAATTTACACTCTAGTTGTATAAGTGTACTTAATTAAGTGAGTTGAAGATGACTATGGTGGGAAATGATGTCTATTTTAAAATTGTGACTTCAATATGAGCAAAGAAGAGACAGTAGCATGCTTGTCTGATACGCAAACCATGGTAAATGTGTCATGCATCAATTTGGGCTACTATTATGGCGGTTACTAAAGTTTGAATTAGTCTTATCACTGTTATTTGTTTCCTTTATTTTTGTTGAGTAGTTTCCTTTAATTTTGCTAGTACTCCATTTTAATAGGGAAAGTAGTTTGAGTTGTACTTATAAATAACCAGTTATCAATAAAAAGGGGACAACTCATTATTTGTCTTTTACTCTCTGTGAGAATCTTGGAGGTCTGATTTTTCCTCAAATTAAACCAAAGCTATTACGCTTTATTTTCTACTAAAACAACATAGGTAAACACAAGCACCACTAGTCTAAAAGAGACCCTTTTCCTCTTCATAGACCCACGACCAAGTCCCAGACTCAGGCACCTGACAGCTTGGTATCAGAGCCTGGCATGGAAGAACAAAGATTGCGGCACTTAGAAAGTGAAGTCACAGCTTTGTGTACTAGCCAAGAAAAAATATTGAAGGAAGTACAAGACATGTTTGCTTCCATGAATGCTAGGTTGGATGCTCTAACAACTACTCATGCTATGGACAGCTCAACTGGTCCAGGCAAAAATTCATCTATCAATCATGAAGGTAACTCTCATGGCAATTGGACTCCTAAATTGGTGAAATTAGAATTCCCACGTTATAATGGGTCCGAGGATCCAACTGGATGGGTTTGCAGGGCTGAGCAATTTTTTGAATTTCATCGAGTTCTAGAGCAAGAATGGGTAATGTTGGCTTCCATTAATCTTGAAGATGTGGCACAAATGTGGTTTCAACGGATGAAGAAGGAGATGCCACTCAATACTTGGAGGGATGTCAAATAGGGATTGTATAGTAGGTTCGGTCCTACTCAATATGAAGATTTTTTTGGAGACTTAACCAAGTTACAGCAAACTTCTTCTATTCAAGAGTACCAAAACCAATTTGAAAAATTATTGGCTCGCATTGAGCCACTAACACCTACACAACAAGTCAGTTGTTTTGTGAGTAACCTTAAGGAAAATATCAAAACTGACGTCCAAGCTTGCAGACCAACTACCCTCACATCTGCCATCGGCTTAGCAAGACTGTATGAAGCAAAATATCGGACCCTTCATCGTGCCCCTCAACTAGAGGGAGCAAAACCTGTGACTAATTCTTCTGCTCACACTAAGCCATATTCCTATAAAACAGCTTACTCTAGTCGAATTAAAAGAGAGGAGGGAAAATGAATTATGCTTCAATTGCAATGAAAATTTTGGGCCAAGCCATAGGTGCAAGAAATTATTTCTCATTGAAGGATGCTAGCCAGAAGAAGACCCCAAAGATGATGTCGAAATGGAGATTGAAGACCAAGATGGAGGTACAGAGACACCTAAGATTTCTGTACATGCTATATCAGGTGTGAGATTGGCGCAAACGATGCAGGTACAAGGTAGGATCAAGAACCATCGAATTATAGTTCTGATTGATTTAGGGAGTACCCACAATTTCTTAAGCATCTGCGCCGCAGAAAAAATTGGAATCACTCCAGTTTTAAAAGAAAGGTTTGATGTGACTGTGGCTAGTGGAGACAAAATTCCTTGCATGGGGCATTGTAAAGGGGTATGTATGATGATTCAAGGAATTTTAGCTATAGTTGATTTTTATTTGATTCCTTTGGAATGATATGATGTAGTTTTGGGCGCTCAATTGCTTAGCACCTTGGGACCAATTGTATGGGATTTTTCTAAAATGACCATGTAGATAGAGATGGAAGGAAATCAGATTAGCCTCAAGGGCTTACCTGTTCCAGCGAATAAAGTAGTAGGTGAGTTTGAGATGGCAAGAGAATTAAAAAAAGAAAAAAGGGGCTTTTGCTTATAAATATGTTCCCTTTCCATGGATCATGTAAACACCCTTAACCCACCCAATTCTTATCCCCCAGATCTAGCAAATATCCTTCAAAAATACAAAAAAATGTTTGACCAACCCCAAAGTCTACCACCAACCCGAGCCCATGACCATAAAATACCACTCAAACCCAATACCTCAGCCATTTGTGTCAGACCTTATTGTTATCCCTATTACCAAAAAAATGAGATTGAGAAAATGGTGTCAGACATGCTAGCCACAAGGGTCATTCGCCCTAGACAAAGCCCATATTCATCAGCTATGTTGTTAGTCAAAAAGTTTGATGGCTCGTGGAGATTTTGTGTTGATTACAGAGCCTTGAATGCAGCCACCATCAAAGACAAGTTTCCCATTCCAGTAATTGATGAGCTAATAGATGAACTATATGGAGCCAAATTTTTCACTAAATTGGATTTGCGTTCTGCCTATCACCAAATCCGAATGCACTCTGATGATATTTATAAGACAGCGCTCCGGACACATCATGGCCACTATGAATTTTTGGTGATGCCTTTTGGACTTACAAATGCCCCATCCACTTTTCAATCTCTGATAAATGAGGTATTCGAGCCCTACCGTCACAAATTTATTCTGGTTTTCTTTAATGATATTTTAATCTATAGTAGAACCTGAGAGGAACATTTAAAGCATCTTAATCTCACCTTTAAAATTCTAGAAGCCCATGAGCTATTTGTCAAGAAGGAGAAGTGTGACTTCGCCCAAAAGGAAGTTAAGTACTTGGGCCATGTGATTTCAGCAAAAGGAGTCTCGGTGGATCCAAATAAAATCGTTGCAATTAAGGAATGGCCGATACCAACAACTATTAAGGCGCTGCAGGGGTTTCTTGGTCTAATCGGTTAATACTGAAAATTCATTAAAGATTATGGAAGGTTAGCTGCTCCACTTACACAAATGTTGAAGAAAGGAAATGTCCTAATGAGCTCAAGAGCAGTACAAGCAGTTGAACTCCTAAAGAGGGTGATGACACAAGCACCGGTTCTGGCCCTCCTTGACTTCAATAAAACATTTATGGTGGAGTGTGATGCATCTAGAGCTATTGTGGGAGCAGTCCTTATGCAAGAATAGAGACCAATTGCATTTTATAGCCATGCTCTCCATGGTAAAAATCTACATTAATCAACTTATGATAAAGAAATGTTGGCCTTGATTTTGGCAGTTCAGAAATGGAGACCTTATCTGCTAGGGAGAAAGTTCGTAGTTTGCACAGACCAAAAAAGCCTAAAGTATTTGTGGGAACAAAAGATAAGTACCCTAGCTCAACAAAGATGGCTTGTCAAATTGATGGGGTATGATTTTATTATTGAATATAAGAAGGGGAAAGAAAATCAAGTTGCAGATGCTCTATCACGCATTCATGAAGTAGACAATGGATCATTTGCTCTCTCCATACCTATTCCTACTTGGCTGGAGACCATTAAAGAGGAAATCAAAAGCAACACAAAAACTCAACACCTGGTGGCCCTATGCAAGCAAAGGGAAGCAGTGGGTCCATGGGAGTTTAAAGAAGGTATTCTATACTTTAAAGATAGAATTTATTTGCCATCTGACTCTTCTATAGTTCCTCTTATCGTTAAGGAAATGCATTCCAGCATTCATGAAGGGTACCATAAGACCCTTCACAGGATGAAGTCAGTTTTTTACTGGCAAAAGATGAAGAATAGCTTGCGGGAATTCAGTAGAGCATGTGATGTTTGTCAAAGGAATAAAGCTGAAAATGTTAAGACAGCAGGTTTATTGCACCCACTTCTAGTTCCTACTCAAGTTTGGATTGATATATCTATGGATTTTGTGGAGGGACTGCCCATCTCCAAAGGAAAGTCAACTATTTTTGTTGTTGTTGATCGGCTTTCCAAGTTTGCTCACTTTATTCCAATTTCTCATCCTTATACTGCTTTGGGGGTAACTCGAGTATTTTTTGAGCAAATATTTAAATTGTATGGGATTCCTAAGAGTATTGTTTGTGACAGAGACCCTACCTTCACTAGCATCTTTTGGAAAGAATTGTTTAATTTGAAGAATACCAGATTCAACTTTAGCTCTGCTTATCATCCCCAGACTGATGGGCAAACAGAGGCAGTTAACAGAGTGATAGAGATGTATATTCGTTGTTTCACTAGTCATAAGCCTAATGAGTGGTTGCGATGGATTCCTTGGGCTCAATTTTGCTATAACACCAGTTTTTACTCTTCTACTAGAGCAACTCCATATGAAATTGTGTATAGCAAGGCTCCTCCAACTCTTCTAACCTATGTTCCAGGGACCTCTCAAGTGGAAGCAGTGGACCAGGAATTAAGAAACAAAGAATTGGTCATAAAAGAGTTGCAACACCAATTATCTGAGGCGCAGCAACAAATGAAAAAAAAATACTATGATACCCACAGAAATGAAAGAAGCTTCGAAATTGGAGAATTTGTCTTCCTCAAGTTGCAGCCATACAAGCAAATGACAGTGGCACTTCGCAAGAATCTTAAGTTGTCTCCAAAATATTATGGACCATTTGAGATAATAGAAAAGATTGGTCAAGTGGCATACAAGTTGAGATTGCCCATAGGCTCAAGGATTCATCCTGTTTTTCATGTTTCTCATTTAAAGAAGAAAGTGGGAGTTGATGTGAAGATACAAGAATCCTTGCCAATTATTTCAGCAGGTGAAGATTCCATGATAGTAGCTCCTCAAGTAGTCTTAGACAGAAGAATGAGAAGAAATAAAGAAGAGATCTTGGTGCATTGGCAAGGACTTTCACCTGCTGAAGCAACTTGGGAAGATTATCAAGCAATAAAGACAAGGTTTCCAGAAGCCTCCCTTAAGGACAAGGTTGTTGTCTAGGGGGAAGGGATGTCATGCGTCTATTTGGGCTACTATTATGGCAGTTACTAGAGTTTGAATAAGTCTTATCACTGTTATTTATTTTCTTTATTTTTGCTGAGTAGTTTCCTTTAATTTTGCTAGTACTGCATTTTAATAAGGAAATAGTTTGAGTTGTACTTATAAATAACCAGTTATCAATAAAAAGGGGACAACTCATTATTTGTCTTTTACTCTTTGTGAGAATCTTGGAGGTCTGGTTTTTTCTCGAATTAAACCAAAGCTATTACGCTTTATTTTCTACTAAAACACCATAGGTAAACACAAGCACAACCAGTCTAAAAGAGATCCTGTAACACCCACCGATCAATCCCGGAGAACCAGCCGGTGGATGCCACAATCGGTGCCGGAGCACCATCTTATGTCACTATAAAAGCTAGATCACAAATTAGAAGTGGTTAAATTTTCATAAGGAGGCAAGTAATTAACATTTTCTTTTTTTTTTTTTTTTTACAAAACTAATGTTTAAGGAAATTCCTACGAAAATTTCGCAAGAGTTTCCCCTAAAAATTAACTTGCCACACAAAGAAAATATACACACTTCCAATTTTCTCCAAACCCCCAAAACTCCAATTCAACACAACATACCACAAGTACTTCTAAATATCCATCAACATACGCATAATATTCGAAACACATTCTTTTCAAGGAATCTATAATCATCATACACCAAAAATATAATAAGATGTTATTTCCTTAAATAATCATAACTCTTAATACATTATCAACTTATTATATACAACCTCCACAATACAATATTTATATACATGACAAAAATCACCATTTACAAAATATCCTACCCAAAATGTGATATCTACTCTGATGCTCATCCTCTGGTCTTGAAGAACACCCTCCGCTCCTAACCTGCGCGTGATAAAAATCAACGCGCTGAGTGGAAGACTTAGTGGTGCTAAATAACCAACAATTTAATTAACAATAATAGCCAAGGCAAAACTTAAATTACTCAACTATATAAATACCGAAATCGCATTCATTTAATTCAAATACTTTGAAAGCAATGAGAAGATTATAAATACAAATATGTCTTCATTCTTTTATAGCAACAATAAAATTTCATTTTTCGTTAAGGCTCATACTCATGCAGAATGAACATAAGCAGATTTGATCGTGGCCTATGTTAGCGCCACCCCCATCACATACTCGTGGCCTATGAAAGCACCACCGTGGCCTATGAAAGCACCACCGTGGCCTATGAAAGCACCACCCCATCACACAATAAGCGCGTCCGCCTATTTATAAGGGCTGATAACCCTAGCATATGATCATAACTTCACAATAAGAAAATCCATCTCATCATACCACGTTTCAATCATGCATAGTAGAGCCCAAATCAAAAACATTCTTTCACAAAAGCAATAATTATAACTCAAAACCTCTTCATTTCTTAATACTCATTACTCAAAACATTATAGATATATATAAACTTAAGATAGTATAAAAGTACATAAATCAAGAACTTTGCAGCAATTTCATAAACTTGACCTTTGCTGGGTTTTTAACACATAATTTGAGTTATGGGTCTCCAAATTGAATGAAATAAGATTCATTAGAAAACTAAGACAAAATGCTACAAATTTTCAGAAGGGACCACAGCCCAGATCAAACAGGAAGAAAGAAAACAAAAGCTCAGAACACAGACCAACAGATCAGACCTGATTCAGCAGAACCAAGTCCAATGTTTCTTGAATTCCTACTTCACCAAACACTCAAATGAAACCAATTCAAAACGAGAGAATTATCAAGACACAGGGAAACAACTTTTATGAAGAACTCAGAACCTAATCTTGTCATTATAGTGGTCAAAATGGGCACTCAATTTAGTAATGCATGTGGCCCGATACAACAGAGTCAGTTTGGGTGTTTTAGCCATAAGTTGAGCTATGTATCTCCAATTTGGACACAAGAGGATGGGTTGGAAAGATAAGAAGTAAATCTATAACTTTTATGAAGAACATAAAACGTTATTTTGCCATTTGAGTGGTCAAAATGGACAATCATTTCGGATATACAGGGAAGACACCATAACAGAACCAGTTTTGGTATTTCAATCATAAGTTGAGCTACAAGTATTGGAATTAGACATAAGAATATGTTTTGGAAAGCTGAGAAATAGAGCTACAACTTTCATGAAGAAGTTAGAAACAAATGGGAAGCATAAAGAGGTAAAAAATGAGTTCCAATCCCACGGCAGAACACATCTCACATTAAAATTCAGCAATTTCAACAAAACATACAAAGTTCCCAAAATATATTCAAAACCCTAACTGTGTAAAAACAACTTAAACAAGTGAAATTATGATTGCACTAACCTTATTAACAAGCTTGAATAAGCTTGGAAAGCCTTACTCCTTGGCTTTCTCTTTACCCTTTGAGGATGGTTCTCCAACCTCTTCAAAGCATGAAAAATCAACATTACAAGCAAAACTTGACAAAAGAAATAGTTGGAGCATGATTTAATGCATCAATAACATGTCTAAACCATGAATTCTACTTAACAATCAACTTACTTGCTTCAATGGTAACTTCACTTCTCTTTTCTTTTAATCACCAAACTCAACTTCTACTTCTTAATTCTTAAGAATTAAGTACTAATCTATGGTTTAATTAGGTAGTTTGGTGGTAAATTTGGAGGTAAGAAAATGAAGAAAATGAAAGAAGAAGGAAGAAGATGGAAATGGCGTGGAGAAGAGAAGAGAAGAAAGAAAACAAATGTTGTGGTGTCACTTTAAGTGCCAAAGTCAAATTTGACTTCCAAATTTCATGCCAAATGTGTGGCTAAGATTAAGTCCTAAGTAATCTCATCCAATGGCTCTAAATATTCCTCAAATACTTCTCTTCTACTTATTATTTAACTCCACCAATTAATTAAATTAACTCCACTAAAATAATTCCTCATTTATTTCTTAATATACCACACTAGAAATATTATGCATTTAATACATAAACTCTCCAAAAATATTCATTAATTATTTTCTACCCACCTAAATCATGCAAATATGCTCCAAAAATAGTAAATAAAATATTAACTATGCATAGTAATTTTTCCGGACTAAAATAATACCAAGTCCCGGACCGATGGTACTATTCACAGACCGATAAATCACTATTACCGACACTAAAAGAAAATCAGTCTGTTACAGTTCTCCCCCCTTAAAAGAAATTCGTCCTCGAATTTACCTGGTGTAAATAACTGAGGATGCTGTTGTCTCATAATATCTTCACTTTCCCATGTAGCTTCCTCGGTCTTATGGTTTCTCCAAAGGACCTTTACCAAAGGAATTCTCTTATTCCTTAGTTCCTTGATTTCCCTCGCAAGTATCCTCACTGGTTCTTCCTCATAGGTCAAATCTGGCTCTATGGTAACAGACTCAATTGGTATCACATGCGATGGATCGGACCGATACCTCCTCAACATAGACACGTGGAAAACATTATGTATCCTATCCAAGTCTGGTGGTAAAGCTAGTCTATAGGCTAATGGACCCACACGCTCAATGATCTCATATGGACCAATGAACCTAGGACTAAGCTTACCCTTTCTTCCAAATCTCAAGATCTTTTTCCACGGAGATACCTTAAGGAAAACCTTATCACCCACTGCATACTCTATATCCCTCCTCTTCAAGTCTGCATAGGACTTCTGACAATCTGAAGCTGCTTTCAATCTATCTCTGATAATTCTGACCTTATCCTCTGTGTCTCGAATCAAATCTGGACCTATAATCTTGCCCTCACTCAATTCTGACCAACATAGTGGAGTCCTACATCTCCTGCCATATAATGCTTCAAAAGGGGCCATCTGAATACTCGACTGATAACTATTATTGTAGGCAAATTCTACAAGTCGAATGTACTTCTCCCAACTGCCTTCAAACTCAATAGCACAAGCTCTTAACATATCCTCCAAAATCTGAATAACCCGCTCTGACTGACCATCAGTCTGAGGATGAAAAGCTGTGCTGAAATGCAGTTTAGTACCCAAAGCCTCATGTAGCGTCTTCCAAAATCTAGAAGTAAATCTCGGATCTCTATCTGAAATGATGGAAGAAGGAACCCCATTTAATCTCACTATCTCATCTATATAAAGCTCTGCATACTGCTCCATGGTGAAGTCAGTCCTAACAGGAAGAAAGTGTGCCGACTTAGTTAGCCTGTCAACTATTACCCATATAGCATCTTTCTTTTTAGGAGTTAAAGGCAATCCAGTCACAAAATCCATAGTAACCTTATCCCATTTCCACTCTGGAATAGAAGTAGGGTGTAACAAACCAGAAGGAAACTGATGCTCTGCTTTCACTTGCTGGCATGTCAAACACCTCAACACATAATCTGTGATATCCCTCTTCATCGCCGGCCACCAATACTGTGATTTCAAATCATTATACATCTTATTACTGCTAGGATGCATAGCATAGGGACTACTATGAGCTTCCTTTAAGATACTCTTTCTCAACTCTGAAATTTTAGGCACACAAATTCGATCCCCAAAATACAAGTAGTCGTCATCTTTAATCATAAATCTCTTTTTCTCACCCTTTCTGACTAGGCCTTTCCATAAGGTAATAATCTCATCACCCTGTTGTGCATCTCTAATCTGCTGTAGTAGGCTAGGTTTCACCATAAGCTCTGCTACAAGAGCACCATCTCTAGTCACAGATAAGCGTGCATTCATAGCACGAAGAGCAACTAATGCCTTTCTACTGAGTGCATCTGCCACTACATTCGCTCTACCCGGGTGGTAATCAATAGTGAACTCATAGTCCTTAAGTAGCTCTAACCATCTGCGCTGCCTCAGGTTAAGCTCTCTCTGCGTAAGCAAATACTTAAGGCTCTTATGATCCGTATACAAGTGGCATTTCTCACCATACAAGTAATGTCTCCAAATCTTCAAGGCAAACACAATAGCTGCTAACTCCAAATCATGGGTAAGGTAGTTCCTCTCATGTGGCTTCAGCTGCCAGGAAGCATAAGCAATCACCTTGCCCTCCTGCATAAGCACACAACCCAGACCATTATGCGAAGCATCACTATAAACATCATATGGTCTGCCTGGAGCTGGTTATGTCAAAAATGGAGCCTCAGTAAGCATCGCCTTAAGCTTCTCAAAGCTACTCTGGCATCTATCAGTCCACTCAAAACGGACATCCTTACGGAGAAGTCTAGTCAAAGGGGCTGCGATAAGAGAAAACCCCTTGACAAACCTCCTGTAATATCTAGCCAAACCTAAGAAACTGCGAATCTCTGTGACATTAGTAGGTGGCTTCCAATCAAGCACTGCCTCAATCTTCTTCGGGTCCACCCGAATACCCTATGCAGAAACAACATGCCCTAAGAAAGCAATCTCAGTCAACCAAAATTCACACTTACTGAGCTTGGCATACAACTGTCGGTCTCTCAAAGTCTGCAAAACTGTTCATAGGTGATGATCATGATCCTCTCTAGTCGAAGAGTACACCAAAATATCATCAATAAAAACCACCACGAACTGATCCAAATAAGGATGGAAGATCCGATTCATCAGGTCCATAAACACTGCTGGGGCATTAGTCAACCCAAATGGCATCATTAAAAACTCATAGTGACCGTAGCGTGTCCTGAAAGCAGTTTTAGGTACATCTGATCCCTTCACCCTTAACTGATGATAACCTGATCTCAGATCTATCTTCGAGAATACACTAGTCCCTCTCAATTGATCAAACATTTGCATATGGGCTCCAACACAAGAAGAGGACGTAAACGTACAAGGTTCTGTGAGTCCCGAATATGTATGGCACAACCCAAAAGAGGGGGTGAATTGGGTTTTCTAAAAACAGATATAAGTTTTAGAATTTTAAAACAAAATCTGAAATTCTAAGTGCAGCGGAAAATAAAGAATTCGTGAGATTAGAATATGGATTAGAACTACCTCACAATATTCTATTTGTAAAAGACAGAAAGACAATGCAAAGTGCAGCTATTGATTAGAACTGCTTTACAATGTCTTATCCAATATCAGAACAGCTTTATGAAAGAAAGCTATTGAAATTAGAACTTCCTCATAAAGTTTAAAAAATTATATAAAACTGTGTGAGAGACAGTTATTGAAATTAGAACTGCTTCACAAAGCCTTATTCAAGTATCAAAACTACTTTATGATGGAAAGTTATTGTAATTAGAACTTCCTCATAAAGTTTAGAAAATAAATTAGAAACCCAAGAAGTTAAATATACTGTGAATAGAAGAACAATTAGAACTTGGTATATTCACTTATCAGAAATCCAGAGTTCTAATATTCTGAGAAGATAAGACTTATTCCAGTTTTAGAACATCTGAATCATTAACAACTTTAGCATTTCTAAAATATAAACAGAAGTGTAACAAAAGCAGCATCAAGCAAACTTCAGAAATTAAAAGATCAACACAGTGATTTATAGTGGTTCGGCACTAACTCGCCTACATCCACTCCCCAAGACTCATCTTGAGATCCTCAACTATGTTATCTCTTTTCAAGGGTAAGAGACAAACCAACAGTACAAGGCAATAGATCAACACCTAGATCTACCCTTTATCCCACTAGATTTTCCAAAGGTTCTAGTTAACCTCAACCCTTTCTGTTTTTGGCAGAGTACAGAAACTCAATTCAAGACATTAGAATCTCACACAAGGAGAAGGTCACTTGATAACCTCTTTCTCAATAGCTTCTAACCTAAGCTATTACACACTTGTTTATCAATTAAAAACCTATCTACTATAGATTACAAAATCTAAATAGACAGAAAGAAATGCACATATAAGCACAGGAAAAACAGTTTATCAGATTAGAAAATCGTTTAGAACACAGAACCGTTTTTCAAAAGTAGTTGTAAAAATTCTTTTCTTCTTTAAAGATAAAAACGTGAAGTGTAAAGATGAAAAAGAAAAATGGGGGGTTAGAGAGTAAGTTTTGAGAGATAAAGATGTGATCAATGAGAGAATGCTCTTAAAACGAAAACTCTTACTTCCTCATAGCTCAAGACGTAAAAGCTCCTATTTATAGAGAGCATCGTGTCTCTTGCTTTTGGAAAGTGGATATTTCATTTGAATTCAGAATACTTGCTTTCCTTATTAGAAGATACGAAAATCTTTTAGTTACCAAAAACTTGTTTTATTCTTTTGGTAAGAAAATAAGAGTCGATCTTCCTTTCCTTTAAGCATAAAGATTCTCGACAGCATTTTATTTGGAAAGATTATTTTTCGAAAGGATTCTTCTTACTAAAAACGCGAAAAATAAGATCTTCATTTGCTTTAGGTAAGAAAATAAGTTTAGATCTTCAAAAGAATTTCCGAAAAAGAAAATACTTGATTTATTACCAAAAATGTTTGGAGACGTAATCTCTTTAGTTTTAGGAAATTAAATCATTTTTAACTTTAAAGAATATTTTTCGAAAACAAATAAAAGAGTTTATTTTGAAAATCTAAATTCTGAAAATATTTTGAATGAGAGAAAAATTTAATTTATGTGCTCATATATGAATTTTCTCTCTATCCTACAAAGTGTCCTAAATACCTAGCTACTAGGGTCTTCGAATATCTTCACACTCAATGTAGGACTTGCCTTGTACGATTTCTTTCCATAAGATTTCTGCATAAAATAATATTAGCACACTAATATAAATTAAATTTATTTATTGTGTATTAATCATCAAAATTCCGAGATTAGATTTTGACCCTTGAGCCAACAATCTCCCCCTTTTTGATGATGAGAAAATCAATAAATTTAGCAAACATAAAAACATGTGCTCCCCCTAAATTTTATGCATATAAGTTCTAAACATGCCAAAAGATCTTAATATAAAGAAAATTAGAACATTTATATTGCTCCCCCTGAATAGATGCAATAAAACTATTTTGTGAAAATTAGAATTAGGGAGGCATTTTTAGAAATTGATTTTAGAACTAGCAAAAATAGGCAAGATATTCTAAGTTCTAACAATCAGAGCATAAGTATTAGAACTAGCAAAGATAGACAGGATATTAAGTTCTAACAATCAGAGCATAAGTATTAGAACTAGCAAAGATAGACAGGATATTCTAAGTTCTAATAATCAGAGCATATGGTCAGAGCAAAAGAATAGAAACTGACATTAGAAATAGAACAAAAAAATCTTATGTCCAACCTGCAGAACAGTCGTTAGAATAAGGTTCTAAGTTCTAAAAACACTCAGCTTATCATATAGAATATATAGCTCAACAATATAGACCATATAGAATGCAATAAACACCAACACAGATATAATTACTTTGGTCACCAAGTACGTACCAAAATATTCAAGATACCACCAAAATACCTGCGTTCTCCCCCTTTTTGTCATCATACAAAAGGTTAGACAAAATCAGAGCAAAATAAAGAGAAAATTAAACAGAATTCCAACAATATGACCTACAGAGATAAAGCAATATATATATATATATATATATATATATATATATATATATATATATATTGTTCAGAACACATAGAAACAAATCAGAAAGGCTTAGAATCAGTTCTAAGTCTCTTAGAACTCCTCAAATTCTGAGTTGGGGCAGTATCAGAAGAACTTTCTGGCCTTTTAGAAGACGGGTGAAGTGGAGGCTTTCTTCCGTGAATCCTATGCTTGCCAGCAGTGTGCTTAACCTTCTGTGGTTTCTCTGAGGAAGGGATGTAGCGTGTTCCTTTCACTTTGAGAGTAGCTAATTTTCTTTCATTCACATCCTTCATTCTTTCCAAAGTCTTGATGAGAGATAGATTCTGTCCAATCACAGTTTGGCAATGCTGTATTGCCTCATCAAGTTCTTTGTTGTGCTCTTCTATTAGCTCCTTCTCTATTTTTCCCATCATAGCTTCCCTACTTCTTTGAGCCAACAACAGGTCAGATTCTTTCTCTGTTTTATCCTCAGTAGATTTCTCCTCATCATTAATTTCTAGCTTTTCAGTTTCAACATCACTGACCTCCTCTACTTTCTTTCCTTTTTCCATCTTTTCAGGCTCCTTCTTCTTTTTCGTTTCTTCTTCTTTTTCTAATTTTTCTTCTTTCTCAACAGCACTGTCTTTTTCAGTCTCCTCTTTTCTTTCTTCTTCTAATTTTTCTTCTTCTCCTGCTTCTTCTTCCAACTTCTCTTCTTCTGCTTTCTCTTCTGCCTTCTCTTCTTCTTCTCTTACTTTCTCTTCTGATTTCTTTTCTTCTTCTTCTATTTTCTCTTCTGACTTCTTTTCTTCTTCTATTTCACCTAACTTTGCTTTTCCTTTTTCTTCTCTCTTCTTCTCAGTCTCTTCTTTTCTTTCGTTGTCCTTCTTGATTTTTTCTTTCTTTGTTTTTCCAACTTCTCTTTTCACTTTCTTTTCTTTTTCAGTTTCTCCTTTTCTCTTCTCTTCTTTTTCTTTCTCTTCCTTCTCCTTCTCTTCTTTTTCCTTCTCTTCTCCTCCTTCCTCATCTTTCATTTTCAAAGACCCACTGTCCAACTTTGAGACAATATGACCATCATTCTCATCTAGATCAACATCCAAGAACTCAAATACTTGGGTAAGAATCATTCCGTAGGGCAACTTTTTAGGGTTGTTCTGCATCTTGTCAAAAATAATGTGACATAGATTAAGGGGTTTCTTCTCAACTATGTGCCACATTATGCATAACTCAACCTGGTTCACATACGTCAGTGAAGCACTCTTGGGATAAATGTAATGAATAGTAAGTTTGTACAGCCATTTCATGCTGTCTGTTAGGTTTGAGCATTCTATTGTGCCCTGTTTGTCCGCAGAACCCTTTTTCACAATCTTCTTCACAAATTCTTTCTTTTTATAATCATTAACCCTAGAAACGTCCTTAATTTTTGTCACCCCTAGACCTAGTATTTGGCACATCAAAAATTTTCCCAAAATCAGCGTAAGATAACGCTTTGGTCTCACCCTGAAGCTTGACAGAGATCGACTCTGTCCCACTGACTTTAAGAGATCCGTAGAACTCTTTAACTAAGCTATCATAACATAGTTCATTCAGTTATAGAAACTTCATCCAGCCTTGAAACTCAAAGAGTTCCTTAAAATCAAACTCATCATTACCAAAGAATTTCCAATCAATCACATAAGAACGCATGAGAGGGTATGATGAAAGGACAGATTTACCTTTATCTCGTGCCCTAGCTACCTGTTTCTGTGATGTAACAGTTTTGATTTTTCTTTTCTTTGTTTCCTCTTCTGACTTTTTCTCTTTCGACTCCTTTTGTTCATATTTCTTCAAAAGCTTTTTCAGGAGTTGAAGTTCTTGCTCTGTTAAAGAGTTTGATGAAGAGGTGGAGCTTGATTCGGCCATTGTTGCAAATCTCGAAACTCAGAACAGCTTAGGGTTTTGGTCAGTAAAAAAAAAACGATAGAGAGAATACAAAGCAGTTAATAGGGAATAAAGACACTTAAGTGGCGGAAGAAAAAATAAAGAACAGTTTTTAAATGAAATTCAAAACGACAAATAAGACAAAAGAAATAAAATAACTAAAAAGAATAAAACCGCCAAAGTACTAAGGATAAAAACATAATAAAACACACATAATAAAATAACTATTTTTGGATTTAGTTTAAAGTAGGATTCTGATAATGACATTAGAAAGTCATATCAAGGCAATTTTCGTTTTAGACAAAAATCATTTTTCACACAGAGCAAAAATTAGAACATAGCAAGTCTTCTATTCTCGAATATAGAAAGCAGTTTATAACATATTTACAGAGTTCTAAAGTTACGAGTTTAGAACTAACATACCAAGCTCTCTTCTAATTGAGCAGAATTGATTTTCATTCAAAGGTTTTGTGAAGATATCTGCCAATTGCTTTTCTGTAGGAATGAACTCAATTACTATGTCACCTTTTTGTACATGATCACGTATGAAGTGATGTCTGAGTTCTATGTGCTTGGTTCTAGAATGCTGAACTGGATTTTTAGATAAATTGATGGCGCTTATGTTGTTACACTTGATTGGCACTGTTTCTAATTTCAGTCCATAGTCTGCCAACTGTTGTTTGATCTATAGAACTTGTGCAACACAACTTCCAGCAGCAACATATTCCGCTTCTGTAGTAGAAAGAGCAAAAGATGTCTGTTTCTTGCTAAACCATGATACAAGGGCGCTACCCAGAAATTGACAAGTCCTAGACGTGCTTTTTCTATCTATTCTGCTTCCTGCAAAGTCAGAATCACTATACCCAACAAGATCAAATGAATCACCTTTAGAATACCACAGACCCAGATTAGAAGTTCCACAAAGATATCTTAATATTCTTTTTACAGCAATTAAATGAGATTCTTTGGGACATGATTGAAATCTAGCACATAGACAAACACAAAAGTGTATGTCTGGTCTGCTTGCCATTAGATATAGTAAAGAACCAATCATACTTCTAAACAGTTTGATGTCTACATCCTTACCTTTTTCATCTTTTTCTAATTTTGAGGATGGACTCATTGGTGTACTACATACCCTGGAATTTTCCATTTTGAATCGTTTCAACAACTCTCTAGTATATTTTTCTTGATTAATGAAAATTTCATTCTCACATTGTTTGATTTGAAGTCCAAGGAAGAAATTTAATTCTCCCATCATACTCATTTCGAACTCACCCTGCATAATCTTAGAAAATTCCTTACACAGAAGATCATTAGTAGAACCAAAGATTATGTCATCAACATAAATTTGTACAACTAGAATGTCATGTGCTTTATTTTTAATAAACAGCATTGTATCAACCTTTCCTCTTGAAAAACCATTTTCTAATAGAAACTTACTCAATCTTTCATACCAAGCTCTAGGAGCTTGCTTCAAACCATAAAGAGCTTTAGTAAGTTTGTAAACATGATTAGGTTTATCAAAAATTTCAAAACCAGGAGGTTGTTCTACATACACTTCTTCATTTAGAAAACCATTTAGAAAAGCACTTTTCATATCCATTTGATACAACATGAAGTTTTAAAACATGCAAATGCACAAAGCATTCTAATGGCCTCAAGTCTAGCAACCGGGGCAAAGGTCTCATCAAAATCGATGCCTTCTTCTTGGTTGTACCCTTGAGCCACTAATCTTGCTTTATTTCTTACAACGTTACCTTGTTCATCAAGCTTATTTCTAAACACCCATTTTGTTCCAATGACAGAATGGTTTTTAAGTCTAGAAACAAGTTTCCAAACTTGGTTTATCTCAAACTGATTTAGCTCTTCTTGCATAGCAAGAATCTAACTTTCATCATTTTGAGCATCTTCTAAATTTTTAGGTTCTATTTGAGAAACAAAAGCAACATTACCAAAATATCTTCTAAGTTGAGCTCTAGTCATCATCCTTTCCGAGGGATTATCCATAATGTCTTCTTAGGGATGATACTTATGAAATTGCCATTCTTTTGGTAATTGAGAATCTTCATTTTCTCTTTTTGGCATTTGGCTTTCAACTATGTTCTGATCTTCATGTAATACTTCTGGTTCAGCCTGATTATTGATGTTCTGATCACTTTCTGGCTGTTCTAGTTGTTCTGATTGTTCATTCTGCTTTTCATGATTAGAATCTACAACATCATCACTTTCTAATGTTCTAGATGTAGAGTCAGTTTAATCAAACACAACATGAATAGATTCTTCTACAACTAGAGTCTTTTTATTAAATACTATATATGCTTTACTATTACTAGAATATCCCAGAAAAATACCTTCATAAGATTTAGCATCAAATTTAGCAAGATGATTTTTCTTGTTATCTAGGATAAAGCATTTGCACCCAAAAATATGAAAACAACCAATATTTGGTTTTCTACCTCTGTATAGCTCATATGGAGTCTTTTTAAGTTTAGATCTTACTAAAGCCCTGTTTAGAATATAACAGGCAGTGTTAAACTGCTTCTACCCAGAAATACTTTGGTAGTTTAGAATCACTTAGCATGGTTCTGGCCATTTCTTGAAGTGTTCTATTCTTGCGTTCCACCACTCCATTTTGTTGAGGTGTTCTAGGTGCTGAGAAGTTATGGAAGATTCCTGACTCGTTGCAAAAAGCATCGAATTTCTGGTTTTCAAATTCTCCTCCAAGATCACTTCTAATTGCCGTGATGTTGTATCCTTTCTCATTTTGTATTCTCTTGCAAAGATGAACAAACATGTCATATGACTCATCCTTATTTCTAAAGAAGAGTGTCCAGGTGAATCTAGAGTAATCATCTACAATAACAAATGCATAGAATTTTCCTCCAAGACTAGAAGGAGTAGTTGGACCAAATAAATCAAGGTGTAGCAATTCTAAATGTCTAGAAGTAGAAACCATGCCCTTGGATTTAAAAGATGTTCTGGTTTGTTTGCCCATTTGTCAAGCACCACAAATGTGATCTTTTTCAAATTTCAACTTTGGCAAACCTCGAACCAAATCTTTCTTAGACAGTTTAGAAATAAGGTGGATGCTTGCATGTTCAAGTCTTCTATGCCATAACCAACTAGAATTATCAATAGAAACTAAACAAATATCCTGGTTATGCATATCAGAGAGATCTACTATGGATATATTTCCAAACCTTTTTCCAACAAATAAGGTTTTATTATCATGCATGTTCTGAACTGCACAATGAGAAGGTTCAAAGATCACTCTTCTATTTTTATCACAAATCTGACTAACACTTAACAAGTTATAATGTAATCCTTCTACTAAGCATACATCTTCTATTGAAGGATTAGAACCTACCACACCAATACCAACAATTTTACCTTTTGTTTGTCTCCAAAGCTTACCGTACCTCCCTTTTTCTTTTCTAATCTGGTGAACTTCTTTTTGTCACCAGTCATATGCTTAGAGCAAGCGCTGTCCATGTACCACATTTCTGTCTTCAGCTCGCTCCTTAGGCACACCTGAAAAGATCAAGCAGATTTAGGTACCCAACTCATATTGGGTCCTAGAGGGTTGGTGGTAACAGGTGCACTATGATTTTTCTTTCTGTTGAAACTTTGATGTTCTAAAGTCACAACATTAGAAACATCATTTTTCTGATTAGAAACATGATTCAGTTTAGAAATGCTATCATAGATAGAACTTGTCTTCTCTTTAGAAAATGATTCTGAAATTGATTTTAGAATTCTAATCTCAGTTTTCAAAGATTCATTTCCAGAATTCAGATTTTTACAATTTTCTTCAAGATGTGTTAGATTTTCAGAAAATCAATTATTACAACTTTTAAGATCTTTGATTTCTGTAATGAGATCTTTGCATGTAACTTCTTGATAAAAAGCATCTTTTAGATGATTAGTTTCAGATTTTAATTTTCTGAAATCTGTCTTTAGAACTTTATGCTTTCTAACAAGCTTTTCAAACTCATTGCAAAGGTTATTGTAAGTATTTAGAAGATCATTTTCTGATTCAGGTTCAGAAATACTTACAGTGCTTTCTTCATTCTCATGGACCATTGCATTTGTTTCGTTGATTCCAGCTTTCTGTGTTGAAGTCAGAGTGCTGATTTCTTTAGAGTCAGAATCAATGGTAGCCATTAAACAGATATTAGCTATTTCTTCTTGATCACTGTGGCTTTCAGAATTAGAATTGTCTGAATCACTCCATGCAGCTACAAAGGCCTACTTCAGCTTCTCTTTTGTTGACTTCTTTTTTAGTTTAGGACAATTAGGCTTGATATGTCCAGGTTTGTTGCATTTATAACAAACCACTTCAGAAGGTTCTTCCTTAGGTAAGTTCCCATTTTTGGGTGGAAAGTTCTTTTTGTTAAACTTTTTCTGTGGCCTTCCACTCTTTCTATAGAACTTTTTAAATCTTTTAGCAACAAGTGCTAAATCATCACTATCAAGATCAGAAGAACTTTCTTCACTAGAATCTACCCTCAAAGCCAGTCCTTTCTTTTTCTTATCTTCTTTTGTCAAAGAAGATTTCATTTCTTCTGAAACAAGAGCTCCTATAAGATAATCATAAGTGATGGGAGTCTCTTTGTAATTCATGACAGTTCCTATAGAATCCCATTTTCTAGGCAGAATTCTAAGGATTTTCTTAACAAGCTCATCTTCTGAAATTTCCTTTCCGAGAGTTCTTAAAGGATTAACTATATTAGTAAATCTAGAATTTAATTCTGCAATAGTTTCTCCTTCCTTCATACTAAACATTTCATATTCTCTCCAAAGGATATTTATTCTGGATTCTTTTACTCTATCTGTACCCTCATAGGTGACTTTAAGTTTTTTCCAAACTTCTGTCACAAATTTACATCCAGACACTTTGTTGTATTCGGTTGCATCTAAAGCACAATGAAGAATATTAATGGCTTTTGCATTTATAGCGATGTCATTCCAATTAGCATCTGCATATTCTTCTTCTGTTTTTCTAACTAACTCATCTCCTACAACTTTCATGGGAATACGAGGACCAGTGATAACATTCCTCCAGCAGTTTATATCGACTGATTTCATGAAGTTCTCCATTCTAGTTTTCCAATAGGAGTAATTAGAGCCATTGAACAAAGGAGGTCTAGAAACAGATTGTCCTTCTAGAGAAGAAAGAGGAAGTGGGGTTGCCGTGGGATCTTATCTCTTAAGCGGTTAAGCTTCGGTAAGTCAAGAGCCAAAGCTCTGATACCAGATTGTGGGTCCCGAATATGTATGGCACAACCCAAGAGGGGGGGGTGAATTGGGTTTTCTAAAAACAGATATAAGTTTTAGAATTTTAAAACAAAATCTGAAATTCTAAGTGCAGCGGAAAATAAAGAACTCGTGAGATTAGAATATGGATTAGAACTACCTCACAATGTTCTATTTGTAAAAGATAGAAAGACAATGCAAAGTGCAGCTATTGATTAGAACTGCTTGACAATGTCTTATCCAATATCAGAACAACTTTATGAAGGAAAGCTATTAAAATTAGAACTTCCTCATAAAGTTTAGAAAATCATGTAAGACTGTGTGAGAGACAGTTATTGAAATTAGAACTGCTTCACAAAGCCTTATTCAAGTATCAGAACTACTTTATGATGGAAAGATATTGTAATTAGAACTTCCTCATAAAGTTTAGAAAATAAATTAGAAACCCAAGAAGTGAAATATACTGTGAATAGAAGAACAATTAGAACTTGGTATATTCACTTATCAGAAATCCAGAGTTCTAATATTCTGAGAAGATAAGACTTATTCTAGTTTTAGAACATCTAAATCATTAACAACTTTAGCATTTCTAAAATATAAACAGAAGTTTAACAAAAGCAGTATCAAGCAAACTTCAAAAATTAAAAGATCAACACAGTGATTTATAGTGGCTCGGCACTAAATCACCTACATCCACTCCCCAAGACTCATCTTGAGATCCTCAACTATGTTATCTCTTTTCAAGGGTAAGAGACAAACCAACAGTACAAGGCAATAGATCAACACCTAGATCTACCCTTTATCCCACTAGATTTTCCAAAGGTTCTAGTTAACCTCAACCCTTTCTATTTTTGGCAGAGTACAGAAACTCAATTCAAGACATTAGAATCTCACACAAGGAGAAGGTCGCTTGATAACCTCTTTCTCAATAGCTTCTAACCTAAGCTATTACACACTTGTTTATCAATTAAAAACCTGTCTACTATAGATTATAAAATCTAAATAGACAGAAAGAAATGCACATATAAGCACAGGAAAAACAGTTTATCAAATTAGAAAATCGTTTAGAACACAAAACCGTTTTTCAAAAGTAGTTGTAAAAATTCTTTTCTTCTTTAAAGATAAAAACGTGAAGTGTAAAGATGAAAAAGAAAAATGGGGAGTAGAGAGTAAGTTTTGAGAGATAAAGATGTGATCAATGAGAGAATGCTCTTAAAACGAAAACTCTTACTTCCTCAAAGCTCAAGACGTGAAAGCTCCTATTTATAGAGAGCATCGTGTCTCTTGCTTTTGGAAAGTGGATATTTCATTTGAATTCAGAATATTTGCTTTCCTTATTAGAAGATACGAAAATCTTTTAGTTACCAAAAACTTGTTTTATTCTTTTGGTAAGAAAGTAAGAGCCGATCGTCCTTTCCTTTAAGCATAAAGATTCTCAGCAGCATTTTATATGGAAAGATTATTTTTCGAAAGGATTCTTCTTACTAAAAACGCGAAGAATAAGATCTTCATTTGCTTTAGGTAAGAAAATAAGTTTAGATCTTCAAAAGAATTTCCGAAAAAGAAAATACTTGATTTATTACCAAAAACATTTAGAGATGTAATCTCTTTAGTTTTAGGAAATTAAATCATTTTTAACTTTAAAGAATATTTTTCAAAAACAAATAAAAGAGTTTATTTTGAAAATCTAAATTCCGAAAAATATTTTGAATGAGAGAAAAATTTAATTTATGTGCTCATATATGAATTTTCTCTCTATCCTACAAAGTGTCCTAAATACCTAGCTACTAGGGTCTTCGAATATCTTCACACTCAATGTAGGACTTGCCTTGTACGATTCTTTCCATAAAATTTCTGCATAAAATAATATTAGCACACATAATATAAATTAAATTTATTTGTTTTGTATTAATCATCAAAATTCCGAGATTAGATTTTGACCCTTGAGCCAACAGGTTCGATATGGATGACAAGCATGGAAAATCAGAGCCACTATTTCGCCGTTCTACTCGAAGAAACACGCAGTTTAGGAAGTATGATATTGGCCACAGGCTTTTTCATCTGTGGTTACACCAGAACGAGCAATAGTCAACAAGCTCTATACAAGGGAAATATGTATGGGGCTGAAGGCAATGGTAAGAGATGCTTTAGAAAATCACGATCCTGCTAGTGATGCATGTAGTTCGAGGAAGCGAGTTGTGGCACGACAAAACCTGCACGTCCATCCAACTCAAGATAAGATAGTGAGAAAGGAGGTATGCCACAGTGGATTGTATGCGTAAAATTTGTTCCTGAAAATTGAGAAAACAAAAAAAAAAAAAAAAGTGTTTGTAGTAAATTAGTGGATACAATCTTTATGTATGGAATCTGCTATTACAAAACAAGATTATCCTCTGATTCTTCTCTTTGTTGTTGCAAACACGATTCAAGGGTCGAAATTCGCAATGACTTAATGTTGATTTAATGTGGAACAAATTTTGAAAAATTCAAGAGTCAAAGAGACTTGATCTTGAATTGGAGTTGAATGAACTTTAATTCTTTAGATTTGACAGAAAGCTTTATAGCTTTTGAGTTTGACAGAGCTTTGAAGCTTCTTTTATGTCTCTCTCTATATGTCTGTGTTCCCCATATATGAAGAGAGGTTCCTATTTATAGAGATATGAGAGAGTCCCTTTGCCAAGTATGTAATTTGATTGGTCCACTTGGTAAGCTCTTATTGGTTGCTATGGTGTCACTTATCTCATGTAGACGCGTGACTTATTCTCCAATATTTAATTTAATTGGTCTACCTGACTAATTTTTATTTGACTTTTAGTACATTATTTATTTATGCAGTAAATAATATTTATCCAATAATTTTATTTTAATAACCATTTGAACATTGTGATTGGTTATTAAAATAAATTATTTAATTTAACTAATCAATAATTTAATTGGCTAATTATATAATTAAATTAATTTAATAAAAGTTTGGTGTCTACATGTACCCTCTCCAGACTTGTTCATGAACTTATTTGAACGAGTATTGAAAATTTGAAGAAGACATTTTTTTAAAAAAAATTTAACCCATGCCCCCTTTTTTTTGTATGAATTTCAAAAATTTTTTAACACTCTCGGCAATTTAATTTTAATTGACTGAATTTTTTTTTTAACTTGAATTTTCAAGTTAAATTTCTTTTAGCAACTCCAGTTTAATAGTTAATTAATTTTTTCTATCCCAAATAATGAATCTAATTTTTTTTAAATTAGAATTTCCTATTTTTTTAATTTCTTTTACTTCAATAAATTAAAATCTTTGAAGATTTTGGAGTTAAGAATTTAGATCTTTGTCAAATCTGAAGTTAAAGATTTAAATTCTTATTGAATTTGGAGCTGAAAATTTAAATCCTTGTTAAATTCGAAGTAGACAAATGTATATAGAAGTAACCCTTTGCTTGATATTTTTTCTTCACGTCAAACTGAAGCGATCGGCTGCGCTCCTCCTTTCGTCAGAGTGTTCAAGTACGTCTCTTTTCATCCGACTTAATAATTTTGTTTTTTCAAGTCCGCTTTTCTTCTTATACTTCTTCTTATCTGGACATGAAAATACTCTTATACGGACACTAATATTCAATCTCAGAACCAAATTAATGAGATTATATGCTTATAACCATTCATTAATTGACGCAACTAACTTTCAACATTAGTCTATTTGATAATTTGGCTTATCTCTCTTTTATTTACTTATTACTTTAATTTTAAAATCTTGGAAAATAAGTAATCAATAAAAGAGAGCTAGGCCATGAATTTGCTTTCTTTCTTTCTTTCGTGAATTTACATGAACAACGTGCCCATTACTTTATACTTCATGATGGAATGATTAAATTGGTTATTTATAACCTTGGCAGATCCAACCGTGCATGCATAACTGTTAGGTCCTTTCAATAAAGTAAGAGAAAATTAATGCAGAAAAAAATGTAAAATTGTAACACATAAATTAACGTGGTTCATCCTTAACTGTTTAGGACTATGTCCACGGGACCAACTTCGAATAATTTTTTCACTATTAAAAATAGTAAGCTTACAAAGAGAATAATACAAAAAATAGTGGCACTCAAAGTATTTCCCAAAAACACTCAACAAGAAGAAGAGAACTCAAATTTAGAGAAGTTTGCACTAAAGAACTCTCTCTAAATTTGAGTTCTCTTCTTCTTGTTGCGTGTTTTGATGAAGCAAACTTCTCCTTGTTTTTCCTTCAATTTTTTTTTTTTATTTGAAGAAGAATGGGCACATCGCTTAAGAGATGGGTACACTGCTTAAGAGATGGGCAGCCACTTTCACTTAATGGGCACTTCACCACTTCATAGTAGATGTGTGTGTCCCACTTAAGTGGGTATATCACAACAATTCTCCCCCTGTACATTTAAGTGGGAACATTGACTACCATCATCCCTGCAGCTAACTGACAGTATTCGAACTTCTCCTTTGAAAGAATCTTTGTCAACATGTCTGATTCATTTTCTTCTATATGGATCTTATCAAGTTGTAATTGCTTTATCTCCAACACATCCCTGATCCAATGATATCTAACATCAATATGTTTTGATCTTGAATGGAAGGAGGAATTCTTTTCAAGGTGAATTGCGCTTTGACTATCGCAAAATATCTGATATTATTCTTGATGAATTCCGATTTCATTCAAAAATTTCTTCATCCACAGCAACTCTTTGCATGCTTCTGTTAGTGCTATAAATTCTACCTTAGTTGTTGACAAAGCAACATACTTCTGTAATCTTGATTGCTATGACACAGCTCCCCCTGCAAATGTAATTAGATATCCTGATGTGGACTTTCTTGAGTCAACATCCCCAGCCATATCTGCATTGGTATAACCAACTAATACTGGCTTATCATCTCCAAAACATAAACATATTTTGGTTGTACCTCGAAGATACCTAAAAATCCATTTCACTGCAGACCAATGTTCCTTTCCAGGATTTGAAAGAAACCGACTCATTACTCCGATTGAGTGAGCAATATCTGGCCGTGTACAAACCATGGCATACATCGAGCTTCCAACTGCTGAGGCGTATGGAATCTTTTCCATTTCTTCCTTCTCTCCATCGGTAGAAGGGCACTATTTTGAGCTTAATTTAAAGTGATTAGCAAGAGGACAACTAACCGCTTTAGCATTCTCCATTTTAAACCTTTGAAGTACTTTCTCAATGTACTTCTCCTGTGACGACCATAATTTCTTGGTTCTTCAATTCCTTGTAATCTTCATGCCAAGAATCTGCTTTGCTGGTCCCAAGTCTTTCATAGCAAAAGACTTACTTAGATGTTTCTTCAAGCTATTAATTCTGACAGCATTCTGACCAACAATCAACATATCATTGACATAGAGCAAAAGAATAATGTAGTCATCATCAAAGAATTTCTTTACGAAGACACAGTGATCTGAAGTAGTCTTTTTGTAACCTTGCTCCCCCCATAACAGATTCAAACTTCTAATACCACTGTCTTGGTGCTTGTTTTAAACCATACAAGCTTTTCTTCAACTTACATACGTAGTCCTCTTTTCCTTTTCTATGAAACCCTTTAGTTGCTCCATGTATATCTCGTCTTCTAAATCACTATGTAGGAAGGCAGTCTTCACATCCATTTGCTCGATTTCCATATTAAAACTGGCGGCCATTCCGAGCAATGTCCGAATGGATGTCACTTTCACAACTAGTGAAAAAATTTCATCAAAATCAATACCCCTTCTTTGATTGAATCCTTTCACAACCAATGTAGCTTTGAATCGTGGTTGGGAGCTGTGTTCTTCCTGCTTGATCCTAAACACCCACTTATTCTTCAAAGCTTTCTTGCCTTTGGGCAACTTCACCAGCTCCAATGTTTTATTCTCATGCAAGGATTTCATTTCATCTTGTATGGCTTCAATCCAGTTCCTTTTGTGTTCAATTTCCATTGCTTCTTCAAAGCATTCAGGTTCTCCCCCATCAATCATCAATACATATTCATTTACTGGATATCTAGTAGACAGTTGTCTGACTCTACTAGATCTTCTTTGATAACCTTCTGGTGCTGGTGGCTGAACATGAACACCATCAAAATCACCTTCTGGTTCATTCTGATAAGGAACTTCTGGATTTTCTAACTCTGGTACTTGTTCTTTTGGAACATTTTCTTCATCTCCAACTTGTCTTTATTCTATTGTTAGAGGAACTATTTGCACATTTATTGAATCATCATCAAATCTATCGGCAGCTTGCTTTTGAGTCTTTTCAACATCTTCAATAGTCTTATTTTCAACAAATATAGCATATCTACTTCTTATCATCTTTTTTTGGACTGGATAAAAAAATCTATAGCCAAATTTATCTTGGCCATAGCCAATGAATACACATTATTGAGTCTTGACATCAAGCTTAGACCTCTTATCCTTAGGAATATGCACGAAGGCTTTGCAGCCAAACACCCGCAAATGATCATAGGAAACATCATTTCCTAACCAAACTCTTTCTGGAGTATCATACTATTAGAGGAACACAAGGTGAACGATTTATAAGATGAACTGCTGTAAGAAGAGTTTCACCCCAAAATCTTTTAGACAACTTTGCATTTGAGAGTAAACATCTGACTCTCTCCATCAAAGTTCTGTTCATCCTCTCAGCCAAACCATTCAGTTGCGGTGTCTTGGGAGGTGTTGTTTGATGTCGAATACCATGCTCTTTGCAGAAAGTATCAAATGGCCCAATGTATTCTCCACCATTATCTATTCTGATGCACTTTAGCTTTTTGCCTGTCTGTCGCTCAACCAAACTTAATCTTTTGACTTCAAAGTGTATACCCAAGTCTTTCTAGAATGGTCATCGATAAATGTTACAAAGTATCAATTTCCACCATATGACATCGTCAATGGTCCACACAGATCTAAATGTACCAGATCTAACACATTCTTCATTCTGGAAGGCTGAGAAATCTTGAAGGCTACTCTATTTTGTTTTCCTGCCATACAATCAAAACATTTCTCTAAATGGACTTTATCCAATCCAGATAGCATGTTGTTTCTGACCAGAGTTGTCATTCCTTTCTCACTCTTGTGGCCTAATCTTTTATGCCACAATTCAACCGTACTATCATCCTCCGCTATATTTAAAGTATCTTGGGAGAGCTTTGCATGCATCACGTACAACTTTGGGTCTTTCTTTCCATTGGCTACCACCATGGAACCTTTTGTGAGTTTCCATTGACCATTTCTGAAGGTACTACTGAAATCTTTAGCATCAAGTCTGCCAACCGAGATTAAATTAGAATGCATGTCTGGTACATGCATGACATTTTTTAGAATTAATCTCGAGCCATTTTCTGGCTCCAAGCAAATATCTCCTTTACCGACGACTTTCAACAATTTGTCGTCTGCTATCTTGACCACACCCAGATTGTCTGGTGTGTAAGATAAAAAATTTTCTCTCCGGGATGTTGCATGAAGTGTAGCCACACTATCAATTATCCAATTGGTTTCCTAGGTTGCAAGATTGATAGTGTCTTCAATGAACAGTTGGAACTCAGCAATAACATTAGCTTCATCATCACTGCTTTCTTCTTTCTTTGCTTTGCCTTTGATCATCTCCTGATCACTTTTGAACTTCCAGTAATACCTTTTAATATGCCCCTTCTTCCCACAATGATGGCACACAATATTGGCAAATTTGTTTGATTTATCTCTTCTCTTATCTTTTTTATTTAAACTCCTAGATTGGCTCCTCCCTCTGGACTGATTATTTCTTTTAGCGTCTGCTAAAAGAATGTTTGACTAAGATGAAGAAGGATTTTGTGCTTTACGTCTCATTTCTTCATTCAGAATAGCATTTTTAATAAATTCCCAACTAACTCCACTATGTGGTGTAGAATTTGTTATTGATATCTTCAAAGTCTCCCATGACTCTAGTAAGGAGGCAAGCACCATAAGGCCGAGGATTTTATCATCAATCTTTATGCCCATGATTGATAGCTGATGAATAGTTACCTGCATTTCACTCAAGTGATCTGCTACAGAAGTACCTTCTTGGAATTTGAAATTCATCAGCTTTGTCAAATAGAACAATTGGTTGTTGCTGGATTTTGAGGCATATAGCTCTTCAAGTTTGTCCCATAATGTCCTGGCATGAGTCTCGTTACATATGTGATTGCACACATTATCATCGACAAACTAATATAGTCGTAAACTTGCTCATGCTCGAAATCCCATTCTTCATCAGTCTTATCATCCGGTTTACTTGAACGAAACACGGGTATATGCATTTTGGTTACCATAAGAAAATCTCTCATTTTATTTCTCCATATATGGTAATTTGTGTCATTTAGACTGATCATTTTGCTTGTCCTAACCTCCATAACTTATTCTCGAAAATTCGATGAATAGTAACCGTATAAGTGAATAGTATATAAATAAATAGTAGTTGGCTTACTTATAATGGACCAGCAACAGTAATGAATAATGATGAGTATTATCGTCACCTTTAAAATAATTCCGCAACGGTTTTTCAAACAAACTGCACTAACGGATTCGATGTAATTTTCTCTTCGTCGTGGTATATTTATTTTTGAAATATATCCACGGATCTGATATTGCTATCTGACCAGCTGGACCTATTGAAATCTTCAGCTCTGACACCACTTGTTAGGCCCTTTCAATAAAGTAAGAGAAAATTAACACAGCAAAAAAAAGTAAAATTGTGACACACAGAAATTAACATGGTTCACCATTAACTATTAAGGGATACGTCCACGGGACCAACTCCGAATAATTCTTCCATTATTAAAAATAGTAAGCTTACAAAGAGAATAATATAAAAAATAGTGGCACTCAAAGTATTTCCCAAAAACACCTCAAAATTATAATTCTCACTATTTTTCTCTCTTACCCAATTTTAGGAAACCCCTCCTAAAACTAAAGAACTCTCTCTAAACTTGAGTTCTCTTCTTCTTGTTGCGTGTTTTGATGAAGCAAACTTCTCCTCTATTTATAGGAGAAGTTTGCATGTTTTTCCTTCATTTTTTTTATTTGAAGAACAATGGGCACACCGCTTAAGAGATGGGCACACTGCTTAAAAGATGGGCATCCACTTTCACTTAATGGGCACTCCACCACTTCATAGTAGATGTGTATGTCCCATTTAAGTGGGCATATCACAACAATAACATTAAACTTATTACACGATTTGACTCAGCTTTGAATGAAATTAAGCTCCTAACTTGGCTTCAACAGGGTTGATAACGTGAATTTAACTAAGTTAAATTCATATGAATCTGTTGCATTATCTGCGTTATGGACATATCTCCATCGATTTTTTTTTTTTTTTTTTGCTTGCCCTTATCTAATTCTTTTAAGCTAATCAACCACTTTCGAGACTTCATCAAGATGGTTCGCATATTTAATCTTTTGGTTTCGCACAAAATTTCGAGTATGAAAATTTTGAATGACGACGAAGAAAATCCAAATCTTGGAATGGATTTCACCTTTCAAAGATCTGTCGATAAATATATTGGAGCCAAAACACCAACCAAGGTAGACCCTCCTCACCTTATGGATTGCACTATCGAATGTACATGTGAATTCGAACTTTCACGTGAAGTAGTTCAGTGTGTCCAATGCCATTTGTTGCAATCTTCACTTCACTTGCTTCAAACTCCATCAAATAATCTTTTGCTTTTTAGAAGTCGCATCCACAACAATGAAATTTCTTGGCATTCTCCTTTCAAACTGTTGCTGAATTTACCTTCATTGAACGCTGTTGGGAGTGGCTCGAAGATGTGTTAGCAAGTAATAAGCAACTACTTTTAAAAGCTGAGATGTATCATGAATTGTTCGCATCGCTCTTCACTTAAGACCGGTTTCCCAATGTCATTCAACGTTTCTGTGAACATTGGCATGCTTCAACAAATACTCTATTTCTCCCAGCTAGAGAAGAGTTGATTTCTCTTTGAGATTGGAAATTCTTAAGAGGACTTCCAATCGATGGCTTATTTTATGATAAGATAATCCCTTCAGCTGCAGATCTTATTGGAATCAATAATCCCTTTAGCTGTAGATCTTATTGGAGTTAATAGAGGTGGAACTCCCTTCTTACCACAATGCTGCAAGTACTTATTTTATGCATGCTACAAAAATGTTGGGTAGGTTGACAAAAGCTTCGAGTTGAATGTTTGCAATTAGGTGAATTTTTGGTTTCACGATCTTGTGAGATATTATGAGCCTCCTGAAAAAGACTACACCAAAAGAACTGCTCCTCCCAAGAGAAATCTCAATCCTTTAGGTGTTATTAGCAACAAATTTAAACATGCCGAACATAGAAGATTATCTATGAGAAGAAGTTTACTTGGCAGCTTTGATTTTTTGTTAGCTATGCAAGTTTGTACTTCTACATGATCTTGTGAATCTTATTCATCCGAGCACCTTCAAGGTTGCAAGCATGATCGCATCTAGCAAAATCTTTTCTTTGGCTATACCTGTTCTTGCAAGCATATAAGAGGCCTTTGAGCAATGTCTACTGCTACAAGTTTGAAGAGGTGTGAAGTGTTATTGCCATTTCATTATGTTCATGCTTGGTTAGCTAATTGTTTTAACATGCACCTTACACATGTTGTTAATAAAGATGCTAAGATGACTTCTTATAATTGACAACGAATGGCCAAATATTATAATGAAACTAAAGCCACCAAACATTTTTTTTTGGAAAAGAAAGCTTATTTGGGTTCATCCCGTACCATGAAGAGAGATTTCTTTTTCAAAGATAATGGTAAGTTTTCTTCACATCAAATGGAATACTTCACCAATCTTTGTTCAAGCTTCTTGCTCAACCTTGACTTTTTTTTGCGACTTAGCAAAATACTAAGCTGCCTATGTACCCTCTTTTGGAAGGATCAAGTCATAACGTAGTTCAAATGAACTTCTTTTTTTTGAGATTTTTTTATGTGACTGAACTTAGTATAATACTAAGCTGCCTACATACCCTCTTTTGGAAGGACCAAGTCATAACGTAGTTTAATTATAAGATTTTTTTTATTAGTCGTTCACAGTTTTAGCTCGTACGGGCTAGGAGCACTGTCGAGCTTCTAGGTGTAGTATCTCTTCAAAAACTTGCTGTTGATTGGCTCGATCTGCACTCCATCTTGATCAATTATCTTGTATGCTGAATTCTAGTAGACTTCTTAAACTACATATGGTCCGTCCCAGTTTGAGAGGAATTTATTACCCAAACGCCGCAACATGATTATTGGTTTTCTTATTGCTAGAGCCAGATCGCCAACTTAAAAAGAGCAGATTTGCACCTTCTTGTTAAAAGCTTTGCACATTTGAGCTTAAAAACGCTCCAAACGTTGTTGCGCTTCAAGTCGTTTTTCGTCTAGTGCTTCTAAATCTTGCAAGTGAAGCTAAGCATTGTCTTCATTAGAGAGACCTTGTTGAATGGCAATTCCTAAGGATTGAATTTGTTGTTCGAGAGGGAGAATAGCGTTTACACCATAAACAAGCGAATATGGAGTTGCTTGAGTTGGTGTTCTATATGTAGTTCGATACACCCATAAGGTTCCCCTAGTCTTTCATGCTAATCCTTTTTTAATAAATTGACTATCTTCTTGAGAAGTTTGCTCAAAATCTTGTTAAACGCCTTTACAAGACCATTTGCTATGCATTATACATGGACAAATTATATTGCTTAAATTTGAATTACTCACATAATTTGTCCATGGCTTTATTGTATAACTCTCTTCCATTATTAGTTATGATGTATCGAGGCACACCAAAATAATAAATGATGTTCATTCTAATAAAGCTCATTACAGTATCCTTCTTGATTTCTTTATATAGAATAGCTTCAGCCTATTTCGAGAAGGAATCAGTAGCAGTAAGAATGTATAGGTGGCCAATTAAACTTTTGGGAAGTGGTCCTACAATATCCAATCCCCAAGCTTCGAAAGGTCATGATGCTGCTGTTGGGTGAAGTGGTTCAAGCGTTGATGATTTAAGTTTGCATGTAACTAATACTCTTGACATGTTTTGGCATAGTTCATGCAATCCGTCACCATCATAGGCCAATAGTATCCCATTCTTTTAATCTGAAAGTGTAACTTTGGCCCAAATTGATGTGCACCATAAACACATGAACGTGCTTCTTCTAAAGCTTTGGTAGCTTCTTCCTCTCCAAAGCAAAAGGAGTATCCTTAGCATTTTCTTCAATAGGAGTTTGGTCTTGATCCATATCTTCAAAATTGACATGGCCAACCATCAATACATCAAGGTCTTCTTCCTCACACTGATTAAAGACTTGGCTAGTTATAACCATAATATGTGGTTTTGTTTAATATTGATCCTGTAGTCACCACCCACTTAGTTTCCTTTTCATCCGTGATGGGACTTTGCTATGTAAGTCATTGCAATCTACAGTAACAGTAGACTGCTTCTTTTTGTTTTGCTTTCCTTTACTTGCTTTTAAGTCTCTGGTGGATAGAGCCTCTACTTTTCTTTGTGTTCACACTTTCTAGAGTTTCAATTCGGTTAAAAGACCAAAATGCGATTTAAAGGAGCTCCCAATTGACTAAAAATAGGTCTCAAAACTTTGCTTTTTTTTCCTCTATTTTTTTAGTAGAAATATAATTAGAGGTTTCTTTTTTTATTTTCGAGCGTAAAGGAGCAGGAGCTTGATACCCTAGGCCAACTTTGGACCTTTGACCATCAGTATTCTTCTCCTTTCATACTTTGCAAATCCCAATTGATGACTGTTCACCATCTTTGAAGTCCTTCGTCAATTTGGCTATATCATGAACACCACCCCTAGCTTTAGCTAATAGTTTATCAATATTAGGGTCAAAACCGCTAATTCTTTTGGCTGGCAATGCTCCAAGCTCAACTATCGAGCTCGTGGAAGGCCTTGTAAAACCTTTCAATGGTAACTTAAAAACTTTAGGGGAAATAAGATTGGTGACTGGTGGAGACAAATCTTTCAACCCTTGTATGATATCTTCTTGATTTGAGGAAGAAGATTGATTATCTTAGCTTTTAGAGACATGTACAAAATGAAGATTTCTTTTTTTAGCAACTATTTGACTTGTCTTTCTAAGGCATCATGCTCACTTTCTTTTACGAAGGAAGACGCTCCTTCAATCTTCTTTGTAGGAGCCCTTACTTTGACATCCTCAAGAGCCGATTGAATTTCCTCAATTGAAAATTGTTCAAAGTAGAACTTTGCATCAATGAAATATGATTCTACTTCAGTGAATGGCTTCGAATCAACTACGACCGTTCTAACTTTTCCATCTTTTTAGTATTTAAAACATTGATGGTTACTCGAAGGCAACACCTTATTTCCATGAATCCAAGGATGCCCCAACAGTATGTTGTAAGTTCTTCTTACATCAATCACATGAAGAAGAACACTTGACTCCATCTTATCAATATCCAATTTTTTTTTTTTTATCAATTATCAATACCCAGTTGAAGCTGAATTCTACCAATAGCCCTTTGCCCATTCTGATTGAAGTTATGTATCATCAATCGACTTCGCTTTAGTTCATCCATTGGTATGCCAAGTTCCTTAAAGGTCTTGAGAGGCATAATGTTGATGGCTGAACTTGGATAAAGTAAGATTCAATTTACCTTTCTTTCACAAATATAACCTGCAACAAATAGGGGATGATTATGGGGCTTATCGCTAAGCATGCCATCTTAATCAATAAAGGTGATCTTATCAACAGCCGTATAATAGGCCTTTGCTTCTTAAGTGTCCTCATTGCTATCTTGTTTTAGCTCTCCTTCAATATGACAGTATGGAAAAGACAATTTAGCATCCATTAACTCCTTTGGCATGTATTCTGTCAAAGTAATTTGTAGCCTAGGCTTTGGTTCTATGCAATCTTCTACCCGCGGTTCGAAGATCTTTCTCGGGTTTCGAGACTTTGGCTGAATCTTTGAGGAAGTCAATTGTGTTGACTTGAGAAACTTTTTCAACACCTTATTCCTCTTCAGAATTGCCTTGGATGGAAGTGGGTTCCTCATTTTACTTCTTTCGCGAATCACCAAAGTCCATCCTTCATCTTTAAACTAGTTCTCGATAGGTTCATTACCCTCAGTGGTGCTCCCATCTCCTTCTAAACTCATTTGGCAAAGAAGCTTGGTTTGGAAAAGATACCTTAACTTGAACTGGGTCCAAAGAGCCAAACCTTATTGTTTCTTTTCTTATGGAGATCGGTGATTCATCAACTACTATTGTGGTCAAATTAGCAGTTGCTTCCTCATCAAAAGAGATGACACTGTTCTTTAACTCCACGATTTTGTCTTTCAAGACAAAGCACTTTCAAACCAGATGACTAATTAACCTATGATACTTGTAGTAATTTAGATCATCCACTCAATTTACTTCTTCCGAACGCTTCATTTCGGGCAATTGGATAAGTTTAGCTTTAAGTAGTTCATCCAACATGCTTTTATACAAATTGCTTAAACATCAATACATTTTTACTCTTAATATATACATTATCTTTGTCTAAATATAATTGGTAATTTTTTAGCTACAATAAACATCAATACATTTTTAATTTAGTAATATTTGATTAGATAAAAGTACAAATTCAAAAGCTTGATTTTTGGTGTTGAAATTTCTTTTTGTAATGATTTATTTAGAGAAACAAGTTTTACAATAATTACATTTTGAGAAATGTTTTTTATTTTTTATTTTTTTTGACAAGGACATTTGAGAAATTTTTTTATCATATACCTGGAAAAGGATACACTTATGTTAATGATCATAGTGCATTTTCAGGCTAAATATATAATTTAACATTTCAACTAAAAAAAATAGAAAAACTTGTGGCCTTTTGAAGTTTGAAAATGACCTTGTGACCTTTTAAGATTCACCTTTTGCTCTTGTGATCTCTTGAATTTCATTTTTTTATAATAAAATCACACCTTGCATATTAAAATGTGAATCAACTCAAGGGTCTATAAGTATAGAAAAGTGAAATTCAAGTGACACGAAGTTAAAAAGTGCAATTTAAGAGATCAAAAGATCAATTTTAAAATTCAAGGAGTCACAAAATTTTTATTTTTTTTTAGAGTTCAAGGACTAAATTATATATTTGACTTGTATTATCATGAGTAGCAAATGTTAATAGTACATCATGAGAAAAATATATGAAAAATTCATCCTACGGATGATTAATATAAATGAAATTCATTATTTTTCGAACGAATGATTAATATAAATTATATTCAGTAATTTACATAGTATACAAGATTAATTAAATTACTAAATTTTGTTCCTATTATACTTATGAAAGACTCAACTGAAAGAGTAGATTTAGGCTTCATTTATTCCTGTAAAATAACTTGCAGGAAAATATCTTTTATAATTTTTTTGTTGTTTTGGGGCGTTCAAGAAAATAAGTCAACGGAAAATATTTTCGTGATCAAAGAAAAATTAGGTTATGTCAAAGGAAAATGACTTCCTATTTTTAAGAGACGAAAACATTTTCTGGACATTAATAAAATTATTATAATGTTACAAAGCCATATTTTTTAATTATTAATCATCGATCGGTAGTCATTACCACCAGTCACCGTTCATCACCAGTCATCACCACTGGCCACCGTCGGCCACCACCACCGGTCATTGACGACTTTCATAATTTACCCTTTTTTTTTTTGCATTTTTCTCATATTTAACAATAAAAATTTTAAATTATGCAATTTCTATTGTTTTTAATATTTATATGCTTTTATAAGTTAAAGATTTTAATATTTTTTAACTAATTTTTAATATTGTAACCAAACTACGAAAAATTTAAGTCATTTGAAAAATATTGAAAAATATTTTCCAATAAATTATTTTTCTGAAATAAACGGAGCCTTAATGTGAACAAAATTGAATTCAAAGCTAACACCACAGAGATAACAGAAGTGCTTAAGTGCACCTGAGAGAGTTGAGGGACTAAGATCCTTTTAGCGTGTTAACCAAGTCAAAATTCAATCTTTATAAATTGTAGTACTGTCAAAACGGGCCTACGCCCGTGAACAGTCGTGATCGCCCGTAATTTGTTCGGATATGGACAAAAAAATTGAGGCCCATTTTCAAGAAGGGCTTTTTTACCTAACCCGTTTTTTTATCAAAGCCCACGTGGGCCGGCTGAACGGGTCCGCAGGAGCCCCCTTTAGAACAATGTATATGTATGCATCATAAACTTTTAAAATAAAAAGGGGAATAAGCCTAATGAAAATCACACTAAAAAAACTTTCGGTGGAGTCCATGCAGGCCAAACTAGATAGACCGTTTTGACAGTGCTAATAAATTGTACCATTAGGTAATATAGTATTTATAAAAGCTTTTATAAGTTAAGGAAATTTTTTATGAAACATTAAACACTCTAATGTTTAAAAATTTCACAGAGATTAATTTTTTTACAAAATCATACACATTTTTCCTCCAAATTCAGCTAATTAAATAAATAATATCCTTTTTATTTTAAGTTAAGTAATTATTTTTATCGAACACTTCTAATTTAAACCGCTATATAAACATCTTCGCTCTTCTAGCTAAAAGCCAACATCTATTAGAAATCGAAGACAGCAAATTGCTAAGGCGTCTAGACTACAATTTAATAATCAAGTAAATATGGTCAAAAATATCAAGTGGTTCATGGCCGACTAAATATGACTATCAATTTTCATGTATGAATTTTTAAGTCATCGATCTAAGTGCTTGACTCACTTGTATATACTACGATTCTTTGAGTATGTATATTTATAAGATATATAAATTAGTATGTATTGTCAAAATTGAGATGGTTTTGAGTTTTCATAAATGGTGTAACTCACATGTATTTTTAAAAAAAAAAAAAAAAAAAGAATGAAATCTAATATTAGCCGGCCATATAAAAGTGTAGGTCTACTTATAAATTTATAATTCAATTTCTACATCTTTGTTATGATTTCAAGTAAATATCAACAATTAAGAGGAAAGGAAAGGAGCGCAACAATTAATGAGCCATGAGACCAGAACTAACCAATGTTTTTAAAACTGGACCAGACATCAAACCGGCTTTATTACTGGGTTATGGTTGGACTGGATTGACTCGATTCAACCTGATGTTTAACTTTTGAACATGATTTTTGACCTTTGACTTTTGATTTGTAATTATTTATAAAAATTTAAGTCAAATTTATCTTACATCAAAATAGTACGTTGGTTGTCCCATAATACATCCCACTTTAGAAATAAAGAAATTTTTTTTATTTTTTATTTTATATAATTATTTATCAAATTAAAAGCATATTGATGGACAATTTTATAATAAATTAGTAAAATAAGAAAAACAATTATTTAGTCCTTGATATTTGACTAAATTAATCCACTCATCTCTGCTATTTGATAATATTAATTAACAATTCCCAAGGTTTACCTCTGTCTTACTATTTGGTCCTTCCATCTAAAAAGTGACATTTTTTCCATTAATTTTACATAAATAAAATAAAATACCCTCCATCATCATCTTCTTCCTTTCTTTTTTCTGCCATTGAAATAGATTCAATTTCTTCTAGTACAAAAACAGAAAAAAAAAACAACAAAAACCATAAATTATTGCATCTAAGTGAACAGATTAGCCCTGCAATACCGAAGCTTCATCTCATCCATTTTATTCATTGTCTCATCAAATTCACCTTTGTCACATTATCCATCAATCAAATGGTATAGATAATAGCAAAAAAATCCTTACAACTCATGTACTAATTGCTTTTTCCATATCTCCATTTTTATAATACCCACTAATCATAGTATCACAACAAATCAAATCAAAAGAAAAGAAAGGAAAAGAAAAGGAAGAAGATTATAAAGTGGTGGATAATCATAAGTATTTTAACCTGTGTAATTTAAAATTACTGGAAAAAATATTACTTTTTAAATGGAAGGACCAAGTATTCAGATGGATGTAATTCTCAATGACTGTTAATTAATATTGTCAAACAATAGGGAAGAGTTTATTAATTTGGTCAAACGTCAGGGACTAAATAATTATTTTCTCATAAAATAGTAATAACGTAGCTATGGTTGTTGAATTATTTTTCAAATAGATATATAAAATTAAAGTTAGATTTTATTAAATTATAAATAATTTTCTCTATTAAAGTTAAATATAATTAAATAAATAATTTTATAATATAGGTAATATTTTTAGCTACAATAAACTTCAATACATTTTTAATTTGATAATATTTGATTAGATAAAAGTTTCTTTATAAATTAATTATTTTTCCAATGAATAATTAATATAAATTATATTCATTAATTTACGTAGTATTAAATTACTAAATTTTGTTCCTATTATACCTATGAATGACTCAACTGAAAAAGAGTAGATTTCGGCTGCATTTTATATTTTTAAAGTATCTTGCAAGAAAATATTTGTTTGAGGAGTTCAAAAAAATAAGTCAACAAAAAATATTTTCGTGATCAAAGAAAAACTAATTCAAGAGAGGAAAAAATTTCTGACATTGATAAACTTATTACAATTTTATAAATTCATATTTTTTTAATCTATTAATCATCAGTAACCACAACTACTCATCACCGTTCACCAGTCATCACAATTGGCCACCATCAGCCACCACCATCAGTCCCCAGCCACTTCCACATTTACCATTTTTTTTATTTTTCTCATATTTAACAATAAAATTTTTAAAATATGAAATTTCTATTATTATTAATATTGATATGGTCTTATAATTAAGTTAAAGATTTTAATATTTTTATCTAATTTTCAATATTGTAACCAAACAACAGAAAGTGTTTAAATGCATTGAGAGAGATGGGAGACTAAGACCCTTTTAGCTTGTTAACCAAGTCAAAATTTCATCTCTATAAGGTGTACCATTAGGTAATATAGTATTTATGATAGTTTTTACAGGTGGAGGGAACTTTTTATGAAATGTTAAACACTATAATGTTTAATATTTCACAAAGATTTTTTTTTTTTGACAATCATACATATTATTTTTTACTCCCGAATTCTGCTAATTAAACAAATATTTTTTTTTGTCATTTTAAGTTAAACAACTATTTTTATCGAACACTTTTAATTTAAACCACTATATAAACATCTACCAGCTACTAGCTAAAGGTCCTATTCGGCAGCAACGTTTGAAGTAGTGTTTAGTGTTTTGATAGAATTAAAACACTGTCTTAATTAATTATAGCGTTCAGAAATACAATATCTACCATAATGTTTAGAGTTTGAGACAATATTTCATGAAACGTCATCTCATTAACGTTTAATTTATTATGACAAATATATCCATCACTTGTCTTTACTTTGTCCTCGCTTTTATATCCATTTTTTGTCGTTTTATATTAAGCAGCTAATCAAATAGTTATTTGCAGCGAACACTTTTATTCTAAACCGCTATATAATCAGTTAACCACTAACAGATGATATTTAATAGTTAACCACTAGTAAAACAGCTGATAGCTATTAAAACAGCGGATAGCTACTAGAACAGCTGAAATTACCGAACAAGACCCAAAACTTAACAGTTACTACAACAGCTAACAGCACAAAAATAGTTAGTATTACCAAACATCGCCTTAATTTTCAAGGCTTTGTTCCGCATAGCTTTTAAGCTAGTTTTACCACGTTTTGACCAAGTCATAACTCTACCTTTATTAATTGTATAACATGGCATTTATAATGGCTTTCAGGGGTTGAGCGAGCTTTTTGTAGAACATTAAACACTCTAACTTCAAATATTTTTGACAACCATATCCATTGTTTTCCAAAATTATACAACTAATGGTATTTTTTTTCATTTTACGTTAAACAACTAACTAAACAATTATTTTTGCCTAACATTTCTAATTTAAATCGTTATACAAATAGTTACTAGTTAGAAGTTAACAAATAACAGCTAACAGCTAGTAGAACAACTAATAACTACTAAAATAACTAATATTGCTGAACATATTCTAAAATTTTTTAATAAGAACGTATTTACTAATAAATTATAATAATCATAACCATGGCCACAAATCCTGTTATTTTTGGGCTTTGGCACAGCAATTTTAATGGGAATTTATTGTTTCCTTGAAGTTTATTTACTAATAAATTATAATAATCATAACCATGGCCACAAATCCTATTATTTTTGGGCTTTGGCACAGCAATTTTAATGGGAATTTATTGTTTACTTGAAGTTTCAAATCGAAAGGGAAAAGTCAAGATTTTGAAAATCGGACCGGTAAATAAATCAATGGAGGTAGAGATTCATTGTACTAGAGAGTTCAACCAAGTTCAATACAATTCAACCAGATTTTTATATAAAATATTTTTAAGTATAATCAATTATCAATTCATAAATACCAAATAATTTTTACAAAAAGAATTTATAAATACTAAATAATTTTTAAGTCATAATATAAGGATGAAATGTTATAATTTTTTTTCTGATAAATGTATAAGGATCAACTTATGTATTTGACTATTAAAATTTAAACTTATAACTCCATACAATAGAACTTTACTAATATTTGAATTTGATTCAATAATAACAGAAAGAATATATTTTTTGTCAATTTAACCAATTCAATTAATTCGGTCAATTTGATCAATTTGATTTAATGAATAAATATTCGGTTAAAAAAATTAAATTTTTGGTGATTGTTTAAAATTTCAGTTAAAAGTTAATTAAATTGAACAAATCAAAAAATTACATCGTTTTAATTAATTAGATAATAAAATTAGTAATTAAAAATATATTGATTTTATTTTGATTAAATAGTAATTAATAATTTTGATTAATTTTTATTTCAATTATAGTTGATTAATCACAAATTTCAGTTAAATAGGTCTTCATTTTATTTATCTTCGGTGCAATTAATAATCAAAATTAATCCGACCAAAATGATTTGGTTAAGTTCGGTTAAATAAAAAAAAAGATTCGGTTAAAATGTTATTCAAATTGACTAAATTTACTGAATGCTCACCCCTAAGCACATGCATGGAAAAACAATGTTTGATGTGTTGGGCTGTGTTGGGATTTATTTGAATTTGTCAAAATCAATATCAGTTCGGTTCACTGGTTTTCATCAATTCTTTTTGGTTTTTATCTGATTCTTTAACCATTCATTCATCTTAGGTATTCAGTCCAGACTGAATCATAATTTACTTCCCACTTAAACAGGTCGGATTGGTCGACCTAGTCCGATTCCCATTATATGACAATTAAAGTCTACATTCAAGTCTAAATCATAGCCACTTTTGTTGACAATGATGAGTAGAATTCTTTTAAATCGACAAAATCAATTCAAACTCTTCATTTTGAAAAAAGTTTTTTTTTTTTTTTTAATTCAATTCAATTTTCGTTAAAACGGAAAACCAAACCTAACTTTATGCATCAAAATAAGTAAAAACCAAAACATAAATCAAATCAAATTGAATTGAATTGATTAAGTTTACTTCGATTCAGTTACATGAAGTCACCGAGTCAATTTAGGTATTAAAAAATTTCATTTCTTTTAATTTGATTTTGACTAACCGATTAGGGTTGAGTAAAATCTGATTAAAATCGAAAAACCGATCCAAATCAATCTAGTTCGATTTTTTTGGACATTCAAGCACTTTCAATTTCATATTTTAGACAATTTCGGTTTCAATTTTTAGTCAAGCAGCATATGTGATTTTCACCCATAATTAATCGAATTAACTGAATCAATGACTGGTTTGGTTTCAGTTTAAGAAAAATGAAATTTTGGTCTTCAATTTGTGGTTCGATTTGGTTCAGAATTAAAGATTGCATTTGCACACCCCTATAACAGACTATTTACACACTAAAGGTAAAGATTAACCAGCATTGTTGTGCATGCGATGAAAGTTGGAGTTAGGGGGCAGAGGTGAAAGTTGGAGTTGGGGCAGAGGGAGAACTGAGGAGAGCCTTGGCCTCCCAAGCTCTAAAAAAATTCTTAAATTTTCCATTAACATAGCAATGTTCTTTTTGATCTCCTAACTACGAAGTCTAGCTCTACCCCTAGTTATAGCGTAAAGGAGGAAATTACTTTTTTTTTTTTTGGGTTTGCACATTTGTATTTCCACACTTGGGTCCGGATGATATTCATGGGAATTACTCCAATACTGGAGATTCTAAATTTTTCATCTCTTCACCTTGTATAAAGTACACAGTTCAATTTTGTTGATTTAACTTTTTTTTTTTATTTATAATGCAGACTAAATTTTTTTTTATTCACTTCAAATCAAAAGAAAGAAAAATACTATCAAACAATTAAAGTCTACGAACAAATCTTTATCATGAGAATTTTATCAACCGAATCAGAGACACTTTTGTTGACAATATTTTTAGTCAATGCACAAGGAGTATCATCAGATTCTTTTTTGTTTTTTTTATCATCAAATTTTTTGTGGTTGAAATGGTTTCTTTTTCTGCGTATATATTCATACTTCTATTGTATTTCATATAGCCTAGATGTTTCAAATTTCAATATATTAATTACTTTGTGCTCCAGTTTATTATATGAAGCACTTTCATCTCCTTCCCGTCTTTGCTTTACTCTGTGTGAGTATTAACTACTAATTAATTCTTTCCTTAATTTAGTTTCTTGAGAATATTTTATGTTTCTACATATATAATAAATTATTGCAGGTTTTTATCAGAGGGAGTAATGCTATCCTACCAGCAGAGCTGTATTGGGAATCTATGCTACCAAATACTCCATTGCCAAATGCTTTGCAAGAACTTTTAGAGCCTGCAGGTTAGTTGGTTAATACATCTTCTTTTTCTATATTAATATGGCAAACAATCCATTTGAAAAAGTAGCTTTTGCTTATAAACTTGATTTTTACACTACCTTTTATGTGATATTCATAGACCTAAAATTATATAATTCTTGTTTATTTGTAATTGTAATCTAATAACAGAGGCAGCAGGAAACAGAAGTTCCTTTTCAGAATCAGAATTGCAAGCTGGTAATCAAGGTGGTCGCAGAGTAACCTATGGAGTTGGTTATTGGGCCGAATCGAAAAGTTTCAAGAAAAATGATACATTCAATACAACTACTATATACTTCTTGAATAAGGATCTTGTTTCTGGCAAAAAGATGAACATTGTTTTTACGAAATCGACAAATGGGTCTAATTTTTTACCACATGAAATTGCAAAAATTATACCCTTTTCCAGCAAAAGATTACCTGAAATTCTGAAGCATTTTTCAATAAAACCGATGTCAAAAGAAGCCGAAATAATGAAGCAAACGATCATAGAATGTGAGGCACCAGGGATTACAGGAGAAGACAAGAATTGTGCTATATCTTTAGAGTCATTGGTGGATTATGTCATTGCAAAATTTGGAAAAAATGTTGAAGTATTTACTAATGAAGCAAAAGAAGAGAATGTAAAACAAGAGTATACTATTTTAAAAGGAATCAAAATGATGGGTGACAAGCAAATTGTCTGCCATAAGGAGAGATATGCATATGCTGTTTTTTACTGCCACAGAATTATGAACACGAATGTTTATATGATTCCTTTGGTGGGTGCTGATGGCTCGAAAGCTAAAGCACTTGTTGTTTGCCATTTAGATACATCAGCTTGGAACCCAAAGCATTTTGCCTTTCAGGTCCTCAATGTTAAACCAGGAGGTCCACCGGTTTGTCATTTCCTTAATAGTGATACTATTGTTTGGGTTCCAAACTAAAACAAAAGATTCTTCATTTCTGTTAGCCATAAAAAATTGTAGCTATTTAGTGAAACATTTCTGTTGTTGCGCTTTTCTTTCAACTTTCAGGTTTGGCATTTGCATGATTATAATAAGTGGATTTTCTTTTTCTAAGAGTTGAGAGTATTTCTGAACTAGCTTAACTTGAGGCTAAGGCAGTGTTTGATGAAATTAAAAATCTAAGTGTTAGAAAAGCTAAGAGCTAAATTGGAAAAATTTAACAATATAAATATTAAAACCCTAAAATTAGTTGTATATAAATACTTATATTCTCAATAAACAAAGTGAGACGGAGTTTATTTTTTACCCAAATACCAAATCTCATCATGGCATCAGAGCCTCTTTCTCTCACCCAAAAAGTAAAAACAAAAACATTTACTTAGATTTGTTTCGTATTTTCCTCTACTTTCTTGTGTTTTCCATCATTTTCTTCCTCTATTGAATCAATAGTTCATGGTTTCTTCATCAGTTTTTCCAGATTCGTTCAAGTTTCTTTCTCGGTTTTCTTATTCCATTTACTTTCATTTTTCACCATTTCATTCTTTTCAATCGATTTGTTCTTTAAGTATATCATGTGAAAAAATAAATCAAATCATGATTATCCATCCAAATCAGAGGTTAGTCTCTTCATCGTTTCATTCATTTAACTTATTGATTTCATTGATGCCATTTCAATTCGATTGAATATTGTCTTAGTTTCTGGTTGAGTTTGCCAAAAATTTCCACTTTGATTCTACATTTTTTTTGGAATTTACCTTGACTGATTTGCCTTTGAGATTGTTCTTTTAGGTTTATAACATTTGCCTCTACTTTGAGGTTTACTGGTCTATTAATTTTGATTTTTGGGTTTTAATCCCTCTTATTACCATTGATTCTAGGGTTTTTATCCTTCATACATTTGATTTGTGCTTAGATTCAATAGAATCAAGCATTACCTTAATTGATTTGTGGAGTGTTTCCACTTTACCTTATCATTGTTAATTGGTCTTTGGAATTTGTTGACCTTGACTGTTGATCATTGTTAATCTCTTCATACTTATAAATCTTGTTCTTATGTTTTTTTTTTTTTTTTTTCTATCCTCTTCTTTCACGCTCAAACTCAAAATCATCTCATTCAGTCACCAGTTTCTTCTTTTTTTTCATATCTCATGTTGTTTATTTTCTGTTTGGCAACCTAAAATTACCTTAGTAAAACATTAAAAAAAAAAAAATCCATGGCTTTTATGATATGGAGAACCTGATTCTAAAGCTCAAGGTGTTGTTCTTTTGAAAGTATTACTGCTTAAATAGTCAGTTGTATAATATTTTGAGGGAGCAACTGGCACTATAATGCAAAATGGATGTTTCGAAGACCATTGGTGATAGGAAATCAAGGGAATGTGATGCAAAATCGAAGGAATTTACTATATCTGTGAATGATTCTATATGTGCTGATTCATGGAATTCATGGATTCAAAGTTCATTTTATAGATTTGTTTGAGGATATTTCTATTTTGTCCAATTGGAACTTCAATAAAGAAATGCTTCGTAGGTATTCTTAGTTTTGGTTAGTTATATGGAGCTTTGGAAGATTGCATTAGATGATTTTGTGGAGCTAAATACCATTATAGATGGACTGGGGACAGGTTTGAATAAGAAAAATGAGAGAAGTACAAAGGAAGGGTATTTATCACTGTGACAGGATTATTTGTTGTCTTATTACTTGTACTACAGTCCCTTGATTATATACTTCAATTGGGTTTATCTGAGAGTGATGCTGATGGATTTTTCTTACATAAGAATTGGAACAAAGACTGCAGACTCTTTAGTAATGGAGAGGATGGTGGACAAGAGCCACTTCAATTGTTTATATTGCATGCAGAAGATGAGTTAGAAGCTAACTCTAGTGATAATATTGCACGCAATATTCAGCTTGTAGATTCATCGAGTGTGTACCTGCAAATACTACAAAGATGGTGTTGTGCGGTATTGGTTTTTAGTTTTGGAAACTTGGTGCCGCAGTAGTGAGGTTAATGAGAAATACCATTTAAAAAAAAAAATTATACATATATAGGATTTATATATAATAGGTGTTTATCTATATGCAAGTTGAGCATTGGCATGCTCAATTTGAGGAGGGGGTATTAAGATTATTAGATAGTAAGATATTTATACATATATTTAGTTGTATATAAATACTTATATTCTCAATAAACAAAGTGAGAGAGAGTTTATTTTTTATCCAAATAGCAAATCTCATCAGATAGTTTATTAAATGCATGGAACAATCAATCGTGCAAAAATGGTCTCAGTATTCACAATCCCATAATCCAAATCCTAACATGCCACAAGATAGAAAAGATTTCCTCATCATGTTTTTCTCAAAATTTAATAAAATAACCTTTAGAAAAAAAGAAAATTCCCTTTCCTTTTAAAAGCTCATTAATGGTTACAGATGCAAAAATTTCATGTTATCACAAGGATAAATTTCTAAAGCATCAACTATAGATTCTTTAGCCAACTTTTTGCAGAAAGTTCTTCCTTGAGTCCTGAAATTTGTCTACTACCATTATTACCTATCCTGTAGTTCACATCTGTATTTTCTTATAGGCTACAACTGTATTTCTTACAACTTCTTATTATCACTCCACATCTGGTTGAAATTATTCACTTCCATTCTATTGAAACTATTCACTTCCATTCTCAATCTTTTCTTTCCTAATTATAATTCATAAATTTCTGATTTCACTTTATCATCAACATGTAATCCGCAAAGGCCTATCCAAGTTAAAGATAATCGTTCTTGTCAAACGATTCAAATTTTCCAATTACCTTATAAACATCTAACTAATTTTTTACTCCATTTATCTCCATACAGTTAATATTTCCTTTCTTTAATAGTTAATTTCACCATACTGACCTTTCTATTCAATCTTTGCACTTCATTTACTTTATTTAATCTAACTTAATCAATTTTTTTGTCTAACCACTTATATCCCACTCATTAAGATTCTCTACTCTTTTCCTTTCTCCAAATTTAATTTTATCTTTGTGATTTACCATCAATGTTTACAAAGATGAGATTATTAAATATACTTAAACTTTAAGAACCAAAATAATAGTGGCCCTTATGCACATGCATTCCATAGTATATTGTATTCAAACACATTTTAGAAAACTTATCTGAAAACTAAATCGACAATATTAGATCTTTCCTTATAAAACTTATCACAAATGAAGGAAGTTTTAGAATTGATTAAAATAAAATCTGACAAGATGTCATAATGAAGGTAGTAAAACAACTGCATACTTATCAAAGTTTTATCGTACCTTTTCAGAACCAGAATTCAATGGGAATCTCAGATAACTCAAGATACTTTAAAAAGTGAGTATAATATTTTCAAACATTCCAACATGAACTTTTTCTTTAAAACCTCATTCAAATATTTTATAGCATTGGCATGTCAGTTGGATTGGGGTTTAGAGCAGTCTAGTGGAATGCTTCCCATCTTATAATTGCTTGTGTATCATATCTGTAATATGTTCTCCGTTATTTTCCATAACACTTGGGGTCCCTCGAATCTATATCAATTACTTATAATGCTTGTACGTAACCCAATATTCTCTACTTGTTCCAAATATTCATCTTATCTATATTACTCCTACATTCAAAGATTTTCAGCAAAATCATTTAAATCCTGGTCTTAAAATTAGCACTTCTAGTGAAATCATCTTGAACAATTCCTCAAATATGTACACACCAGTTTGATCATATACCATTTATTGGGTCTTTAACTATTCGGGTCCATTTCCACAATTTTTCTTTTTTGTTAAAGTACTCAAGAGTCCTATACTGTCGATGCAGTTATAACTTATCTTCCGTATCAAGTCTTTCCTTTTAAATCATTCAAGTCTCCATACTTTTAACTTAACATTAAGCTCTAGCCATGCTTATGATCATTTCATCTAATTGTCTAATTCAACATGCCCCGTGATATGTATAGATAGCTTCTCAAATACAATTATCTTCATGTTATTATATAATATATTTCCTATATATAAATGGGCACTCAACTATAGACAATCAATAACAACGATTCCCCATTCGTCGTTCTCAATGGTTTCACAATTATAATATCAATATCTCTCAATATATATTCGATATCTATTCTAATTTCCAACTCCAAGGTAACCATAATCAATAGCATGCCAATATTTAATTTGATGATAGTTCTCATGCAAAAAGCTAAGTCTCTCATTACTGCTACTGATACTACAAGTATCTCCATTCATAATTTTCCACATAATGAACATCTCAAGTTGTTTCTTGACATTATTCTATTTACTATAGCAATAAATTTCATATAACAAGAATTGCACTGGATAATCAAGTTAATCCATTCCCCTTCAGTGTTTCTTTATCCGTAGATCTAGAAAATGGTTCCTATTTTAGTACCTGCAGTTACTAGAATAGACTATCTTTATTGTTTTTTACCATACTCATCTTTAGTTCCTCTCACTCATAGTTTACTAATTTATACAATAGGTATGAGTTTTCCCACCTCACAGGGTCTAGTGCGTCCACCATCCCTTGGGAGAGAAAATCACCAAGTTTCTCTTCTTATGTTGGTTACAGCCGATCCCAACATAAAGAAATTCTTGGTCCATACCTATTCCATAATGGCTATGATAACTTTTACTCTATTCGATCCAATCATAACAACAAGGGAGATACCAAAGTAGAAGTAAAGGAGACTAAGAAAGACGAGATGGAATTCCTTATGCTCCGCAGTTACTTATACGACAATGATCTTATGTTCTAATACAAACTTTGTCACGACCCAAAATCTGTGGGTCAGACCGGCACTAGGGCCCAGGTAAGCTTAAGGCCCCCGAAGCCCGTAGTAAGCTTAACTCACTTTAATCCATTTCTTTAAAGCCAATTCCGAGAACAATAAGCCCACAATACGACATTGTTAAATCATACTATCAGATCATATCTTTGGCCTAGCTTCTATTTTTCAAATAATTCATAGCTCGGGCTTGTATTTCATATACCATTTACGTCATCCATAAATGGGCAAATTGGGCCAATCGTATTTTTACAGAGTCAATCATAAAATTCCACAGGTTCATTGAACAACACACTGATAATTTTTACATTGTAAATTGTAATACATGACTCTCTATCTGGGGAGCTCAGTATAAAGATGGCTACATTCTTATGCATAATTCTATATACTCAAATGTTATCCAAAACTAGGAATTTCTATTTTAACTTTGCGGGGAAAGAAGCAGAGCTTAGAACCAGCACAGTGTCTATCTCCTGAGAAAAAATTTAAGGAGGGGTGAGTTTCACAAACTCAGTGAATAATAATAAATAATACATAACCCAAACAGTCACGCAAAATGCTTTTCAACTTATATAGTGAGCATTCGTTCAACCAAGCGCGTCGTTAACAACCATAACTGATATCACTTTCAAACAATCACATCAAATAGAGATTGGTCAGTGGCATCATTATTTTCTCATTTCACAAGTAATCTGATAATCATATTTCACGAAAAAGGAGCCCATCCCTTTATCGGGGCATGAGGAGTCCATTCCCCATTACGGACCGAGGAGCTCATCCCCCAATTATGAGCTGAGCAGCCGATCCCCATACATGGCCAACGGGTCTATTTCTCAGTTGACCAGTCCTCTCATTATTTTTCTATTCTCTTTTTCATTACCATAAGGAAACTACCCTGTGGTTTTGCCATAACATCCATTTCATTCCAATTTCACACGTAAACAAATCACAGTATAACCATATCGCAAGTAATCCAATCAGCTCATATGATATAGTAAATTGCATAGGAGATTAATGAACACATATGAGTATAATTATGGAATGTATATAACTATATAATTCTTATACGCTTATAATTTTATAATTTATATGATAGATCATATTGTAAATAATGTTATTTTTATAATATACCATTAAAAGAGTGAAGGTTGAACATCATTTGTATGTGTATATATATATATATATATATATATATATATATATACATATACGAAATGGTTGATGCATGTATGCAAATGATGGTATGCATCATTTATTATTACTCACAGTAATAACAGATAGAGCATGCTTTAGCTTAAATTTTGATCAGTAGGAGCAGTAGACAAACTCGAACGATCGATTAAAAATCGAATTTCAGACTCAAGTTCAGTATGTAATTCTCAAACTTCTGCCTCCTAAGGGTTTTGTCGGAGAATCGCCGGCCAGTCGCCGTCATCTATGGTGGCCAAAAGGTCGCGGCTACTCAAAATCGAGCACTCTTCACACCATCTAGCTTGGATTTCACTCAGGAGTCCACTTTTGGCGTTAGTTAGGCGAGATCGGTCCTCTAGCCAGCCTGAACGGGCTTGATAGGAGCCAGGTGTCATCATGAACATCACTGTTGATCAGAGAAAAGAGACTGCAGCTCGCATGTGTTGCAGGTCTCACCAGAGTCGCGAGCGAGGAAAGAACACCACATCGAGCAATGACTAGAGGGGGGTCGATGCTAAGCAGTAATTAGAAACTGAAGTCGAAACCGCCGCTGCTGCGTTCTCCAGAAACAAAAGTAGAGAGAGAAACTGGGAGGTTATGGCGTAATGAAAGATGGTCCGTTGTACCTATCTCAGGTGGTCAGAAAATGAAGAGAGGAAGAGATAGAGAGAGAGTGCTGACTGCCGCTCGATCTAAACAGAGCAAAGAAGAAGAAGAAAGAAAGGAAAGAAAAAAGAAGAGAAAGAAGATTCTAGGGTTTTCTAGGTAATCCATTCGATTGAACTGGGTTTGGTCCAACTCAGCGGTTTCGTCTGATTTTCGTCTGATTTACAGATTTTCTTCTGGTTTGAAGTTTTAAACTGATTTATGGACCTGATTTAGCAATAAATGAATATTTTCCTCAAATTTTGTTGCCTAATCTCATTGTTTGGCATTAAAAATAAATTTTTAAATGAAAAATCTATGAAATTTTATTTTTGGGGTGTTTCATTATAATTGTACTCCCGTATTTTGTACAAAAAAATTCATTGCACTACATTACACTTCGGCACAATATTTATAATTTTAGAGTACAAATCAAAGAAAAAACTAACAGTCTAAAAAAAGAAGTCTCTCTTTAATTATTTGGTTACTAAGAAAATTACCTTCATCTAAGAAAATCACCAACAAGGACAAACCTAAGAACCAAAATCTAAGAACCAATCACCACCCCAAAAGGCTTCGCTTACAAAAATAAAACAAGTTTGAAAAAGACCAGAATTTTAATTGAGAAAATTAAATATAGTTTTTGGAGAAGATAGTTTGTTAAATGCACGCAACAATAAATCGGGCAAAAATCGTCTCAGTGCACACCTTAGCTTGTCCTTGTTTCTTGGGCTCTTCATTAAAAGCACTACCTGTCTATCTCTTTCTTTAATTTTCAGCATCAAGAAAACTTTCATTTTGGAACACCTATGGATTACATGTTATGGATGTATTTCCTCTTCCTTCACATTTTGTTTGGAAAAGAGAGGGAGGAAAATAATGAAGAAAAATAATGAGAAATTGTTAATTTTCTTTCCATAGTTATTTTACACCCGTGTGTTTGGATAATGATGAAGAAAAGAAAATAAATTAATTTTCCTTTATTTGGGAAAGGACAAAATTATAGAGGAAAAAAAAAATGTTATTATTGATATTTTACCATTTTAACCTCACCTATCTTTTTAACAAGGTATCCTATTTTTTTTCCCTTTTTGATAAAAAATAGACACAATATCAATCTAATTTAACTTAATACCTTAATTCTATTGTGTAATTATTTAATTAATATAAAGATATTAAAGGCAACTGGAGTAAACAAAAATCAATATAAATTAAAATAAAAATATAAAAACACAAACCAAATTTAACCACAAAAAGAAAAAAAGAGAAAAAAGAAAATAAAATCATATCCTCTGCTCAATCTAATTCAAATCAAAAAATAAAAATAAAAGTTGGGGTATTTTGTGAATTGCATAAAAATTAGAGAAACTCGTACTTTTCACCATTATTTTTTCTCATAAACGAAGAGATTCTATCTATATGGGCCAGGGAAGAAAATAAATTAATTTTTCCTTCATTATTTTTTCTTATTTCTCAAACAAGGTAAAATTATTTTCCACATCTATTTTCCTCAGACATTTATATTCTTTCAAAAAAAATACCTCTATCCAAATAGACTGTACAGATTTGTGTAATGGGAGTGACGGGGACATTTATATTCTTTCAAAAAAAAATACCTCTATCCAAATAGACTGTACAGATTTGTGTAATGGGAGTGACAGGCCATACACGAGCCTTTGGCTATGAGGTCTGCAGTAAAGTTGATGGTCTGAGATAAGGGAAGCAGAGTGGTATGGACACAATAGAACACAATAGTACAAAGAGTATTTTTGGCTTAATTTTAAATTCTATCTCTTTCTACCCTTCTTTTACCTATTGATTTAATGGCAAAAAATACTAAAATATAACGAAATGACTAAATGTTATGATAGACTAAACATATAAGGATTTCAAAAAACATTTCTAAAAAAATAGATATGAAGTAGTTGTATTTCGATATAGGAACATAATAGTAATTTTTCTTAATAGAAAATTGCCAAATGGCATAAAAATATTTAAATGATAAGATGTTCACCTATATGCAAGTTACTATACTTCCATTAACAATTAACTACTAGCATAATGATAGTACAGAAATTGTATAGGTGAATTATTATTCAGTTTTTTATCTCTCCTTATCTCCATTTTTCAACTATACCTAACTCAAAAAATAAATAAATTTAAAAAATCATTAAAATTGTTTTATCTCACTTTGCCAAAGCACCTTGAAGTCTCTCTCTGTTGAGGTAACGAAGAATATTCAAACACTAATCCTTGAATTTTGATTGTTTCCAAAGACCTAAAAGGACAACTGTTGTTCTTTACTTGGTCTCAGGCATCATCGAAAGGTCACAAAGATGGGATGAGAAGAGAATGAGAAGACGATGACGATACTCACAAACACAAAAAGAGAAGAAATGTTTGAGACTCTTTTGACCCTTGCAATTGCTATAAAATAACCATTTTTTATACTTATAAATTTAAAAGATGAAAAAGTTGGTCATATTAATTCTTTAAGGCTGAAGTTGTGGCGATTTAATTTTGTATGCCACTGCTGAAGCTTGTTTGCAGATAGAAAATTGTATGGATAGGACTTCAAATGTCTTTGCATTTGTTTTGGAAATACAAATAGAAATTGTTTTTGGATACTTGTAACTACAGTGCCAGAACAACCCGTTGTACCTTATTTCCCGATCACCGGTAAAGTCCCAGATAGCGTTTGAGGTATTTGTCTACGAAACGACGCAAACACTGTTAATCAAAGTTAAAACAAGGAGATGAGGTTGTGAAGGTTGCTTTACAGCTCAGCAAAAGAGTTTAAGCGATTCTGCCGCCGGCAATGGTAGAGAATAGGTTTGTTGGTATGGAGGCGATCTGGAATTGTGTGAAGAATGGAAAGGAAGGTGATCACTGGTCTTAGGGTTTCATCTCATGAAGGTTAGTATTTGACATTTTAAAATATTTGTCTCTCCTCTGTCTTACTTTTTAGTTTTATTTAACTAAAAACCTCAAAATTTAGATGGAATGACTATTTAATAAGACGAAATAAAAGTTTAAGGACAAAATATAATAGTTAAAAATGCGTGAACGAGGTGAAAAATATTGTAAAACCTCAAGGACGAAGAAAAATATTTTCCCTACAAAAAATGAAGCTAAACACAAAAATATATGCTAGTCTTTTTTTTAATAGAAAATTGCTAATGCGTCTAGAAAACAATTTAATAATCAAGTCAATATGGTCAAAGAAGTGGTTCATGGGTCAATAAATATGACTATCAAGTACTTGCTGATCACTTTTAACTACATGATTTTTCTGTAGCGCCTCTCTCTTTCTTCCAAAACCTAAAACCTAATAACTATCTTTTCTTCTTTTACAGTGACCATCGATGAGTTCTCACTGTGGTCACCTCTCTCTCTTTTTTTTTTTTTTTTATTTCAAATAATCATCAGATCTATATACAGATATGGACTATTGTAGTCTAAATATTGAAATTTATTATTGCTCATATCTTAGAATTTTGTTCTCATATCTAGTTTTAAGTTATTGTTATTACCATTATGGTAATTTTGTCTAGCGTATTTTATTATTTAGATAGTTATGTATAAAAGAAGTGCATATCTTCACTCTAATAGAAGGAAGAAATTCAGAGGTAATAAGATCGGTTTTTTCGAACAGTGGCCATGAATAGCCACCAAGTGGAGCAAACGATCGCCTATGGCACAAATATTATGCTCTGTCAACTCGATCAGATACTTCAAATCAAGATTGTGTTTTTTTATTCTTTGTATAAGTGATTTATTATTACCTATACAAAAATATAGAAACATATTGATCTATATCTTATATCTGTATTTAGTTTCCTCTTAATGAAATATCTAATTTGATTTCTTCTAAAAAAATATAAATATGACTATCAATTTTCATGTCATTTAAGTGCTTGACAATGAATTTTCAAGTCATCTAAGTGCTTGACTATGAATTTTCAAGTCATCTAAGTGCTTGACTCACTTGTATATACTACAATTCTGTCAGTATTGTGCTGTGTGAGGGGCTTGTTATCGGAATTTCACTTTCCTTATGGAGTATTTATATTTATAAGATATACTTATAAATTAGTATGTATTGTCAAAATTAAGATGATTTTGAGTTTTGATAAATGGTGTGACTCACATGTATTTTTTTTCTTAAAAAAAAAAAAACAAAATGACATCTAATATTAGCCGACCATATAAAAGTGTATAGGTCTACTTATAAATCCGTAATTCAACAATTAAGAGGAGAGGAGGAGAGGAAAAAAAAGTGATCTAGAGGAGTTCGTAAGCCATGAGACCGAGACTAAGTTCCTTGTAATTAATTTAATAAATTTTTCAAAATTTAGTTTTTCTCCATAAATTTTATTTATATTTTTAAAATTATAAATATATGCTCTTAATATTTTAAAATTTTACTCTTAATATATATATACATTATCATTATACAAATTGCTTAATTCTAGTTCCCACCGTATGGATATAGTTACGGAAATTTGTCTAAATATAATTGGTAATTTTTTAGCTACAATAAACTTCAATACATTTTTAATTAGTAATATTTGATTAGATAAAAGTTTCTTTACAAATTCAAAAGTTTGATTTTTGGTGTTGAATTTTCTTTTTGTAATGATTTATTTAGAGAAACAAGTTTTACAATAATTACATTTTGAGAAATGTTTTTTTTTTTTTTTTTTTTTTGACAGGGACAGTTGAGAAATTTTTTATCATATACCTGGAAAAGCATACACTTATATTAATGATCATAGTGCATTTTCAGCTAAATATATAATTTAACATTTAAACAAAAAAAAAAAAAAAAGAAAAACTTGTGGCCTCTTAAAATTCACCTTTTGCTCTTGTGATCTCTTGAATTTCATTTTTTTATAATAAACTCATACCTTGCATATTAAAATGTGAATCAACTTCAAGGGTCTACAAGTATAGAAAAGTGAAATTCTAAGTGACACGAAGTTAAAAAGTGAAATTTAAGAGATCAAAAGATCATTTTAAAAATTCAAGGAGTCACAAAATTTTTTTTTTTTTTTTTTTGAGAGTTCAAGGACTAAATTATATATTTGACTTGTATTTTCATTGGTACTAAATTATAGTACATCATGAGAAAAATCTATGAAAAATTCATCCTACGGATGATTAATATAAATTAAATTCATTATTTTTCGAACGAATGATTAATATAAATTATATTCAGTAATTTATATAGTATACAAGATTAATTAAATTACTAAATTTTGTTCGTATTATACTTATGAAAGACTCAACTGAAAGAGTAGATTTAGGCTCCATTTATTCCTGTAAAATAACTTGCATGAAAATATTTTTTATAATTTTTTATTGGTTTGGGGCGTTCAAGAAAATAAGTCAACGGAAAATATTTTCGTGATCAAAGAAAAATTAAGTTATGTCTAAGGAAAATGACTTTCTATTTTTAAGAGACGAAAACTTTTTCTGAACATTGATAAACTTATTATAACGTTACAAATTCATATTTTTTAATTTATTAACCATCAATCGGTAGTCATTATCACCAGTCACCGTTGATCACTAGCCATCACCACTAGTCACCGTCGGCCACCACCACCAGTCATTGACTACTTTCATAATTTACCTTTTTTTGCATTTTTCTCATATTTAACAATAAAAATTTTAAATTACACAATTTCTATTGTTTTTAATATTTATATGCTCTTAATAAGTTAAAGATTTTAATATTTTTTAACTAATTTTTAATACTGTAACCAAACTATGGAAAATTTAAGTCATTTGAAAAATATTATTCGAGTTGAAAAATATTTTCCAATAAGTTATTTTTCTGAAATAAATGGAGCCTTAATGTGAACAAAATTGAATTCGAAGCTAACACTACAGAGATAGCAGAAGTGCTTAAGTGCACCTGAGAGAGTTGAGGGACTAAGATCATTTTAGCGTGTTAACCAAGTCAAAATTCCATCTCTATAAATTATAGTACTATCAAAACAGGCCTACGTCCGCGAACAACTGTGATCGCCTGTAATTTGTTCTGATATGGACAGAAAAATTGAGGCCCATTTTCAAAAAGGGCTTTTTTACCCAACCTGTTTTTTATCGAAGCCCACGCAGGCCAGCTGAACGGGTTTGCAGGGGCCTGCTATAGAACAATATATATGTACGTATCATAAACTTTAAAATAAAAAGGGGAATAAGCCTAATGGAAATCACACTAGAAAACTTCTGGCGGTCCTAGGTTCGATTCTTAGAGGCATTTCTTTCTTCTCTACACGTCAAGGCCTTAAAGTAATAAAAATTCAAGAAAGTAGTAAAGTTAAAAAAAAATATAAAGAAAGAAAGAAAAGATAGACTCTCAAAACAGAGATGTTTGGGCCCGCGCGGGTCGGATTTTAATATTAGAGGTTCATTTTTTAACGAGCTTTTTTGGCTCAGCCCGTTTTGGTATCAAGTCCGTGCAGGCCAGACCGTTTTGACAGTGCTAATATATTGTACCACTAGGTAACATAGTATTTATGAAAGCTTTTAAAGGTTAAGAGAATTTTTTATGAAATATTAAACAATCTAATATTTAATATTTCACAGAGATTAATCCTTTTTTTTTTTTTTTACAATCATATTGTAACGTCCCATTTTTCTATTGAATCGAGTCGTTGCTTAGAGTCGAGTCGGGCTGATCCAAAACCCGGTTCGATTCATTAGATTCTAGAGTGGGCTAGAATGGGTTGAAATTGAAATAAGGAAAAGAAGTGGACTTACTTGAAGGAAACAAAAAGATCAAAGTATAAGGATTAGGACTTGCTTGCACGAAAGTGTAAAGTTGAGGTATTGAGTTGTATCATTTTGACACTTGAGGTACCATTTGGTAATTTTCACAAAAATCAATGACATTCTAGAGACTACCCGTGGATTCCATTTCATTTTCATTTCTTCATCCTTATCTTCATCTTCTTCCTCTACCTTCCTCTTATACTTTCTTTTCTCCATCACGTTTAATGGTGGGGAAGATTTTAATGGGAGCTAAGCATTAATTCAACTTCTATTCTATCCAAGAGAGGTGAGCCAAAGGTAGAAGGAAGCTAAAAGAAGAGCTTAAGCTTAATGGCGTAAAGGTGTGCTATCTCTTTTAGTTTAATTCATTTCCTTGCATGATAATTTGTGTGATGTGTTGAAATGAGGAGATATGTGGTTTAATGTTGAGAAAGATGACTGAAAATGGTGGAAAAGCATGAGATGAAATGAATAAATGAAGTAGAGATTGAGTTTTTACTGAAACAGGTTTTGCTGGAAAAGTAACTAGTAACTTCACCATGATTTTTGCCCTATTTAATGATGGAATTAGGAAGTGTCATAGAAGAGTTATTTGTTTCCCTATGTGTTAGCTTTACGTGGGCTTTTGAATCACTCAATTTGAAGTTGTATATTGAGAGTTATGGCCAAAAGAACACAGACAGCACAATCTGGAAATACGTCGCGCGCTCGCGCGGTCTGGAAAGCATCTCGCGCTCGCGACTTTGCCCTGCGCGCTCGCGATTTGTGTTTTCATGCATTTTGGACTTCGTTTTCTATACAATTACATTCCTTTGCTCAACATGCATGCATCCAATCATTGTAAAACAAAAATATAACATAAGAACATGGATTAAAACAACATGTAAGCATTTATACGATGTGAAATCAAATCAATATGATGAACTATGACGTTGTGAAACCATTTATGTGCTATTGTGTTACATTGTTGACATGCTAATCTTAAGCTCCATTGAGGTTAGGTAGAAACCATGTAGATAAGGCTATATCGCGACATAGAATAGCAGATCTGCGCCCCATACAGTTTGGAACTCCGGCTACAGGCCGTTGAGTGGATATGATTAAACCGTGCGGTGCAAATCCGGTTAGGGGCACCAAAACGGACAATATTGGCATAGGCGAATCCGGTTCGGGGCCTATAGCATACAGTTTCACCCAGTTTCATACAGTTTATCTTATCACTTCGGTTTCACTATAACCTTATGGAGCTATACAGTTATATCGACTACAAATTGCATAATCATACAGTATACTAAACAGCAAGAAAGATCATTAAGGGAAAATGAAAGTATCATGATATGTGTGCTTACATTCCATATGTGAGTAAATGTTTAGTTCTACATATGTATGTGCTTATATGTTTCTTCATTCATTGTGATATTCACTGAGTTTAATCAAAGTTGCAGAGTTCATACAACATAAAGAACATCAGGTAAGATTATGAAAGTATCATGTTATATATGCTTACAAGTTTATTTATTTAATTCTTACTGAGCCATACAGTTTTGAAATGTTGTTAATCATACCTTATATGTTGTGACTAAAGTGCATCAGTCATACAACAGAATGAACAGCAAGTAAGACAATGGAAATATAATGTTATGTATTCATACATGTTTATTGATTTCATTCACACAGCATAATGAATAGCAGGTAATAGCAGGTAAGATCATGATAGTATCATAAGGTGTGAGTTAAGGTTCATGTAAAGGAGTTATGAGATAATTAGAACTAAATTATTGATGTTTATGAATTAGAAGTTTATTCGTTGCTATAAAGAGACATTTACGTTGAAATTTACTGATTCTATGATGATCAATGTTTTATGAAATTTGTATTTTAAGTTAGTTGCCATCACACTTTGTTAAGTATGTGAGTTATGAGCACCACTGAGTTTTATACTCAGCGCGTTGATCCTTATCACGCGCAGGTTGAAGATTGTGATTGCTACTAGAAGACTTGAAGAGTACTATCAAAGCAGAAGTGATTAATTTGGGAGTAGTAGATTGAGAATTATATAAGTAAGAATTATGGCATGTATTAAAATTTATGGCATGTATAATTACTATGTTTGTTAGAGCTTATGTGATTGTAAATATAATTGAAACATGTAATTATTTTGGTGTAAGTAGTTGGAGATAAGAATAATACTTATGAAATGATTGAAGATGAAATAGTTTACTAATTGGTATGATTAGGTCATGAAAAACTTGATATAGATTCTGAATGAAATTAATTGCTAGATATTAAATGCTATTGAGGATTTATACAATTATGAAAAGATATATAAAGTGTTATTGTGTTATAATGATTATTTGGAGATGATGGAAGTCTGAAGTTTAATTGGGAGTGTTTTGTACTCATATTTAGCATACAGGATGATATCAGCATGACAAGACAAAAGTTCAACCAGATTGTAGCGTCTCGGCTCGGTTCATTCGGGTTAAAACCCTAGAATTAATGTTTGCCTCTACTTTGAGGTTTATTGGTCAATTAATTTCGATTTTAGGGTTTTAATCCCTCTTATTACCATTGATTCTAGTGTTTTTATTCGGTATACATTTGATTTGTGCTTAGATTCAATAGAATCAAGCATTACCTTGATTGATTTGTGGAGTGTTTCCACTTTATCTTATCATTGATTACTTGATATTTGGAGTATTTCTAGTTTGATGACCTGATATTTGGATTGGTCTTTTGAATATGTTGACCTTGACGGTTGATCATTGTTAATCTCTTCATACTTGTAAATCTTGTTCTTATGTTTTTTTTTTATTTTCTGTCCTCTTCTTTCACGCTCAAACTCAAAATCATGTCATTCAGTCACCGGTTTCTTCTTTTTTTTTTTTTTCATATCTCCTGTTGTTTATTTTCTGTTTGGAAGCTAAAATTAACTTAGTAAAACATAAAAAAAAAAAATCCATGGCTTTTATGATATGGGGAACCTGATTCTAAAGCTTAAGGTGTTGTTCTTTTGAAAGTATTGATGCTTAAATAATCAGTTGTATAATATTTTGAGGGAGCAACTGGCACTATAATGCAAAATGGATGTTTCGAAGACCATTGGTGATAGGAAATCAAGGGAATGTGATGCAAAATCGAAGGAATTCACTATGTTTGTGAATGATTCTATATGTGTTGATTCATGGAATTCATGGATTCAAAGTTCATTTTATAGATTTTTTTTGAGGATATTTCTATTTTGTCCAGTTGGAACTTCAACAAAGAAATGCTTCATAGGTATTTTCAGTTTTGGTTAGTTATATGGAGCCTTGGAAGATTGGATTAGATGATTTTGTGGAGCTAAATACCATTGTAGATGGACTGGGGAAAGGTTTGATTAAGAAAAATGAAAGAAGTACAAAGGAAGGGTATTTATCACTGTGACAAGATTATATGTTGTCTTATTACTTGTACTACAGTCCCTTGATTATATACTTCAATTGGGTTTATCTGAGAGTGATGCTGATGGATTTTTCTCGCATAAGAATTGGAACAAAGATTGCAGACTCTTTAGTAATGGAGAGGATGGTGGACAAGAGCCCCATCAATTGTTTAAATTGCATGCAGAAGATGAGTTAGAAGCTAACTTTAGTGATAAAATTGCACACAACATTCAGCTTGTAGATTCATAGAGTGTGGACCTGCAAAGATTACACAGATGGTGTTGTGTGGCATTGGTTTTTGGTTTTTGAAACTTGGTGCCACAGTAGTGAGGTTAATAAGAAATACCATTTTAAAAAACAATTATACATATAGAGGATATATATATATAATAGGTGTTTATCTATATGCAAGTTGAGCATTAGCATGCTCAATTTGAGGAGGGCGTGTTAAGATTATTAGATAGTAAGATATTTATTCATATATTTAGTTGTATATAAATACTTATATTTTCAATAAACAAAGTGAGAGAGAGTTTATTTTTTATCCAAATATCAAATCTCATTAGATAGTTTGTTAAATGCATGTAACAGTCAATCGGGCAAAAATCGTCTCAGTATACTTAATCCCATGATCCAAATCCTAACATGCCACAAGATAGAAAAGATTTCCTCATCATGTTTTTCTCAAAATTTAATAAAAGAACCTTTAGAAAAAAAGAAAATTCCCTTTCCTTTTAAAAGTTCATTAATGGTTATAGATGCAAAAATTTCATGTTATCACAAGGATAAATTTCTAAAGCATCAACTATAGATCCTTTAGCCTCCTTTTTGCAAAAAGTTCCTTCTTGAGTCTTGAAATTTGACAGTGATTTTCGCAAGTGTACAAAATCACTAGGCGTGCCCCTGAGATTTTGACTTGGATTAAAAACTACTAGAGATTTTGACTTCACTTAATTCTATCCAATTTATTTTATTAGTTTGTTAATCAATTTTAATCAATTTTAGGGAAACAACCCTAAAATCACCAATAGTGAAATCAAACATGAATTAAATCATTAAGTTTTATGGTTTGTTTATGAATTCATAACCTAAGGTTGTTAACTTATGAAAATCCTCCATGAGTCAAATCATATAGCTTCCGCATCAAGTTATTATTCTTATGTAATTTATTACCTTTTTCATATCAAAAACCCTTCTTCCGATAGTGATTAATGAAATAAATCAATCCAAGGGAGAAACTCTGCCTGGAAGCATTAAGCTCAATAATAAATTATATTTTGAAAAAAGAAAAACAAATCTAATATTATAATTTGGAAAAGAAATTAAGGTACATCAAATTCCTAGTATGAGAGTTTAGTTCGAGATAATAATTAAATAAAACTCAATTAAACTTGATAATAATTCCATAATCAAAGTGAATAATGAAAAGTAAAAACAAGATAAGAGTTTAGAGATAAAAACTAGTCAAATAACGTGGGCGGCTTCCTTCAATCTTCACACAATGCTTGATCACTTGAAGTCTTAAAGAGAGAAGAATAATAAAACAAAAGATTATAGAACCAAAGATCCCTTTACAATGAATTGGTTCTCTCTTTATATAGACTTCCTAGGAGAAAATCTGACTTCGTTTAGGAAATTGAGTCTTCATTACATACGAAATCTTTTGAAAATAAGAAATTGTTTAGGCTTTGAATTTCTTCTTAATTAGGACTCCCCCATGCGCTTAAATAGGATTAAAAGTTGATCTGCATGTCAGGAAATCATCTTATGTGGGCCCATGTATGTAGTAGGGATTGGCTGGCGTTCGCAACCCAAAATAGGACTTGATTCGCAACATGAGCGTGTTGTTCGGCACTGTCAGGGCGTGCAGGAGCTTGAGTTCTAAGGATGGTTCAACACGGGCCGTGCTCAGGCGCACGTCTAGAGAAGAATCTATGGCATGGGCGTGCTAGGCTCTGAGTCTTCATGATGGAATGCAGCATGGACCGTGCTCAGTTAAGCACACCTTTGGATTGATGGCTTCTTGCGGTACGGGCGTACTAGATAGCACGGCTTGGGCGTGCTAGGGCCTGAGTCTCCACACTGATTTCCCTTGATTCTAGCATAGGTGTGCTGAGCCTAGGTGTTCTACTTAATTTTGCTTATTTTCTGTGCCAAAATCCTACAAATTTCCTTAAGATCAAGCAGATTATATTTCAAGGAGGCTTTGATGAAAAATATAAATGAACTTTAATAAAAAAACCAACTAAAGTAATAAAAACTACTAAAAATCCTAATAGAAATTATATTAAAAATACCATAAAAATAACATTTATCAATATAGATCCTTTAGCCTCCTTTTTGCAAAAAGTTTCTTCTTGAGTCCTGAAATTTGTCTACTACCATTATTACCTATCCTGTAGTTCACATCTGTATCGGCTTATAGGCTACAACTGTATTTCTTACAACTTATTATCACTCCACATCTGGTTACCCTCTTTAAATTGAAACTATTCACTTCTCTTCTCAATCCTTTCTTTCCTAATTATTATTCATAAATTTCTGATTTCACTTTATCTTCAACATGTAATTAGCAAAGGCCTATCCAAGTTAAAGATAATCGTTCTTGTCAAACGATTCAAATTTTCTAATTACCTTATAAACATCTAACTAATTTTTTACTCCATTTATCTCCATACAGTTAATATTTCCATTCTTTATTAGTCATTTCACCATACTAACCTTTCTATTCAATCTTTGCACTTCATTTACTTTATTTAATCTAACTTCATCAATTTTGTTTGTCTAACCACTTATATCCCACTCATTAAGATTCTCTACTCTTTTCCTTTCTCCAAATTTAATTTTATCTCTGTGATTTACCATCAATGTTTATAAAGATGAGATTATTAAATATACTTAGACTTTAAGAACCAAAATAATAGTGACCCTTATGCACATGCATTCCATAGTATATTGTATTCACAACACATTCCAGAAAACTTATCTTAAAACTAAATCAAATCAGATCTTTCCTTAAAAAACTTATCACAAATAAAGGAAGTTTTAGAATTGATTAAAATAAAATCTCATAAGATGTCATAATGAAGGTAGTAAAATAACTGCATACTTATGAAAGTTTTATCATACCTTTTCAGAACCAGAATTCAATGGGAATCTCAGATAACTCAAGATGCTTTAAAAAGTGAGTATAATACTTTCAAACATTCCAACATGAACTGTTTCTTGAAAACCTCATTCAAATATTTTCTAGCATTGGCATGTCAGTTCGATTGGGGTTTAGAGCATTCTAGTGGAATGCTTCCCATCCTATAATTGCTTGCGTATCATATCTGTAATATGTTCTCCTTCATTTTCCATAACACTTGGGTCTCTCGAATCTATATCCATTACTTATATTGCTTGTACTTAACCCAATATTCTCTACTTGTTTAAAATATTCATCTTATCTCTAATACTCCTCAATTCAAAGATTTTCAGTAAAATCATTTAAATCATGGCCTTAAAATTGTCACTTCTAGTGAAATCATCTTGAGCAATTCCTCAAATATCTACACACCAGTTTGATCATATACCATTTATTGGGTCTTTAACTATTTGGGTCCATTTCCACAATTTTTCTTTTTCATTAAAGTACTCAAGAGTCCTATACTCTTGATATAGTTATAACTTATCTTCTGTATCAAGTCTGTCCTTTCAAATCATTCAAGTCTCCATACTTTTAACTTAACATTAAGCTCTAGCCATGCTTATGATCATTTCATCTAATTGTCTAATTCACCTTGCCCCGTGATATGTATAGATAGCTTCTCAAATACAATTATCTTCATATTATTATATAATATATTTCCTATATATAAATGGGCACTCAATTATAGACAATCAATAACAACGATTGCCCATTTGCCATTGTCAGTGGTTTCATAATTATAATATCAATATCTCTCAATATATATTCGATATCTATTCTAACTTCCAACTCTAAGGTAACCATAATTTGCCACATAATGAACATCTCAAACAGCGAAGTCTCTCATTATTACTACTGATACTACAAGTATATCCATTCATAATTTGCCACATAATGAACATCTCAAGTTGTCTCCTGACATTATTCTATTTACCACAGAAATAAATTTCATATAACAAGAATTGCACTGGATAATCAAGTTAATCCATTCCCCTTCAGTGTTTCTCTATTCGTAGATCTAGAAAATGGTTCCTATTTTGGTACATGCAGTTACTGGAATAGACTATTTTTATTGTTATTTACCATACTCATGTTTAGTTCCTCTCACTCATAGTTTATCAATTTATACAATAGTTATAAGTTTTCCCACCTCACAGGGTCTAGTGCGTCCACCATCCCTTGGGAGGGAAAATCACCAAGTTTCTCTTCTTATGTTGGTTGCAGCCGATCCTAACATAAAGAAATTCTTAGTCCATACCTATTCCATAATGGCTACAATAACTTTTACTCTATTTGATCCAATCATAACAACAAGGGAGATACCAAAGTAGAAGTAAAGGAGACTAAGAAAGACGAGATGCAATTCCTTATGCTCCGCAGTTACTTATACAACAATGATCTTATGTTCTGATACCAACTTTGTCACGACCTAAAATCCATGGGTCGGACTGACACTAGGGCCCAGGTAAGCTTAAGGCCCCCGAAGCCCATAGTAAGCGTAACTCGCTTTAATCCATTTCTTTAAAGCCAATTCCAGGAACAATAAATCCACAATACGAAATTGTTAAATCATACTATCGAATCGTATCTCTGGCCCAGCTTCTATTTTTCAAATAATTCATAGCTCGGGCCTGTATTTCATATACCATTTACTTCGTCCATAATAAAGGCAAATTGGGCCAATTGTATTTTTAGAGAGTCAATCAAAAAATTCCATAGGTTTATTGAACAATACACTGATAATTCTTACATTGTAAATTGTAATACTTGACTCTCTATCTAGGGAGCTTAGTATACAGATGAATACATTCTTATACACAATTCTATATACTCAAATGTTATCAAAAACTGGGAATTTCTACTTTAACTTTGCGGGAAAAGAAGCAGAGCTTAGAACCAGCACAGTGTCTATCTCCTCGGAAAAAATATAAGGAGGGGTGAGTATCACAAACTCAGTGAATAATAATAAATAATACATAACTTAAACAGTCACGCAAAATGCTTTTCAACTTATATAATGAGCATTCGTTCAACCAAGCGCATAACACATCGTTAACAACCATAATGATATCACTTTCAAACAATCACATCAAATAGAGATTGGTCAGTAGCATCATTATTTTCTCATTTCACAAGTAATTTGATAATCATATTTCATGATAAAGGAGCCCATTCCTTTATCGGGGCATGAGGAGTCCATCCCCCATTACGAATCGAGGAGCTTATCCCCTAGTTATGAGCCGAGGAGTCGATCCCATACATGGCCAAAGGGTCTATTTCTCACTTGACCAGTCCTCTCATTATTTTTTCATTCTCTTTTTCATTACCATAAGGAAACTACCCTGTGGTTTTGCCATAACATCCATTTCATTCTAATTTTACTCGTAAACAAACCACAGTATAACCATATCGCAAGTATTCCAATCAACTCATATGATATAGCAAATTGCATAGGAGATCAATAAACACATATAAGTATAATTATGGAATGTATATAACTATATAATTTTTATACGCTTATAATTTTATAATTTATATGATAGATCATATTGTAAATAATGTTATTTTCATAATATAACATTACAAGAGTGAAGGTTGAACATCATTTGTAAATATATATATTTATAAAATACGAAATGGTTAATGCATGTATGCAAATGATGGTATGCATCATTTATTATTACTCACAGTAATAACAGATAGAGCAAGCTTTAGCTTGAATTTTGATCAGTAGGAGCAGTAGACAAACTCGGATGATTGATTAAGAATCGAATTTTGGACTCAAGTTTAGTATATAATTCTCAAACTTCTGCCTCCTGAGGGTTTTGCCGGAAACTCCCCGGCCAGTCGCCGGACAGCCGCCGTCGTCTATGGTAGCCAAAAAGTCGCGGCTGCTCAAAATCGAGCACTCTTCACACCATCTAGCTTGGATTTCACTCAGGAGTCCATTTTTGGCGTTAGTTAGGCGAGATCAGTCCTCTAGCCAGTCAGAACGAGCTTAATAGGAGCCAAGTGTCATCGTTAACATCAATGTTGATCAGAGAAAAGAGACTGCAACTCGCATATCTTATAGGTCTCACCGGAGTCGCGAGCAAGGAGAGAATGCCACAACAAGCGATGACCAGAGGGGTTCGATGCTAAGCGGCAATCAAAAACCGAAGTCGAAGCCGCAACTGCTGCGTTCTCCAGAAACAAAAGCAGAGAGAGAAACTGGGAGGTGATGGTGTAATGAACGATGGTCCGTTGGACCTATCTCAGGTGGTCAGAAAACGAAGAGAGGAAGAGAGAGAGAGAGTGGCTGACTGCCACTTGATCGAAACAGAGGAAAGAAGAAGAAGAAAGAAAGAAAAGAAAAAAAAAAAAAGAGAAAGAAGATTCTAGGGTTTATGGGTAATTTGGTTCGATTGAACTGGGTTTGGTCCAACTCAACGATTTCGTCTAGTTTTCATCTGATTTACAGATTTTTCATCAGGTTTTCATCTTATTTATAGATTTTCTTCTGGTTTGAAGGTTTTAAACTTATTTATGGACCTAATTTAGCAATAAATGAATATTTTCCTTCAAATTTTGTTGTCTAATCTCATTGTTTGGCATTAAAAATAAATTTTTAAATGGAAAATCTATGAAATTTTATTTTTGGGGTATTTTATTGTAATTGTACCCCTGTATTTTATACAAAAAAAAAAAAATCCACTACACTATGTTACACTTCCGCACAATATTTATAATTTTAGAGTACAAATCAAATGAAAAACTAACGGTCTAAAAAAAGAAGTCTCTCTTCAATTATTTGGTTACTAAGAAAAATTACCTTCATCTAAGAAAATCAACAACAAGGACAAACCTAAGAACCAAAATCTCTACTATTTCCAAAATCAAGAACCAATCACCACCCCAAAAGGCTTCGCTTACAAAAATAAAATAAGTATGGAAAAGACCAGAATTTTAATTGAGAAAATTAAATTATAATTTTTGGAGAAGATAGTTTGTTAAATGCATGCAACAATTAATCGGGCAAAAATCGTCACAGTACACACCTTAGCTTGTCCTTCTTTCTTGGGCTCTTCATTAAAAGCACTACCTGTCTATCTCTTTCTTTAATTTTCAGCATCAAGAAAACTTTCATTTTGGAACAACTATGGATTACATGCTATGGATGCATTTCCTCTTCCTTCACATTTTGTTTGGAAAGGAGAGGGAGGAAAACAATGAAGAAAATAATGAGAAATTGTTAATTTTCTTTCCATAGTTATTTTACACCCTTGTGTTTGGATAATGATGAAGGAAAGAAAATAAATTAATTTTCCTTTATTTGGGAAAGGACAAAATTATAGAGGAAAAAAAATATTATTATTGATATTTTATTATTTTAACCTCACCTATCTTTTTAACAATGTATCTTTTTTTTCCCTTTTTGATAAAAAATAGATACAATATCAATCTAATTTAACTTAATACCTTAATTCTATTGTGTAATTATTTAATTAATATAAAAATAGTAAAGGCAACTGGAGTAAACAAAAATCAAGATAAATTAAAATAAAAATATCAAAACACAAATCAAATTTAACCACAAAAAGAAAAAATAGAAAAAAAAATAAAATCATATCCTCTACTCAATCTAATTCAAATCAAAGAATAAAAATAAAAGTTTAGGTATTTCGTTAATTGCATAAAAATTAGAGGAACTCATACTTTTCACCATTATTTTCTCTCCTAAACGAAGAGATTCTATCTGTATGGGCCAGGGAAGAAAATAAATTAATTTTTCCTTCCTTCATTATTTTTTCTTATTTTTCAAATAAGGTAAAATTATTTTTCACGTCTATTTTCCTCAAACATTTTCATTCTTTCAAAAAAATACCTCTATCCAAATAGACTATATGAATTTGTGTGGTGGGAGTGACGGTGCCATATATGGGCCTTCGGCTATGAGGTCTGCAGTAAAGTTGATGGTCTGAGATAAGGGAAGCAGAGTGGTATGGACACAATAGAACACAATAGTACAAAGAGTATTTTTGGCTTAATTTTAAATTCTATCTCTTTCTGCCCTTCTTTTTCCTATTGATTTAATGGCAAAAAATACTAAAATATAACGAAATGACTAAATGTTATGATAGACTAAACATATAAGGATTTCAAAAAACATTTTTAAAAAAATAGATATGAAGTAGTTGTATTTCGATACAGGAACGTAATAGTAATTTTTCTTAATAGAAAATTGCCAAATGACATAAAAATATTTAAAAGATAAGATGTTCACCTATATGTAAGTTACTATACTTCCATTAACAATTAACTACTAGCATAATGATAGTACATAAATTGTACAGTTGAATTATTATTTAGTTTTTTTTGCAAAGTGCCATTAAAATTTTGATGAAGTAGCGTTAAACTTTTTTCTCTTTTGTGCCATTAGGGATTCCTTACAGATATACAAATGTTAATGAAATTATAGATTTATGAATATAATATTGAAATTTTTATGATTGTGTTAATATTATTTCTTAATACTCTCTCCGTCTCATTTTATTTGCTTTGGGAGATTTCTAAATTAGATACCCATGATAACCTTTATGATCTTTGGTTAAATGAGGGACTTTTATTAATATCTTCAATGAATTAATGGTAAAAAAAAAAGGGAAATTAACTTTTATTGACTAAATTCTTAATACGTGTATTTTATCAACCATGCAAATAAAACTGTACGGAGAGAGTAATATTTTATATTTTTAATTTTACATAGAAGAATTTATGCGCAGTTATTATTATTTTTATTTTTTGGGAAGAAAACAAACTATTAAAAAGAATAGAAGAATGCTAAACAAGGATGGACCAAAGTCGAAGCTCTAGCAAAACTATGAGCAACCATACTCACACAAGTATTTTGCCAACAAAATAGGATAGTTTTACAATCCAAATAACCAAACCAAGTAATCTAGTAGAAAGACGAGCATAAATAATATTTTGGGAATCAAGGAAATAGTCCCAGCAGAAGGCTAATGAGTATCAATCCAAGAGAGACAAGACCGAAGAGTCTGAGCTTCAAATACGACTGATCTGCCCCTCCAAATCCTCTATTACTGCTCCAAAGCTAAGAAACCCAACTGCATGAAAATAATGTTACTGCAAAGCATCTTTAAATTTTTCCTGAAGCTTGTATTTTTCTGTAAAATCACTGTAATTCTTTGTGCTTTTTCCTGAAGTTTGTAATTCCTCAAAAGTTGCATTTTCTTTTTTAAAAGTTTTGTTTCAAAAAGTCGAAAGTACTCTACAAGCAAGGACGTCAAGATCATAAAAGGAAGAATACGTTCAATGAACAAGAGAAGTCAAAGCTTCAAATCAAATTAAGTCTCCATTGATACTAATTATATTGACTTGGTTATAACCTGTTATATATTTTCCAATTCATGAACTGAGAAATTCCAATAATGCCTGTATTCAGTTCTTCTATTCTTAATTTTTGCAAAAGACTAAATTTTAGACTCCAATATTTTGATGCAGACTGTGAGTTTGGAAATTTGAAGCAATTGCGACTACTTGGAAATTTTCATCTGACAGAACCCTTTTCTCAATCATTAGGACCTTTGAGTTTTAATGGTAGCTGAATTTTTGCACAAAATGTTGCAATCAAAGGATGCTTCCTTTGCATTTGCTGAGAGACAGTAATATTGTTGGTCAAGCTCCAAGAAAGGGAAAGTTTATTTCTTTAAATTCATGATCTTCAATGCATGGAGTACAAACCTCCATTAATTAGCTTTAGCTGTTCAAAAAAAGTTATGGAAAACTTAATGAGAAGTACCACTATTACATTCTTTCTGTTCCAAGCAACCATTATTGGTCTTGAATTCTACCGGGGAAGCTCCACTGGAGGGTGCATCCAGGGGGAGAGAGAAGCTCTTTTGAAGTTAAAGCATGATCTTACTGATCCATCAAACCGGCTTGGATCTTGGGTTGAGGAGGCAGATTGCTGTAGATGGTATGGAGTTATTTGCCATAACCGGCCATGTCTTTGAGCTCCATCTTGAATGTTTTTCTGAAGATGAGTATTATGCCTCTGGTGCTACCGCATATTATGGAGAATACCTTGAGAAATCAGCATTTAGAGGTAAGATTAGTGATTCTTTGCTCAATTTGATGAATTTGAAATATTTGGACTTGAGCAATAATAATTTTGGAGGAATTCCATTTCCTAAATTCCTTGGCTCTATGAGGAGTTTAAGACACCTTAACCTTGATACTACTGGATTTGGGGGAATTATTCCTTATCAAATTTGCAAGTCTTAGTGTCCGTGGTTTTTTGTTTGAATGTTATGTTGAGAATTTTCATTGGCTTACTGGTATGGTTTCATTAGAATTTCTTGATTTTAATCTTGTAAACCTCAGTCAAGCATCCCATTGGTTGAATATGATCAACACTCTGCCTTCTCTAGTAGAACTACACATTTCATATTGTCGTCTCCCTAATGTTTCTCCTCTCCTAGAAGTCAACTTTTTATCACTTTCCATCCTTGATTTGTCAGGTAAGTTTTTGCAATTTCCAGTGTTCGATTCTGTTCAAAACATAACTTGGCTTAAGGCACTCGATCTATCTTCAAATTATTTAAATTCGTCAATACCCAACTGGCTATAAAGTTTTAGCCATCTTGAACTCCTCAACCTTTGCGACAATCAGTTGCAAGGAAAAATTGCAAGTGGTATTGGAAAGCTAACTTCTCTTGTCAGTATCGATTAATCTTTCAATAACATTGATGGAAAAATTCTTAAATCATTCAAAAGTCTTTGCAATTTAAGGTCAATCTTTTTGTGGCAAGCCAAATTAGGCCAAGAGATAAATGACGTCTTCGAGACTCCGTTACCTTGTGTCTCAAATACGCTCGAGGTACTAGACTTAAAAGATTGTCGTCTATCTGGTCATATCCCCAATTGCATTGGGCACTTTAAAAATCTAGCCAACCTTGCTCTGTCAATTAATTCCATCGCTGGTCCAATTCCTATCTCTATAGGAGATTTGAAATCCATGGAAACACTAGACCTTTCTCAAAACAACTTGAATGGAACTCTCTCTGTGAGCATTGGAGGACTTACGGAGTTAGAAGATCTAAATCTTTCTTATAATGCATTGGAGGGTGATGTTTCTGAAATTCATTTTGAAAATTTCGCTAAATTGTGGGGGTTCTATGCTTCTGGGAACAAAATAAGGTTGAGAGTTAGTCCTAACTGGAAACCCCCACCCCATCTTCGCGAGATGGATTTAGGATATTGGAGTATTGGTCCTCAATTTCTCCACTGGGTTCAATCATTGAAGGACTTCCGGTATCTAAATTTGTCACACTCAGGAATTGGTAGCCCAATTCCTATTTGGTTTTGGGACTTGTCTTCTAATATGTATTACATAAATATATCTCACAATCAAATCAGTGGAGTAATTCCAGATAAACCAACCACCCTTACTAGAATTGATGGATTTGATAAAATATGGGTGGACTTGAGTTCAAATAATTTCCAAGGCCCCTTGCCAAACATCCTCTCAAACGTGAGAGCATTATATCTTTCCAATAATTCATTTTCAGGGCCCATATCCAAGTTCTTTTGTTATAAGATGCACAAGCCGAGTAATTTGAGAATTCTTGATCTTGGAGAAAATCTTTTATCAGGAGAGATGCCAGATTGTTGGATGAAATGGAAAAGTTTGGAGTTTATAAATTTAAACAATAACAAACTAGGTGGAAACATTCCCTGGTCCATTGGAACTTTAACCATGCTTAGATCATTGCACCTCAGCAACAATAGCCTCTCTGGTAAAATTCCATTATCACTTAGAAATTGCAAAAAATTATCCACACTGGACTTAGGTGAAAATGAATTGGTCGGAAAAATTCCAACATGGATTGGAGAAACATTTCCGAACATGGTTATTTTCAGTCTTCGCACAAATAAATTTGATGGCTGTTAGGATTATAACTAATCCCGAGTGGGCCCGCGGAAAAATACCGATGGTAAAAGTAAAATAAAATTACTATTACCACATATATCTCCAATAATTAAATATTGACGATCGAATCCACCAGAAATAATAATCACGGTAAAAAATTAAACAATTACCGTAAATCCCAGATGAAAAATAAGAACACCGAGATTTACGTGGTTCACCCTTCAACTGTTATGGGCTACGTCCACGGGACAAAAACTCCGAATAATTCTTCTACTAAAAATAGTAGGTACAAAAGAGATTACAAAAAAAAATAGTGGTACTCTAAGTGTTTAAAAAAAAAAACACCCCAAAAAAAATTACAAACCTCACTATTTTCTCTCTTTCCCAATTTTAGGAACCCTTTCCTAAAATTTTCTACACTTAACTATGTATAATGCTTCTATGTTTTAGTACGCCTTAAGTTGAAGAAAACTTCTCCTATTTACAGGAGAAGTGGATGCCTTAATGGATGCGTTTACGCAATTAACGCATCCATTTTCATTTTGTAGGTACAACTGTCTTTGAATTTTTTTTTCTTAAACAACACGTGTTTTTCTCCTTTTATTTTTTTTTTCTTCATTCAAACGTGTGTGGGTCCCACACATTTGAATCTTCCTTTTTTTCTTTCAAAATTGTTTGGGTCCCTCATGTAGGAGGGACCCCACAACAATTCTTCCCCTCCCGACTACATGGTGGGACTCTCCATCCCTGCTGCTTTGACACACAGCTCGAACTTCTCCTTCGGAACGACCTTTGTCAATATATCCGCAGTATTTCTGTCTGTGTGGATTTTTCGCAACTGAAACTGCTTCTCTTCAATGGCAAGTCTAAGCCAATGATATCTTACATCAATGTGATTCGTTCGTGCATGATACATAGTATTTTTGCTCAAGTCTAACGCACTTTGACTATCATAATAAACTATATATTCTTCCTGCTGCACACCCAATTCTTGAAAGAATCGCTTTAACCAAAGCATTTCCTTTCCTGCTTCTGTTGTTGCAACGTACTCTGCTTCAGTCGTTGATAACGAAACACATTTTTGTAATCTTGACTGCCATGAAATAGCTCCCCCTGAAAATGTAAATAGGTATCCTGATGTAGATTTTCTTTCATCAAGATCACTGGCCATATCTGCATCTGTGTAATCAACAAGTGCAGACTTTTCACCTCCAAAAGTTAAACATAACTTTGAAGTTCCTCTCAGGTATCTGAAGATCCACTTCATTGCTTCCCAATGTGTCTTCTAGGGATTTGACAGAAATCGGCTCACAACGCCAACTGCATGAGCGATATATGGTCTTGTACACACCATTGCGTACATCAAACTTCCGACCGCTGAAGAATATAGAACATTTGACATAACTCCTTTTTCTTTCTCTGTTGATGGGTAGGATTTCTTACTCAACTTGAAGTGAGGGGCAAGCGGAGTGCTAACTGGTTTAGCATTCTTCATATTGAACCTCTCTAGAACTCGTTCAATATATTTTTCCTGCGATAACCATAACCTACAGGACTTTCTGTCTCGAATAATCTCCATTCCGAGAATTCGCCTTGACGATCCCAAATCCTTCATGTCAAATGCTTTTGACAAATCACTCTTTAACTTGCTAATCATATGTGCATCTGGTCCAACGATTAGCATATCATCAACATATAAGAGAAGGATGATAAATTTACCATCAGGGAATTTCTGAACACATACACAAGGATCTGCATCTGTCCTTTTGTAGCCTTGATTCACCATGAAAGAATCAAACTTTTTATACCACTGTTGCGGTGCTTGTTTCAACCCGTACAAGCTCTTCTTCAAGCGACAAACCATGTCCTCTTTTCCCTTGACCTTGAAACCTTCTGGTTGTTCCATATAGATTTCTTCCTCTAGATCCCCATGCAAGAATGCGGTCTTTACATCAAGCTGCTCCAACTTAAGATTCAAACTGGCTACTAGACCTAGCACAACTCAAATAGAACTCATTTTTACAACTGGAGAAAAAATCTCATCAAAGTCAATACCTTTCTTTTGAGTAAAGCCTTTGACGACCAATCGAGCTTTGTATCTCACTAGGTTACCACCATCTTTCTTCAGTTTGTACACCCATTTATTCTTGAGTGTTCTCTTCCCTTTTGGAAGTTTCACCAGCTCATACGTGTCATTCTTTTTTAAAGAATTCATCTCCTCTTGCATGGCTTTTGTCCAGCAATCTTTGTCTTTGCAAGATTGCACATCTTGGAAGCTCTCTGGCTCCCCCTCATCAGTAATCAAAATGTAATCAGAACTAGGGTACCTTGTAGATGGTTGGCGCTCTCTGGTTGACCTTCTTAACTGAGGTTCAACTCCTTCTGGTGTAATGGGGTTCTCTGGCTCCCCCTGCTCAACACCTTCTGCATCACTGTTATCATCTACAATTGTTTCTTGATCCCCTACGACTGGCTCTTCTTCTTCTTCTTGTTCTGATTCTGGCATTCCTCCTCTTGTGGCATCTTCTGTAGGAATGCTTCTTGGTGTAATATCAATAACACCATCACTTGTGGATTCTTCACAAGTTGTATCTGTCACGATCTCATTCTCGTGGAATACTACATCTCGGCTCTTGACAACTTTCTTTTTCACTGGGTCCCATAACCTATAGCCAAACTCTTCGTCTCCATAACCAACAAAAGTGCAAGGAACTGACTTGTCGTCAAGCTTTGATCTCTGCTGCTTAGGAACATGCATAAATGCCTTGCAGCCAAATACCCTCAGATGAGAGTATGAAATATTTCTACCTGTCCAGACATTCTCCAGGATATCAAAATCCAATGGTGCTGAAGGTAGTCGGTTGATTAGGTAGAAAGTAGTATTGACAGTTTCTCCCCAAAATGGCTTAGGTAAGTTGGCCATTTTGAGCATGGATCTGACTCTCTCAATAATGGTGCGATTCATCCGTTCAGCAACGCCGTTGTGTTGAGGCGTACCAGGAACTGTCTTTTCATGCCTGATACCGTGCTGACTACAATAATCTCTAAACTCCTTAGAGATATATTCACCACCATTATCCGTGCGCAAACACTTCAATGCCACTCCAGTGTCCCTTTCCACCATCGTATGGAATTGCTGAAAGTGTTTGAATACTTGGTCTTTTGTGCGCAACAAATATATCTATGTTTTTCGTGAGAAATCATCAATGAAGGTAAGAAAATACCTACTTCCTCCAAGTGATTCTACCTCCATGGGACCACATACGTCAGAGTGTACCAACTCCAACCTGTTGTCTCTCCTTCTAGAGCTTTTCAAAAATGAGACGCGATGTTGCTTCCCAAATAAACAATGATCACAAGGGTTTATTTTACCTTTGGCTAATGGTATGAGGGACTTCTTAGCCAACATATTCAACCCTTTCTCACTAACGTGCGCCAGCCGCCTATGCCACAAATTTGGTGAAGCATCATCTGCAACTGTATTCAGTTGACCCGCACATATTATTGCGTGCGTCTTATACAGCGAGCAACATAATTTTCCTCTCGCCACCACCAAAGACCCTTTGGTGAGTTTCCAATCATCGCCACCTGTATGATGGTGATAGCCTTCCTTGTCCAGTACACTCACAGACAACAGGTTCAACCGAAGATCGGGAATATGTCTCACATTTTTAAGTGTTAATGTGCACCCGACACTTGTCTTTAAGCAGATATCACCGATTCCCACCACTTGCGAGACACTATTATTTCCCATTCTAATAGTGCCAAAATCTCCTGCTTTATAAGTGGAAAAGTATTCCCTTTTTGGAACACAGTGGTATGAAGCATCGGAGTCTACAATCCACTCGGTATCTGCATCTCCAACATGACAGCAATTTGCATCATGAGTGACTAAAGTCACCTCACCATCTTCTCTTGAGACTGTAGCAGATGTATTTCTGTCATTTTCCTATCTTCGGTCTGCATTATCCTGTTTGAGTAAACGACAATTTCTTTTGAGATTACCCTCCTTACCACAATGGTAACATTTTCTCATCCCTCTGGACTTGGATCTACCACCTGACTTTACATGCCTTGGACCTCTACTCTTGCTCCGGCCCCTATTCTCTGTTACAAGGGCTTGAGAACTGGTACTGGCAACATCTCTTCTTCTTAGTTCTTCATTAAGTAGTCTATTCTTTACCATAGACATCGTTACCACACCATTTGGAGTTGAGTTACTCAACGACACCACAAGAGTATCCCAGCTATCTGGAAGAGATCCCAACGGTAGGCATGCTTGCATCTCGTCTTCTAAGGACATACCACTAACTGCTAACTCAGTTACGAGTCCTTCAAAATCGTTCAGGTGTTGTGTAATTGATCATCCCTCTGACAGCTTCAAGTTCATGACTTTACGCATCATGAAGACTTTTCCTTGAGCATTCGTAGCCTCGTACATATTCTCTAATTTCTTCCAGAGAACTTGGGGATCTTTTTCATTTCTCACATGGTTGTACATGCTAGCATCTATCCATTGGCGTATTGTACCCAATGTTTGCTTTTTTAATTTCTCCCACTGCCTTTCTTTCATATCTTCCGGCTTTGCACTGTCACCTTCAATTGGATCGTACAGATCTTTACAATTGAGGTAGTCCTCCATTCTGGATTTCCACATTGAATAGTTCGAATCCGTCAATTTGATCATTGCCCTGTCATTAGCCAAGCTGAATTCTGAATCTGACAAAATTTCACTAGTCACGAAATTCACTATTCACGTGAATAGTGAATTTGACAGAATTTACCAACCAAAAGCTCTGATACCAGTTGTTAGGATTATAACTGATCCCGAGTGGGGCCCGCGGAAAAATACCGATGATAAAAGTAAAATAAAATTACTATTACCACATACCTCCAATAATTAAATATTGAATATTGACAATCGAATCTACTAGAAATAATAACCACGGTAAAAAATTAAATAATTACCGTAAATGCCAGATGAAAAATAAAAACACCGAGATTTACGTGGTTCACTTAAACACCCCAAATTTTTATTTTCAAAACTTTGGAATTTTCATTAAATCAAAAATCCGGATTTATGATAGTATGGGCTGTTAAGACCGAGTAATTCTAATTGAGCCCAAAGTTTTACGAATTGGGCCCAAGCCCAAAAACATATTATTTGAAATTTTCATTTGGGTAACAGTTAAAATTTCAATGAAAATAAAATGGAACACTAATTGCTAATCGATTATAAATGTGTTTATATGTATGTAACTACTATATAAATTAATTAGCTTAAAATTAAGTATCTTTGATATTAAGACTTTATGACTATTGAATAAATTAAGAAAATATTACGGAACTGAACTAAACAATCAAAATAAATCAAACCGGACCTAAAAATCAGTTTAATTTGTCGAGAACCACACGAAGGATCCGAAAATCGATTGAAAAACTCGAAAACCAAACGAATGGGACCTAATCACTAAATCGGACCAAACCGGTTCGAATCGAACCGGAATGGTATAGAAGCTTTGGGCTTCTCTTTTCTTTTCTTCTTTTCTGCTTCTTCCCGATCCATCGCGCGACCACCCCCCTCCTCCACCTCTCTTCCCATCTCTGACCACTGTTCAGCGAGGGCTAGGTGGCGATCAACTCGCCTGACGCTGGAGGTCAAGTTTCCGACCACCTCTCACGCAAAAAGGGCCTCCATCAATGCGAATCGAACCTGTGCAAGTCACCTTCCCTGCGTCTCGATCTCCGGTGGCTTCTCGTCATTTCCGACGGGTTCGACGTGTAGCAAGGGTACAGATCGCTTCCTCTCCTCAACCCGATCAATTCCCCTCCATCAATCATGGCAACGGAGCTCAGATGATGAAATCGCCATGAACGAGGTCGCCAAGCTCCTGTCAAGTCTGATCCGCCCAGTTAGAGGCTTCATCTCGCTCAATGGACATCGGAAATGGAACCAGTAGAGAAATTGGAGTCTGGTGGTGGCAACTTTGTAATGTTCTGGGCATCCGCGATTTTCCGGCCACCGCGCGCGGCGGCGGCGGCGACGTTCCGGTGACCGGACGGCGAGACTTCGACGAGGACTCCAAGAGGCAGAATGATCTCCTCTTTGCGTGGATCATGGAATTGAGGTCCGATTCTCAAACGGTACGCCCTAATACCTGTTTCCCAATTTTTGTTTTAAACTCCAAATTCAAAACTATTAATTGATTAAGTTGAAATCAAATATAATCCTTGCTATGAAATTAATTAACTGATATAATGTAGTTACAAATTAATTTTGAACATTATCAATTAAATTACATGATTAATATTATAATTAGGTGAATTGAGGAGGAAAATAAATTAGAATTGGTTAATTAGTTAATTAGATAATCGTTAGTTTAAAACTAGCCGATGGTGCATAAGAAAAGTGAGGCGAATTTTAGTTGGTTAACGGTTAGATCCGAAATTTTGAATTAATTAAGATTTGGGAGGCCCAGCCATTTTTTTTATATTGATATAAAAACTGAATTTTAATAGGTAGTAGTTATATTTAGTTATTGTTAAAATATGTTTTAGCTGCTTAACAAATTAATTACTGTAAAGCTAATAATTTAGTTAACTAATGACTTAATAAATGATCTTATATGGATATTATTAGAATTAGTTTGTAAATTTTTGGTTGAGTGTTGATATTGTTGTTTTGGAAGGAGAATGAGATTTTAAATTGATTAATTGCCCGACGGATGGGCTGTGTGCATTGATTGATACATATATAATAATATTGTGATATTTGAGCAGGTAGATAGTCCAATTTTTAGGGGAGGTGCTGCCGAAATTTCGGCAGAACTTAGGCTAATTTTAACTGATAACATAACAAATAAGCTTATTTAGAGAATTTTTACAATTCGATATATAATAATTAAAGTGCTTTAACTATCATATCATTATCATTGTATATTATTATTATTATTATTATTATTATTATTATTATTATTATTATTATTATTATTATTATTATTATTATTATTATTATCGTTGTTGTTATTGTCAAGATTATTTATTTAATTATTTAATTGCATTTGAGAATGGATGTTTAATTGAGCATTGCATTACAATGTTCAGCTGATCCATATGTCTGCATAATTGAAATGCTTAATTAATTGTGTTGTGTTATTGTTGTGCTTTGTATGTGTGGAATTGGGATGAAGTGGGTCACCATGGGTTTGTGAGACTGTTTCTGTTATACGGATCCTGATTCTGATTTCTGTTATATTCTGATTCTGTTATATGGATCCTGATTCTGTTTCTGTTAGCCGGGTAAATGGGAGATCGGCGCCCCCGTGTGCACCTATCGTTACCATTACCGTTAACCACAGGTTGGCTTCTTTATTGGGCGCACCGGATAATCTAGATTTGATCGCAGCCCTCAGGGTGGCCTCCTGTTGTGAGCGCCTGATGATCTAGATTTGATGGAGACGACCGGGTTGCCTCCTGTTGGTATGGAAAACAAAAGAGAGAATGGAAAGACAATGAGAGGGCTGGTCAAGTGAGGATTAGACCAGTCGGCCAGTATGGGGGATCGGCTCCCTGGTGCACATGTGAGAGGATGAGCCATGTGGGAGGACGGCTCATCGGGGGTTCGGTGACTCCACTGACTAATTTCCACGTGATGTGATTATGTGAAGATGTTAATGATTGTGAGTGCTGGTGATTTGCCATTTGTGTGGCTGGCTGCGTGAGCATATAACTAGTCGGACGACTAGATTAATATATTTACATATTTGTGTGACTGCGTGTGTGGTGCAAAAATTATTACTCTTTAGAAACCTCACATGTCTTGTATGATTTTCTTTTCAGGAAGTAGGTTTTTCCTTTAATCCGATTTAGGCTGTGTTTCTTTGGCGCAGGGCAATAAAGAAATTTTTCCTAGTTTCATAATTATTTTGCTATGTAATTATGTGTATAAAAGCTATGTATACTGTTAGTTAGTGACTCTGCAGTTGTAGAATTTGTATACAATTAGTCGTGTATTAACCTAGATAATATAATTATGTGAGCCCATATTAAAAATTTGGTGTATCGCCAGTTGGGCCCAAACTGTGGAATGTTATAGCTGATAAATTTGGACCGAGATTTAATAAAATCTTGAGGTTTATTTTCCTATAAGTATGGGCTGAATGTTTAAAACTATACTGAAATAGTAAATTTTTAGTGTTTCAGGCTTACTACGGGCCTTGGGGGCCTTAAGCTTACCTGGGCCCTAGTGCCGGTCCGGCCCATGGAATCGGGTCGTGACATTCACCCTTCAACTATTATGGGCTACGTCCACGGGACAAAAACTCCGAATAATTCTTCTACTAAAAATAGTAGGTACAAAAGAGATTACAAAAAAATAGTGGTACTCTAAGTGTTTAAAAAAAAACACCCTAAAAAAATTACAAACCTCACTATTTCTCTTTTTCCCAATTTTAGGAACCATTTCCTAAAATTTTCTACACTTAACTATGTATAATGCTTCTATGTTTTTGTACGGCTTAAGTTGAAGAAAATTTCTCCTATTTATAGGAGAAGTGGATGACTTAATGGATGGGTTTGCGTAATTAACGCATCCATTTTCATTTTGTAGGTACAACTGTCTTTGAATTTTTTTTCTTAAACAACACATGTTTTTCTCCATTTATTTTTTTTCTTCATTCAAACGTGTGGGTCCCACACGTTTGAATCTTCCTTTTTTTCTTTTCAAACTTGTGTGGGTCCCACATGTAGGAGGGACCCACAACAATGGCCACATACGAAAAAATCTTTGTCAGATGACTTTTTTATACATTTTGGATCTAGCTGATAACAATCTCTCCAGTATCATACCAAGATGTCTCAACAATTTCAGTGCAATGGCAAATAAGAATGATTCTATAGGTATCCTTCCATAGGGACATGAATCTACATGTCCATTTCTTGAGAGCATGTCACTTGTCACTAAAGGCAAAATGAACGCATATAGCAACATTCTTAAATTTGTAAGAGCTATTGATCTTTCCAAGAATAAATTTTATGGAGAGATACCTGAGGAAATAACAAGCCTAGAAGGGTTAAGATATTTGAACTTGTCCCATAATCTATTGACTAGAAGAATCCGTACAAATATAGGTAATATGGGATCATTAGAATCTATAGATTGCTCTCAGAATCATCTGTTCGGCGAAATACCACAAAGTTTCGCAAAGCTTACATTTCTGAACCTTTTGAACTTATCCTTCAACAATTTAAGTGGGAGAATTCCTTTAAGCACTGAAATACTGGGTTTCTCTTCATCCAGCTTCATGGGCAATGAGGGATTATGTGGACCACCATGTTAAGAATTAATCTCAAATAATTCAATAATAACCTAGATCGTGCAAACCACTAGATTCAACAAAATAGATTGAATAAGAAAAGGTTGCGTACCTGACATCGTTGTTCGTCGATCTTGATGTATAGAATTAGGTTTGCAGCCTTCCAGAGAATTGAAGAATCGATTTTGCGGAAGCAGTACGAAAGGAACGTAAAACTGAATCGTATTCAACTCCTCTGGGGACCACGACCTTTATATACCTGTAGGGTTAGTACAATTCCTATTTCGGTCCTTTAACGAAATAGGAATTATATAATGGTCTCTACACTTAATATCTATAATTAGTTGATACCTCAATAGTCAATTATTCACAATCAAGACCACATTTGAAATTGACTTTACAATTGGACTGCTGTACATATTTAATTTTACATATTAAGCCCACAATAGAAAATTAAATCCAACAATCTCCCACTTGGGCGAACATATGTTAAATAAAATACATACACCAAAATGAGCTCAACAAACGCAGTCATACAAGGTATCCAAAAACAATCTCGTCCATTAGTTATATTGATAAAGAGCTGAAGAAACATTCGTCATAGATCTCATGACTAAGTTCATCATCAACTACATTATCAATATCCCTAAATGACATAGATTCATTATAGAAGTGTAGCATGAAAACTACATGCAATGTGATCATCATGTCTGTTTCCAACTGGTCACCAACAAAAGTGAGATCAAGCAAAACAATAATAGTAATACAGAGTGTAACCATCAACCAAAATGAGTACTCAACAAAATTTCATAATAAAACATATCCAAAACAAAATAGAGCATTCAAAAACATAATGTATACATAAAGAGCAAACTCCCACTAAAACTAGACAGTCTCAAACAAAACGATACCCATATGAGCGGTGTGCTCATGGAAAACTTTCGGTATCACTGCCTTTGTAAGCGGATCTGCAATCATAGAGTTTGTTCCAATATGCTCTAAGGATATCTGTCCACTCTGTACCCTCTCCTTCACAGCCAAGAACTTAATCTCAATGTGTTTTGATCGAGAAGAGCTCCTGTTGTTGTTGGAGAATAAAACGGCTGACCTGCTGTCACAATACAACTTCAGTGGTCTTTCTATTCCACCTACTACACGCAGCCCAGTGACAAGGTTTCTCAGCCAAATAGCTTGATTGGATACCTCATAAGATGCTACAAATTCAGCTTCCATGGTGGAGGTTGCTACTAGAGTTTGTTTCACACTCTTCCAAGAAATAGCACCGCCAGCCAATAGAAAAACGTAGCCAGATGTGGATTTTCTACTGTCTTGGCATCCAGCGAAATCAGAATCAGTATACCCAATGATCTCAAGCTGATCTGATCTCCTATATGTGAGCATATGTCCCTTAGTCCTCTGAAGATATCTCATGACTCTTTTGGCTGCTTTCCAATGATCCATTCCTGGATTGCTGAGATATCTACCTAACATGCCAACTATAAAAGAAATGTCTGGACGAGTACAAACTTGAACATACATAAGACTTCCTACAGCTGACGCATAAGGAACCTTTTGCATTTCCTGAATTTCAAGTTCACTCTTTGGACATTGTTGATTACTAAATTTATCACCTTTTGCAATAGGGGTATCCAATGGTCTAGAATTCTGCATACCAAATCTCTTGAGCACTTTATCAATATAGCTCTTTTGTGATAATCCAAGAATACCTCGAGAACGGTCTCGATGTATCTGAATCCCTAAAACAAAAGAAGCTTCACCTAAATCTTTCATCTCAAAATGCTTTGAAAGAAAAACTTTGGTTTCATGCAACAAGACTTTACAATTAGTAGCAAGAAGTATGTCATCCACATATAAGACCAAAAAGATAAACCTACTCCCACTGAACTTATGGTACACACAATTTTCAACAGCATTTGCCTCAAAGCCAAACGAGACAATTACTTGGTTGAACTTAAAGTACCATTGACGAGAAGCTTGCTTGAGTCCATAAATGGATTTCTTTAATTTGCATACCAGATGTTTTGGATCTCCAATTACAAAATTTTCTGGTTGCACCATATATATTGTTTCATCAATGTCGCCATTGAGAAACGCAGTCTTAACATCCATTTGATGAAGCTCAAGATCAAGATTTGCAACTAAGGCCATGATTGTCCTAAAAGAATCCTTCGAAGAAACTGGAGAGAAGGTTTCTTTATAGTCAATCCCTTCTTTTTGAGTAAAGCCTTTTGCTACAAGACGTGCTTTATATCTTTCCACATTACCTTGAGAATCCCTTTTGGTTTTAAATATCCATTTGCAACCAATGGGTTTCTTTCCTTCAGGTAATTGAACAAGATCCCAAACTTGATTGTCTTGCATAGACTTATACTCTTCGTTCATTGCCTCAATCCACTTATGAGAGTCAGAACTCTGCATGGCATGATAGAAACTAACTGGATCATCATCTATCATGTCCACAGTATCCTCATGTTCCTGAAGAAACACTATATAATCATCTGGAATAGCACTTCTTCTCTCCCTAGTAGATCTCCTCAAAGGCATTTGAACAGGCTCTAATTCTTGAGGTTGTTGAATTTGTTCTTGAGGAAGAATAGCATTGTCTTGAATTGGATCTTGAATAGTTACAGGAGCAACTGGAGTCTGTACGCTATCAGAAACAACAAAAGGAATGAGAACCGAATCATCCTTACTTGGTTCCTCTTCAAAGACAATGTTTCTTTCTTTATTTCTCCCTCCAAAATCAACATCCTCAAAAAATGTTGCAATTCTCGTTTCAAAAAAAGTTCTGGAAGTAGGATTATAAAACTTGTAACCCCTAGACCGCTCAGAATATCCAACAAAGTAGCTGCTGATAGTTTTGGAGTCCAGTTTTGTTTCATTCGGCTTGTAAGGCCTTGCTTCAGCTGGACATCCCCAAACATGAAGATGCTTTAGACTAGGCTTACGTCCAGTCCAAAGTTCATAAGGTGTTTTAGCAACTGCTTTAGATGGAATCCTATTGAGAAGATAAGCTGCTGTCTTTAACGCTTCACCCCACAGAGACTCTGGTAAAGTAGAATGACTAATCATACTCCTTACCATATCCATAAGAGTCCTATTACGTCTCTCAGATACACCATTCATGCTGGGTGTACCAGGCATTGTATATTGAGGGACAATTCCACATTCCTGTAGGAAAAGCGCAAAAAGTCCTGGACGTTGTTCGCCTGAACCGTCATATTTACCATAATATTCACCACCACGGTCAGATCGAATAGATTTAATCTTCTTTCCTAGTTGATTTTCAACTTCGGCTTTATAAGATTTGAACACGTCCAAAGACTCAGATTTTTCATGAATGAGATATAAGTAACCATAACGAGAACAGTCATCAATGAATGATATAAAATATCTTTGGCCATTTCTAGCTGCAATATGGAATGGACCGCAAATATCTGTATGAATCAGTTCTAAAACATTGGATGACCGAATGACACCTAGTCTCTTTTGTTTAGTCTGTTTTCCTTTAATACACTCAATACAAGAATCCAAACCTGTGTAATCAAGTGTATCTAAGATACCATCAGAAACAAGACGCTCAATTCTTGATTTGGATACATGACCCAAACGTCTATGCCAAAGTACAGCTGAGTTATTAATATTCAACTTTCTTTTGGTACCTCTTGTAGTAACATGCAGGGATTCATGATAACTAGTATCAATGTCTAACATATATAGATTATCACATTCATTCAAGCAACCAGTACCCAAAACTTTTGAATTCATAGATAAAGTGAATATACTGTCTCCAAAAGAACAATGAAAACCAGATTTGTCCAAAAAGGAAACAGAAATCAAATTCCTTCTAAAAGAGGGAATAACAAAAGTATCTATAAGATCCAAAAAATAGCCAGTACTTAAACATAATCTAAAATGTCCAATTGCCTCTACTTCAACCAGATCGCCATTTCCTACATAGACGTATCTTTCACCGTCAGTTGGCTTTCTGTAGTTGAGGCAGCCCCCTCTTTGCAAGCCAAATAGCAAATTTAGGACAGTCCTTTCTCAAGTGATCCGTCTTTCCACAAAAGAAGCATTTTGGCACATAAGGCTTCTTTTGTACTGGATCTACAGCAGTAGCAGCAGCAGGTTTCTCAATAGCCTTTTCAACAGTCTTTGCAAAAGGCCTCTTTCTTTTCTTGTTCTTACCCTTCCCAGCTGAAGAAACAAAATGTGCACTCTCTCTTTTGTTAGAATTCATCTTTTCCTCCTCATCAACACAATGAGAAATGAGCTCGTTAAGAGTCCATTTATTCGGCTGACAATTATAGGAAGTCCTAATTTGTCCATACTGAGAAGGAAGAGAATTCATAACCAAATGGACTAAAAGGTCATCTGGTAAAGCCATACCCAGCGCCTTCAGTCTCTTTGCAATCTGAGACATGCTAAGAATATGCTCCCGAACACCACCATTGCCAGCAAACTTCATGGAGGTTAATTTTCCTAAAAGTGTTCCCACTTCGGCTTTGTCATTCTTGACATAAGCCCTCTCCAGCTCGGCAAGATAGTTTTGAGCATTGTTCTTTTCAGCTGAGACAGAGTCTCGAACATGTTCTGGGACTCCTTTCTGCATGATCATTAGACCTAAGCGATTAGAACGCTCCCACTTCTCATACTGAACCCTTTGAACATCAGTGCTCGTATCAGTAAGAGGAGCAGGTTCGTCCATCCTGAATGCAAGATCCAAATCCATACAGCCCAGAAAAATCATAATATCTGATTTCCAAGACTCAAAATTTGATCCCTCAAGTTTAGGGACACAATCAGGATTAAATGACATGTTAGCTGACATCAGAGAAAATAAACAAATAGATAAGTATAAGCTCACAATCCACAAATGAAACAATTCACATAAGTAGAGATTAAAAAATGGAAATAAGATACAGACACAACATTAATATTCTCATCTTTGGATGTAAAACATTAACTTGTAATTAGTATCTCAATGCAGCAATCAAATATTGATAACATAGTCCTGACAAATAATAAATCTTCCTTTGGGCCGATATATCATTGTCATGGAAAATAATCAAACAATTATCACATATTTATTGCCAAACATGTATTCAAAACTCAGCCAGATAGCAACCTTCCTTTGGGCCGATTAACTATCCGCAACGAATTCTAATACACCTGTCTAATATTCTAAAATAAATCAATTCAAGCAATAGAGGTCACTTTGGTGACTTATTGATCAAATCAATTTATTTTAATAAATATCAAACACAATAGGGACTTAATCACTCCAAAATTTAATCTCAAGTCGACAAATTAAATCATTTAATTGTAATTAAAACAAAACAATTGCAATTAAATGAATTGATTGTCTAAATATTTAATAATCTAAAATTATTTAGTCCAAAAAAAAAAAATTATAATCTAGTCTTTAAGTCACTAAATTAGAGACTAAGTTATAAAATTGGACTAAATAAATTTGAATAAATAAAGTTTGAGGTCTAAACGAAAGAAAACAGAAATTTAAGGGCCTAATACGAAAAACAGAAGATTAGGGGCCTAATCTGAAGTTACAGGAAATTTAGGAACCTAATCTGAAGTTACAGAAAATTTAGGGACCTAATCTGAAGTTACAGAAAATTAAGGGACCAATATGAAAATATAGAAAATTAAGGGACTAATATGAAATTTTCCAGGGACCTAACCGTAATTTTCCATCCCTAACCTTGACACAAAAACGAGCAGAGACAAAACAAAGAAAAAAAGAACCAGGTCCGCCGCCAACTCTCTCCACCTGCCGTTCCAGCCCCTTTCGGCCGCCAACACCACCAGTTCCAACCGAAGACAAGCTCCAGTAGCCATTGGACGGTGATTGGCAGCCAAGGGAGTCAAAAAAAAAAAAAAAAAAAACGGTGTTGAAATCACAAATCTCTAAACTGCAATTTCAAAACTAATTCGCCGGCAACAATGGAGGTTCTCAGGTGGGTTTTGAGGTGTTAAACCAACGGCAACCATGAAAAACACAATCTTTGTTCAATAATTCCCTAAAATCATCAATGGCGTTATACTCAAGCCAAGATTTCGATCAAAATCCACAAACCTATACTGTTTTTTTTTTTTATTATTAAACAAAACCCTCTATCCGTAAACAGTAGGGAAAAAAAAAAAACATTACGAAAATCAATCTAAAATCTAGCAATTATGCACAAGGCTCTGATACTACTTGTTAAGAATTAATCTCAAATAATTCAATAATAACCTAGATCGTGCAAACCACTAGATTCAACAAAATAGATTGAATAAGAAAAGGTTGCGTACCTGACATCGTTGTTCGTCGATCTTGATGTATAGAATTAGGTTTGCAGCCTTCCAGAGAATTGAAGAATCGATTTTGCGGAAGCAGTACGAAAAGAACGTAAAACTGAATCGTATTCAACTCCTCTGGGGACCACGACCTTTATATACCTGTAGGGTTAGTACAATTCCTATTTCGGTCCTTTAACGAAATAGGAATTATATAATGGTCTCTACACTTAATATCTATAATTAGTTGATACCTCAATAGTCAATTATTCACAATCAAGACCACATTTGAAATTGACTTTACAATTGGACTGCTGTACATATTTAATTTTACATATTAAGCCCACAATAGAAAATTAAATCCAACACACCACTCACTAAGAATTGTAGTGGAGATGGTGAAATACCAAGCACCGACAGTGAAAGAGGAAACTAGGACGATGGTCATCAAGTGAATTGGTTCTATGTGAGCGTGGCACTTGGCTTTGTGGTGGGTTTCTGGGGTACATTTGGTCCTTTGGTCTTCAACAGAAGATGGAGGTATCTATATTTTCATTTTCTAGAGAATCTGTGGGATAAAATTTGGTGGCGTTTATACATCTGGTGTTAATATTAGGTTATAAAAATACAATAATGTATTTCTTCTTTTTTTTTTTTTTTTTCTGGTTCACAAATATAAGTGAAAGAAAAAGTATTTAAAAAGTGTTTACTTTAGGAGATAAGATCCAATTAAATATGTTACAATAAATAACTAAATTAAATTAATGAGTATTGAAAATTTTAAATTTTACTTTAGTGTCGCTAGCAATTAAATACTTCCTCTATCTTATTTTGTTTGTATGATTTGATAAAAAATCATATTAAGAATTTAGTCAAAAAAAATTATTTTATCATTTTTCATCCTTAATTCATTAGTATATTAATAAAAGTATTCATTTAATGAATATATTACAGGAAAAATAATTATTTAAATAAATAAATTTAAAAAACCTTATAAATATTTTAAAACATTAAAAAAAATAATAATAAATAAATAAAATGAAACAGAAGTATATTAATATTAATATTTAATCTCTGACAATAGTCAAACGACGAGTGTTTCTTTCATTGAATATGCAATAAAGGATAAACAATCACCGTACATAGTTTTCTACTGAGTACTCCATCCTTTTTCTATTTAGATAATAGTTTTAATACTCCATCATTTCTGTCTATTTAGATAATAGTTTTAGAAAATCAAAATAGCATTTTTTTGCTCCTCCTTTACTTTTATTTAGATATTTATATTAAATTTTATTTTAATTAAATAAATAATGTAATCAATTATCCTATTTTTTTTCTAAAATAAAAGCAATTCAATCATTAAATTTTATTTTAATTAAATAAATAATTCAATCATTTTCTAGTGATTTTTTTTTTTTTTTTTTTTTTTTTTTTTTTTTTTTTTTTTTTTTGGAATACATAGGAAGGGACAAAACCCCAGAAGGAAACAAAAGGTAAAAACACTGCACTGAAACTAGTCGTGGCCATGCAAAACCGCGACAGTCCCAACGGTAAACTTCAAGCACCTCCTTAGGAGGAGAGTTAATGACCACCTGCCTTTCCACTGCCAGCACGGCCAAATTAGCGAGTCGATCCGCTACCTGATTAGCTTCACGATAGCAATGACGAAGCAATACTTGCCAGTCCCGGTTCAACGACAGAGAAATCGAAGACAGCAAATTGCTAAGGCGTCTAGAATACAATTTAATAATCAAGTCAATATGGTCAAAAATATCAAGTGGTTCATGGCTGACTAAATATGACTATCAATTTTCAATCAATTTTCATGTATGAATTTTTAAGTCATCGATCTAAGTGCTTGACTCACTTTTATATACTATGATTCTTTCAGTATGTATATTTATAAGATATATAAATTAGTATGTATTGTCAAAATTGAGATGGTTTTGAGTTATCATAAATGGTGTAACTCACATGTACTTTTTTTAAAAAAATAAAAAATAGAATGAAATCTAATATTAGCCGGCCATATAAAAGTATATGTAACGCCCCAAAATTTTCAAATCTTAAAATGATATTATTTTATCGGGTCATGAATGGTGCTACAGAGAGGAGGATAATATTTTATTTAGACCCGAGGAAGATATTGAGTATAATTAACTATGAATGGATAGTGATTTACCGGTCTGTGAATAGTACAATCGATCTGTGAATAGTACTACCATTCTGGGAGTCGGTATTATTTTGGTCCAGAAAAATTACTATATATGTTTTATATTTTCTTTAATATTAGTATGTATGCATGCTTTTTATGGTAGAAAGTAAGTAATGAATATTTTTGGAGAATTTAGATAATTAGTGAATAGTGAATTATGGTATTATATTAAGTAAGGAAATTTGAGAAATTATTTTTATGGAGGAAATTTGAGAAATTATTTTTATGGAATAAATTAGAGAGTTTTGTGGAGATAAATAATATTTTGAAGGAATTTCATTGGAGAATATATGGAGCCATTAGATTAGATTACTAGTGACTTAATCTTAGCCATCCAATTTGGGGAAGAAAAGACCAAAATACCCTTTGATCACTTTATGAGGTCAACTTCAATTATTGAGCAACCACTTTTTCTCTTCTTCTTCTTCTCTTCAACGCCAACTTCCTCTTCTTCTTCTCTTCTTTGTTTTTCTTCACTTCTTACTTGTTAAATCCACCAAATTAAATCCACCCAACTTGATTTAAGTAATTAATCTTAGAGAATTAAGCTTGAGAAGTGATTTGTGGTGATTATTTTCAAGAAATTTGGAGATTCTCTACTTAAGCCAAAGGTTGGGGAAACCTCTACCATGGAGTAAAGGCAAAGTTAGAGCTTAGAAAGCTTTAATTTAAGCTTGCTAAAACTTATTTTTAAGGTTAGTGTTCATAAACACACTTACCTTGAATTTTTGATTTTGTGCATTTATGCTATCATACATGTATTTTGGGATTTTGTATGAAATGATTGATTTGTTGAACTTTGCTTGCAATAACATGCTCTTGGGTGATGTTGATGAGTATTTAGTATGTGGTAGAAATCTCTACCTTGTATCTTTGTTGTTCATGTTCTTCTCATGGTTAAAGTAAGCTGAATTTTGGAAAAGTGTTATTGGGTGAGATTAAGGACTAGTTTTCGACCATTTCTATTTTCCATTTGTGTCTGAGTCCTTCATGAAAGTTGTAGTTCTACTTCTTAGCTTTCCAACCCATCCTCTTGGGTCCAATTTGGAGATATATAGCTTAACGTATGGCTGAAACACCCAAACTGACTCTGTTGTGTCGGGCCACATGCATCACTGAATTGAGTGCCAATTTTGACCACTATAATGACAGGATTATGTTTTGAGTTCTTCATGAGAGTTATTGCCCTATGTCTTGAGACTTCTCTGGTTTGGATTGGTTTAATTTGAGTGTTTGGTGAAGTAGAAATTTAATAAACATTGGACTTAGTTCTGCTGAATCGGGTCTAAACTGTTGGTCTGTGTTCCTAGCTTCTGTTTACCATCTTACACATTGAACTGGGCTATGGTCCCTTCATAACAATTGTATCATGTTGTCTTATCTTTCTAATGAATCTAATTTCGTTCAATTTGGAGACCTATAACTCAAGTTATGTCTTAAAAACACAGCAAAGGTCAAGGTTATTTTAATCTGAAAATTTCCTATGCCTTGACTCATAGGTTTATTTGGCTAAATGTATGTATAAATCATGTGTGATGAGGTTCTCTTTATTATTTGTATGTTTGAGGATTGATTTGACAAAAATAAGATAGAAGTTTGAAAAGTGTTATTGTGGATATGTTTAAATGGATATAAATGGGAAAAATTGTTGGAAATTTTGGGATAAAGTGTGGAATTAGTTTAGATAATGCATGATGAGGCTAGAAATGGATACCTTGGTGCATAAGAGTTATGTTAGTATGCTTGGTTGGAGAAGGAAATTCCTCCCCATGGTTTTCATTAAGAGGCCAAACCACTCTAGGGTGGTAAGGCTTACTTAATTATTTTTTGTTGTATGGTATGCTATTTACATATATATGACATAAGTATGATTATTTTGATAACTTTCATATGTTTAGAGTTTAAAAAAAAAATGGGTATTTAAGGTGTATGTGCTTTGAATTTTACATAAGTGAAGTATGATTTTATATGATAAAAAGTTTCTTATGATAAATTTCATTATGACGCTAAGAAAGTTTTAAAAGAAAAGGAATTTATGAGAAAGTTTCCTATATAAAGAATATATATACACTATCTTAAAAAGAATGTGGTAATTTTTGTAAGTTGTAAGTTGAGAAATTTTGAAGTGATGGGTATTAAGTACTGAAATGTTTTTTATTCAAAATTATTGCTTTTGTGAAAGAATGATTTTGATTTGGGCTCTACTATGCATGATTGAAACGTGGTATGATGAGATTGATTTTGTTATTGTGAAGCTATGATCATATGCTAGGGTTATCAGCTCTTATAAATAGGCGGACGCGCTTATTTGTATGATGGGGTGGTGCTTTCATAGGCCACGGTGGTGCTTTCATAGGCCATGATTGTGTGATGGGGGTGGTGCTTTCATAGGCCACGGTGGGGGTGGTGCTTTCATAGGCCACGAGTATGTGATGGGGGTGGCGCTAACATAGGCCACGATCAAATCTGCTTATGTTCATTCTGCATGAGTACGAGCCTTAATGAAAAATGAAATTTTATTGTTGCTAGAAAAGAATGAAGACATATTTGTATTTACAATCGTCTTATTGCTTTCAAAGTATTTGAATTAAACGAATGAGATTATATTATTTTAATAAACCTTACTTTGGAAATTAATGATTATGTTATCAAATGAATTTTCAAAGCATGATATTCCGGTACATGGTTTTAAAAATAAATAGTATATATCTTGGTATAATAAATGTGCAAGTAATGAATTTATGAGTTGAAAGAATTAAATTCTTTATGTTGTTAATTAATAGTTTATTAGATATTTCTTTTGCTATAAATGTAAATGTATGTTGAAATTTAATGATTTTATGTAATTTGTGTTTTAAGTAAGTTGTCATCGCAACTTTAGTAAGTATGTGAATTATGAGCACTATTGAGTTTTATACTCAGCGCGTTGATTTTTATCACGCGCAGGTTAAAGATTGTAGTTGCTACTTGAAGACTAGAAGAGTAGCATCAGGGTAGAAGTGACTATTGTGGTAGTAGTAGATTGAGATTTATGTAATTAAGAACTATGGCATGTATAAGTATTATATTTTCGGAGATTGTATTATTTGAGTTATAACTTAAGCATGTAATTAGCAATTATGTTGGTGTCTATATTCGGAGATAAGCATAAGATTCATTAAATGATTGAATATAAAATATTTCAAGAGAGTTGGTATGATTAGTTTATTAAGACTTGATATATATACTGAATGCAATTAATTGATGAATATTAAAATGCTATTGAGGATTTATATAATTATGAAAATATAGAAGTGTTGTTGTGTTATGATGATTATTTAGAGATGATGGGAGTTTGGAGTTTAATTGGGAGTGTTTTGTATTCACATGTTTGGCGAGCTCAGTTTTTAAAAGGGAAATTCTTACAGTATTTATGTAGGATTTTTCCCAATCTATTTTTCAAAAAAAAAAAAAAGATGAAAATGAAATGAAATGATTATCTATAAAAAAAAAATTACTCGCTACACTTGTGAATACTCAATTACTTCTAATTCATAATCTTATTTAATGATTTGTATGTTAAGTTAAGACGGTGTCTCCGGCACCGAATGTGGCATCCGTTGTCGGGTCTCACGGAACTGGGCGGAGGGTGTTACAGTGTAGGTCTACTTATAAATTTATAATTCAATTTCTACATCTTTATTATGATTTCAAGTAAATATCAACAATTAAGAGGAAAGGAAAGTAGCGCAACAAATTGATCCCAACAATTAAGAAGAGAGGAGGAGAAGAACAAACAGTAATCCAAAGGAGTTCATGAGCTATGAGACCAGAACTAACCAATGTCTTTAAAACTCGGACCGGACATCAAACCGGCTTTATTACTGGGTCATGATTGGACTGAGTTGATTGGGTTAAACCCGATATTTGACTTTTGAACATAATTTTTTACTTTTGACTTTTGATTTTAATTATTTATAAAAATTTAAGTAGAATTTATCTAACATCAAAGTAGTATGTTGGTTGTCCCATATTACATGCCACTTTAGAAATAAAGAAATTTTTTTATTTTTTATTTTATATAATTATTTATCAAATTAAAAGCATATTGATGGACAATTTTATAATAAATTAGTAAAATAAGAAAAATAATTATTTAGTCCCTGATATTTGACTAAATTAATCAACTCATCCCTGCTATTTGGCAATATTAATTAACGATCCCCAAAGTTTACCTCTGTCTTACTACTTAATCCTTCCATCTAAAAAGTGACATTTTTTTCCATTAATTTTACATAAAAAAACTAAAATACCCATAGTTACACTCCACATCATCATCTTCTTCCTTTCTTTTGTCTGCCATTGAAATAGATTCAATTTCTTTTAGTACAAAAACAGAAAAAAAAAACCAAAAACCATAAATTATTGCATTCCAAGTCAATAGATTAGCCCTGCAATACCGAAGCTTCATCTCATCCATTTTATTCATTGTCTCATCAAAATCACCTTTGTTACATTATCCATTGATAGGTGTTATTTTTATAGTATTTTTAATATAATTTTTGTTAGGATTTTTAGTATTTTTAATTACTTTAATTAGTTTTTATTTAGTTTTAATTATGTTTTTGTTCAAAGCTTCCTTGAATCATAATTCACTTGGTGTTAGGGAAATTTATAGGATTTTAGCATAGAAAAGAGCAAAATAAAGCAAAACACTCAGGCTTTAACACACCCTACCCGTGCTGGATTCAAGGAAAATCAAGTGGAGACACAGACTCTAGCATGCCCAAGCCGTGCTATATGGCACCCCTGTGCCAAAAGAGAATATCAACCCAAGGCGTGTCTGCTTAAGCACGGCCCGTGCTACATCTCATCATGGAAACTCAGAGCCTAGCACGCCCTAGCCATGCTTTGTAGCACACCTGTGTCACAAATCCTTATCTAGGCGTGCCCCTGAGCATGGCCCATGCTGAACCTTCCTTAGAACTCAGGCTTCGGCACGCCCTAACCGTGCCGCACAGCATGCCCGTACTGCGAATCAAGTGCTGTCTTGGGTCGAGAACGCCAATCAGTCCCTATCACGTACATGGGCCCACCTGAGATATTTTCCTGGCATGCAAATCAAGTTCTAATCCTATTTAGGCGCATGGAAGAGTCCTAATTGAGAAGAAATTCAAAGCCTAAACAGTTTCCTACTCCCAAAAAGATTTCTTACTTAATGAGGACTCTATTTCCTAAACGAAGTCGGATTTTATCCCAGGAAAATCTAAATAAAGAGAGGAGCCATTCATTGTAGAGATATCTCCAGTTTTAATAATTTTTGTTCTATTATTCTTCTCTCTCTCCAAGACTTCAAGTGTTCAAGATTTGTGCCAAGATTCAAGGAAGCCGTCCAGAATTAACTGTTGACTAGTTTTTATCTCCAAACTCTTAATCTTGTTTTATTCTTTCATTATTCTGATTGATTATGAAATTTTTACCAAGTATTATTGAGTTTTATTTAATTACTATGTCGAACTAAACTCTCATACTAGGGATTTGATGTAGCTTAATTTCTTTTCCAATTTATAATATTAGATTTATTTTTCTTTGTTCAAAGTATAATTTATTATTGAACTTAATGCTTCCAGGCAGAGTTTCTCCCTTGGATTAATTTATTTCATTAATCACTATCGGAAGAGGGGTTTTTGATATGAGAAAGGTAACAAATTACATGAGAGAATAATAACCTGATGCGGAAGCTATATGGTTTGACTCATGGGGGGTTTTCATAAGTTAATAACCTTAGGTTATGAATTCACAAAACATACCATAAAACTTAATGATTTAATTAATGTTTGATTGCACTATTAGAAGATGGGTAATTAGTGTGACATCCTACCGAGTTGAGTCTTTGCATTGAGTCGAGTCTTGCATTGAGTTGAGTCGAGTTGAACCAAACCTGGTTGGGGTAGAAAGAGATTAGAAGTGGACTTATTTGCATATAAGGTTAGGACTTGTTTGCATTAAAATATACAGCTTGTGTATTAAGTTGTAGCCTTTGTACACTTGAGGTACCAATTGGGGAGTTTACACAGCCAAGTCATTTCATCTAGAGACTACCCGTTCTTATCAACTCACTTTCCCATTTTCCCGTTTCTCCTTCTCTTCTTACTTGTCCCGCCCATTTTCTTTCAATTGTCAACATAGTTAAGCAGTAAGTCAACTTCAAGTAAGTAGAATTCCTTGAAGTGTGATGTTATTTCCTATTTCATTTAGTTCTATTGGAGATGAGTTATGAGAATTCTTGTGTATAGGAGAAGAAAGTTCAAAAGGTGCAGAAAAGAGAAGCTGAAACAGAGGTCAAGCTTTTGACGTCAAGGTTTGATATCTCATGTTGTTTTCTATTTTCTTTGCATGTAAATTGTGTGGTGTGTTGCTAGTGAGATGATATGTTGCTTATTGTTGAGTGAGAAGAGTGGACATGATGTGAAAACAGGGGAGGTATTGAGTTTATGTTGAAAACAGGGGAGGACTTCATCTTGATTTTGACCCCATTTAATGAGGGAATTAGGAAGTGTCATAGAAGAGTTATTTGTTCCTCTATGTGTTAGCTTTGCATGGGTTTTTGAATCACCCAAATTGGATTTGTATATTGAGAGATATGACCAAAAGAGCGCAGACTGTGCAGGCTGGAAACGCGTCGCGACCTGGCACTGCGTAGGCTGGAAGCACGTCGCGCGCTCGCGACTTTGCACTGCGCGCGCGCGACTTCCACTTCAAACTCACTGACTCTCATTTTGCTCTTCTTGCGCTCGCGACCTTGCAAGACGCGATCGCGAAGTTGGCCCTTGGCCTGGAAGCGCTCGCGACTTGCACTGCGCGCTCGCGTAGTTGGCATGAAAACTCTCTGACTCTCAATTGGCATATTACGCGATCGCGACTCTCAAGTGCGCGCTCGCGTAGTTGGCATGAAAACTCACTGTCTCTCATTTGGCACACTACGCGCTCGCGACTTTCAAGTACGCGATCGCGACTTGTGCCTGATAACACACTGTCTCTTATTTTCTGCATCTCGCGCTCGCGACTTCCACAGGCGCGCTCGCGACTTGGTTTTTCCTGCATTTTTGGACTTTCTTTTTCTATGTAATTGGGTTCTTTGCTCAACATGCATGCATCCAATCATTTTACAACAAAAATACAACATAATAACATGGATTAAAACAACATACAAGCATTCATATGATGTGAAATCAAATCAACATGATGAACTATGAAGTTGTAAAACCATTTATGTGCTATTGTGTTACATTGTTGATATGCTAATATGAAGCTCCATTGAGGTTGGGTAGAAACCATGTAGATAAGGCTATGTCGCGACATAGAATAGCAGATCTGCGCCTCATACAGTTTGTTACTCCGGCTACAGGCCGTTGAGTGGATATGATTATATGGGCCATAGCAGCCAAGTATACAGTATTCATCCAGTTTATACAGTTTTTCTTATCACCTCGGTTTCGCTATAACCTTATGGAGCCATACAGATATTTTAACTTGCTACTGCATGAATCATACAGTAAAATAAACAGTAAGAAAGATCATTAAGGTAAAATGAAAGCCGCATGTTATGTGTGATTATATGTGCTTACATAATGCTTTTTGCTTATATGTGTGCTTATTGTTGTTTTATGTTGAGATATCCACTGAGCTTTATTTGCTCAGCGAGTTACCTGTTTAACTCGCAGGTTTTGAGATTGGTCCGTAGAGGGTCTGTTTACAACTGCTGCCGTTCATCTATAGAAGACTCGGTCTTCAGGGTAGAAACTCATTTTGTTATTCTTTTTATGGCATGTACAGGGCACACAGTTGAGCCCAATCCATTTTGTAATTAGTATCATGTCTTGTAAATATTCAGTACATTATTACTATAAGCAATCTCAGCATGATATTAGATTCATTATACATTATGATTTCAGCATGTCAGTTCATTCAGTCAACCAGTTTGTAGCGTCTCGGCTCGGTTTATTCGGGTTTACGGGTGGACCGGGAAGGGATGTTACAAATTTTGGTATCAGAGCCCTAGGTTCAGTTTCCCCGGGCTTGCATTTATAAGTTAGTACAGTGTACATGCCATGACTACCCTGATGAACTAAGCAGTTGTTGTTCTTTTAGGAGGATGTCACAAGAGGGTGAGAGTGAGTCACACGCCTCCAGAGCAGTGGAGGGTGAGGCTCCAGCAGCACCAGGTCAAGAGGCATTATTAAAGCAACTTGCAGATACTTTCAAACAGATTGCAGGAGTGATACCTCAAGCACCAGTCATAATAGAAAGAGACAGAAAGCCCCCACTGGAGAAGCTTAGAAAATATGGTGCAAAGGAATTCAAAGCGAGCAAAGATGATAGTCCCGAAGTAGCTGAGTACTGGCTAGATGGGACATCGAGAGTTCTAGAACAATTGCAGTGTACAGCAGAAGACAAGTTGGTTTGTGCCACTTCATTACTGATAGAAGAGGCATATACATGGTGGACCACTGTGCAACAGAGAGTAACAGCAGATCAGCGGACTTGGCAATTCTTCTTGGATGAATTCAAGAAGAAGTTCATCACCGAGGCTTACCTAGATGCGAGAAGGAAGGAGTTCTTATACCTGCGACAGAATAGAATGTCTGTAACTGAATATGAAAGAGAATTCACTAGACTAAGCAGGTATGGTAAACAGATAGTGGCTACAGAAGCCGAAAGGTGTAAAAAGTTTCAGGAAGGCCTTAATGATGAGATTCAGATGGGAGTGGTAGCTTCCAGATTCAGAGAATTCTCAGCCTTGGTAGAGGCAGCTCAAGAGATAGAGCGAATGCAGGCTAATCAGCGTACTAGACGCCAGCGGTCTCAACAAAGAAGAGATCAGACTCCGAGTGCACCAAGTACACATCAGCCGGAGAGTAAGAGATTCAGAGGTGCTAGTAGTTCAGCTGGTTCTAGACCTTCCTTTAGCCAAGGCGCAGCTAGGGGTGCTAACATGCCAGCGGTATCAGTTGTGGCTAGTTCCGCCGGTGGTAGTAGAGGTTCAGGCAGAGGAACTGGTAGAGGCACCAGTAGAGGCGCAGAGACGGCCGGTTATCCTTTTCCACCTTGTGAGCATTGTGGCAGACGGCATGGTGGAGATTGTTGGTTGGTGACTGGTAAATGTTGGTTATGCGGAGCATCAGACCATCAGAAGAAAGACTGTCCTAAGAGGGCAAGAGTTCCTATACAGTTCATAGCAGGCAGAGGTAGAGGTGAGAGCTCCGGAGGGCAGAGACAACAATCAGAGACTGTGGATAGACCCGATACTAGAGGTCCAGCCAGGGTTTATGCTATGCGAACCAGAGAAGAGGAGGAAGCTCCAGATGTAATAGTTGGTGAGTTTTCTCTAGGTGGTCATACAGTTTATGCTTTAATTGATCCTGGATCATCAAATTCATACATTAGTGTACCTAAACCTTGGGTTAAAGGGTTAGAAGTTGCATATGTGAGTCAGGGTATGGTAGTTACTAATCCACTAGGTGATGTAGTAAAAACCCATACAGTGATCGAAGGATGCCCAATTGTTATACATGGAAAAGAGTTTCCAGGAGATCTTATGGAGTTGCCATTTAGAGAATTTGATGTTATTCTGGGTATGGATTGGCTAGCCAGACATCAGGCTATAGTTGATTGTGCAAAGAAAAGGGTGACATTATATACTACAGCAGGGGAAGAGATAATAGTAGTCGGGAAGCGGCGAGATTTTCTGGGTAATGTGATATCAGCCATGACAGCAAAGAGATTAATTCAGAAGGGTTGTGAAGCATACTTGGTATGTGCATTACACGCAGAGCAAGAACAGTCAAAAGTGCAAGACATACCAACAGTGTGTGATTATCCAGATGTATTTCCAGAACAGTTACCAGGGTTACCACCAAGGAGGGAAGTGGAGTTTACCATAGATGTCTATCCTGGAGCAGCACCAGTATCAATTGCACCTTACAGAATGGCACCAGCAGAGTTAAAAGAGTTAAAGATTCAGCTGCAGGAGTTATTAGACAAAGGCTTTATCAGACCCAGTGTATCACCTTGGGGAGCACCGGTATTATTTGTAAAGAAGAAAGATGGATCATTCAGATTGTGCATAGACTACAGACAACTGAACAAACTGACAATCAAGAATAAGTATCCATTGCCTCGCATTGATGATTTGTTTGATCAATTAAAGGGTGCAGGTATGTTTTCTAAAATCGACCTCAGGTCGGGATACCATCAGGTGCGGATAAAGGAAGAAGATATCGCTAAGACTGCATTCAGGACCCGATATGGTCACTATGAATTTTTAGTCATGCCATTCGGGCTCACAAATGCACCAGCGGTTTTCATGGACCTCATGAACCGCGTGTTTCATTCATATTTAGATCAGTTTGTGGTGGTGTTCATAGATGACATTTTGGTCTACTCCAGAGACAGGGTTGAACATGATAAACATTTGCGGATCGTACTTCAGACATTGAGGGATAAACAGCTGTATGCCAAGCTCAGTAAGTGTGAGTTTTGGCTGGAAGAAGTTTCTTTCTTAGGACATGTGGTATCATCGGAGGGTATCAGAGTGGATCCTAAGAAGATTGAAGCTATTGTTAATTGGAGACCACCCAGAAATGTTACAGAAGTTCGCAGTTTTCTGGGTTTAGCCGGTTATTACAGAAGGTTCGTAAAGGGATTCTCTATCATTTCATCACCTTTAACAAGATTATTGAAGAAAGCAGTTGTATTTCAATGGGATGATAGATGTCAGCAGAGTTTTGACACTTTGAAGAAAAAGTTGACTGAAGCACCAGTGTTGACCCAGCCAGTGTCAGGTAAAGACTTTGAGATTTACAGTGATGCTTCTCATATTGGGTTAGGATGTGTACTTATGCAAGACAGGAAGGTGATAGCTTATGTCTCCAGACAGTTAAAGCCACATGAATTGAATTATCCAACCCATGATTTAGAACTGGCAGCTATTGTTCTAGCATTCAAAGTATGGCGGCATTATCTGTATGGTGAAAAATGTCACATTTACACAGATCATCAAAGTTTAAAGTATTTACCAACACAGAAAGATTTGAATTCAAGACAACGGAAGTGGATGCAGATTCTGGCTAATTATGATTATGTCATTAATTACCATCCGGGCAAAGCTAATGTGGTAGCTGATGCCCTTAGCCGGAAATCATTGTTTGCTTTGAAAGCAATGAGAATTCGCATGGAGTTGCAACAGCAAGGAGTAATTCTAGCACAGATGCAAATACAGCCATCTTGGGTTCCGGAAGTTGCAGAAGCACAGAAGAAAGATGCACAAACAGTACTATGGGTGAAACAAGTACAGGAAGATCATGGTGGGAAATTCAGATTGGATAACAGTGGAGTCTTATTCTATGAAGACAGAGTTGTTGTACCGCAGACAGGAGAGCTTAGACAAAGGATTCTGCATGAAGCTCATAACAGTCCATATGCAATGCATCCCGGTAGTACCAAGATGTATCAAGCTTTGAAGAAAGGCTATTGGTGGCCGGGCATGAAGAACGATATTGTACATGTTGTAACAAGATGTTTAACATGTCAACAAGTAAAAGCAGAACATCAACTGCCATCTGGGTTACTTCATCCAATAACAGTGCCAACATGGAAGTGGGATCAGATCACGATGGATTTTGTTACTGGATTACCTCAGACGCAGCGGAAGCATGATGCAGTATGGGTGATTGTGGACAGATTAACTAAATCTGCACACTTTTTACCAGTTAGGATGGACTATTCTCTAGCCAAGTTAGCCGAAATTTATGTTAGAGAAATAGTTCGACTACATGGAGTTCCATCATCCATTATATCTGATCGTGATCCAAGGTTTACATCGAAGTTTTGGGGTAAACTGCAGGAAGCATTAGGAACGAAATTGCATTTTAGCACTGCATTTCATCCTCAAACAGATGGCCAATCAGAGAGAGTCATTCAGATCCTGGAAGACATGATGAGAGCATGTGTCATAGAATTTGAAGGCAGTTGGGACAGATATGTACCTCTCATGGAATTTGCCTACAACAACAGCTACCAATCGAGCATTAAAATGGCACCATATGAAGCATTGTATGGTAGACAATGCAGGACACCTGTGTGTTGGACAGAACTTAGTGAGAAGAAGATTTTGGGTCCAGATTTGGTTAGAGAAACTAAAGAGAAAGTAGAGATTATCAGAAAACGGCTGAAAGAAGCAAGTGATCGACAGAAGTCTTATGCTGATTTAAAGAGAAGGGATATTGAGTATTCGGTCGGTGATAAAGTATTTCTGAAAGTTTCACCATGGAAGAAGATCCTAAGGTTTGGACAAAAGGGTAAGCTTAGCCCTAGGTTCATTGGTCCATACGAGATTGTTGAACGTGTCGGACCATTGGCCTATCGCCTAGCATTACCTTCAACCTTAGACCGGATTCATAATGTCTTTCACGTATCAATGTTAAGGAGATACAGATCAGACCCATCACATGTGTTATCAGCAGAAGAGATTGACATTCAGCCGGATCTCACTTATGAAGAAGAACCAGTTCAGATCCTAGCAAGAGAAATGAAAGAACTGCGGAATAAGAAAATAGCATTGGTAAAAGTTCTTTGGAGGAATCATAAGACAGAAGAAGCAACTTGGGAATCTGAAGAAACCATGCGACAGCAGTATCCGCAGTTGTTTACAACAGGTAAACTTGTAACATCCTAGTGAGTTGAGTTGAGTCATTTCATAGAGGTAAGTTGAGTTGGGTTGAATCAAACCTTGTTGGGGTAGAATGAGAGTATAAGTGGACTTATGTGAATGTAAAGTTAGGACTTGCTTGCATTAAAACATATAGCTTGGGTATGAAGTTGTAGCCTTTGTACACTTGAGGTACCAATTAGATATGTTACACAGCCAACTCACTTCTTCTAGAGACTACCCGTTCTTATCAGTTCACTTCCTATTTTCATGTTTATCATTCTCTTCTTACTTGTCCCGCCCATTTTCTTTCCATTGTCAACATAGTTAAGCATTAAGTCAACTGCAAGAGAAGAAAGTTCAAAAGTTGCAGAAAAGAGAAACTAAAACAGAGTCCCAGCTTTTTGAAACCAAGGTTTGATATCTCTTGTTATTTCCCATCTTCTTTGCATGAAAAATTGTGTGGAGTGTTGCTAATGAGATGATATGTTGCTTGTTGTTGGGTGGAAGTACTGGAAATGATGTGAAAACAGGGGATGAATATATGAAGCGGAAATAGAGTTTGCTGGAAATGTTACCAGCAACTTCATCTTGATTTTGAACCCATATAATGATGGAATTAGAAATTGTCATAGAAGAGTTATTTGTTCCTTTCTGTGTTAGCTTTACATGGGCTTTTGAATCATTCAATTTGAAGTTGTATATTGAGAGTTATGGCCAAAAGAACACAAACTGCACAATCTGGAAACACGTCGCGCGCCCGCGCGGTCTGGAAAGCAAGTCGCGCTCGCGACTTTCACATGCGCGGTCGCGACTTTGGCCAAAAACTCTCTGACTCTCAAATGGCACAACTCGCGCTCGCGACTTTCACATGCGCGGTCGCGAGTTTGGCCAGAAGCTCTCTGACTCTCAGTGTGCGTATCTCGCGCTCGCGAATCACACAAGCGTGCTCGCGACTTCATCTCGCGCTCGCGACTTGTGCTGCGCGGTCGCGACTTCAGCCAGAAACACACTGACTCTCAGGATGCACAAGTCGCGCTCGCGACTTTCACATACGCGGTCGCGACTTGTGCTGTGACCCTCTTTTGCCTTTCATTTGCTATGTAATCACATTCCTTTGCTCAACATGCATGCATCCAATCATTTTACAACAAAAATACAATATAAGAACATGGATTAAAACAACATACAAGCATTCATATGATGTGAAATCAAATCAATATGATGAACGATGACGTTGTGAAACCATTTATGTGCTATTGTGTTACATTGTTGACATGCTAATCTTAAGCTCCATTGAGGTTAGGTAGAAACCATGTAGATAAGGCTATGTCGCGACATAGAATAGCAGATCTGCGCCTCATACAGTTTGGAACTCCGGCTACAGGCCGTTGAGTGGATATGATTAAACCGTGCAGTGCAAATCCGGTTAGGGGCACCAAAGCGGACAGTATCTCACTAGATCATACAGTGGCATAGGCGAATCCGGTTCGGGGCCTATAGCCTACAGTATTCATACAGTTTATCTTATCACTTCGGTTTCACTATAACCTTATGGAGCCATACAGATATCTTGACATAACATTGCATGAATCATACAGTATACTATACAGCAAGAAAGATCATCAAGTGAAACATGACAGTATCATGATATGTGTGCTTACATTCCATATGCGAGTAAATGTGTATTTATGTCCACATATGTATGTGCTTATACGTTTCTTCATTTATTGTGATATTCACTGAGTTTAATCAAAGTTGCAGAGTTCATATAGCATAAAGAACATCAGGTAAGATCATGAAAGTATAATGTTATATATGCTCACAAGTTTATTTATTAAATTCTTAAGAAGCCATACAGTCATGAGTTGTTATTAATCATAACTTATATGATGAGACTAAAAGGGCATAAGTCATACAGCATAATGAATAGCAAGTAAGACAATGAACATATACTGTTATGTATTCTTACATATTTATTGATTTCATGCAGACAACACAATGAACAGCAGGTAAGACCATGATGGTATCATAATGTGTAATATAAGGTTCATGTAAAGGAGTTATGAGAGAAGTAGATTAATTATGTTTATGAGTATCAATGCTTTATGAAATTGGTATTTGAAGTTAGTTGCCATCGCACTTTGTTTAGTATGTAAAGTATAAGAACCACTGAGTTTTATACTCAGCGCGTCGATTTTTATCACGCGCAGGCTGAAGATCGTGGGTGTTACTTGAAGACTTGAGGAGTACTATCAAAGCAGAAGTGCTTAATTTGGTCATAGTAGATTGAGAGATGTAGAATTAAGATTTATGGCATGTATTAAGAGTTATGGCATGTATAATTCTTTTATTGTTAGAGCTTATGTGATTGTAAATATAAGTGAAACATGTAATTATTTTGGTGTAAGTAGTTGGAGATAAGAATAATATTTATGAAATGATTGAAGATGAAATAGTTTACTATAGTTGGTATGATTAGGTCATGAAAACTTGATATAGATTCTGAATGCAATTACTTGCTAGATATTAAATACTTTTGAGGATTTATACAATTATGTAAAGATATTTATATAAAGGGTTATTGTGTTATGATGCTTCTTGGAGATGTTGAAAGTTTAGAGTGTAATTGGGAGTGTTTATATTCATATTTTGCATACAGTATGCTATCAGCATGACAAGATAATAGTGCAACCAGATTGTAGCGTCTCGGCTCGGTTCATTCGGGTTAACGGGTGGACCGGGAAGGGGTGTTACAATTTTTGGTATCAGAGCCTAGGTTTAGGCGGTTCTCGGACTATATGTGCATATATGTAGGAAGTTATTTGTTTTACATGAGAGTATGAGTAATTTAAGTTAAAGACATGCCATATTGGTTCGATTGGAAACAACCAGCCATTGGAGAATAGTGTCGTAGTAAGCGGAGTATAAATTGAGGTTCCTCTTGATGATTACTGGTTATATCCTTTAGATCATTGAGATCATTGTTCATGGAGGATATGCTTAGAGAATAGTGGATAGGGAAGTCGATGTAATGGTTATTGGAGATGAAAGATTATTGAGGTATTAAGGATTTGTGTACTTTCGTGAGTTGATATGAGTTCAACATGTTATCAGTATTATGAGATTATATTTTGAAACTGATTTTTATCTATGATGGTGATGGCATGAATGACTTGTAAACATGTTTGTTCATGTTGCCTCCAGAAGAAGCACAGTTTATGTTGCTTCTGAACAAATGATTTTGCTATGAAAATTCTTCTTCTCAGAACACTTTGAAAAAAAAAAAAATAATAATAAATAAATAAATATATATATATATTTTCAAGTGTGGTTTTCTAAAGTTTTGATAAATGAAGGATTGTTTTATACATGACAATAAAGTTACTTGTATAAATTCATGAGCTATGAAAGTATAATAGTTTATGACGTGAACATGGAAGTAACATATATGTATATATTTAAGTATGTTAGATGAAGTGTACACTTGTATGGTTGTGTATGCACAAAGCTATATTAAGTTATGCATGATTACGAGTATAAAGGTGAAATGATGTGAATGTGAACTGCTTGCATAAAATGCATGAATGTGTGTACATGTACCTTTGGACGGAGTATGTTGAGGATGAGGTGCTAGTATTAGCTAATAAGCAAACAAACTGATTCGGATATAAGGACATTAGAATCTAGTTAAGAAGAGTATTGATGTTTACATGATTGTGGTTAATGGAATCTAATATGACTATTGAGATAAGCATTTTGCTGGATAGAATACATATATACATATATTCATTGGTGTATTTACATAAATGATCTTAATGATGAATGAGTTGATGTGAATCGTTCTAAGAATGGGTGATGAGTATTTTTCATAGGAACAACTGTCATTATTTCAAGTCATTTATGAGAAGTGATGTATATTTATGAGAACTACTTACGATTTGGTGGAATCAAGTATAATGTGGTGTTCATCAGCTAGTTTGCAAATGTATGACTATCAGGAGTCATATAACGTACTATGGTTATAAGAAAAGTATGGTGATTTCTAGGATGAAATCAATTATGTAACTCTTGATGAGCCTAGTAGTGAAATTATATGAATTGTAGCACCTTGAGGGTTAATATGGTATAAGTGTGAATTATATTGAACAAGATTTAAATTTTGAGGTTTAAAATATCTGTTGACTGCTAGATGTTATGTAAGCTATACATAAGGATTTGTGTTTATTGAGAGAGTCTATGATCCGAGGAAAAAGGTAAACGACTCCTAAACACCAAATGAAGATAATGATGTTATATAAATATTGGACCATGAGGATTAAGTGAAATGATGAATGATATTGGCCATGGAGAGATAGTTGGCCAACCATTGAATTGATGTTATACTAAGAAATTAGGTAAATAAGAATGGATCTAGTCATGTGAGTAAATTAAGATTTAGAAGAGTATCACTTACAAAGATAAAGGAATATAGATTAGGATGATTCAAATGAGATGATAATCATTCAGAGTTTTTGTGACAAGTTAGGAATCATGGTTATTAAGATTTGATGGAAATAGAAGTAAAGATGCATCAGAGTATATACAAGATCAGACTTACTATCCTTTGAGAGTTCATGAATATATACAAATTGTGGTTCGTGTTGATCTCCCTATGTGCATATGAGAATAAATTCTGAGCCAAAATGATCAAGATTTTATAAGTGATCATTCTTCAGACAGAAAAGATTGGTTAATCATTAATAGAAGTATTTATAAGTTATGGATGATTTATGGATTTATGTGAGCTATCTAAGAGTCAAAAAAAAAAGAAGAAAGGTGGAATTGCTAGTCCTTAGTGAATTCTATTTGGATGGCACTACCAAATCATTAAGGATAAATAGTCAAGTTGAGATAATCTATATGGCACATTGCATGATTTGCATAACTTTGTGATTGTACTTTCATGTATTGACATTTGGAACTTTGGTTTCATTTTGTTTTCTTCTTGACTGGAACTTGCAAGGATGCAAGTATGACTATATGTATATATACATGACAGTGGATGAGAAGAAGTACCATGATGAAATTAAGTACCATGACAACATAAAGTTAGTCATACAGTTATGAACATAAATGATATGATCGCAGGCTATGTTTCTATAATCTCATCATGCTTTATGAGAATTTACTGTATGCAAATCTGTGAATAGGCTATTGCAATACAATGCCTTGATATGTATATGAGATGATGATATGATATATATATATGATATGATATGTTTATGATATGCTGATATGTTTGGTATGGGCGAGATATAGGTCTTTGGATTGAGTACTGACATGGAATGGATAGATTAGCTAGTCTGGATGTTCATTTGGGAGATTCATGTGGAGAACATAAGGTCAGTGAGTGCTAGCCGAGTAACGAAAAATCTGAGTTGGAAACTATTATGAGAGTTGTAAGTGTTTAATGTAAACGAATTTCGAGGACGAAATTTTTTTAAGGGGGGTAGAATTGTAACATCCTAGTGAGTTGAGTTGAGTCATTTCATAGAGGTAAGTTGAGTTGGGTTGAATCAAACCTTGTTGGGGTAGAATGAGAGTATAAGTGGACTTATGTGAATGTAAAGTTAGGACTTGCTTGCATTAAAACATACAGCTTGGGTATGAAGTTGTAGCCTTTGTACACTTGAGGTACCAATTAGATATGTTACACAGCCAACTCACTTCTTCTAGAGACTACCCGTTCTTATCAGTTCACTTCCTATTTTCATGTTTATCATTCTCTTCTTACTTGTCCCGCCCATTTTCTTTCCATTGTCAACATAGTTAAGCATTAAGTCAACTGCAAGAGAAGAAAGTTCAAAAGTTGCAGAAAAGAGAAGCTAAAACAGAGTCCCAGCTTTTTGAAACCAAGGTTTGATATCTCTTGTTATTTCCCATCTTCTTTGCATGAAAAATTGTGTGGAGTGTTGCTCATGAGATGATATGTTTCTTGTTGTTGGGTGGAAGTACTGGAAATGATGTGAAAACAGGGGATGAATATATGAAGCGGAAATAGAGTTTGCTGGAAATGTTACCAGCAACTTCATCTTGATTTTGAACCCATATAATGATGGAATTAGAAATTGTCATAGAAGAGTTATTTGTTCCTTTCTGTGTTAGCTTTACATGGGCTTTTGAATCATTCAATTTGAAGTTGTATATTGAGAGTTATGGCCAAAAGAACACAGACTGCACAATCTGGAAACACGTCGCGCGCCCGCGCGGTCTGGAAAGCAAGTCGCGCTCGCGACTTTCACATGCGCGGTCGCGACTTTGGCCAAAAACTCTCTGACTCTCAAATGGCACAACTCGCGCTCGCGACTTTCACATGCGCGGTCGCGAGTTTGGCCAGAAGCTCTCTGACTCTCAGTGTGCGTATCTCGCGCTCGCGAATCACACAAGCGCGCTCGCGACTTCATCTCGCGCTCGTGACTTGTGCTGCGCGGTCGCGACTTCAGCCAGAAACACACTGACTCTCAGGATGCACAAGTCGCGCTCGCGACTTTCACATACGCGGTCGCGACTTGTGCTGTGACCCTCTTTTGCCTTTCATTTGCTATGTAATCTCATTCCTTTGCTCAACATGCATGCATCCAATCATTTTACAACAAAAATACAATATAAGAACATGGATTAAAACAACATACAAGCATTCATATGATGTGAAATCAAATCAATATGATGAACGATGACGTTGTGAAACCATTTATGTGCTATTGTGTTACATTGTTGACATGCTAATCTTAAGCTCCATTGAGGTTAGGTAGAAACCATGTAGATAAGGCTATGTCGCGACATAGAATAGCAGACCTGCGCCTCATACAGTTTGGAACTCCGGCTACAGGCCGTTGAGTGGATATGATTAAACCGTGCGGTGCAAATCCGGTTAGGGGCACCAAAGCGGACAGTATCTCACTAGATCATACAGTGGCATAGGCGAATCCGGTTCGGGGCCTATAGCCTACAGTATTCATACAGTTTATCTTATCACTTCGGTTTCACTATAACCTTATGGAGCCATACAGATATCTTGACATAACATTGCATGAATCATACAGTATACTATACAGCAAGAAAGATCATCAAGTGAAACATGACAGTATCATGATATGTGTGCTTACATTCCATATGCGAGTAAATGTGTATTTATGTCCACATATGTATGTGCTTATACGTTTCTTCATTTATTGTGATATTCACTGAGTTTAATCAAAGTTGCAGAGTTCATACAGCATAAAGAACATCAGGTAAGATCATGAAAGTATAATGTTATATATGCTCACAAGTTTATTTATTAAATTCTTAAGAAGCCATACAGTCATGAGTTGTTATTAATCATAACTTATATGATGTGACTAAAAGGGCATAAGTCATACAGCATAATGAATAGCAAGTAAGACAATGAACATATACTATTATGTATTCTTACATATTTATTGATTTCATGCAGACAACACAATGAACAGCAGGTAAGACCATGATGGTATCATAATGTGTAATATAAGGTTCATGTAAAGGAGTTATGAGAGAAGTAGATTAATTATGTTTATGAGTATCAATGCTTTATGAAATTGGTATTTGAAGTTAGTTGCCATCGCACTTTGTTTAGTATGTAAAGTATAAGAACCACTGAGTTTTATACTCAGCGCGTCGATTTTTATCACGCGCAGGCTGAAGATCGTGGGTGTTACTTGAAAACTTGAGGAGTACTATCAAAGCAGAAGTGCTTAATTTGGTCATAGTAGATTGAGAGATGTAGAATTAAGATTTATGGCATGTATTAAAAGTTATGGCATGTATAATTCTTTTATTGTTAGAGCTTATGTGATTGTAAATATAAGTGAAACATGTAATTATTTTGGTGTAAGTAGTTGGAGATAAGAATAATATTTATGAAATGATTGAAGATGAAATAGTTTACTATAGTTGGTATGATTAGGTCATGAAAACTTGATATAGATTCTGAATGCAATTACTTGCTAGATATTAAATACTTTTGAGGATTTATACAATTATGTAAAGATATTTATATAAAGGGTTATTGTGTTATGATGCTTCTTGGAGATGTTGAAAGTTTAGAGTGTAATTGGGAGTGTTTATATTCATATTTTGCATACAGTATGCTATCAGCATGACAAGATAACAGTGCAACCAGATTGTAGCGTCTCGGCTCGGTTCATTCGGGTTAACGGGTGGACCGGGAAGGGGTGTTACAAAACTTCGAGACGAAGTTTTTATTTAGGAGGGGAGAATTGTGACATCCTACCGAGTTGAGTCTTTGCATTGAGTCGAGTCTTGCATTGAGTTGAGTCGAGTTGAACCAAACCTGGTTGGGGTAGAAAGAGATTAGAAGTGGACTTATTTGCATATAAGGTTAGGACTTGTTTGCATTAAAATATACAGCTTGTGTATTAAGTTGTAGCCTTTGTACACTTGAGGTACCAATTGGGGAGTTTACACAGCCAAGTCATTTCATCTAGAGACTACCCGTTCTTATCAACTCACTTTCCCATTTTCCCGTTTCTCCTTCTCTTCTTACTTGTCCCGCCCATTTTCTTTCAATTGTCAACATAGTTAAGCAGTAAGTCAACTTCAAGTAAGTAGAATTCCTTGAAGTGTGATGTTATTTCCTATTTCATTTAGTTCTATTGGAGATGAGTTATGAGAATTCTTGTGTATAGGAGAAGAAAGTTCAAAAGGTGCAGAAAAGAGAAGCTGAAACAGAGGTCAAGCTTTTGACGTCAAGGTTTGATATCTCATGTTGTTTTCTATTTTCTTTGCATGTAAATTGTGTGGTGTGTTGCTAGTGAGATGATATGTTGCTTATTGTTGAGTGAGAAGAGTGGACATGATGTGAAAACAGGGGAGGTATTGAGTTTATGTTGAAAACAGGGGAGGACTTCATCTTGATTTTGACCCCATTTAATGAGGGAATTAGGAAGTGTCATAGAAGAGTTATTTGTTCCTCTATGTGTTAGCTTTGCATGGGTTTTTGAATCACCCAAATTGGATTTGTATATTGAGAGATATGACCAAAAGAGCGCAGACTGCGCAGGCTGGAAACGCGTCGCGACCTGGCACTGCGTAGGCTGGAAGCACGTCGCGCGCTCGCGACTTTGCACTGCGCGCGCGCGACTTCCACTTCAAACTCACTGACTCTCATTTTGCTCTTCTCGCGCTTGCGACCTTGCAAGACGCGATCGCGAAGTTGGCCCTTGGCCTGGAAGCGCTCGCGACTTGCACTGCGCGCTCGCGTAGTTGGCATGAAAACTCTCTGACTCTCAATTGGCATATTACGCGATCGCGACTCTCAAGTGCGCGCTCGCGTAGTTGGCATGAAAACTCACTGTCTCTCATTTGGCACACTACGCGCTCGCGACTTTCAAGTACGCGATCGCGACTTGTGCCTGATAACACACTGTCTCTTATTTTCTGCATCTCGCGCTCGCGACTTCCACAGGCGCGCTCGCGACTTGGTTTTTCCTGCATTTTTGGACTTTCTTTTTCTATGTAATTGGGTTCTTTGCTCAACATGCATGCATCCAATCATTTTACAACAAAAATACAACATAAGAACATGGATTAAAACAACATACAAGCATTCATATGATGTGAAATCAAATCAACATGATGAACTATGAAGTTGTAAAACCATTTATGTGCTATTGTGTTACATTGTTGATATGCTAATATGAAGCTCCATTGAGGTTGGGTAGAAACCATGTAGATAAGGCTATGTCGCGACATAGAATAGCAGATCTGCGCCTCATACAGTTTGTTACTTCGGCTACAGGCCGTTGAGTGGATATGATTATATGGGCCATAGCAGCCAAGTATACAGTATTCATCCAGTTTATACAGTTTTTCTTATCACCTCGGTTTCGCTATAACCTTATGGAGCCATACAGATATTTTAACTTGCTACTGCATGAATCATACAGTAAAATAAACAGTAAGAAAGATCATTAAGGTAAAATGAAAGCCGCATGTTATGTGTGATTATATGTGCTTACATAATGCTTTTTGCTTATATGTGTGCTTATTGTTGTTTTATGTTGAGATATCCACTGAGCTTTATTTGCTCAGCGAGTTACCTGTTTAACTCGCAGGTTTTGAGATTGGTCCGTAGAGGGTCCGTTTACAACTGCTGCCGTTCATCTATAGAAGACTCGGTCTTCAGGGTAGAAACTCATTTTGTTATTCTTTTTATGGCATGTACAGGGCACACAGTTGGGCCCAATCCATTTTGTAATTAGTATCATGTCTTGTAAATATTCAGTACATTATTACTATAAGCAATCTCAGCATGATATTAGATTCATTATACATTATGATTTCAGCATGTCAGTTCATTCAGTCAACCAGTTTTTAGCGTCTCGGCTCGGTTTATTCGGGTTTACGGGTGGACCGGGAAGGGATGTTACAATTAGACCGGGTTAAAATAGCTAACAAAACACCAGAAGAGCTTGTTAGTGATTTTAGGGTTGTTTCCCCTACTTAAACAATTAAAATTGATTAACGAACTAACAAAATAAATTGGATAGAATTAAGTGAAGTCAAAATCCCTAGTAGCTTTAAATCCTTGATTCTTTTAATCAAATATTGTTGTTTGATTTCTTTTTATTCTCTTTTATTTGTTTAATTTGGTTCCTTAAAGTAATTTCCCCTAAATCAACGTTTAAATAATAGTAGGTTAACACAATTTTGGTACTTAGTATATAATCCCTGTGGATACGATACTTTTCTCACTCTATATTACTTGTTGCGATTTCGTACACTTGTGAAACATCACTGTCAAGTTTTTGGCACCGTTGCCGGGGATTGGCGTTACCAATATGAATAATAATTACCCTATTATTAATTTAGACATTTTTTTTTGTTTATTTATTTATTTAATTTAAATTTTCTAGAAGATTATTTCAGGTGTTTATGCAAAGAAGATCAGGTAGAACTGAATCCTTGATCTTTGATCCAGAAATCGAAAAGACTTGTCGTAGGAACAACACTGCTAGAAGAGCACGAGAGAACAAACCAGAACAACAAGCAGATATAGCTGATGAAATTAACCCTCAGGACAGACCCCAACCTCATGTCTGCACTTTGCGAGATTACACAACTCCCTCTCTCAATGGAACAACCTTGAGTATCACTAGACCTAGGGTAGAAGCTAACAATTTTGAAATTAAACCTGCAATTATTCAAATGCTTTCCACCTCAATTCAATATGGAGGTTTACTTAGTAAAAATCCTAAAGCCCATATCACAAATTTCTTAGAGATTTATGACACTTTCAAACAAAATGGAGTTTCTGAGGATGCCATAAAATTAAGACTCTTTCCTTTCACTTTAGGGACAAAGCACGATCCTGGTTACAATCATGCCTTGCTGAAATTTTTACAACATGGGAGGAATTAGCCCAAAAATTTTTGGCAGAATTCTTTTCATCTTCAAAGACCACAAAACTACGCAATGAGATAATGACCTTTGTCCACCATGATCAAGAGAGTTTGTATGAAGCTTGAGAGAGATTCAAGGACTTATTGAGAAAGTGCTCACATCACAGCTTGCCTAAGTGGTTACAGGTGCAAACTTTTTATAATGCATTGTCTCCTAACATTAAAATTACTCTAGATGCAGCTGCAGGTGGATCCTTTGCAAGAAAAGAAATTGATGAGGCCTATGACTTCATAGAAGAGATGGCAAGCAATAGCCATTATCAAAGCAACTCCGAAAGGAAGAAAACTACAAGAGTTTATGAGATTGATGCCATCACCGTACTCAATGCCAAGGTACATAATATGGTAAGTAAATTTGACTTATTGACTACTAACTCAGTTAATTCTATTGTGCAAATTTGCGACAGGAGTAATGGACAACATGGGATTGGAGAATGCATGTTAGATTCTTTAAATCCATAAAATTTGGAGCAAGTAAACTATGTGATGAATCAAGGAAGGAAGAATTACCCGTACTCTAATTTTTATGATAACAGGTTGAGGAATCACCCTAATCTTTCGTATGGGAATCCAAACAATGCCTTGAATGCACCACCAGGTTTTCTACCTCAAGAGAAAAAGTCTCATGATGATCTCCTTACTGCCCTTTCTAAATCGCACATGGACTTCATGAACGAAACCCGAGAAAATAACAAAATCCAATAAGATGTGATAAGGAACTTAGAGATTCAACTAGGGCAGTTTGCAAACATGATAGCCTCCCGACCTCAAGGTACGTTACCTAGTAATACAGAAAAAAAATCCTAAAGAACTGGTACAAACTATCACCTTGAGGAATGGCAAACAGTTAGAGGAACCAACCAGGGCAGAGACGGAGATGGAAGAGCAGAAAAACATTCCCATCATTGACCTAGAAGAGAAAGAGGAAGTAAAATCTTATGTTCCACCTGTCCCTTTCCCACAAAGGTTAAAGAAAACACAAGATGACAAGAGCTTCCTCAAATTTCTTGATGTCTTCAAAAAGCTTCAAATCAACATACATTTTGCTAAAACCCTTGCGCAAATGCCCAGTTATGCAAAATTCCTAAAAGAGATCCTAAGCAAGAAAAGGAAGATTGATGATCAAGGAATGATAATGTTGACAGAGGAGTGTAGTGCAATCATTCAAAATAAATTACCTCCAAAATTAAAGGATCCAGGAAGTTTTTCTATCCCTTGTAATATTGAAAATCTTGATTTTGAAAAATCATTAGCAGATTTAGGTGCTAGTATTAATCTTATGTCTTATGAAGTTTTTAAGATGCTAGGGATGGGAGAGCCAAAACCAACAAGAATGTCCCTACAGTTGGCAGATCGATCAATCAAATATCCAAGAGGGATCATAGAAGATGTACTCATCATGGTAGGTAAATTCATCTTTCCTGCTGATTTAGTTATTCTTGACATTGATGAAGATAGAGAAGCATCCCTAATCCTTGGAAGGCCTTTTCTTGCAACTGCAAGAGCATTAATTGATGTGTATGAAGGAAAATTAACCTTGAGGGTAGGTCAAGAGGAAGTTATTTTTTGTGTTCTTAAATCTTGTAAACTTCCCATGGATTATAATGACTGCTTTAGAATTGATGTTGTTGATGAATGTGTTAAAGACACTTTGCATACTAAAAATAAAGATGACATTAATAATCCAAGCATCATAGATGAAAAAGAAAGTGAATTACCAAGGTAAGAACTGAAACAACTTCCATCTCATTTAAAACATGCATTCTTAGGTGAAAATAATTCAAATACTGTTATTATTTCTTCTCACTTAACACTTGATCAAGAGGAAAGATCATTGCAGGTACTTCGAAAACATAAGAAAGCCCTAGGATGGTCAATTTCAGATTTGCAGGGAATAAGTCCAAGCGTATGCATGCACAAGATCTTAATGGAAGAAGACTACAAACCTTCAATTGAGCATAAAAAAAGATTGAACCCAAACATGAAAAAGGTAGTCAAAGCAGAGATCATAAAAATTTTGGATGCTGGCATTATCTATCCAATTTTCGATAGCAATTAGGTAAGTCCTGTTCAAGTTGTCGCAAAGAAAGGAGGTATGATAGTTATCGCTAACAAGAATAATGAGTTAATTCCTACTAGAACTGTCACAGGTTGGCGTGTGTGTATTGATTATAGGAAATTGAACAAAGCAACACACAAGGATCACTTCCCTATACCTTTTATTGATCAAATGCTTGAAAGACTTGCAGACTATCCCTATTATTACTTCTTAGATGGTTATTCAGGGTATTTCCAAATACCTATTGCTCCCGAGGATCAAGAGAAAACCACTTTCACTTGCCCTTATGGTACTTTCGCTTATAGGAGAATGCCTTTTGGGACGTGCAATGCTCTTGCAACCTTTCAAAGATGCATGATATCTATATTTTCTGACATGGTTGAGAAGTTGATTGAAATATTTATGGATGACTTTTCTGCGTTTGGTTCTTCTTTTGATTCTTGTCTTTATAACCTCTCTTTAGTAATGCAGCGATGTGAGGACACTAACCTTGTTTTGAATTGGAAAAAATGCCATTTTATGGTTAGTGAAGGTATTGTTTTAGGGCATAAAATCTCAAAAAAAGGGATTGAAGTAAATAAAGCCAAGATAGAGGTAATTGAAAAGCTACCTTCTCCAAATTCAATAAAGGGAGTAAGAAGCTTTCTTGGCCATGCAGGATTTTACAAGAGATTTATCAAGGATTTCTCCAAAATCACAAAACCTCTTTGTAATTTATTAGTTAAAGATGTTCCTTTTGATTTTAACAAAGAGTGTTTGAATACTTTTAACAAGTTGAAGAAAGAGTTGACTTCAGTACCCATCATTGCTACAGCAGATTGGAGTCTTCCTTTTGAACTTATGTGTGATGCCAGTGATCATGCTATAGGAGCTGTTCTTAGGCAAGGAAAGGAAAAGAAATTTCATATCATTTATTATGCTAGTCGCACATTGAATGATGCACAATTGAATTATGCCACCACTGAAAAAGAACTTCTAGCTATTGTTTTTGCTTTTGATAAATTTAGGGCCTATTTGATTGGAGCTAAAACAATAGTGTAAACTGATCACTTTGCTATTAAATATTTATTAGAAAAGAAAGACGTAAAGCCTAGATTAATTCATTGGGTTCTTCTTTTACAGGAATTTAATTTAGAGATTTGTGATAAAAAAAAGGAACTGAGAACCTTGTAGCGGATTATTTATCCAGGCCTGAGTTGGGAGAAGAAGAGCAAGCAGAATTGCAAATCAATGAAGAATTCCCCCATGAACATCTTCTTCTTCTAGCTAAAGCACAAGCTCCATGGTATGCTGATATAGTTAACTACCTTGATTGCAAAATTACTCCTCCCAATCTTTCTTATCAACAAAAGAGAAAATTTTTTCATGATCTTAAATGTTATTATTGGGAGGAGCCCTTTTTGTTCAAATATTGTAATGACCAGCTTTTTCGACGATGTATACCGGAAGAGGAAATGGAAAGTGTCCTTCGATTCTGTCATTCAATGGAATGTGCAGGACACTTTGGAGCAAGCAAGACGGCAGCACGTATTCTAAAAAGAGATTTGTATTGGCCTAACTTATTTAAAGATGCTTTTAACTTTGTTCATCTTTGTGATCGTTGTCAAAGGTTAGGTAATATTTCCAAGCAATATGAGATGCCATTAAACAATATCCTTGAAGTGGAGATCTTTGATGTGTGGGGCTTGGATTTCATGGGGCCATTCCCATCCTCTTATTCTAACCAATACATTCTAGTAGTAGTGGACTGTGTCTCGAAATGGCCAGAAGCTGTTGCCCTTCCCAATAATGATATCAAAAGTGTGATGAACTTCATAAAGAAACATATTTTCACATATTATGGTACTCCAAGAGCAATAATCACAGACAAAGGTAAGCACTTTTGTAACAAATACTTAGATTCCCTTCTTTCAAAGTATGGTGTTACTCATCGTGTAGGTACCCCATATCACCTGCAAACAAGTGGACAAGTGGAAGTCACTAATAGGGAAATGAAGAAGATACTGGAAACCACAGTTGGCCAATCAAGGAAGGACTGGTCTAAGAAACTCGATGATGCTCTTCGGGCTTATAGAACTGCATTTAAAATACCAATTGGTATATCTCCATATCGAATGGTTTACGGTAAGGCTTGTCACGTTCCTGTTGAGTTAGAGAATAAGGCATATTGGGCAACCATTTTCTTAACTTTAATGCTACGGAGGTTGGTCAAAAGAGGTTGCTTCAATTGAATATGATGGATGAGATAAGACTCCATGCTTATGAGAATGCCAAAATCTATAAAGACCGCACAAAATAATGGCATGATAAGCATATTATCCTAAGGAATCTAAAGGTAGGCCAATAGGTTCTACCCTATAACTCTAGAATCTGTCTTTTTCCAGGTAAATTGCATTCTAGATGGTCTGGCCCATTCACGATCAAAGAAATTTTTCCACATGGGGCAGCTGAAATACTGGATGGTGACCGGAGTTTCAAAGTCAATGCTCAACGCTTAAAAGTTTACCAAAATGAAGATTCTGATCCAGTCAAATCTACTATAAGTCTTGCTTAGCCCAAATCGGGTTTAATGCGTCGAGCTTAACGACGTTAAACAAAAGCGCATATGGGAGACAACCCATATTCTTTTCCTTAACCTTCATATTTTAGTTTATTTTTGTTATTTTTGTTAGAATTTTCCCAAAATTTTCACCATGTTTGTTCTCCTTCTTTTTTTTCTCTAACCAAGTTCTTTCAGGTAAAAGTTGAGGTACAGGCTCTAGAATGCCCTGATCGTGCTAGCCACCTTCTCCTTCTTCTCCATCTTTTTCTCTCCTTTTCTCTCAAACAAAAGCTTAGCAACCCAATTTTCTTCTCTTTTCTCCTTCTTTTGCCATGCCCCCAAGGTATAAACAGAGCAGACCTGCATCCCTAGTGGCCGCAAGAAATCGGCCAATCGCCCGTCTTTCGACCGGTTCTTCTCCACCCGCTCCTCCTCCTACAAGTCCAACTCCTCCTCAGTTTGAGAATGGCTTATCAGAACAACAGGAAAGGTACAATAAACTCTCTCTTCGCCCTATTTTGCCAAATCGTTTTATTGACAAATCTACGTTAGCACAAGTAGGGCTTAGAGATGCTGCTTTAGAACCCCTTAAGCATATTGGGTGCGAACAATTTATTGCCATGAAATACCTTGTTTATGCTCCTTTGACTTTAGAGTTTTTGAGTTCTTATTCTTCTCTTATTCATCTGTTGCCTATTGAATTTCCTAGCAAAATTAAATTCAAGCTTTTTGGGAGAAATTTTGAACTTTCAGTTAATAAGGTTAGTTAAATCTTTGGTTTCCCCACCACAAATGCCCTTAATCAAATACCTCAGGATTTTATAAATTGCAGCACATGGACCGATCTAACTGGGGAACATAACTATAATCCTAGGTTTTCAAAAGCGTCGAAATTGAGAAAACCGGCCTTGAGGTATATTCATAAATTCTTAACCAACGCTATTTTTGGGCGAAGTAAGAGTGATGGGGTTTTGAGTCGAAATGAATTGTATTTTCTATAGGCGATCGATCAAGAGATTTTTCTGAATGTTGGCTATTGGTTATGCCTGCGATGGGCTAGAGTGGCACGGGCAAATAAAGGGGCCATTATGATGGCGTGTTTTGTGACCCAAATTGCATCTTATTTGAGAGTTTGGAACCCTGCTAGGCTAGAATATGATAGTGTGGGAGGAGGAAAGGGCATTAGGCTAGACTTAGATGTCATGCTGCATATGAAGTTGGTGAAAAAAGTAGGAGATTCGTACCGTATTGTGGGTGCTCGAGAAGAGAGTTCTGATGAAGAGGAGGCTGAGGATGCTGTTGACACTAATATGGAGAAGGGTAATCCAACTCCTTTCCCTGATTTTGGTACTTCTTTTGGTGCAGGTACTTCTGGAGCTGGTCCTTCTTTTCAGGGAGCATCAAACTTATCTAACGATGAAGTTCTTGCACGTATGATGTCTCGAATGGACAAGTTTGATACTCGCTTTAATGAAATAGAGTCCATGATTGCTGACCGTTTCCAGTCCATAGAGATTATGCATGGGAGCCTCGACTCTCGTATAGACACCATGCAAGGCCAATATCAAGGAATTGCTAGTCAACTCTAAATAGTGATTCAGTTGCTGCAGCCACATCCACCTCCACCACCTGAAGATTGATTACTTTTTGGTTCTTTTTCTTTTGCTTTCTATTTTGATTTTTGTTCGTCTTTATGTGTATTAAGTATTTTGGATACTATATCTTCTTGTTTTTAGTGTTTTCTGTTTTAGAGCTTTGATAACTTCCTGCACCCAGCTCTTATCGTATTTTTCCTTCATTCTTATTGTATTTTTCAATACAATGATAGTAATGGTTCCCACACTTTCATATTCTTTTGTTCCATTATTGATAATATGATAAGTTTGGAGAATTACTAGAAAGCTCATTGGGGACAATGTGCTAGATTAAGTTGGGGGAAGGAAAATTTTAGTTAAAACTTTAATTTTCTTTTGTTTCATTAGTTTAATATGGTTGAAATAATTGTGAACAAGTTTAAAAATTATCATAATTCATTAACTTGCAATAAATTTAGTTGTTTTTCGAAGTTAATTATTTTTAGCTGAAATTTTAATTTTTGACTTAACATGATTCTTTGGTTTAACTATTTGTTTCTAAGATTATAAACACTAATTTTTGTGAATTTTATGATATATAGGTGTGTTTTAATCTAAATTTATTTAACCTTGGCATTCCTAGAACAAATTATAATTCCTTTTAAGGCAAAATTTTAAATGCTTACATTCAGAAAGAGATGATTTAGGCATTCTTTGTTGAACTTCATATTTAGCCTAGGCCACCTAAGGTAAAATATAACTTTTGCAACCAATTTGAAGCCTATAACCAAAAGTTTTCTTGTTTACCCTTATTAAGCCTAGCCATTAAACCAATTTAAATTCTTACCCTAAGTGCAATAATGTATAATTGAAGGATTTGATTTTATTAAAACATAGCAACAAAAGGGAGAAAATTCCATTAATGCTAGCAAGTAAAGCAAGTAGAAAAATTCAAAGAAAAACACCCTATGGAAAAGCAAACAATCAAGAATTCAAGTTTGGGGAAATAAAGCAAGGAAGAAATTATCAAAAATGTTATGAAGAGACCTTGCCAAAATTATATCTAATATTGAGCTAGTGAAGAATTTCAAGTTAAATCTCCCTTTACAAATGAAAATTTGTTTTTAATATAAATGAAAATCTTAATATTATACATTCTTTGTACTTTTGTCTACCATGTTATCCTTTTTCTTTATTTAGCATTATATCCCTATAACTCCATTACAACCTAAAATAAAGACCTTTTGATCTTTTTAATTATATGCATTTTGATTGTGGAGAAGGGATGATTAATTTTGCCTATGGAAATGTTGAACTTATATTGTTAAACATCTTATTTAAAGGTTAAGTACTTTTTGTTGAAATTCATATTCTATTGTCATAAGTTGAATAATTATTGGTGTTGAAAATCTTATTAACTTATGTTTAAATTAAGGAATATGTTTTATTGAAAATTGAATCTTTGCTGGAATATAATTAGCATAGGAAACACTTGATTTATTCTCATGTTAATGATTTTTGATACTTTTGAAATTGTGAATAATTATCCCCAACTATATTAAGCTAGCTTTGTTAGTTTGTTTAGCTTGTAGTTTTCTTTAGTTTTAAGTTTTGTTGCTTGAGGACAAGCAATGGTTTAAGTTTAGGGAATTTTGATAGGTGTTATTTTTATAGTATTTTTAATATAATTTTTATTAGGATTTTTAGTATTTTTAATTACTTTAATTAGTTTTTATTTAGTTTTAATTCTGTTTTTGTTCAAAGTTTCCTTGAATCATAATTCACTTGATCTTAAGAAAATTTGTAGGATTTTGGCATAGAAAAGAGCAAAATAAAGCAAAACACTCGGGCTCTAGCACGCCCTGGCGTGCACCTCAGCAAGCTCGTGCTGGATTCAAGGAAAATCAAGTGGAGACTCAGACTCTAGCACGCCCAAGCCGTGCTATATGGCACGCCCATGCCAAAAGAGGACATCAACCCAAGGCGTGTCTACTTAAGTACGGCCCGTGCTGCATCTCATTATGGAAACTCAGAGCCTAGAACACTCTAGTCGTGCTATGTAGCACGCCCCTGTCACAAATCCTTATCTAGGCGTGCCCCTGAGCACGTCCCGTGTTGAACCTTCCTTAAAACTCAGGCTCCGGCACGCCCTGACCGTGCCGCATAGAACGGCTGTGCTACGAATCAAGTGTTGTCTTGGGTCGAGAACGTCAACTAGTCCCTATCACTTACATGGGCCCACCTGAGATATTTTCCTGGCATGCAAATCAAGTTCTAATCCTATTTAGGCGCATGGAAGATTCCTAATTGAGAAGAAATTTAAAGCATAAACAGTTTCCTACTCCCAAAAAGATTTCTTACTTAATGAGGACTTTATTTCCTAAACGGAGTCAAATTTTCTCCTAAGAAAATCTATATAAAAAGAGGAGTCATTCATTGTAGAGATATCTCCAGTTTTAATAATTTTTGTTCTATTATTCTTCTCTCTCTCCAAGACTTCAAGTGTTCAAGATTTGTGCCAAGGTTCAAGGAAACCGTCTAGAATTAGCTGTTGACGAGTTTTTATCTCTAAACTCTCAATCTTGTTTTATTCTTTCATTATTCTGATTGATTATGGAATTTTTATTAAGTATTATTGAGTTTTATTTAATTACTATGTCGAACTAAACTCTCATACCAGAGATTTGATGTAACTTAATTTCTTTTCCAATTTATAATATTGGATTTATTTTTCTTTGTTCAAAGTATAATTTATTATTGAATTTAATGCTTCCAGGCAGAGTTTTTCTCCTAAATTGATTTATTTCATTAATCACTATCAGGAGAAGGGTTTTTGACATGAAAAAGGTAATAAATTATATCAGAATAATAACTTGATGCGGAAGCTACATGGTTTGACTCATGGGAGGTTTTCATAAGTTAATGACCTTAGGTTATGAATTCACAAAACAAACCATAAAACTTAATGATTAATTCATGTTTGATTGCACTATTGGAAGATAGGTAATTAGACTGGGTTAAAATAGCTATCAAAACATCGGAAGAGCTTGCTAATGATTTTAGGATTGTTTCCCCTACTTGAACAATTAAAATTGATTAACGAACTAATAAAATAAATTGGATAGAATTAAGTGAAGTCAAAATCTCTAGTAGCTTTAAATCCTTGATTCTTTTAATAAAATATTGTTGCTTGATTTCTTTTTATTTTCTTTTATTTGTTTAATTTGGTTCCTTAAAGTAATTTCCCTAAATCAACATTTAAATAATAGTAAATTAACATATTTTGGTACTTGGTATACAATCCATGTGGATACGATACTTTTCTCACTCTATTTTACTTGTTGCGATTTCGTACGCTTGCAAAAAATCACCGTCATCCATCAATCAAATGGTATAAATAATAGCAAAAAAATCCTTACAACTCATGTACTAATTGCTTTTTCTATATCTCCATTTTCATAATACCCACTAATCATAGTCTCATAACAAATCAAAAGAAAAGAAAAGAAAAGGAAAGAAAAGGAAGACCATAATATCACGAGTATTTTAGCCTTTCCATATAAAATTAACAGAAAAAATATCACTTTTTAAACGGAAGGACCAAGTCAGATGCATTTAATCCTCAAAGACCGTTAATTAATGTTGTCAAAAAAACAGGAAAGAGTTTATTAATTTGGTCAAACGTTAGAGAGTAAATAATCACTTTCTCATAAAATAGTAACAACGTAGCTATGGTTTTTTATATATATATATTCTCAAATATAATATTAAAGTTAGATTTTATTAAATTATACATAATTTTCTATATTAAAGTTAAATATAATTAAATAAATAATTTTATTATAATTTAATCTCAGATTCAGACTCAATTTAATTTAATAAATTATCATCTCTAATTTAAATTTTAGCATGTTGTTCCTTTTAAAATATTTTATCTTAACATTAAAAAATAAAAACTATTAAAATGTTAAGATTTTTTTAATACTTGATTAGACGTAATAATAAACTAGACATTTATAGTATAGTAATTTAACATTAGAATTTTATTACAATTTTCCATAGTAATTACTATTATTTTATTTTTATAAAATAAATAAATAAAATAAAATAAAGTAAAAATGGAAAAGAAAATCTTACTTTAATATAATAGTATAATGTCCTAGTTTGTAGAGAGCACTACCCGGAAATTTTTTCCGCAAAGTCTAAGTAGCATATAAAGAGGGAAAAAGTTGATAAGATTATATTAGTTTATCAATATTTTAAAAAATAAATTAAAATTTATTTATTAATTAAAATGATAATTAAAAGATTATTATAAAAAAGATTAAAAATATATTGTTTATATTAAAGTCATAAAGAAATTATTATAATCTTTTTATTTTAATTTTAAAGTTTTTCTGTAAGTTATTTTCTGTAAATTCAAACATGTGCACGAGATTGTAATGATAATAGGTGGGAAGACATTGGATAAAGATAAAAACAATGATGGTCATAGGCATATAAAAGTCAAAAACCAGATTTTACCGGGTCTGAACGGATTTTTCAATTTTTTCGGTTCAAACCGTTTCTTTCCAGTTTTTAAGCATTCCAGTTTTAGGTGTCAAACCAGACCGAATTGACCACAGTTCACAGTTAACCGGTCCAATCGGCCAGTCCGATCCTATTTTAAAAACACAGAGACTAACTTTCTTTGTAATTAATTTAATAAATTTTCAAAATTTAGTTTTTCTCCATAAATTATTATTTATATTTTAAAAATTATACATGTACGCCCTTAATATTTTGAAATTTTACTTATATATATAATCTTTATACAAATTGCTTAATTCTAGTTCACACCCTAAGGCTACGGATATAGGTATGAAAATTTGTCTAAATATAATATAGTTAATTGTTTTAGCTACAATAAACTTCAATACATTTTTAATTTGATAATATTTTATTAGATAAAAGTTTCTTTATAAATTCATTATTTTTCCAATGAATAATTAATATAAATTATATTCATTAATTTATGTAGTTTATAAGATTAATTAAATTACTAAAATTTGTTCCTTATTATACCTATGAATGACTCAACTGAAAAAGAGTAGATTTAGACTGCATTTATTTTTCTAAAGTAACTTGTAAGAAAATATTTGTTTGAAGCGTTCAAAAAAATTAATGTCAATAAAAAATAATTTCGTGATTAATGAAAAATTAAGTCATTTTTAAGGAAAATAATTCATCATTTTCAAGAGAGGAAAATATTTTCAAGACATTGATAAACTTATTATAATTTTATAAATTCATATTTTTAATTTATTAATCATCAGTAGCCACAACTACCCATCACCATTCACCACTAGCCATCACAACCGGCCACCACCACTGGTCTCTGACGACTTCCATATTTACCATTTTTTTACATTTTTCTCATATTTAACAATAAAATTTTTAAAATATGAAATTTCTATTATTATTAATATTGATATGGTCTTATAATTAAGTTAAAGATTTTAATATTTTTATCTAATTTCAATATTGTAACCAAACAACAGAAAGTGTTTAAGCGCACTGAGAGACTTGGGGGACTAAAACCCTTTTACCTAAGGGTGGCCACGGTTCCGGAACTGGCGGTTTCGGTTCCAAAAAAACTGGAATCGGAACCGAACCGAAAAGTTCCAATTTCGATTTCGGTTTTAGTACGGTGACAAAACCGACGGTTCCGATCGGTTTTCTGGCAATCGCATAATTTTAAATTTTAAATTTTGAAGACCGGTTTTCAAAATTTAATAAATTTGTGAAAGTTATTTGTAAAAAAATACACCTAAAAAATTAAAAATACTTCAATTAAATTTATTTTTTTAAAGACTTGAACATAATTATTTTTTTAAAAAAAATTCTTCAACTGAATTAAGAGATTTCCCAATAAAATTTAAAAAAAAAAAAAAACAACTGACAGTTATTACGGCTAGAACCGCCGGTTCGAATCGGTTCGAACCGGCAGTTCTAACCGGCAGGAGAACCGACGGTTCCAATCCGGTTCCGACCGGTTTTGTGGAACCGCCAGTTTCGGTTCCAGTAATCTGGAAGCGGAACCGAATCAGAAATCTCCGGTTTCGATTCTGATTTGGACCGGTTCCGATTCTCATCGGTTTCGATTACGGTTCGAACCGACAGTTCCGGTTCCCGAAACCGTAATATGGCCACCCTTACTTTTACCTTGTTAACCAAGTCAAAATTTCATCTCTATAAAGTGTACTGTTAGGTAGCATAGTATTTATAATAGTTTTAAAAGTCGAGGGAATTTTTTATGAAATATTAAGTACTATATGTTTAATATTTCACAAAGATTTTTTTTTTTTTGACAATCATACATATTGTTTTTTACTCCCGAATTCAGCTAATTAAACAAATAATATTTTTTTTTGTCATTTTAAGTTAAACAACTATTTTTACTAAACATTTCTAATTTAAATCGTTATACAAACAATTACCAGTTAAAAATTAACAAGTAATCGCTAACATCTAGTAGAACAACTAACAACTACTAAAATAACTAATATTGCTGAATATATTCTAAAAATATTTAATAAGAACGTATTTACTAATAAATTATAATAATCATAACCATGGCCACAAATCCTATTATTTTTGGGCTTTGGCACAACAATTTCAATGGGAATTTATTGTTTCCTTGAAGTTTCAAATCAAAAGGGAAAAATCAAGATTCTAAGAATCGGACCGGTAAATAAACCAGTGGAGGTAGAGACTCATTGTACTAGAGAGTTCAACCAAGTTCAATATAGTTCAACCGGATTTTTATATAAAATATTTTTAAGTATAATTACAAATATCAAATTCATAAATACTAAATAGTTTTTACAAAAAGAATTTATAAATACTATATAATTTTTAAGTCATAATATAAGGATGAAATGTTATAATTTTTTTTTTCTGATAAATATATAAGGATCAACTTATGTATTTGACTATTAAAATTTAAACTTATAACTCCATACAATAGAACTTTACTAATATTTGAATTTGATCCATAACAACAGAAAGAATATATGTTTTGTCAATTTGACTAATTCAATTAATTCGATCAATTTGATTTAGTGAACAAATATTCGGTTAAAAAAAATTAAATTTTTGGTGATTGTTTAAAATTTCAATTAAAAGTTAATTAAATTGAACAAATCAAAAAATTACATCGTTTTGGTTCCAAACAAATTTGAGGTGGTTTCATTTTAAGAAAAATGAAATTTTGGTCTTCAATTTGTGGTTCGATTTGGTTTGGAACCAAACATTGCATTTGCACACCCCTATAATTGACTATTTGCACACTAAGGTAAAGATTAACCAGCATTGTTGTGCATGCCATGAAAGTTGGAGTTAGGGACAGAGGTGAAAGTTGGAGTTGGGGCAGAGGGAGAACAGAAGGGAGCCTTGGCACCTCCCAAGCTGTAAATAAAGTCTGCGAACAAGTGGAATGACTTTCTTTTAATTTATAGTGACCCTAATAAACTGAAACAACGTAGATTATACAGTAGGGGGTAGTTTTGTTGTGAACCATTCACTTCAAATCAAAAGAAAGAAAAATATCAACCGAATGACAAACACTTTTGTGGACAATATTTTTAGTCAATGCACAAGGATTATCTGTTGGGATTATAACTGATCCCGAGTGGGGCTCGCGGAAAAATACCGGTGGTAAAAGTAAAATAAAATTACTACTATTACATATACCTCCAATAATTTCGTATTGGATATTGACTATCGAATCCACCAGAAATAATAACCACGGTAAAAATTAAATAATTATCTTAAATGCCAGATGAAAAATAAGGACACTGAGATTTACATGGTTCACCCTTCAACTGTTATGGGCTATGTCCACGGGACAAAAACTCCGAATAATTCTTCCACTAAAAAATAGTAGGTACAAAAGAGATTACAAAAATAGTGGTACTCTAAGTGTTTCCCAAAAACACCCAAAAAATTATAATCCTCACTATTTTCTCTCTTTCCCAATTTTAGGAACCCTTTCCTAAAATTCTCTACACTCAATTGTGTATTCCTATTCTATTTGTTTTTGTACGATCTGTTGAGGGAAAACCTTCTCCTATTTATAGGAGAAGGGGATGCATTATTAACGCATCCACCGAATGGACGCGTTAATCACGCATCCACTTTTTTTCTTTTTCCTTTCTTTCGCAGCCTCCTTTGAACAACCAAAAAAAAACGTGCCCCTTTTTTTTTTCTTTGTTCAAACTTTGTGTGGGTCCCACAACCACTCATTTTCTTTCTTTTTTTTTATTTTCAAATATGTGTGGGTCCCACATGTTGGAGGGATCCCACAACAATTCTCCTCCTCCCGACTACATGGTGGGACTCTCCATTCATGCCGCTTTGACACAGAGTTCGAACTTCTCCTTCGGAACAACCTTTGTCAATATATCCGCAGCATTTCTGTCTGTGTGGATTTTCCGCAACTTGAACTGCTTCTCTTCAATGGCAGATCTAAGCCAATGATATCTTACATCAATGTGTTTCGTTCGTGCATGATACATAGTATTTTTACTCAAGTCTAATGCGCTTTGACTATCACAATAAACTATATATTCTTCTTGCTGCTCTTGAAAGAATCGCTTTAACCAAAGCATTTCCTTTCCTGCTTCTGTTGCTGCAACGTACTCTACTTCAGTCGTTGATAACGAAACACATTCTTGACTGCCATGAAATAGCTCCCCCTGAGAATGTAAATATGTATCCTGATGTAGACTTCTTTCATCAAGATCATCGGCTATATCTGCATCTGTGTAACCAACAAGTGCAGTCTTTTCACCTCCAAAAGTTAAATATAACTTTGAAGTTCCTCTCAGGTATCTGAAGATCCACTTCACTGCTTCCCAATGAGTCTTCTGAGGATTTGACAGAAATCGGCTCACAACGCCAACTGCATGAGCATATCTAGTCTTGTACACACCATTACGTACATCAAACTTTCGACCGCTAAGAATATAGAACATTTGACATATCTCCTTTTTCTTTCTCTGTTGATGGGTAGAATTTCTTACTCAACTTGAAGTGAGCGACAAGCGGAGTGCTAACTGGTTTAGCATTCTTCATATTGAACCTCTCTAGAACTCGTTCAATATATTTTTCTTGGATAACCATAACCTGCAGGATTTTCTGTCTTGGATAATCTCGATTCCGAGAATTTGCCTTACCGATCCCAAATCCTTCATGTCAAATGATTTTGACAAATCACTCTTTAACTTGCTAATCATATGTGCATCTGGTCCAACGATTAGCATATCATCAACATATAAGAGAAGGATGATAAATTTACCATCAGGGAATTTTTGGACATATACACAAGGATCTGCATCTGTCCTTTTGTAGCCTTGATTCACCATGAAAGAATCAAACTTTTTATACCATTGTCGTGGCGCTTATTTCAACCCGTACAAGCTCTTCTTCAAGCGACAAACCATGTCCTCTTTTCCCTTGACCTTGAAACCTTCTAGTTGTTCCATATAGATTTCTTCCTCTACATCCCCATGCAAGAATGCGGTCTTTACATCAAGCTGCTCTAACTCAAAATTCAAATTGGCTACTAGACCTAGCACCACTCGAACAGAACTCATTTTCACAACTGGTGAAAAAATCTCATCAAATTCAATACCTTTCTTTTGAGTAAAGCCTTTGACGACCAATCGAGCTTTGTATCTCACTAGGTTGCCATCATCTTTCTTCAGTTTGTACACCCATTTGTTCTTGAGTGTTCTCTTCACTTTTGGAAGTTTCACCAGCTCATATGTGTCATTCTTTTTCAAAGAATTCATCTCTTCTTGCATGGCCTTTGTCCAGCAATCTTTGTCTTTGCAAGATTGCACATCATGGAAGCTCTCTAGTTCCCCCTCATCAGTAATCAAAATGGAATTAGAACTAGGGTACCTTGTAGATGGTTGGCGCTCTCTGGTTGACATTTTTAACTGAGGTTCAACTCCTTCTGGTGTAATTGGGTTCTCTGGCTCCCCCTGACTCAACACCCTCTGCATCACTGTTATCATCTACAATTGTCTCTTGATCCCCTACGACTGGCTTTTCTTCTTTTTCTCGTTCTGATTCTAGCATTCCTCCTCCTGTGGCATCATCTGTAGGAATGCTTCCTGGTGTAATATCAACAACACCATCACTTGTGGATTCTTCACAAGTTGTATCTGCCATGATCTCATTCTCGTGGAATACTACGTCGCGGCTCCGGACAACTTTCTTTTTCACTACGTCCCACAACCTATAGCCAAACTCTTTGTCTCCATAACCAACAAAAGTGCAAGGAGCTGACTTGTCATCAAGCTTTAATCTCTACTCCTTCGGAACATGCATGAATGCCTTGCAGCCAAATCAGATGAGAGTATGAAATATTTCTACATGTCCAGACCTTCTCCGGGATATTAAAATCCAAAGGTGCTGAAGGTAGTCGGTTGATTAGGTAGACAGCAGTATTGACATCTTCTCCCCAAAATGGCTTAGGTAAGTTGGCCATTTTGAGCATGGATCTGACTCTCTCAATAATGGTGTGATTCATCCGTTCAGCAATGCCATTGTGTTGAGGCATACCAGGAATTGTCTTTTCATGCCTGATACCGTGCTGACTACAGTAATCTCTAAACTCCTTAGAGACATACTCACCACCATTATCCGTGCCCAACCACTTCAATGCCACTCCAGTCTCCCTTTCCACCATCGCATGGAATAGCTGAAAGTGCTTGAATACTTGGTCTTTTGTGCGCAACAAATATATCCATGTTTTTCGTGAGAAATCATCAATGAAGGTAAGAAAATACCTACTTCCTCCAAGTGATTCTACTTCCATAGGACCACATGCGTCAGAGTGTACCAACTCCAACTTGTTGTTTCTCCGTCTAGAGCTTTTCAAATATGAGACACAATGTTGCTTCCCAAATAAACAATAATCACAAAGGTTTATTTTACCTTTGGCTAATGGTATGAGGGACTTCTTAGCTAACATAATCAACCCTTTCTCACTAACGTGCGCCAGCTATCTATGCCACAAATTTGGTGAAGCATCATCTGCAACTGTATTCAGTTGTCCCGCACATATTATTGCATGCGTCTTATATAGCAAGCAACATAATTTTCCTCTCGCCACCACCAAAGACCCTTTGGTGAGTTTCCAATTACCATCACCTGTATGATGGTGATAGCCTTCCTTGTCCAGTACACTCACAGACAACAGGTTCAACCGAAGATTGAGAATATGTCTCACATTTTTAAGTGTTAATGTGCACCCGACACTTGTCTTTATGCAGATATCATCGATTCCCAACACTTGCGAGACACTATTATTTCCCATTTTAATAGTGCCAAAATCTTCTGCTTTATAAGTGGAAAAGTATTCCATTTTTGGAACTCAGTGGTATGAAGCACCGGAGTCTACTATCCACTCGGTATCTGCATCTCCAACATGACAGTAATCTGCATCATGAGTGACTAAAGTCACCTCACCATCTTCTCCTGAGACAGTAGCAGATGTATTTCTGTCATTCTCTTGTCTTCGGTTTGCATGCTCCTGTTTGAGTAAGTGACAATTTCTTTTGAGATGACCCTCCTTACCGCAATGGTAACATTTTCTCATCTCTCTGGACTTGGATCTACCACCTGACTTTACATGCCTTGGACCTCTACTCTTGCTCCGGCCCCTATTCTTCGTGACAAGGGCTTGTGAACTGGTACTGGCAACATCTCTTCTTCTAAGTTCTTCATTGAGTAGTCTATTCTAAGTTCTCCAAGTGATTCTACATCCATAGGACCACATGCGTCAGAGTGTACCAACTCCAACTTGTTGTTTCTCCGTCTAGAGCTTTTCAAATATGAGACACAATGTTGCTTGCCAAATAAACAATAATCACAAAGGTTTATTTTACCTTTGGCTAATGGTATGAGGGACTTCTTAGCTAACATAATCAACCCTTTCTCACTAACGTGCGCCAGCTATCTATGCCACAAATTTGGTGAAGCATCATCTGCACTGTATTCAGTTGTCCCGCACATATTATTGCATGCGTCTTATACAGTAAGCAACATAATTTTCCTCTCGCCACCACCAAAGACCCTTTGGTGAGTTTCCAATTACCATCGCCTGTATGATGGTGATAGCCTTCCTTGTCCAGTACACTCACAGACAACAGGTTCAACCGAAGATTGAGAATATGTCTCACATTTTTAAGTGTTAATGTGCACCCGACACTTGTCTTTATGCAGATATCACCGATTCCCAACACTTGCGAGACACTATTATTTTCCATTTTAATAGTGCCAAAATCTTCTGCTTTATAAGTGGAAAAGTATTCCATTTTTGGAACTCAGTGGTATGAAGCACCGGAGTCTACTATCCACTCGTTATCTGCATCTCCAACATGACAGTAATCTGCATCATGAGTGACTAAAGTCACCTCACCATCTTCTCCTGAGACAGTAGCAGATGTATTTCTGTCATTCTCTTGTCTTCGGTTTGCATGCTCCTGTTTGAGTAAGTGACAATTTCTTTTGAGATGACCCTCCTTACCGCAATGGTAACATTTTCTCATCTCTCTGGACTTGGATCTACCACCTGACTTTACATGCCTTGGACCTCTACTCTTGCTCCGGCCCCTATTCTCCGTGACAAGGGCTTGTGAACTGGTACTGGCAACATCTCTTCTTCTAAGTTCTTCATTGAGTAGTCTATTCTTTACCATAGACATTGTTACCACACCATTTGGAGCTGAGTTACTCAATGATACCACAAGAGTATCCCAGCTATCTGGTAGAGATCCCAACAGTAGGCATGCTTGCATCTCATCTTCTAAGGACATACCGCTAACTGCTAACTCAGTTACGAGTCCTTCAAAATCGTTCAGGTGTTGTGTAATTGATCGTCCCTCTTACAGTTTCAAGTTCATGACCTTACACATCATGAAGAATTTTCCTTGAGCATTCGTAGCCTCGCACATATTCTCTAATTTCTTCCAGAGAGCTTGGGGATCTTTTTCATTTCTCACATGATTGTACAGGCTAGCATCTATCCATTGGCATATTGTACCCAATGTCTGCTTTTTTAATTTCTCCCACTGCCTTTCTTTCATTTCTTCCGGCTTTGCACTGTCACCTTCAATTGGATCATACAGATCTTTGCAATTGAGGTAGTCCTCCATTCTGGATTTTCACATTGAATAATTCGAATCTGTCAATTTGGTCATTGTGCCGTCGTTAGCCATGTCGAATTCTAAATCTGACAAAATTTATAATCCCAACAACTGGTATCAGAGCCTGTGGTTGGTAAATTCTGTCAGTTTTCTACAAAATTTTACTATTCACGTGAATAGTAACTTTGTAGAAAACTGACAGAATTTACCAACCACAGGCTCTAATACCAGTTGTTGGGATTATAACTTGTCCCGAGTGGGGCCCGCAGAAAAATACCGGTGGTAAAAGTAAAATAAAATTACTACTACCACATATACCTCCAATAATTTCGTATTGGATATTGAAGATCGAATCTACCAGAAATAATAACCACGGTAAAAATTAAATAATTACCATAAATGCCAGATGAAAAATAAGGACACCGAGATTTACGTGGTTCACCCTTCAACTGTTATGGGCTACGTCTACGGGACAAAAATTCTGAATAATTCGTCCACTAAAAAATAGTAGGTAAAAAAAATATTACAAAAATAGTGGTACTCTAAGTGTTTCCCAAAAATAACCTAAAAATTACAATCCTCACTATTTTCTCTCTTTCCCAATTTTAAGAACCCTTTTCTAAAATTCTCTATACTCAATTGTGTATTCTTATTCTATTTGTTTTTATACGATCTGTTAAGGGAAAACCTTCATCTATTTATAGGAGAAGGGATACGTTATTAACGCGTCCAACGAATGGACGCGTTAAAAAAAAAAAGTGCCTTCCTTTTTTCTTTGTTTAAACTTTGCGTGGGTCCCACAACCACTTATTTTCTTCTTTTTTTATTTTCAAATGTGTGTGAGTCCCACATGTTGGAGGGATCACAACAATATCATCAGGTTTTTTTTTTTTTTTTTTTTATCATCAAATTTTTTGCGGTTGAAATGGTTTATTTTTCTGCGTATATGTTCATACTTCCATTGTATTTTATGTAGTCTAGATGTTTCAAATTTCAATATATTAATTACTTTGTGCTCCAGTTTACTATATGAAGCACTTTCATCTCCTTCCCGTCTTTGCTTTACTCTGTGTGAGTATTAACTACTAATTAATTCTTTACTTAATTTAGTTTCTTGAGAATATTTTATGTTTCTACATATATAACAAATTATTGCAGGTTTTTATCAGAGGGAGTAATGCCATTCTACCAGCAGAGCTGTATTGGGAATCTATGCTACCAAATACTCCATTGCCAAATGCTTTGCAAGAACTTTTAGAGCCTGCAGGTTAGTTAGTTAATACATCTTCTTTTTTCTATATTAATATGGCAAACAATCCATTTGAAAAAGTAGCTTTTGCTTATAAACTTGATTTTTACACTACCTTTTATGTGATATTCATAGACCTAAAATTATAAAATTCTTGTTTATTTGTAATTGTAATCTAATAACAGAAGCAGCAGGAAACAGAAGTTCCTTTTCAGAATCAGAATTGCAAGCTGGTACTCAAAGTTGTCAGAGAGTAACCTATCAACTTGGGTATTGGCCCGAATCGAAAAATTTCAAGAAAAATGAGACATTCAATACAACTGTATTCTTCTTGAATAAGGATCTTGTTTCTGGCAAAAAGATGAACATTGTTTTTACAAAATCTACAAATGGGTCTAATTTTTTACCACATGAAATTGCAAAAATTATACCCTTTTCCAGCAAAAGATTACCTGAAATTCTGAAGCATTTTTCAATAAAACCGATGTCAAAAGAAGCTGAAATAATGAAGCAAACGATCAAAGAATGTGAGGCACCAGGGATTACAGGAGAAGACAAGTATTGTGCTATATCTTTAGAGTCATTGGTGGATTATGTCATTGCAAAATTTGGAAAAAATGTTGAAGTATTTACTAATGAAGCAAAAGAAGAGAATGTAAATCAAGAGTATACTATTTTAAAAGGAATCAAAATGATGGGTGACAAGCAAATTGTATGCCATAAGGAGAGATACGCATATGCTGTTTTTTACTGCCACAGAATTATGAACACGAATGTTTATATGATTCCTTTGGTGGGTGCTGATGGCTCGAAAGCTAAAGCACTTGTTGTTTGCCACTTAGATACATCAGCTTGGAACCCAAAGCATTTTGCCTTTCAGGTCCTCAATGTTAAACCAGGAGGTCCACCGGTTTGTCATTTCCTTAATAGTGATGCTATTGTTTGGGTTCCAAACTAAAACAAAAGATTCTTCATTTCTGTTAGCCATAAAAAATTGTAGCTATTTAGTGAAACATTTTGTACAATAATGCCATCAACTTGAGTGGATGTTGTTGAGCTTTTCTTTCAACTTTCAGGTTTGGCATTTGCATGATTATAATAAGTGGATTTTCTTTTTCTAAGAGTTGAGAGTATTTTTGAACTAGCTTAACTTGAGACTAAGGTAGTGTTTGATGAAATTAAAAATCTAAGTGTTAGAAAAGTTAAGAGCTAAATTGGAAGCATTTAACAATATAAATATTAAAATCCTAAAATTGCAAAGTTGTTTTGAAACTCCATAAATGTTACAACTTGTGCCTAGATTTACAATAAATCATAAGATAAATTAATTAATGCTGAGATAAAAAGCTTATTGTTCAGAAGAAAATGTTGAGATGGAAAGAAAACTAAAAATAAATAAATGTGTCAATATCAATCTTGTCCTATTTGCATATGTTGTGCTTATATGTATTTAATTTTAACTCTAATTGCATCATATCCCATCCTTAATAGCAGCTTAGATATTCCATTTATGATAGGTTTTTCTTTTAATTATTATCTTTATTTATATCATATTAGCTATTAGGCTATGTTTGATGAATCATAATAAAATGTAGTAAAAGAATTTTTAATGTCATGTCTTTGATTACACTAATTTAACATAGATTTATTAATTTGCTTCCTTTTTCTTTCTTTTCTCTTTTTTTTTTTTTTTTTTTCTCTTAACAAGTGAGCATTAATTAGATATCACCTTTATAAGCTTAATGGCAGAATGTTATAAAAGGAAATATTGCATCTTTTACCTAAGAAAAATGTATTTGAAGTCTATATTACCAAACACTCCCATGCCATGGACTAAAAGATGTTTTACTACAATCCGGTTACTTACTGTTTTTCTTTTTCTTTTTCTTCTATGTTCATTTGAGAAACAATCCGCTAAACAAATATGATCTAATTGATTTTCTCACATCTTATAGAAGATTTAAAAAGTGGGAGGTATCAAGTTTGAGTCACTTCCACCATAAAAATTACACTATATAACGATCTAAAGCGAGAAGAAAATTTTTTCACCGTAATACCCTCTTCCTCTCCTCTCTTTGATTGTTTGTTTACTGAGAAAATAGCTTTCATCTAACAAAATCAACAAGGACAAACATAAGAACTAAAATCTCTCCAATTTCCAAAATCAAGAACCAATCACCACCCCAAAGGTTTCGCTTACAAAATGAAATAAGTTAGAGTTTGGAAAAGACTAGAATTTTAATGAGAAAATTAAATTATAGTTTTTGGAGAAGATAGTATTAGGATTATTAGATAGTAAAATTATTTATACATATAATTAGTTGTATCTAAATACTTATATTCTCAATGAACAAAATGAGAGGGAGTTTATTTTTTAAACAAATACCAAATCTCATCATGGTATGAGAGCTTATTTGTTTCATATTTTCCTCTACTTTCTTGTGTTTTCTATTGTTTTCTTCCTCTATTGAATCAATAGTTTAAGGTTTCTTTATCGGTTTTTCCAGATTCGTTCAAGTTTCTTTCTTGGTTTTCTTATTCCAATTACTTTCATTTTTCTTCATTTCATTCTTTTCAATCGATTTGTTCTTTCGTATATCATGTGGGAGAATAAATCAAATCATCGTTATCCATCCAAATCAGAGGTTAGTTTCTTCATCGTTTCATTCATTTAACTTGTTGATTTCGTTGATGCCATTTCAATTCGATTGAATATTGTCTTAGTTTCTAGTTGAGTTTGCCAGAAATTTTTACTTTGATTCTACATTTTCTTTTGGAATTTACCTTGATTGATTTGCCTTTGAGATTGTTCTCTTATGTTTATAATATTTGCCTCTACTTTGAGGTTTATTGGTCAATTAATTTCGATTTTAGGGTTTTAATCCCTCTTATCACCATTGATTCTAGTGTTTTTATTCGGTATACGTTTGATTTGTGCTTAGATTCAATAGAATCAAGCATTACCTTGATTGATTTGTGGAGTGTTTCCACTTTATCTTATCATTGATTACTTGATATGTGGAGTATTTCCAGTTTGATGACCTGATATTTGGATTGGTCTTTTGAATTTGTTGACCTGACCGTTGATCATTGTTAATCTCTTCATACTTGTAAATCTTGTTCTTATGTTTTTTTTATTTTCTGTCCTCTTCTTTCACGCTCAAACTCAAAATCATCTCGTTCAGCCACCGGTTTCTCAAAATCATCTCATTCAGCCACCGGTTTCTTCTTTTTTTTATATCTCCTGTTGTTTATTTTCTGTTTGGCAACCTGAAATTAGGTCAGTAAAACATAAAAAAAATCCATGGCTTTTATGATATGGCTTTTATATACTTTACCCACTACTCAAACTCCTCAACCACCTATTTTTCAACCTAGAAAGTCCACTAGGACCATCAAACGACCTCAATATGTGCAGGATTATCAATGTCAGCTGGTACCTTCTTTACGCCAGTCAACGCATGCATGCATCCGCAATTAATATTGTACCTGTTATTCACACTAGCCACATACTTTATCCAAAGTTCTCACCTATAATCATTTATCCTCTTCTTATCAAGCTTACACTTTTTCTGTTAATTCTTGCATTGAACCTAAGACATATCATTAAGCAGTTAAATCTAAAGAATGGCAGGATGCCATGTCTACAGAGCTTCAAGCTCTTGAAGCTAATACTTGGGAAATTGTGTCTTTACCTTTTGATAAGCATACTATTAGCTGTAAACGGGTGTATACGATAAAACACCACAGTGATGGGACTATAGAGAGGTATAAAGCGAGATTAGTGGGTAAAGGCTAAAGGCTATACTCAACGGGAAGGGGTAGATTATTTTGAAACTTTTTCTTATGAGGCCTTTGTTGGCCATTTTTACTGTTAATTAATAATTGGGTATTTGGAGCAGTTGAATATAAATAATGCTTTTCTTCGTGGCGATTTACATGAAGAAGTCTATATGGATTTACCACTTGGCTTTCCACTTTCATCTGCTCGTTCTTCTTTGTCTAGACCTGTTTGCAGATTCACTATGTCTCTTTATAGTCTCAAGCAAGCCAGTAGACAATGGCATGCCAAGTTGTCTTCTGCTCTTCTATCCAAAGGATTTTCTAAAGCTTATTATGATTCTTCTTTATTTTTGAAAAAGTCAGGAGTTACACTTCTCATTTTTCTAGTTTATGTTGATGATGTTATTCTTCCAAGCAATGATTATTCTGAAATTGCAGCCATGAAACCTTTCTTACATGATTACTTTAAAATAAAATCTCTTGGTAAATTGAAATACTTTCTTGGATTTGAGGCGGCAAGAACTTCTTCAGGTATTAATCTTTGTCAAAGAAAGTATACGCTTGATTTGCTTGCAGACTACAACTTCCTTGACAGCAAACTAGTTGCTACTCCAATGACTTTGAAGTTACATGTTGATACTTCTAAATTTCCTCTCTTAGATGATATTTCATCATATAGGAAGCTCATTGGTAAACTGTTGTACTTGACTAATACCAGACCACATATTACTTTTGTGGTACAACAATTATCTCAATTTCTTGATAAACCTACTCAGTTGCATTTGACAGCTGCTCATAGAGTTCTTAGATACTTGAAGTCCTCTCCTGGTCAATGTTTATATTTTCTAGCAAATAATCATCTGCATTTGCAAGGTTTTTCAGATTCAGATTGGGCCACTTGTATAGAAAAAGGGAGATCAATCACTGATTATTGTATTTTTATTGGCTCCTCCTTAGTTTCTTGGAAATCAAAGAAGCAACAAACAGTTTCCAGGTTTAGCTCAGAGGCAGAATATCGTGCAATGGCTGCAGCCACTTGTGAATTACAATGGTTGCGTTATTTGCATTATTTACTTTTTTGTAGCAACCAATCAACAATGCATATTGCTAAGAACCCTGTTTTTCATGAACGAACAAAGTACTTAGAGATTGATTGTCATTTGGTAAGAGAAAAAGTTACTCAGGGTCTGCTGCATTTACTTCTAGTTTCACAAAAGTGCAACCAGCTAACTCCTTTCATTGTCTCATGTCCAAGCTAGGTGTACATTCTCTGTACACTCTAGCTTGAAGAGGGGGGGGGGGGGGTGTTGTTACAGTGTACTTTTACTGTTATTTTTAATTTATTACAGGCTGTACATATATTTTTCTTTCTTCTTAGTTTGTTGCTGCAACTTGTTTTAGTTGCTTTGTTATTCTTTGTCAATAGTTTGCTGACTCAGCATTAGTTTGTTATACGTGTTTGTATATAAAGCTGAGATTAATTCAACTCCATAGCAATAATAACTTTGATTCTTATTTCCTCGATAGATTCTAATCTCTTACTCAATTATTCACCCCTACGGACCCTTTCCATTTGTAATATAGTACCAGAGTAAGTTCAGTCTGACCGCTGTATTTTGAGGTTCATTCAACGACAAAAACTCAATTCAATTTTAAGGGAGAGGATTTCAAGTTTCTAGTGTCAACTAGATGTCCGGTCCCAATTGCATTTGAGGGAGTGTGTTAAAAATCTCATATTCAATTTTCTCTTAGCAATAATATCATTTTTATTATTTTTAGAAAATAAAAAAGGTCACATAATTTCCCCTAAACTTAAACTAAATTTTCTTTTTAGTCCTTAAATTTTGTATATTTTAATTTCTCAAAAGATATGATAATTTTTATTCTTTTTCTGCCAAATGGAAAAGTTGGGTCTCTGAGCTATTATATTATAGGGAACGAAAAATTATTGTGTGTTCTGTTGTTTTCTAGGATAATACTAAAGGACCAATCAAATAGTTATATATCGCCATCAAAAACAATAATAGAATCAAAATAATATGGTCAAATTTCACATGTTAGATTTATTTATTTTTAGGCACACTGATAGCAAAATTCTTTAACATATGTTGTCTACATTAGTAATTCCTTTTACATAGTACAAAAATTGCTAGATTTGTCAATACAGAAAGCTTAGCATAACAAAAATAAAAACTTTAGTACCATTTGCTTGACAATTCAAAATAAATTAATTAATGCTGACATTGAAAGCTTAGTAAAAACAATATTGAGATAGAAAAAGAAAAGTAGCAGCTTAATTAGATATTCCAATTCTTATATATTTCAAATAGAGTTGTTTGCTGTATTTTATGTAAGTAATAGTCAATTCCATTGAATAATAACGGCTTAATCTATAAATTTATCCATGAAGTTCATGCGATTTGGCTTGTGGCATCTTCAAGTTTGTAAAGACCTATTATGACTCTACACTTTTACATTTCATTAATAATTATATCTTTCGTAAAAAAAAAATATAAAAATATAGAGTCACAATTGAACTTTTAGTAAAGTTATTTCATTTCGACGAATGCATAGTTATTATTAAAATGTGAAAAAATATATAATTAAGATAAGTTCCTTGTAAACTTTAAGATGTCACAAAGTAAATAGTATAAACTTCACTGGCAAATCTATGCATTTGATTTAAAATAAGCATATATAACTTTACAACCAACCAAACCATGTCTCCTTTTTCATATTCGACTTTTTTTTATCTTTTTTTTTTTTATTTGTGCGTTTTACTATGTTGTTTAGTCCAAATGAGCTATACTCTTACGTGATTCTTTCCGTCAAATAGAACTTGAGACTTTTGAGGTGTGTTCGGCCTTCTTGTTTGAATTGTTGTTGGGAAAAATTATTTTATTAAAATAATACTTTTTTCGTTTCATTTTAATAGCAACGTATTATTTTATCACAAGAATTAAAAAAATGATGAGAATACATTGATTTTTAAAAATATATGGTAGAATATTTAAATTACGCTTCTTAAAATTAAAAGCTCCCTATTTAAGTTTGAAACCACCTAATAAATATGGTAAACTTAAAAAAAAAAAAATTGATGTATTTTCAAAATCCTAAATGAATACTTATAGTGGAACAATTTGTAGCTATTAAAGTGAAATGGGAAGTAATTAATTAAAGGTCATTACAATTTATTTTTAAGGTAAATAGAATAATAATCACCTGTAAAAGTTGCAAAGCAACAATACTTCAAAATGGTTTTTTTTTTTCCCAGCAACATTAAATGATGATTTAAAAAGGAACAAAGGGCAATTTGATTCTGAACTTACTTAGCAGGATCAATAAGTAGGGATAGAAGCAGTGCGAGTATTTTAGAATACCCACCCCATTCCAATCCATTTAAATTTAAATAGGGTATGGGTAGTTATACATGGGTTTAGGACGGATACAGATAGTGAAATTACTATCTGTAATGGATATGGATAGGGTACGGGTCTTTGGATACCCGCTACCCACTATTAGGTACCCACGGGTATCCTATCTACTATTAATAAAATTTATATTTTAAATAAGTTCATACTTGAATAGTTAAAATTTGCAGGTACCCTACCCGTATAAGGGTATTTTAAACGGATTTTGGGCGGATACAGATAGTAAAAATTTAAATGGATTTGGATATGAGTATTTAAATGGATATTTAAACGGGTTTTAAACAGATAGGAGTAAAAAATTTTAAATGGATATGGATATGGGTAGTTTAAATTTCGCGGATAGCCGCCCCACTTTCATCCCTATTAGAAAGGTCAAATTTGAACTTTTAGGTCAATTTAGCCCTTGAACTTGTATAAAATGATTAAAAAGATTCAATTTCACTTTTTTGGTCAATTTAACCTTTGAATTTGTTTTGATTTTTACAGATTAATAATTGATGTAATTTAACATGCTTGACTTTTTATCCCTTTTTGTCCTACACTAAAACACCCCATATCAAACTTTTCCAACACTTATGAATATAAATTTAAAGTCCATAAAAACAACATTTCTTGTAATATAATAAATTTATAAATTTTCATTATAACTTTAATTTATTCAACATGAAAAATACATAGATTTTATAAGCGATAATTAAATAATAGAGGTTAATTTTTAAATATTCAAATTAATACATCTTTATAAACTCAAAACCATCGATCAAGGTAAAGAGGGATACAATATACTTCATATATCATTTTTCTATTTTTTATAATTAATTAATTTTTTAATAAATTAATCAGCTCGATCCCAACTAAGTTTTAATAAATGTGTATATAATGATTTTTTGCTGATATAAATTATATTTTTAAATTGAAATTTGTTGAAAATACAAATTTAATTCCTGACTGCCAGGAAGGCCAAAAATTTTTACGTTGTCTCAAATGGATTAAAAAAAAAAAAAAAAAGAAGAAGAAATTGGAATTTTACTAAGTGCTAACCCAGCAAAATACACTACGTGAGATTCTTGGAGTTTTTCTAATAATGGATTTTTAGTGTTTTTTATTAAAAAATTATGCAATAGTTAAAAATACATTAAATGTTGGGATTTTTAAAAAATTAAGCCAAATAATAAATAGCAGGAAGAAACAATTGCTAGTGGATTTTTCATCAGAAATAAATCTGAAATTTTCTATTATTAAATTATGATCAGATAAAATTTCTAGTTTTATTTAAAAAAAAAAAAAAGAAGTGAGCTTAATTTATTACTATCTACACTCCTAACTACTTGTCACACTTAAGAAATTACTATGTTCTAAAATACTAGTCACATTTGTAATCTCAAGAAATAATTAATTTTTTTCTATGTGTACCCTTTCTATATGACCAACAATTATTACTTCAATTCCTTAAAAATTTTAGTGTTTGAATATATTAAAATAAGGTAATATAGTTAATTTACTCAATATGTTATTACTCCCTCTATTCTCTTTATGTGGAGATAATTGAATTTGCACACGGATTAAGATAGTAGTTTAACTAATTAGTTTTCTTAATTTATGCTTATTTTACCCCCCTAAATAATATTAAATGGGCTCTTTAATTAATAGAGAGCTAACTCAAGCAGATAGACTCTCGAAGAATCATTAGTTATATGATTTCAGCCGAAAATGAAGGAAATTGTGAGCAAGTGGCATTAATTTAAAACTTTCCAAAATTTTCCAAATTAACATTCCACGTTTGAAATTTTGAATTTCCCTCATTTTCTAAGTTTCGAGCAATTTCAATCGAATGCGTGCAGATATAACGAAAATATGGATCCAAAATTTTTTTTTCCTCTAACTGTGTCCTCCACTTCTACAATATGCACTTATATAAATTTGGAGCATAACATGAACATGTAATTACATTCATAAACTTTTCAAACTAAGGGCACAAGAAAGAGGGGAACATTATTTCTTGCATCATGAATAATCCATTTTCATTCTATCTCAATGAAGTCCCAACAAATTCGCCAACACATTGTCACGATATGTACGCAACTTTCCATCTACCAGATTTAAACTCCTTACCTGATGTAGAAGAAAGCAATGTGGTGGTTCCTTAAATGAGTCATACCATTTTTTTTTTTAATTTTGTACAGCTTATTTAGAATATGAGCACGAAATTTCCATCAGTGCGCCATTAAATTATATTACGTAATTCGGAGTTAACGAAATTCATGCACATACAAGGTGTAATATCGAAATAAAATGCTTTTTTAAAACTATAGTGCAACCATCCAATTGTGTGTCCATATTTTAAATAATTTCACAAATAGTCACTCATGTTCGTGCTTACACCCATAAATTCGAGCACTTTGTTAAAATACATATCGAAAAATAGCCATCCAGTCAGATTTTGAAATGTAAGTGCATTAATTACCTTTCATTTTTTGTCTGCCACTTTCCTCGTTCAAAGCACAATCTGCACATGGATTACACAACTAATATGAGCGCATTTTGGACCTTTTTATTTGGTATCATTCCCAAAGTTTCAATTTTGAGTAAAGTTTTCTATTCACTTTACTAGTATTCACTTAGACAAATTTAATAGTATTCACTTATTTGGACTATTTACAAATCATTGTATTTAACTAATATCATATGAAAAAAGTTTTTCCTTTTTTTAATCTAATGAAATCTTATTAAAAAAAAATATACACTATAAAGTTTGAATTAATGAAAAATGGATGTTTGGACACATTTGCTATCATTCTCATTTTCATTTTTTCTATATTAAAGATGAAATGATGAAAAAAATTCAAGAACACTCTTTTTATTCAATATTTTATTATATTTTTTTGGAATTTGTGGAATTTTATTTAATATTTTATGATTTAATTGGATGTATTTTTTAAAAATTTAATTTTAAAATAGATATAAAAATAATTAGACATTTGAATTTTTAATTTTTTAAAATATTTTTAAATAAATATATAGGCCTTTGAAATTTTTGAATTTAATTTCACATATATCTATCTATAAACTTGAGAGATGATCTTTCATTACCAATATTATTATTTACGCATTGATTTTAAGTTACATAATAACATTTATTTATGTCATTTTGAAGTTTTTTTTTCACAAAGAAAAAATCTTAAAACAATCGGAATAAAAGTAGTTGTATGTTAAATATAAAATTAAATATTGCAAAATTTTTAGGTACCTTTAAATATATTTTTAATTTAACAAGTAACAATAGTCTTTTCTTCAACGAGTTTGATTTTTTATCATTATTTTTGAAATAGTAGTCCTTTTATTTATTTATTTTTTTTTTGTATTTTATAAAGTATATTAATTAAAAGGGAGGAACAATACTTTATATAGTTAATTTTAAATGAGAAAAATACATATTATTTTGTTTTAAATCAAAATAAATAGTAATGAATTTATTTAAATAAATATTTATACCCACAACCAATGCCCAAATTTACGAATAGAATATTAGATATTCCATTTAAAATATGTATTTGAAATAAAATAAAACTCAAAAGCAAATTGATATTCCATTTAAAATATGTATTTGAAATAAAATAAAACTCAAAAGCAAATTTAAATCAAAGAGATCAAAGCTCCTAAGCATTTATACTTCATTGACACAAGTTGGATAACTTAAAAATAATAATAAAAAAAAATAAAAAACAGCACAAACCTAATTTGGATAATGATTATTAATATAATATTTTTCAATTATAGAGGACCAGTACTTTAAAAAGAATATAATAATACGTGTTATTTTTTTAGAGTTTAAAAAAAAGAAAAATATTGTTTTAAAGTGAGAAGTAGAAATATTATTTTCTTTCCAATTAGATGTTAGAACGCAAGACATGTAACAAAAAAAGTGTTCATTGTACAAATAAAGTGCAATATACATTAATTATAATATTTATTTTAATCTAAATAAGAATTTATACTTTAATATTATATATATAAAAATTAAACGAGTTAAAATGAGTATAGAACGAGTAAAGTTAATGTGCAACGCACGTCATAAAAGAACTAGTACGGTAAAACAACCATCGAGAGGAGTATCAAAATACACCAAAAAAAAAAAAAGAAGTCACAATTCTTTAATAATATTTTGCACCTTTTTTAGAGTACTAACATTTTACATTTGAATATTTAACTTTTATTTGAAAAAAAAAATTTATTTAATTTTATATCTAATTATTTCAAGAATGAACTTGTAAATGTGATTCTTAACGGTATTTGGGCTTCAACTAAAAACAACAGCCAAAAAGTGGTAGTCCCTCCTTTCTTGTTATATATGAAAACTTTCTACTTTTGGTATTTTCTTTATATAGAGAATTTTAACCGAAAACAATGTCAATATGAAAAGTCTATATCAATGTAGTGACAGACAAAATGTATAAATAGACATTTAATACGAAGAAATTTTAGAGAGGAAGTTGTTTTTACATCAATTTTCGCTGAAAAAAAAAAAAAGGCTTGTATAAGCTATATGAGCACTAATTAAAATGGATTTTACGTAGTGATTGACCACAAAATTTTTAAGTTGATCACATTGAAAAGATTCTTTACATACTTCGTCTGAACATTTTCAATAACCAAAGGCGTCATAAAGTTAAATGAGTACAAATTTTCATATTTTCACACAAATTTTCCAAACAATGACAAAAATTTCCTCCGAAGATCAGAGTATAAACTTCATTTTTTTCACCCGTTTATATTCCTTTCATTGCCTTAGGATTGGAACGTAATATAAAATATGCATTGATATTAAATGAGAAATTAATGAAACATTAGAGATAAATGAAGAAAAAAACAAAGCAAAAAAAAATTGGTTAAATTATTTTCTTAATCTTTGTGAAATTTTAGATATTCCTAAATAAAAAGAAGGGAGGGAGTAATATATTAGCCATTGACTCTCAAATATAGAGCCAGATTCAATCTATAGACAACGTTTTCTAAAGCCATCTTCCCTTAGAATATCCACAAATCCCACATTCTAAGTTATGCATTTGTGGAATTTACAATCAGTAATCATCTGCATATGATCTTTCCCAGCAATTACATACCATCCATATTTCCTTAGCTTCGTGGACAGAATATGCAGTAAAAGTTGGTAGGAGAAAACCAAAAGACCAACAAGGAAGAGATCAGAGCTGCTTCTTACTATGGATGTGACCGTGCATGCTCAGGCTTGTGTGTGTACTCATAATCAAGATGAACGAAAGCGCGCTCAATCTCTGGCAGCAGCTCAAGCTTTTCCTGCAAGGATTCTCCGATGTCATGCGCCTCTTGCAAGGGCATGCTAGCAGGCAGGACAATGTCGACCTCAACAAAATAGTGAGACCCAAATGTGTAGGCCCGGACTGTATCGATGTGTCTAACTGCCTTGTGATGATTCCAACACAGGTATGTTAGTTTTTTCAGATAATCTGGATTAGCCGATTTTCCAACAAGGGAATTAACATTTTCCAACACTGTCATTGACCATGTGCGAATGGTGTATAAGGCCAGCTGCAACAAATATCCATTCTCAAGTTTTAAGTATGTGCAATTTGTGAATTGAAACAGAAGCTCTTTTAATACTACTGATTGAAGAATAAGTACTCTATACACCAATATATCTCGATGGTTCAGCTTCATCTCATGGATCAAAAAAAAAAAAAAAAAAAAAAGCATAAAAAGATTCTTAGGACTGAAAGAGAGCAGCATGCTCATTTTCACTTGTTCATAATTTCATAGGAGTCCATGGCACATTTAGTAATTTTAACAATTGAACACTATGTAGCAGATTCTTACCACCATTTAAAACCAACTACTGGAATTTCATCAACAAGGAGAGCTATAGTATACTAATGCAACCATATTATTCCCTTCTCTAGTATCTAATTCATGTATTTACATACCATGAATTGATAAAACAATAACAAGAGGATGAGCAGGTGTTTACTTACAATTATAGCTCCAACAGGGTCCATCCAATCTTCCAGGTAATTAGCAAGAAGTGCAGCAATAAGACCAATTATATTTGTAACGACATCAAAAAAATGATCCTGGGCATAAGCTTTAACAATCTCATTAGTAAACGAGCGGCAATAAACCATCAGCAAAAGTTTTACCAAAGTCACCGAAAGCATAATTCCCACAACCCAACGCTCTTGCTCTTTATTCAATTCAAATTCATTATCCTGAAAAGAATATTAGAAGAAACATGAGACACTTATATCCTTTCAAGTACATCTTGAAGTTTTATCTATTTTTGTTATCTGTCTCACTAATGAGCATCTGTGACATTCATCAATGGAAAAGAGACTCGTACAGACTAGAAATTTAATCTGGTTCCGCTTACATCAGATAACAATGTGCGCATCGATTCCAAAATTATCTGCAGTCCCAAAGTTGCCATGACAGAAGCAAAAACAAGAATTCCCTGTGTATAATTTACAGGTCATGGATTTGAAAATTAGAAGGCATTTAACAAATATATAAAGGTAGGAAGCATCAAATAGACATAATATGCATAGCTGTAGTTTCAAAAAGTAGATTTACATATTTTTACATTAAAATCAGACATGCTTGCTATTATTTGTGGGGATATATGGTTTATATGTACAGATATACATAGATTTATAATCTGGTGAAGACCAGAATTTAATAAGTCTTCCCCATAAGCATTCCAAACTTAAAACATGAGACCTATTCCAAAATCTTAATACTAACAAAAGATAAATTATCTGAACTTAAATTAAATCAGGAATAAGTATCAAATATTTATGATGAAAATTAAGCTGAAAAACAGAAACAAAATTAGTTGCAGAAAATAGAAATAAGAAAGAGCAGCACAGAAAAAGCAGATAGAAGCGCAAATTGGAATCTAGGATCACACTGGAAGAAGCGTTCATTAAATCAGAAAATTATGGGGTCACTTCAAATGCTTTGTTGTTTTTCTGTTTTTTTTTTTTTTTTTTTTCTTTCCTTTTGGGTGGGGGGCATTTACGACATGGCAGAATTCTCATATAAAGTGACAATGCTGCATTGGTTTTGCACTTTACAGTTATTAGACAATCCACTGAAACATACTTTACATTTTCTTATGATGTTGCTCTGGGTTGTTGAGTGCTAAGAATCTAATTTCATATTAATATAAAAATTCAATAATTTGTGTATCATGCATGCTGATATACTTCATCATGACTTTGTATTGTTTTATTGCAGAGTTGTACCAATTAATTCATGATGCATAAGACAAATATGCCAAACTAAAAATTTGACACTGGTTGGTAGAGGACTAACCAATGGCTGCATGCGCTTCTTTCCAATAGGGTACTGATATGGGTTTGGTGTTTGCATAGTAAATGCAGTAAACCACAGGATGAAGCCAGATAGAAGATCAAGAAGAGAGTCTAATGTGGATGCAATAATGGCTAATGAACCACTTCTGATGGATGCGTAAACCTTAGCAGCAAAGAGAATCATATTAGCAACATTTGATATTCTAATAGCAAAGGTCTCACTTCTAGCCAAATTTTCCTGCTCTTCCTGCAACCATATTCAACAAACGTTTCAGTCCAAGGACTTAGGGCATGCATCAATCACATTGCAGCGAAAACAAAGGGAAAGGAGAAAACATAACCTTTGACATTCCAGGAATAAAGCCACGCTCAGCTAAGGCATCCATTTCATTAAATCCCTCGAGCATTTCCACCTGCTGCTGATAGTATTCTGCTACATCATCTTCTGGACCTGAAGCCATCAAACAACATAAATGAGATGTAACTCATGCAGTCTCTTTTAATTGTAAGCATACCATTATACATTCAACAATCAAGTACCCCTGATGCAATTCATAGAGCCCCTGCATGTCTTATACACATTGAAAGTCAGAGTTAACTACACGTAACTAATAAAGCCAAATAATAAGTAAGGTTTGTTTTAATAATAAGTGTTAGGTTTGTTTTTTCTCCGGCTTTTCTTAATAAAGCCCAGAGTATTTTCATGATATCATAAAAAATAACCAGTATCTATCAACAAACTTAATATTCCATGAAAGAGGATAGGACAAGACAAACTCTTGTAAACAACACTGCTTAGCACTTAATCAATTCATTCCTCCATACCAAAGCTGAAAATTGTCCCGTAGGCATACGGGGAAGTTTACGACCTTCCAAACTCTAAAGCTGAAGCAAACTTACATATTATACTTTTAGCAAAACTAGTGATAACCCAGAATTAAGAAAGCAACTAGCTTTGCAATTCCCTCTTATGTGGTCAACTATACCATATAAAGTCAAAGCAAGTAAAATCAACTACACCCACTTCACACATTCTTTCAATTTTATTTGTGAACCAAATAAACACTCAAATACACAGAAATGATAAAACAACAAATAATGAAAATAAATACCCAAACAAGCAAAAAAGGAAAAATATATATATATATTAACCAAAAGCTAAAGGTAGAATATTTCCATTCAGTATTAAATTTTAAAATAAAATCAGACGCTAAGCAAATAAGTATTAAGGGTTATATTATATAATAATAATAATAATAATAATAATAACAATAATAAATAAATTATAATAGAATATATGTTTTTGTTTTTCTGGTAAGAAATTATTCAAAGAAGCGAAAAAGTAGTTGATATTACCTAAAACTCCGTAGCAATCATGGATTCCCCGAGGTGGCTTTTTCTCTTTGTGCTCCGCCGATAACTGATGCCCGTCGAAGTTTAGCCGCCATGACCCGTCACTGTCATTGTTGAGTGGTAACAGTGCAAGACCCTCATCGCTGTCGTGAGCCACCGTCTCAGCCATTATCAGGTCACTTAACAAAAAATTTGCAGATTTATGTAGCTCTCTGTTGCTTTTAAAATAGCAATAATGTGTTTTGTATAAAGTAAGGGGCAGATAGCGGAAATTTAATGGCAAGAGAAGGGTATTTTGGGGATTAAAAAAATTCAAGTCACAGGGACGTTATTAAAGTGGTTGGCATGAGAAGCGATTTTTTTTTAACCAGAGAAGCTAAAGAGCGAAACTGTAAGCGACACATAAATATTCTAAAAAAAGGAGAAAATGAAATATCCACATGGTAGCGTGTGATTGGTTGGAGCGTTCGCTCGTGGCTAGCTTGGTAGCCGAGTTGGGATTTCGTGTGGAGATTACACGTGTACAGATAGGAATTAGGAATTTAGGATTGCTTTAAAATGAAATGATTCGGGATTGATAATCTCACCCGTGACGTTGATTCTGTTTGGTGTTTGCCATGTAGGTCATTTTGTGTTTTTGTTTTTATGGGTCCCGTCTAGATTTAGGATCCGGTTACGATGCTAGAGAGCCTATTATAAGGAGTAGATGCGGTTTTAGATTTATCCTTCCCCTGTAAGGCTAGGACGGATCCAAGTGGCTGTGTTAAGGCAAGTGTCTCACTAGATTTTTACTCCATTCGTCTCGTGTGTATACACCTCATTTGACTTTCACATGAATTGTCGTTAAATTATAAATGTTTTCTTAAAATATCTGTTTATAATATTAAATGAATTATATAATTGTAAATATAAATATATATTAAATAAAATAATTTTAAAAAATTAAATAATAAATGATACTTTAAATGAGAAATAAAATTATATTTTAGAACAAATAAAAAAGAAAAGTGAATATATATATATATATGAGATGGAGAAAGTATATTTTATATGTGTGATTTTTCTCATTTTAATATGTGTGATTTCAATAATTTGAATCTTTTCCATTAAAATTTTACCTTTTTTCTTTCATTAAATTATTAATTTTATATATTATTCTCATTCACCAAATATTTTTGTATCTGTATCCAAGCGTAGGAAGATTTGTAACTACTTCTACGCAAGTGTAGAAGAAAAGATAATTACAGAAAGGATGCATCCTTAAATAAACTTATTTAGATTTCATTTAATCATTGTTTCAGAAAATAATTTATTTTTGAAAAATAACTTTTATGTATATATTTTTTGTTCCCTTCAAAAAATTTTATTTTAACCCTAGAGAGGTAAGATGGGATGACATGACTCTCTTCTTCCTTAATCAGAGGTTTCGAGTTCGGGTCCTGATATAGAGTTTCTTCAAATACTCGGAAAGTAGAGCTTATATAGGTCTGCTCGGCTTAAATTCAGATTAATCAGATCAGTGAATTTCGAATACATAATGATTAAAACCAAAAAAAAAAATTATTTTATATTTTTATATTACAATACTAAAAATTAGTGAAACAGTAAAAGTTTTTAACTTATGAAATTATAAAATATTTTGAATTAGAGACTACATATTTTAGAAATTTAATGTTTGATATGAGAAAAAAAGTAAAAAATATATATATATATATATATATATATATATATATATATATATATATTTTCATTGCTGATGGTCGATGATGATGGTTGTAACAGATGTGTATCGGTGATGGTCGGTAACGATGACCACCAATCATCCATAAATTAAAAATTATATTTTTATAAGTTTTTTCTCTTGCAAATATAAATTTATAAATGTTTGAAAAATATTTTCCTATTTTTTCTCCTTTAACAAAAGAAAACTATTCAAAATATCAGAAATTTTTATAAAATATTTTTTAGATAAGTTATTTCCAAAAAAAAAAAAAAGAAAAATAATAGAGATTCTTTTTAGAGTTAAGAATAAGAAAAGTCAAGTATTATTCTCATATATCACTCAAATCTGCCAAATTTTTATCGTCCAATTTATGGTTCAAGGAAATTAAGAACTAATAATACATATTTTATCATCACTTTCTCCCGAACAAAAGAGGAAATTTTTTTTTTTTTTTTTGAAATCTAGGAAATAAAATTTTTAATTTCTCTTCTGTTTCCTTTCCATGTGACAGTTGGAAAATCCCAATAGTTAAGAGATTTTGACTTTGACTAGTTAGGAATTTATGTTGAACTCCTATTCGAGTAAGTACTTGAAGTACCTGTAGGATTCCATGCATAGATAATATAGGAGTTTACCTTCTACATGGAAAATGATAACTTTGGTAATAGATTTTGTATTTTTTTTTTTTCTATTTTGGTATTTCCCTAAAAACTTTTATACCTGTCTATCTATTTATACTATATATAAATGCGGAAATAAAGGGGAATAATGAGATTTTCGATATCGCCCTCAATAAAATTTAGAATATCCTAAAATAACTTTAGTCATAGCTAATTCAAAATTTATATTTTATACTAATGAGTGTTGAATGAGTAGTTCGACACTCTTCTTCTTTAAGTGAGGTCGAGGGTTCAATCCTTATGGATCGCCCAAATACTCGCTGGAGATACTTTATCCCTTTTTGGACCGACCTGGTGAGAGCAGGATATAGTTCTAGTCCAGTGGCTCGAGATATCTGTTTTAAGACAAAAAAAAAATTATATTTTATTATTTGATTAGATATAATTTCTAAAAATTATTTTTAAATAAATAAATATATATAATAAAAGAAAAAAAATATACTCTTCTTTTTAAGTATAGTTGTAAGGAAAATTATGGCTTTATTTGGAGAGGATATAACTTTTTTTATGTAATCTTTTTTTATTATTTAATTAACTTATTTATTTATTTTAAATTTGCAACTTAGAACAATAAAGAAATAAAATACTTGAATAAACTCATTAACTGGCCAATATTAGATCCTAACATGATTTGCTTTGCAATTTTCATTTATTGACTTGGCTTTTTTTTATCCATCAAAATGAAAATTAATTATATTATAGCATTTTTCGGTGTTATTTTTTAAATTGAAATTGATAATTTTTTAATATAATTTCTTTCTTGTTATATTTGAGTTATTAAAAGAGTTTTATTATTACGAAAAATTTATTATTTGTTATTTACTTTTTTGTTATTGAATTAATTTGTAACCACTATCACTTTAACTTAGTAAAATATTTATATATCCCTTGCAATAAATAGATGATCTCTTGATTAAGTATTTTTAATTTTCTTAATATTTTTTCTTTTATATCATAAATAGTTCTATGTTTATTCTCAAAAAAATATATATATGTTTGACTTGAAAGAAAATCGTGTTTATGAAATTGAAAAAAATTAGAACTATATATTTCTGTTTTGGATCATTTTTGGGATTTCAAAAGTTTGTGTGTATATTCATATATTCCTTTCTCTAATGCATTGTGTAAGTAATACTATCACTATAGCCAAAATAATTACCATTATTAATTCAGATCATTTTCTCAATTCTTTTCTTTTACCTACTAGTAAAAAAAAATATTATTATTTTTCATTATAGTTGTATATAGATATTGATTTGGGATTGAGAGCAAGGATCAAGGATTTAGAGATAACTTTTTTTTTTTTTTTTTTGAGCACCTATCAAGGTTTTAAGAATCTGTATTTATAAATTAGAGACTGAAGGATTAGGTATAAGGATTGGATTAAACTTTATTTTGAGACCACTTCATTATATAAAAATAGAATCAAGTACATAAGAAATAACGTTGGAAGCAACTTATACGTCAAAGTCTAATATAAATTAACCGATTGTATTTATTTTAATCTAAATAAAAAATTTATACTTTAATATTATATAGATAAAAAATTAAAAGAGTATACAAAATGAAAATATAACGAGCATTATCAACGTGCAACGCATGTCATAAAGAGACCAATACTATATATAAATGTGGAAATAAGGAGGAAAATAATGAGATTTCCGATAGCGCCCTTAATGAAATTTAGGTATCCTGGAATAACCTTAGTCATAATTAATTAGAAAAATACATTTTATTAGTTGATTGGATATATTAATAAAAATTATTTTTTATGTCAATCATGTGTGATCTGATTGTATTCTTACTTACATTAGGAGTGAGAGGTCTCGAGTTTGAGTTCTCTCAACCAAAAGTGTTTTCATCAATTTTGTGAGTTTAGGAGAGGGTTATTTCTTGTTATGTAACCCGCAGTATTATTTCAGTCCATTAGGCCTCCTAATTTTTTTTTAAATAAATACATATATATAATTAAACATTTCAAAATTTCAGTTTTATCTTAAAAACTAAATTTATTTTTTTAATAAATATATATGATAACGAAACATTTGAAATTTTTTTATTTTATTTATTAATTATTTAATTATATTTTGATTATAATTTAAAATATTTCATTTAAGATATAAATAAAAAAGAAAATATATTTTTTAATAATCTTCTTTTTATATTTGTATGATTTGATTGGATATATTTTTAAAAAATAAAATTTCAAATATAACATATATAATATTTGATTTAGGAGAGAGATAAAAAAAAGAAAAAAAGTATATTATTTATTGATATTTTTTTTTTCTTTATGTTTGTAAGATTTGATTAGATATATTTTTTAAAAAGGTAAATTTCAAATAGAATTTACATAATTGAACTTGGGATAACAAACAGTTGAAAATTTTAATTTAAAAATATATATAATATTTATTGATATATTTATATATCTATAAGCATTGAAACGTTTTTTATTAGGTGAGTTTTGATTGAAAGAGTTTTATTCTTAATAATATTTTTTTTCTTTTTCATTGAATAATTTGTAATTACTATCATTTTAATTTATTAAGAGATTTATATCACCCTTGCAATAAATAGATGGTCTATTGATGATTAAGCGTTTTTAATTTTCTTGATTTTTTGCACTTATATCCTAAATATATTTAACTTAAGAGAAAATAGTTTTTAGAAAATTGAAAAAAAAAAACAAGTACTAAATATTCTGTTTGGGTCACTTTTTGAGGTTCCAAGAATTTGTGTATTTGTGCTTGTATTCATTTCTCTGATGCACTAGGTAAATAACACTGACTTTGTAGCCAAAATGATTTGCATTATCAATTCAAATCATCTTCTTATTTTTTTTTCTTTTACCTAGTAGTAAAAAATAATATATTATTATTTTTCATTGTAGTTGTATATAGATATTGATTTGGAATTAAGGGCATGATGTTGAAGATTGAGTGATGGCTTAATTTTCTTTTTAGGCACCTATTAGGATTTTAAAATTTTGTATTTATAAATTAGGGACTAAAGGATTGATTTTAGGGATTGAGTTGAACTTTATTCTGAAATCACTTCATTATATAAAAATAAAATTAAGTATATAAAAAGTAGCATTACAACTAGTTTGTATGGCAAAGTGTAATACAAATTAACCACTTGTATTTATTTTAATCTAAATAAAACTTATGCTTTAATATTATATAGATAAAAAATAAATATATAACAAGTATAGTCAACGTGCAACGCACGTCATACAAAAGACTAGTTCTTATAAAACTCTACAATTAATTGTGGCCGATTTTGATTGCCGGAAGGTTGAGTCAGCATATGTGAGGCCTGTTTTTAATAGTTGGCATCCGACATAGATGTAACTAAGCTCATTTCATACAAACATGTGACTTGCACATAATTTCTTACCATGATATCCCTTTTTTGCGCTTCATTTATTACTCATATAGGAGTAAAAAAATAACTATCTGATTGTAAATTTTTACAAGTATAAGCACTCGGTTGATAAAGTTTTAAAACGAGACACCAAAATAGAAAAAATACAAAGTTTAAGCATCAAAGTTATCACTTTCCCATCTTGCATACAAGAGGGATGCTTTTACTCACCTTAAAAACTCCATGGGCTTTATTATTTTACGGTTTGTCAATTTGTATTACTCCCTCCATCCCAAGAAAGTAGTACATCTTTCTTTTTTGATTTGTCTCAAAATATAGTCCACCTTTCTTTTTTGAATTATAATTAATCCTTAAATCATTTATTATAGCCTTATTAAATTTTATCTTATTTTCAATAACCTTATTAATTCTCACTTATCATTTCAATATAATAACTAATCATGTATTATTTAAGATGAGCATAATAAAAAAGTTATATAAATAAAATTATTCTTTAACTATAATAATTGCTAATATTTTAATTTATATGAAAATAGAAAGTGGACTATTTTTTTAGGACGGAGGGATTATTAAGTTAAGTATCAGAGTGGTTGTGAAGTCAACCTCTTTATCGCCCACTTTTTGTATCTCTTTGCCTTAGAGGCCACAACTAGTAAAGTTTAATAGAAGGTCTTAGGTCATATTAATTAGTGTCATTTATGGAGAATAAATTATTCTCCAATCATTAAGAGTTTGTAAGACACAAAAAGGAAGTACTTAACTATTTTGCAGAAAGTTATGCATAATAAAGTTTTTTTTTTTTCACTCCCTCTAAGTGTCTATTTTACTAAAAACACAAAAATCAAGGAAATGCTTAGAAGCCATTAATATGGCTGACATTTTACTACAATCTGCTTCTAGTAATGATAAACTTAATTTATTACTCAATTGACTTAGAAGGGTATATTTGGAATTAAAAACATAATGTTACTTTGATTTCATAAATGGACACCTAAATTGAAAAAAAATTTTTTTTGACAAAATGGACACTTATTAAAGGATCGGATAGAGCATAACTCATCATTTAATTATGTTTATGGATTGGAGGTGGATGAGAAAACAATTACTCCCTCAATTCTCTTACTTTAGAGAAAATTTTCATTTTGGATATTTGTTTTATGCATAGAATTTTACTATAAATGAAAATTTTGAGAAGAATGCTAAAAGAGAAAGTCTAATATGTCCTTGATTAACCTCTTTTTTTTTTTTTTTTTTGCTCAATTAACGAGCATGGTGGCGAACCTAATGTGCATTAGGCAATTAATGATTTTATGTTTCCAAAGCATGAGTAACAACTTATGAGCAATTTGATAGAAATGTGCTCGACTTTACAGATCTGAGTCCAAATAAAAGTGGCCAGTTTTCAAAATACAGCCACACTTTTTAATTGTTGTGCGTTATTATAAACCAAAGTCTTTATTAGGGGTAAGCATTCGATTAATCCAAACTAATTCAAACTGAATAACTCAATCCGAATATGACCGAATTTCATAAATTTTTTTTTTTCAATCCAAACCATATTTAATATAAAACCGAAAGTAACCGAACCTAATAGTATATGGTTTATTACAAAAAAAGCGCACACGTCCGAATAACCGGATTAGTATTTTCAGTTGGTTAATCTAAACCGATTACAAGAAAATACCCAAATTCAAAAATTTTCAATATATGTGTTACTATCTCTAGATTTCTAGTTTGTACTCTTAAAGCAATTATATACATATGTTTATAAATTTATAGACAATTGTATAGAATAAAAATATAAATAATAAAATTAATTAATTAATCCAACGAGTCAAAAGTGTCGAAACAAAAATTACAAAGGCAGTCATATCTAAATCCAACCATCTAAATAACAATTAACATAATTAACATTAAAAGAAGCATTCATTATACTTTCAGTTACAAAATTACGGTCAGTAACTAATTAAGCATAATGTTCTTTGTCAATGATCTCAACTGTTATACCAAAAAAACTGTTATTTCTAATTATTTATTAGATACCGAACTCTTTTATTATATATGTACACTTGCTATGGTGAGTTGCATGCGTACACATAATTTATAAGGATTGAATTTTGTAGTGATTAAATTATACGAAGGACATGAAATATATAAAATATAAAAAATTTCAAGTAAAACTTTATTTATAAATAAGTTAATTAGAGTCTCAAAATTTATATATTAAAAAATAAAAGCAACTATCATGGCATAAGCAATATAAGATTTCTTCTAAGCAACTTGTAAAATTGTAGATTTCATACAAATTAAAGGTTATAAAATTCATTATATTTGATATTTTACATTATATGAATTGTAAACTAAATAAATTTTACTTAAAAAATTTTATGAGTAAAAAAATTTAAAGTTTACTTTTTAAAAAATGTAAAAAAAAAAAGATTTATAACAAAGACAACATCGATAAAGTAAAAACTTAAAAGTTAATTAATTATAAAAATATCATTTCAATATGGACTTGAGAAATTTGATATTTCAAATTAAATAAAATTTAAATAAATGTTTTTATAAATTAAACATATACTAGGATTATTTTTAAAAATATAAATGAATTTATGATAAAAACTAGAATAAATTAAGCTACAAATTAGAAGTGAGAAGATACTATTAAATGGTTCAAATTATCTAATTTGATATTATAGGATGGGAAAGATTTTTAAGTCAAATATTTAAATTATATAATTTAATTTTTAATTATATATATTATATTAAAGAGATAATCAGATGTGATGTATATATAATATAATTATTGCATAAATATATGATAAATATTTTAACAATAAAATAACTAAAATTTATAATTACATATTAAAATTTTTAAATAATTTATTTATTAGATAATTATTTATCTTTGAAATTTTCTTTTTATAGTTTTTTTGAGAGGAGTATTTTTTTTTTAAATTTACACAATTAAATAGTTACTTATATATTAAACATTAAACAAAAAATAAAATACCCTACTTTTGATAACCTTATCCATAGGTAACAACTCATTTAGTAACAAACTTTATGGACGTGAGCAAAAATATGAGTAACATTTCTCTAATTAGTCAAATTATGGACACACAATTTGATTATTGCACTATAGTTTTAAAATATCCTTTTATATTTATATTACACCTTATAAATATGTGCAATAATTTCATTAACTTCAAATAATTTAAATAATTTTATAATTTAACTGAGCACCGATGAAAATTTCATGCTCATGTTGTGAATAAGTTCTACAAAATGAAATAAAACGCTAGTGCTAATTATGAATTAGTTGTACCATGAATTTCCCTTAAGTGAAAATAATTAACATTGTATATTTCTAGAGAGCCACCACTTATAGACAATGAGCTTATCAAAAATTTTGACTCTACATTTTCATTATATTTGCGGTCATTTGATTAAAAATGCTCAAGACAAGAGCAAAATTAAAAATTTCAAATGGAAAGAGTTAATTTGGAAAGTTTGAAAAGTTAAAAATTAAATTCATTTCACACTATTCTCTCCATTTTAGACTAAAAAGCCTCTAATTAATTCCTAGGAGTCTGTCTATAAATTGGTTCTCTCTCAATTAATGAGCCAATTAATGCTATTTAGGGTTAAAATAGGCATAAAATAAAAAAATTATTCAGTTAAACTGTCATCTTAATTCCTGTGTAAATTCAATTTTTCTATATAAAGAGAACAGAGAAAAAACAAAACAAGCAATGAATGATAGAGAAAATGAGTTAATTAAATATGGTGCTTTAATTCTCAGTGGATGGAGAATAAAAATGTGGACAATTTTGGGTAACTATTTTTGAATAAAAGGAAAATAAATAGGTGCAAAAAATAAATAATAAATGCTGCGCTACTGTTTTGCAAAGTTGTGGTGATAGAGGATAATATTGTGCTCCTTTTTTGCATTCCAACCGTCATTGAGTGATGAGAACATATTTAAGATATGACAATGTTTAAATATTCTTGCAAACCCTTTGTCGCTCCATTTTAAATGTGCTTGAAATGAAAATTTTGTTGTCTTTTTTAATGAAAACTATATTTGTTTGAGAGCTCATAACACTTATATGTGCTCATTTTTAATTAAATTTGAAATCTGATAACTCGTAATTAGGGATTGAAGCGGGACGGGTATCTGCGAAATTTAAATTATCTGTATCCATATTCATTTAAAATTCTACTATCCGTATCCATTTAAAACCCATTTAAATATCCATTTAAGTATTTGTATCTAAATTCGTTTAAATTTTTACTATCCGTATCCGTACAAAACCTATTTAAAACACACTTACATGGGTAGGGTACCTGTGAATTTTAATTATCTAAATCCAAACTTATTTAAAATATAATTTTTATTAATAGTAGATAGGATACCCGTGGGTGCGGGTAGCGAATATCTAAAGACCTATACCCGTATCCATTACGGGTAGTAATTTCACTATTGGTACCCATCCCAAATCCATTAATAACTATCCACATCCTATTTAAACGGATCGGAGCCGGCGGATATCCTAAAGTACCCGCACCACTTCCGTCACTACTCGTAACTTGACCAACATTTATTGCACATCCAAACATTTATTTGCCACTATTTTGATATTTTCTCATTTGAAAGCTTAATAAAAGGCTAGGAGAATGACAATATGGATATTTTGCTTTAACATGGTTTCAAAGTTACCAAATAAAGTAATTCCCTATATAAATAGAACATCTACTATAGAAAGTTTATTCATATAAATAAAATGGAGGACATAATAAATTTTAATAGGTTTTATATAATTATAAAATTTATTTAAGTCTAAATAGATTTCAATTTTAATAAATAAGTGTGATTTAGTTGATTTACTATAGAAGATATCAGGGTATAAGATCTTAAATTTATTAGGGCTGATTGATGGAGTGATATTTAGTGGGGAGACTACTGTCTGTTATGCAGTTCACGTGTTCTCCTATCTCCTGACCTTCCATGTATCAGGGAAAAAAAAAAAAATCCCAAGTATCGCGATGAGTGGATTACGAACAAAAAGTTGAAAAGCTTAAATGAGTTTGATTGCACCTAACAAATATTCCAAACGATAGATGCAAAGTCCTCGACAAGGCCACTAATGGCAAGCAAGTTCGGTAAGTGGCCCCATTAGGATTCCCATCAAATTAATGAAAGTGCTCTCAATAGACATCGTAGCAGCCAATTTTGAATATCTTCTACAAGGGATTACGTTTTCTAATAAGCAAAGGATAAATTACTATTTAATTCCTATAATTTCGTAAAATCAACTTAAGCTTTTTTTTTTTTTTTTTTTTAAAGTAAATTATTTGGTCTTTATGGTTTACAGCTGTTAATAAATACTTTTGTCTGAAGTTTATATTTTTTTTCCGTTAAATGTCAAAAGTGAAAAGACAAATGATACCCATTTTTTGTAGTGTGTATTCTTTTATACTACAATCTTTTCTCTCGTAGTCATATGAGAATCACAAAAAATTAATATCAATGAAATCATACATAAACTTATATTTCTAAAGCTCACAAATCATAATGTGTGTGTGTGTATATATATATATATATATATAAAATTAAATGAAATCTTTAAAAAAGTTGATTTAGAAATAAAGGTATTTTTTAATGAGACATTTTAATAGAAAAAATACAATTTTTAATGGAATGACTTAGACTCTTTTTAAGTGCTTTTAGCGTTTTGACCAGTCAAACACAAAAATCTATTTTTTATAGTGTTCGGTAATGTAGTGTTTGAACTAGTTTTTATAAGTTAAATAGGGTTTTATAAAAAGTTTAGCTTTTAGCGTTTTATGAAAAAACTACTAAAACATCTAATCGCTAAACGATACTAAAACAACTAACAGCTACAAAAACAGATAATTTTTTCAAACAGACCCTTAGCCGTCGAACAATTGCAAATCACATTGATTAAAGAATATATTTCCCAAAGGAATAATGTATTGTTTTACTCCAAACTTTATAGGTTGGTGCAAGTCACTTCACTATGATCCTTCATGAGAAATTTACACAAATTATAATTTTTTGTAGAATTCTTAGCCACAAATTAAATTGGGTCAATTTTTATAATAAAAATTAAAGAGTAATTATTATATAGTCCCTAAATTTTTGTCAAATATATTAATAAGGACCTCCATAAATTACATCATTTAGTTCTTGCATTATGATTCCATAATACTATACGGTTCAATGGTTAGTTTTTCCGTTAAATAGTAGTGAAATATCAAAAAAATACTCTTAACAATAATTACTATATAGGCACTAAATAATGTAAAATTACAAAATTTGAGGTCCTTGTTAATGTATTTTACCAAACAATAAGGATCATATAATAATCATCTGTATCCTAATTTCATTCTCTCTCTTATTTAAACTTTATTTCATTCAATTTTTATATCAAAACGGAAATAAACTGATAAAGTAATCGAGCTATTAAAAGAAAATTAGTTCTTTAACGGATGTAAGACGAAAGCAACTGGTTTGTGTGATGACAGTTGTAATAATATATATGCAACAAAGTTTAAAGCAGAAAATTATTGTTGGGACATCTATCTATCTATACCTATTTATGCATCTGTCTATCTATATTTATATAAATATATAAAAGCTCAATTAAATTTATTCATATAAAATGATATTGTGAACATCATTGGTGATATGCAATTTTATTATTTTTAAAAATTTTTATTTAATTGTTTAATTTGAAAAAATCAAATATAAAATTTTTCATTTTCTTTGTTCAATAATTATAACCATTTAATAAATTTATTTCATTTAAAAAACTCTTTGTTTTATTTATTTTGAAATAACTAATAATCTAAATAATAAATTTTTTGTATTAATTATTAATTAGTTTTTCTCAATAATTAATAACCACATTATAAATTGATGTAATAATTTATTATTTTATAATTTAATTATCCTCTAAGTTTTTTGAAAAAAATTTTAATTCTCCTTTGAGTACTATTTGTTTGTGTACTATACCTACTAAATTTATCATAGAAATTCTTATTTTAATTTTTATGTTCAACATATTTTTAGATAGCGATAAAAATTAATATCTTGAGCAAAAAATACCTATAAATAACGATTCATAAAATTTCTTCCTTTTTTCATTCAGATAATTTCATATTTTGAGTAATTATTTTAATTAGTAAAATTAATATTTATGTTTATTATTTTTAGTTTAACTAAAAAGGTGAGTTTATCATTTTTAATTTATTAGCGTAGAATTCATGTATCATTTTTTAATTTATAGAAAAAATTAGATTAATGGTTTTCCTTATCATAGTCAAATAATAAAAAAATAATAAATACAAATATTATTTTTATGATATTAATTTATTTATATTTTTTAAACAAATGTAATTTGTATTAACTATTTATAAGGAGTATCCACATTAGTTTACAATTGGAAAGAGAGATGAGATTAAGAAAGGAGAAAGACGAGTAGCTAAATAGAGAAAAACCCACTAAATTGAAGAAGAAAAGAGAAGGCAGAATAGAGAGATTTTTTCATGGAAATAACTCCAACGACCGGCTTGATAACTTTCTCGTGAAGAGCCTTGTGAAAACAACCTTTCTCTTTAGATTGTTGGATTATCTGTTTATGGCTAGTGCTTACGGGATTTGCAGATGGAGATGATGGAAAAGGGCATTAAAAGAGAAAAGAGAAAAGAGAAGGTTGGAATGAAACGGTGTATTTTTTTAAATTGATTGAAGCTTGGGCCTAATCCCAGATCTGACTGTGGATCCCACGGGAACTAATTTTTTATTGTAAAAAAATGGAGCCAATTTGAATTTTTGGGATGAGATTGCTACAAAAAGTTATAATTTGGATAAAATTGTAATTAATTTTTATAATGGAGTGAAATTGTACTAATCCACAAAGTTCTAGAGTTAGGCCATTTTTCAACAGATAGAGATTGAATAATAAATTTTAATAAATTATAGGGACTAAACAATAATTTAAACATAAGGAATTACATAAAAATCCCACCTAAATAGTAGGACCCTTTCGAGATTGTACATAATGTAGATTACGACACTCCAAGTTGTTAAAATCACGTCTATTGTGAATAAATTATGGAGGCATTTATTATTTAGAATTTTCCTGGGACAGTATGTCCTAGAGAAGGACACCTGCCCATTTTGGGTCTGATCATCCACTCGGTGAAAAAAGAGAAGTAGCCAACTGATATTTAAAAAAATGTATATAAAATCCTATATAAAAATAATTTTATTGAAATAAACTATATTATCATAAAATTTTCATTATAAGAATAGATATTATGTTGTACTAATTTAAAAAAAATAAATAGTTAAAGAATTTTAAATAATAATAAATAATTTCTATATTAATAACATTGGAGTGATTTTAATAGATTTCACATACCATAAATTTAACAAATATACTTTTTAACCTTAAAATGTGAGAGTACTATTGAATTAAATTATTTTTATAAATAAAAAATATTTAGTTTGAGGAAAATAAGGTTCTGTAATAAAAATAAATATTTAATTTAGGCTAAATATATTAATCACCTCTGTGTCTTTTGTGAAAAAACTTATAGCACTGAAAAATTTGCAGAAAAATCTATCATGCCTATCAAATTATAAATTTTAATAATATTTCATATCTTTCTGATAATACATAATAATAAAATATATAAAAGAATAATATATAAATATATTAAAAGATATTAAATTCCTAAACAAACTCTAACTCACAGATAATATAGGATCCTTATTATCCTTGTCCAAATACAATTATCATTCTCCTATATATATATATATATATATCTTCAATTAACTCTAGAGGAGGACTAATTTTTTTCTCAATTCTCTCAATCCTCAATTTTGATAGTTAACACTTTCTATAATAGCAAAAAAATTTTTTAAAGCTTTCTTACTTGATTTAATATGTGGTTAGTAAATTTTAAAATAATAATTTTCACGTTTTTCGACTATCAAATAAATGTTTAATATTTAATTTTATAAATTGAGTATTCAATTAAATTATTTTATAAATTGAGATGTTTAATATATGTATGGTATAATTTAAAGTATTCAATGGATCAAAATAAAAATTAAGAATGTTGCAATATTTTTAGTAAAAAATGAAAATATATGTATTTATTTTGTAAATAATTGGGTTTATATGTAGTGAATCCAACTCCAACAGGGCTTTTCTTATAATAGTGCCAATGGATAGGTGGAGCGACATGGACTTTTTGACATAGATCATAAAGTAAGTAGTTTGGGCTTTATGAGAAATGCAACAATTACCTTGTTTGGATTTATTTATGTGTTTGTTTTTCATTTTATTTTATGTTTAGCAAAAATAATAAATTCATTTAAGAAAATTAATTGAAATTCAGGAAAGCAACTAGTGTTTTTATTCCTTGTAAGTAGTTTGAAAATGATTTCAGAAATACAACCCACATGAAAAATACGGTTTCTTGCAAATGTACAGAGCTTGAATTTTTTTTTTTTTTTTTGGATTGTTAAAAATTAATGAGTTGGATTTAAAAATATTGTTATTTTAATACAGCTGGAGTACCATGTCAATACTTCTGCGAGTCTAGTCTCCAAAAATGACCAAAGAAGTTTTATTATTATAAAAATTAAAATTGGATGACTTTTCTGTTACAAATTAAAACTAGGAATGATTATGTATGCACCCTTTAAATTGGAGGCCATGAATGAAACTAACCCTCCTATTAAAAACATTTGGAAAAAAATTATTATAGTCCCTAAGATTTGATAAAATTAACAACTTATCCCTGTAGTTTAATAAAATTATTATGACATCTCTAAGGTTTGTGTTTGTTAATTAAGACATGACTATGGTTCTAGGACTGTCGATTCCAGTCATAAGAAAAGTGGAATTGAAATCAAACTGTTTTTAGACAGTTTTGGAACTATCAATTCAATTTTGTTCTGGTTCGAAACCGAAATTAGATAATTTATTTCAAACTTTTTAGAATTCTTTCGTAGATTTATACTTTCAATAAATAATAATAATAATAATAATAATTAATATTGAAAAACACTAAACCAATTTAATAAAAAAATCTTAAAATTTATTTGTAGAAATTATAATAGAAGGAAAAAAAAGCTCAATTTACCCCCCTCAATTTGACATGAATATTTGAAATGCAACAAAACATCTTTTTTTTTCTAAAACCTGAGGAACTTGCAATCTTTAAATCGAAATACTCATTTCTCCCCTTGGGTTAGCGCGTGATATGCACAAAAGAGACTGCGTTTGGAATTGAAAATTGGGAGTCGAACGTTGGCGAGGGAAACTGTTGATCTCCCTCAATAACGTTTAGGAGGGAAAATCACATCAGAATCCCTCATAACAAACTCTGTTTTGGGGCAATTTGGCTAAGTTGCAGTAGGAATCGAGAAAATTCAAAAATCTAGAATTGATTGATTGAAATCATGTTCTCTATCAAACTGTATCGCCCCTCTCCAGGTAATGTTCTTTCACTTATTTTTATATAAAAAACTTAGATTATGTGACTGTTTTATTAAATGAAAAAAGAATGGGATTTATATAACAATATTGGAAAAATGATTTTTTTCTATCTCATTCAATATTTTGCATGTGAAAACCTCTTATATATTCTTTTTTATTTGTGATCAGCATGTCGTATGAGACTGGTGTCACAATTGTAGTTCATCATAGGGGTGTTTTTACAGTAAGAAAAGGCAAAGTTAGTTATGATGGAGGTGAGGTTGAATCTTTTAATGTCAATTGATAGGTTACACTATAGGAGACTAATCAAAATGGTAGGCCTTGTGGTTATGGAGGTAATTTTAAGATTTATTGGTTGCCGAAGGAAGTAGTGTATAAGATATGGGTTAATTGAGGTGAAGGATAAGGCTGCTGTTCATCACATGTTAACGTCTGGTTATCAAGAAAATGATGATATCCACTTGTATGTTGTACATTTTATTAATGAATCTAATGTTTTAGGTGATTTGCAGTTTTTGCCTACTATTGAAAATGCAAAGAATGAGGGAAATCATGTACAAACAGAGGATGGGGGAGATAATGTTTCATATGAAGATGGGGTAGGATTTTAGGAGACAAAGTTTGATGTTGGTGAAGCTCCTAGTGTATTTGAAATTGAGGTTGGAAGTAACAATCCAGAGGGTCAAACTAATGAAAATGGGATTGGAAGCAACAATGAAACAATAGCTAAATCCAACAATACTAACAGTAGTGCAACCCCTGAAGTTGGTGCCAGTAGAAGCACTATTAGTATTAAAACTGAAGATGGTGAGTATGAAGAGATTGAAGTGGATCCTGACTATCAATTTGGCAATGAAGAACTACATAGAGCAAGGGAACAAGTCAAAATTTTTTTTACAAATAGAGGTTCAGCTGATGATGAAGATAGCATTGGCGATGAAGGAGAGAGTGAAGAGTAAAATGAGGATGATGGTGAAGCAGTGAAGAGCAAAATAAGGATGAGGGTGAAGAGTAAAATGAGGATGAGGGTGAAGCAACAGATGAGGGGCATGTTAGTGAAGTTTCAACTGATGAATTGTGGCAAGGGAATGAGGGTGAGGGTGATGATTCTAATGATGAAGGTGAGGTAGAAGAGCTGTCAAGAGATGAGGGACATGGAAACTTGAGGAGGAAACCAAAAAAGAGGGTGGAATATGATCCAAATTTGCCAATTTTCTACTTTTGTTGTTGGAATGGTGTTCAAGAATGCTACACAGTTTAAAGAGGCTTGTACCAAATATGTTGTAGTAAGAGGAGTTGAGGGGATTTTGGTAGAAATGAGAAGGATAGAGCGAGGGCTACTTGCACATTTGATGATGTCCTCGACAAATGTTTGTCTTTACGGATAATAACTCAAAGGATGTAGTTAGGGATGACAATGGGTCGGGTACCTGCGTAAAATGCACTACCCGAATCCAAACCCGATTACAAATTAGGTACCCAAACCCGTCTCGCACCCGTTTAAAAATTTAAATTTACTACCCGAATCATCCCAAACCCAATAATAATTACCCGTTTAAAAACTCGAACCCATTTAAAAACTCGTTTAGCATTAAAAATATTTTTTTTTATTTCAATTCTTTTAAAATAAAAATAAGCAAAAATTATAAAATTATTTATTTTGACTTAATAAAAAATATAATATAAATATTAAATAATTATAACATTAATTATAATTAAAAAAGTGTGTACATATAATTTTTTATTTAAAAAATAATTCGTTTAAATATTTTTTGAATATTTATTAAACGAGTAACGGGTAGCGGATACCCATGTCCTTGAACCAGAACTCGCTATGGGTAGTAAAAATACTATCCGAACCTGTCCCAAAACCGTTTATTCACTACTCGAACCCACTAAAATTGAATCGGATCAGATCGGGTATCCGCTGGGTTGGGTTAAATTGCCATCTCTAGATATAGTTGTCAAAACATACAATCATAGGCACAAATGTTTTAGGACTTATGTGAACTAGAGGGTTACCACTAAATTCCTAGTGGGTCATTTTAAAGAGATGCTTAGGTTGAATCCAAAGACAAAATTGAAGGATATGATGGAGAATGTAATGAATACTCTTAGAGTTCATATTTCCTATAGTATGACAAGGAGGGTTAAGAAGAAGTTGAAAGTAGAATTTGAAGGTGACTTCAAATAAGAATATGCAATGTTGGAGGACTATGTAGAAGAGCTTAGGTTAAGCAATCTTGACAGTATAATATTGGTGCATTCAAATAAGGAAGCAAAGAAATTTGAGGCATTTTATGTGTGTTTTGATGCAATCAAGAGGGGTTGGAAGGCAGGGTGTAAGCCAATTATAGGAGTTGATGGGTGCTTCTTGAAAACTAACTGTAAGGGGGAGTTGCTAATGGCTGTTGGTAGGGATGCTAATGAGCAATAATACCCCATTGTTTGGGCTATTGTTGGAGTAGAAAACACTACAACTTGCAACTAGTTCTTAAATCAAATAAAATAAGATCTTGAAATTGAAGATTGCAGATTGCATAGATTTAGTAATTATTTAAGACATGCAAAAGGTATAACTTCCTTTACACATTCAAATAATTATGGAAAATAACATTTACTAATTGCTTATGTAATTCACAAGGACTAATTGATACTATGAAGACACAATTAACAAATGCTGATCATAGATGTGTGCAATGCACATATTCAACAAATGGCAAAGGAAGTGGAAGGGGAGTGAACTAAGGAGATAGTTTTGGATATGCTCTAAAAGTACTTATTGGCAAGAATTTGAAGATCAATTGAAGGGTCTTGAAGCTTTGGCCCCTAGTAGTGTTGGTGACTTGCTAAACTACCCTCCTCCTAAATGGTGTAGGGCTTATTTCACTACTGGAAGCAAATCAGATTGTGTAGACAACAACATGTGCGAATCATTTAATGGTAATATATTGGGGTATAGGACTAAACATATTATAACTATACTTGAAGACATTAGAGTGTTTTGATGAAAAGAATTATTGAAAGAGTAAGAGAAGTTGAAAAATGAATATGTGATGTGAGTCCTGCAGCAATAGAGAAACTTGAGAGGAATATGCTTAGGGCTTTTAAGTGTCATGTTGAGTTTAAAGGTAAAAATGGATATGAGGTTTCTAAAGGCAATAATAGACACTCAGTTGACATGCACAAAATCATATACTTATAGATCATGGGATCTCAATGGAATTCCATGTCCACACAGTATATGTGTTGTGTACTTGAAGAAGGGAAACATTCTTGATTATGTAGCAAGGAGAAGTTCCTGATGGCTTACCATTATCCATTGCTGCCAGTTAGAGGGAAAAAACAAATGGCCAATAATAGGTAAAAGACAAACTCTACCTCCTGAAGATATTAAAATGCTAGGAAGGCCAAAGATGAATAGGGTTAAGGACCTAGAGGAATAAATAAAAGTGGTATATTATTTAGGAGAGGTGTGCAGATGACATGCTCATAGTGCAAGGAGAAAGGCCATAACAAGAAAGAGTGTAAAAATAAAGGTATTGCCAATGCAGATGCAAATCCAAATGCAAATGTGAGTCTCATTTTGTTTCACTTTTAATTTGCAGATGGATATGATGAAATATTGGTTTTAAAAAACATTTTGCATTTTTTTTTTTTTTGCATTTTTTTGGGTGTAAGAAAGGGTGTAAACTTTTTCTTTTTGCATTTTTTTGGCAGGTTACATCTGAACAAGACAGAGGAACCTCCCCCTTTGATCCTAATGTCATTCAACAATTTGCACATTTTCTCCAAAAACAAAATAATAAGGAGAAGGAACTTAGTTACTTATTGGCTTGATAATGTCTATGAACTTTGTATGCTTAGTGCATTGATTTACTTGTTTTATACAGGGAAAAAGAAACATTGCAGATGATAGAAATGTTGCTCCCAACTAAAATTTGGGTGGTATTCATATTGAAGAACCAATTTCCCATGGCCTTATGAGACCTACAAATCCACCCCGTGGCTCTAAAAGGGAAAGGAAAAGGCTGATCCAACAAGCACTAATAAATTCAACAAGAAGAGAAAGGGTAATTTTGGCCTTGGGCTTCACCATGATGAGGTTACTAGAGCTGTTCAATGGAATGTAAGTGAAATACTTTTGGCTTTAAACTTTATTTTGATACAAAGTATATTATTGATTTTCATTATTATTAAAAATAGCCTAGCATGTGGAATGAGATGATTTTGAGGTCTTCAAATCCAATTCCTGCTAAAAAACAAAGAAAGGTTACATTAGACCTCCCTATGAACATATATGATCAAAATCCCAGATATGGAGATTTTCAGGCACCTGGCCTTCAATGGAATGGTTCTCCATGTGTCATTGCAAGACAATTGTCTGAACAACAACAAAGAGCAGTTGGGAATATAACAAGAAGAACAAATATGTAAGCCTCATCAAATGCAAGATCTTCAAACATCTCGGCCTCTACAACCTCATCTCAGCATTCTCAGTTCACTCAAATGCCAAGTAGAGAAGGAGAAAACATTTAAACACAAGAAAGTACTATAACAGGAAACAATCCTACAAATAGTGCTTCAATTGATGGTGATTTGCAGACGCCAACAATCAGCAGACTACGCAAAGGGTTCAAAGGGAAAAATGCAGCCAATCATGCCTCATGGAAGCCATGAAGAATTGAAGTTATTTAGCAATTGTTGTTGTTTTTGTTTGTCTTAAAGATTTTATATAATTTTATTTCATTTTATACTTTAGTTTGGCAGCTGCAGTTTTTTTATGGAATAAGTTGCAAATGATATTTTGGTCATTTTGGTTATGGAGTTATATAGATTAAATAGACAACAACTATTTTTTTTGTTATTGTTGCAATAGGTCTCTTTTTATTATTTGGGTTACAAATACAGATGTAGTAGCAACTTCTTTTTGTTAGTACTGCAACAAGTACTTTTTGTTATTTGGGTTACAATGATGGAACAATGAGCAAAGAATATTATTTGTCAAGTTTTTGTGTTATGTCATTATAGGTTGTAATTCAATTTATTTGTTTTTCATGCCTTTTTTACTTGTTAATAGTGCTATGTTATGGATTTGATAAAAACACTTCTAATATTTCTCATTCCCATTGAAATCAAAATTCAATATTACAGAGGAACCAAACTGCATCTAACTACATTGCAACAAAAACAAAATATTTAGCAATGCACATCAACAAATTGCATAAAAAGTAGCTAAGCACAGGTCAGACATGCTCTACAGATATCTCCTATAATAGAGCAAAGTGAAAAACACCAATATTAACCCAAGGCCAACCCATAGCCAAAATACTTTTCCCATGAGCTTATTAAATTCTACCTTCGACTCATACAAATCACATAACACAGCTTGCATCTCAACCTCCATACCCTTATCAATTGACAGGAATGTGCATTGCCTTCATTGACAGTCAAAAAATTTGCCCTCAAATCATTTATGACATTCACAGCCCTCTCACTTATCTTCTCATTGTGCCGCTCAAAGAAATGACATCCTTTGGGCTGCTATTTAGAAGAAAAAATGAGAATTTATCAATAACACAAACTGATAAAAATTTCAGAATATATGAAGGGAAATCCATGCCAAGTTGAGGGGGTAAATTGAGTTTTTTTCCTAATAAAAATACAAATTCAGAATTTTTTTAAAAATATTTTTTCACGGTTTCAAATCGGAACCATCAAAATAAATAATTGGAACTAAACTTTAAGTTCAAAGTTTCAATAATGGTTTGGAATAAGAAATCATTGATGCAATTTAATTTCGATTTTAATTGGTTTGATTTCAATTTAACTTCGGTTTAAAAGTTGAACCATGATGGTCATGCCTATGTATGTCTATCTAACATATGGTTCTTCTATTCAAATATATTGATTTTCTCATTAAATTTCAATAAAAATACAAAATTACCCTTAAAAAATCTATTGTTCTTCCTATGGGATAATTATAAAATTGGTGTCTGAACTTTTCAAAACCTTCTATTTTGGTGTCTAATCGGAATAGTTTTGCAATTAAGTATTTAAACCACTTAAAAATTTTCAATTAAGTATTTATAGCTCATGTGGACAACTAAAATTGCCATTAGGGTGACCAGACCCATGAAAAAGTAATAAATATGTTGAGTTGGCTGAAAATGAGTGAGACACATAGACTCCTGCACACATCATGTGATTTGAGAGTTTGAAATTAATAACTTGCTCTTTTTATCTTTATCTCCTTCAAGCAGCAAATGAAAAGATGCAGAAAGATCCCAAACCTAGCAATTGTACGGTCTTGTTTACATTATACCCTTGCCTGTTGTGGGTCCCTTCGACATGTGGGACCCACCTGCTTTGAAAAAAAAAAAAGAAAACGTGTTATTTGAAAAAGAAGAAAAGTTAGGCAATTTTTCTTTGACAAAGTATAAAGATGTGAATGAGTTACGACTCATTCACTGAACTACCTATAAAAGGAGGCAGACGAAGCTCATTTAAGCACAGCTCAACACACACACAGCAGAAGAAGAAGAAGAAAAAAATATAGAGAGAGTGTGTCTAGTTTTAGGAAGGGTTTCCTAAAACTAGGGGAGAGAAAAATAGTGAGAAAATTATTATGGGGTGTTTTTGGAAACATTTCGAGTGTCATTATTTTTGTATTACTCTCTTTGTATACCTACTATTTTTTAATAGTAGAAGAATGATTCGGAGTTTGTTCCGTGGACGTAGCCGTAAACAGTTGAGGGTGAACCACATAAATTTTTATGTGTCCCATTTCTATTTTTTCGCTGCGTTAATTTTCTCTTACTTGGTTGAAAGGGCCCAACAAGTGGTATCAGAGCTGATGCCCAAAAACTGGTAACAGAGCTGATGCCTAACAAGTGGTATCAAAGCCGAAGGTTTCGGCAGGTCCAGCCGGTCAGATAGTGGTACCGGATTCATGGATATATTTTTGAAAATAAATATACCATGGTGAAGAGAAAATTACGACGAGTCCATTGGTGTTGTCCGCTCGGAAAGACGTTGCAGAATTGACTTAGTGATGAATAGTAAAATAGTAACTCAAAGTTGATAGTGAACAGGACTATTGGCGTTACTTAGCCCAGCACTATTCACGCATAGTACTATTCACGTGTACAGTTACTATTCATGCATACAGTTACTATTCGAGTATACTGTTACTGTTCATGGTCACTATTTACGTATACTACTGTTCACGTATACGGTTTTTGTTGGTGATGATTTTCTGCACAAGTCAAAATGGACAAGCAAAATGATCAGTCTAAATGGCGAGAATTACCATCTATGGAGAAATGAGAGATCTCCTTATGGTAATTAAAATGCATTTGCCTGTGTTTAGTTGAACTAAACCGGAAGAGAAGACTGATGAGGAATGGGCTTTTGAGTATGCATCCAAATCTCGGTTGGCAGATTTGATGATGAAGGTTTCTGTAGCACATTCAGAAATGGTCAGTGAAAGCTCACAAAAGGTTCATTTGTGGTAGCTAAAGACCGAAAGCTGTACGTGATGCATGCGAAACTCTCCTAAGACACTTTGAGTGTAGCGGAGAATGATAGAACACTTGAATTGTGGCATAAACGACTACGCCACATGAGTAAGAAAACTCTGGTAAAAAAGAACGTACTACCTAGATTGGATGAAGTTCACCTAGACAAGTGTCCTGATTGTATGGCGGGAAAGCTATAGAGAGTGGCTTTCAAGATTACCCTCCTTCTAGAATGAAGAATGTATTAAATCTGATTCATTCAGATTTGTGTGGACCATTGACAATGTCATATGGTGGAAATCGATATTTTGTGATATTTATCGATGACCATTCTAGGAAGACCTGGGTATACACATTGAAGTCTTCTAAATCTGGTTGAGAGATAGACAGGCAAGATGCTGAAGTGTATCAGGACAGATAATGGTGGACAATACACTAGGCCATTTGATGCTTTCTACAAAGAGCATGGCATTCGACATCAAACGACACCTCCCAAGACGCCGCAATTGAACAGTTTGGCTGAGAGGATGAATAGAACTGTGATGGAGAGAGTCAGATGTCTACTCTCACATGCAAAGTTGTCTAAAAGATTTTGGGGTGAAGCTTTACTCACAGCAGTTTATCGTTCACCCTGTTTCCCTCTACAGTATGATACTCTAGAGAGAGTATGGTTAGAAAAGGATGTTTCCTATGATCATTTGCAAGTGTTTGGTTACAAAGCCTTCGTGCATATCCCGAAGGATGAACGGCCTAAGCTTTATGTCAAGACTAGACAGTGTGTATTCATTGGCTATAGCCAAGACCAATGTGGCTATAGGTTTTATGACCCAATCCAGAAGACGATTATAAGAAATCATGATGTTGTATCTGTTGAAGATCAGACTATTGAAGCAGAGTGCCAATAGATTTGATGAAGACTCAACAGACATACAGAGAGTCCCTCCAATAGAACACAGGCAAATTGTAGATGAGGAAAATGTTCCACAAGAACAAGTGCCAGAGTTAGAAAATCTAGAAATTCCTAATCAGAATGAACCAGATGAGGATTATGGAGTTCATATTCAACCACCAGCACCGAAAAGGTTCTCAAACGTGAATAAGATCTAGTAGAGTTTGACAACCATCTACTAGATATCCAGTCAATGAGTATGTACTGATGACTGATGGGGGAGAACCTAAAAGCTTTGAAGAAGCTATGGAAATGAACATAAGAGGAACTGGATTGAAGCCATGCAAGATGAAATGAAGTCCTTGCATGAGGTTGAAACATTTGAGCTGGTGAAGTTACCCAAAGGCAAGAAAGCTTTGAAGAATAAGTGGGTGTTCAGGATCAAGCAGGAAGAACACAGCTCCCAACCACGATTCAAAGCTAGACTGGTTGTGAAAGGATTCAATCAAAGATAGGGTATTGATTTTGATCTTTTCACCAGTTGTGAAAATGACATCCATTCAAACAGTGCTCAGAATGGCTGCCAGTTTTGAACTGGAAATCGAGCAAATGGATGGAAAGATTACCTTCCTACATGGAGATTTGGAAGAAGAAATATACATGGAGCAGTCAGAGGGTTTCGTAGAAAAAGAGGATCGTGTTTGCAAACTGAAGAAGAGCCTGTATGTAAACATGGCCATATTACGGTTTCGAAAACCGGAACCGTCGGTTCGAACCGGTCCGGAACCGTAACCGGAACCGGTGAGAACCGAAACCGGGACGAACCGGAACCAAAACCGAAAAAATTCGGTTCGGTTTTGGTTCCAGCAAATAAGGAACCAGAACCGGCGGTTCCAGAGAACCAGTCGGAACCGGACTGGAACCGCCGGTTCTCCGTCCGGTTAGAACCGCCGGTTCGAACCGGCGGTTCTAGCAGTTGTAACTGTCAGACCTGCTATTTTTTTTTTAAAATTTGTTGTGAAATGTCTTAATTACCCCTCCCAACAACCATAAACGGCTACATAACGGCTAGTTTCAAGGGTATTTTTGGAAAAATGAATTTTTGGATTTATTATAAACACCTCATTTTATTTACGAATTCATTACAAAAAAAATCTCAACTCTCTCTACTTACTCTCTCTACAATATACTACACTCTACTCTATATTATTCATTTATTCTTCTCTACTCTACAATCTCTCTTATTAAGTAATTATTCTCTTTAATTTTTTTTATTCAATTTTCCAAATTATATTTTATTATCATATAATGGCAAGTGGAGGAAACTCAAATTCGGGTAAGGGCAAGGGAAAAGTTGGAGAATCATCTATCCCTACAAACGACATCTATGATATGATTCCCGACCAATTTAATTTTTAGAGTTTTCCAAATGAAAATTTGGATATTCCAACTCAAGAATCTGAATTTAATGAGCAATTTCAAGAAGATGAAGAGCAAGAGCAAGAGCAACGAGCAAAAATTGTTACAAGAGCAAGACAAAATTCCGACATATTCTCCATTCATTTCACAAAAAAATTCAAAGGTGAGAAAATGTACGATGTAATTTGCAATTATTGTGGAAAATCTTATAAATTTAAACAAGCGGACGGCTATGGATCATTTTGGAAGCATTTGGAGACAAAACATCCAACAAAAATAGGAGTTGATCAGTCTCAACAATAAATTTCTAGGTACGCTTCTAACCTTTCTTTATTTAAATATTCTGAAAAAAAAATACAAAAAGAAGAATTAGCAAAAATGATTTCTATGAAACATTTATCTTTTAGTTTTGGTGAAAAAGTAGGTTTTAATAATTATTGTCAAAAAACTTTAAATCCTTCTGCTAAAAGAGTACCAAGAAATACTGTAAAACGAACTATTATTTCTTTATATAATAAAGAAAAAAAAGAGTTAGAGCTTTTATTTTCTCAATTGAAAATTCGTGTTTCAATTTGTTGTGATGTTTGGAGTGATCATTGGCAAATGCATTCTTATATGGGTATTACATGTCATTGGATTGATGATGATTGGAAAATTCAAAAAAGAATTATTGGTTTTCGTGTTTTTGATGATAAACATACTGCAAATAATATTTATAGAGTAATTGTTTCAATTTTAGATGAATATAAGTTGACAAAAAAAAATTTTTCAATTTCATTTGATAATGCTTCTGCAAATACTAGATCAATTATTGAACTTAAAAAAATTTGTCAACCAAATATTGGTGGTAAATTTTTTCATATAAGATGTGCATGCTATGTTTTAAATTTATGTGTACAAGATGGTTTAAAAATTCTTGATTCTTTTATTTCTCCAATTAAAAAAGCTATTTCATATTTATGGACACATCCCCAAGTGATGAAAAGTTGGGCTAAATTTTGTAAAGAAAATAATAAAAGACCAAAAACGTTTTCCGAGGGATGTCCCAACTCGTTGGAATTCAACATATGAATTACTAAACGAGTCTTTTTCTTATAAAGAATTATTATGCTTTTTTGTTACTAATAATATTGAGGATATTAATTTATATCCACAAAATTGGGAGATTTGTGCAAAAATTTTAGATATTTTAAAAATTTTTAATGATGCTACCTATAAATTTAGTGGGGTTTATTATCCCACATCTAATTTATTTTTACCTATGTGTATTAATATTGTTACTGCACTCCAAGAATTTCAAAATGATGATTTATTAAAAGATTGTATTTTTTCAATGAAAAAAAAAAATAGTTATCTTATTTTAAAAATATACCACATCTTTATCTTGTTGCTATTGTATTTGATCCTAGATGTAGAATGGATGTTTTATGTGATTATTTGACTATTTATTATGACGTATTAAATCTTGATGTAGAAGATAATGTTAATATAAATGTAGTAATGCACGAAGTTAAACAAAATATTATGCAATTATATAATGAATTTGTTCAAGTTTCTAGTTCATCTACTTCTATTTCTACTTCTTCTCAATCTAATATTCAACAATTTCCAACACAAAGGGTAAATGGTGTTGGTGTTGCTCAACAAGTTTTATTACAGAGACAAAAAAGAACAAGGGAATCCAGTTATTTCTGAATTTGATAATTATCTAACAACTTCTTTTGAGTTTGGTGATGATTATGCAGATACAGATTTTCCAATTTTAGATTGGTGGAGTCGTCACGCAAATACTTTTCCAATTCTTTCTTTACTTGCAAAACAAATTTTAGCAGCTCCGGTCTCCACTGTTGCGGTTGAACAAGCTTTTAGTCAAAGAGGAAACATACTTGATGAAACACTATCTCGTATGACACCCGATTCATTAGAAGCACAAGCATGCATGGATGATTGGACCAAAGCCGAACTAAGAGCCCAAGAAAATCCAAAAGAAAATGAAGATTTATTTGATTTATACGATGGGTCCTCAACGGGAACATCAACCGGTGGTGCAAATAGCAATTAAGGTAAAAGGGGTGAAATTGGTATAAGGTAAGTAAGAACTACGTGGGCTTTGATTCCTCTAAACCCCAAGAGGATACGTAGGCAACTTAATTTTTTTTTAAAACAAAAAAAAATTAAGTTCGAGCCTTTTTTTTTTTTTAAATTATGTTCAAACTTTAAAAAAAAAAATTCAGTTGAAATTTTTTTTTAAAAAAAATAATTATGTTCAACACTCAACAATTTGAGTCCTTAAAAAAATAAATTTAATTGAAGTATTTTTTAATTTTTTAGGTGTATTTTTTAATTTTTTATGTTCAAATAATTTTTTTTAAACCGGTCTTCAAATTTTAAAATTTTTTAGGTGTATTTTTTAATTTTTTATGTTCAAATAATTTTTTTTTTAAACCGGCCTTCAAAATTTAAAATTTAAAATTATGCGATTCGCCGGAAAACCGATCGGAATCATCGGTTTTGTAACCGGATCGGAACCGGAACCGGAACCGGAACCAGATTGTTCCAAACCGGAACCGAAACGGGACCTTTTCGGTTCGGTTCCGGTTCCAGTTTTTCTAGAACCGGAACCGCCGGTTCCGGAATCGTGGCCAAGTTTACCTGTATGGCTTGAAGCAGGCATTGAGACAATGGTACAAGAAGTTTGAGTCTGTTATGGGGGAGCAAGACTACAGAAAGACTACTTCAGATCACTATGTTTTTATGAAGAAATTCTCTGATAATGACTACATTGTTTTTGCTCTATGTGGTTGATATAGTGACTGTTGGTCAGAATTACTAGCTTGAAGAAATAGCTATGTAAGTCTTTTGCTATGAAAAGACTTGGGACCAGGAAAGCAAATTCTTGGCATGAAGATCGAAGAGCCAAGAAATTATGGTTGTCATAGGAGAAGTACATTGAGAAAGTACTTCAAAGGTTTAGAATGGAAAACGCTAAACCGGTTAGTTATCCTCTTACTAATCACTTTAAATTGAGTTCTAAACAGTGCCCTTCTACGGATGGAGAGAAGGAAGAAAAGGAAAATATTCCATATGCTTCAGCAGTTGAAAGCTTGATGAATGTCATGGTTTGTGCACGGCCAGATATTGCTCACTCAGTTGGAGTAGTGAGTCGGTTTCTTTCAAATCCTGGAAAGGAACATTGGACTGCAGTGAAATGGATTTTCATGATATCCAATCACATTTGCAGGGGGAGCCGTGTCGTGGCAGTCAAGATTACAGAAGTGTGTTACCCTGTCAACAATTGAGGCAAAATGTGGAGTCTGAGCTGTGTGTCAAAGCACCAAGAATGGAGAGTCCCATCACGTTGTCGGAGGGGGAGAATTATTGTGGGTCCCTCCGACATGTGGGACCCACCCGCTTTGAAAAGAAAAAAAAGGAAAACGTGCTATTTGAAAAAGAAGAAAAGTTAGGCAATTTTTCTTTGACAAAGTATAAAGACGTAAAAGAGTTATACACGACTCATTCACTGAACTGCCTATAAAAGGAGGCAGACGAAGCTCATTTAAGCACAGCACAACACACACAGCAGAAGAAGAAGAAAAAAAAATGTAGAGAGAGTGTCTAGTTTTAGGAAGGGTTTCCTAAAACTAGGGGAGAGAAAAATAGTGAAAAAATTATTTTGGGGTGTTTTTGGGAAACACTTTGAGTGCAACTATTTTTGTATTACTCTCTTTGTATACCAACTATTTTTTAATAGTGGAAGAATGATTCGGAGTTTGTTCCGTGGACATAGCCCTAAACAGTTGAGGGTGAACCACGTAAATTTCTGTGTGTCCTATTTCTATTTTTCCGCTGCATTAATTTTCTCTTACTTGGTTGAAAGGGCCCAACGAGTGATATCAGAGCTGATGCCCAACAACTGGTATCAGAGCTGATGCCCAAAAACTGGTATCAGAGCTGATGTCTAACATTGCCTTGCTTCAACCTTAGCCGCGCTATCAAAAAACACATTTGAGGTTTTCTCCTGCTATCTTAGGATTGTTATATATTGAAGGCTTTCTGCAAATCTTAGTTTTCTAAAGTTTATGGTGATCTCTACGATAACATTTGAAAAATCGGCTCTAACAGATTTGATTTTAGAACTGAGATGCGTTGTATTTATTGATGCTTAGTTTGGATTTTGCAAATTGTTGGAGTTACATTATTTGAGATAATCTCAGTTGTTTCTTTGGCTCATATGGACTTTCCTTTTCAGATTCAGATGGGGATTTCATGTTGATAGCAACATAATCTAATTTTTTTCACCCTTTCCTGCGGATGAATAAGCGCAAGGAAAGAAAAATCCAACCTTGTTTATCAATTGAATATCTAATAATAAAATGAAATGCTTATGGTTTGATGATTGTAGAGTTGAATTCAAAAGATTATTATTTATTTATTTCAAATTTTCTGATTATCTATTTTTTTAGTTGATTTTAAAGAAAATTTTAATTAGTTTGTATTTTAGTTGATTCTCTAACTGTGTTTTTGGTATTTTCTGATTATGGTTTAAGAATTGTTAATCAATATGTGTGTTTTGAGTTGAATCGCTAATCAAGTTTAAAGAAGTTGATTTTCTATTCTTTTTTAATTTTAAAGAAATTAATTCAAATTTTAGTTTATGAAAATTAGTAAAGGAAATAAATAAACTTTGGATTATTTTTGTTATGCGTGAAGCTTTGATTTGAAGTGTTGAGAGAGAGAGAGAGAGAGAGAGAGAGAGAGAGAGCCTGAGAGAGAAAGAGGGTGGTGCCAAGATGTGGAGGATGAGCAATGGATAACTCAGTGATTTCTATCTCAAAAACATGTGCATCTCACATGAATCCTACATGGTTCACTCATTTTCAACCTACTGAGCATGTTTACTACTGTTTTATGGGTCTTAGCCGTCCATTCTAATGGCGATTCCGGCTGTCTATGCAGGAGATAAATACTTAATTGAAAAATTTTAAATGATTTGAACACTTAATTGCAGAATTTTTTCAATCAAACATCAAAATAGAAAATTTTGAAAGATTCGGGGACTAAATCTATAAGTTTCCCTTCTTCCTTGTGTCCTATTTTGTTCTTACTTTTATTTTATTGCTTCAACCATTAAAAGCCTATTCATCCATAACTTTATCTCTCCCTTCCATGTTTGCACTTTCATTTTTTCTCTTGGAACAAAAATCAAAATTGGAAAAGCCACTGAAATCACCACCAGTGGCAAAATGAAATCAGAACCAAGATGTTAAAATCAAAAATAAAAATCAGAACCAAAATGAAAATGGCCTTAACAACAAAATCAAAATCAAAATCTACAACTGAATATTCTAATCTCTCTTTCCCCTTTTAAATCCAAGACTATTCTATCACAAATTGGGACAGATGCAGCCCAAGACTACTCATTATAACTCAATTCTCTGTTCGGCCACCTACAAAATTAAAATGCTCCCTTCTATTCTTTGGTCCTACACTTGTAATCCACAAGCTTCAGTGTCTCTCGTTCCTGTGTGTATATATATGCTTTGATTTTTTTTTTAGACAATATTTTTATAGAGGTTTTTATTGGTGGGAGCAATAGAACAAAAGTGTTAATACCGTTATAAGATTTAAGGTATTCTTTAGAGATGAGGGGACAAAGGGAAGAAGATGAGGGGATAGTTAAGGGTATTTTTATTTTTATTTATTAAAATTTAACTGAAAATCAATATTTTTTTTTTGAAGGATGGGCCATATAGTAAGGCAAAAATAAAATTTCATAATATTTTTTTATCGAACATTACAAAATTAATTTTGTAATGTCAAAAAAAAAAAAATTTTAATTTTGTCAAATTCAAATAATAATTTTTCCTTAATTCAATTACAGTTAACACGGTAGCGTCAACGTTCCCTTGCCTTGACAGCGCAAAGGAGACATCCACCTAACTGTAAAAACAGAATCATTTGTATATTCAACACTCATTCACTTACTTTCAACAATTCTCTCTCTAACTCTGCCTCTGCATCTTCGTCTTGTGTTTTCTTTTCTCCACTATGTCCTTAGGGTCACTGAAATATCTAATAATTCTCACAATCTTCGCAATTATACGGCTGAATTTCGCCTTTGGACTCGATGACACGCTCACTTATGTCTGGCCTCTGCCGTCGGAGTTCACTTCCGGAAATCAAACCCTCTCAATTGACCCCGCCCTCACGCTTGCTGTCAGTGGCAATGGAGGAAGCTCTATAATCGTTAAAGAGGCGTTTGAAAGATACAAGAGGATTATCTTCAAGCACACTAATAGTTTTTCTGTTTTTCAGAGGTTTAAATATAAATCGGATTATGATATTAGTAAATTGAAAATTGTGGTTCATTCTGGTAACGAGGATGTAAGTGAATAAAGGTTTTTTATTTTTATTTTTCATTCTGAATTGGTTTTCCAGTTTTATATTTTAATTCAGTGAATTTTGACTTTTTTTTTGTTTTTGGGTTTTTGGTTATTTTCAGCTTCAACTTGGGGTCGATGAGAGTTATACACTATTTGTGGATAAGAATGATGGGCAGTCGATTATTGCAGAGGCAACAATTGAGGTAAAAGATTTGGACTTAAAACTCTTGTGGGGTTGTTTCCATGATCAGATGCAAACCCAAATGTACTTTTTTTTGTTGTTGATTTTGTTATTTAATGATGCTATTTGTCTCGGCTAATTTGCCATTTTCAACTCTTCATTTTCTCATGGGATGCATCACTTGGTTTCACTTATATTTCTTTAATACTAAGATGTGGGCTTTAGTATGTTCTTATAATAAAGAAAAATCTCTTTATTCACAAAGTCTAAAATGGGCTATATATTTGGTTCAGTTGTCAACCTGTGGATTTTAAGTTTAATCGTGCCTTTCATCTATGAAATGTTGCTATTCCCTTCTTTGAAGGCAAATAATGTTCATATGGATATATATTTCTTTTTTGTAGGCAAACACTGTCTATGGCGCACTGCGAGGGTTGGAGGTATTTATGACTATCAGCGAATTGCACAATAAAGTAGTACCATGCATATTTATTTCTACATGTAAATAGCTTGTGAATGTTTCTTTTTTTTTTTTTTTTTTTTTTTAAATTTTCTATAATGGGTTTTTCTACATATTTATTTCTATATTGTGGACTTTCATGTATATGTGGGTTTTTGTGAACTTAAGAACCAGAGGGGTGCCAAATACTCTCTCTCTCTTACCTGTTGACCTCCATTCAAGTCCTTGTTCTGGGCCTAAAGCTTTCTGTCAGTTGGGGTGGTGTCATTGCTAACGGTTTAATCCATGATAATAAGGTTTGAAGATGAAGAATTTTCTAAGCAAATTGTTGTCTCCTTGGAACAGTTGTTGCGAATTAGTTGTTTCCATTGGTGTTGTCAACCAGATTTCTTATAACAAACAAATAGGCTATATTGTGTAAATGGACAGTTTGCTATTATGTTGTCAGAACCGCAAAATAGCTACTGAAAAGATTTGGCCATTTTGCTTTTTATTTATAACCGTGTGTAAAATGTCTTACAAGTTATGGGAAGAAATAGAGTAGAAGAATTCTTGTGAATACCAACCTGTTGTATACACAAAACTATTTGGCATGTCACAGACCTGAACAAAGTGGCAAAGCGAGAATAGAGTTTAATATTTCATATGAGGCAGTGTTGTGTATTAATGGATAGAAATTGTGATATTGGTTTCTTTGCATTGATTTTGTTTCTTTTACCTTTCTGCATACTATCCATACCTCCTTTCTGGCTTAATTTGCAGCTGACTCAGCCAACTCCCAGAAATTTGTGAGATAATACAGATCCTTATCCTTATAAATGTTAATAACAGGATAGAGAAGCAAAAGATGTTGAGCTAGTTTAATGATGTTGAGCTAGAGCTAGTTTAATGGTGCCAACGCTAAATTTTTTTTCTTCATTATATGTGAATTGATAAGCATTTAAATAATAAGAAAGCATTAGATGTTGGGGACTTAAATTTCGAGAACTTTATTATGTACTTTTTTCTGGTAGGTCTGTGAGCAATTATTCTGTGTACTTCGTAAGCTGTATGCTTGCAATTGTTTTGGATGTGGAAGCTAGTCTAGTTTCCAAAAATGCAACTAACTGCTATGAGATATTTATGAGCTCTTGAGTGGTTTTAGTTGTGCAGGTCACTTTTCTTCATTCAATCTTCTTTTCAATGGTTTTTCAGACATTCAGCCAATTATGTACATTTGATTATGGAACTAAATCTGTACAAATCTACAAGGCACCATGGTACATTCAAGACCAACCAAGATTTGCATTTCGTGGACTTTTGCTTGGTGAGCCTTATTTCTTCTGCAGTGAAAGAAAACATTATTGCAGCCAATATCGATTTGTCCTGAAATGCTATTAAATTCCTCTGTGATCCATACTTTTGCAGATACGTCCAGGCATTATTTACCGATTAATGTCATTAAGCAGATAATTGAATCAATGTCATATGCTAAACTTGTAAGATATGCTATCCATTTGAGAGCTTTGTATTTCATCACTAAAAAGCGAAGCATGGACTTCATTTTTACCATATTTTTTTTTATTTTACTGTTCTGCATGTAATGCTGACATTGGAAATTACATTCAGTAGAATGTCCTTCATTGGCACATTATTGATGAGGAGTCATTTCCGTTAGAAATACCAACATATCCAAAATTGTGGAAAGGTTCATATACAAAGTGGGAGCGGTACACAGTTGAGGACGCCTATGAGATTGTGAAGTAAGTTTTGTGCTGATTATTTTGGTATGAGGCAAACACAAAAATTGATAACACTTAACAAAAAAGAAAAAGAAATGATAATGGTGATGACCATTGTAAATCAAAGAGAAAGCATCTAGTGAAAGCAACATGTATGATTTGAAAATTAATATCTTGGTAAATAATAGAAAATTTTTCTTATTCTTCTCATCTTCCTTCTCTCTCTTTACTGTTCACAGCTTCTTATCTTGCTCTTTTTATTATATATCATGCATCCCTACTCTGTAAAGGCTAACATTGATTTTATTTTTTGATGTTTCCATGTGTATGACTTAAGCTTCGCCAAATTAAGAGGTGAGTCTTATGTTTAAGTTTTATGAAACCAAGAACTTTACAAAATAATATTTAGGCCACATCTTTGACCCAAGAATTTTCTTCACCTATTTAGTTGAATAGCATTTTTTTTTAATGTGAAATTGTAGAATTCAATGTCTAAAATAATTTGAAATGATTTTGTAAGTAGGCCCTGTAAGAGCTTAACCTACAGAATGATTTATTTATTTATTATTATTGTTATTTTTCTCTCTCTTTTTTTTTTTTTTTTTTTTTGGGGGGGGGGGGGGGGTGGGGGGGAGCGGTTGGTGTTCAAATGGCTCTGGCTTTTGTTTTGTGCACTTCTCTTAGCATCACTTGATGGTTCATTGCAGGTATCAATGTTATGGCGGAAATAGATGTCCCTGGTCATGCAGAATCATGGTACGGCACTGCTTATTTTCTATTACAATATCTTGATGCATGTGGAATTATCTATAGAGAAATTATCTTGGTTTAGCTAGGAGTTATTGTATTTCTTAATCATTTGGCATTTACTATTTAGACTTTATGGTTCTTAATCATGTATGGCTAGAAGTTACGTAACTTTCTGTGTTTTGATTACTCCAAATGTGGAATTAAGAAGATACTCAACTTTTATCTTTTTGGAGTTATTTTTCTTTTGTGCATTGGTTTGCAGAAAGAAATTAAAGTGTTAACTTTAATTCATTAAGAATTAACATCGCCTTGAATTAGGGAGACAAACTCGCCTGAGTTGAGGCATAATCTGCATTAATACTCCATCCAGTGGCAGCACAGACAATTCTTCACTACTTGAAATTCTCTAAGTTTGTGATCTTCTTTCTACGCAGGGGAACTGGATATCCTGATCTTTGGCCTTCTGTTTCATGTAGAGAGCCACTTGATGTCTCAAAAAATTTTACTTTTGATGTTGTATCTGGCATTCTGACAGGTTAAACTTCTTTTCCTTACTATCTGTTCTCTGCAACTTATTTTGTTGATCTTTTTTAAATTATTTATTATTGTGTAACATGGTATACTTGTGATATGTCTGGAGAAATTGTGCATGAAGCAAATTTTAATTAGATTTTTCCTTTGATATTTTAGTAACTTGATTTATGGAATTCATAATCGATTGTTGGAGTTCTTGGGGTTTACTTAATGTATTTTTGTGAAATGTAAATCCATTTGTCACCTTTGGCATGTGTTTCGTCTCATATAATTTTATGTATGAAATTTTGTCTTACAGACCTCAGAAAAATCTTCCCTTTTGGGCTCTTCCACTTGGGTGGTGATGAGGTTAACACAGGTTAGTATGCATGACTTCTGGAAGCTGAGTTTTTCATTTTTATCCTTTAATCAACAAAAGGAGTACATAGCCACAACAAAAATGGTTCTCTGTTGTGTTAAAACAGAAGGTAGTTCATTCTGTTTCATAGATTCTACTGTATTTCATATAATTATTAAAACCAAAAGTCTCATTATATAGATTCCCAGTTTGGATTAGATTCTGAAAGGCAACAGTTGTGCTGAAATTTGTTGTTTGGTAAACTAAAAACAAACAGCGTAGTATTATCAACTGCTAGCTTTTGAACTGTATAACTAAAAGTTGGCTTTTGAATCGAAAGCTAAAATTTTTATTTTGCTGACTAGCTTTTTTAAAAAAATACCATCTTAGTTCTAATTAATTTAAAAAATATTTCCTAATAATTAAAAAGATATAGATTTTTATTTTTATTTTCAACTTTTTAATATTTGTGTGCAAACATATAGTCAAATACAAATTAATTCAAACCCATAATTGATGTATTTGTGTGTTTTTGTTTGTTTTGTCTGTGTGCATGCCCCCGTACATGCATCAAATTATAGAAATAAAATCTGTACTTTCTGAAAATATAAAATATGTGTAGTTATTTTTATTAATTTGTATTATATTTGTAATGTTAAAAGTAGTAACTGTATATAATTAGTAGAATTTATCATTAATATGTAAAAGCGAGTCCCTACTTTCACACATAGTAATGTTAAAAAATTAGAAAAGCATGGAAAAAAAGCACATAAATCAGAAAAAAAAAGTTTGGCAACATGACGACTTATATTTTAAGATATTGGAGTTAAGATAGAAAAGAATAGAATCAAGAATATGAAAAAACAAAAAAGAAAAGAAAATAGAAAGCAAATATAAGAAGAATTGAGGGAGGCATATCTGAATGGCTGCTTGCTAAAGACTAGATTGCAGGAGGCGAGTATTAGATGGTGGAATGGAGGCTAGATCACAAAGCACATCACTGGTTTTTGTGTTGCATTCTGTTTCTTTTCTTTCTTTATTTATTTATCTAAATATATGCTAGCTGGACAGTGTTATATTGAAGAAAACCTAGGTAATTTGTTCTGGAAAAAAATAGAAGGGCGCACAGCCTAAGGTGCAAAAAGGTGAATGCCTCTACACAGGGGCGACGGCCTGAGGGAGGTTCCCTGCCTCAGTACTGTTGAGGCAGAAGCCCTTGAGCCTTAGTAAGGCACTCCTAAGCTTTAATAACCATGCTTTCACAACTCCATTTGCTAGTGCCAAAACCAAATTTATGAATTAATATTCAAGAGAAGTAAAATAATTAAATAATTTTCTTTCCTAAAATGATTATTACTTAAATTTTATTGATTCTTCTCGTAGTAATAATTAAATAATTTTCTTTCCTAAAATGATTATTACTTATATTTTATTGATTCTTCTCGTATTAATGTCACCTACTTTCAGTTTTTATGAGAGAACTAAAAATAAAAAGGAAAATTATGTTTCGTTCTTTCGTTCTTTATTTTCTTAAATTGGATCTTAACAAACCAAAGCATGTTAAACAAAGTGCATGGTATACATTTGCAGAAGTTTTTGGGGCCTACCTACATAGCTTGTCTTCTGGTTGCAGTAAAGGGTTTTTAGAAGTGGATAACAGTTGTCTTGCTCTATGATTCAAATTTATGTAGGCTTAAGTGGAAGCTAATGTTTGGTTTGTGTAGTTAGGAAATTAGTTGAACAAAATTGGGATTTTAATATTGTTCACATCTATAGGAAAGGAAGCAGGGGTGCAAGCAAAATGATCATCATATCTTGTTTTGATAATTGACCTTCATGTGTTTGAAACCTGGAAGCTAGCCACAGAGATCTACTTCAAGAGGAGATTATGATGTTTAATTTCCTAGAATAAGTATCTTTAGTTTGTTTCGTGGCCTTTTCTCCCTTGCAATCCAACCAAAAAGGAAAAAGAAAAAAAAAAAAAAAGAAAAGAAAGATGTCTTGGTTAGAACCTGAAATTTAGCTTGGTACTGGTAACATATTGATAGTGATAACTAATATGCAGAATACTTATACTTTCTTGGTAATTTTAAATGTGAAGAAACTGTTAAAAGAAAAAGGGGGAAAAAAAAGCAGAAATGTGATTTTTGTTTATTAATTTTGAGAAAGTAGCGAGAAAGAGAGTTTTAAGTTATTTAGTATAGTTATTCATATAGATAAATTATTTGAGGGGCTGTGGAAATAGATTCTCTATCTATAGTAATGACCTTATCATTTTACAATTGAACTGCACCTTCAACTGTTATGAATTATCAAATATTTTACAATCAATTGCAATAATAGAGTGTGAATTGTTGACCGGTCGTTGACAGTTCATAGCCCACCATGGCACTAAATCAAACAGGCCCTTAATAGGAATATAGTTATTTGTAAAAATTGTGTGCTGTATTTATCAGCAGTAGTAAGCAGACTGCAAGGCTTTTGTGGCTTTCTGATGTGCGTTTTGTTTTTGTCTAGTATTGAAATCATGGAATAATAGAAACGTTATCTTTAAATCAGTTTTTGCAGCTCTTTATTTGTTGAAAATCGATTTTTTCCAGTTTTGCTAAAATCTAATTTTTTCGTATCTTAGCATCTGGTACTGAAGGACAAAACCAGGATGAAACTTTAAGTGGGCTAAATCAAAATATTGAGATGTTATTCAGTAATAAAAAATTATATACACACAAACTGACACACACATGAAAACTCTATTATTTGAATACTTTAAAATATGTTTTATTGATTAAAATTTTAGCTCTTTCAAATATCAAAAACAATGAAAATATTATTTTTTAATCAAATGTTAAATTTCACATGATTATGAAATTTTAAATATTGTCATCAGTATAAAGTAGTAATGAATTACTAGGGAAAATTTAATTACTAAATTATTATAAACTTCATAAAAACCCATCTAAAAGAGCTCATAAAATAAAAATGAGATTGTGGCCAACATTAGTGGTATAATCTATACTTAACCATATTAAAAAAAGTAATTAAATAATGGTTACTTATGAACTTTATTATATAATAAAGTAAAATTTTACTATGTCTTAGCTATACAATAGATTGAGTCTAGTTTAAGCATTTTTATAGTAATATGAAATTAAGAAGCCAAGACTCTTAAAAGACTATTAAAATACAAAGCAAAAAATAAATTAAAAAATGGGCTCATGTCAAAATAAAGTGGGAAGAGGGACTAAAATGAAAATTTAATAGGGGTGATAATAGAAGAAAATAAGGGTAGTAAAGTTAACTGGAGATCGAAATTATTAGGGATGAAAAGGAAAAATAAATTTTGAGGAAGCCCAAAGTTAGAATGGAAGGGACATAAACTAATGGGGTAAAAAATGAAAAAGACAAAATACTCCACCCATTTCACTCCAACTGTCAACTTTTAGCTTTTCACATAGACCAAGAAAATAATTAATTTTATCTTAATTCTAAAAAATTTTACTTCAAATTCCTTAATACCTTTTATTAATTTTCATGATTAATGGAGTATTACTCTATTAGTTTTGTTTTCCAATATCAATAAATAAGGGGAAAGAAGTAAAAGTGTAACAAATTCTTTCTTGAATTCTGAAAAATGACACTTAGAGTGAAACAAGAAGAGCCTTAAAAACTGACAGTTTGAGTGGAACAGAGGGAGTATGTATTCTTTGGGTTGGGTGGGGGATTGGGAGGTCCTCCCATTTGCTGTGGTTCCATCCATGGATACTTTCCTGGTCAAGTGAACAAGTAGATTGTGATGTGAGAGAGCTTGAGTATCATGCACAGAAGCTAGGGGGCCAATGTCATTGAGCATTTGATCTCTATTACTTATAAAATTTATTCTTATTTGCTTTATATTTTTACATAATTGGAATCTGTAGCTTGCTGCAATCCTTTTTTCTCTCCCTCTCTCCCCTATTTAATAATTTATGCTCAATGCCTTTTGCGGGTTAGTGATTCCAATTGGTTCAATACCTTGACAGATTGCTGGAACACTACTCTACATGTGAAGGAATGGTACGTACCTGAACTAATTGGATTTGTCTACTTTCACTTGTTACATTATGTCTTACAACTCTGACACAAATGTTATTCAAATAAGCACACAAGACTTGTCTAGGCAGCAGCAAGGTTGAACGGCATTAGTAAAAATAGATATATCGAATTCAGCTTACCTTTTTTCGTTCAGTCTCATGGCCAAAAGTACTCCAAACTTTGCAAGCTTTTACAATTTTTAGCCCCTATTTATGAATTCCCCTTATATTATCCTAATTTGAAAACTTAGGAATAATTTTATACTATAGTTAAATCAGGACAAATTAAAGCTTTATCTCTCCTACATGGTTGAATAATAAAAAAATAAAAAATGAACTCAAAGATTGAATCTAACTTATGTTGGGTTAACCCCACCTGGCAAACTAATGTACTGTATCTCTATTCTCCCTTAAACCGCTCCTTTCATGTTTCCTCTCTCTCTCTCTCTCTCTCTCTTTCTCTAAATGAAAAAGACAGAATAGGAACAAAAAGCTACAGATCAGTGTCTAACAGAGCTTAGGGATTGGTTTCCCTAACCTTACTAAGGTCTCCATTAATTGCTATAGCTGATGATTCTACTAAGAAAAAGCCTTTATCAACATATAAAATTACCACATGATAAAAGTTTTTGAATTAGTATTTCTCCTAAACTTTGGCAGATTGGTAATGCTGTTGGTGCTATCTTTAAGCTAACACCATTAGGAATCTTTTGGCACCTTAACTACACCCATCTGACATCAGGATAGGATGAAATGAAACTGGAATCATTTTACACTGAGACATTTATGCTTGTATAATGAAGAGGAGAAGCTTAGAAGTTTGCAACTTTGTAGTTTCTCTTTCCTTGAACAGAGCCATTGCTATCTCTATTTCCATCCATCAATCCAAGTGTCCTTAGAGTCAATGAAGGATGGGGGTGGTGATACTTGCCTCAGTTCTTGTTGGCGATGGCTAGATGTTGAAGCTCTAGCTCCTCTCTCTCTCGCTACTCTCTCTTGGACAGTCTTTCTCACTCCCTCTGTCTGCTCTTTTTTTTTTTTATTATCATTTTATTTTTTTGAAAAAGAAATTAGAGCTGACAATTCATGCCATGTAACATAAGCTTGTCGTGTCAAATTGAAGGTATAACATAAAAGTAGCTAACCCTCTATCCGTTTATTGGTCTGTCAACATTCTCAAACTCTAACCCGGACATATTCATTATGTGGGTGACTTTGCAGACAGAGTTAACCTATTTAAATGTGTATTCAAATAATTTCAATGCATTTAAATTCTTATTATATAATAAATTTAAAGGTATTTATATATTTAACAATAAATGCGACAAAATATTTCAAATATTATATAATGCCAAAATTCTATTTAAAAGTATAAGTTAAATAACTCTTACATGGTTTAAATGGGTCGTATATAATGTGTGAAGATACAAATGTGGTTAATTGAATGGTTTATCTCGTATAATTAAAGGTTACAGGGGCAACCCATTGAAATCCTAACTTTTTGACGTGCCATAAACAGGTTGGCTCGTTTATGACCTAAACCTATTCATGTCTAACCCAAGCCTGCCTAACTACATGTTTAAATCGGTGTGTTGGAAGCAGCTCTAAAAGAAATGAAAGGTTGATCTAGTTAATGGATTAGTTTGGTGAGTTGGGTCAACCAACATAGGTTTGGTTTAATCCATGGGGCTCATCTTTTTCCTTTTTTATTTAACTACAGCCATGTAGGAGAGAGAAAGTTATAATTTCCTCCCAATTTGACTATGGGGTAAAATCATTCCCAAGTTTTGGCAAAATAGCTGAAATTCATAGATTGGTGTAAAATTGCCAAAAACTCATAGTTCAGGGTATTTTTGGTTGTTAGGCCTTTTTGTTGCATTTAGACTTATCAGTACATGTTATCATGATTTAAATTTTGTTACAGCCATCAGACAATGAGGGAATTGTGCATGTCACTTCATCTTGTATGAGATCCTTTTCTTATGTGGTACATAAATAACAATGAGCAATGAAGAATGCACAGGATTCTGCTTTTGTTATCATTAATGATTTTCTAGAGATAAATTTCATTTTTGAGTTTGATGAGATCCAATTCTTTCAAACTGAAGAACAATAAGTTGAGAATTGAATTCTACCTAGCTTTGGAGATTTTTTTTATTTTATTTTAATCATGACATTTATGTTCTCAACTTTCACTTTCCCAAATACGGAATTGGTAGTTGACACTTGTTTTGCATGTAGTACTTGCATGGTGGCTAGCATGCTTTCATGGTGTGCCTGCTTCTGAACTATATTTTCCAAGAGGAGTCAAGTTTGTCTCTTTTGGTTTCCTACTTATCTATTGCAGAGCTCAAAAGTTGCATGATTTAGTGTTTAATAGGTACAATCAATGATAAATATGAGCAACAAAGTGACTGGCTTTGCTCTATAATTTGATGATCCAATTTTTTTTCTTCTGTATTATTGTATGTACAATCACTGTGCATAGGTGAAAGCTTGATGATTTGTGTGAAATTAGATGATTGGAAACAGATTGCAACATTGAATGGACTTGGGACCAAATTCTCATCCTTCAGAGACTACGAATGTAGAACGAATGGATCTTGTAGGATTCCCAAGAAATTCTTCGATACGAAACCAAGGAACTATAGTTACTCTTCCATAAGGACATTATGGGCATTCAATGTTTACTTATTCTTTTATTGAATGTTTCATATTCTAAATTTGAGTTTCAGAGATCATAATGTCATTAAGATTAATGTTTATTGAATTGTAGGCTTGAGGATCACAACTTGACTACTAAGGACGCATATCAATATTTTGTACTCAGAGCTCAAGAAATAGCAATTTCTAAAGGTTGGAACCCTGTTAACTGGTATGTATACAGCTATAACAATAAAATTATTTTCAGCATTTTAATTTTTCTTATGGCTTTTACTCTCTAAGCCTAATGAAATTTAGAATTTGAAATGCTTATTAGTGCTATCAATCAAGTAATTTCATCAATTTAACAATTGCTTGTGTTAATGAATGGACCATCTATTAAACATGCTTGTTGGACATGGAACTGCTTGGTCAGTTGGACTAGGAAGCCCAGAAAGCCCAAGAGATGGAGTGTGCTATTGTCAAAGTCTCTTTTATTTCAGACCCAGTTTAACTATTCAAACTCATGAGTAACCTGTGACCCATTTGGACAATTATGATTCCATGGTGGATCTGTCCTACTAATTTAGTGATAATCTGTAGATTCATATAGTACATAAAGATATTTTTCACAGTTCTGTTTCTACATACCGCGTTTCTGTTTACATTTGAATAACATGTAGGATTTTTCAGTCATGATCTTAAAAGCCATTTTAAAAAATGTATAACTTGATTAAGTTTGTCAGAACAATATCTGAAAAGTAACAGTAGCACACTTGATTTTTAAGTTGAAAATGTCTAATCTACTAATGATTACATGGAATCTATAATAGACAGAGAGAAATGCAGGTTTAAGCATAGGAAGAACAAATTTAAAAATCATAACATGATGAAGTCATAAGTTGTGCTTCAAAAATAAGTTGTTGAAAAACATCTTTCATATCTCAAAGATTTTCAATAAGAACAGAGAAGAAAAGAAGTTGGCACTTAGGTTCAGAGTTTCTCTTCTTAAATAAAAAATCTGCCCAACTGAGTTTTTATACTCACACCTGATTTGCCCGTTACAAACAAAAGAGAGACGTTGGGGAAATCAACAGGAAAGAGAGAAGGATAAGGGCGGCAAAAGGAAAGAAAGAAGAGGGAAGAAAGATGGGCTTTTTGGGCCTTTTAACTAAAGATAGAAAATTAGGTTTGGTTAAGTCCTAGCCAATCAGAATTTGATTTTTAAAATTTCTCCTAAAATGATTTTAGAGAGTAAACCCTAATTTTTGAACCTTAAATCTGTTTCTGATGGAAACCTATTTAAAATCAACTTTTGAAATAATAAATGAATGAAGAAAGATGTAAAAATATTTTTGTGCTTAAAGATGCATTTTAATCTTTCTATTTTAACATAAAACCTAATGATCATATTAACTAAGACACTACCTTTAATCTTCAAGGTGTCTTCAATAAATCTTCTATCTTGAATGCTAAGGATTATATCGTCACTTCTTTGGATTTGAAATTTCTGCAATTTGAACTTAAGTATAATAATAAGTTCCAATATATTTGTTTTGTTATTCACCAAAATATAGGATTTGTAACCTTGAGCCAACAATGTATTCTTCATTTAATTCTATTGAGATGTAGCAAGTCTGAATTTTGTCATTTCAGGGAGGAAACGTTTAATGCTTTTGCATCAAAACTTCATCCAAGGACTATAGTGCACAACTGGTATGTTCTATTCCTTTACTTGTAATATTATATCTAGCTAAAGCTGTTATTCTGTCATTATCTCAAAATGAACCCTTTTATGTGATGCCACAGGTTAGGTGGTGGGGTTTGTCCAAAGGCTGTTGCCAAAGGTTTCAGATGCATTTTTAGTAACCAAGGTTTTTGGTATCTTGATCATCTAGATGTCCCTTGGTATGATGTTTACAAAGCTGAGCCTCTGGAAGGAATAAATATTGCTTCTGAGCAAAAGCTTGTACTAGGAGGAGAAGTATGCATGTGGGGTGAGACAGCTGATGCCTCAGATATTCAGCAGACTATATGGCCTCGAGCTGCAGCAGCTGCAGGTATCCCTGGTTTGAACATAGATAATTTTCAAGAGTGGCATTAGAAATTAATAGTGTCACACTAAAAACATTTTTTTTTTTTTTGTTTATTTTAATCTATAATAAATGGACAATTTGCTCAAAGTTCCAATAAATTAGACATCTCTTGGGAATCATTTTGATTTCTGCTGAAAGCTTTTCTGCAAAGAATTTATATTAGGACAGAAGACATGAACATGTACAAGGGAGAATGGACATCCTCCTAAACAGAAAGAAACAAAAAAAATAGAACATTAATGAAAAAAATTATTGATAAAATACAGCTCACTGATCCACCGGGTATTAATTAGAGAGATTTATCTGAAAATTCTGAAACTAAAACACCATAAAACTCTTCCTAACTCAACATACATATCAACAAGTGCTTTTTTTTTTTTTTTTTTTTTTCTGTGGCTGGCAATTAAAACATGCTCTTTGGGAATAGTGTTTAATGGCTATCAGTCCATTTGCAGTTTTCTTGTTATTTTCATGCACCAGCGGTGAAGACCTGTTTTTCAATTTGAAATAATGTTTAATACATTTCTCCTTTGCTGATTCTTAGCATGGTTATTGCTTTCCACTTTATGTTCTGTGCAGAGCGCATGTGGAGTAGAAGAGAGGCCATATCTTCAGGAAATATTACCTTAACAGCTTTGCCCCGCTTCCACTACTTCAGATGTCTATTAAATAGGCGCGGAGTTCAAGCTGCTCCCGTCAAAAATTTCTATGCTCGACAACCTCCAACTGGTCCAGGGTCATGCTATGAGCAGTAATTCTTCCCCTTGTTAAATTAGGTAATTTCATACATCTAAAGCTGCACCTCTATATTTTGTATATTAATAAACACAAGCTTTCCTTAAAACTCCATACTTTTCCAGTTTGTCTCATTTGCTTGTGGAAAATTGATTGATATTACTGGTTTGTCTATATAAATGGGTTGAGTACCCTAGTTTGCAAGATGAGATGAACCTCGCGGTCTGGTGACCACTTTGACCAAGTTGTAATGCATCACCATTTCTGTTTATGTATTTTATCCAGGCTGTACTGTTCTCTCACAAGTTTTTGGGCAATTCTATCTGAAACTGCATAAATGTCATTGGAACTCCATTATGCTCTTCTCCTTCGCTATTGCCAAGAATGTGTTTTCTGATATATAAGACATATTTTAATCTTTGTCAATATCCTACTTCGTATTATAACTGATCTCTTGTCTCACATGTTCCTGAGTAATTCCATCTGAAACTGCTGCACATGTCCTTCGAACTCCATCATGCTCTTCTCCCTCAATGTTGCCAAGAATGTGCTCTGTGATATATAAGAGATAATTTAATATTTTCCAATATCCAACCTTGTGTTCTTACTGATTCCTTCATACGCATAGGATTATAGGTTGGAATCTGATAAATTTTCTGTTTTATATATGTTGAGATTCTTGTATTTTAATATTGATTTACTTTTCTAGTTAGCTAGACTTTCCTAGTTAATTATTTTCATATTCTAGAGAAATTCTTGTATATAAATTAACTAGTGTAAGGATTGTATGAGATACAAAATAGAAAGAAATACAAAACATTTTTTCCTTTAATTTATTCATGGTATCAGAGCCATTGCTGTGAATTTTTCGGCAACGGTTTCGGTCTAGGGTGGTATGAGATACACACGGGATTGCCGAGAGTGAGAGTTGGTCATCAACGCCCGCCTCAGAAGGGAGAGCGACCGCCGATTGACCCTCCATCCAAACCGCGTCGCCATTCGACCACGCGTGTGTGCACACGTGCCTCCAGAAATTTCTGGTCGTTCTTCATGTGCGGCTGTTTCTAGCGAGCTCCATCAACGTTTCTTGTTCCAGCAGCCTCGATTTGGTGCTGCGATTCTGACCCACTGGTTCTTCAGTGCTAGTTTTGCCTTTTTGGAATTTTTTCCTTTTTTGACTTATTTCCACTACTATCGCTTGTGTTATTTTTTAGTCTGAGAGTATGGGTGACGAAAAGAAGGTAGATATGGGTTTTCACTCAGAGAGCCTTTCACTTCAGATTAGTCCGGTGAAGTTAGATGGAATAAATTACATGGCTTGGTCTCGGTCCTGTTTATTATCATTGAAGCTAGAGATTTGCAGGGATACCTTGATGGTGGAGCAACAAAACCAGTTTCGATAGATCCAGGCTTTAACAAGTGGAAATCCAAGAATTCTCTTATTATGCCTTAGTTAATAAATTCCATGCAGCCAATTATTTCCTGAGGATATTTTGCTCCTTGATACAGCTAAGAAGATATGGGATGCTGCTTCACAGACGTATTGACAAACTGGAAACTATGCTCGGAGATATGAATTGCGATAGAAAGTTCATGAGACAAAGCAGGGGGATCTTGCTGTTGCTCAATATTTTGCAGAACTTAGTGGGTTGTGGCAGGAACTGGATTATTACTAAGATTTTCAAGCAAAATGTCCTGATGATGCACAAGTTTAGAAATTGATTGAAGTATAACATGTGTATGATTTTCTGGCGGGCTTAGATAACGAGTATGATCATATTCGTGTTCAAGTTCTTGGACGAGACCCTTTCCCATCCTTGCGATAAGCATACTCCTTTGTACAACAAAAGGAGACTAAGAGGAGTGCCATGGTTCACAGGTCTATGGTTGATAAAACAGGGTTGATTGCTCATTTTGCAAGAGAACAAATACAGGCTGCGAAGAGTGGCTCTTTGGGTAGAGATCAGGTAGTTTATGACTGTTGTGGTAAGAATAGGCACACTAAGGAGTTCTGCTGGAAATTACATGGACACCCAACTAAGGGGCATGGAGGGAAATGTCACTTTTTCTAGACCACATGCGCACATATCTAATGGTTGAGCTTTATCTGAGGAACCATCTACTGTTGGTAGCTTTTCTGATAAGGAAATTCTGTCCCTAAAACGATTATTGTCACAGCTTAATTCTTGCTCAACTCAGACTGCAGCTTCTAATTTTGTCAGTTCAATTAATACTTTTCTTACTTTCCTTGCTAAAATTGCAAAATCCTCTTGGGTTATAGATTCATAAGCAAACAAACATACAATAGGCTCTATAAAACATTTCCTTACATATTCTAAATATCGAGGCACCGACAAAATCCACATTGCGGATGGCTCCTTAGTATCGATTGCTGGCACAAGTTCTATTGATTGTACTCCCAATATTAATCTCTCCTCTGTTCTTCAGGTTTCTAGATTTCCTATTAATCTCTTATCTGTTAGCTTAATCACAAAAGCACTTAATTGCAAAGTAACATTTTACCCTACTGATTGCATATTTCAGGAGTTGAACACAGGGATAACGATTGGCAGTGGTAGCTTGCGCGATGGACTGTATCTGTTGGATGATGTGTGTTGTTTTTCAAATCCGGGTATTAGTCAATCTTCGTTAGGAACTTCTAAAAATCCTTTCCATGAGGTTTTTCAATGGTATAGGAGATTAGGACATCCTTCTTTTTCTATTTTAGGACATTTATTTTTCACTTTGTCCACTAAGTGTGATTTTGATTTATTAGTATGTGATACTTGTGAACTTGTCGAACACACTAGACATTCTTATTCTCCAATTAATAATAAAAGTTTGGTACATTTTGCTACTATTCATTCTGATGTATGAGGTCTTACTAAAATTATTTCCCTTTCTAGTTATAGATGGTTTGTGACCTTTATTGATTGTTGCACTAGATTGACTTGGGTTTATTTGATGAAAGGAGAAAAATGAAGTTTTTTCGTGTTTTCAGAACTTCCATAAAATGATTTGTACTTAGTTTGATGCACATGTTAAAATCCTAAGAACTGATAATGGTACTTAATACATAAATGCAAATTTTCGTACATATTTAGATTCTAATGGTATCATACATCAAACAAGTTGTATCAGTACTAGTGCTCAAAATGGAGTAGCTGAAGGGAAAAATAGGCATTTACTGGAAGTAGTTAGGTCTCTTATGTTTACTATGATTCTTCCTAAACCATATTAAGGGGATGCTATTTTGATTTCTGCTTATCTTATTAATCAAAGGCCTCTTCGTACTTTAAACTTTAAAACTCCATTAGAGGTTCTGCAAGGAAAAAACTCCTATATTGTACCTCTTAAAGTTTTTAGCTGTTTTTGTATTGTTCATCAGGACGATCTAGGCAAATTAGATCCTCGAGCTTTGAAGTGTGTGTTTTTTGGCTGCTCTAATACTTAAAAGGGATACAAATGTTATTATCCTCCTTCGAGAAAATACTTTGTGAGCATGAATGTTACCTTTAGGGAATTTGAATCTTATTTTCCCTTATAGTCACCTCTTCAGGGGGAGAAATGTCAGATGGAAGAGGTGACAGATAATTCTATGGAGATTTCTTTCCAGGGGGAGATTCCTATAGACACAGATAATAAAAGAGACCAACCAACAGAAACTCTAGGAAGATTGGATATACCTGATTTGAAAATCTACACACGGCGGAGTAATACAGATACAACCATAGAGCATGAAACCTCTGCTCAACCGTCCTCTCCAAATTCAGGTCCTAAAAATACAGAAGAACAAGAACCTGGTGAGTCTTCTTTAATCCCTATTGACTCTGATCGTAATCCTGATTCTAATCCCTCTAATACTGACCTTGATATTCCTATTGCTCTTAGAAAGGAGTTAGAACATGCACTAAACACCCAATATCCCATTTTATCTCCTATGATGTTCTGTCCTCGTCCTATAGAGCCTTTGTTTTGTCTGTTTCTTCTGTTTCTATACCGCAGGATTGGCAAGAGGCATTACAAGACTCAAGATGGAAGGCTGCAATGATTGAAGAGATGAGAGCTTTGGCAAAAAACGAGACATGAGATCTTGTAATTCGTCCACCAGGAAAGAAGCCAGTTGGATGTAAATGGGTGTTTACAGTTAAACATAGGGCAGATGGTTCAATTGAGAGATACAAGGCTAGATTGGTAACGAAAGGGTTTAGTAGACCTATGGGGTTGATTACCAGGAGACATTTGCCCCTGTAGCCAAGATGAACACTATCAGAATTTTATTGTCTTGTGCAGCCAATCTTGATCGGGAGTTACATCAATTTGATGTTAAAAACACCTTTCTACATGGTGATTTAAAAGAAGAGGTGTATATGGAGATTCCTCCTAGACCTGCTGATGACAAGACCAGAGGGAAAGTTTGCAAGCTGAAGAAGTCATTATATAGGCTGAAGCAGTCACCAAGAGCATGGTTTGAAAGATTCAGTAAAGCCATGTTTTCTTTTGGATACATTCAAAGTGATGTTGATCATATCTTGTTCATTAAACATCACGCAGGTAAGATCACATTACTTATTGTTTATGTTGATGATATAGTGGTGACAGGGAATAACGAAGAAGAAATGACTCACTTGAGAAGTTTGTTAGCTAGGGAGTTTGAGATTAAGTATTTGGGAAAGTTAAGATATTTCCTTAGAATTGAAGTTTCTAAATCTGAAAAAGGAATTTTTATTTTTCAAAGGAAGTACATTCTTGATCTCCTTAAGGAAACTGATATGTTGGGATGTAAGCTTGTAGAATTGCTCATTGAAGCTAATCACAAGCTTCAAGCTAGAGTAGGAAGTTCGGTTGATGTAGACAGGTATCAGAGATTAGTTGGGAGACTGATTTATCTTTCTCATACTATACCATATATTGCCTATGCTGTTAGTCTAGTGAGTCAGTACATGCATGACCCTCGGGAATCTCACTTAGAAGCTGTGCATCGGATTTTGAGATATTTAAAATCAACCTGAGATAGAAGATTGTTATTTTCTAAACATGGCCATTTGAAAATAAAATGTTATATGGATGCAAATTGGGCTGGGTCTCTTGATGATAAAAGATCAACCTTAGGTTATTGTGTTTTTCTCGGTGGAAATTTGGTCACATGGAGAAGCCAGAAATAGATTTTTGTTGCTAGGTCCAGTGCAGAAGCTGAGTATAGAGCTATGGCACAAGGAATCTATGAACTGCTATGATTGCGTAGAGTGATGGGAGAATTAAAATTATTCGAAACAACAGATATATCCTTGTGTTGTGATAGTAAAATAGCCATCAATATAGTGAATAATCTAGTCCAGCATGATCAAACTAAATACATAGAGATTGATCGTCACTTGATAAAAGAAAAGATAGTTGAAGGTTCCATAAATGTTTTCTATGTGGCTTCAAAAGAATAACCTGCGGATGTTTTCACAAAGACTTGAATAGCAAATTGTTTCATCCTTTGGTTTGTAAGTTGGGCATGCGTAGTATCTTTGCACCAACTTGAGGAGAGTGTTGAGATTCTTGTATTTAATATTGATTTACTTTCCTAGTTACCTAGACTTTCTTAGTTAATTATTTTCCTATTCTAGAGATTCTTGTATATAAATTACCTAATGTAGGGATTGTATGAGATACACAATGGAAAGAAATATAAAACATTCTTTCCTTTAATTTCTTCAATATACTTTTTTTTGTCTGTTGCTCATCCTCTGGGTTTCATATATAATCTGAACCAAATATTTTAAACTATTACCATGTCAATCTTAAACTCTACAAATCCTTCAAAATTAAAGTTCTTGATTCAATTTTTTTAAAATTGTCATTAATATCTCTGTGAAACCTTAAAATTTATGGTTCTAAGAATACCCCTGTCAAATAAAACTAATTTGACTTCAGTTTACTTACATGCAGTATCAGTGAATTCATGAAACCCACTGATGTTCAAGAACTGTATCAGTAAATTCAGTTGTTAGGGATCAGAACTTTTCAGCAATCTTCATGCATAAGTTTCTTCTAATTGTCAAAAGTAGTGGAGAAAAGTTTGAAAATTAATCCAATGTGATGACTACTTGCGTGTGCTGAGGTAGTCAATTGAATTCTGAGATTGCTTGTCAATTAATATATGAAATGACTCCTTTTGAAAAAGTGATGCCAAAATTGACTCAACTCTGTCTATCATTCAATAGGTTGCTAATTTTTTGGCTTGAATCCACACTTTGAAATTGACTCCTTGTTTACAATTTTCTGAGCAGTGCTCAATACTAATCGTAATAAGTTTCTAGGTCTTTTGCTCTTGGAAATTATTTTTCAAGGAAAAATATATTTTTCTTGTCAAATATTTTCTAAATAATTTATTTATTTGATTATAATATTAAAGATTAGTTAAAAATATTAAATTTTTAATTGCATAAAACTATGAACATTTAGAGTTATAAAAAAAATTCTATATTTTTAAAAATTGTATTATCAAGTATGACAAAATATATATAAAGGTAATAAATTGTGGTAGTCGCTGGTGACTGTTGGTCACTGTTGATGATGACAGGTAAACGTTAATGAACATTGTTGGTTTCTTGTGTTCAATAATTGGTGGATTGTTAAGTATGTTTATAATTTTCTTTTCCATTAAAATACGTTTAGGAAATATTTCTCCTTTAAAAGGAGAATTCACTTTCCTTCAAATGGTCAAAATGGTTAAGTTTTTCTGAATTTATAAGTTTATCAGAATGTAAAAAAAATTTCTCTTTTAAAATGAGAAATCGCCTTTCTTCAAACTGGTCAGAATGATCTATTTTTTCCTTGATTAGACAAATATTTTTATTGACTAAGTTTTATAAACATCTCAAATCTCGAAAAATTCAAAAAATGTTTTCTAGAAAAAAAAAAAAAAAATATATATATATATATATATATACACACACACACACACACACATGATAACAAACAGTCTTAATCTATAATCCTAGCTGAGTTCTTTTGCTTGACACAACGTTTTCTTTTTTCTTATGATCCATCAAAAAATTCATAAACACAAGAGACCATCAGATTTGCATTCCCAAAAATCTTATTACAGAGCAGGGGTGAGCAAATTTTGGAAACAACCAAAAATCTTATTACTTTAATCACGCGTTAAATCAATATTTTGCATATAAAAATTAAAAATATTAAAAATTATTATTGTTAGTACCGCAAAACATGCAATGTTGTCAAAAAAAATATAAGTTTAAAGTGCACAATAATTTATTCATAAAATTTAAAATGCCACCGTCTTAAAGATGCAAAATTCCGGTGTGAATTTATGTATTTAGCACGTTTGTGCGTCCTTATTCATGTCCACTGTTACATTACTTGCTGGAACGGCAATGAACAGGACTTTCAAAGTTACTGTTTTGCATGATCCTGTAACAATGAAAGATACGTCCTACCATTTTAATTGTGATGATTTGAGGACAAACCTCATAAGTGGAAATTTTCATTTGATATGTGACCATTTAGTAGTCTAATTTTCACTTTTTCACATAAAAGTGGGAAATGTTATCCCAGATGATCTCATTTGCCAATTTTTTTCGTTCACATTTTTCTCACCTACCCCTCTTCTTATTTTATTGGTCTTGGTGAGTTGGGTCATATTCTACATTTGATGCCAATATATCACTATCTTTGACCAATTTTACATTTTTATGGTCATTTCTATAGAAATGCAAAGAAAAAGTGAACATCTTGAATTATTTGAACCACTAATTTGGTGATGAGATGGTTTAGGCCTGTAGAGCATAATTAGGTTTATGTTGATTCATATAAAGCAAATATTCTAAACATGATGCACCTTTCTTATGAACATTGTGGATGTGGTTGTTTCTGGTTAGGTCACAGGCACTACAAGCATTTTATAGTGAGAATTTGAAGTCACCACCACTCGAGACATATTTATATGTGTGATCTCAGCAGCATTGTTCATAAAACTATCTAAACGCTCAAATCAATCTAAATTGATTTATAATCGCAGTTTTTAAAAGTTGGTGGGCAAGTTTAAACGCACTTCATTGTGTCTAATGTAATTAAAAGAAAAGGTGGACCTCAATTAATAGTATGGGTCCTACGAAAATAATATTTTATTAATTAAATCGGTTACGATTTGCGATTATAGTGCTGTTGTAATTAAATTTGAAATTGAAGAAAAAAGTTGGATTTAGGGTATAATCAAAACTACCTGCAAAATTTAGAGTGTTTTTAATGATTTAGTCAAATAATTATGACATCCCTAATTTATATTTTATCTCACTATATGATCTTTCTATTTAAAAAGTGAGCTATTTGCACCCAATAAATAAGCATATTTCGTTTAAAAGTGTATCTAATTAACGGTAATGAGTTCACTTTTTAGATGGAATGACTTAATAATGAGACAGAAACATATGTTAGGAACGTTATAGTTATTTCTCAACTGAAAAGAATTTAAGTATTAATTTGAACATAATTTAGGGACTTGGTTGTATTTTACCCTAATTTAATCTAAAAAACAAACAAAAGAAAAAGATAATATGAAATATAATTAGTTCCATTGTGATCCAAATTACAACGTAAATTAGTTAATCAGATTTAAAATAGTATGAGTTAGTAATTATTTTTTCAGCTTGTTGGCAAATAAATTTTTTGGTAAAATTTTTCAAAATATTTTAAGAGTCATTTTATTGTTGCATCAATTGAACTTCAAGAATTTTTTTATTATAATTAAAATTTAGGTACAATAAGTTGAGGAAATGATAAGTGAATAACTCTGATTTTATATTATTGTTTTGGCTACTTAAAAATAGTAAATGTAATTATTTAAACTTTAATCAATTAATATATAATATAATATAAATTTATTTACAATAAAATTTTATAAATACATATAATATATATAATAATTCTGGTAATAAATATTATTATATTACTATTTTCACACTAATAATATCTGAATTGGTTATATCTAAAATCTAAACTATAATTATTTGGTTATAACTTAAAATCATTTAAATATTTTGGTTTGGTTATATTAGATTATATTTACCGTTCAATTTGGTTATTATTTAAGTGTTAAAAATTTCAATTAACAAAAAATTCAATTTGATTATATTCAATAATAGTTATTCAAATGCTCACCGCCTTTTAATGATATAGTAAGCTTATAAATTTTCTTGTATAGAACATCAATTCCTCAATTATGTCAATCATTTCAGATTAAGATTATAATTGAATTGCAACTTGCTGTTTTCATTTCAATTTCAAAAATTAGAATTCAATCTGATTTTTTCATTTCAATTTCAAAGTTGGTCAAAACCCACCAAATGATGAGTTAATTCAAAAATCTGATTCCATTGCTTATAACCTCTAATATCAATCACTAGTCTGCTAGTGATAAACAAGATATTCATAATCACAATATGAAGTAATTCTTTTACATGTTTCATAAAATTGTCTTCATTCCATTTCCAAAAATCTTAGAAATATTCTGATTCAACAATAAAAATAAATAAAAACATTTACAAAATCTTGTATGTGTTTTCATTTTTGCTAAAAAAAGAAATCGATAATATCCAAATTAGGTGGGTGCTATACATATGAAGTAAATTTAGGATAAATTTAACATTAATTTAATATCAAAATTTTACAACTTCGCTATCAATTTCATCTTGAATTTTTTAAATCGCGGTAATTTTATCCTAAAAAAATTTATGTATTTTAAACATTCTGAATAATTACAGTTGCATTCTAATTTGCTTTTAAGGTGTATTGCAACGTATCGATAAGTTCAAAATGTCTTAGTTGCATTCTAAATAAAAGCAAATTAAAATATTTTGAACTTATCGACATATTGCAACTACACTCTAAAAATAAAATAAGATTATTATTTTGATTGAAATAATGTAAAATGTAAACTCTATAAAAAATAAAAGCAAAATGGACTATTTGAATTAAAAGGGACATAATTGCTATTATCTAAGTACTCAAATAATAAACAAGAAAACTGAACCCAAAGAAGGATGAGTTAATGAGAAGCGTGTGCATTTAATTAACACGGCCTCTATCCAGCTTCCTAAGAAGGACGGGGTTGGAGATCCGAAATATGCGAGATATGAACAAGGCTTTTATAGGAATGATGTGTTGGCGAGCCATGACCAATCCAGATGAGTTGTAGACGAAGTGTATTGTTAACAAGTATCTTGTTGGTCGTCCGAATTGGGATTGTCAACGGAGGGTCACTAGTTCTTCGGTTTGGAAGTGTTTTCAACGTGGGATAGACTTGGTGCAGTCTGGCATTGTTAAAGATGTTAGGATTGGGTTACTACAAATTTTTGATAGGAAGAATGGCTATCTGTAGGTCCGCTTAATGATTTTTTTTATTATTCCTTTGTCTCTTATTGATCAATCAGGGTTGGTTCGGCATTTTTGGGAAGCTGGGCGTGGCTGGAAATGGGACGTTCTTAACCAGCTCCCCCCGCCCATCTGCGTAGACCTGTACGCCCATCTCTCGGACAATTTGGAGGAGGATGATTCGGTGGCCTGAAAATTTGCTCCGACTGGTATTTATTCAATGAGTTCAGCGTATGATTCTCTTGTTCCAAGGAGGTCTTCTACTACCCCTTTTATTTGGAAGCAGATCTGGAAAATCTCTGTTACACAGAGGATGAGAGTGTTTTTGTGGGAGCTGGCCCACAATCGTATAATGTGTAATGTGGAAAGGAGGAGGAGACATTTTACATCGGTGGACACTTGTGGTTTGTGCAATGACTATGCTAAAGATGTGTTCCATGCACTGAAGGATTGTCGTTTTGTTAAAGATATGTAGCGTGGTTTGCAGGCTGACATGGTTTATATGGATTTCTTTGCTGAGGGGAGTGTCCCTTTAAGTTTCACGTAATTTGGACCTGTTTGCGTCTCAAGTTAATGGGATTGCATGGAATATTCTTTTTTTCTGTTACTGTGTGGTGGACATGGAAGCACCGCAATGCTATTATTTTTGAATCCTAAGATCAGGTTCCTATGCTTACTAAAGATTTTGTCCTTAGCAAAGCCTCTGAGATATTACTTTCTTAGAGCAAGGTGACGATCTCACAGTCCATTTGGAAGAAGCACCATCTTTCTTTTATTGCTTGGGAGTGACCTCCAGTTGGCTGGGTGGCAGTGACCTCCACTCTTAAGATACTATATATATATATATATATATATATAATCTAAGTTTACAGTTTCTAGAATGATGATAATGAATATGTTGATTCCTTTGCTATTGTGGCCGATGTTAAATTTTCTATAAGAAAAAGAGAGATAATAAGCAGAAAGAATAAAGTGCAAAGTATTAATTCTTTCTTTTAATTCAAACAATATGTTTTACATTTAATTAAACACGATTTAGTTATAGAGCCTATTTTATATTACTTAATTAAAATTCAATCTTAATTTATTTTTACGGTGCAATTGCAACACATTAATAAGTTCATAATACCCTAATTCAATGTTAGGGTACAATTAATTAAAACTAGATTGATAATTAAATCCATAAATACCTAAATATAAAACTTGATAAAAAGTTTAAAATTGATGCTTATTTTCAATTATTATCGTTGAACTTAAAAATGGAAAGGACCATATCATTTGATAATTAAAGTGAAATTAGGCTCAATCACTTTATCACCCCCAAAACTTTAATATGTCGCTTAAAAATTCTTTAACTATTATCGAAGTAATATAAAAATGCCTTTTACCAGTTTCCAGTCACAAGTCAGTCAAAATTGATATAAATAGACTTTATCACCCCTAATTTGTCACTTAAAAATTCTTTAACTATTATCAAAGTCGATAATATAAAAATGTCTTTTACCGGTTTCGAATTGCAAGTCCGTCAAAGCAAACATAAATGGACTTTTTCATTAAATAAATGAAATCCACAAATAAATTATATTCTCTCTCCAACATGCTCCTATGAATACTATTCAAAAGTTCACATGATGACTTTGCCACCCATAAATATTGCCACGTGGAACCCTGGAATTATAATGTGCATATCCTTCAATCCCTCTATTACATGAAATGGAAAGGACAAAAATAAAAAACTAAATATTTTTTAAAATATAAAATTTTAATATTTTCATTTTATTTTTTAAATATACAAATTTTAAGATTTTTTTATATTGAAATTCAAGAAACAAAAACTGAACAAATATTTTTATTAAGTATTTTATTTTTTATTTAATTTCTCCTTCTTTATCATATAATGTCAAAATTTAGAATAAAATTTAATTAATTAAGTTCAGCATATAATATATTTTTTATGCTATACATCTTTATTTTAAAATATTCATGTATTTGCTAAAAGAAATTAAAAATATTTTATTGTGTTATTTATTCCCTCCATTCTACAATAATATATTAATTTCTATTTCTACATAAATTAAGAAAAATTAATTAATATGGTTTGAATAATTAATTTTATCTATATTTGCCTAATATGCTCCTGTATTAAGATTAGATATCACTTTTATAAAGAATTGAATAAAAAATTATTAGGAATAAGTAAATTAAATTTTAATATGTTAGAATATTAAAAAATTAATTACATTTTAAAATAAAAATAATCAATATTAGTGCAAGGATACCTGTAAAAATAAAAAAATGGAAAGAGTTATTAGTAAAATTTAAATTTTTAATTTTTTATGCCTATTCTTAATTTTAAAGTATTTCTCTACTAAACATAGATTTATGTTTCTTTACTAATAAAATTGTTACTTAATTAAAAATAAAGAGAATGAAGTGATAAAAGAAGTGGTAAAAGAATGGAAAAAAAATAAAGATAAAAAAGAAAAAAAAAGGAGTGCCAATAATGTGGATGAGATTTGTGAAACACTCATTTCTCTATAAAGAATGAAGATCAACTCAAATAACGTGAGATTTCTGATAAACCCATATCTTGAACGGGTCCAAGTCTTCCTAGACTTCTGCTCATCTGTTGTAGTTTTTGAATTTGTATTTAACAATCTGTTGTATCTCCTCTATTATAGGGATTTATTCCTTGTACCTATATATTACTCTCACGCATGACAGTAATGATATAAAAAAAATTCCCTTAAATACCTTGGCTCTTTCATGGTATCAGAGCTTTCTTAATATTTTTTTTCGCAATCTTCTCCTTCTGCTAATGGCTTCTTCTTCTGCTATACCTTCTTCAATTCCTTCTATTCAGAATCATGTGACTATAAAATTAACCTCTACCAATTATCTTTTGTGGAAAACCCAAATCACTCCTCTTCTCCATGGCCAACAGCTTTTTCATCATGTGGATTCTGTCTCTCCTCCACCAAATTTAATTAATAATGCTTCTAATCCAGCTTATTTCGAATGGTTTCTCAAGGATCAAACAGTTCTTGGTTGGATCCTAAGCTCTTTGTCCGAATCTGTTCTTTCTCAAGTTGTTGGTGTTGCCACGGCTCATGAAGCCTGGACTCGATTGAAAACGCAATATGCCTCTGGTTTGAAAGCTCAAATTAGAACTCTTGAGACTGCTCTTCATGCTCTCTCGAAGGGGTCTGATTCTATTCCTGTTTATATGAGTCGTGCTAAACAGATTTATGATCAGTTGTTGGCTCTAGACACTGCAATTTCTGAAGACGATCTTATTGATCATATTCTTCGAGGACTTGGTCAGGACTATCGTCCTTTTACTCGTAACATTGAAGCACGTCTCTCCTCGGTGTCTTATGATGATTTGTTGGGTTTGCTGCTCTCTGAAGAGTTACAGCTTCAAAGTTCTGAAACTGTCACTCCTGCCATTGCTCACTACACGAATGTTCCTGTGAATCGTGGTAGTTCCTCACGAGGTCGTGGACGTGGCGGTTGACGAGGTGGTTATTCCAATAATTCTGGTAGAGGAACAGGTTCTTCTTTGAACACTAACAGTTTTATGCTGGTCTGTTATAACTGTGGCGGCCAAGGTCACACTGCTAATGTTTGTCCCAGTCCAAGGTATAATCGACAAAACCCCAAACCTGCAAGCCATTTCTCATCCTCACCTACTACTACTCCTCAATCATGGATCGTGGATAGTGGAGCGACCCATCACTTGACATCTGAACTGGATAATCTTGCTCTTCATTCTGAATACTCAGGCACAGACGAAGTCGCTCTCACAAATGGTAAAACCTTGCCCATTTCTCATACTGAGTCTGCTTGTTTAACTCTAAATTTTCGTAATTTTTCTTTACGTAATGTCTTGCATGTTCCTACTTCAAATACTAATCTGATTTCTGTTCGTCAGTTTACTATTTCTAATGATGTCTCACTTGAGTTTTTCCCATATTGTTTTGTGATTAAGGACCTTCGATCGAAGCAAATTCTTCACAGGGGACATGTTAAAGATGGGCTCTATGTCTTGGCTTCTGCTGGTGTTACTCCCACTTGCAATTCTATTTCTTTGTCTACATGGCATGCTAGGCTCGGCCATGCTTGTTCTCGGACTGTTTCAAAGATTTTGTCTTCCAATAATTTGTCTTCTACGAATAAGTTTAATAATTCCTTATGTGAAACCTGCTGTGTTAGTAAAACACATAAATTGCCATTTGTTGATTCCTCTTTTGTTACTAAGGAACCTTTAGAATTAGTTTGTTCGGATTTGTGGGGTCCTACACCCATTGCTTCTACTAATGGATGCCTCTACTATGTTTTATTTTTTGATCATTTCACAAAGTATTCATGGATTTATTTTCTCTGCAACAAATCTAATGTCTACTCTTGCTTCACTAAATTTCGTCTAATTGTTGAAAAGTTTTTTGGGAAATCTATTAAATACTTTCAATCAGATTGGGGAGGGAAGTTTCAAGCACTTAAAAATTATTTCGCCCAAAATGGAATTGTACAAAGGAGCTCCTGTCCGCACACACCTGAACAAAACGGTTGTGCGAAAAGGAAACATAGACACATCACTGAAACTGGTAGAGCTTATTTGTTTCATGCATCTTTACCACCAAAATACTGGGATCATGCTTTTGCCACTGTTGTTCACCCAATTAATCGGTTGCCCACTCCAACTCTTAATCATATGTCTCCGTATCAAAAAGTGTTCGATCGTCTGCCTGATTATAATTTTCTTAGAATTTTTGGGTGTTCTTGTTACCGTTGGCTTAAACCGTATACTAAAAACAAACTTGAGCCTCGTTCTATAGAATGCGTATTTCTTGGATACAGTCTGCTCCATAAAGGGTATGAGTGTCTTTCCTTGGCTACTAATAAAATTTTCTATTCACGTCATGTTTTATTTGATGAATAGGATTTTCCGTTCAAGCAAAGTGATGGTAGCTCCTCAATCCTTGGTTCTCCACCTGCTTTTCCACTGTTATCTCCCCTACACAAACCATCCATAGTATCGAATTCAGATATAATACCTACTACTGCTTGTGTTCCGGCTATTATAGCTGTTAGTTCAGGTTCTCTACTGAATATTACTTCGTTCCCTGAACCTTGTGCTCCTCCACCAGTTCAGGCTGTTGATCGTATTCCTCCTGCACCACAACCAGCAGAATGTTCCAATCGGCATCCCATGGTTACAAGGTCTAAAACCGACAGCTTAAGACCCAAACTGTATCAGGCCGTGGTACCTACTGTTGCTCCATCTTCCTATACTGAAGCTGCAAAATCTTCAGTTTGGAGGGATGCTATGTCTGCTGAAATTGATGCCTTAATGTTTAATGGCACGTGGGATTTGGTTCCACGGTCATAAGCACCTAACATTATCGGGTGTAAATGGATTTTCCGCATCAAAACTAAGTCCGATGGTTCTATTGACCGTTACAAAGCACGGTTGGTTGCGAAGGGGTTTCATCAACGCCCGAGACTTGATTATATTGAGACTTTTAGTCCTGTTATTAAACCTGCCACTGTTCGCTTGGTTTTATCTATTGCAATCAATCATCATTGGGACATTCGTCAGCTTGATGTTTCCAACGCTTTTCTTCATGGTACGCTTGATGAACCGATTTTTATGGAACAACCACAGGGTTTTGTTGATCCAACAAATTCAGATTATGTATGTGCCTTGAAAAAATCCTTATATGGTCTCAAACAAGCACCCCGTGCTTGGTATTTCTGTCTCTTGAAGGCATTACAAGACATTGGTTTTAATGGTTCTAAGGCAGACAGCTCTTTATTTATCTATTCCTCTAAGTCTGACCTTGCCTATTGTTTGGTGTATGTTGACGATTTAATAATCACAGGTTCCAATTCTTCTCTTCTTCGTCGATTGATTAATCAGCTCGGCTCGAAAATTGCACTTAAAGACCTTAGTGCTCTTCACTATTTTCTAGGGGTTGAGGCAACATTCACCCATGCTGGTCTTCATTTATCTCAGTCCAAGTATATTCAAGATCTTCTTCGTAAGGCCAATATGCATAAGGCCACTGCTGTGGCTACACCAGCTACACCTCAGCTCGCTCTATTTCATGACTGTGGAAATTCATTTGAAAACCCCACATTATATCGACAAATTGTAGGCATGCTGCAGTATCTAGCATTGACTAGACCTGACATCACTATGGCGGTTAATAAAATGTCACAGTTTATGCATTCCCCGTCTGTTTCCCAATGGCAAGCAGTTAAACGCATTCTGCGTTATTTATGTGGAACCATTTCTCATGGCTTATTAATTCGGCCCTCATCTAATGGTAATTTAGTTGCTTATAATGATGCGGACTGGGGTGGCGATCAAATTGATCGTAAAAGCACCACTACTTATGCTGTGTTTCATGGAAGTAATCTGGTTTCGTGGTGCTCCAAAAAGCAAAATACTGTTGCATGTTCAAGTACAGATTTGGAGTATCGAGCTCTTGCAACAGCAGCATCTGAGTTATATTGGATCCATGGTCTTCTTACAGAACTCAAACAGTCAAACTCAGCCACTCCTCGCATTTGGTGTGACAACGTTTCCGCTACTTACTTGGCTGCAAATCCTATGTTTCATTCTCGGTCTAAACATTTTGAACTTGATTTTCACTTCGTTAGGGATCAAGTTAGAAAGAAGCACCTTCACGTCTCTTACATTTCTACAACGGATCAGCTAGTGGAGTTGCTCACTAAGCCTTTGTCTAAGACCAGATTCCTCGATCTCAGGTTCAAACTGAAGGTGGTTCCCTCCTTCAGTTTGCGGGGAGGTGATAAACCCATATCTTGAACGGGTCCAAGTCTTCCTAGACTTCTGCTCATCTGTTGTAGTTTTTGAATTTGTATTTAACAATCTGTTGTATCTCCTCTATTATAGGGATTTATTCCTTGTACCTGTATATTACTCTCACGCATGACAGTAATGATATAAAAAAAATTCCCTTGAATACCTTGGCTCTTTCAATTTCTGCAGAATTCAGTTATTAAAATCCCTCCACGTTAATTGTAACTAGTTGATCACCGAAAAATCGAAAAATAAAATTTTTTATGTTACTTAAATGATAGTTTTTAAGTAATGAATTGAATTTTAAAGATGTTTAAGTTATAAGGCTTATATTTCAGATACCATGGGTGAAAATAAGTTGTAAAATTGATGGTTCTTAAATATCCAAGAATATAACAATTAATAAAATTAAAAAAATAAAAAATAAAGATTAGACCACTGACATAATTGAAATGAAAATTTTATGATTCTCTTTATACATGTATGTATTGTCATTAAAATAAAAAAAATTGAAAACTAGAAAGAAATCAAAAATAACAATTTAAGAGTCTCTCTAAGCTTCTACAAATTTATATAATCATTAGGAAAATCTATAATTTTTGTATCTATATTTTGCTAGAATATACACATTGTCTCTATATTTTTAGAACTATATAATTTTGTCCTTATCTTTTACCTCCGTTATGCTGTAATATCCTTTTATTAATTTTGTATAATTTTCTATCAATAGATTACTATTTTGCCTTCATATTTTATCAAAATTAACTATTTCATCCTTATATTTTGCGGAAATTAACTAATATGTCCATGTATTTAATAGAAAAATTGAAATGACATAAAGATATGACAGTGTGATAGAGGCAAAAGATATAGGAAAAATTACATATTCCTAAAAATATAGGGTAGGGGTAAACAAATGGTCGATTTGGTGCAAATTGAACCGAACCAACTCTAAAAATGCAAACAAACAACAAATCAAATCCAACTGAAATTTTAATTAAACTGACTCAAACCACATGAGTCGGTTGGGCCAGTTTGGATCGATTTTTACCGTGTCGATTCGATTTTAAGCCCAATTGATGAATTTTTATAAAATCGACTTAAACTGAACAACACGTTCAATTCAAACCGAATAAACCGACAAACCTAACCTCCCTTAAATAGCTAACCAAATTGAACCAAAACTGGTTGGTTCGATTCAGTCGATGGTTTTGCACTTCCCTAATGTAGGGACAAAGTTGTGCATTTTAACAAAATACAAGGATAAATTTATAATTTTTCCCAGTCATTATATGGACCACATATTCTTTTCTATTACATCCAAAAGTAGAAAAAAAAAAAGACAAAAATATAATCGTACTCCTATATTTTGTCAAAATTAACTATTTTACCTTTGTATTTTTTAAAATAGACTATCATACCCTCATTTTTTAGTTCCATTACACCAAGTACCCATTCCATCCATTTTTAGCAATTTTAGATGTTAAATTGCCAAGAGATGACATTAATAACCTAACTAAAATACAAAATCAAAAACACCATAATTATGATGAAAATTGGCATATGAAGCGTCTTTTACCTTTCTTGACTATTTTGAAAAGAATTGAAAACCTAAAAAATAATGCAAGAAATTTTCATGAATTTTTTTCCCACTTGAGTCTTGCGTTGCTATAGTGCTTGGAGCAAAAGTGGAGTAAAGAAAATGATATTAGATTTTCGTCAGAGGTAAAACCAAAAATTGCCATTTTTTATAGAAATTAGTTGCATGTTAGGTGAAATGAGATTATTTGATTCAATTTGTGGTTTGAACTTGAAATATGAAATTTTAGGGTTTAACTAAGTGATGCCCTTGTTTTGAAATAACATGATGACAAGGTAAAAATTATACAATTTTCTTGTTATATTCGGAGGCTGGGAGGCTTCATTCCTAAATGTGGAGAGTAAGTAATACTCCTACTTACAATAGGTGAAAGATTGCTATGAGTTCTTCCATAGATATAAGGTTTGAAGGCAATTTACTCATACAATATATGATGTTGATTTGATGTGTATGATTGCATTATATGAATCTTCTCATGAGGTGAATCTTGTTGTAACCAATGGAGATGTTGATCCTATTGCTGTTATAATAAGGATTTTAGGTGAATTTAATAAGGATTCTAATCATGTGGAAAAGATAGTTATGCAGGATAATGTGCTTAATGCTGGTGGTTTAGAGAGGACAATGTAGTTGTTGGGGGAAATGTTTATGCAAAAGAAAATAATGTTCCTAATGATGCTAAAGTTGGGGGGAATATGGCTAATGATGTTGAAATTGGAGAGAATGTGCCTAATAATGTTAAATTGGGGGGAATGGAACTGAGACTAATATGAATCAGTAAAGAAATGTTGATAGGCAAGCCCAGGCTTAGGGGAATAGACAGAGCTATATTTATGGTTCCAATATTTGAGATAATATAGGGCTAGAATCTCCTATGTGTGATATGAATAAGCCTAATGAAAGGAGATGAGCAAGGAGTAGAGGCAAGAGTGGTGGGAGAAGAATCTTCGATTGACAAGAAGAAACAAGATGTTCAAATTATCAACAAACTATAATTCCACATTACAATACCACAACAGAAGAGGCACTTGCTCATAACGATAATGGAAATGCTTCAACAAATGAGGAAAATAGGCCTAGGTCACATAATGTGAGGACTTACAACATGAGGAAAATATCTAACTTGAATACTACATTAACACAACAAGTTTGGCATTAGAGTAGTGATAGATGATGTTATGTTGGGTTCTCTAATCATGATAGTGATGTAATAACTAGGTACCCTCTAATTTTATAATTCCTAAACTTGGGATTGACACATCTACTGGAAATGTAATGTAAGATATTGAGGATGAAACTGATAATATGAATAGAAGGATCAGACAAGATAGTGAAGGACTACATCCAACTTAGAGCACAAGGGCTATTATAATTAGCTAGATGTAAGCAATGCAATCAGCTAGGACATAATAAGAGGACATGCACATTTGCTCCATCAAGCAAGCAGGTATTTTTAATCCACTCCATATTTCATTCAATTTCATTTACTGCATTCTTAATGACATTTATTACATCTAAATTTATTTGCAGACACAAAGACGTGAGGAGGAATGATGGTGCTTCTGGATTAAGAACATAGCAAATAGCAAGGGAAAACATAGTAAGTGGGCAATAGAGACTTCTATATATAGACATCTTGGCATTTTGACATTTAGAAACTTTTTGTTACAATATAAAAAAATGATAGATTGTAAACTTCATAAATATGATTATGTGTATATTTTTGCCATTTTTTTTTTATAGATTATTTATAAGGATTTGTAATCAGAAATCTAGAGAAAATATTATTTTAGATTTCTTATAGCAAATATCATATGCAAATGTTGTTTTTTGTTCAATGACAAGATGATCTTTTAGCTTTAAATTTCTGTGATGTTTTTCTATTTTCAGAAAGCAATTTATATATTCAATTGCACACTTCTCATTTGTAAAAAAAGACACCCACTACATTAATGATAAATTGCAAACACATTAACAGATAACAATCCAAAATGTTAGTCATAACACGCTTACTATTTCTATACCACAATTACTCTACCTACCAGTCATACCTAATAACACTTGCCAATAACTACCATATCAAAGATATAGTAGAAAAAGAATCCAAAAAAAGAAGCTAGTTAACTGACTTGGTAAGCACAAACAAAAACGAGGATGAAATCCATAATAGTACACATCATGCAAAGAGCAACCACAATCTTCATGTACCCTATTATAGTATCCAACCTATCTACCTTACCCTCGCTATGCCTATTTTATCATTCAGATGAATAACAACATCTTTAAGGTCAAGTACATCCTTAAAATGATCTTCCTTTCACTCACTCCACCATCATCGATCTCCATTGAATCTTTAGCCAATCTGGGTCCCTTGTGCTCTCAATGCACGAATCAGTCGGCTTGCACCATCCAAGGAAACTGTCACACTCATTGTTCTGACAAAAGTAATATGACCTATACTTGTTCTTATTAGTCTTAAAAATCATGTCCTAGCTCACATCCTAAATTTGCATATCGAATCAGATATCTACCCTCAATTTCACAATCAGATATCTACCCTCAATATCGAATGAGATGCTCCTCCTTTCAGACCTTGTAAACCCTCACAAATTTCCTGTTTCCAATTTTTTCCCATTTCTTCCTTTTAATTTGGTTAAATACCATATAAAGACATAAGCTAACCTTCTTAGAGATATTTTTGCCAAACATTTAATTTCTCTCTCTTTAAACTGTCCAAATTTAGATTGAGTCATTCTTTAAAAGTTTCATAAATGGACGGAAGAGGTACTTCTTTTTTTTTTTTAAATGTAATTCATTAATAATAATATCAAGAATTACAAATAAACACATTGACTAGACATAGAACTTTACTATTGGTAGCTAATAAAGTTCGCTGATCTTTTAACGAAATAAAAGAATACATATCCTTTTGAATAACGAAACTAAAACTAAAAAATATATATATAATATTAGATCTTTCCGCTTAGAGTTGATATTGACAAAAGACATAAATCTTAATAGCAGCAACCAGTCTATTAATTGATTTGGACGTCAAAATAATAACTCCTCTTGATCTTATATAATTGGATTGCTTTTCCAATTATTTGCAACATATGACGAATACTGATAAGTTTCATCGCTATACGTCAATAACATCAATGAAGGAACAGACTGCAGTACCAAGCTCCATTGATCGAAGATCCACACTTTGAAATCAAGATCTAAAGTCTCCAACTAAATAAAATCAAATATCATAGTTTTATTTAGTAATAAACCCTTACAAAGGGAGATTAATCTTGAAGTTCTTCACTAGCTCAAAGTCTCTTCATAATACTTTGATAATTTCTTCCTTGCTTTAATTCCCCAAACTTGAATTCTTCATTGGTTGCTTCTTTATGGGGTGTTTCTCCTTTAGTTTTTCTATTTGCTTCACTTCCTAGTATTAATGCAATTTTCTCTCTTTTGTTGCTATATTTTAATAAAAATCAAATCCTTCAATTATACATTATTGCACTTAGGGTAGGAAATTAAGTTGGTTTAATGGCTAGGTTTAATAAGGGTGAACAATAAAATTTGGGTATAGGCTTCAAATTGGCTGCAAAGGTCATATTTTAACTTAGATGGCCTAGGCTAAATATGAAGTTTAACAAAGAATGCCTAAATCATCTCTTTATAAATGTAAGCATTTAAAATTTTGCCTCAAAGGGAATTCTAATTTGTTTTAGGAATGCCAATGTTAAATAAATTTTGATTAAAACATACCTATATACCATAAAATTTGCAAAAATCAGTGTTCATCATCTTAAAAATAAATGGTTACATCAAAGAATCATGTTACGTTAAAAATTAAATTAAAGCTCAAACATACTAGACTAGAAAAATAATTAAATTTATCACAAGTTACTAAATTGTGATAATTTTCAAGCTTGCTCACAATTATTCCAACCATATTAAGCTAATAAAAACAAACAAAGAAAATAATTAAAAAAATTTTAAAATTTTAACTAAAATTTTCCTTCCCCCAACTAAATCTAGCACATTATCTCCAATGTGTGCAAAAATAAGATCACTTCCCCAAACTTATCATATATTATCAAAACAAGTTGTAAAAATAAAATAGAGTTGAGAATACATTCCCACCATTGTATTGAAAAATACAATAAAATTCAAGGAAGCGAAGCGCATTAGATCCAAATGCTAAATTTCAAAAGTGAAAAGGAACTAAAGTAACATAAAAAAATAACAAAATAAAAAAAATTAATAGTGAAACAAAAATAAAATAAAATAAAATAAACATAATAATAATAATAATAATAATAATAATAATAATAATAAATAATAGAAAAGAAAAATAGAAACCGAGGATGATTCCCAAAAATGAAAAAAAAAAAAAACTGCAGCATGGCCTGCGGGTGCTATGTAGCACGGGGTTGCTGCCAGTGGTGCTGGGTAGCACACCCTAGGGTGCTAGAGCCTAACTTTGGAACTTTTAATCAGTTTTTGAGCCTCTTTAATCCTTCCATGACCTGCAATATGAGTGTAAAACACCAAACTAAAAGAAAATAATGGTTTAAAGATGCAGAAAAAAATGAAAAATATAAATAAAAATAATTTGCAAAGGAAAAGAAAGAAAATGATGGGTTGCCTCCCATTAGCGTTTTATTTAAAGTCTTTACACTCGACTTTTGAGAAGTTTATCAAATAACGGCTTTCGCCCATAGTATGTATCATGTAATATCACACATTGGTCTTGGTTGAAAATGCCCTCAAGATTGGCTAATTTGAGAAAATTTATGCTCCTCTTATCAACAACATCTTGCTTTGAATGATGAAACTGGGGAAAGAACTGTATTAGATCATGGAGAACATAATTTATTGAAGGTGGTATCATTGGAAAGAAAGGATCTTCCGGTGGTATATGTATAAAAACCATTGATGAGCTCAAATCAATAGCCTCAATTATTTCTTCATCCACTAATATTGCTTGCTGCTTGTCTTCATTTAAACTCTCACCCAATATCACTTCTAGTTGTACCTCACCTTTTTCATGGTCATTAATAATCATATCTGGAAACAAGAAAGTAAGTTTTAATCCGTCTTCAAAGGAGTTGCATTTTTCACATGTAGACTTTACTTCATCTAAAGGTGCAATTTCCCAGGAAGTTTCCTCATAATTCACCTTGCACTCATCATCTTGATATCCATTAGTTGCCATGATTATCAATTCCGCTACTTGTACCTCCAAATTCTTTATTGCCGCTTGTTGGATTTTAAAACTCTCACGAGTTTCATTCATAAATTCCATGTGAAATTTAGTAAGGGCAACAATCAAATTCTCTAAATTCTTTTGCTTTTCTTCTTCATACTCAAAATTTGGAGGGTATCGGTGATTCCAACCTTGCAGTGAAGGATCCCAATGCCAACATAGTCAAAATCTGCCACATCATTTAACATGTAAAATACATCTTCATAATTACTTTCCGAAAGGTGAACACTGGTTGCCGAAAATCCATTATCTACCCAACTTCTTGTTTCTTCATCTAATCCAAAGTAGAATATGTAAGTGAGATATTTATTTGTAAATTTATAATAAGGAAATCTCTTCAACAATTCGTTAAATCTTGCACAAGCGGCATAAAATGGTTCTGAGTATTGTTGAGTAAAACTTGCGACTACTTGTTGATGAAATGTCTCAAAATACTTCGCAAAAAAATAATGAAAATAAAAATCAATAAAACAAAGAAAGAAAAACTATAAATAATAGAAACAAGTATTTGAATTACTAAAAAATTGCCTAAATTAATAATAGGGTAATTAGTATTGATATTGGTAACTTCAATCCCCTGCAACGGCGCCAAAAACTTGACAATGATTTTTCGCAAGTGTACGTAATCGCAACAAGGAAATAGAATGAGAAGAGTATCATTTCCATAGGGATTGTATACCAAGTACGAAAATTATGTTAACCTACTATTATTTAAACGGTAATAAGAAGATTTATTTTAAGAAATTAAATTAAACAAATAAAAGAGAACAAAAAGAAATCAAGCAAGAATATTTGATGAAAAGAAATCAAATATTTAAAGCTACTAGGGATTTTGATTTCACTAAGATTTAAACGGCAATACTCAAGCTATCACACTCTATCATTAACTTTGTAATGCCCCTCGCCCTGGCCAACTTGATGTCTTCCATAACAACCCATAATTCTATATTAGGAACTGAACAAGAACCCAAACTTGTCATAAATCAAATATTTAAAGCTACTAGGGATTTTGATTTCACTAAGATTTAAATGACAATACTTAAGCTATCACACTCTATCATTAACTTTGTAATGCCCCTCGCCCTGGCCAACTTGATGTCTTCCATAACAACCCATAATTCTATATTAGGATCTGAATAAGAACCCAAACTTGCCATAAAATCACCCAGCCACTTCCGTATGTGGTCTCATAGGAGACTTCCTCCATAAGCCTGTTTTGCTGCTATCAAACCATCTGTATTCAACTTGACTCATTGAGGATTAGGAGGCTTCTAAGAAATCGTAACCTACCCTGTGCTATAGAGAGGCCCCACTTGTAACACCCACCGCCCAGTCCCGAGAGACCCGACGATAGATGCCACATTCGGTGCCGGATACACCGTCCTAACTTAACATATAAATCGTAAAATTAGATTATGAATTAAAAGTAATTAAGTATTCACAAGTTTAGTGAATAATTTTTTTATAATCATTCATTTTTTTTTTCAATATAGATTGCGAAAAATCCTAGAGAAAAACTGTAAGAATTTCTCTTTAAAAACTGAGCTCGCTAAACATGTGAATACAAAACACTCCCAATTTAAACTCTAAACTCCCAACATCTCCAAATAATCATCATAATACAACAACACTACTATATCTTCCTAACTATATAAATTCTCAATGGCATTTTAATATTCATCAATTAATTGCATTCATTATATATATCAAGTCTTAATAAACTAATCATACCAACTATCTTGAAATATTTTATATTCAATCATTTAATAAATTGTATACTTATCTCCAAATATGTACACCAATATAATTGATAATTACATGCTTAAGTTATAATTCAAATAACATAATGTCTGAAAATATAATAATTATACATGCCATAATTCTTAATTACATAAATCTCAATCTACCACTACCACAATAGTCTCTTCTGCTCTGATGCTGCTCCTCTAGTCTTCAAGCAACAACCACGGTCTTTAACTTGCGCGTGATAAAATCAACGCGGTGAGTATAAAACTCAGTGGTGCTCATAATTCACATACTTACTAAAGTTGCGATGGCAAATTACTTAAAATACAAATTTCATAAAATTATTTACATTTATAGCAAAAGAAATATCAAATAAACTTATAATTAATAACATAAATAATTTAATTCTTCCAAATCATAAATTCATTACTTGAAAATTTATTATACCAATACACATACTATTTATTTTAAAACCATGTATCGAAATATCATGCTTTGAAAATTCATTTGATAACGTAATTATTAATTTCTAAAGTAAGGTTTACTAAAATATTGTAATCTCATTCGTTTAATTGCCTTATAAATATTTTCCAAGGGCTTGCATATACTTAGGAGAAAGAGAAGCAGATAGGTTTCCATAGCTTATTCATATTGGCCTTAGGTCGCCAACTTATTCATAATGGCCTTAGGTCGCCAACTTATTCATAATGGCCTTAGGTCGCCATCATCTTACATAATAAAATCAAATCATGCATTAGATTCACACCAAGTATATTAGAGCCCAAAATCCTTGTTTTAATTCTTAATTTATAACATTTTTTATAAAACTTGTCTTATTCCTTAGTCGACATGAAATCATAAAGGAATCTTACTTTAGAACTTAAGTAACTCATAAAAACCTCATACTTAAATATAATTACTTAACATAGGAAATGTCTCATAAATTCATTTTCTTTTAAAACTTTCTTAAAGTCATAATGAAATTTATCATAAGTAATTTCTTATCATATAAAATCATACTTTACTTATTTAAAATTCAAAGCACATACACTTTAAGTACCCATTTTTCATAAACTTCAAACATATGAAAGTTATCAAAATAATCATAATTATGTCATATATATAGCATATCATAAAAAGAAATTAAGTAAGCCTAACCACCCTAGGGTGGTTCGGCCTCTTAATGAAAACCAAGGGGAGGAATTTCCTCCTTCAATCAAGCATGTTAAGATAACTCTTATGCATCCAAGTATCCATGTAAACCCTCATCATGCATTATCTAAATCAATTCTACACTTTTCTCCAAAATTTCCAACAATTTATTCATGGGAAGAATTAGTAAACATAACATATGTACAATATAACTTTAGTATCCATTTAAACATATCCATAACAACACTTTTCAAACTTATGTCTTATTTTAGTCAAATAAATCCTAAAACATACAAATAATCAAGAGAACTTCATCACACATGATTCATACATACATATATCCAAATAAACCTGTGATTCAAGGCATAGAAAATTTACAGCATTAAAATAACCTTGAGCTTTGCCGTGTTTTTAAGACGTAACTTGAGTTATAGGTCTCCAAATTGAGTGAAATTAAATTCATTAGAAAGCTAAGACAAAATGATACAAATATTATGAAGGGACCACATTCTAGATCAATCTGTAAGATAGTAAATAAAAGCTAGGAACACAGACCAACAGTCTAGACTTGATTCAGCAAAACCAAGTCCAATGTTTATCAAATTCCTACTTATCTAAACACTCAAATTAATCCAATCCAAAACCAGAGAAGTCTTAAGATATGGAAAAAAAAACTTTTTTTATGAAGAACTTAGAACATAATCTTACCATTATAGTGGTCAAAATGGGCACTCAATTCAGAGATGCATGTGGTCTAGCATAACAATGTCAATTTGGGTGTTTCAGCTATAAGTTGAGCTATATGTATCCAAATTGGACACAAGAGGATGGGTTGGAAAGCTAAGAAATAGACCTACAACTTTCATAAAGGGCTCAGACACAGATGGAAAACAAAAAGGATAAAAAAAATAGTCCTTAATCACACCCAATAACACATTTTTCCAATTTCAGCTTACTTTAATCATGAAAAAGAACATGAAAGACAAAAGATACAAGGTAGAGATTTCTACCACATACTAAATACTCATCAAACATCACCCAAGAGCATGTTTATACAACCAAAGTTCAACAATTCAATCATTTCATACAAAATCCCCGAATATACACATAATAACATAAATTTACAAAATCAATAACTGAAGTAAGGTAAGTGTGTTTATGAACACTAACCTTAAACACAAGCTCTAACAAGCTTAAATAAAATGCTTTAAGCCTTGGCTTGCCCTTCTCTTTGGTACAAGGTTCTCCACCCTTTGGCTTAAGTAGTAACTCTCCAAATTACTTGAAATTATTCACCAAAAATCTCTTCTCAAGCTTCAATCTCTAGGATTAATTACTTAAATCAAGTTGGGTGGGTTAATTTTGGTGGATTTATCAAGTAATAAGTGAAGAAAAATAAAGAACAGAGGAAGAAGAAGTTGGCGTTGAAGAGAAGAAGAAGAAGAGAAAAATGGTTGCTCAAATAATTGGGGTTGACTTTTATAAAGCAATTAAGGGTGTTTTGATCTTTTCCCAAAATTGGGTGGCTAAGATTAAGTCAATAGTAATCTCATCTAATAGCTAAAAATATTTTCCAATTAAATTCCTTCAAAATATTATTTTTCTCCACAAAATTCTCAAATTTAATCCATAAAATAATTCCTCAAATTTCCTTAATTAATATAACACCATAATTCACTATTCACTAATTATCTAAATTCTCCAAAATATTCATTACTTACTTTCTACCCCATAAAAACCATGCATACATGCTCCAAAAATATTAAAGAAAATATAAAACATATATTGTAATTTTTACCAAAATAATACTGACTCCCGGACTGGTGGTACTATTCACAGACCGGTAAAACTACTATTTCAAACACAGAAAAATTAGGGCGTTGCACTACTGCACTGGCAACTTGCTCATTCGCAGCCATAATCTCCTTAGCCATAAGCAAAACATCTGATGACAGGCTTTGCATGGTAATATGCTTTTCCCAGAACACTCATTTGTTGCATTTGTCCAAAATTTTCCACACTAATACTAAACACAACAACCCGTTCAACCCTAGAAGAATAAAGATCATGGTTAGAGAGATTCAGCATGAGCCAGTCAAAAATACTATCTTGGATATTAAAGAAGAAGCTAGGATTTTGAACACCAATATCCACCAAAATTATCGTACATAGGTGCAGTCCTTTGGGATGTGAAAGAGTGATTCATGCAAAACCATGCAAATAGAGCAAGTTGGGGTACTATACAGATGACGTCGAGACCTCTCACTATTAGTCAAAATCTTCTAATGGAGAACCAGCCATAAGAAAACGCGAATGCGGGGGCCTTTCCAAGTCCAAATTTGCTGGCATAACTTCGATAGATCAGAACTGGGAGGAGCATCTAACCAGTTATACGCTCTTAATGGAGAAGGCTTCTGAACTAGTAAATCTCCAACACATTTTATCCCTATCCCTAGTTGAAGAAGGAGGAATAATGGCGCTATACAGTTCAAATCGAGACTGGAAGAAGTGCGTAGAATCTGGCCCAATTCCGAACTCCATTGTCATTGACATAGTCAGCCACAACTTTGTTACTCATAGTGGCAGGAATATCAGTGAGAGCAACAGTTTCCATAATCACGTTATACATGACCCAAAAGGTCTTTCCATAACCTCGTTGACCTACCATTGCTAATAGAAACCATGTACAACCAACAAGTTTGTCCCATGTCTTAGCAACCCCTCTCCATAGCAGAAAACAATTATTAATGGAAGGCAGATCCAGATAAGGATCAAGCAGAATCTTGTATTTACTCTTAAGAATGTTTAACCATAGGGAAGACAATCCCGTATGAATCTGCCACCTAATTTTCATATGAAAAGCCTTATTAAGAAGCTTCAGGTCCCGCAAGCTAAGACCTCCACTAACTTTCGGCTGAATAACGTCACTTTAAGAAACAATAGGTATTTTATGACTCGTTTGAGTAGAACCCCATATAAAACTCCGACAAATCTCATCAATCTCATTATAAATACGATAAGGGAGCCTAGACATCTGCATGACATAAGTGGGCATCACTGAGAGGACAGAGCTTGTGAGAGCTATTCTACTTACAAGCGAAAGACGAGACGCATTCCATTCCAATAATCGCCTGTAGGCATTATCCACAATATAAGAAAAAGAGGCAATGGAGTTCCTTCCGCAGAGTAATGGAACTCCCAAGTATTTTTCCAGATCGTTGGTTATCTTGAACCCTAAACTTCTACTTAGTTGGCCCTTCAAACCGCTTGGAACATTGGTAGAGAAAAACATTTGAGACTTGTTGGCATTAACTTTCTGTCCTAAGCAACTACAAAACTCATCCAAAACCCCCTCAATCAACAGAATTTGATCCAATGAGGCTTTCGTAAGTAGAATGAGATCATCAGTAAAGAACAGATGAGAGAGCAGCGACCCTCCCCTCGAAAGAAAAATAGGCTTCCACTCCCTATGATCCAATGTACGAGAAATAGCATGAGACAGACACTCTAAACAAAGAACAAACAGGTAAGGGCTTAGAGGATCTCTTTGTCAAAACCCATGGGTGGCAGTAAAACACTCCGAGGTACCCCCATTCCAAGTAATCTGCATATTATAAGAGGAGACACTAAGCATAACAGTAGAAATAAAATGTTGTGGAATATTAATTTCAGATAAAGTCTCAACAAGAAAATCCCAACGGATATGGTCATAAGCCTTATCTATTTCCACTTTAATAGTCATTAATTTTTTACGGCTTCGATGAGACTAAACGATATGTAGAACTTTTTGGAAAATAATAATATTGTCTATGATATAATGTCCAAGCACAAAACTCATCTGGGTCGGACTAATAATTTGAGGCAGGATAACTTTCAATCTATTAGTTAAGAACATTGTTGAGATCTTGAAGAGAACATTACACAGGCTTATGGGCCGAAATTATAAGATAGCAACTGGATTTTCTACTTTTGGGATGAGAACCAAGAGTTAAAATGAGACCCCATGTCATGACCAGACAAGAAATTTCTAATAGCTTTAAACACAAACTTCCTAAAAACCTGCTATTGATGCTGGAAAAAACCCACATGAAAACCATCCAATCTAGGAGCCTTCCAAGGCTTCATATCAAATAGGGCCTGTCTAACTTCAGAAACAGATACAAGATTAGCTAATGACTTAAAGTGAGTAGGATTAAAACGTGGAAAAGAACCTTGTAATGGAAAGGTCGGATGATAGGATCCTTCCTCCACACATGTTAGAGAAATAATCCAAAGCCATATTAGGAAGCTACTCCTGGTCATCAATAAGAGTGCCTTCCTGATTTTTGAGTGCACAGATAACATTCCTTTCCTGCATTGGAGAGCCCTTAAATGGAGAAAATTAGTGTTCTTATCCCCACTATTAATCCATTTCGCCCTAGATTTTTAATACCAAACAAGTTCTTCTTGGCAAAGTACAACCTCTAGATCTTTCTTCAACTGCCCTTCCAGACGAGTAAGAAAAGGATTATAGCTTGTCTTCAAAGCTCGTTGAATGCCATCCAAACGAGCCAAAAGAATCTTCTTTTGTCTAAAAACATTACCAAACACCTCTATGTTCCAATTATGAACCTTAATAGTAAAGCAACTAAATTAGTTGACATAGAAAGGTTCTGGTTCGAGGCCGACGCTACGGTTGCCTGGGGGTTAGCTCCCAAAAATTGAACCAACTGTTTTATGATCCGAACTGATTCGAGGAAGGTGTTTGACCATGTAACTAGGAAACTTCAGATACCAAACATCATTGCATAAGGCTTTGTCAAGTCTTTGTGATAATATACCTCGTTTCCAAGTGAATTGAGATCCACTAAAGCCCATGTAATGAGGTCTGAGTCCAAAAACCATTGTGAGAAAGCCAAATCCACAGCAAAATGATTCCTGGATCCTCTAAACCTCTTCTTCGTCAACTTTATAGTGTTAAAGTCACATATCAATAACCAAGGATTATTCGTACCATTTGCCAAGGTGAGGAGGTCCTCCTATAGAGATCTCTGACGGACAGGCTATGGACTAGCATAGATGATAGAGACCTCCATGAGGATCTTACCTGAATCTTCAATTCCAACATGCACCCACTGTGTATTATTGGCCAAGATTTGCACATCCCACTTTTTATTCCTAAGAATCCAAATTCCCCCAGAAAACCCAGTAGCTTTAACATGATAAGAACAAGTAAACCCCAACTTTTTAATCATAAAATCCACTCTGGCACCAGTAATATGATCTAACAGGAAAAGCAATCAGGCTTGTATGCCTTCAAAAATAACTTAAGAGTCCAAATAAAGGAGGAGCTCCCTGCTCCTTGACAATTCCACCGAAATTAACGACATGAGAAAATTACAAAAGAGAGGAAAACAGTAGACCCTTAACACATAAACCTCCATTCTCTTAATCATGGAGATAGGGGGTCTCTAGCCTCTTTCTTAAACAATTTATCCTCGTCAATAGAATCCTCTTAATCAGATTCTCCCTCATAAATCTCAACGTCATCTTGATAGCTCTCTTTCTTTGGTAAAATTCTCTCCTTGAACACTTGGAGAGGAGGTAACCATCGGAATAATAGGCATTTCTCCTAGATCAGGTGGATGCTGGGCAAGGTCAATAGGTCTGTTATCAGAAATTGGGTTGCAATTTCGGCCTGCATCTAAAGTCATGGGCTCATTAATAGGTTGGGAATCAATAATGCGAATCAAGGTGTTGTTAAACGGGTCTAAAGTGGTGTCTAGTATGCTAGTAGAGGCCTTGTTACGGAACTTTGAGGTGAAATCAAAGAAGTCATCCAAAGTGGACTTCTTGGGCTTTTATATGGGCTTAGACCCCACTTTAAGAGGGAATACAACCTTTTGGTTCTTAGCTAGGCCCGTTCTAGCATTGGTAGACTTTCCTTTAGGGTTTCCACATGAAGCTCTTGCATGATCTCGGTTAGAGATCATGCACACGTCGACTTCTTCTGAAGAAACCAGATTCTCACTAGGCATATTATTACCGTCAGTTTATGATAAAATTTTAGCAAAAGGATAATCAAGAACCTGAGTCTTAAAAATTTAAATTAATTTTCGCATTTGAAAAAGATATAGAAAACTAGTCGCAAACCATTTTGCTTCTCCAAAATATGCCAGTAGGTCAAATGAATCTAAATTATATATAGAAAAATTCAAATCGCGAATACTTTCTAATTATTTTAGGTAGGGCAAAGGTGAATAAAATTTTTTGGTCAATACAAATCCAAGTCCATGGAAACCTAATTATGGGTTTTACGATATTACCATAAACTTTAGTTTTCATAAAGATTACGCAAAATAATGTTTTGACTATGTCATATATAGCTTTTGAATTTTAATTTGGATATATAATTAATAGATTTTATAGTTATATCCATATTTGGGCAAATCCGATGAGAAAATAAATGGAAGGAAATATATTTTTTTTTGCATCTTATTTAAATAGAATGAAATGTGATGAATGCCAAATCCAAAAGCAAGCAATCAATGTGGTTTTCTTTCTGCAATGAAAAAATGGTAAGATATTAAGATAAAGAAAAGAAAATATTAGAGACTAGATTCGCATTCTTAAAACGTATAAAAACATCAACAAAAACCAATAATTAACTAAATTCATATTCTTAAAACGTCTAAAAACGTTAATAAAAAACGGTAATTAACTAACTTTAAACGTAAATGAATACAATCTATTTTTTGTTTTGCTTTCACATATGGTAAGGAATGTTCATAAAGTTGGATCGGATCAATTGGTTCAGATTAAATCAAATTGAAGAAAGGTAAATTAAATAAATTAAATTTTATATAAATATCAAGTCAAACCAAATTGTATATAGAATCAAACTAAATTGTATTGGATCGATTCAGTTTAATTTTAATTTTGACTTAATTTTAGAATTAAATCATTTTAATTTTTAGGATTTTATATTTTTCGGTTTTATATAATAAAATCAAACTGATATAAAAAATTTAGATTTTTCTTATAAAAAAATCAAAATTGATTACTGCTCAATCCTAACCGTATTGTTCAATCTTTTAAAACCCTAACAATAGTGAACAATTGGCCTTAACCATATTACTCAATCCTAGATATTCTTATGTCAACTTATTATCCATGGAGACTAAAGTTCATATGGAGTGATTTTAAATAATGCACTCTCTTGCATAATTGATCCAATAATTTATAAAAAAAAATTTCTCTTTAGGCAACTATTAGAAAATTTTCAAAAAAAAAATATTATTTATAAAAAAATTCCATTTCCCAAGTGATGTGTTGAAATTTTTGTTTTATATTTTTTTCACTCAACTTATATATTTATCATATCATATCATATACCATAGTTACAAATTAATTACTTCCCTAACTAGTATTTTAATTTGTCTTAACAGTTGTTTTAAGAAACAAAATACTAAGGACTATTTCACAATATTATTTGTTTTAATAGTTGTCAATTTTTATAATAGCTGTTAATTCTTTTACTAAGTATTAGCTAAATGGTAGAGAATATCATTATTTATTTTAATAGTCTACTTTTATTGTTGAAACATTTTTATGTTTGCTTGTGATTTGTTCTTTTTGACGGTTTGAAATGCAAGATGAATTGTCTGATTACTTTTGGTTGGAAACTTTGGATAATAATATCAATGGAGCCCCTCCATGTCTTAAATGTGATAAGTTTTCTAAAAAAAAAAAATTTGGACAATATTACAAAAAGTTTCTTAGTTGTCATATTTGAAAAAGATTAATTTTTATAAACAAGATAAATCTATTTTACTAACATTATCTCTAGATAAAAATTTTCAATTATTTATACGTGTATTTTTTTAAATTTTATTGAAATATCGTTATGTATAGACATTATATTCTTTATTAATAAATTGTTAAGTTTTTTTAAATAAGCACTTTAAATATTATTTTTAAAATTATTATTAAAGTCAATTATTGAAAATTCTTGCAAAAGATAAATTAAAAATAGGTTCGTATAATATTATTTAAGGAAAAAAAAGGTTGTGGTATAAAGGAAAAATTACTCTCTTTATTTTTCACTTCATTTTGTTTTCTCTTCGGAGAAGTGTGATGGTAATTTTCCTTTTTCCCTGTCACTAGACACCAAATTCAACATAAGAAGATGATAATAATAATTATGATATTGACTAATGACAATTGTAAAATTATAGTTTATAAATATAACTTGCAATGTCATTACATTTTCTAAAAATTTGATTAAATATTTTTATATGTCGAGGGAGTTAAAAATTTGATCATATACGGTGAAATTTGTAGTATCACGATTCAGAAATGAGCTTAGAGTTATAGCATATTTTGGAAAAATTAAATTATTCAATCGAGTCGAGTCGGTTAATTCAAATTCATTTTGATATTTTACATATCAATTTATTTCAATTTTAATTGAGAAAACTTAATTTTTTTTTATTCAATTTGATTTTTATTAAATCCTAAAAATAAATTGAAATCCTTCAAAACACTATTAAATCAAATTGAATCGAATCAAGTTTGATTCGGTTTGATTCTTCCATTGGAGTTTTTTGTCTTCGAATCACATTTTAATAAATTTCGATTTTATTCGATTTATATTGAATTTTAATTGGATTTGCAACCCAAGTTAAGGCAATGAAATGATAATGATTTTAGATTTGGAGTACTATAAATATTTTGCCCAGACAGAGTTGAGGGAGCATCAATTGGGTTTTTGGTTACCTTGTGTCCAAAAAGAAGCAAAGAAATCCGAGAAATGTTTTAATGGCTCTCACACTTTCCTTCTTTCTCTTTTTCTTGGGAGTCAAATAAATAAAGAAAGAAAGTCACAACTGAAAAAGACTGCTACTACCCCTTCCCTTTCCCTCTCTCTCTTCCTCTGTTCCCTAATAGCCTCTCGTTCTTCCTCTAAATCTACCTCTCTATTCTTGGATTCACCTTCGTATCTTACACTGTAAGTATCAAATCTAACCTTCTACAAGTCTATTTTTCCTTATTTTTGTATCAGCAGGAAGAATAGAACGGAACAAAAAACCCTAGGATATGGTTTCTTTTGTATATTTCCGTGAATATTTACTTCGAATTTTTGACTGGATTTCTTTAGAGGGGCTCTTTAAAATCTCATGGGTTAAATCGTTGATTTAGTGTGTTAATTGTTTGTACTAATGCCTTTTTTTTAAAAAAAAAATTTTGATGATGAAATGCTTGATTTCCTTCTATTTTTGGCTTGCAGTGACACTCTGTAGGGTTGAACACAGCTTGATCTGGTTTGGACTTTCATTCTTAATTTGTAGTTAACTTGTTCATGGTTTATTCTCCAAATTCAAGCACAAATAGAACTGTAAGACTTTGAAGATTTCTGGGTCTGGCTCAAACATTACGTATTTTTAAACTTTTTCAAGTGGACTGGGCATGGTGGGTCAAGAGGATGGGAATCCTCTGGTTCCGCGCCAGCTTCCTTCTGCTGCTGGGAACCGCAAAATGTTCTGGCGCTCTGCGTCTTGGTCTTCTTCTAGGACTGCCCTTCAAAACCCTGAAGCTGAAGAGAAAGACTGTGTCATAGATCCAAATAGTAATGATATCGGAAATGGTCACAATGGGCAAAATCGTAGGTACCCTGCTCCCTTAACCCCACGGTCCCAACAAAACTGTAAAGCGCGGTCATGCTTGCCGCCTCTGCAGCCGTTGGCTATTTCTCGCAGAAGTTTAGATGAGTGGCCAAAAGCAGGTTCCGATGATTTGGGCGAGTGGCCTCAGCCGATCACCCCTGGTGGGAACAAGAGTGGTGAGAGATTGAAGCTTGATTTATCTTCAATCCAAAGAAATCCGGATAGGAATTCTGGGTCAGTGAAGAGAGATAGGATTGCTTTTTTTGATAAAGAATGCTCAAAAGTAGCGGAACATGTGTATCTTGGTGGGGATGCTGTTGCAAAGGATAGGGAGATTTTGAAACAGAATGGAATTACCCATGTGCTGAATTGCGTGGGTTTTGTCTGTCCCGAGTATTTCAAGGCTGATTTTATGTATAGGACCTTGTGGTTGCAGGATAGTCCCTCAGAGGATATTACAAGTATTCTTTATGATGTTTTTGATTATTTTGAGGATGTTAGGGAACAGGGTGGAAGGGTTTTTGTTCATTGTTGTCAAGGGGTTTCGCGGTCCACCTCATTGGTGATAGCATATCTTATGTGGAGAGAAGGTCAGAGTTTTGACGATGCCTTTCAATATGTGAAAGCAGCAAGAGGTATTGCTGACCCCAACATGGGTTTTGCTTGCCAGTTATTACAGTGCCAGAAGAGGGTCCATGCATTCCCTCTTAGCCCTAGTTCGTTGTTGAGGATGTATAGAATTGCCCCACACTCACCATATGATCCCTTACATCTTGTCCCCAGAATGTTGAATGATCCTTCACCGTCTGCTTTGGATTCTAGAGGTGCCTTCATTGTTCATATTCCTTCTGCAATATATATCTGGATTGGTAAATATTGTGAGGCTATTATGGAAAGGGATGCTAGAGGGGCTGTATGTCAGATTGTTCGTTACGAGAGAGCTCAAGGGCCAATAATTGTAATGAAAGAAGGGGAGGAGCCAGCTTATTTTTGGGATGCTTTTTCAAATTATCTACCTTTAATGGATAAATCTCGGAATGGGGTGGATGCTGGGGAACCAGCTGTTAAAATTTGCCCTGGTGAGAGAAAACTGGAGGCTTATAATGTTGATTTTGAGATTTTCCAAAAAGCTATTAAGGGAGGATTTGTGCCTCCTTTTGCATCATCAGAGAATGAACATGAAACCCACCTTCCAGCTAGAGAAAGCAGTTGGAGTGTGCTAAGGCGGAAATTTGCCCCGAGTGACATGAAGGAATTTGTCTCAGCACCGAAGATATTTCTGTCCAGAGTCTATTCAGATTCTATGATGATTGTGCACTCCTCATCACCGTCATCTTCGTCGTTGTCATCATCTTCATCTTCTTCACCTCCTTATCTCTCTCCAGATTCCATTTCTTCTGATTCTAGTACTAGCTCAAAGTATTCCTCAGAATCTTCCCTAGATTCTCCTTCAGCAGCTTCATGTTCTGTCCTTGTATCTTCAACATTATCTAACTTCTCTAATTTGTCACTTCTTTCGTCTAAGGCTTCTTCTAAACCATCATCTAACACTCCTGAATTTCATGCTGTCAGTAGCATCAATAGCATGTCAAATCATTGTTCTCAAGTGACTTCCTCACCATCTAAAAAATCTTCACCTTCACTTGCAGAACGCAGAGGTAGCTTGTCAAAGTCTTTGAAGCTGCCAGTGATGACTGATAAGGGGGTGACTAAAATTCCTCCGAGTTCACTTGACTGCCAGAAAGATGGTGCTAGGATAAACGAGAATAATTTCTCTTGGTGTAATTCAAATAGTATAGAAATTGTTTTAGAGTCCAAGAATGATTCTAAAGGAGATGAAGATTCAAGGCAACAACGCAAGTTGAATATATCTCTAGATAGAGTAGCTGGTGCTGACTTGTGTCGCGAAGAAACTGCCATTGTAAATGATTATGATTGCTCAGATAGAAATTCTCCTTTGGAAGAAGGCTTGGGGTGTTCTATTACAAATGGGAAGGAGGAAAGTGTTTCATCTTGTTGTAATCGAATGCAACCATTGGTATTCAATTGGCCCAGTTTGGAAAGAATCACAACTTTTGGTACCAGTGGCTTGGATTCTAAGGCTGCATTTGCAATTTTAGCGCCAACTAAAGATTTAGGCAGAGATGAGAGTAGGGTTCTATATTTTTGGTTGGGAAGGTCTTTCCCATTTGATGAGAACCTGATTCAGTTAGATTGCTGCAAAGGATTGATGGATGTGAAACATACTGACTGGAATCAAGTAGGTTGTCATGTTCTAACTCAAATGGGTCTTCCAAAGGATATCCCCGTTAAGGTATGTTCTTACACTCTAAAATCTGTATTCTTACTTGTTATTTCATTTCTTTCCTTTAGTATACTTATTCAAATTTTGATTTATCTAAACATTAAGTTGGCAATTAATGAATAGAAGCGTAAAAGTCTTGTTCGGTTGTAATATGGGAAGCCATAAAGTAACCTATTCCCTTGTCTGGGGGAAATTATATCTGTATTCTAATTTTCCTTCTAAATGTTTTAACTAATACCAATAAAACCTGCATGAAATGTAATAGTATTCGGTTAAATAATGAGTAATTCATTTAAATACCGACCTTTGCGAGTTGTAATAATTATATCCCCATTTTGACCTTAACCCCCAAGACACCCCAATTTTAAACAATTGTTATAAATTCTACCCCCGAATTAAAATTAGAGCTTTGGAAAACAATAAAAAATAGAACAGTGGGACCCATGCCTGACCCTTAGTTAACTCTAACCCAGCTGAAATTGAGTGAAACGGTTTGTTTCACTGTTGTTTTGTTTCAATGAATTTTAGCTTCTCTTTCCCCTCTCACCAACGAGTATCATCTCTTTATTTGCTCTAAACTGCTCTCTCCTTAATCATCTAAGATTAAGATTAAAACAAGAACCAACAAATACAAATCTATTTTATTAGAATGGAAAGAAATATACATTTGAGGATTTGAATTGTACCTGAACTAATTAATGAAACAAAACCCAGATAATAAAATTGTGAAATTTTCAATTCCTCAAAATGAAACTTAGAAAAGAGAAAGCAAAAAGCAAAAAGGGATCGTCTTTGTTAGTTGTTAAGAGAAAAAGTAATCTCTTTGTTAAGAGTGCACAAACTGTAAAACGGCTAAAAGAAAAAATAACCCCAGAAAGTTAAAAAAAAAAAAAAAAAAAAAAAAAAAAAAAAAAAAAAAAAAAAGAAAGAAACAAAAGTAAAATAAAAATCAAGGAAAGGAAATTTATTTATTAATTATTAATGAAAATTAATCACTTGGAAATCTCTTTCCATAAAGACCCTTCATACTGAAATCTCAAAACATATCAGACCTTATTTTTAAAAGAGCTAAAATTTCTTGTCTAGGCTACCAATTATCATCAAAGTTCCGGTCACCTCCAATTTCTTTTTAATGGGTTTAATAAGGAAAGGAGAGAGAGAGTGATCGAGAGTTGTAGAGTTCACTATAGAAATGTGATACAAGAAGGATTAACATAAAGAGTGAAGAAAAAGGGAAATAAAATTTAAATAGAAGTCTCTATTTGTTCACCATGGGTCTGCAATCTCTCCTTGTCCTGAGATGGTGTTCGTGGGTCAGTCCTGGTATTCTTCTTTGCACGCGAGATTGAGAAATTAGGTTAAGAGTATTATGGATCGGGTTTTGTTCATTGCCAAGGCTCCTGATTGGGTTTTATGAACACAAGCAGAAACGCTGCTTTTTGGTTTGCCAACTTGGGTTAGTTTAACTCTTGAGTCAGTCGTAGGACCCACATCACTATTATTAAATTCATTTTTAAACCTTGATTTTAGATTTAGGGTGGAATTATAACAAATGTTTGAAAGTGGGGTGTCCCGGGGGTTAAGGTCAAAATTGGGTATGATTATTACAACTCGCAAAGGTCAGGGTATTTTAAATGAATTGCTCTTAAATAATAGAGAATAGTTACAACTAAATAGGGGTTGATAAGTTGATTAGAAACCATTTTTGAAATTTATCTTTAATTACGGCAAGAACTTGTGCTGAAATCTTTAGTTATTCACCAGTTAGTATTCCTTTATTTACCTTATGGTTAATTTGTACTGGGCTGTTGTGCTGGGAAGAGTTGGATCTGCATGAACTGGTTTTCCACTTTACCTTGTATCCGATTCACTGGTCACCTTAGGCAACATGGATGTTCTTGAATGGCTTAGCTTGCAGTTGTTATAGGATATCTGAATTTAAGGAAGGTAGGAGTAGGAGTTTGATTACTTACCAGTTCTGTTTTCTAACCATCTATAAATCTATATGCTTGTTTTCTAACCATCTATGCTTGCTTGGTTGTTGGAGTAGTTATCTTCACATATATAAGAGTGTGTGTGTGTGTGTGTGTGAGTGTGTGTGTGAGAGAGAGAGAGAGAGAGAGCACCTTGTTCAGAATCAACTTAATCCCTTTTTCGTTCCTACCAATTTAAAGGATGAATATTGTTGGACAGAATGGTTTTAATTACCCTGTATCTCACATCTGTTATGTCCCATACGTGTCAGACCTACTAGTGTTGGAGTACATGCTCTTTTCCTCGGTAACAATCTTTACATAGAGGACATTTTAAAAGTGAGTTACAACTTTTAGCAATGACCATGCAAAGGTGCTTCATTGGCTTTACATGAGTTTGGCAGTTAGCTTTGACTTCAATTTAGAGCAATTTATGCATTGTAATCAGTTGAGAAAGTGAGTGCTTGGTTTCTTTGTGAAATACTCCATATAGCTGGTCTTGCTGAAGCTGCAGGAAAATAACTGAACAGTTGATGTAATTGAAAATAAAGGATTTTCTCCTCCTGATGCACAATTCTTTCAACCCACATATATCCATGTTAACCCCATGTCATGGCAAAGGAAGATCAATGTTGAGTCGCTGATCTAAGTTGAATAGACTGAGGTCCAAAGGTCCAAATATGTGAACATTTAATGCATCAAACAGATAAGGGTATTATGCAAGTGCACTGAACAGGTTCACTGTCATTGTGTGTTCCTAATTCTATCACTACTGCATGCTCAGGAGTCTTCTCATGGTTTTAATATCTTATCACTATTCGCAAAAATAAATAACTAAATAAATAAATGCCTATTTAGAGGAGAATTTTTGTTTTAAAAAAGGGAGTGAAAGATTGTGTTGATCCACGAGCCAAGAACTCATACATTTGGAGGATGCTTAGACAGGAAGCTTAAATGGATCGGCAGAGAATGCTTTTAAACTTGAGTAGTATGGATAAAAAAAGCTTAAAAAGTAGTTATCTTGCTGAATTTTGATTTTCGCCTCTTGGTTTTGTTGCAGTTAATTGTCTCCCTTATTGTTACTCTCTTTCATGTTTATTGATTTCCTATTAATATTGGACCAATACTGGGATTTGTTGTTCAATCACCAGTTTTACTTGCCTTTTATTTGATATCTTTTTCCTCTTGTTTGGCTACTATCTTTGGCACTCTTATAACATTCTCATTCAAGGACATGTGATATCAAAGTTGCTTGTGCAATATATGTGTCAATCTAAAGCAGAACTGCGTGGTGATAAATTATGTATTCTTGAATGCTGATTATGACAGATTATCAGAGAAGATGAAGAACCAGTGGAATTTCTTGCATTGTTGAACTCGTTATAGCATCACTGTGATCTAGGAGGATCCTTTCAATAGCTTACATCTTTCACTTGCATCAGCTGTCCTAATTTACATCACAAGTTTAGAATCGCAAAAAATGAACTTTCGTGATGAAATCATGAGGTATTCTTTTTCTACCTTTTTATTTACCTTGGTAAAGGTAGCCAGTCTCTTTGATGTGTTTTAATTGTATGCAACTTTTAGGAGATTGTTTTTGTTACTTATGATTATCATGAACCTAGGCTAATCCAATATTCAAATAGAGTGATCCGTTATTTTCTGCAGAGGCATGGGATACTGCATCACATGTTGTAGGCTACTATATAGTTAGTTCTGATATTTGCTGATTCTTCTTCTTTTTAAATTAAAATAGGCCGGACCCTGTGAGAAGTGAGAACATACTGTTGAGGCCATTCTTCTGTTAGTTTCGCCAGTATCATGAAAAATGCTTTTCCTGATTGTATCTAAAGCTGTCTTTTATTTAGGTTGTAAACATAAATTTGTATTTATATGTTTTTAAGTAAAGAGGCTCCTCTTTGTAAAGTTTACTTTGGTTCTGATTATTTAAATGCTTTTAAAAAAAATTCAACTTCCTCATTTTTTTGTAATTCTATCATGAACTTCTCAATGTTGTCGAGCTTCTAAATTTTTCCAGTTGTATCACTTATTTAGTTTCTGGAAATTTGATCTGCATTTGATGACTTCGTAGACTTGAATTTGTTATCTTTTTCTTCATTTGTATCATCAAACCCAAAATTGTGTATTGTTGACATGAAATATTTTATTATTATTATCTTTTATAGCTGGTGTGTAATAGTTATTAAAGGCGCCCGTTGCTTAAGGCTCAAGGGCTTGTGCCTCTATAGTCCTCAGGTAGGCGAGTTCACTTAGGCTATCGCCTTTGGGTAGAGGCATGAGGCTAAGGCTCAAGAAAGGTGTGCCTTTCTATTTTTTGTTTTCCTGAAGAAGTCGCTTAGGGTTTTCTTTCAATATAAACCTGTCCAGTCAGCATCTGCTTACACAAAATAAATAAATAAAAGAAATAAAATGCAACATAAGAACCAGTGATGTGCTTTGTGATCTAGCCTCTGCTACATCCAGCACTCACCTCCTGCAATCTAGTTTTTTAGCCAATAGCCATAAGGATACGCCTTTCTCAATTTCTCTTCCTATATGTGCTTTCTATTTTCCTTTTTTTTTTTTTTCCATTTTCTTGATTCTATTATTTTCCATCTTAACTCCAATATCTTAAAATATTACTTGTCATGTTGCTATTTTTTTTCTGATTTATGTGTGTTTCTTTCCATGTTTTTCTAATTTTTTTTCCTTTTTTCATATCTTAAAAAATAATTTTCAGATTTATGTGTTGAAATTTTTTTTTTTTTTTTTTTTGCGCCTCGCTTCACTCAGGCTTGCGCCTAGTCTCTAGCATACCTTTGCACCTTTAATTACTATATGTGTAACAAAGGGAATGAATCAATACCTGCCATGCTAGGAAATTCAGGCAGGCTTAGGTTCACTTGAAATTGAATAGGTGATTGAATTACAATGTTATAAAAGTTCAGGTATAAAATTTCCAAAATCAAAAATTCATGATAAAACTACAGAAAAACTGAAGTGGAAGTATTTTTTTAATAAGGCCTTATATATGTACTATTCCAAAGTGAAAATATGAGTCGAGTATAAAGAAGACACCTGTACTAGAGTATCAGCACTAGTCCTTGCTGAGCCAAGCAAAGATGAACACTTTGCCTCCATCTGAATATTTTAGAGTTCAGTTGAAAGGAAAATATATAAATTCTCTCAGGTAATGATTAATTAAGCAATTTTTACATACCTGTTGAGATTAAGAATTGTAGGGAAGTAGAGAAGTGTGCCCATAAGTAGGTCTGCATGACAGCAATAAAGTAGCTGCAAAATAGTTTACTCAAATATGTTAAACCTGAGAACATTGTTTAATTTGAATACTTCCATTTTTATCATGGTTGCTGTATATTTCTTCCAATATACTCATTCATAATATTGTTCATGTCATGTTTGCAGGCGGCTGCTTTCAAGCTATTTGCGGCTGTTCATCTGGTTGTACAGTACTTAACACCCTCATAACTGAATCATTTTGTCCCATAAATTTAATGTTCTTGTATATTCATTATTGTCAAAAACAAATTGCTGAAGGCCTTTCTGGGAAAAATAGATACACTTAAATTCTGCCTACTGATTGATTCTCATTTTCTTTTTGAAATTTCTGTTTGGGTTGGTGTAACTTTGCATGCCTAGTGTACTGTCCTTGGCATGCTTTAACACTTCCTTCTGAAGATATGCTGACATGTAAGTGCTGATGGTGAAAATTGGCTAGCCGGCTGTCATTTTCATCTCAAACTTCTGTTTCAGAGGGAAGATTTTACAATCTTGTGCATGCATATGTATAAAAATCACAACCCGTGTATGCTTTATACTTCCAGAAAAGGGGTTTGCACTTTGATGATTTTTTTCCCCTTGTTAATTGGACTGGATAAGCCATGGTTGGAAACTATTGTTTTTTGGCTATCAATTGCAGTTTGATATTCTCTGCATGTTCACAGAGCATCTTAAGGTCTTTAACTAATGGATGGTGTTTAATTTAACCAAATTTTTGAAGTGCATTCTTGAGTTTGTACAAGAAAGGGTTGTGCCAAGTTCATCATTTTGACATGGGAAGAAGTGATCAAGAAAGAGAGAATATTTTATTTTTTCTTTCTAGAAAACTAATTCAAAGAACCAGATCTTGGTATGTTAGGTCTTTTAGATATGCAGAATGGAAGAAACGAATTTGGATAATTGGTTGTGAAACAAATTGTATAAACCACATTTGACAAAAGAAAAGGCATCAGATTGTATACAAGTTGGTTCCTATAATCTTTAGGAAGGATCCCTGAGAATCCAACTATATCTATAAACACAGTTGACTTTCCTTGACACTTCCCTTAAGTTGGAGCATAAATATTAAGCATGCTAACTTGTTGTAGAGATAATCAACTTGAGGATCATGTAGAGATTTGCTTGTTTCGACATATCCTGTAGAGATAACACCTTGCTGTGTTTTTTCACAAAAGAAATGACGATCTTGATATATTTTGTTCGTTCATGAAATACCGGATTTGATACATTGTGACATATCGCAAATTTGCAGGCAAAGATTCGATTTCCTCTAACAATTGACAAGTCCAAATTATTTTAGAAGTAGATTATGTCATAGTTTGGTACTTTGATTCAATACTCGATCGAGAGATTACATTTTGTTTCTTGCTCCTCCATGATATCAAGTTTCTGCTCACAGAGACAAAATATCTTAAAGTTAATCGTTTATCAACCTTCGAATCTACCCAATTTGCATCTAAAACACTCAATATACAAATGATTGTGATTATTATAAAGGAGGCCATGACCTAGAGTGCCTTTCAAGTAGCACAAAGTCTATCTTAAAAGCTTCCAAATAAGTTACAGTAAGAGAAGACATAAATTGTTAGGATACTAATAGAATAAGTCATATCTGGACGTGTTACTATAAGGTAATTCAATTTGCCTATCAATTTTTTATACGTCTCAGGATCATCAAATAATTAGGTATGGATTAGGACTCAGAGCACCACATGGTTTAGCACCTAGTTTTCCAATTTCCTTCAACAAATCAATGACATACTTCCTTTGAAATAAGATGATGCCTCTCTTACACTTGAAAACTTCAACACCTAAAAAATAATTTAATGATCCTCAGTATTTTGTTTGGAATTGAATTTAGAGAAATGACTTAAGTGATGAGATGTCTGCCGAATCACTTCCTGTAATAATAATGTCATTAATATAAATTACAAGTAGAATTAAATCAGCATAATCTTTCTAAAGAATACTAATTAAATTAGCATTAGTCTTTCTAAAGAAAACTAAGTTACCTGAGTTACTCTTAAATATGCCAAACTACTATACCAACTCACAAAATCTACGAACCAAGCTTGAGGACTATTCGCAAAATTTACCAAACCAAGCTCGAGGACTATATTTTAGACTATAAAGAGATTAGTGAAGTTTACAGACTTTACCCAACTCCCCCGAGCAACAAAGCTATGCGATTGCTCCATATAAACCTCTTCCTAAAGGTCCCCATGAAAAAAAAAAAGATTCTTAACATCCAGCTAATATAAAGGCTAAGAAAATATCACTACCAAGGAAATAAATAAATGGACAAAAGACAATTTGGCCACAAGAGAAAAAATACCATAATAATCAAGCCTATGAAACTTGAATATAGCCCTTAGCAACTAACGAGCCTTAAGGGGAGGAACAGACCTATCAAGATTCATTTTTAACTGTCAAACCCACTTACAACTAATAACTCTCTTACCTGGCAGAGAGAGGCACAAGCTCCCAAGTACCATTAGCATCTGAAGCAGTCATCTCCTCTTTATTGTTGCATGTCAACCAGGATGGAAAATTTTTTGAGCAATAGTAGTAAGTGTAGAAATAGAGTCTAAGTTACTCACAAAACAACATATGAAAAAGATAGGTGATCATAACCGACAAATGAGGAAATAGGATAAGTACACTGGCATTTACCTTTGCGAAGAACAATGGGAAGACCAAAGTCTACTGAAGAGAAGTGGATGGCACATGTTCAAGTTGAGAAGAAGAATGGTTCTTCTGTCGAAGCAACAGGTGGAGCACGCAAGTTAAGAGTCTTGGATCGTCTAGAATAAACTTGATCAAAGTGCGGGCGAGTGGATGTTAGTGTAGGAGCAAGGACAAGAGCAAGAGTAGGATCAGGAGCAGTAGATCTAGAAAGAAGTGTAATAGTGTAAACTAAAAGATCATCATCCTCCCCTTAACCCTTTAACCCTCATATATGGAAAAATAAGGGGAAAATAGAGTATTTTCAAAGAATGTGACATCCATAAAGACAAGATAACGGTTAAGATAAGGAGAAAAATCACCTATGCATGTTGAGTCCGCCATTTATGCACGGAATTGCATGAGTTTGCATAAATATCAAGACTTGTTTGAAAACTAGTTTCCATGTAAATAAATTCTGAAACATCCACTGTTTCAAGCATAAACGACCAACAACTCAACCGTTTTTGTCCTTCTAGCTTCCCAAATTTGCAAGAGGAAATCTTATTGTAACTTAGACTTGCACTCGTTAGCAATATCTTTCCCAATTAGATGTCAAAATTTTTTATAGAAAGCCAAGTTCAAACTAAAGTTGTTTAATATCTTTTGGAATTCAACTTGTATTATTTCTGTGTTTCGGTACTATATTTATTTATAAGAGTTTGTAGTTATACAAAATTATCTTAAGATACGGTTAATTACAGTAATATGAAATATACAACTGGTATCCTTATCACGTCTCCTCAATTCGAGCATTCTTGGAGAATGATCGAATTGTTAAATGAAACATTAGAGCTCGATGCCATGCTTTGGAAAGCGGTTTTGTTAAGGTATCAGCGAGTTGATCATTGGAACAAATGAACTTTACTTGAAGCTCCTTCTTTTGTACTTTGTCACGTATAAAATGAAAATCAACCTCAAGATACTTTGTGCGCGCATGAAAAATCGAATTTACGAACAAATATGTAGCACAAATATTATCACACCATAGATTAGGTGTATGAACAGAATGAAAGCCAATCTCACATAAAAGCGCTTGGATCCATGTTAATGCAGTGGAAGCTAATCCGATGGCTCTACACTCCACTTCAGCGAAAGAGCGAGCAACAGTCTGTTGCTTTTTGGAATTCCAAGATATAAGATTTAGACCCATAAAAATTGCATAACCAGTGGTGGATTTTCAATCATCAAGACTGCTTGCTCAATCAGCATCAGTATACACATTCAAATTAGTATGAGTGGATTTTCGAATGAGAGGTCCGTAATGTACTGTCTCTTCCGAGTACCTTCAGATGCGCTTGACTGAACTCCAATTATCATTAGTAGGAGCCTGAAGAAACTAAGAAGCTTTATGAACAGAAAAACAGACTTCTGGTCTAGTTAAACTGAGATACTGCAGAGCACCCACAGTACGCCGATAGAACGAAGGATCTGAGAACAAGGAACTTCCAGTCGATGACATTTTATCTCTCGAGACAACCGGTGTAGCAATACCTTTGCAATCTTCCATTCTAGCCTTTTTCAACAAATCCAGTATATATTTTTGCTATGTGAGAAGTAAGCCTTCAGGCAACCAGTGTGCTTCCATGCCTAGAAAATAATCTAATCGCCCAAGATATTTAAGCATAAATTCCGACTGTAAAGAGGCCATTATTTGCTGCATCTCACTATGACTAGTGCCTGTTAATATTATATCATCAACGTACACTAATGCAAAAAGTATGACATTGGTTTTAGCATAGTGGAACAATGATGAGTCTGCAGGTGAAACACGAAAGCCGTTAAGAATCAATGCAAAATGTAGTTTTTTGTACCATTGTCGTGGTGCTTGGCGCAAACCATAAAGAGAACAGGAAGGCGACATACATGGTCCGACTTCATTTTGTCTTGGAACCCTGGTGGTTGTTCCATAAATACTTCGTCCTCCAAGTTACCATGCAAAAATGCATTGGAAACATCTAATTTGTTGACCACCCAATTTCTAGAGACAGTTAGAGACAAGATTACTCGGATGGTAGTTGGTTTAACAACTGGTGAAAAAGTCTCAAAATAATCAACACCGGGGCGTTGATGAAACCCCTTTGCTACTAGTCAAGCTTTGTAATGTTCAATACTACCATCAACTTTTCGTTTGATTCGAAAGACCCACTTGCAACCCACAACATTCTGTGCAATACGACGAGGAATCAATTCCCATGTACTAGTTTGTAATAATGCATTTAATTCCTAAATCATTGTATCTCGCAAATGGGAGCATGTAATAGCCTGTGTATAACAAGTAGGAACCAAAGTTGAAATTGTAGCATTATGAGACCCGTGGAGACCATGAAATTTTGGGCTTTAGTGTTCCAGTTTGCTACCGTGTCACCATTGGATGCACTTTTGTGGATTGTTGAAGATGAAGGTAGTGGAAGAGAGACTGCTTCTGTTACTGCAATTTCGTGTTGAGCAGATGAAGGAGAGTTAATGAAATCGGTGGGGCCTGGTGAATTAATTGAAACGATGTGGAGTGATGTATGGGTTGCTGAGATGGTTGGACCAAATAGGTTTGCTTCAGAAGTTGGTTCGGTTAGAGTTTCACTTAGTGAGACGGTATGCATTGGGTTAATGGCGGGGTCCAACTGGTTAAGTGAAATGGTGAGTACATGTTGATTGGTATGATGTGGGCTTTGTGAACCAGGTGAAGGATTTGTTGCGTTTGGTGTAATAGAGAGGTTATTGATGCTGCGCTTTGGTTGAGCACCCAAAATTCCAGTAACTTGTGGAATAGGGACAGGAGGTAATGGAATTGTAGTGGGCTGAGGTGGTGCAGTTTCTCTCGTGGCAGTATCAACTAGTTCCTGGTAGGGGAACACCTGCTCAAAAAATAAAACATGCTGCGAGATAAAAATATGCTTAGTGGAAAGCTCAGGACAAGTATAACCTTTGTGAATTTTGCTATACCCCAAAAAGACACAACGAGAGGATTGAGGTGCCAATTTATATGGTGAATATGGTTTAAGCCAAGGATAACATAATGAACCAAACACTCGTAATTCATCATAATTGGGTTGCACCAAAAATAAAAGCTCATAAGGTATTTGATTGTGAATGTTCGGTGAAGGCAAGCGATTAATGGTATATGCAGCAGTGTCAAAAGCATAAGTCCAATATGAATATGGAACTGAAGCATGGTGTAATAAAGCACGACCCAATTCGATAATATGTTTATGTTTTTGCTTGGCACAACCATTTTGTTCATATGTGTGTGGACATGAAACACGTTGACTAATCCCATGCTCTTTGAGATATATGGTTAAAGATCGAAACTCACCCCCCAATCAAACTGAAAGCTTTTTATTGGAAGACCAAAATATGTCTCAACTAATTTGCAAAATTGAACAAACACTGGAAAAACATCATATTTTTGATTTAGAAAATACAACCAATAGTATTTACTAAAGTGATCATAGAAAACGACGTAATATCGAAAACCATCAACAGAAACAACAGGCAAAGGCCCCTAAACATCGGAACAAATTAACTTAAGAGGTTTCTTTGCATGATAAATAGAATCAGGAAAAGGAAGTTTATGAGACTTGCTCACATTACAAGCATGACAAAAATGAAATTGCTTATGAGAATCAACAGAGATTTTATTAGTCCTAAGAACATGCTTAATAATACGAGTATTTGCATGACGCAAACGCTTATGCCACAACGACACAGTGGCGGGAAATGCTTTAAGTGAAAGTGATTGAACAGATTGCATAGGTGTGAACACTCAAATTTTGAGGCTCGAAGAGCCATTTTTTTTTCGGACTGCAAACAGCTCGGCCGGACTAAAGGCCATTTTGGAAGTTCACCGAAAATATGCTAATATGGTACTTAAAACGTCCGGGACGTCGCGAGGATCGCGGAACTGGTCTCGGAATTTTTTTTGGAGGTCCGGAACTCTCGGAGAAGCCTCCGGAGCGAATTTTGTCAAAACCACCGGCACGGCGGCTCCGCCGCCGGCCTCCGGCGACCCTGCCACCGAGCTCCGGTCGCCGAAATGTCCATTTTTTTCTATAAATAGTGGCCCCGACCCTCCGTTTTCTTCACTCAGTCTGTGTTGACGGACGCTCCTTCTCCCTACACTCTTTGCGATTCTTTACTGCTTTCTTGCATTTTTTTTTTTAGTTTGATTTTATTGTTGTGATACTTGGTCACTTAAAATTAAATTAAAATTAATTCCCTTAACGAGGAGCTTAACCTGGAGTTAAGAAGCGGTCGACGATTAAATCAGGTACGTAAGTTAAACTTTTGCCTATTTAATTTTAGCACTTCATGCATGCTTCTTTTCTACTCCTAATAATTCTACAACTGCATAAATGCATTCATACCATCATATAGGCAAGTAAATTGCCTCAATTAAAATATGATTAAGCTAAATGCCCGGTTAATTAATAATCGTGGTATTAAAGTTTAAATCCGACAATATTGGCTTAAAATATCTAGTCTTTCAATGGCTATGGTATGATTGCCTTTATTTCGAACAATTTTCGGCTTAAGTCCAATTAATCAATAATTGTGATCAAAAGGCCTTAATTAATCACGTTCTTTTGGCAACAACTTGCCTAAATCAACACATTTTGGCTAAAAGCCTTTTAAATAACCAAACTTTTGGCAACAATTGCTTAAAATCAAAGTTTTGGCAAAATGTCTTAAAACTAAATCAATTTTTAGGTTTTAAAACCTAAAAATCAATCATTTTGGCGACAATCGCCTAATCGACACTTTTGGCAATTTATTGCCTAAATCACAAAAATCATTTTGGCTAAAAGCCTTAATTCATTTTTGGCAAGCAAATAAGTCCAATCAAACACATCTTTTTGGCTAAAAGCCATTAAAATCAACACTTTTGGCATCAAATGCCTAAAAATCAATCAATTCTTTGGCAAAATGCCTAAACAAAAATGCACAAAGCATACACACACTCATGCATAAAGCATCCCCTTCAAAGCCCTCTAAAAGAGGCCTATCGAACTACGTGGACTTTGATCTTCCATTCAAACGGAAGTACGTAGGCACGTTCGGGATTTCACCCCGGGCGGCAAGTCGAAATCACTTTAAACATGCCATTCACCCTGCAAAGCATTCAAGCATTCATTCATGGTTAGTTTATCAGCATGACATAGTCTCGGGATCCATCTCGGGTTTGCACACCATGCCTTAATCATTGGGTTAATTAATCTAGTAACTAGGTTAATTAAAATTGGAGTCACTTAGGATTTTTTCCTAGTTTACCCGAAAATAATTAAACAAGGTGGCGACTCACACATCACGTGCATTTCTTCCTTAGTCACATGCATTCGTATGCATTGATATTTGGGGAGGGGTTCACAATAGGAAAAAGATAGAGTCCATCTTTACTCGGGCCTTGGAATAGCACCTGCCTCCTGGGGATATCCTTCACAAGATAAGAGTTAGGAAAGAATTCAATAGACGCATTATTTTGTGAAGTAAAAGCAGAAACAGATAGTAAGTTAGTAGTGACATGTGGTGAATAAAGAACATCATTGAAAACAAAAGAACGACCATTAACATGAGAAATAGTGGAACCACGAGAAAGAATCGAAAGATTTTTACCATCTGCAATTGTTAGCGCAGTAGAATCATGCACAGGCATTGGCTGAGCAATGTTCTCCTGATTAGCAACTAGATGATAATTGGCACCAGAATCCACTGTCCAGTTTGGGTTTGGTTCAGGTTCAGCTTTGGCAACATTAGCTTGAGGTGAGGTTCGAGGTGAGGGGCACTACCTTGCAAGATGGCCATTGCCATGACAATTAAAACGTACAAGACCACCGTTTGAATTTTGACCAGAAGATTGACCATATGCACTTTGGCCAGAATAAGAATTTCCATAAGATTGACTATAGGAGTGACCATATGGACTTCGGCCAGAATAAGAATTTCCATAGGATTGACCATAACCACATCCTTGCCCACCACGACCACCATGACTATTTCGACCTCCATGTCCAGAATTACCTCGTCCACCATGGTGTGTATTGCTATAATGAGCAGTCGGCGAAACGGTAGAAGTAATTTGGATGGAATCAAACTTGAGTTGAATTTCTTCACTTAAAAGAAGAGCATATAATTCATCAAAGCTAACTGGAGAATTGCGTGCTTCTATAGCTCATTTAAAAGGACGATATTCAGAACCAAGTCCCTCAAGTACATCACAAACTAAAGCCTCTTCAGGAACGGAAGTGTCTAACGCACCAAGCTAATCATTCAAAGAACGAGCTTTACGCATATAATCATCAATACCGTCATTCCCACGTGACAGATGTTTCAATTGCTTTCGAAGTTGCTGAACTTGTGACCTAGCACCAGTAGAATAAATCACAACCAACTTGTCCCATGCATCTTTGGCTGTTTTGCATCGTACAATTTGATGCATAATTGACTCCAAAACAGAGCAGTTAATCCAACTCCGAACAATTTGATCTTGAGCAAACCAATCAAGGAATGCTGGATGAGAATCACCATTGGGCAAATGCTGAGGCGGAGCAACGATAGAACCGTCAATATATCCAGACAAGCGATAACCATGGAGCAAAGGCAGAATCTGAGCCTCCCACAGCAAACAATTGGCTGAGGTAAGCTTGATTGATAGAAACTGTGTAACATTTGGTATTTGAATAGAAGGAAAGGGGGAAGAAGAAGAACTTGATGCAGTAGTAGAAATTAAAGACTGTTCCGTGGCCATTTGTGTTCGTGAAATACAGAAGATCACGAGAAAAACGAAAGGAAGAAAAGAGACCATATGCCGTAGGGCTCTTGGCTCTGATACCATAAAGCTATTTAATATCTTTTGGAATTCAACTTGTATTATTTCTGTGTTTTAGTACTGTATTTATTTACAAGAGTTTGTAGTTATACAAACTTATCTTAAGATACGGTTAGTTACAGCAATATGAAATATACAGCTGGTATCCTTATCACAAACCATTCGACTTGGCAGTCAGGGACGAAGCTATCCTTTAGAGGAGAGGGGCATTGTCTCCCCCCCCCCCCCCCCCTTCTATTTTGGAAAAAAAAAGTTTTCCTTTAATAATATTAAGGTTAAAACCTTGGCCGAAGGCAATTTTTAAGACACTTTAACCATTTTGCCCTCCTTCATTTTTGCATAATATTCTCTTAATATATTCTTATACTAATTTCCCCCCCCCCCTCCTTTATAAATCCTAGTTTCGTCCCTGCCGGAAGCTTTATCAAGATGTATTTGGAATACTGCATCCTTGAATTCTTCGTTTGAAAAAGGAGTAGCCAAAAAATTATTTTCCTCTAAAGAAACTAAACTTCTAACTAAACCCAAAAATTTGAACCTTCATTTTGAAACATATAGGAAAAATAATGACTCACCAAATTGTGAAATCCCAATTATTGAAAATTCAAGTCCCATCCTCCCCTTTTTAACTACTCAGATTTCATTTCTCATCTTTTTTTTTTCTTTTATGCGAGATGAAAGATTTGGAGTTTTTATCTCTGAATTTCATCCAATATAATTTCACCTACTGCCTTATGCAAGCTTCCTCTTGGATAAGAAGCATACCATTCATTCTTTATAGATTGTAAAACAAAATCCTACGAGAAAGTTCTATTCATATCGATTAAAGTTGCAAATACCTTTTCTTTTTTTGGCCAAAAAAATTTTATTTCTATATGAGCCCAACAATTTCAAATCATGAACTGACGATTGCTTTTTAGATATCAAGTTTGAACCAACCTCTTGACTCTCGGCAACTCACTCTCCTCCTTTTCCGTTATAGACCACTAAACAAAAATCGTCCTTCATAGGAATGAAGAAACTCACAAAAGTGTACAAGAAAGGAAGAGGAAAAAAAAAAATACTACAAGAGCACATTAGAGACTAAGAATAACTCATAAAATAGAAAAAAAAAATCATGATAGCACAACTAACATACACATTCTTATGCACACTAATGCATAATTTAGTGGTAAGAGCATATATGGCTAGTAATAGATTCATGTTCGAATCTGCTCTTCTAGTATTAAAAAAAAAAAAACATACTCATTTCTACAAATTAAAATTTATGTTTTTATCTTTATGCTAAAAAGGATAACATATTTTTATATTCTATATATTTTTTAAGTTAAAAATTATCGTTATCTTTGTTTAGAGATATTATTTAGGTGTATGATTATGAGTTTTTTCATCTTTAAAATATTTATATTATAAATAGAAACTAAATTGAAGAGCCCGATAGATTTTAAAATAAGCAAAGTCAAAGTAAAATTTATTAATTTTATTTAATGGATTATAATTGTTTTTTTCAACCAAAAGAATTGAATTTACTTAATTTAGTAAATCTACGGAATGTCGAAATTACATGCTCAAATTTGATTCAAACTACTTCCAAATGTTGGAAATTAAAACCGTTGAGTTTGGTTTCAAGTTAAGGGAAACGAGTTGCTCACCCCTACGTGTGCACATGCGATAGCCCAGCAGGACTGAATTGGTCATTTCACAAGTCCCCCATAAACAACCATTTTTATCTTCTCCACTCTCCAAAACCCTACTGTGAGGTCGCAGTTACTCAGGTCCGTCGATTTTAGATCATTAAGCTTCGGTTTGTTCCTCAATCCATTTATTGGGAGCTACTCTCTATGTTATCACAGTAAGATTAAATCACCTAACCCTTTTCCTTTAAATGATCTACTCCTTGTTTGAAATAAACTGAAGTTTGCATAGATCTAAGCAGATCATAAGAAATTTCTTTTCCCCTTTGTAATATATCTTATTAATACCTGATTTAATTTTCGAGCCTGCTTGTTTTTGCTTATTTCATAATCCTTTTACTGATTATTATGGTGTGTAATGTGTATTTATATGCTGATTCGTATGTAGTAATAATTTTGCAAAATTTGTTTCTAGTTTTGTTTGATAGTTAGCTTTGATTTTGGCCCTTACCAGGTAATTGTGCTTCCACGAAGAGGTATAATCAAGGGCTCCTGCTAAACCCTATGTTTGCTTCTACTGCATTGTTTTTCTTCTTCATTTTTGTTAATTTTCTGTTCTGTATCTTTTTACTATCTTGTCTATATATTTGCTTGGAGATAGGGCTCCTTTTAATATGAATAGAAAAAAAAAAATTCAGACAATTTTAGTTTAGATTATTTGAATGAAAATATAGCCAATTTTAGCCAATTTTTACATTAACTAAGTTCATTAATGAAGAATGGAGTTGTAAGGCTTATTTGAGTTAGATATGAAGTAAGATTATCCATTGGTATTTCCACCCACTTATTGTCCTTTTTACAGTTTCAGTGACACAAAAGGTTGGTGTTTTGCATGATGAGGCGTGAATCCCAGAATTGTATCTACAGGTGCCTGTTATTTAACCATTATGGAAGGTTTGATTATGATGGCCAAAGCTGGTGAGGAGTCATTTGTTATGGAAGGTTCAGTTGTAGAGACTAAAGCTGTTGAGGAGTCTTCAACTGTGGAAGGTTTAACTGCAGAGACCAAAGCTGTTGAAGAGTCTTCAACTGTTATTGAAGGTTCAATTGTAGAGACCAAAGCTGTTGATGAGTCTTCATCTGTTATGGAAGTTTCAGTTGCAGAGAAAAAAGCTATTGAGGAGTCCTCAATTATGGAAGGTTCAACTGCAGAGACCAAAGCTGTTGAAGAGTCTTCAACTGTTATGGAAGGTTCAATTGTAGAGACCAAAGCTGTTGGTGAAGAAGATGCTATGATGGCGAATGATGAGAATTTAAATCCCAAAGTTGAAGTAGATTTGGAGGGGACACGTGGTGATGATGCTGTGGAGGGTGTTATATCCAGTTCTGAAAAAGGTTCAGTTTCGACGGCAAAAGATCTCACTACTACTGCAATCTTGAAACCTTTGGATGAACAAACTCGAGTTGCTGTTGATGGCAAAGTTGCATCAGGGAACCACAAAGAGATTGAACATCCTAACATGGAAGGTAAGGCTGTTGAGGAGTCTTTAGCTGTTATGGAAGATTCAATTGTGGAGGCCAAAGTTATTGATGAGGAAGCAGCTGTGACAGTGAATGATGAAAATTTGAATCCGAAAGTTGAAGCAGCTTTGGAGGAGACTTGTGGTGCTGATGCTGTGGAAGGTGTTATATTCAGTTCTGAAAATGATTCAGTTTCAACAGCAAAAGATCCCATTACGACTGCAACCTCTAAATCTTTGGATGAACAAACTCAAGTTGCAGTTGATGGGAAAGTTGTATCAATGCACAACAAAGAGGTTAAATGTCCTAACATTGAAGTTAAATCTGTTGAGGAGTCTTCAACAATTATGGAAGGTTCAATTGTGGAGGACGAACTTGTTGGTGAGGAAGCAGCTGCGATGGTGAATGATGAAATTTTAAATCCCAAAGTTGAAGCAGCTTTGGAGGGTCCATGTGGTGCTGATGCTGTGGAGGGTGTTACATCCAGTTCTGAAAATGATTTAGTTTCAGCAGCAAAAGATCCCATTGCTATTGCAACCTCCAAATCTTTGGATGAACAAACTCGGGTTGTTGTTGATGAGAAACTTATATCATTGGAGAACATAGAGATTACACATCCTCACAGGGAAGGTAAAGCTGTTGACGGGTATTCAATTGTTATGGAAGATTCTAATATGGAGGCCAAAGATGTTGGTGAGGAAGCAGCTGCAATTGTGGAGGATGAAAGTTATCCCAAAATTGAAGCAGCTTTGGAGGGGACACATGGTGTTGATGCTGTGGAGGGCGTTATATCTAGTTCTGAAAATGATTCAGTTTCAACAGCAAAAGATCCCATTACCACTGCAAGCTCCAAATCTTTGGATGAACAGAATCAAGTTGCAGTTGATGGGAAAGTTGTATCAATCGACAAAAAAGAGGTTACATGTCCTAATGTTGAAGCTAAAGCTGTCAATGAGTCTTCAACTGTTATGGAAGGTTCAATTTTAGAGACTAAAGCCGTTGAGGAGTCTTCAACTGTTAGGGAAGATTCAATAATAGCTAACAAAGTTGTAGGTGAGAGAACTGTCATGATATTGACCGATGAAAATTTAAATCCCGAAGTTGAAGCAGCTTTGGAGGGGACACATGGTGCTGATGCTGTGGAGGGTGTTATATCCAGTTCTAAAAAAGGTTCAGTTTCAACAGCAAAAGATCCCATTACTACTGCAACCTCCAAATCTTTGGATGAACAAACTCAAGTTGCTGTTGATGGGAAAGTTGTGTCAATGGACAACGAGGAGATTAAATGTCCTAACATTGAAGGTATGGACACTGATGCTTTTAATGAAAATTTTTGTTTTTCAGTGGAAGAACTGCAGGCAACGTTTGAGACAGCCAATGGAAGCACTGAAAATGACTATGATGCATTTGCAGATATGCAATCTTTGCAACAGCCAACTCAAGTTGTTGTTGAGGGTGAAGTTGCAGCAACTGATAACATGGTGCTTCTGAATTCCAAAGAAGACAGAAAATTATTAATTGAAGAGTGCTCAGACCAGAGCAATACCCATGGTTCTGCTAAAGTGGACTCAAATGTAGAACCAGAGATAGGAGTTGACAAACAAGCTGGAATACAGGAAAAGCAAGGTGAAGTTGAGACCAGTAATGAGAGCAGTGAAAACCATAGCGCCATAGGTTTAAATTCAACAACTTTATGTCGTTCTGCTCAAGCTGAAGTTACAGAAATGGATGATAAGGTCCATACTGATCCTAATTCTGAGGGTCCTGTTGGCGGACGTCTGCATGGGGTATTAACTTCCTCGGGAAATTATCAGCATATAAAAGCTGAGGGAGATCTTATGGAAACAGATACTGGAATGACTTTGACGGACAAGGATAAGGTTTTAGTTTCGGCTGCTGTTGTGTCAGAGCCCTCTGAAAAAGACCAAGGGTTGAAGCTGAAAGAAAGCTTAGACAATAATGTAAGTGATACTGCTAAGGTTGATTCAAACATAGGGCAGCTGATGGATGCTCAAGAACAGGTTGCTCATGTTGATCAACTTGGAGAGGAAGATAAAAAGGCAGGACAGAACTCTGAGGCTGAAGCTGTTTTCATAAGAACAGAAATAAAGTGTCCAGTAACCAATGGAGGGCAAACTGTTAATAGTGTTGTGACTTTGAATCCCAAGACTGGACTAGAGGGTCCTGCTGAAGGGGACCAGTATATGAGGGCTGAAGAAAGCTTGGATGAGAGTGCAAGTCGTGATCTTTTTGAGACTGAATCAAATGTGGGAAAAGAAACAGCAGTGGATGAACATGAACAGATTGGCTTGAAAGAAGGGCAAGAAATGGAAGCTGAAGAACTGGATACAGACTCTGAACAGCCAAGGTTTACTGAAAACACAGTAAAACTACACCAAGCTAGTTATCAGCTACCACCAGATGATGAAGGTGAATTCATTGTATCTGATCTGGTATGGGGTAAAGTGAGGAGTCATCCATGGTGGCCTGGACAAATATTTGACCCTTCAGATGCTTCTGAGAAAGCAATGAAATACCATAAGAAGGACTGCTTTTTAGTGGCATATTTTGGGGATCGAACATTTGCATGGAATGAGGCATCTCTCCTAAAGTCTTTCAGATCAAATTTCTCCCAGGTTGAGAAGCAGAGTAATTTGGAATCATTCCAAAATGCTGTTAATTGTGCCTTGGAAGAAGTTTCCAGACGTGTGGAGTTTGGACTTGCTTGCTCATGCATACCAAAAGACACTTATGATAAGATAAAACTTCAGATGGTAGAAAATGCTGGAATCCGAGAGGAATCAAGTAAAAGATATGGTGTGGACAAATCCTTTCATGCTAATTTATTTGAACCTGGTAAATTATTGGAGTATATGAAAGCATTAGCACAATCTCCAGCTGGTGGGGCTGATAAACTGGAGCTTGTCATTACTAAGTCACAGTTGCTGGCCTTTTATCGTTTAAAGGGTTATTCCCAGCTGTCTGAATTCCAATTTTGTGGAGGGTTGTTGGAGAATGCTGACAGTTTACACTTTGCAGATGAAGTTGTACATGCATCTCCTGTTTGTGGGGATGATGGGCAAATTTCATCTAGTCAGGAGGTTTTACAAACTCAAAGAAGCTCATACAACAAACGTAAACATAATTTGAAGGATACTATCCTTCCTAGGAAGAAAGAAAGAAGCATGTCTGAATTAATGGATGAATCATGGGATTCTATAGATGATGAACTCGGTTCCGATGAGAAAGCTAACAATAAATTAGTTTCACCATCTGGAAAGAAGCGAAAAGGTTCTGATTCCTTTGCTGATGACTCGGCTATGGAAGGCAGGAAAACCATCTCTCTTGCGAAAGTCTCAACTACTGCACCTCCTGTACCTAAGCCCTCCTTCAAGATTGGTGAATGCATCCGTAGAGTTGCTAGCCAGATGACTGGGTCTCCGTCTATACTGAAGGCTAATAGCCAAAAGCAGGAAGGAAGCAGCGATGGACTTGTTGGGGATGGATCTGATGTTTCTTTCCAGAATAATGAGGATGCTGAGATGAGGAGAATGACTGTTCCGACAGAATACTCATCTCTTGATGAATTGTTATCACAACTTACCACAGCAGCACGAGATCCCTTGACAAGATGTAGCTCTTCAACCATCATTGTCAGTTTTTTCTCTGATTTCAGGAACTCAGTGATCATGGAACAGCATGATAAAGTAGGTGGTAAAAGGAGACATTCAGTTGGTGCTTCTCCTGAAACATTCGAATTTGAGGATATGGGTGACACTTATTGGACAGACCGGGTTATTCAAAATGGTTCTGAAGAACAACCATCACGTAAAAGTAGAAAACGGGATAATCTGTTTGTGCCTGTGGAGCTGGATAAGCCTGCTAATAAGTCAAATTCTAGGAAGCGGTATTCAGATGTCAATTGTGGTCAAGCGGCAGAGAAACCAGCTGGTTCTGTTGATGAGAAGGCACCAGCAGAACTTGTAATGCATTTTCCTGTGGTGGATTCTGTTCCTTCAGAAATAAGCCTCAATAAGATGTTCAGGCGCTTTGGGCCGCTAAAAGAATCAGAGACAGAAGTAGATAAGGATACCAACCGTGCAAGAGTTGTTTTCAAGAGGTGTTCTGATGCAGAAGCTGCTTATGGTAGTGCTCCAAAATTTAACATTTTTGGTTCGATGCTTGTAAATTACCAGCTCAACTATACTATATCTGTGCCATTTAAAAGTGAACCAGTGGTCACACTGCAAGAGGAAGATGCTACACTTTTCCTGCAGTATTGAACAGGCAGATATAATTTAAAAGTTAAGGTAAAATATTTTTACTTGGACAAAAATTTCCAATGGTACTTTATTTTTTCCTCGTGATTGTGCCCACTGCGGATTCTGGGCAATAGTATAAGGTTGTCCCAGTGTATAAGGTCTCTTGCATTGCAGGCTGAGCGCCAAATGATGGCAAAAGTGTAACTTAATTTTTTTTCATAATTATGTTGTGCCCTTTGAAGTTTGCTAGTAGAATTTTGTAAAATTGGCCAAGGGGGAAGTCTGCAAAACCCAGAGGTTCTGTTTTAAAAAAATGGACTGATAGAATGCATTCTGGCTATTTTGGGATAGCATGTGTTAGATGATGTGTATTATGTGGTTTTCTTTTCTAGACATACATCGAATAAGGTGGGAAAAACCTATCATTTACTCAGAACTCTGCGCCTGAGGTTGTAACTTTGATTAATTATTGAAACATATGCATCACCTTTATAGATCGAATTCACTTGTCTTTTTGAGCTGTTAAAGCTGGTTAAAGCCCTTAGAAGTGGTCATATGACAGAATTTGAAGATGGTTCCTACATAGTAGAATTTTTGTATGAAATGGTTGCTGCCTAAAACTTGAAAATGCCTGATGATGCCCATTAATATTCTTTGTAAAATTCAGAAACTGAACCATGAAACTGTCTTCTTTTTGTGTGGGGACTCGGTGATTTCTGATTTCTTTTGCTTCTCCATCTACTTGATATACTAGGTACATACTAATTTCAATTTTCATGATTTGAGAGTTGCAGATGTTTAAGAATTGAGGCAGATGCAGTGCAACTGATAATGATGCTTTACGGGAGCTTAACTTGATGGGCTGCTGAAGGTGAATAGGCATCTAATTCTTTTGGTTACATGCTGTATCTTTCTTTTTAGCATCTTTGGTTCCAGATGCTGAGGGTTGTGGCTGTTGTAAAATCACAATAGGTTTGCTTAGTGCACTGTATAGTAGTGTTAGCTGACCCCTTGTAGTTGATATCCTTGATGAGTAAGAGGTTGAACCATGGAATTTGGTAATCATTATGGTTCATCGATCCACATGTGATATAATGAATTTATGTGTATTAAAACAGAGATAAGAGTGCTTTTGTGCATATGCTGAAAGCATCAGCAGTTTAGCCTTGGCATTATTGAATTTGAAGCATGCTCATTCGAAAAATACTTTTGCTTCAGCCTAGTGTTCATGTGCTTTTGCTTCAGCCTAGTGTTCATGTGCTTTTGCTTCATGTTTCTCAGGTGTGCCTTACAACCGATCTTTCTTGTCACTCCATTGTTAGACTTTATCATTTTCAAAGTGTTAACACTTTGCTAAAAATGTTTGAAAGGAATCAGAAGAGTAAAACTGTTATTGAGATTTTGCATGCTTAAGAACTTGTGCATCATTCTTTTGGTTCTCCATCTCTTCATCTTATGCTTAAATATTTTTTGTTGGTTTGGATAGTGTTGAAATACGCATCCTTCATATTTGGAGCGATGTTTTTGGATATTGGATTTATCAAATCATTTATGTTTGCATATGTTGTATTTGTTTTTTTATAAAATTTGAATATACTTTCTACTTCCAATGTCAAAGCACATAGAATGTTTGGACTTTGAGTGATGGTTAAAATGATGTTATGTGGAAGATAGATGTTCCGCTCTATTCATGTATTTTTCAGCTATAGAAGCAATGCATCTATTCATCCATTTTCATAATAGTCTGTTCAGCAAGAATGTCAGTTGAATGAGTTTTTTTTTTTTTTTTTTTCACTGTTAAAATAAATGGCAGGTGTTACTGTTAATATGTGTTGAAATAAATAGTTCAAAGTGATTGGTCTAACCATTTATGCATTGTTGGATATTGAGACTGTTAACCTACTTCCTGTGGTACACAAACTCTTTATTCTTTATTTATTTATTTATTTATTTATTTTGAGTATTGGAGAAGGTAGATTTTAACTTGGATCTGGTTATATCTTGTTGTGGTATTCTTTATTTTTTGTTTTACGTGTATTGCTTTTATTTAAGGTTTGGCAATTGTAAATTCTTAATTTTTGCATATTATATTATTGTTTACGTAACATTGTCCTTTGTTTTGAGTTTCCTGAGGCTTTCACTATTGAATTTTTTTTTTTTAAAATTTCATTTAGACATTATTTTGTTCTGTATTATTGAACTCTTTTTTTGTCACATAAATTTGTTAACTGGATAATGATATATTTAGTGCCTGAATTTTCTTTCCTCAAAAAAAAAAAAAAAAAAAAAAATCTGAAATTTCCAGCTTTTGCTGTTTTGTTTATCGAAAACATTTATAATTAAGTGTTTTTAACTTTAAAAAATGCAATTAAGTGTCTGTTTGCTGAAAAATGCAATCAAGCTGAATAGGATATGGGAAATCTGACTTACTGAAAATGGACCCTACATTTGTCCACCTGCAAATATGGACTGCCACGAATGTGCTGACATGGGAAAAAAATTAAATGAAGTGTCAATCACAAGGAAAAGGCATAATTGCCCTTAATTTAATGAGACAGACCAAACTTCTTCGTCTTCTTCAGAGACGGGTTCACCAAAAGCTAATAACGACGAACTCCATCTCAATGAACAAACAAAATAATTACAGGCGGTGGAACCAAGCACCAACTAGACCCAGAATCTTAGAAATAACAGCCGACTGAGACTTTGTATAAATTAGTTCGACTTTTTTTGAATTAGTTATACGAAATAACTATCAGCTAAATGAATTAGTTAAACCAAATAGACTCTAAATATTAAAGGATATTTAATGACAATAGCATTTTTGACGAAAAAAAAACTAAATAGTTTAATATGGTTAAATATTATGCGGGAATTAATTAATAATTAATGGTTAATAGTTATAATTTTGATGAAAACTCAAGAATTAACTAATTAATTAGGGCCAAATGCATAATTTTCTCTCTAAACTTTCATCAAATAATCATTTGTGTCCCTTAACTTTGCGAAAGACTTTTAACTTTTATTTTTTATAGTTATTTTACCCCTTAATGAAGTGTGAAATACAAAGAGAGCGTGAACAGTAATTTTTAATCTTAAGTGTAAGAAACAACGTCGAATTAAACTTCAGTTGCTTAAATGGAGCGCCTCAATCAAACAAATCTATCATCATCTCAAGCTTGTTCTTTCTCTACTATTTCAATTCTCCCACCAACATATATTAGGGTTCTTGTAATTAGATGGAATTCACATGAGAGTTCCTAATTTTGAGTTGCAATTGCGTCAGGTAGCTGTAATTAAGTTCTCTTGCACTAATGCAAATCTAGGGAGGAGGTTTTTTGGTTGTAGGGGATATAGGGTAAGTAATCTTTGATTTTGATCTTCTTTTTTTTTTTTTTTTTTTTTTTTTTTTTTTTTTTTTTTTAATAATGGAGGTTTACGGACTCATGAAATCAGTGTGTTTGTTTCAGATATGAGGTAACTACATTTGCTTGCAAAAGTCAATCTCAAAAGACCAAAAATTTCCAACAGTACCTACTTTCAAAATACCAAAATATCAAAAAACCTCATTTCACACGTCATTCCTTTTCCTATAACGACAAACTCTACCAAATAACCATAAAAAACAAAACTATAATACCCGGTAGTTTTTCTCTCTCTGTTATTTCTTAGACACGTGGAATCCAACATGGCGTATCAATAGATTACATTTTAATTATTTATGATACGTCAACGCGATTATAATTCACGTACGAGCTTAAAATTGGCAATGTGTAAAATAGTTATAAAAAATAAAAGTTAAGATGGACAAGAGGTCTTTCACAAAGTAAAAGGGTACAAAATGTTATTTAGTAGAAGTTCAAAGAGGAAATTATGCATTGGCCAATTAATTAACTTAATCTTAGACTTATTATCACCCGTTGTGCCTGAATGATAGTTTTTAATTGTCCATATACCCTAATTTGTATTCTATTGGAGTGATACAAGTTTTTTTTACCAATTGGCCGATGAAGTACTGGCCATTTAGTGATGTGGAATTATTTTTTTAGCAAATCATTAAAAAAATGGCTGCATCAGCTTTTTATTTGCTTTCCTCTACTATCTTAAATCCCAAAAACCATGATTGTAAGAACACTTTTTTCGATTATCTAAACAAAAAATCTACAAAATTAAAATTAAAATTAAAATCAAAAGAGAAGTATTAAAACTTCTTGTAAATAAGATTCTGAGGAGTGCACCAAATGCAACTTCCATCAATTGAAGGACTAGAGGTGGAACCTTCCAACATCAACAAAACAGAATACAATCTTGTTTCTGTAAGACCACCATGCTCCATTTTTGTAAGCATTTTCTCTTCATTTTGTGCTTGATGAGCTAATTTAGGTTTCCCATATCCAAATCTGGCAATGTACTCCTTCATAAATTCTCTAAAATCATTATTGTAACCAAGCATAATATGAGGCAAAAAAACTAGCAACGAACTTGTTAAGATACTTTTTCGATTTTCGATTTAATTTTTTAATTTTTTTTTAAAATTTTTCTTGAATATTGGTGAGAGTTTTACCTGTGAGTTTCAAAGTTAAAATGGACAAATTACTTCGAGTACAACACCAAATGCTACTTCGATGACTACAAGACCACGTAAAGGACCGTGGTCTCGAACATAATGGAGAGGAACTGGAGTTATGAACTCATGGTGCATGAGAGGAATTAAATGTGCTTCACTGTTGAAAGGATATTTTCCTACGAGTCGGATCATCGACAGTTCACGCTTAACCTAGTTGTCAGCCATTCCTTCAACTAGTTGATCGAAAATCGGCGACTAATTTAATGTAGCTTTTGTGAATGGGCGAAGAATGACCTTTAAGGCAGGTTCGATGTGGAACAAGCGATTTAGATGGAAGGAAAAAAAAAGGCTAGGTGTCCTGAACATCAAGCATTAGCTGTTGGTTGGTGGGGATAACCATACGACGACAGAAAGGGGATGGAGATCATGGGATCGCGTGAAGGAAAAGTGGAAATGAATTTTTATTTGATCTAATTTAAGAAGGGAATAGAAGAGTAATTTTAAAAACCATCATAAATTAAAACGTCTCGTTTGGTTCATTTCAATTTATTTTTCGGCAAGTCTAATATAATTGTGTTTGGTTAATATACTGAATTCTCGAAAAGTAAAATTGTATTAGTTAAATAGGACGTTAGAAATGCAAGAATACCCTTATAATATTTATAAAATAATAATTAAAAATATTTCATTGAAAAATAATAATTTACAATAATTTAATAAAACACCTACCATAAAATCTACAATTCAACTCACCTTATAATTTTTTTTTATCACATAATAATAATTAAAATTATATTATCATAATTTTAGCAACCAAAATAATACAACTTTAGCCATATATATAACCATTTTTGCACCCAAAATATACATATATAACTTCAGATACATAAAAACTATTGCTTAGTTGCTACTATATCATTTGCCTTTATATTATATAAACAAGTCTTAGCATTAACAATCATAACAAAAAATAGTCCTAGTAAATTATAGATTTTCAAGGAGTTATAAACTAAGTACATAAGTCTTGTTAAAATCCTCTGACAAACTAAAAAAAGTAATCAATCTACATGGTATCAAGTGCAATCTTTCTTCCTACCTTAATAATATCCTGTTGAGATAAGCCTTCGATATTCATTTACTCAGCATTAACAATCATTCTTCTTTCTGCCCTTTTAGACTCATGCTTAAAACACTTAGCAAGTCTCCTAATATGTTCTCCAATAACAAACATCAAGTTACCTGATTTATCCATTTGATTAGAAAATTCTTGAATAACTTCCATTATATCTATCTTTCTTCTTTTATTTTCAGTGTTTGATGGTGCAACATATGTTATTTGAGCAAAATGAGAAAATGCATGTAGAGGTGAAGCACTTGTTTCTTCTTGCTCATTACCTACCTCGACATTCAAAATTAGTGCAGGACATGATTCATAATCACTTTGTTGTTCTTGCTCCTTCAACTCAATATCTTTTATTGCATCGGCTAAAATTTTAGGCACTTTCTCCTATAGCTCTGTCTTTTCCATAAACATAATCTAATTCATTACAAAAAGGAAATGGTTTGTTCCTCAATCTCGATAACTCTGCATAAAATTAAATTTTTTTAGTGATTGATATATGTGGACGAGTCAAATGCACTTTCTAAAAGTAAAAACAAGTTTTAACAATAATACATCAACCCAATTCTCCCAAACTTCATCGTCACTAGTGATGCACTTAGCTCTTTCATTCCATCCAAATCCACTGCACCGTGGACCTCTCATTTCAGCAATTGCACGATACTTTAGGCTTTAGGCTTTCTTTGTTTCCAAAAAATAACTTACTTTTGAAAAATATTTTCCAAGGAAAATGTTTTCTTTGAAAAATATTTTCAAATGACTTACTTTGCGTTGTTTGGTTGCAATATTGAAAATTAGTTAAAAATATTAAAATTTTTAACTCAGAAGACTATAAAAATATTAATATTAATAGAAATTTCGTATTTGAAAAATTTTATTGTTAAATAAAAGAAGAATGCAAAAATAAAAGGTAAATTATAAAAGTTGTCGGTGACCAGTGGTGAACAGTAATTGGTGGTAGTGGCTATCGATGATTAATAAATTAAAAAATATATTTTATAAGGTTATAATAAGTTTGTCAATGTCTGGAAAATGTTTTACGCTCTCGAAAATGAGAAGTTATTTTTTTTAAAAATGACTTAATTTTCCTTTGACTAGCAAAATATTTTCTGTTGAATTATTTTTCTGAATGCCCCAAACAATAGAAAATAATGGAAAATATTTTCCTATAAGTTATTTTACGGAAACAAACGAAGCTTTCATTTGACAATTATGAACCTTATATTTCATCTTCTCTATCTGAAGCTGGTAGCTAGATTTAAATTGACCATTATCTTATTTTCGTCCACCCATATTAACAAGATCCACCAACCATGAAACTAAAGCGGTGTCTTCAGCATTTGTCCATCTAACACAAAACCTTCCAGAACTATTGTCATTATGTAGCATTTTCCCTTTATTTTTTGAGGTTGCACTTCTTTGACTATTAATAAAATATGCTAATCATATAATTTGATCATAAATGAAAAAATAAGCATTTATATCAAAACCACAAAATCAATTAAACAACAAATTATTTTTGAGAAATTGTTTACAAGGTAACAAGTTAAACATAAAAAATATAGAAAACAATCATTTTATTACAAATAAACAATTCAAACAATCTAACTTATATTGATACAAGTTTGTAAGTTATTTTAAGCATTCCTATTTTCCCTCCAGTTTTGAAAATTTTCATTAGCTAAATTGAATCTAAAGTTATTTGTAGTTTTGAAAAAGAGAGTTTTTATTTCTCTATATTGTGTTATGAATTTACAATCTACACAATATATATACAAAAAAATCGTTCCTATACAGGAAGTAATCTAAATAGAAAATAAGTCTAAACTAGAAAAGACAATATTTACTTTAATTATAAAAATTTTAACACTCCCCCTCAAGTTGATGCATAGATATTACACATGCCCAACTTATAAACTAAAGGATGAAACAACTTGCTATTTAAACCCTTTGTAAAAACATCAGCTAGTTGCTCTTTTGAAGCTAGATAAGAGACACTTATGAAACCCTCGACTATCTTGTCTTTTATAAAGTGACGATCAATGTTTATATGTTTAGTTCGATCATGCTAGATTGGATTATAAATAATATGATGGTTGCTTTACTATCACAAAACAAGGATATATTTTGTTGTTTCAACCAACTTCAACTCTTCCATTAATCTACACAACCATAGGAGTTCATAGATTCCCTGTGTCATAGTTCTATATTTAGTTTCTGCACAGGACCTTGCAACAGCAGCCTGCTTCTTGCTTCTCCATGTGAACAGGTTTCCTCTAATAAAAACACAATAACCTGAGGTTGATCTCCTATCATCAAAGGAACCAGCCCAATCTGCATCTATATAGCCTTTTATTGTCAAATGGCCAAGTTTAGAAAATAAAACTCCTTTACCTAGAGCTGATATTAAATATCTTAGAATCCGATGTACAACTTTTAAGTGAGACTCCTGAGGATCATGCATGTACTAACTCACTAAACTTTCAGTATAAATAATACTTTGTCTAGTATGGGCAAGATAAATCAACCTTCCAACCAATCTCTAATACCTGCCTACATCAATCGAACTTCCTACTCCAGTTTAAAGCTTATAATTAGCTTCAATAGGTGATTCTGCAGGTTTACATCCCAACATACCAATTTCATTAAAAAGATCAAGGATGTACTTCCTTTGAAAATAAAAATTCCTTTTTCAGATTTGGCAACTTCTATCCCAAGGAAATATCTCAAAATTTCCAAATCCTTAATCTTAAACTCCCTAGCTAACAAACTTCTTAAGTGAGTCATTTCTTCTTCATTATTTTCAGTTATCACTATATCATTAATATAAATAATAAGTAATGTGATCTTACCTTCATGGTGTTTAATGAACAAGGTTATTACAGCTAGCTTTCTACTGTCATTTGATTTGCATGGTCATTGCCATTAATTTAGGTGGCAATTGGCTGACTGCCGTTGATTTGGGTTGCTAATTTAGGAATTTCTATGTAAATATATTTTTCCTTTCCTTGTTTGTTTGATTTTGTTCTATTTTGGTAGTTTAGCTTTTATTAGGAGAATATTTTGATAGCGGTATATGTTGTATATATTTTGATCTTTCTGTGATAATGAAAGGCAATTCTCTCTTTCCAAGAAACCTATAGTTTGTTCATGGTATCAGAGCCATGGCTGACGGAAAGAAAAATGATGAGAGTTCTGGAATAGAAAAGAAAAGTTACAACCCTTACACACTGAATTCGAATGATAGCCCAGGTAACTTGATTACCGAAGTTCAGTTGAAGGGTGAGAATTATAAAGAATGGGCACGAGCTATGCGGACTGCATTGCGAGCCAAAAAGAAATATGGTTTTGTTGATGGAACTATCAAACAACCAGCAGAAGATTCGACGGATCTAGAAGACTAGTGGATAGTTAATTCTATGTTGGTTTCGTGGGTACTTAACACCATTGAACCGACTCTTTGCTCGACTATCTCTCACATAAAAAATGTGAAGGTTTTGTGGGAAGATATTAAACAGAGATTCTCAATTGGAAATGGTCCGCGAATGCAGCAACTAAGATCAGATTTGGCAAATTGTAAGCAAGATGGTCAGTCCATTGTCTTTTACTTTGGGAGACTCAAATTGTTATGGGATGAAATAAACAATTATGATCAAATACCAACATGTGTTTGCACATGTTGCAAATGTAATCTGACCATTGAATTGGAACGAAAGCGAGAAGAAGAAAGAGTCCATCAATTTCTAATGGGCTTGGATGAAGAAGGATACGGAACGGTACGCTCTAATATTTTGAGTACCGAGCCTCTACCTAATGTAAATCGTGCTTATGCTATGGTTGTTCAATAAGAACGGGTAAGAACTATTACGCGAACTAAGGAAGAAAGAGGTAATCCCATGAGTTTTCGCAATTCGATCAAGTGGTCGAAATTCAGGGGGGAATAAGGATAAAAGCATGATTTGTTCTAATTGCAATCAAGATGGACATGAGGATGCAAATTGTTTTCAACTGATAGGATATCTTGAATGGTAGGTTAATAGGCCGCGTGGAAACTTGACTGGACGTGGAAGTGGAAACCAAAGGCGTGGTAAAAGAGGAGGAGCTCATGCTAATGCCACACAAAGAATTGGAAATGACAGTGGGCGTGCAAACGTTACCGATTCAGATCGAAAAGGTCTTATTGGATTGAATGATGAGCAATGGACGACATTGCTAGGCATGTTGAGTTCAAATCAAAATGGCACTGATGAAAGGATGACAGGTAAACAGAGACTTTTTCCTTGGATTATAGACACATGCGTTCTCATCATATGACAGGAATGCTGGCTTTTTTGCGTAATTGGCGTGATATTGAGCCATGTTCAGTTGAATTACCTGATGGAGAAGAGACCATGGCAATGAAAGAAGGAACTGTATTCCTTGGAGGAGATTTGATATTGCGACGAGTTTTATATGTGCCCAACTTAAAATGCAATTTGATTTCTATTTCACAACTTCTTAATGACTCACAGTTTGTTATTCAACTCACTAATAAGATTTGTGCTATACAGGACCTAAACTCGAGGAACCTGATTGGAGCAGGTGAGCAAAGAGAGGGGCTTTATTTTCTCAAAGGTGTGGCTTCATTGCGTGCTCATAAGGTGGCTGTTGTGGGATGTTTTGAGCTTTGGTATAAAAGAATGGGTCATCCCTCTTCTAAAGTTGTTGAATTAATTCCAAAAATTGGTAGAATAGCTAGGAAAAATAATAAAACTTGTGATGCTTGTTTTAGAGCAAAATAAACAAGAGAGGTATTCATTTCTAGTGACAGTAAAGCTAAAGATTGTTTTTAATTGATACATTGTGATTTGTGGGGACCTTATAAAGTCCCAGCTTCATGTGGAGCAATTTATTTCTTAACAATTATTGATGATTACTCTCGTGTTGTGTGGATATTTTTGTTGAACGGAAAAGTTGGAATAGCTGGTACTCTTAAGAATTTTTTTGTGATGGTTGAACGACAATTTGAAAAAAATGTGAAAATTGTTCGGAGTGATAACGGAAGTGAATTTATGTGCTTGAAAGATTATTTTCTTGAAAATGGAACTTTTCACCAAACTTCTTGTGTAGGAACACCACAATAAAATGGACGGGTGGAAAGGAAGCATCGCCATATTCTCAATATTGTAAGAACTTTGCGTTTTGAAGCAAATTTGCCGATAGAATTTTGGGAGAATGTGTTCTTACAGCTGGTTATTTAATTAATAGGACTCCATCTCTATTGTTGCAAGGGAAAACTCCATATGAGATTATTTTTGGCGAAATTCCTTCTTACATACACATTCGGATTTTTGATTGTTTGTGCTATGCACATAATCAAAATCGGGGTCGAGATAAATTTGCTAGTCGAAGTCGACGATGTGTTTTTGTTGGATATCCAATGGGTAAGAAGGGTTGGAGATTGTATGATTTGGAGACAAAGGAATATTTTGTATCTAGGGATGTTGTCTTTGCTGAAAATGAATTTCCATATGCACATGAGAAAATTTTAAGTATAAATAACAGAGTTGAGGAGTCCAGTGATGAAGTTGAGGATTTAAATGGTGGCATGGCTGAGGAAAATATTGAGAGTATAGATAGAAATAATACAAGCAATCATGAAGAGGAGAAATCCATTCAAAATAACAGAAATGAAGGGGAAAGCAGTGATGTCATAGAAGAGCAGTTGGGAAGAGGGCATAGGGTCAAACGTCCTTGTCACACCCAACTCTAATCACCAGAGGAATTATCCACTTTGGATCAAGCCAAATCGCCCATACAAGATGGCAAGACCTGCACGGTTTTATCCCGCAGATGAAATGAGAAACTTCCCAAGAGGTCGCCCATCATGAGATTTCTGTTAAGCGAGCACGCTTAACCCTGGAGTTCTTCCAACTCTCCAGCCACTCCACCAAAAGGCGCCTCTTATGATTAGTTTTTCCCTTTTCGATATATGATTCGATTCATTCATGTGTCCTGCATTCCACTACCCTAGCTAGCCTGCCATCCTAGAAGCTAGCCAGGAGCTTCGCTCTACCCGCCCTCTTAGGATCGCTTTGCCGGGTCAGGATGTCACAGGCCCACCAACTTCCGCATGGTTCGTCCTCGAACCATACATCTACTGGAGGGGGTCAGGCTCTGATACCAACTGTCACACCCAACTCTAATCACCAGAGGAATTGTCCACTTTGGATCAAGCCAAATCGCCCATACAAGATGGCAAGACCTGCACGGTTTTGTCCCACAGGTGTAATGGGAAACTTCCCAGGAGGTTACCCATCCTGAGATTTCTGTTAAGCGAGGACGCTTAACCCTAGAGTTCTTCCAACTCTCCAGCCACTCCACCAAAAGGCACCTCTTATGATTAGTTTCCCCCTTTTCGATATGTGATGCGATTCATTCCTGTGTCCCGCATTCCATTACCCTAGCTAGTCTGCCATCCTAGAAGCTAGCCAGGAGCTTCGCTCTACCCGTCCTCTTAGGATCGCTTTGTCGGGTCGGGATGTCACAGTCCTTCCATTCATTTAAAAGATTATGTGGTTAATGCCACCAAAATAAGCCCCTCGACGTGCTCATCTAACCAATCTGATTCCTCAGGTACACTTTATCCTTTAGCACATTATGTGAGATATGATAAATTTTCTGTGCAACACCGGTGTTTCTTGGCAGCAATTACTTCAGGTCATGAACCAAACACTTATGCTGATGCAATCAAAGATATACGATGGAGAGAGGCCATGAGAAAAGAAATACAAGCTTTAGAAGAAAATGGTACATGGACAGTTGAAACTTTGCCTCCTGGGAAGAAAGCAATTGGGAGCAAACGGGTGTATAAAATCAAGTACAACTCTGATGGAAGTGTTGAACGGTACAAGGCACGGTTGGTAATACTTGGCAACAATCAAGTGGAAGGTATTGATTATCAAGAAACCTTCGCTCCTACAGCAGAAATGGGGACGATACGCACATTTCTTGCCATAGTAGCTGCTAAGAATTGGGAACTTCATCAAATGGATGGCCAAAATGCGTTCTTACATGGTGATTTGGAAGAAGTAGTTTACATGTAGACATCACTTGGATTTGCTTCTTCAACACTAAGGAAGGTTTGTAGACTTCGAAAGTCTCTATACGGTTTGCGACAAGCTCCTAAATGCTGGTTTGAGAAATTGGCTACATCTCTCAAGGAGTATGGTTTTAAACAATCATTATCCGATTACTCTTTATCCATTTTTCAAGATAAGGGTAATCAATTGAATGTTCTCATTTATGTTGATGATCTCATTATTTCTTCTAATAAAGATTCCGCTGTGCAAAAGTTCAAAAATTATTTCAGTCAATGTTTTCATATGAAGTACTTGGGTAAGCTGAAATTTTTCTTAGGAATTAAAGTGGCAAGAAACTTGGATGGGATTTTCTTGTGTCAATGAAAATATGCTTTGGATGTGATTTATGAAGTTGGCTTGTGGGGTTCCAAGCCAATTCATACTCCCCTTGAATAAAATCACAAGCTAGCTCTTACTGAAAGCGATGATGTCGACAAACCTGCTCAATATAGACGTTTGGTGGGTCGACTTATTTATTTGACTATAACTCGGCCTGAATTATCTTACTCTGTGCATATTCTTGCACAGTTTATGCAACAGCCAAAGAAAGCTCATTGGGATGCTGTTTTAAGAGTAGTGCGATATTTAAAAGGAAATCCAGGCCAAGGTATTTTGCTACGTGCTGACTGTGATTTAAAATTGATTGCTTATTGTGATTCGGATTAGGCGAGTTGTCCTTTGACAAGACGCTCTTTAACAGGTTATTTTATTCTGTTGGGTAACTCGCCTATCTCATGGAAGACTAAGAAACAACAGACGGTTTCATGCTCATCTGCTGAAGTTGAATACTGGTCTATGACTGCTACTGCTTGTGAACTTAAATGGTTGAAAGGTTTATTGAATTCTCTTGGTGTGACGCATACTAAACCTATGCGATTGTATTGCGATAATCAAGCTGCTTTACATATCGCTGCTAATCCCGTTTATCATGAGCGCACTAAGCATATTGAAGTGGATTGTCATTTGATTTGTAATGAGATAATTTCTGGTAATATTTGCACAGCTATGTTCGTAGTTCAATGCAGCCAGCTGATATCTTCACAAAAGCATTAGGAAAGGATCAATTTCAGTTTCTCCTTTGCAATATGGGCATTCAAGATCCTTATGCTCCATCTTGAGGGGGGGGGGGGTATTCCAACTAGCTTTCTACTGTCATTTGATTTTTATGGTCATTGCCATTAATTTAGGTGGCAATTGGCTGATTGCCATTGATTTAGGTTGCTAATTTAGGAATTTCTATTAAATATATTTTCCTTTCCTTGTTTGTTTGATTTTGTTCTATTTTGGTAGTTTAGCTTTTATTTGGAGAATATTTTGATAGCGGTATATGTTGTATGTATTTTGATCTTTCTGTGATAATGAAAGGCAATTCTCTCTTTCCAAGAAACCTATAGTTTGTTCAAAGGTACGATCAACATCGCTCTGAATGTACCTAAAAGAAAGCATAACTTTACTAAACCTTTCAAACCATGCTCTTGGTGACTGCTTTAGTCCATATAATGACTTCTTCAGCTTGCAAACTTTCCCTCTGGTCTTGTCATCATCAAATCTAGGAGGAATCTCCATATACACCTCTTCTTTCAAATCACCATGTAGAAAAACATTTTTAACATCAAATTGACGTAACTCCCAGTCAAGATTGGCTGCACATGACAATAAAATTCTAATTGTGTTCATCTTGGCTACAGCGGCAAATGTTTCCTAATAATCAACTCTGCAGGTGTGACTGAACCCTTTGGCTACCAATCTAGCCTTTTATTTCTCAATTGAACCATCTTCCCTATGTTTAACTGTGAACACCCATTTACATCTGTGAACCCCTTCCCCAAAAATAGGCATATAATGAATATGACTAAGGGCAGAAATGCACGTGAATGTGTGAGTCGCCACCTTGTTTAATTATTTTAGGGTAAACTAGGAAAAAACCCTAGGTTGACTCCAATTTTAATTAACCTAATTACTAGATTAATTATCCCAATGTTTAAGGCATAGTTTGCGAACCCGAGGTGGATCCCGAGACCATGTCAGGTTGATGAACTAACCAATGAATGAATGCTTTGCAAGGTAAATGATGTAATTGGACCAATGAAATGTTTAAGTGATTTCGACTTGCCGCTCGGGATTAAATCCCAAACGTGCCTACGTACTTCCGTTTAAATGGAAGATCAAAGTCGACGTAGTTCGATAGGCCTTTTTTTTAAAGGGCTTTGAATGGGCATGCTTAATGCATGAGTGTGTGTATGCTTCGTGCATTTTGTTTAGGCATTTTGCCAAAGAATTGATTGATTTGATTAGGCGTTTGTTGCCAAAAGTGTTGATTTAAGGCTTTTAGCCAAAAAGATTGATTTAGGCAATTTGTTTGCCAAAGGTTGATGTGATTTAGGCAATTGGTTTGCCAAAAGTGATTATTTGAAGGCTTTTAGCCAAAATGGGTTGATTTAGGCAATTTGTTTGCCAAAAAGTGTTGCTTGGGCGATTGTCGCCAAAATTGATTGATTTAAGGCTTTTAGCCAAAAGATTGATTAATTCAAGGCATTTTGTCAAAGCTCCGATTTAAGCAATTTGTCGCTAAAAATGGTTAATCTTATTTATAGGCAATTTGTTTGCCAAAAGTGATTAATTGAATTGCAATATAGGCAATTTATTGCCAAAAAAAACGTGGTCAATTAAGGCTATTTAGCCACAATTATTGATTAATTGGACTTAAGCCGGACTGTTCGAAATAAAGGTGATTATACCATAGTCATTAAGTGACTTAGATACTTTAGCCAATATTGTCGAATTTAGGCTTTAACACCACGATTATTAATTAACCGGGCATTTAAGCTTAATCATATTTAATTGAGGCAGTTTATTTGCCAAATTGATGACGTGAATGCATTTATGCAGCAGTTTAATTCATAATTGGAGTAGAAGAGAAATTATGCAAATTATTAAAATGGGCAGAATTTCGTTTATTTACCTGAGTCAGTCGTCAGCCACTTCTTAGCTCCAGGTTAAGCTCCTCGTTAGGGTATTTAATTACAGTTAATTTAACTTCAGTGACCAATTAACAAAGCAAGAAAGCAATAAAAGCTAAATGAAAATGCAGAAAAGCAGTAAACAGAACCGCAAGGAGCGTAGGGGAGAAGAGAGCGTCCGTCAACACAGACTGAGTGAGTAAAAATGACGAATCGGGGCTGTATTTATAGGAAAAAAACAGGCCGGAGGGCGGTTCTGACCACCCTAGAGGGCGGTCACAACCGCCGGTGGAGGGCGGTCACAACCACGGGAGAGGGCGGTGAGAACCGCCGTTGACGGCGGTCAGAACCACCGAAACCCTGTCCGCTCGCTAGTTTTTCATTCCGAAGGCTTTTTCGGGAGTTCCGTACCTCCAAAAATTATTCCGGGAGTACCTTCGGGTCCCTTGCGACGTCCCGGACGTTTTAAGTGCCATATTGGCATACTTCCAGTAAATTTCCAAAATGGCCTCCGGTCCGGCCGGACTGTTTGCAATCCGGGAAAATAGGCTTTTTTGAGCCTCAAAATTTGAGTATGCACAACATCCAATTGGCTTCTTTCCTGATGGAGGAATTACAAGATCTCATGTCTCCATTTTTGCCAAAGCTCTTATCTCCTCAACCATTGTACCCTTCCATTTTGACTACTATAATGCCTCTTGCCAATCCTGTGGTATAGAAACAAAAGAAACAAATAAAATAAGGGCTCTATGGAAGGGGACAGAGCATTATAGGAGATAAAATGGGAGATGGGATGTTTAGTGCATGTTCTAACTTCTTTTCTAAGAGCAACATGAATATTAAGGTCAGTATCAAAAGTGTTAGAATCAAGATTAGGATCAGAATCAACCGGGATTAAAGAAGACTCACCAGGTTCTTGCTCTTCTGTATTTTCAGGGCCTGAAATTGAAGAGGACAATTGATCAGAGGTCTCATGCTCTATGGTTGTGTCTCTATTACTCTGCCGTGTGTAGGTTTTCAAATCAGATCTATCCAATCTTCCTAGAGGTTTTAGGTGGTTGGTCTCTTTTATTATCTATGTCTACATGAATCTCCCACTAGAAAGGAATGTTATCCATCACCTCTTCCATCTAATATTTGCCCCCCTGAAGGAGGTGACTAGAAAGGAAAATAAAACTCAAATTTTTGAAACGTAACATGCATGCTCACAAAGTATTTTCTATAAGGAGGATAATAATATTTGTATCCCTTTTGAGTATTATAGTAACCAAGAAACGCACACTTCAAAGCTCTAGGAGCTAATTTGCCTAGACCATTCTCATGAACAAAACAAACACAACCAAAGACTTTAGGAGGTACAATATAAGAGCTTTTTCCTTGAAGAATCTATGAAGGAGTTTAAAAGTTTAAAAGACAAAGAGGCATACAATTGATAAGGTAAGCAGCAGTCAAAATAGCATCCCCCAATATGGTTTGGGAAGATTCATAGTAAACATAAGAGACCTAGCTGCTTCTAATAAATGCTTATTTTTCCTTTCAGCTACTCCATTTTGAGCACTAGTATTGACACAACTAGTTTGATGTATGATACCATTAAAATCTAAATAGATACAAATATATGTATTCATGTATTCAGTACCATTATCAGCTCTTAGGATTTTAACATGTGCATCAAACTTAGTACAAGTCATTTTATGAAAGTTCTAAAAACACAAAAAAAAAATATCATTTTTTGCTTTCATTAAATAAACCCAAGTCAATCTCGTACAACAATCAATAAAGGTCACAAACCATCTATAACCAAAAAGAGAGACAGTTTTAGTAGGATCCTATACATCAGAATGAATAGTAGCAAAAGGTATCAAACGTTTATTATTAATTGGAGAATAAGAATGGCTAGTTGTTTAGCAAGTTACAAGCATCACATACTAATAAATCAAAATTACACTTAGTGAACAAAATGGGAAATAAACGTCCTAAAACAGAAAAAGAGGGATGTCCTAATGTCTTATGCCATTGAATAACTTCATGGAAAGGATTTCTAGATGTTCCTAACAAAGCTTGACTGGTACTCGATTTGAAAAATGACAAACGTCATCTAACATATATAGTCCATTGTGCAAGCTATCACTGCCAATCATTCTCTTCGTATTCAGTTCCTGAAGTATACAATGAGTAGGATATAAAGGTTACTTTGCAATTAAGCGCTTTTGTGATTAAGCTAACATAAAAGAGATTAATAGGAAATCTAGGAACATGAAGAAAAGAGGAGAGTTTAATATTGGAAGTACAGTCAATAGAACTTGTGCTAACAATTGGTACTAAAGAACCATCCGCAATGCGGATTTTTTCTGTGCCTTAATATTTAGAATATGTGGAAAATATTTTATAGAGTTTGTTGTATATTTATTTGCTCCTGAATCTATAACCCAAGAGGGTTTTTGCAATTTTTGAAAGAGTGGTAAGAAAAGCATTATCTGAATTAACAAAATTAGAGGCTACAATCTGAGTTCAAGAAGAATCATGCCGTGACAACAATTATTTCAGTGACTGAATTTCCTTGCTACCAGTGTAGATGGTTCCTCAGATAAAACTCCACCATCAGATATGTGTGCCTGTGGTCTAGAAGAACTGACCCGTTTTTCTCCATGCCCTTTAGTTGGTGTCCATGTAATATCCAATATAACTCTTTAGCGTGCCTGTTCTTACCGCAATAGTCACAAAATAATTGGTCTCTTTCGAAGAACCACTCTTCACAGCATATATTTATTCTTTTGCAGAATCAACAATCAACCTTGCTTTATCAATTGTAGATCTGTGAACCATGGCACTTCTCCTAGTCTCCTCTTGTCGAACAAATAAGTATGCTTGTCGCAAGGATGGAAAAGGGTCCCCTCCAAGAACTTGTACTCGAATATGATCATACTCGTAATTTATGCCAACCAAAAAATCATACACATGTTCTACTTCAATCAACTTCTGAACTTGACTTGCATCATTAATACATTTTGCTTAAAAGTCTTGGTAATAATCCAGTTCCTACCACAACCCACTAAGTTCAGCAAAATACTGAGCGATAGTCGGATCTCCCTACTTGGTTTCATGAACTTTTTATCATAACTCATATCTTTGAGCATGGTTTCCAATTTGCGAACAAGTCTATGAAGCGACATCCCATATCTTCTTAGTTGTATCAAGAAGTAAGTATCATCATGAAACGGTTGGCTACATAGAATTGATTAGCCAAGACATAATAAGGGAGTTCTCTTATTTCCACTTGTTAAAATTCGGATATGTTAAAACTGGTTTTGGCGCTCCATCGTCAAGGTACCCCTGCAAACCTCTAGCCTCAATGAATAGTAAATAGGATCAAGACCAAGCCAGATAATTCGTGCCATCTAACTTTACTGGACTAATCTAGAGTGAAGGATTCTCCTAGTGAAAAACTACATCCAACTTTTTTCCGTCAACCATATTGTCAAATTAAAAGGAACTTGATAACTGATTCAAAACTGGAAGTCAAAAATCACATAGGCAGTACTTGGGATGAAATAAAAAAAAGAATAAAATCAAAGTCAAAACCGAGGTTGAGAGACCAGTGGCTTTGAATTGCAGCACCAAAATGAGACCACCGGAATAAGAATCGTCAGTAGAGGTCACAAAAAAATACCACATGCGCTAACGTGTGAACAAAAGGCAAGAAATGTCTAGCAGCGTGTGTGCACACACATATGGTCGGACAACGATGGGATTTGACTGGAAGGCCGATCGACGATTGCTCTTCCTTCTAAAGTGGGCAGTGATGACCAACTTCCACTCTTGGTGGCGTTACGTGAATCTCAGACATACACAGACTGAAACCGATGCCAAAAAATCACGTAAAGGGCTCTGATACCATGTAGTTTAAAGAAGAGAGATTTTTTATTTCTCTATACTATGTTATGAATTTACAATCTCTACTCTACACTACACACACACACACACACACACACACACAAAGTCGTTCCTATATAGGAAGTAATCTAAATAGAAAATAAACCTAAACTAGGAAATACAATATTTACTTTAATTACAAAAATTTCTACATTTTTCCACTCTAAAGAACTTTCTAGATGATCAATTAGCTCTCCACCATAAACATCTTATGGTTCTTAATCCATTTCTTCATATTGATTTAACTCATTCTCCATTGGATCCGATTACATATTCATTCTAATAAAATTGTGTAATACAACACATGCTGAGATGATCCTACAAACTGTCTTTATAGGATACTAAAGTGTGCATCTTAAAATACCTCACCTAAGCTTCAATAGTCCAAAACAACTTTCTATGACATTTCTTGCTCGAGAATGTTTCTATTGTAGCATTCCTCTGTTGTTCTTGGTCCATTACCAGTCTTATGACATTCAGATGGTATCTTTGATCGCTATAAAGGGTTAATAAGTCATTTGAATTTATGTAACCAGCATCACATAAATAATAATATCCTATAATGAAAAATAAACAGTCTATTATTACTAAATATGAATTACTTGATTTATAATACAAAAAACTTTAACTTTCTTAGCATTACCTTAAGGAACTTTTAAAGGTTTTTTTTCTAGAAAGTGCATCTCGAAGTACTCTATTATCATGTGCAGACCCCTCCCATCCAGGTGTGTGTGTGTGTGTGTGTGTGTGTATATATATATATATATATATATATATATATATATATATTGTAAATCTTATGAACAAACTCATAACACATTAATTGAAAGATGTCCTTTCCTGTTTCTATATCTAACTTTATCTTTCTCTAGCACATGAACTTTGATATTTATTCCACCTAACACACCCAAACAATTTTACAAGATGTGTATATTTGTTAGAATTACATTTCGCGTTCAAAAAAATCATAAAGTTTTAACATAGGTAAATGAAAACTACTTTGAACCACTTCCATTTGCCATTCGGGTTATTTTCATTGATTGGTTCTGGCTTTTTTAGAAGAAGATGATGACATTTAAGTACAACATGAAGGATTGAATTAAAATGCCCAGATATTACCTCTCCATTCCTAAAATATAATTGAGTTCTTCCATTTTTGGTTTGATGTGAAACTATATATATAAACATAGCTATCATTTTTTCCACACTCATATTTCTATTTCCTTATAACTTGCCGGCTTCTTTCAACTTTTCACATAATTTATAAAAACACATATGGTTCATTCTTAAATTTTCAATGCAAACTTCATTATCATTATGAATAAGTGTCTTAAGATTTAAAAGTCTAACTTCCAATCATTATTGAGCAGAATCACCAAATGTATAAGAAATATTTCTAGAAACTCTAATTTGTAACATAGCAATTACATCCATAACCATGGCCATCATTTCCATAATTATTATCATCATTTCAGTATAAATTACTACACGAGAGGTAATCATCTCCTTCTTTTAGTCAATGAAAATTTTGTAATTACTGTAAAACATACATGAATTAAACACATTTAAAATACAATAAAATGTAAAAGTAAAAGAATGATACAACTAATTTTACATTGAAATATATTTCTATATTCCAACAACAAACACATATATATGACTGCATTTCCAGTAAGTTAGTGATTAGTTAGGCATTATTATATTTGGAGCCATCTTTCTAGAGTTAAAGATGTTGAACTGAATTAGTGAATAATTGCTAAATGGCAACTTGTTTCAGTTGTTAAAACATGATTTTTTTGCTTGAGTATGTTATTGAAGAAGAAAGTATTAATTTGGAGCATGGTGACATTGTATTTGAGTTGTGTGCTTGAATGCACCCAATAAAATGGATCTTTTAGGACGTATAGTGCATGTTTGAGAATAATAATTACACTATTAAATCAATGTGCAATTATTTATTTTCTCTTTTAAATATAGGCTTAAGATAAAATAAATCCCTCACCCAAAAGACTTCAATTACAAAATACATAATATCCCTTTCTCTCCTCAGTTCCCACGCCCCCAAACTCATGTTAATGAAGGAGTTGTTATCTTGAGTATTAAAATTTGCAACTATATATATATATATCGTGAGCAATCCTAAATGAGAACACCAAGCACACCATAAATTTATTTCGCTATTATTTTTTTGTTTCTAGGTCGCTGATTTTGAGCTTACATTTGTGGTTTTAATTTTAAGCATAAGAGATCATCAAAATCATATTTAAGGCATTTGGTAAACAGAGATTGTAAAAACCAAAAGGAAAAGGAAAAAGAAAAAAAAAGAGAACAAGAGATATTTCCATGACACATTTGCAAGTCAAAAGAAGAGAAGAAGAAGGCAAAGAGATTAATATTAACATGTCTAATTTAATAAATAAGAAGACAAATAAAGAAATACATCAATATTTACAAAAAAAAAAAAAAAAACAAAACGAAAGAACCCACAAACAAGCAAAGATCAACTTAATTAAGGAAACAAAAATCAATTTAATCAAGGGTTCAATCTACAAATTATACAGAAATCAAATCTCATTCTCAATGAGGATTGAATATTTGAAATTATTCTTGGATTAAAAATAAAATAAAAAAAGACAAATAAAGAGATTAAAGATCTAAAGCCTCACTTGATGTTTGTTAGAGAAATCCCTTAATTTACTACTGCTTCTTCTTCTTCTTGAATGGTGACGGTATATAAAAGCTCAAAAGAAGAAATAGTAAAATGAAGAGAGAAATTTTTTTGGTTAGGAAGTTGCACTTAACTGGGTTGAGAAGGGGAAGTTTATTCATATACGGCTAGGTAAGTAGAGTTTCTTCTCGGGAATTTGTTGCTTTGTGCAAACTAAACAAGTCCACAATCTTTATTTCCCGAGGACTACAACTTTCCCTCCTTTCTTATTCCCAACCAAATGTTACCTAAGAAGAAGAAAGGTCGTAGCAAATTTTAGATAACAATTATTAAGAAGGAAAAAGATTGTGGGAAATTTCGAAAATAATTTTTTTAAAAAATCTAAAGAGATGCTCAAATAGTATACATTTTCTTTTTTCAAAGGAAGTGCCACGTCAGCTCATAGGAAAAAACATAATTATCCATTATTTATAATAATGATTGTAGTCTTAGCTTCTTTTTTAGAAAAGGATAATACTTTAAGTTTTTCGTTTTTCATTTTACCTTTCTAAGTTTGATTACCTTAATTCTTTTGTTACGAGGCATTTACTTATAATGAAATACCATTAATCTTTTAATATTCCCTTTGTTTTATTAAAAGTGGCACAATTTTAATTTTTTTTTTTCAATTTTATTACTTCACCCTTATCTTTTGACATCTCCACCAAAGTCTCGTTCAATATTTATTGTTTTGACTAGAGTCAAAAGGTCATTTCCAATTACAGTATTTGGTTATGTGATATTTATAGTAGATAATAACTTTAGATGTTAAGGAAATATTTTATGAAATGTTACCTATTGACATCTATTAGTGTTTAATAATAATTAACTAAACTTTTTAAAATTACTTTACATTTAATAGTTAAACAAACAATTATGTTTACTGGACACTTCGACTCTGTTCAGTAGCTATTTTATCAGTTATTATCTATCTTAGTAGTTACAACTGTTTTATTAGTGTTTCATGAAACGTTATAGAAATAATGTTTCATATTCTATTTTTTCAAACCCTAAACATTAATATAAATACTAGACTACCAAACACTATAAATAATATAGATAGTGTTTTTCTCAAAACACAAAATGCTACATTAAAAGTTATTGTCAAATATAACCTTCTACTTTTAACCATTATATAAATATCTAACACTAATAATTAATGACTAATGAAATAGATAGCAATTACTACAACATCTTACAACTATTAAAATAACTAATTTTGCTAAACAGATCTAAGTAATCATTATCCCCCATCATTTTTTATCTGTTGTTTAAAGTTTTTACATGATGATCATTCTATTCGAAAATTATAGTTCCAATTTAAGAATTGTTAGTTAAATTAATTTAACTAAATTTTTTTTTCTTATTTTTCTATATTTTCCCTTAAAAACCATAAAGATTATATATTAATGATTATTTGCTACTTTCAAAATAGGATGAATTATTAGTATATACAAATTTTAAAATTAATTATATTAAGACATTCACTATTTAATAAATTTAATCAATATTAGTTAGTCACATGATTATTATACAAAGGTGTATGAGAAAGTGAAAAAAAAACCATTTTTTAAAAATACAAGTGAGACTATTATTTTGAAAAACTCATGAGATAAACTAGGATTATTTGAAGGGATTACTTAAATTATAACACAATGCAACTTAATTAATTATAATATAATTACTTTGATATAAATAATTTTGTTTATTAGTTTGCCATTGAAAAGTCCATTTTGTCTTTAGATTCTTTTTCTTCATGGTTTCAATTCTCTAATTTAATGCTGAAAATCAAAATTTATCGGAAGCTTGATCTAAGCTTAATTAAGATGAAGACAATATAGATTTTTAAGAAATTTTAAAAGATAAATAGTATTTAAGAACGTAAGTTGCACGTGTATATTCATTGAAAATAGTTGATATTTAACTTATAGCATTTGTAATATGATCTATTGTATTTATTTCAAAATGAGCAAAATCAAGTGCTTATATCCTACTATTTACAGATAATAAAACTAACCTTATCCAAATTTTAGAACTAATTCAACAAGCTAGCAAGAAAGATTTACTGATTTGATCATAACAAGAGAAATACATAAGAAAAATTGAAAGGAAAGAAAATTAAAATTAAGCAGTAGGAAACTAACTGTTATAAAATTGAAGATTTTTCTCGAATTTACAATCTAAGTTGGTCTTAGCTTCTTATCTATACTAATAAATAAATAAATCATCAATTTAATACTGAAGAATATATGAGAAATTATGAAAAAAATATTTCATCTTTATTGATTTTAAATGTCAATTTGTAGCCTTCCGTTCAAGATTTTATATATATATATATATTGTAATAGGAATCCTAATTTACTAATAATTCCTAATTAAAATATAACAAAACTTTTCCAATAGGATTATAACTCCTAATTATTTTAATATTTGACGAGTATAAAATCGGATTGAGGTTAAAGTCAAAAAAAGAAAAAAGGAAAAAAAAAACATAAATCTTCTCTGTTTTCCAAAACCCTACTGCAACGTCGCAGCCCGTTAATTTTCTGTCATTCTGCTTCTTTGTCGTCCCTCAATCTATTGGGCGCTACACTCTCTCTCTCTCTCTCTCTCTCTCTCTGTTATCACAGTATGATTCAATCAGAAAACCTTGTTTTGAATTTTTTTTTCCCGAAATTTCTTTGACGCTTAGCTTTGATTTTTGGCTTTCACAGGTAATTGTGCTTCTATGAAGAGTTATAAATTAATGGCTCCGGCTAAAGGTAGGTTTGCTTCTCCTGCTATGTTTTTTCTTTATTCAGTTCTGTTAATTTCCTGTTTTCGGTTTATCTATATGTGCTTGAGGATAGTGTTTTTGCCGTTTGTGTCTGGACGGCTTCAATACTTTTAATGATTACTAGGGACTGTATTAATGTTGATTTTATAGCCATAGCTGCCATTATATTGTTGTACTGTGCTTCTAGTTTTTCCTTACATGGTGCCATTATATATACATGTATAGATACACACACACATAAGCAGCCTTCCCCGGCATTTACAAAGATGTTTTCCATAGCTCGAATTCATGACCTCTGCGTCACAAGTGGAGTATCTCCTCTGAACAGTTTTCTTTTATGTTATAGTGAATTTATTTATGCTATTTTAGGATGAAATTTCTAACTAGAAATTTTGATATGATTTTAGTTTGGATTACTTGAATGAAAGGATAGCAAATTTAGATTAATTAAAATAATTAATGGAGAATGGATTTGTGATTGTGATCGAAAACTTATTTGAGGTAGAGGTGCAATAACAATATCGATGGGTATTTCAGAGTCTGCAGTGTTTATGTTTGTTTATAATTTCAGTGACAGGAAAGGTTGATATTTTGCATGATGAGGCGTGAAATCCTGGAATTGTATCTACAGGTGCTTGTTCTTTAACCATTGTGGAACTTTCAGTGGTAGGTACCAAAGCTGCTCAGCAGTCTTCAACAGTTATAGAAGATTCAATTGTAAAGGGCAGATTTGTTGGTAAGGAAGCTGCTGTCACGCTGAATGATGAAAATTTAAATCCCAGAATTGAAGCAGCTTTGGAGGGGGCACATACTGCTGATTCTGTGGAGGGTCCTATATATTCAGTTCTAACGGCAAAAGATCCCATTAATGTTGCGACCTCCAAACCTTTGGATGAACGAACTCAAGATGCTGTGGATGGGAAAGTGGTATTAATGGACACCAAAGAGATTACATGTCCTAACTTTGAAAGTATGGACACTGACGCTTTTAATGAAAATTTTTGTTTTTCAGTGGAAGAACTGCAGGCATCATTTGAGACAGCCAGTGGAAGAACTGAAAATCACTATGATGCATTTGCAGATGTGCAATCTTCACGACAGCCAACACTAGTTGTTGTTGAGCAACGACTTGGTGATGTTGCAGCAACAGATAACAAGGTGCTTCTGAATTCTGAAGAAAACAGGAAATTATTAATTGAAGAGTGCTCAGATCATAGCACAGTAGGTTTAAATTCAACAACTTCATGTCATTCTGCTCAAGCTGAAAATTATACAAATCCTAATTTTAAAGGTCCTGTTGATGCACATCTGGATGGTTTCTTAGCTTCCTCAGGAAATGATCAGCATATAAAGTTTGAGATAGATACCGAAATTACTTCAACGAACAAGGATAAAGTTTTAATTTTGGCTGCTGTTGTTGCAGAGCCTTCTGAAAAAGGCCAAGAGTTGAAGCTGAAAGAAAGCTTAGATAAGAATGTACGTGATACTCTTCAGGCTGATTCAAACATAGGGCAGTTGATGGTTGCTCAAGAACAAGTTGCTCATTTTGAGCAACTTGGAGACGAAGGTAACAAGGCAACAGAACGGAACTTTGACGCTGAGGCAGTTTTCATGAGTGCAGAAATAGGTATACTAAAGGACACTTATGATAAAATAAAACTTCAGGTGGTAGAAAACTCTGAAATCCGAGATGAATCAAGTAAAAGAGATGGCGAGGACAAATCCATGCTTGCTGGTTTATTTGAACCTGGTAAATTGGTGGCTAATATGAAAGCATTAGCACAATTGCCAGCTGGTGGGGCTGATCAACCAGAGCTTGTCATTGCCAAGTCACAGCTGCTGGCCTTTTATCGTTTGAAGGGTTATTCTCAGCTGTCTGAATTTTGTGGAGGATTATCAGAGAAAGTGGACAATTTACAGTTTGCAGATGAAGTTGTGCCTACATCTCCTGTTTATGAGGATGATGGGCATATTTCATCTCGTCAAGAGGTTTTACAAACTCAAAGAAGCTCATACAACAAACGTAAGCATAATATTGAACTTAGTCATAATTACTTAGTTTCACCATCTGGGAAGAAGCAAAAATGCTCTGATTCCTTGGCTGATGAGTCGGCTATGCCAAAAGGAAGGAAAACCATCTCGCTTGCAAAAGTCTCAACAACTGTACCTCCTTTACCAAAGCCTTCCATCAAGGTTGGTGAATGCATCTCTAAAGCTGCTAGCCTGATGACTGGGTCTCAGTCTATAGTGAAGGCTAATAGCCAAAAGCAAGGTAGCAACAGTTATGGCATTGCTTGGGATGGGTCTGATATTTCTTTCCAGAATAATCAGGATGCTGAGATGAGAAGAATGACTGTTCCAACAGAATCCTCATCACTTAATGAATTGTTGTTACAACTTAACATGGCAGCACAAGATCCATTAACAAGCAGCAGTTTTTTGACCACGATTGTTAGTTTTTTCTCAGATTTTAGGAACTCAGTGATTATGGAACAGCATGATAAAGTTGGTGATAAAAGGAAGCATCCAATTGGTGTTTCTCCTGAAACATTCAAATTTGGTTATCCTGAAACGTTCGAATTTGAGGATATAGGTGACACTTATTGGACAGACCGGATTATTCAAAATGGTTCTGATGAACAACCATTGTGTGGAAGTAGAAATCTTGATCATCTATTTGTGCGTATGGAGTTGGACAAGCCTGCTAGTAATTCCAATATTAGAAAGCGGTATTCTGATGGCAATTCTGGTCAATCAGCTAAGAAACAAGCTGGTTACTTAGATGAGAAGGCACCAGCAGAACTTGTAATGCATTTTCCTGTGGTGGATTCTGTTCCTTCAGAAATAATCCTGAATAAGATGTTCAGGCACTTTGGGCCAATAAAAGAATTAGAGACAGAAGTAGACAAGGATACCAACCGTGCCAGAGTTGTTTTCAAGAAGTGTTCTGATGCAGAAGCTGCTTATGGTAGTGCTCCAAAATTCAACATTTTTGGTTCGATTCTTGTAAATTACCAGCTCAACTATACTATATCTGTGCCATTTAAAAGTGAACCAGTAGCCACATTCCAAGAGGAAGATGCAACACTTTTTCTGCAGTACTGAAAAGGTAGATCTGATTTAGATGTTAAAAGTAAAATATTTTTCAGCTGGACGCAAATTTCCAATCTACCATCCTGTCACTTGATTTCTCATTTTAAAGAAATTGCTCCTACCGCATGTTCTAGTGTCTCAGGTCTTTTCTCTTGCATTGTGGGCTGAGGTCCAAATGCTGGCAAAATTGTTACTTTAGTTAAGGTTTCAAAATTATTTGGGTTAATTACAATGTAGTCCCTAGATTCTTTCCAAATACATTAGTGAATACTTTTTGGTTCCTACATTATATTCTGTTACACTTTAAGGTTCAACTTCACTATGTATTAACAAATTTGAAGGAAAATAACTTTTATTTTTGAAGAGGAAGTTAGTTTTGGAAAAGACAAAGGAAAAGTTACTTCCAAATTTCACAAACTATACATGCTATTAATGTCTTCTTACTATAATGAAAGTATGAAATGAAAACATATAAATATATGTTTTTGTTTTTATATATAAATTTCTCATGAGTAATGAGTATCAACTAATCTTGTCTCAATGTTCATGATCCTTTACAAATATTTTTCTACGAATTGATTGTCATATTTTTGAAGAAATAGTCCATTAAATTCAAGTTTGCCTTTATACTTGAATCACTTCTTAAAGATTTATATCTCTGTAATGGAAATCATCAATATAATCTCTGTCGAAAGGCCTACGCGTTTACAAATTTCAGTACCGGACCTTATTTCGATTTGCGGCAAATGATCCAAACTCTATTTCCCTCGACTGTCTGCTGAGTTTCCTTATTTTGTTTCGGCTCCTGCAAAGAAAGTTGCTTCCAGCAAAGTGGCGGGTGAAAGGAGTGGCAAGTTATATGATAATGGATAATTTGGAAGTGAAGCCTATGTCTATGATATCTAGTATCACTTTTCTTATCAAGTTTAATATTACTGATCTTGGTTCTCTCCAAGACATGGATGTAAATTTCGGAGTGGACGAGGTATGTACGTTTACTTAATTTATTATTTAAGTTTTGTTATTTTAATTGGCTTAATTTACAAAAATATCTCCAAACATTGAGTGTTGTTGCAATATCAATATAAAATGATATTTATCTCCGTAAGATTCCAATTTTAAAACTTAAATATATTGCAACTTTAGATTCAAAATTTATCTAGACTTTGCAATATAATAATATCAAAATGGGACCTACCAAACTAGCTTCAGTTAACTTAATCTAAGCAACTAAAATTTGTCAAATGCACTGTTTTGATCGTTGCTTGAATCCCTAATTTCCTTTGCGGCTCCATCATCTTATTTTCGAGTTGCTGTTATACACTACAATGGCAACATGAAACCCTGGCTTGAGATAGGCATACCGAAGTCCTGCAGCTAACTGTCAAAATATGTAGATTATGGTCATATTTATTTGAGAGAATATCATATTAACCCCTAGAATTATCTCTTGTGCACTAGTCATTATAGCTCCACTGCATGCCTTATGTGGCCACATACTTTCATAGGTAGTGCTTTGTGTATTCCAGATATAGTAACTTGTCTTAAGCAGATTAATGTAATTAGAAGTTATGCAATTATTCGTTATTTCTGTAATATTTGTGAAAAAGTTGTAAAATTTTAGATTGATATTTTTATGATAAGAATGAATGAATTTTAAAGAATAGTCTAGTATGTAATTTACTTTTCTTGTAGGCTTATGAATTTTATTTATAATGGTTTGAGTGGTTTGATGAAGATTGATTTCATTTCTCTTCTAAAGTAAATTTTTTAAAAAATTTTGGAAATTTTTGAAACTATTATTAGGTAAAATATTAAATTGTTAAAATATAAATAATTTTAATTGAAAACTAAATCCCTTGTAATATGTTTATTGGGTTTGCTTTATAGTGAGATAAGTCGTGACATGTTTATATATAATTTAACTTTGAGTAATTCATTTAAAATACTCTGAATTTTGCGAGTTGTATTAATTGTATTTATTTTTAACTTAACCGTCTGGACATCTAAATTTGAAACTTATGTTATAATGACATCCCAATTTAAAATTTTGGTATAAAAAGTGACTAAAATAATTGTGGGATGACGGATGACATGAGTTAATTTAACCCAATTTGGATAAAATCTAAATGGCATCATTTCTTCTTTAAGTGAGAAATCCCTATATTTTTCCCTAGGGGTGTCAAAATGCTTATAAATAAATAAATCTTTATATTTATTTATATTAAATATTAAAATAAAAAACAATTTATTCATCTTAAAAATAAAATACTTTTATTTATTTATATAATATTGACAAACAAGTAATGATTCCCCAAAAATAAAATGACGCCGTAATGAATAAAACTTATTTTTATAAGACATTTAACCTGAGTATAAACAAAATTTCATGCTAAAAAAATGACAAAATAAAAACTTAAAATTATAATTTATGCTTATAACTAACTAAAATTTATTATGTTACTTGTTTTTTATGAATTTAAATTCCTAACTAATAATATTAGTTAGGGCGTTGTTAAACAATGAATTTTTAGTTAACTTGACTATAAGAGAGAGTACAGGTCTAAAAAAAATAATATTTTATTCTTTAAATTGGATACAATTTGAAATTAGGTTGCTATTATAATTGAAATTGAAATTTAGGGTACTAGAAGAAAAAAGTTGAATTTAGAGTACAATTAAAATTACTTGCAAAATTTGGGATAGTTTTTAATGATTTGGCCATTTTAATCAAATTAAGAACTAGTCTGATTCCATAATTACTTTAGGGATAAGATTTGGTACAAGACTATTAAATTAATATTTGATTTTTCTCGGGACAAAATTTGAGACGATTTTCGAAAACATGACGGGATTCTCACAGTCCCGTGCGCACCCGAGCATAAACCTTATAAGATGATGAAATTATTTGAGAACCGAAAGGAGAAGAGTAAAAAAATAAGCAACCTATTTGTTTTTGAAATTACAAAAAAAAAAAAAAAAAAAGGAATTGCGTATTAGAATTTTCAACTAAGAAATTTTAATGTGATTCATTTGCGTTTTACAAATTTCACCTTAAACTCAAAATATAAATCGTTTTAAATCGTTTTAAAATAATTATTTTACGCTAAAATATAGTAAATAATTTTTTTTTTCAATTTTACTTTTATCTATATTGGATGCTTCCTCGTCTCAAAATATAAGTCATTCTAGAATGATTATTTCGTTTCAAAATATAAATTGTTTTAAATATTTTACGAAGTAATAAATGATATTTTTCCAATATTATCTTTATTTATAATAGTACTAGATATTCTTGATTTTGAGATAAATAATAATTTGGTCAATTTACTCTTGATTTTATTATAATTTTGGTAAAACTAATTGCTTACTTAATCCTTATGCAAAAACCTTACATGACATATATTTAGAGTCACTCTTTTTTTTTTCCAAAATATAGTAAATGGTTTTTCTTTTCAATTGCACCCTTATTTATATTTGATACAATAATTATTTTCATAAGTTACTCTTAGTTTTATGATAAAGAGTAATTTTGGTCAAATTATCTTAGGTTTTGTTATAATTTAGGGAAAATTAATTGTTTTCTTATTTTTTTGTGCAAAAACCTTAAATGACTCATATTTTCGGATAGAAAAAATATTTATTAAGATAGAGTGTGTAAATATTTTTAATTTTAAAATTTTATTTTCTCTTCTCTAAAACTACACGTGCAATTCATTAAAGTATAATTTAGTGGTAAATGCATATATATACAATCCAACAATAGATCCAAGTTGGAATCCCCTCCCCAATACTAAAAAAAAAAAAAAAAACTACACGTACAATTTAAAAATTGAAGGTAAGATAAATAATTACTACTCAATCCGTCATCAGCCAAAAATCTTATATATATATATATATATATATTAGTATATTTTGATATGAAGGAATCATCAATTAATTAATGTAGTTACTAGGTTTGACTCTTCCTTTTCTTCATTTACTTACAACTGTTGGAAATGAACAATTAAACAACTAATTAATCGTAAGTTTGTACAAATAAATGTAGATAAAATCCAAAAGCCAACAATTAATTACTTGGTTTGACAACCATTCGTTTTCCCATGTACATCAACCTTTCGTTTTCCACATCTGATCATGTATATATAATCAGTCGCAGAACATAAAAGCCAACCTTCCTATAATTATATTTTGCCCAGTCTCTAAAAACCTGAAGTCTCATGGCAACTTCAAATCTCAATTCCAAACTCAGTTTAAAGCTTCTGATAGACAAAATGGCCAAAGAGTCATTTTTGCAGAAGCAGGAAAGGATTTCGTTGATTTCCTTTTCACCCTCATGTCATTGCCCTTAGGAACTGCAATTAGACTCTTAACAGAGAAAAAGAATTCAATGGTGGGTTGCCTAGGCAAGCTTCATGAAAGCATTGAATCCTTAAGTGAAACGTTTCTTCAACCAACCCAAAACAAAGCATCAATTTTAATGCCAAGACTTCCCATTTTCTGCTAGTTATTATCAAAGCCCTTTCTTATGGTCCAACACCAAGGAGTCTCTCGATATATATGCTTGCTTATGTAGTGATTTATTTAACAAGGACCTTGTTAAACTCTCAGCAATTGAGTAATGAGTAAATTGTGAATTAACCCTTTGTAGGTTTAATTGAGAATATTTATATTGGTGGAAAGATAATCATGGTTGGATAAGGATAATGGGAATCCTAGTTTATATGTTAGTTAGATTTTATTTGTGTGTGTGTTAATATATATGTTTATACTCTAACAGAAATTAAATTATGTTTAAATTAATATATATGTGTGTTAAAATTTTAAATCTTAGCATTTCTATCTTATTGAGCTGAACGATTAAAAAGTGATATTAAAAATGGAATGTTGAATGCTTAAAATTATTTGGTAAACAAGATAGCTGAATTATCTTAATAAATATATTTTTACATTTGACCTTCTATTTCAACTAAATTCAATTTCAACTAAATTTATTTAAATTGAATTTAGTTGAGCTTTCTTTTTAAATTAACTTATTTAATTTATTTATATTAAAAATTAATTAATTAAATAAATAAATGTAACCTAAATCTTCATTTACATCTAAAGTCCATATTAATAAATTAATCAATTTAATTTGAAGCCCATGACTACATTACTAATAAATTACTACATTTATCCGAAAAAGATAGTCCATCTTTTCTTTTTATTTATCCAAAAATATAGTTCATTTCTCTTTTTTATATTATAGTTAATCCTGAAATTGTTTAGTATACCCTTATTAAATTTTTTAGTTAGTGATTTTTGGGACAAGGGAGTAATAATTAAAATTTTCTTTCGTTAATTTTGACTCCAAACATCTTGGAGAGAGAGAAGAATTTGTTAGCATTGATATGCGTGCGTGAGTGTGCCTATTTATGGTGTGAAATTGATATGTGTGCTTATCCGTAGCGTGGAAAAGTTCTTTTTGGCTACATTAAATGGTGGCTCTATGAAAGGAGTAGTGACTTGCATGGTTATGAATAATTTGCATGGTTCTCTTCAAGAGAAGGAGGTTGATACTGGGGTCAGTGAGGTATGTATGTTTAATTAATAGATATATTAATATACTAATAAATTAATAAATGTAGTAAAACTAAAATTAATGTAAAAATTATATTATGTATTTTTAGAAAATTAATAAATCTCAATCATTTTCTTAATTGTTGAGAAAAGAACAAATATTGCTATTAGAGTAAAACGGATGAAGTTATATATATATATATATATATATATATATATATATATATATATATATATATATAATTTTAAAGTAAAAAATATTTTAAAATTGCTGAGTTGGCATTCTACTTTTGCGGCATTTGCTTTTTCCTTTTTTTATAAATTTTCTCTATTTTTAATGTATTTATTTCATTTGTTTTGTTGTTTTAAAACTTACAAACTATTTATTATAATGAGATATAGATATAGACAATTATGATTTTGAAATTTTATTTTGTTTAGTATTTTGTTACGATTATCCATCTTACATGTTAAATAGATATGTAATAAAATATTTCTTCTCTCATATTTGATCAAAACTCCTCTACGTTAAACGCTAAAGGACTCTCTCTCATTTTTTTTTTTCCTCTCTAAACCAATATCGTGTTTAATTTCCATTGGAGCATCATCATCCCTGGCTTCTGGCTTCACAACATTAGGATTAGGAATCAGGCTTCTTATCATTCGTATTGGAAATCGTCGAAGAATTAAAGAATTAGTGGAGGCCCAAAATCATCTACTGAAAGTAAATTGGCCTTCTTTCTTTCTAGCCATCAACCGGAATTTGCAAAGTTTTCAGAATAGTAGTCTATACATGAGTAGTGATTTCTTTTATGAATTTAAAATTATAATATAAAATACAATTTCTAGTCTTTATTCACTGATTCTTTTATACTGTATTATGCTGCAATATGTGTTAATAATTAATCTCAAACAATTCCACAATAACCTAGATCGTGCAAACCACTAGATTCAACAAAATAGATTGAATAAGAAAAGGTTGCGTACCTGACATCGTTGTTTGTCGATCTTGATGTGTAGAATTAGGTTTGCAGCCTTCCAGAGAATTGAAGAATCGATTTAGCGGAAGCAATACGAAAGGAACGTAAAACTGAATCGTATTCAACTCCTCTAGGGACCACGACCTTTATATACCTGTAGGGTTAGTACAATTCCTATTTCGGTCCTTTAACGAAATAGGAATTATATAATGGTCTCTACACTTAATATCTATAATTAGTTGATACCTCAATAGTCAATTATTCACAATCAAAACCACATTTAAAATTGACTTTACAATTGGACTGCTGTACATATTTAATTTTACATATTAAGCCCACAATAGAAAATTAAATCCAACAATCTCCCACATGGGCGAACATATGTTAAATAAAATACATACACCAAAATGAGCTCAACAAACGCAGTCATACAAGGTATCCAAAAAAACAATCTCGTCCATTAGTTACATTGATAAAGAGCTGAAGAAACATTCGCCATAGATCTCATGACTAAGTTCATCATCAACTACATTACCAATATCCCTAAATGACATAGATTCATTATAGAAGTGTAGCATGAAAACTACATGCAATGTGATCATCATGTCTGTTTCCAACTGGTCACCAACAAAAGTGAGATCAAGCAAAACAATAATAGTAATACAGAGGGTAACCATCAACCAAAATGAGTACTCAACAAAATTTCATAATAAAACATATCCAAAACAAAATAGAGCATTCAAAAACATAATGCATACATAAAGAGCAAACTCCCACTAAAACTAGACAGTCTCAAACAAAACGATACCCATATGAGCGGTGTGCTCATGGAAAACTTTCGGTATCACTGCCTTTGTAAGCGGATCCGCAATCATAGAGTTTGTTCCAATATGCTCTAAGGATATCTGTCCACTCTGTACCCTCTCCTTCACAGCCAAGAACTTAATCTCAATGTGTTTTGATCGAGAAGAGCTCCTGTTGTTGTTGGAGAATAAAACGGCTGACCTACTGTCACAATACAACTTCAGTGGTCTTTCTATTCCACCTACTACACGCAGCCCAGTGACAAGGTTTCTCAGCCAAATAGCTTGATTGGATGCCTCATAAGATGCTACAAATTCAGCTTCCATGGTGGAGGTTGCTACTAGAGTTTGTTTCACACTCTTCCAAGAAATAGCACCGCCAGCCAATAGAAAAACGTAGCCAGATGTGGATTTTCTACTGTCTTGGCATCCAGCGAAATCAGAATCAGTATACCCAATGATCTCAAGCTGATCTGATCTCCTATATGTGAGCATATGTCCCTTAGTCCTCTGAAGATATCTCATGACTCTTTTGGCTGCTTTCCAATGATCCATTCCTGGATTGCTGAGATATCTACCTAACATGCCAACTATAAAAGAAATGTCTGGACGAGTACAAACTTGAACATACATAAGACTTCCTACAGCTGACGCATAAGGAACCTTTTGCATTTCCTGAATTTCAAGTTCACTCTTTGGACATTGTTGATTACTGAATTTATCACCTTTTGCAATAGGGGTATCCAATGGTTTAGAATTCTGCATACTAAATCTCTTGAGCACTTTATCAATATAGCTCTTTTGTGATAATCCAAGAATACCTCGAGAACGGTCTCGATGTATCTGAATCCCTAAAACAAAAGAAGCTTCACCTAAATCTTTCATCTCAAAATGCTTTGAAAGAAAAACTTTGGTTTCATGCAGCAAGACTTTACAATTAGTAGCAAGAAGTATGTCATCCACATATAAGACCAAAAAGATAAACCTACTCCCATTGAACTTATGGTACACACAATTTTCAACAGCATTTGCCTCAAAACCAAACGAGACAATTACTTGGTTGAACTTAAAGTACCATTGACGAGAAGCTTGCTTGAGTCCATAAATGGATTTCTTTAATTTGCATACCAGATGTTTTGGATCTCCAATTACAAAATTTTCTGGTTGCACCATATATATTGTTTCATCAATGTCGCCATTGAGAAACGCAGTCTTAACATCCATTTGATGAAGCTCAAGATCAAGATTTGCAACTAAGGCCATGATTGTCCTAAAAGAATCCTTCGAAGAAACTGGAGAGAAGGTTTCTTTATAGTCAATCCCTTCCTTTTGAGTAAAGCCTTTTGCTACAAGACGTGCTTTATATCTTTCCACATTACCTTGAGAATCCCTTTTGGTTTTAAATATCCATTTGCAGCCAATGGGTTTCTTTCCTTCAGGTAATTGAACAAAATCCCAAACTTGATTGTCTTGCATAGACTTATACTCTTCGTTCATTGCCTCAATCCACTTATGAGAGTCAGAACTCTGCATGGCATGATAGAAACTAACTGGATCATCATCTATCATGTCTACAGTATCCTCATGTTCCTGAAGAAACACTATATAATCATCTGGAATAGCACTTCTTCTCTCCCTAGTGGATCTCCTCAAAGGCATTTGAACAGGCTCTAATTCTTGAGGTTGTTGAATTTGTTCTTGAGAAAGAATAGCATTGTCTTGAATTGGATCTTGAATAGCGACAGGAGCAACTGGAGTCTGTACGCTATCAGAAACAACAAAAGGAATGAGAACCGAATCATCCTTACTTGGTTCCTCTTCAAAGACAATGTTTCTTTCTTTATTTCTCCCTCCAAAATCAACATCCTCAAAAAATGTTGCAATTCTCGTTTCAAAAAAAGTTCTGGAAGTAGGATTATAAAACTTGTAACCCCTAGACCGCTCAGAATATCCAACAAAGTAGCTGCTGATAGTTTTGGAGTCCAGTTTTGTTTCATTCGGCTTGTAAGGCCTTGCTTCAGCTGGACATCCCCAAACATGAAGATGCTTTAGACTAGGCTTACGTCCAGTCCAAAGTTCATAAGGTGTTTTAGCAATTGCTTTAGATGGAATCCTATTGAGAAGATAAGCTGCTGTCTTTAACGCTTCACCCCACAGAGACTCTGGTAAAGTAGAATGACTAATCATACTCCTTACCATATCCATAAGAGTCCTATTACGTCTCTCAGATACACCATTCATGCTGGGAGTACCAGGCATTATATATTGAGGGACAATTCCACATTCCTGTAGGAAGAGCGCAAAAGGTCCTGGACGTTGTTCGCCTGAACCGTCATATTTACCATAATATTCACCACCACGGTCAGATCGAACAAATTTAATCTTTTCCTAGTTGATTTTCAACTTCGGCTTTATAAGATTTAAACACGTCCAACGACTCAGATTTTTCATGAATGAGATATAAGTAACCATAACGAGAATAGTCATCAATGAATGATATAAAATATCTTTGGCCATTTCTAGCTGCAATATGGAATGGACCGCAAATATCTGTATGAATCAGTTCTAAAACATTGGATGATCGAATGGCACCTAGTCTCTTTTGTTTAGTCTGTTTTCCTTTAATACACTCAATACAAGAATCCAAACCTGTGTAATCAAGTGTATCTAAGATACCATCAGAAACAAGACGCTCAATTCTTGATTTGGATACATGACCCAAACGTCTATGCCAAAGTACAGCTGAGTTATCAATATTCAACTTTCTTTTGGTACCTCTTGTAGTAACATGCAGGGATTCATGATAACTAGTATCAATGTCTAACATATATAGATTATCACATTCATTCAAGCAACCAGTACCCAAAACTTTTGAATTCATAGATAAAGTAAATACACTGTCTCCAAAAGGACAATGAAAAGCAGATTTGTCCAAAAAGGAAACAGAAATCAAATTCCTTCTAAAAGAGGGAATAACAAAAGTATCTATAAGATCCAAAAAATAGCCAGTACTTAAACATAATCTAAAATGTCCAATTGCCTCTACTTCAACCAGATCGCCATTTCCCACATAGACGTATCTTTCACCGTCAGTTGGCTTTCTGTAGTTGAGGCAGCCCTGCAATGAAACACTTATATGAGCGGTAGCACCAGAATCCATCCAATAAGTGTTTTTAGGAGCTGAAGTTAAATTAACTTCACAACAGACTAAAACAAGGTACTTACCCCTCTTTGCAAGCCAAATAGCAAATTTAGGACAGTCCTTTCTCAAGTGATCCGTCTTTCCACAAAAGAAGCATTTTGGCACATAAGGCTTCTTTTGTACTGGATCTACAGCAGTAGCAGCAGCAGGTTTCTCAATAGCCTTTTCAACAGGCTTTGCAGAAGGCCTCTTTCTTTTCTTGTTCTTACCCTTCCCAGCTGAAGAAACAAAATGAGCACTCTCTCTTTTGTTAGAATTCATCTTTTCCTCCTCATCAACACAATGAGAAATGAGCTCGTTAAGAGTCCATTTATTCGGCTGACAATTATAGGAAGTCCTAATTTGTCCATACTGAGAAGGAAGAGAATTCATAACCAAATGGACTAAAAGGTCATCTGGTAAAGCCATACCCAGCGCCTTCAGTCTCTTTGCAATCTGAGACATGCTAAGAATATGCTCCCGAACACCACCATTGCCAGTAAACTTCATGGAGGTTAATTTTCCTAAAAGTGTTCCCACTTCGGCTTTGTCATTCTTGACATAAGCCCTCTCCAGCTCGGCAAGATAGTTTTGAGCATTGTTCTTTTCAGCTGAGACAGAGTCTCGAACATGTTCTGGGACTCCTTTCTGCATGATCATTAGACCTAAGTGATTAGAACGCTCCCACTTCTCATACTGAACCCTTTGAACATCAGTGCTCGTATCAGTAAGAGGAGCAGGTTCGTCCATCCTGAATGCAAGATCCAAATCCATACAGCCCAGAAAGATCATAATATCTGATTTCCAAGACTCAAAATTTGATCCCTCAAGTTTAGGGACACAATCAGGATTAAATGACATGTTAGCTGACATCAGAGAAAATAAACAAATAGATAAGTATAAGCTCACAATCCACAAATGAAACAATTCACATAAGTAGAGATTAAAAAAATGGAAATAAGATACAGACACAACATTAATATTCTCATCTTTGGATGTAAAACATTAACTTGTAATTAGTATCTCAATGCAACAATCAAATATTGATAACATAGTCCTGACAAATAATAAATCTTTCTTTGGGCCGATATATAATTGTCATGGAAAATAATCAAACAATTATCACATATTTATTGCCAAACATGTATTCAAAACTCAGCCAGATAGCAACCTTCCTTTGGGCCGATTAACTATCCGCAACGAATTCTAATACACCTGTCTAATATTCTAAAATAAATCAATTCAAGCAATAGAGGTCACTTTGGTGACTTATTGATCAAATCAATTTATTTTAACAAATATCAAACACAATAGGGACTTAATCACTCCAAAATTTAATCTCAAGTCGACAAATTAAATCATTTAATTGTAATTAAAACAAAACAATTGCAATTAAATGAATTGATTGTCTAAATATTTAATAATCTAAAATTATTTAGTCCAAAAAAAAAAATTATAATCTAGTCTTTAAGTCACTAAATTAGAGACTAAGTTATAAAATTGGACTAAATAAATTTGAATAAATAAAGTTCGGGGTCTAAACGAAAGAAAACAGAAATTTAAGGGCCTAATACGAAAAAACAGAAGATTAGGGGCCTAATCTGAAGTTACAGGAAATTTAGGGACCTAATCTGAAGTTACAGAAACTTATAGGACTAATCTGAAGTTACAGAAAATTAAGGGACCAATATGAAATTACATAAAATTAAGGGACTAATATGAAATTTTCCAGGGACCTAATCGTAATTTTCCATCCCTAACCTTGACACAAAAACGAGCAGAGACAAAACAAAGAAAAAGGAACCAGGTCCGCCGCCAACTCTCTCCACCTGCCGTTCCAGCCCCTTTCGGCCGCCAACACCACCAGTTCCAACCGAAGACAAGCTCCAGTAGCCATTGGACGGTGAATGGCAGCCAAGGGAGTAAAAAAAAAACGGTGTTGAAATCACAAATCTCTAAACTGCAATTTCAAAACTAATTCGCCGGCAACAATGGAGGTTCTCAGGTGGGTTTTGAGGTGTTAAACCAACGGCAACCATGAAAAACACAATCTTTGTTCAATAACTCCCTAAAATCATCAATGGCGTTATACTCAAGCCAAGATTTCGATCAAAATCCACAAACCTATACTGTTTTTTTTTTTTTATTAAACAAAACCCTCTATCCGTAAACAGTAGGAAAAAAAAGAAAAAAAAAAAAACATTACGAAAATTAATCTAAAATCTAGCAATTATGCACAAGGCTCTGATACCACTTGTTAATAATTAATCTCAAACAATTCCACAATAACCTAGATCGTGCAAACCACTAGATTCAACAAAATAGATTGAATAAGAAAAGGTTGCGTACCTGACATCGTTGTTTGTCGATCTTGATGTGTAGAATTAGGTTTGTAGCCTTCCAGAGAATTGAAGAATCGATTTAGCGGAAGCAATACGAAAGGAACGTAAAACTGAATCGTATTCAACTCCTCTGGGGACCACGACCTTTATATACCTGTAGGGTTAGTACAATTCCTATTTCGGTCCTTTAACGAAATAGGAATTATATAATGGTCTCTACACTTAATATCTATAATTAGTTGATACCTCAATAGTCAATTATTCACAATCAAGACCACATTTAAAATTGACTTTACAATTGGACTGCTGTATATATTTAATTTTACATATTAAGCCCACAAAAGAAAATTAAATCCAACAATATATACTGCACATTTAGGTGTTTCGTGTATGAAACTTGGAGGAAAGAGTTGATTTGAAATCTTTTTTATTTTTTATTTTTTATTTTTTGGAGTTGAATAATTTATAGAAAAGACAAATTGCATGTATTTGCTGAGGAATTGGAGGATCATAGAGAAACTGCAAGTGGTGTCATAAAGAGTGGTCTTTTGGCTAACAAGCAATTGACTTATGTTTATACCTTAAGGGGTGAGAAACTCCCAATCTTTTCTTTTCTTTTCTTTTTTTTCCGCTCCAATCATTTTTATAATTTTATTAAAATAACTATATTCACAATTTTAAAATTATCAGTAAGTGATTTTAAAATTATTAAAATAACTATATAAATAATAGTTATATATATATTATTCATATTAAATTATTTGAATCATAAAACTTTATCAATAGTTTATCTATGATAAGATATAATGTTTAAATTGTTGGAATTATAAACTTTAATTAGAAACTAAACATGATTCTTTGAATTTTATAATTATTATCTATAACACAATAATTTAATAATGTAAAAACAGATCTTTAAATAATATACTAAATATAATTTATTAAATAAAATGTATAACAATAAATCAACTTTCAACCTGCGCAAAGCGCAGGCCTCCATCTATTATATATGTAATTCACAAGCAAAAAAAAAAAAAAAAATCTTCAAATAACTCGGCAATCTCTCCTTTAAGGATTTCTATTTTTCTTCGTTTACAATTTTTTTAATTTTTAAATATTATTTTTTTATATTTAATATAATATATACAATATCTAAAATTTTAAATAATTAATATATAAAAAAATTTTGAATTTTGAAATTAAAACTTTTGAAATTTTTTTTTGTTATATATATATATATATATATATATATACCTTAGTTCCAATGATTTGTTTCCAAATGGTTTTCTTCTTTTTTTTTTTCTTTTGTTGCTTTTCAATTCTATGAGTTTTGATTATTGTTTTCTTTATTTATTTCTTTATATATATATATATATATATATATATATATATATATATATATATATATATATATATATGTTCAATTCAGAGATATATCATTGTGTTTTTCTTCGATTGACCTTAATGCTAACTCTTTGATTTTTTTTTTCTTTTTCGGATTTTTAAACTTTTTAGCAATCCTTTATGGTTTTTTCTTTATTGTGCATCCCGTGTAGGTATTTTCTTATGTGTAGATATAAAAAATATCATGTGGAGATGAAAATGAAAGAAAAGCTAACTATAAATCAATTTATATATTTTTTTAAATTTATTATATTTTTTATCAAATGACCCGAAAATTTAGTTTTAAAGATTTTCCATTTATAATTTAATTGTAAATTTAACCAATGAAATTTAGCAAGAAAATATTTTATTATTATCAAATCCGACTCATAAACCAGTTTGAAATCCTTAAACTCGAAGAAAAACTTTATATCAAGAGAAAACCAAAGTAAATCATTGATTTAGACGAAACCGGTTTAAATCGAACCCGAATCACCTAATATGCTCTAGAAGTTTCTTCTTCTCCCATTTCTTTCTTTCTTTCTTTCCTTCTTCTTCTCTTCTCTTCTTCTATCGAGCGGCCAACAGCGAATTTCTCTCTCCTCCTCTCTTGTTTCGGCCACCTGAGCTAAACGAACCCATCCTCTCCTCGTCGTCTGGCCACCAGCCTCTCTCCTCTACCTCTTTTTCAGTTTCCGGTGAACGTAGTAGAGGCAGGCGAATGACCTCAGCCTTCGATCACCGCTTCAAGCGATCCGAGCCTCCAATCGCCACCGCTCAACATCGCGCTCTCTCTCTCTCTCTCCTGCTCGTGATTCAAGCGAGCTGTGGTTCCTTCCTTCTGGACTGACAGTGACACTAATGGCGACTTTAGGCTCCTGTTAAGCCGTTCCGGCTGATTAGAGGGCCAATCTCGCCCAATGGACACCAAATATGGACTGATCGGTGAAATCTGAGCCTGGTGGTGGGAATAACACTTAATTTTGAACAACCGCGATTTCCTACCACTGTCGCGGCGCTGCCGGCGACCGACCAGCGAGTCTTCGGCGAGATCCGGAATGCAGAAATTTGAGATTTTTAATCCGATTTTTAATTTGTATAATTTAAGGTTCAATTTATTAAATTTAATGTAAATTTTAAATTTCAAAATTATTATTTTTGGGTTGAATTAATTTTGATTAAAATAATTAAAAATTAAGTATAAGATATGGATTTTATTAAATTGGAGTAAATTACAATTGCTACCATAAAAATAAATTTAGAATTTGATAAATATAAAGTTTAGATAAATCAAGCAAAACATATAAATTAAATACTTGTTCATAAAAAATATGATAAAAAGAAAAAAAATTGGATATATAATTAAATTATATTGATTCCTTAATTTAGGTTGAGCTAAGGATTACAAATAAATAAGTTAGATATTTAGTGTTATATGAATTGTTTAGGAAATCGAAAGTAATTTGAGTAAAATGAAATTTAAAGCTGAATGGGTACCAGTTATTTGAAATTATAATTATATGAATTAAGATGTTGATGAAATAGGTTACTTCTAGGATATAATACTATGAGTATTGATTAATTAAATAAAAAACTATTTATATTTGTTTATATAAAAGATTTATTATTTGGTGACTATTTAAGTAAAGTCATTTGTTTAATGCACTATTTTCTTTATATTTGTGTTTTATCTAGATTATTCGAGTTTGTCTGCCGTTCCTGCTAGCTAAATCCAAATTAAGGCTTGCTCCTTTTATCACTGTGAATAATAATAAATGATACATACTATCATTTGAATACATGCATCGATCATTTTACATCTTATAAATATATATATGAATGATACTTAGCCTTCACTCTTTTAATACTATATTATAAAGATAACATTATTTTCGTTATGACATATCTTATATATTATAAAATTATAAGCATATAAGAGTTATATAGTTATATACATTCCATAATTACACTCATGTAATACAATTTATCATGTAAAAAATTATTAGTGTGTTATTCAATAAATCTGTGGATTTTTTAATTGACTCTCTAAAAATACGATTGGCCCAATTTACCTATATTATGGACGATGTAAATGGTATATGAAATACAAGTCCGAGCTATAAATTATTTAAAAAATGGAAGCTGGGCTAGGAATATGACTCGATAATATAATTTAATATCGTCGTATTATGCGCTTCTTGTTCCTAGAATCGGCTCGAAAGAAGTGGATTAATGTAAATTAGGTTTACTACGGACTTCGGAGGCCTTAAGCTTACTTGGGCCCTAATGCTGGTCTGGCCTACGGTTTTACGTCGTGACATTTTAGCAAATCATAGAAAACTGTAAATTGTAAGTTTTTTCATTCATCCGATATTCATATATGTTTATGTAAATTTTAATTATTTATAATTATTTTGATCCATGTATTATTCTTGTAAATAATATTTTTTTGTCTCTGATTGTTGATTTTTCTTTTTCTTTTTTTTTTTTTTTGAAATATACCAATTGTTAAGTTAATATATATATTGCATACAATTAAAGTTTTTCATATGATTTGGTTTGATTTTAGTTTTGAAACTAAAACTGAGCTAATAAATTAGAGGAAGAAATAGAAGTATACTCTATATTTATTTTTATTTATTTATTTATTATTACTTTTACTATTATTATTATTATTATTATTATTATTATTATTATTATTATTATTATTATTATTATTATTATTATTATTTTGTCATTTACATCAAAGAGTAAATTTCTTTACTATTGAAGTTATACATATCAAAATGAACATTTACGTCATTGATTTAAAAGGGAAAAAGGAAAGAAACATTAAATTCATTATATTTAAGAAAACAAAAGGATCTTATAAATTAAAAAAAAATATATATATTTAATAAATTAAAAAGAGATTGAGATATCTCATCATTTATAGTTAAAATAAGATCCTTGTCATTTTAATTTTTATTTTATTATCTAAATATTAAAAAATTATATCTAATAATTATATTTTAAAAATTAATATTCAATCTATATCTATATTTCTATTTTGAATTTGTATTTTTTTTCTTTTTTTTTACAGTTAAGTTATTTTTTTAAGTTTAAAAATTATTATCTTTTCAAAAAAAAAAAATTTAAATTATTAGTTATTTAAAATAATTAGCAATATTTATATTTATGTTTGAATATTTGAATTTCTTTTAGTTTTAGATCGGATAGTTTATTTGTTTTGTGTTCATTTATTTATAATAATTATCTATTTTTACATCTATATATTTTTATTATTGTCTTTATATATGAAATTTTTCTGTATGTCTTTCAAATTTATAATTCTGCAAAAAAAATTTAACTAATCTTATTATCTAGCACTTTTGTATTGTATGAATTTACCTTATTTTAGTTTTGAATACATTTTTTATAATTTTTATATTTGCTTTTTTTGTATTTTTCATTGCTTGTAGGATTTTTTTTATGAATATTTATTTTTATATTTTCAATAAAAAAAGCAACCCGCTCGTTGCGCAGCTTCCTCCAAGTTAATATAATCTCAAAATCCTTGCGCAACCTCCTAGTTGATATAATCTCAAAATCCTAAATGAGAACTGTCACGCCCGACTCTAATTACCAGAGGAATTGTCCGCTTTGGATCAAGCCAAATCCCCCATTCAAGATTGACAGGATCCACACGGTTTTGTCCTGCAGATGAAATGAGAAACTTCCCAAGAGGTCACTCGTCCTAAGATTTCTGTTAAGTGAGCACGCTTAACCCTAGAGTTCTTTCAACTCTAGAGCAAAAGATCTACTTGTTGTTAATAGATTAATAAGAGTATTGTTCCGATAGATAACTCTTCTACAGAGTTCATTAATATCTGAACTCATTAGTTTACCTCCCATCTATCTGAATGATTGGTCTCAACTCGGGAGGAAGAACCGATAATAGACATAAAACCATCCATTCTGATTCTATATTTGTTCGAATAAAATGCTTAGCTAATTCCACGCGTCTAACCAAAAAATCCTTTCTTCTTTCAACTTTTCGATCTTCCCATTCAAATTTCTATGCGAATCAAGATCAAGAAAAGGAAATTTCCAATCAATGACTCAAATCCATTGTCGAACCCTACTTAGCAGAATATGGAGGTGCTTATGGTCGAACGGGCCAATCTGGTCTTTCACAATAAAGTGATAGATGGAACTGCCATTAAACAACTTATTAGCAGATTAATAGATCATTTTGGAATGGCATATACATCACACATCCTGGATCAAGTAAAGACTCTGGGTTTCCAGCAAGCCACTGCTACATCCATTTCATTAGGAATTGATAACAATACCTTCTAAGGGATGGCTAGTCCAAGATGCTGAACAACAAAGTTTGATTTTGGAAAAACATTATCATTATGGAAATATACACATGGTAGAAAAATTACGCCAATCTATTGAGGTATGGTTGCTACAAGTGAATATTTGCGACAAGTAATGAATCTTAATTTTAGGAAGACGGAACCCTTTAATCCAGTTCATATAATATCTTTTTCGGGAGCTAGGGGAAATGCATCTCAAGTACACCGATTAGTAGGTATGAGAGGATTAATGTCGGATCCACAAGTGTGGGTCCCGTATATGTATGGCACAACCCAAGAGGGGAGGTGAATTGGGTTTTCTAAAAACTGAAATAAATTTTAGAAATTCTAAACAAAAATTAGAATTCTAAGTGCAGCGGAAAACACACAGAACTTTGTGAGAATAGAATATGGATTAGAATCACCTCACAATGTTCTAATTGCAAAAGATAGAAAGTCTGTGCAAAGTGCAGCTATTGATTAGAACAGCTTTACACTGACTTATACACTATCAGAGCTTCTTTATGAAGGAAAGCTATTGAAATTGAAACTTCCTCATAAAGTTTGAGAAAACGAACAAAGCTATGTGAAAGACAGTTATTAAATTCAGAACTTCTTCATAGAGCCTTAATCAAATATCAGAATGACTTTATGATGGAAAGCTATTTAGAACATCCTCATAAAGTTTAGAACATTAATTAGAAACCCAATCAGTGAAATATACTGTGAATAGAACAATAGTTAGAACATGGTATATTCACTTTATTAGAATACCAGAGCTCTAATGTTCAGAATAGATAAGACTTATTACCGTTTTAGAACATCTGGATTATTAACAATTTGCGTTTCTAAAAATTAAACAAAAATATTATAAAGACAGTATCAAGCAAACTTCAGAAATAAAGAGATCAACACCGAGAATTATAGTGGTTCAGCACTAACTAGCCTACATCCACTCCCCAAGACGCATCTTAAGATCCTCAACTAAGTTATCTCTTTTAAAGGGTAAGAGACAAACCAACAGTACAAGGCAATAGATCAACACCTAGATCTACCCTTTTGTCCCACTAGATTTTCCAAAGGTTCTAGTTGACCTCAACCCTTTCTGTTTTTGGCAGAGTACAGAGAACTCAATTCAAGACATTAATATCCCACACATGGAAAAGGTCGCTTGATAACCTCTATCTCAATAGCTTCTAACCTAAGCTATTACACACAAACGTTTAACAAATAAAGAGCCTGTCTACTATAGATTACACAATCTAAATAGACAGAAAGAAACGCCCATATAAGTACAAGAAAAACAATTTTATCAGATTAGAAGATCGATTAGAATACAGAATTGTTTTTCAAAAGTAATTGTAAAAATTCTTTTCACTTTAAATATTGAAAACGTTAAGTGTATAGATGAAAAGATAATGGGGGTAGAGAGTAAGTTTTGAGAGATAAAGATTTGATCAATGAGAAAATGCTCTTAAAACAAAAACTATTACTTCACCAATGTTCAAGACGTGAAAGCTCCTTTATATAGGAAGCTAAGAAGCTGTCGCTTTTGGAAAGAGATTTTGAAATCAGAATATCTTCTTTCCTTATTTTAGAAGATATGAAAATCTTTGTTACCAAAAAAATCTATTTTATTCTTTTTGGTAGGAGAATAAAACACGATTTTGCTTTCCTTTAAATAAAAAGATTTGCGACAGCAATATTTGGAAAAATATTTTTGCGGAAGAATGCTCTTACTAAAAACGAAAAATATTCTCCTTCGTTTTTAAGGTACAAAAATAATTTTAAGTATTTTAGATCTTTCAAAATATATTTCTGAAAAAGTGTATGATTTTATTACCAAAAACATTAGAGAAGAAATCTCTTTAGTTTTAGGAAATTAAATCATTTTGATTTAAAGAATATTTTCGAAAAATAAAATATTTTTACGATAGAAATTATTTTGAAGAAATCTAACTTTCCGAAAAATATTTTTGAGAGAGAAAGATAATTTTTGTGCTCATATATGGATTTTCTCTCTATCCTACAAAGTATCCTAAATACCTAGTTACTAGGATCTTCGAAATCTTCACACTCAATGTAGGACTTGCCTTGTACGATTTCTTTCCATAGAAATTCTACATAAAATAAAATTAGTACACATAACATAATTTAAATTTATTTGTTTTGTATCAATCATCAAAATCCGAGATTTAGAAATTGACTCTTAAGCCAACAATATCCCCCTTTTTTATGATGACAAAAACCAATAAATTTAGCAAACATAAAAGCGTGTGCTCCCCCTAAATTTTATGCATATAAGTTCTAATCATGCCAAAAGATTTTTAATATGAAGCAAATTAGAACATGTATTTTGCTCCCCCTGAATAGATGCAATAAAACTGTTTTATGAAAATAAGAACTAGGGAGGCATATTTAAAAAATGATTTAGAACTAGCAAAAATAGGCAAGATATTCTAAGTTCTAACAATCAGAGCACATATATATTAGAACTAGCAGAAATAGACAAGATGTTCTAAGTTCTAATAATCAGAACATATGGTCAGAGCAAAGAAAGTAGAAGCTGATATATTAAAAAAAATCTTATGTCCAACCTGCAAAACAGTCGTTAGAATAAGAATCTAAGTTCTAAAAAACACTTAGCTTATCATATAGAAAATATGCTCAATCAACATAGACCATATAGAAAGTAATAGCCATCACCAATCAACACAGATATAAGTACCTTAGTTACTAAGTACGTACCAAAATATTCAGTACCTGCGTTCTCCCCCTTTTTGTCATCATACAAAAGGGTTAGACAGAATTAAAGCAAAATAAAGAAAATTAAACAGTTCAAAAATATAATCCTACGAAGATAAAGCAAAAAATAAATTGTTCAAAACACATAAAAACACAAATCAGAGAGGCTTAGAACCAGTTCTAAGTCTCTTAGAACTCCTCAAGTTCTGAGCTGGAGCAGTCTCAGAAGAACTTTCTAGCCTTTTAGAAGACGGGTGTAGTGGAGGCTTCTTTCCATGAGTCCTGTGCTTTCCTGCAGTGTGCTTCACGTTCTTGGGCTTTTCTGAGGAGGGGATGTAGGTTGTTCCTTTCACTCTGAGAGTGGCTAACTTCCTTGTATTTACATCCTTCATTCTTTCCAAAGTCTTGATGAGAGATTGATTTTGTTCAATTATAGTCTGACACTGCTGCATTGCTTCATCAAGTTCTTTATTGTGCTCTTCTATTAGCTCCTTTTCTATTCTCCCCAGCATAATTTCCCTGCTTCTTTGAGCCAACAACAACTCAGACTCTTGTTCTGTCTTATCCTCAGTTGTTTTCTCTTCATCACTAATTTCTAGCTTCTCAGTTTCAGCATCACTACATTCTTCCACTTTCTTCCCTTTTTCCATCTTCTCAGGCTCTTTCTTCTTTTCTATTTCTTCTTTTTCTGATTCTTCTTTTTCTGATTCTTCTTTTTCTGCAGTACTCTTCTTTTCAGTTTCCTCTTTTCTCTCCTCTTCTAATTCCTCTTCTTGTGTTTCTTCTTTCTCTTCTTCTGCCTTTTCTTCTATCTTCTTTTCCTCTTCTCTCACTTTCTCTTCTGATTTCTTTTCTTCTTCTACTATTTCATCTAACTTTCCTTTTCCTTTTTCCTTTATCTTCTTCTCAGCTTCTTCTTTACTTTCCTTGTCCTTCATTCCTTTTTCTTTCTTTGTATCTCCAGTTTCTCTTTTTACTTTCTTTTCTTTTTCAATCTCTTCTTTTCTCTTCTCTTCCTTCTCTTTCTCCTCCTTCTCTTCTTTTTCTTTCTTTTCCTTTTCTTTTTCTTTCTCTTCTCCACCTTCCTCGTCCTTCATTTTCAAGGACCCGCTATCCAACTTGGAAACAGAACTACCAACATGCTCATCTAGATTAACATTCAGAAACTCAAACACAGGAGTGAGAATCATACCGTAGGGTATCTTCTTGGGATTGTTTTGCAGCTTATCAAATATAATGTGACATAGATTGAGGGGTTTCCTCTCAAATATGTGCCACATTATACATAGCTCTACTTGATTCACATACGTCAGTGAAGCGCTCTTGGGATAAATATAATGTACAATGAGCTTGTACAACCATTTCATGCTCTCTGTTAAGTTAGAGCACTCTATCGAGCCCTGTTTGTCTGCAGAAAACTTTTTCATAATCTTTTTCACAAAGTCTTCCTTTTTGTAATCGCTAACCCTAGACAAGTCCTTAATTTTGGTCACCCTAGACCCAACATTCGGTACATAAAAAATTTTCCCAAAATCATCATACGATAACTCTCTGGTCTCACCCTGAAGTTTGACAGAGATCGACTCTGTCCCATTCACTTTCAAAGAGCCGTAAAATTCCTTAACTAAACTCTCATAGCACAGTTCATTCAAAGACAAAAAGTTCATCCAACCTTAGAACTCAAAAAGTTCCTTAAAATTAAACTCATCACCACCAAAGAACTTCCAGTCAATCACATAAGAACGCATGAGAGGGTAAGTTGAAAGAACTGATTTACCTTATCACGAGCTTTCGCTACCTGTTTCTGAGATGTAGCAGTTTCGATTTTTCTTTTCTTTGTTTTCTCTTCTGCCTTTTTCTCCTTCGACTCCTTTTGTTCATATTTCTTTGAGAGCTTCCTTAGAAGTTGAAGCTCTTGCTCGGTAAGAGAGTCGGATGAAGAGTTTGAACTAGATTCGGCCATTGTTGCAGATTTCAAAACTCAAAACAACTTAGGGTTTCAGTTAGCAAAGAGACAATAGAGAGAATAATAAGCAGTTAATAGAGAATAAAGACACTTAAGTGGCGGAAGAAAGAAATAAAGAGCAGTTTTTAAATGGAAATCAAAACGACAAATAAGACAAAAGAAACAAAATAAATAAAGGAAATAAAACAAAACAAAAAAATAAAACATTAAAACCGCCAAAGCACTAAAGACACGAAAACATAATAAAAAAAACTCAATAAATAACTGTTTTGGTCTAAAGCAAGATTCTGATAATGACTTTAGAAAGTCATATCAGGGCAATGTGCGTTTTTAGACAAAAATCAGTTTTCACACAGAATAAAAATTAGAACATAGCAAATCTTCTATTTTCGAAATTAGAAAGCAGTTTAGAACATACTTACAGAGTTCTAAAGTTACGAGTTTAGAACTAACATACCAAGTTCTCTTCTAATTGAGCAGAATTGACTTTCATTCAAAGGTTTTGTAAATATATCTGCCAATTGCTTTTCTGTGGGAATGAACTCAATCACGATATCACCTTTTTGTACATGATCACGTATGAAGTGATGTCTGAGTTCTATATGCTTGGTTCTAGAATGCTGAACTGGATTCTTAGATAAGTTGATGGCGCTTATGTTGTCACACTTGATTGGCACTGTTTCTAATTTCAGTCCATAGTCTGCCAACTGTTGTTTGATCCATAGAACTTGTGCAACACAGCTTCCAGCAGCAACATATTCTGCTTCTACAGTGGAAAGAGCAACAGATGTCTGTTTCTTGCTAAACCTAGATACAAGGGCACTACCTAGAAATTGACAAGTTCCAGACGTGCTTTTTCTATCTATTCTGCTTCCTGCAAAATCAGAATCACTATACCCAACAAGATCAAATGTATCATCTTTAGAATACCACAGACCCAGATTAGAAGTTCCACAAAGATATCTTAATATTCTCTTTACAGCAATTAAGTGAGATTCTTTGGGACACGATTGAAATCAGCACATAGACAAACCCTAAAGTGTATGTCTGGTCTGCTTGCCGTTAGATATAGCAAAGAACCAATCATACTTCTAAACATCTTGATATCCACGTCCTTGCCTTTTTCATCTTTTTCTAATTTTGACGAAGGACTCATTGGTGTACTACATACCTTGGCATTCTCCATTTTGAATCGTTTCAACAACTCTCTAGTATATTTTTCTTGATTAATGAAAATTCCGTTCTCACATTGTTTGATTTGAAGTCCAAAGAAGAAATTTAATTCTCCCATCATACTCATTTCGAACTCACCCTACATAATCTTAGAAAATTCCTTACAAAGAAGGTCGTTAGTAGAACCAAAGATTATGTCATCAACATAGATTTGTACAACGAGAATATCATGTGCTTTGTTTTTAATAAATAGTGTTGTATCAACCTTTCCTCTTGAAAAACCATTTTCTAATAGAAACTTACTCAATCTTTCATACCAAGCTCTACGAGCTTGCTTTAAACCATAAAGAGCTTTAGTAAGTTTGTAAACATGATTAGGTTTATCAAAAATTTCAAAGCCAGGAGGTTGTTCTACATACACTTCTTCATTTAGAAAACCGTTTAGGCACTTTTCACATCCATTTGATACAACATGAAGTTTTTAAAACATGCAAATGCACAAAGCATTCTAACAGCCTCAAGTCTAGCAACCGGAGCAAAGGTTTCATCAAAATCGATGCCTTCTTCTTGGTTGTACCCTTGAGCCACTAATCTTGCTTTATTTCTCACAACATTACCTTGTTCATCAAGCTTATTTCTAAACACCCATTTTGTTCCAATAACAGAATGGTTTTTAGGTCTAGAAACAAGTTTCCAAACTTGGTTTATCTCAAATTGATTTAGCTCTTCTTGCATAACAAGAATCCAACTTTCATCATTTTGAGCATCTTCTAAATTTTTAGGTTCTAATTGAGAAACGAAAGCAACATTACCAAAATATCTTCTAAGTTGAGCTCTAGTCATCATCCTTTCTGAGGGATTATCCATAATGTCTTCTTGGGGATGATACTTATGAAATCGCCATTCTTTTGATAATTGAGAATCTTCATTTTCTGTTTCTGGCATTTGACTTTCAACTATGTTCTGATCTTCATGTTCTAATTCTGGTTCAGCCTGATTATTGATGTTCTGATCGCCTTCTGGCTGTTCTAGTTGTTCTGATTGCTCATTCTGCTTTTCAGGATTAGAATCTACAGCATCATCACTTTCTAATGTTCTTTGTATAGCTCATATGGAGTCTTTTTAAGTTCAGATCTTACCAAAGCCCTGTTTAGAATATAACAAGTAGTGTTAATTGCTGCTGCCCAGAAATACTTTGGTAGTTTAGAATCACTTAGCATGGTTCTGGCCATCTCCTGAAGTGTTCTATTCTTGCGTTCCACCACTCCATTTTGTTGAGGTGTTCTAGGTGCTGAGAAGTTATGGAAGATTCCTGTCTCGTTGCAAAAAGCATCGAATTTTTTATTTTCAAATTCTCCTCCATGATCACTTCTAATTGCCGTGATGTTGTATCCTTTCTCATTTTGTATTCTCTTGCACAAATGAACAAACATGTCATATGACTCATCCTTATTTCTAAGGAAGAGTGTCTAGGTGAATCTTGAGTAATCATCTACAATAACAAATGCATAGAATTTTCCTCCAAGACTAGAAGGAGTAATTGGACCAAATAAATCAAGGTGTAGCAATTCTAAAGGTCTAGAAGTAGAAACCATGCCCTTGGATTTAAAGGAAGTTTTGGTTTGTTTGCCCATTTGACAAGCATCACAAATGTGATCTTTTTCAAATTTCAACTTTGGCAAACCACGAACCAAATCTTTCTTAGACAGCTTAGAAATAAGGTGCATGCTTGCATGTCCAAGTCTTCTATGCCATAACCAACTAGAATTATCAATAGAGACTAAACATATATCCTAGTTATGCATATCAGAGAGATCTACTAGGTATATATTTCCAAACCTTTTTCCAACGAATAAGGTTTTATTATCATGCATGTTCTGAACTTCACAATGAGAAGGTTCAAAGATCACTCTTCTATTTTTATCACAAATCTGACTCACACTTAACAAGTTATAATGTAATCCTTCTACTAAGCATACATCTTCTATTGAAGGATTGGAACCTACCACACCAATACCAATGATTTTACCTTTTGCTTTGTCTCCAAAGCTTATTGTACCTCCTTTTTCTTTTCTAATCTGGTGAACTTCTTTTTGTCACCAGTCATATGCCTAGAGCAAGCGCTGTCCATGTACCACATCTCTGTTTTCAGATCGCTCCTTAGGCACACCTGAAAAGATCAAGCAGATTTAGGTACCCAACTCATATTGGGTCCTGGAGGATTAGTGGTAACAGGTGCACTATGACTTTTCTTTCTGTTGAAGCTTTGATGTTCTAAAGTCACAACATTAGAAACAACATTTTTCTGATTAGAAACATGATTCAGTTTAGAAATGCTGTTAGAACTTGTCTTCTCTTTAGAAAATGATTCTGAAATTGACTTTAGAATTCTAATCTCAGTTTTCAAAGATTCATTTTCAGAATTCAGATTTTTGCATTTTTCTTCAAGATGTGTCAGATTTTCAGAAAATCTATTATTACAACTTTTAAGATCTTTAATTTCTATTATAAGATATTTGCATGTAACTTCTTGATAAAAAGCATCTTTTAAATGAATACTTTTAGATTTTAATTTTTTGAAATCTTTCTTTAGAACTTTATGCTTTCTAACAAGTTTTTCAAACTCATTGCAAAGATTATTGTAAGTATTTAGAAGATCACTTTCTGATTCGGGTTCAGAAATACTTACAGTGCTTTCATCATTTTCATGGATCATTGCATTTGTTTCGTTGATTCTAGCTTTCTGTGTTGAAGTCAGAGTACTGTTTTCTTTAGATTCAGAGTCAATAGTAGCCATTAGACAGATATTAGCAATTTCTTCTTGATCACTGTGGCTTTCAGGATTAGAATCATCTGAATCACTCCAGGCAGCTACGAAAGCCTGCTTTAGCTTCTCTTTCGTCGACTTCTTTTTCAATTTAGGACAATTAGGCTTGATATGTCCAGGTTTGTTGCATTCATAACAAATCACTTCAGAAGGTTCTTTATTTGCCAAGTTACTATTTTTGGATGGAAAATTCTTTTTGTTAACTTTTTCTGCGGCCTTCCACCCTTTCCATAGAACTTTTTAAATCTTTTAGCAACAAGTGCTAAATCATCACTATCAAGATCAGAAGAACTTTCTTCACTAGAATCTACCCTCAAAGCCAGTCCTTTCTTTTTCTTATCTTCCGTTGTCAAGGAAGATTTCATTTCTTCTGAAACAAGAGCTCCTATAAGATAATCATAAGTGACGGGAATCTCTTTGTAATTCATGTGATAAGTGCATTATCAAGTGTTTTTATTGTCTATATTCATATGCATTTTTGGGTTATTTATGTGCTTAATTCACTTTGTTAGACAATTTTTACCAATTAGACATTATTTTAGTTGCATTTGGAGTAATATGATTAAATTGGTAAAATTCCAGCATTTTTTTATCTTGACCTTTGTTCGGTTTTTCAGGGATATCTGGAGTTGTAGACCTTCAAATTGGACTCCATTTGATGCTCTAGAAAGATGAAATAAAGTTATACAATTGTCAAAGAGGAATCAGAAGCTAATTCAGTCTCAATATTGATCAAATTCATCTCTGAATTTTGAAGCTATGTGCTGTATAACTCAGCACAACCTGTTCTGTTGTGGACTTCATATCTGGAGTTCCAAGTGTCCAAACTAACTCAGCCCAGGCCCATTGAATTCTTAGAAGACAGCCCTACAGTTGTTGAGAAGACAATTAAATGAAATGAAGTCGTTTTGGTCTTCAAAAACGTCATAGAAGATTAACATTTTGAGCAGAAATATTTGCTTCAACCTGATCTGGTTTTTAGGTCGTATCTTCTGCTGTGAATGTTCGTTTTGGGCGAGCCTTAGTTCGTTAGAAAGATGAGAAGGAGATCTGCAAGTTTGTTGAAGAAGTCAGAATCAGATTCGAAGAGGAAGATGCTGAAAAACAGGGGAGAAATCAGAATAGCAAATATTTTCTGTTTACTGCTTTTGAATTTCCCAATTGATTAGGGATTCTTTTTCCTTTTGGAGGTGTTATATAAGGAGTGATTCTACAGCAGCTAGGAGGCACGTTTTTCTTCTCTTAATTCATCTATTAATCTAGGTTTTTGTTCTTTATTCTTTGTTTTGGTGATTGGAAGCCATGATTATGAGTGGCTAATTTCTTTACACCAATTTAAGGGATTTATCATCCTTGCACTTTTGTGAGACTCGGGTTTTAAATGAGTAGTTTCTTCTTGAATATCTGTTGTTTCTTGTTCTTATTGAGTTGATTCTATTGAATTCTTTGTTGAAAAGGCCTATTAGTGAATTGTTTGGTAGGATTAAGTGCTATTTCAGATTTCATAATCCGTAATTGTTATGAAAGTTTGAATGTTAGTAGCAATTAGGTATTACTGATTATATTTTAGGTTTTCAGTAATAATCTATAGAGACAATAGGGTTGAACTAAATGGTTTATGCTTTATAAATTGTTTTTCAAGTTTAACTATTTCCTGATTCTTAATGCTTTTATTAAATTAAAAAGGATTGCTTAATACCCGATCGTTTAATAATTAGAGTTAATGAGGGTGCTGGGCTCAAGTTAACGAAATAGGGGAGTTTTGGGAATTTATCATGCTTTTTGGTAAATTTCAGTTAAGTATTCAAAGAGTAATTAAATCATAAGTTGTCTGTGATCAATCGTGCATTGGATTAGAAATTACCTTGAATTGGTTTTTCATCAATTTGCATTACTACTTTAGTTTAATTAATTAATTTTCTTTTTGAACTGTTAAGTTGAATTTTTCACAAACAAACCCCCCCTTCTTTTTAAACACAAAAATTAAGATTTCAGTCTCTAAGGTTCGACCTGAATTCACCACTTCTACAGTTAAATTCAGTAATTTAAATTTGGTGGAACCGACAAACATCATCATGACAGTTCCTATAAAATCCCATTTTCTAGGTAGAATTCTAAGGATTTTTTTAACAAGCTCATCTTCTGAAATTTCCTTTCCGAGAGTTCTCAAAGGATTAACTATATTGGTAAATCTAGAATTAATTCTGCAATAGTTTCCCCTTCTTTCATACTAAACATTTCATATTCTCTCCAAAGGATATTTATTCTGGATTCTTTTACCCTATATGTACCCTCATAGGTGACTTTAAGCTTTTCTCATACCTCTGTCGCAGATTTACATCCAGACACTTTGTTGTATTCAGTTGCATCTAAAGCACAATGAAGAATATTAATGGCTTTTGCATTTACAGCAATGTCATTCCAGTCAGCATTGATATATTCTTCTTTTGTTTTTCTAACTAGCTCATCTCCTACAGTTTTCATGGGAATACGAGGACCAGTGATAACATTTCTCCAACAGTTTATATCAACTGATTTCATGAAATTCTCCATTCTATTTTTCTAGTAAGAGTAATTTGAGCCATTGAACAAAGGAGGTCTAGAAACAGATTGTCCTTCTAAAGAAGAAAGAGGAAGTGGGGTTGCCATGGGATCTTATCTCTTAAGCGGTTAAGCTTCGGTAAGTCAAGAGCCAAGGCTCTGATACCAGATTGTGGGTCCCGTATATGTATGGCACAACCCAAGAGGGGGGTGAATTGGGTTTTCTAAAAACTGAAATAAATTTTAGAAATTCTAAACAAAAATTAGAATTCTAAGTGCAGCGAAAACACACAGAACTTTGTGAGAATAGAATATAGATTAGAATCACCTCACAATGTTCTAATTGCAAAAGATAGAAAGTCTGTGCAAAGTGCAGCTATTGATTAGAACAGCTTTACACTGACTTATACACTATCAGAGCTTCTTTATGAAGGAAAGCTATTGAAATTGAAACTTCCTCATAAAGTTTGAGAAAACGAACAAAGTTATGTGAAAGACAGTTATTAAATTCAGAACTTCTTCACAGAGCCTTAATCAAATATCAGAATGACTTTATGATGGAAAGCTATTTAGAACATCCTTATAAAGTTTAGAACATTATTTAGAAACCCAATCAGTGAAATATACTGTGAATAGAATAATAGTTAGAACATGGTATATTCACTTTATTAGAATACCAGAGTTCTAATGTTCAGAATAGATAAGACTTATTACCGTTTTAGAACATCTGGATTATTAACAATTTTAGCGTTTCTAAAAATTAAACAAAAGTGTTATAAAGACAGTATCAAGCAAACTTCAGAAATAAAGAGATCAACACCGAGAATTATAATGGTTCGGCACTAACTCGCCTACATCCACTCCCCAAGACGCATCTTGAGATCCTCAACTAAGTTATCTCTTTTAAAGGGTAAGAGACAAACCAACAGTACAAGGCAATAGATCTACCCTTTTGTCCCACTAGATTTTCCAAAGGTTCTAGTTGACCTCAACCCTTTCTATTTTTGGCAGAGTATAGAAAACTCAATTCAAGACATTAATATCCCACACATGGAGAAGGTCGCTTGATAACCTCTATCTCAATAGCTTCTAACCTAAGCTATTACACACAAAAGTTTAACAAATAAAGAGCCTGTCTACTATAGATTACACAATCTAAATAGACAGAAAGAAACGCCCATATAAGCACAGGAAAAACAATTTTATCAGATTATAAGATCGATTAGAACACAGAATTGTTTTTCAAAAGTAATTGTAAAAATTCTTTTCACTTTAAATATTGAAAACGTTAAGTGTAGAGATGAAAAGATAATGGGGGTAGAGAGTAAGTTTTGAGAGATAAAGATTTGATCAATGAGAAAATGCTCTTAAAACAAAAACTCTTACTTCACCAATGTTCAAGACGTGAAAGCTCCTTTATATAGGAAGCTAAGAAGCTGTCGCTTTTGGAAAGAGATTTTGAAATCAGAATATCTTCTTTCCTTATTTTAGAAGATATGAAAATCTTTGTTACCAAAAAAATCTATTTTATTCTTTTTGGTAGGAGAATAAAACACGATTTTGCTTTCCTTTAAATAAAAAGATTTGCGACAGCAATATTTGGAAAAATATTTTTGCGGAAGAATGCTCTTACTAAAAACGAAAAATATTCTCCTTCGTTTTTAAGGTAAGAAAATAATTTAAGTATTTTAGATCTTTCAAAATATATTTCCGAAAAAGTGTATGATTTTATTACCAAAAACATTAGAGAAGAAATCTCTTTAGTTTTAGGAAATTAAATCATTTTGATTTAAAGAATATTTTTCGAAAAATAAAATATTTTTACGATAGAAATTATTTTGAAGAAATCTAACTTTCCGAAAAATATTTTTGAGAGAGAAAGATAATTTTTGTGCTCATATATGGATTTTCTCTCTATCCTACAAATTATCCTAAATACCTAGTTACTAAGATCTTCGAAACCTTCACACTCAATGTAGAACTTGCCTTGTACGATTTCTTTTCATAGAAATTCTGCATAAAATAAAATTAGTACACATAACATAATTTAAATTTATTTGTTTTGTATCAATCATCAAAATCCGAGATTTAGAAATTGACCCTTGAGCCAACAACAGGGACATATGATTGATTTACCCATTCAAAGCAATTTACGTGAAGGAGTGTCTTTAACAGAATATATCATTTCTTGCTATGGAGCCTTAAAAGGGGTTGTCGATACTACTGTACGAACATTAGATGCTGGATATCTTACACGTAGACTTGTTGCAGTAGTTCAACATATTGTTGTGCGCAGAACAGATTGTGGCACCACCCGAGGGATCTCTGTGAGTCCTCGAAATGGGACGATGTCAGAAAGGATTTTTATTCAAACATTAATTGGTCGTGTATTAGCAGACAATATATATATATGGGTTTACAATGCATTGCCGTTCAAAATCAAAATCTTTGTAGACAGAGCCAATCATTAGTTCCCAACTGTGGGGTGAGTGGAATCCTATACATAAATCGGTTAATAAAAGAATTGAAAGAGCTTTTATTGTGTCGCTTAAGTTATAGTGTCCAGGTAAGAGTTATTTTAGAATGTACCGGTTGTGTTCGAAACAGTGTTAATAAGAAATCAATAGGCATTTCAAAATATATTACTCAAAAGAATCAACACAATACGCCTAATCGATTGGAATTGAGAAAATTCTGTCCTTATTGTTACAAACATACAATTCATGGGGAGATAAAGAAATAGATGGAATCGATCGCTTGCGTGTCACCTTTACATACAAGGACATACAAGGAAGATGAAAAATGACATAAAAGGCATATTCATATTAATATATAATATGTTATGTTTATATAATATGTTATGTTAATATTAAAATTTTCTATTTAAATTGAAATATTTAATGAAATATTTCAATTTATAATTATAATTTTTTCTATTTAATTCTATTTAAATAGAAAAAATAGAAAATAAAAAAGCAAAATCCTCTTTCTTAATTCCGAACACGGGTATATAAGTCATGTTATACTGTTGAATGACAAGCCCTCAATTTTCTATTTCGATTTACAGAGAATTCGTGTGCTTGGGAGTCCCTGATGATTAAATAAACCAAGATTTTATCATGACTACAATTTTAGAGAGACGCAAAAGCGAAAGCATATGGGGTCATTTTGGTAACTGGATAACCAGCACTGAAAACTGTCTTTACATTGGATGGTTTGGTATTTTGATGATCCCTACTTTATTGACCATAACTTCTTAGTTTTTTCATTTAATGCCTATTGGTGTTACAAAAGTCCCTTTTCGAAATCCTGGGGAAGACGATTCAATTTGGATTGACGTATAGTGCGACTTGTCAGATATATTGGGTCATATGGGATTCCCCCGTTCTCTCCCCTAATTGAGATATCCTCTGTTTCGCCTAAAAAAGATTGATTAAATCATCAAAAATTTGGAGCGTGAAATGCAATGAAGTCCAATTAGATCTATGCTTTTGAGGTACCCAGATTAGTATTATCAATTAGAATAATTTATGGTTGGCTTGTATGGACAAAAAAAGTGAGTTATAAAATTTCAATCTAGTAAATTTCTAAATGAATCATTATATATTTAGACACCAGACGAATCAATGATTTAGCAGAATTTTCCCATTCAATTCTAGATCGACTCATGAGATAGAGTAGAGCCAAGATACTTTTATTTCTTACGTTTTTGCAAACATGATCGGATAAGTTACTACGTATCATACATGCCAACTCGAATTAATAAATATGAAAATTATATTCAATATGATTAAAACTACTTATTCAACAAATTCGATTGATTGATACGGGTTGATTTTCTATTACGGTAAATTGATGAAACAATAGCTGGTCCAATAGCTGCTTCAGCGGCTGCGATAGCTATAACAAAAATTGAAAATATATTTCCCTTTAGTTGGCGACTATCAAAAAAATCAGAAAATGTTACGAAATTTATATTAACTACATTCAGTATAAGTTCAAGGTGCATAAGGGCTCTAACCATATTTCGACTCGTGATCAATCCATAGATACCGATAGAAAATAAATAGGCACTCAAAATAAGTACATGTTCGAGCATCATTGACCAACTCCTTATAAATTTCGATTTTTTTCAATATGAACAAAAATTCAACATCAACAAATTGGATTGACTAGAATAAGAATATCACAAGTAGAGAACAACGAAATATGTGGATCAAATAAAATAAAAGAGTTTATACATAAATGATCTTTAAATAGAATTGAAGGAAAAAAAAGTGATAACATAAAATGAAATTTGTTAAATTTGGATTGTGGTTACTTATTCCACCAAAAGGCGCCTCTAATGATTAGTTCTCTCATTTTCGATATATGATTCGATTCATTCCTGTGAATGATTAGTTTCCCCATTTTTTATATATGATTCGATTCATTTCTGTATCTCGCATTCCATTACCCTAGCTAGCCTGCCATCCTAGAAGCTAACTAGGAGCTTCGCTCTACCCGCCCTCTTAGGATCGCTTTGCCGGGTCGGGATGTCACAAAAACTTAGAGTATAACAAGGTAAATGTCTATTTGTTGCTACTAGTGAAAGGAAGGGAGTCATATAATTAATATCTGTATAAATTATAATGAAATTAATAATATCATAAAAATTTTTAATTTTTTAATTTTAAAATACTCCCTCTGCTTTCTTTATTTAGAGAAAACAGAAAATGCACCAGGAATAAAGTGGCAGTTAAACTGAATATTTTTTCCATTTTTTACTTAATATACCTCTAATTTGCATTAATTGCTTTTTTAGTTTTGATGAAGCCAACTCACAAAGAGAAAGTCCCAATGGTACATTTATTGAATAATTAATGCATGAAATGGAGGGAATATTTAAGGAAATGTTGTAATTATTTTGAGAAATTAAAATTTCCAAATTTAATTTTTACAATTTGAAATTTTGGCCTTCCTGCATTTACATTAAGTATCAAACGTTTTCAATAATATGCATCCAAATTTAACAAAAATTTGGAGCTAAAATTTTTTATTAAACTAACAGTCTCCTCAACTTCTCCAATATGGCTATATATAAATTTCAACCGGACTTAGAACATGTAATTGCATTTATAGAGTTTCCGAGAATAAAGGAAATAATTTTTCATACCTTATGAATCCATCATTTTTTATTTGATCTGAATGACATCCCAACGGATTCGACACACATTCTGAAGATACGTCCACTACTTTTTCAACTGTCAGACTTGAACCACTTACCTGAAGACCAAGAAAGTGTTGTGCTTGTTGTTGACAGTAGTCAATCCCAAAATGTTGTCTCAAATTATTGTGTCTCTCTATATTTCGAAACCCTTATTTGAAGAGGGGAAAGAAAAAAATGGTGCATAACCCTATAAAGACACGCTATCAGATGTAATAAAAACATAATGCTGATAGACAGATATAATAAACTGAGCACACATTTGTAAATTGAGTACATTTAAATGACATAGATTCTTGTAGGAGAAATAGATGTGTCCAATATATTTTTTAAAATGAGCACATTTGTCAATTTTAGTAGTTTACAATTCTTTGATAAAATAACCGTGTACTTTTACTTTGGAAACACAAGGGCATTAAATGCCCAACCTTTTTTTTTGTCTGTCATTTTCTCTTGCTAACCGTGCGCAATTAATACAGAGACTCAAATCAAATGAGGGTATTTTAGATTTTAAACAATTGTATCCTTCTGAAAATTTCCATTTTAAGTAAATTTCTTTATATAAAAAGAATACTCAAAATAGAAATTTTCACTGAATAAAAAGAATAGAGGGAGTATCATTTATAGTGTTAATGATGTTTTTCAACTTTTCATTAATTAATAAAATTAATAAATTAATATTTTCTCAAAGTAAGAAAACGTTTAAGTTTTTGGTGGTAATTTAATTAATAATATTATTTTAAATTAATAAATAAAATAATAACATCATTAATATTTTCAATCTCTTTCCAACAAATATTGTTACTAATAATTTTTAAATAATCTGCGCAACAGGCGCGGCATATCATTAGTTTATAAATGAATTCCTATTCAAGAAACAAAGGGGTAGATGAACTTTTGCGAATTCTTAACGTAATCACTTGTTTTGACTCGTGCTCTCTCTCCTCCTTGTGTGCTTCAACTGTTGGAAATCCAAAAATTAACAATTAATTAATGTAATTACTCGACACGACTCTTCTTCTTCTTTGCGTTCTTCGACCATTCGCTTTCCACATTTGATCATGTATAAGAACCTCAAAGCCATCGTACCCATGATTATCTTTCGAACAGTCACTAAAGCAAAAAGTTCAATGGCAACTTCAAAATCCAACCTAAGAGTAAAGCTTCTCATAGACAAAAAGTGCCAAAGAGTTCTTTTTGCAGAAGCAGGAAAGGAGTTCGTTGATTTCCTTTTCAGCCTCATGTCATTGCCCTTAGGAACTGTGATTAGACTCTTAACAAAGAATTCAATGGTGGGTTGCTTAGGCAAACTTTATGAAAGCATTGAATCCCTAAGCCAAACGTTTCTTCAACCAACCCAAAATAAAGAATCCATTTTAAAGCCAAGAGTTCCTATTTGTGCTACTGAGTTCAAGAGTCCCCTCTTGTTATCCCAAAGCAATGAACCTCTCAATCAAAAGGCATATGTGTGTTGCAATTTCAATATCAGAACTCCTGTTGACGGTCGCTATGTGTATCATCAATACGTGGCTACTGGCCCGAACTCTATCTGCCCTAGCTGCAACACCATAATGTCTACACAAGTGCCTTATGTTGATCCAGCAGCTACAGCTGAAGAAGGTTCCAAGGAAGATGGTGATCTTAGTTCTCTTGAAGAGAAGGAAGTTGATATTGGAGTGAATGAGGTACGTACATTTAGTTAAATACATCAATTTTAATTTTACCAGATTAAGCATTTAGTTTTTATGTATAATAATAATTTCGTATAAATTATAGTAACATTAAAGCTGATGTTTGTTTTATTTGGATTGCTGTCAGGGTTTGAAGCTGCTGAAAGAGTCTTTGAGGTCTGAGAATGTTTTGACTGATGTCTTCCTCAATACTAACAAGTTTGTTTAAGGAGCATTGTTCAGTGTTTTTGTTTTTATTTAACGTAGAACTTATAATATGCTATTTGGAAGATTTTGTGTTCCGTTTTAAGTTAAATATGTCTTGGTTTATGTTTTGGTTTATGGCTGTGGCCATATATATATATATATATATATATATATATATATGTGTGTGTGTGTGTGTGTGTGTGTAGGCTATATTTGGAGCTCTAGTCTTTCAATCTTCCTCTCTGATACTGCAAAGTCAAGCCAATTACAAAGTCAAGATAAAATCAAGCACTAAACTAATCAATGATGGAAAGCTCGTAAAATTTCAGTCACTGATTCACCTAATTTATGTACTAAGATCTCTTTTCATGCTGCAATTTGGGTTCAAATATTACTTTTGAAGCAGCTGAATTCAAGGAACTAGTGTATGCAAAAATTGTCTCAGTTTAAATATTTCTACAGATATACAATATAAGAATGAGTATAAATTAGTATTATACATACTTTTAAAGATAAAGAAAAATTATCCTTAAAAAATAAAATAAAATAAAATAAAATATGCAACTAAGTGGTCTAGTTTTAGTTGCTAAGGTTTGTTAAGTTTTTTTCTGGAATTATTATTAATAAAATAAAAATTTGCCGATAAAAAAAAAAATTAGTTTCGACTGTGGAAGGCACGTTTCTTTGTAATTGCGAAGCACGATGCAGCGCGTCTTGTCCCTTCTTGGTTCACTGCAGCTTCCTTGAGATCCTGAACTCGAAGGATCCTCCCATAATGGCCTTTTCAAGAATATAGATACAAGGCAAACTCAAAGTCAATGGTATATCTGATAAATCTAACTCTCTCTACAGTCTTAAGACTTCGGTGCAGGGTTTTGATGAATGCTTGTTTTCTCTTCCTGAAATATCCTTCCCATATGAGCAATTGAATATTGCTTATGGTTAAAAGTACGCAGTTCATGCAGCCAGGATTTACACAGAAAAAGAAATAAACCTGATTAAAAAAACACCTACAAATAATATAGATACATAAAAATATTAGGCTCAAACTAAAAAAAATTCTGACTTATGTGACTTGCTGCAGAAATACCATAAACTAACCTTCGTCTCTTGGCACTCAGAATTAAAACTTCATAATATTAGCACCCTGAATTCAAATTCGGTTAGAGTTTTGAATAAAAAACTAATAAAATGAGTCTCAAAGAATCATGTTGGGTTAATTTATCCCAACCTATCCAAACACACCATTTTGATACCAAAACGCACCATTTCACTTTGGGCTTTTTTTTTTTTTTTTTTTTTTTACCAAAAATCCCTATTCCCTAACCCTAATCTCTCTACCGCTCGTCTTCTTTCTTCTCCTTCTTCCTTTGCGATAATGATGGGTTAACCCTAACCCTTACATAATATGATTTCAAGTTAACTTCTTCGAGAGATTAGGGATGGTGAGTCGCAGCTTTTGCAAATCGAACATTAATCCTTCCCTTTTGTTCATCTTTTGTTAGTTGATTGTTTGAATCCTTTGTAGCTCTTCAAAATCTCAATTGTAAATGTCTTTTTGAGCTCAATAAGGAATAGAGAAATCGAAATTGGGTTAGAAATGATAACCCGATCGAATTTGGCTGAGTAATTGAGAGAGTACCAAATTCGATCCAAGCATGACTGCGCATCTATCTCCTTCTCGTACACCACCAATCTAACTTCTTCCAGGTACACTTAATTACCTCTTTCTCTCTTTCTTCATCTTCAATTGAGGTGCTTTCTCATTTTAGAAATTTTAATTTTTTTTCTTTCTCCTTACTACAAGATCGCTGTGCTTTCTGATTTGCATATGCAGATGTTTTGTTTAGTTGGAAAAATCATTTATAGCTTTTATAATGTATAGTTTAGAATTCTATCTTTTCTATTGTAATTAAACTTCATCACTGTGTAGAGATACATTTTGTTCCTGGAATGTTTATATATCACTATAACTAATAATTAAATTCTATATGCCACTATCAAAATTTAAGGATCATATGTATCATTATAGTCCTATGTGTTATTATAATCCTACGTGTCATCACTAAGAATTTTATGTAGCAAGAGTAAGGGAAGAACATTAATTTATGAAATGTCACATGTCAATTACATGGAAAAAAATGCTTGCTTTGTATATAGACTAGCAATACCCGTGCTAGGTTAAAAAAAAAAAAAGAAAGTAAAAAATTGAAAGAATATATATATAATTTTTAAATTCTTAAATGAAATTTCTTTTATGATGCTATCAAAAAATATTATTAAGATATGTCAATAGTTAAAAAAATATAACTGTTTTTAATTATTAAAGTAAAAATTAGTAAATATGTTCATATTATTAAGATATGTCAATAGTTAAAAAAATATAACTGTTTTTAATTATTAAAGTAAAAATTAGTAAATAAACATATGTTCAGAACTATGAATTAAAAATGTTGAAATTTATAGAAATAAATAAAAAAAAAGTAAAATGAAAAGTGGTAAAATTCATTAATTTGATATATTTCAGAATAAATGTAAAAAATAATTAACTTGAATCCATGAATAAATAATTTATTTCGTAACTAAAAGTTGTATAATCATCAATGCATCATGTTATTAATTCTCTAAAACTATAATTAATCAAGTACATTTAACATAATTTAATTTAATAAAAAATAATTTATAATTTTTAAAATGAAATAATAACTGTCCATATCAATAAATTCATAAATTATGTGTCGTTAAAATTTATGTCAATTGTTACTTAACATGTTATTAATTTTCTAACGTTATATTAATCAATTATATTTAAGATGGTTTAATTAAATAAATAATCATAAATTAATTTATTTTTAAATAAATATAAAAATAAATAATTAAGGCATTACGCATGTCATATATGACATTGATTACTTAAAGACATTAATATATTAAATAATCAAATCAAATCAAACCAAACCAAAAACACTAATTCAAAATAAATTCAAACTAAAATAATACATTAATACATTAAATAATCAAATCAAACCAAATCAAAAACACTAACTCAAAATAAATTCAACCAAACCAATACATTAATACATTGAAAAATTAAATCAAACCAAACTAAAAACACTAATTCTAAATAAATTCAAACCAAACCAATACATTAATACATAAAATAATCAAATCAAACCATGCAAAGTGGAAGCTTAATTGGAAGAATATGTCATATGTTCAATTAAAATGACAAATGGATATTTGCACATGTGAACTTAAAAAAAAAAAAAGGCTCGCTATGTGTATATATATATATATATATATTGAAAATGATTGATGTCTATGAATGTTATTCTAATTAAAGTGTGTTGATCCCGATCTAAAAAATTAGGCCCAAATAAGAGGCCCGAAATGACACAGTGGAGATAAAGTTTATTATTAGCAAAATGAGCCAAGAGGGATACTTGGGCCTAAAAATCCCCTCTACATACAGTATTTCCTCCGTTCCACTTTAATTTATAATAAATATTAAAGTAAAAATATGAGAGAATAATAAAATTTTCTATATTACCCTTAATAAAATTTAAATGTTCTAAGATACCCTTAATAATGGCCAATTAAAAAATTACAGTTTATCAGTTGATAGGATATAATCTATAAAAATTATTTTTTCAACCAATCATGTGCGGCCTAATTATCTTCTCACTTATGTGGGGAGTGAAAGGTCTCAAGTTGAATCCTCTCGACCACAAGTGTAATATAAAAAAAGAAAAAAATATTTTTTTTCTTTATGTTTGTATGATATGATTGCATATTTTTTAAAAAAATAAAATTCAAATAGAAAATATATAATATTTTATTTAGGAGAGAGATAAAAAACAATAAAAAGTATATTATTTTTAATAATATTTTGTTTATGTTTGTAAGATTTGATTAGATATATTTTTTAAAAAATAAATTTTCAAATAGAATTTACATAATTAAATCTCGATGGTAAATAGTTAAAAGTTTTAATTTAGAAAAAAATTTATTGATATATTTATATATCTATATACATTGCGTTTTTTTTTTTTTTTTGTTAGGCGAGTTACCAGTTTAATTGTTGTATAGCACGCAGTATTATTTCAGCCATCAGGCTTCCTAATGAATCGAAAAAAATAATTTTTTAAATAAGTACATATATATAATTAAGCATTTCAAAATTTTAATTTTAATTTTTAATAAATTTATTTTTAATAAATATAGTAGATAATGAGACATTGAAAATTTTTTATATTTTATTATTAAATATTTAATTCTTCTAAGATATAGATAAAAAATATATTTTTTTTTATTAATATTCTTTTTTCTTTATGTTTGTATGATATGATTATGATTAGATATATTTTTAAAAAATAAATTTTCAAATAGAATATATATAATACAACATTTTATTTAGGAGAGATAAAAAAAGGAAGAAAAAAGTATATTATTTTTATTAATATTTTTATTCTTTATGTTTTTCATATTTGATTAGATATATTTTTTAAAAAGTAAATTTTTGAATAGAATTTACGTAATTAAACATGGGACAGTAAATAATTAAAATTTTAATTTTAAAAAATATATATAATATTTTATTGATATATTTATATATCTATATACATTAAAACGTTTTTTTCTTTTATTAGATGAGTTTTGAAAGGGTTTTTTTTTTAATAATAATTTTTTATTTTCTTTTCATTATTGAATAATTTGTAACTACTATCATTTTAATTTAGTAAGAGATTTATATCTCTCTTGCAATAAATAGATGGCCTATTGATAGTTAAGCATTTTTAATTTTTTTGATATTTTTGTTTATTATATTCTAAATCTGTTTGACTTTAAAGAAAATAGTGTTTAGAAAACTGGAAAAAAAACAAACTAGAACTACATATTTTTGTTGTCACTTTTTGGGATTTCAAAAATTTGTATATATGTGCATATATTCCTTTCTATGATACATTGCCTAAATAATAATGTCACTGTAGTCAAAGTGATTTTCATTATCAATTCAGATTATCTTTTCATTTTTTTTTTACTTAGCAGTAAAAATAATTTTTTATTATTATTCATTATAGTTGTATATAAATATTGATTTGAGGTTGAGAGCAGAGAGTTAGAGATTGAGTGATGAGTTGATTTTCTTTTTGAGCACCTATTAGGATTTTAAAAATCTGCATTTATAAATTATAGACTAAATGATTAGGTCTAAGGATTTGGTTGAACTTTATTCTAAAATCACTTCATTATATAAAAATAGAATTAAGTACTTAATAAGTAGCATTGCAATTAATTTGTACGGAAAAGTATAAAATAAATTAACCAATTGTATTTATTTTAATCTAAATAAAACTCATGATATATATAGATAAAAAATGAGTATGTAACGAGTATAGTCAACGTGCAACGTATGTCATATAAAAGACTAGCAGTAACCAAATGTCATTTTACTTTTTCAACTTTATGTGATTATTTGTGATTTTTAGAATATATTAATAAATTCTTTTTCAATTTCACCTATATTTATTAGGTGAATTTATTTTTATATTTATATTTATTTTTTTCTTTTTTTTTTTATCGTAGTTGTGTTGCTTGAGTAATTTCTACAATGTACAAATGGATAAAGGTAAAATGTAGGAAAGGCAAATCTATATAATGATATTCTAAAATAATGTAAGATTTGGATTATAAGCGATTTTAAATTAGAAGCAATTATATTTAAAGAACTCTCTAAAATGTTAAATGTCAAAAAAAAAAAAAAAAAAAAACTCTCTAAAATGTTGACTCTATTATTCCATCCTATATGGAATAAGGATTTTCTCATTTTATTTTACGAAAATATTAAGATTGCTAATTCGATTAAAATATTTTTCCCTTCTAATTGAGTTAAAAAACTCCTAATTAAGTTAAAATTGTTCCTCTATTTTTTTAAAAAAAATTAAAATTATTAATTGAGTTCAAATATCAATCTTTTATTATTATTGTCACAAAATAGATACTAAGCATAATTTTTGTTTTTTTTTCTATATTGAGTAACATTTATCCTTTTTTTAATATGATGATTCTTAATTGAGTTTAATATTTGTAATCAAGTTAAAATTATTTCTTTTTTTTTATTTTATAGAACTATTAGGACTCCTAGGTGAGCTAAAATATTTGCCCTTTTTATTTTTTTTAATATTAAAATTTCAAATTGAGTTTAGATATTTCAAATTTTTTTAATATTAAATTTATCTTTATTAGTTATTATTAATTAATTAATTAAGTTCATCAGAAAAAACTCAACAATTTCTAAAAACATGAAAAAATGGAATGCTTAATAAATAGAGTACTAAGTAACGCCTTTTTTTTTTTTTCTTGAGGATTATATATATATATATATATATATATATATATATATATATATATATATAGATGTTATACATCATAATGTTTAAATATATTTGCTTTTAATTGTTTCCTGGAAACATTATTATTTTTAATTCATATAAATCTATTATTATTCGCTATATTCTTTCTCTATAAATTATTTATTTATTTTCATAATTTTTTGATAAAATTTATTTTAATAGTTTTAATTACATTATAGTTTTTGAAATATGTCATAATGTTAAAAATCAAGGAGAATTTTAAAAAATAATTAAAATAAAAAGTAAAAAATACGTAAAATAAATTTTCCATAAACATAATTGCATGTTAATTGAGAGTCTAAATTACAAAGTAGTTAATTAATGTTATATCCTTATAATAGTGATAGTATTAAAATTATTTTTTATAGTTAGCTTATTTACTTTTTGTATTTATTTTGAAAAGGCATGATTAGCTTATTTACAATATTAATGAGAAAAATGGATTAAATATATTTTTTTATAGAAGAATTAATCTTTTTAATTTATAGTTTTTTGAAAATATTGAATTAAAAAATTTTTTTATTCAAGAAACTAATTCTATATTTAATAATAATAAATAAAAATGATAATGTTATTACTACATTGTTAACCTAATTTACAAGTAGCAAGTATCCTTATAAATCCAATGGTTTATATAAAAATCAGTTAAACTTAATAGTTATGAAAATTTTTTTATTGATAGAAAAATTTTTTATTCTCCACTGTAGTTTTATCTCCCAAGGTAACCTAATGTATAGAGATGGAACCTAATGAATTCCATCATTTTTAAGAACTTCTGAAGGACTGAAATCTTAAAAAAGAAAAAAGAGTTGTAGACATTCTAAAAAGAAGTACAATGCATTCAAAATAAATTTAATTACAACCAATAAAACAACTAATTTCAAAATTTAGTCCTCTGGCATGCTTTATTCAAGGGAATAGGAGGATTAGAAAATAATCCAGTAGAAATTTTATCAAAAATAAATTTATTGGCAGCTTCAGTATAATGAACTCCATCCCAATTTACTCTAGCCCAAGGACGATCACAAGACGAATCGAACACTATTTTGCTCCCATTTATTATTGCTGGACTTCCACATCTTGCTGTGTTGCTATTGTTGTATTTCCCTCCATGGCCACAACATGCTACTAGAGGAAGCTCAAACCCTAAAATTCAATATATACATTACAAAAAGATTAGCATTTAGCGACAGATTTTACCAACAGATAAATTTTGTTGTAGTTCCCAACATATTAGCAACTGTTTACATACAAAATTTAATTTCAAAATTAAATTCACGCCCAATTTGACAATTTACATATTGATTATCGACCCATTACTAATAAATTACCAACTAATTTCTATAAAATTTTTGAATTTCAGATGGCATAAACAGGTAGTAAAAATAAAAAAATATTGAGAAAGTTCAAACCTTAAATTCAATATATATAATATATGAGAATTAATTTTAAGGTTTATATACGAAGATTAATTACGTAATGTGGCTTACCGTATCTTTGTGGTTCACTAATCAAAGAATATATGACAGAGTAAATGTCAACATATGTGAATGCAGCAGAAGGAAGTTCTTTCCTGAGTTGGAAAATTGTTTCATTCAATTTGAAATTAAAGTGTTGAGCTATTTCATTGTATGGTTTTGCACAACCAGCATTGTCTTTCCCTGCTAAAGGAAAATTTGTTAAGATGTAAGGATGACAACCAATTGGCCTTGTGTTGTGAATCCAAAAGGATCTTGCTCCCAAATTTGTTATATTCTGCAACAAAATTAATAATTAAAATTGTTTAATGAATATGAAATAATCTTTTAAAGTATTGATAAATATGAAACAATCTCAAAAATAAGAATATATACAATTAATCATAATAATAATAATCAGTGTTTTTAAAATTGGACCGGACTGGTCGGTCGGACCGGTTCAACTGCAAAGCAATAATTGGATCTATCTAGTTTGACATCTAAAGCCGAAATACCTAAAAATGAGAAAAAAACTGGATTTTTGACAGTTTTGCCTCTTACTAGTATCATTTTTTTTTTGCCTTTACACAAAGTATGTCCACCTATTATTATTACAATCACATCCATGCGTAAGATTAATTTAAAATGGTGGAGTTTTCTAAAAAACTTAAAAATTAATAAAAAAAATGGTTGGATATCGGTCCGATTTTAAAAATATTGCTAATAATACCTTAATATTCACTGCAAACCTGTTGAGAATTTCTGGAATAGATGCTTTTACTTCTTCAATAGACATGTTACTAAAAATTCCAGCTTGAATATCATTTTGACCAATATCAAATGTGTATAAAGCTTTTCCAAAATATTCTTCCTTTGGCATCAATTTTGCAAATATACCACCTATATATACAAACACAGATTGAAGCTTATTGATACTAATTCATTAGGTAAATGTTAGTCGATGAAGATTTTAAAGACACAGGAAATTAATGAAGTTACCTTGTTTCCTTATTGTTCGAGATCGGTTCTTGAATTGCATGAACTGCAGGAATTGTATATCAAGAAAGAATGGACTGTATGAACCACTAGGTATGATACTGGATGGTAGCCTGATGCTGGATCCTCCAGTTGCAAAATTTGCACCATTTTTGAAGCTTGTTCCCATGGAATTTAGGTATGCACTAAGATATGGGAGGTTGAAGCTCTGGGCTGATTAATCTAATTAATATTACAATATTAGCTCCATTTTTAACTCCAATATGTAACAGGAAATGAATATGAATGAAAAGGAAAAAAGAAAAAAAAAAGATTATTGCATAAGGTAAAAATAATACTTGCCAATAAAATCAATAATTACTCTTCCATTAGAGTACCTCCCGGCTGGCATTTGAAAATAGGTGTTTCCATAAGGAGGATTAGGGGGAAAAAAGGCAGCCGGCAATCCTCCGGTATCGGAATTCGAGTCACCGAAGTTGAATATTGCCGGAAACTCGCAGCTTCTCAAAGCAAATATTGGGTTCAACGTGGCAGCTAAAGTTACAAAAAACAAGCACAAGGAAAATGAGAGAGAGATGGCAGATATATTAGCGCGAAAACACTCCATTTTGCAAGCAGTAAAACAGTATTTTGAATCTCAATAAACATCAACCTATATATAGGCATGGCAGCGGATCGAATACCCACTTAAAATGCATTATCGAACCCAATTATAAATTAGGTATTTAAATCTATAGCAAAACTTGTTTAGATAGAGATTCACTTTAGTATCCGAATTCATCCCGAATCGTACTACAATTACCCGTTTAAATATCCTAATCCATTTAAAAACTTATTTAACATTAGAAATGTTTCTTTTTCAAAAATAAAAAGTAAGTAAAAATTATAAAATATTTTTGATTTTATAAAAAATATAATATAAATATTAAATATAATTAACACCGGCAATCCCAATGTTTCCATCCATTCCCACTTTTATATATGCCACTTTTTTTTTTTTTTTCAATCTTTTATATATTTTATAGGTAGATATAATTCAACTTGCCAGATTTTATTAATACATAGCTCACATGGATATATTATCTATATGTACAAGTTGAGGCTTGACTAATTAGTTAATACATAGCTCACATGGATCACTTTTCCATTTTTAGTTAATTAACAAAACTTAGTTATTTAATTTATAGTCAACTCAACTTGCTGACCCTTTTGTGTGCAGAAAAATATTTCTTAGTTCCTTAGTTTGATGATTTTGATTAGGTATTCACTAATTTAGATTAATTAAATAATAATTTTAGATCTGACAACAACATCACTATTTATTAAATATGTTAATATATGAAAATACATTCACGTGCAATGAAAATATGGTAATTGTAATAATTATTTATTTGGAAAATGTACAGTAAATTAAATAAGCATTTTTTTATATAACATATTTAATGGAATAGGAGGATGGGAAAAAGATCCCGTTGAAATTTGATGGAAAAAAAAAAAAAAAAAATTGTTGGCAGCCTCTCTACAGTGAATCCCAAAACCAATTTTGATGGGCGATCACATGGACCTGCACCCACTTGACTACCATTTACTGTAATTTTGTCTCCATTGAGCATTATTATTTTAGTTGTACATTCCTTCATACCCTCAACATGCTATCAATGGAAGCTCAAATCCTACAGAGTGTATATACCCAATAAATCTAATAGTGATATTTGACTTAAAATACGAGCATAAGTTAAAAAGAAAAATGAATAAAACAGTAATAAACAATATTTTGAAAATCGAATCAGTGGTTCAATCAGTTACCCAGTAAACTGGTGATGGATTTGATTTAGTTTGACTTTAAAAACAGTAGAGTAAAAACCGGATTGAACTGGAAAATCAGGAACGATGAACAAGAATTGACCGGGGGGGTTTTTTTTTAGCATTATATTCCAAAGGTACCAAACAAAAAAACCAACTTCTTAGGTTTTGTAGTTCATTATCCCAATCTCTTTTTAAGCAAATCCCACCATTTTTTCTTGAAAAGACCGAGAGAGACACTACTTTCTCCCTCCTTTTATATACAAGTTATTAGGGTTATATTTCCAGAGAAACCAAAATAAAAGGGAAGGAAGAGAGAAAATCTACATAGAATAAAAAGATTGTGGAAGCCTATCAGAGAAAAAAACGGCAGTTATATAAATATCAGAAAAGAAATTAAAAGAGAGAGAGGCCAAAACACGATGCCTTGAAGAAGAAATGGTTTGTTTTTCTTCTTTTTGAAAAATTAAATTCTCTTTAGGCTTTTACTATGGTAAAGAAATAAAAAATTCTGCGTAGATAGAGAAGTTGTATTTGTGTATTTAGCATGGTAATCTATTATAACAGGTAATATAAACATAACCTATTGTATATGGCTTCTTTTTGTTCTTTTGCCTTTTTTTTTTTTTTGGTCTTAGGAGAGCTTTCTTCTTCGTAAATATATATAAAAAATGTTATTGAAATACCCCGAATTTTTATTTTCAAAACTTTGAAATTTTTATTAAATCAAAAATCCAAATTTTTGATAGTATGGGTTGGTAAGATCGAGCGATTCTAATTTGAGCCCAAAGTTTTACGAGTTGGGCCCAAGCCCAAATAAAATGTCGAAAATTTTGAATCGTAAACAGATAAGATTTTTGAGAAATAATACGAAACCCCGTAATTTAACCTATTATGAATATATATAAATTAATTATCCTAAAAATCAAATATTGTTACTATTAATATTTTTATTATTATTATTGAGTAAATGGAGAAAAAGTTACGGAACCTAACTAAAACAATCGAAATAAATGGAACCGGACCCAGAAATCAAATTGATTTTTTGAAAATCACACAAATAACCTGAAAACCAAGTGAAAAACCTGCAAACCGAGCAAAATCAAGCCAAATCGTTGAAACAGACCAAACCAGTTTGAATCGAACCGGAATGGCCTAGAATTTGCTAGAGACCGCCTTTCTTCTTTCTTTTTTTTCTTTCTCTTCTTCTTCTTCGGGCGGCGACCTCACCGCCTCTCCTCCTCTTGTTTTTCCGACCACCAGAACCAGCGCCACCTCGCCGTCGGGTCACCGCCGCAGATGCTCAAGCTTCCTCCTCCTCTCTGGCGAGCGCAGCGATGGCAGAAGTCGTAGTTCTGCTCCACCGCCAGATCGCGTCTCCTGCTCGATTTCCGGCGATCTCATCGTTTTTCGGCGATCCCCCGTTAGTAAGGTGAGTCCAAAATGCCTTCTTGTTATCTTTAGATAAATAATTAATGGACAAACTGAATTTGAATGAGCCATTTGAGATGATTGAAGATTTGGGTTTTGTCAATTGATAAAATTTGGGGTTTTAGTAATTAATTGCCATATTTTGTAGATATTGATCTCAAAATCGAACTTTACAGGAAGCATTCTTTATTTTCAATATACTATTGTTTGATCTCAGGCCTGCTGGCCGTCCGGCCACCGTGGCCTGTGGCGATGGTGGATGTTTCCGGTGACTGGAAAGTGCTAAATAGGCAGAATTTTGCACTCAACCCGTAGAGTATGACTATATTATTAGATTTGCAATCTGACATTGATTCATATTCAAACTATTGTTTGACTTGAATTTATAATTAGGCTTAGAAAGTATAAGACTGCAGAAAATTGGTAAATTAAGGATATTATGCCTTAACATTAGTTAATCAAGGATATTAGCTAAATAATTACATGAATAATACCTAAGAATGATTGTTATGAATCCAAACGCGAAAGATAAATTGAAATATTTGAAATAGTAGGTTTAATTCTTGCTAGGAATAGTTAATCGGTATATTTTAAGTTGTAAGTTAGATCTCTTAGTAGATGTATTCTTTAGATTTTAATTTAATAGAAACATTTGTTCGTAATGGCTAATATAAAATTTAACAAAGGGTATAAATATGTGGCTATTATCTTTAAGCAAGAATGAAGAAATGAAAGCTTGATAAAGAGTACTATAATAGTTAGACACTACGAAACTATCAAGTGAAAGTAATTGAAATTAACTTAATGATATAAGTTTTATTCGATTATATATATATATATATATATATATATATATATATATATATATATATATATATTAAAGCTTTCATTTGTTTGGTAATTAGCTATAGAAGCTAGTTATAATTATCTGAAGTAAATAGTGATCGTCATTATAATTGGAACATGATTATTGTAAATTAATGGTTGAGTGTTGACATTGTTGTTTTGGAAGGAGGATGGGGTTTTAAATTGATTAATTGCCCGACGGATGGGCTGTGTGTATTGATTGATAAATATATATAATGTTATTGTGACATTTAAACAGGTAGATAATCCTATTTTTAGGGAAGATGCTGTTGAAATTTCGATAGAACCTATACTAGTTTTAATTAATAACATAATAAATAAGCCTATTTAGATAATTTCTATAATTTGATACGTAATAAATAAAGTGCTTTAATTACTTTATCATTATCATTATTATTCATTCAATTATTTACTTATTTTCATTATCATTGTTTATTATTATTATTATTATTATTATTATTATTATTATTTATTTTATCGTTGTTGTTTATTGTTAATATTATTTATTTAATTATTTAATTGCATTTGAGAATGGATGTCTAGTTGTGCATTGCATCACGATGTTCAACTGATCAATATGTCTGCATTTAATTGCAATGTTTGATTAATTGTGTTGTGATAATGCTATGCTTGTTTGTGTGGAATTGGGATGAGGTGGGTCACCATGGGTTTGTGAGACCGTTACCGTTATATGGATCCTGATTATGATTACCGTTAGCCGGGTAAATAAGAGATCGGCGCCCCCGTGTGCACCTACTGTTATGATCTGTATGATATGGAAAACCACAGGTTGGCTTCTTTAATAGGCGCACCTGATAATCTAGATCTGATCACAGCCCACAGGGTGGCCTCCTGTTGTGAGCGCTTGAAGATCTAGATTTGATGGAGACGACCGGGTTGCCTCCTGTTGGTATAAAACAAAAAAAAAGAGAGAGATTATACTGAAATCACAGGTTGGCTTCTTTATTGGGCGCACCTGATAATCTAAATTTGATCACAGCCCACAGGGTGGCCTCCTGTTGTGAGCGCCTGATGATCTAGATTTGATGGAGACGACCGGGTTGCCTCCTGTTGATAAAAAATAAAATAAAAAAATAAAAAAAATAAAAAAAAGAAGAAAAAGGAAAGAAAATAGAGACTAGAAAAATAATGAGAGGATTGGTTGTGTGAGGATTAAATCGGTCAGCCATAATGGGAGATTGGCTCCCTGGTGCACATGTGAGTGGATGAGCCATGTGGGAGGACGGCTCATCGGGGGTTCGGTGACGCCACTAACCAATTTCCACGTGATGTGATTATATGAAGATATTTATGATTGTGAGTGCCGGTGATATGCCATTTGTGTGACTGGCTGCGTGAGTATATAATTAGTCGGATGACTAGATTAATATGTGTACACATTTGTGTGACTGCATGTGTTGTGCAATAATTATTACTCCTTAGAAAACTCACATGTCTTGTTTAAATTTTTCAGGAAGTAAGTTTATCTTTAATTCGGTTTAAACTATGTTTCTTCGCCGCAGGGTTATTAAGAAGTTTTCCTAATTCCATAATTATTTTGCTATATAATTATATGTATAAGAAGCTATGTATAACAAACAGTTAGTGACTCCGCAGTTGTAGAATTTATATATATCTAGTCGTGTAGTAATACAGATGAAGTAATTCTGTTAGCCCATATTAAAAATGTATTGTATTGTAAATGAGGCTCGAACTGTGAAATGTTAAAGATGATAAATTGGGCCGAGATATAATAAAATTTTGAGGGATATTTTTCATATTAATATAGGCTGAATGTTTGAAATATTTATTGAGATGATATATTTTAGTGATTCAGGCTTACTACGGGCCTCAGGGGCCTTAAGCTTACCTTGGCTTTAGTGTCGGTCCGGCCTATGGAAACGGGTCGTGATAGTTATATATTATGATTTTTAAATATATTTATTTTCTAATTGTTTCTTGAAAATATTAATTTTTTTAATTCATACAAATCTAGTATTTTTCTCTCTATTCTTTTTTCTATATAAATTATTTATTAAATTATTTTAATAATTTTTTTATGAAATTTATTTTAATAATTTTAATCACATTTTATAGTTTTTGAAATATGAAATAATCTTTAAAAAAAAAAGAACCTAATTAAAATAAACAGTACGTAAAAATAAGTTGTCTATGTACATAATAGTATGTTAAGTGAGAGTCTAAATTACAAAGTAGTTAGTTAAGGTACTGTACTGTACTTCTGGATCATATTTCCAAGTACCCAAGGTACTTATACAGCCATTGCTTATCGGTTGCAAAGACAACAGTGGTTGACGTGTATCTACGTTATGTTCATTATATTTGTAAGTATTCATATGATATTTCAACCCATTTATGCTTTTTCTTGGATCATAAAAAAATTCTTTTGAATCATAATTACACTTAATTAGAGATGTAAGATACTGCTTATGGTAAATCTATGGTCAATTATTTGATATAATTGATTCTTTTATTTGGAGTTGTCAAAATGCATGTTGATTCTTTTATACTCCCTTCATTCCATGTTCTTTGTGTAGTTTGACAAAATATGCATATTAAAATTTAGTCAACAAAAATTATTTTACCTTTTTTTACCCTTAACTCATTAAGATATTAATAAAAGTCCTTCATTTAATGAACAATCATAAATATTATTATGAGAAAAATAATTATTTACATATTTAAATTTAGAAACCTTGTAAATATTTTGAGACATCCAATAAAGGAATAATAAGCAAACAAAATGAGAGGGATGGTATTTTTTTTTTTTTAAAGGAATTTTGATACTCTTCGATCAATAATTTGTTTTCTATATTTAGTTGCAATATTTTCTTTATTATTTTTATAAGAAATTTTATATTCTTTGACCAGAATATAAATTAAAGTGGTTGAAGACGAGGTTTAAATCCAGATGTTAGGTCAGGACTTCATTAATTTGTTAGGTTGTATTATAATTGCGATTGAATAAAAAAAAAAGATGCCATTAGACATTTTATACATAGAATATCTCATTTTTAGTAATACAGCTGGACACAGCTAGAAAATTACACATTTAAATGCCAGATGTGGATTTTGATTTTTTTTTTTTTTTTAATTTTTATACTTGCTACATATAAGATATAAATTTTCATTCAATTCAAATCATGAAATACATATCTCCTAACTATTGGGATTATTTACACTGTTGTTTCTCAAGTATACCCCTTATTTTTTAATCGTTCCTATGGTTCGATTCGTCACTTAAAAATACATCAACTTTTATTGGAGTACATAAAAGTCATTTTACTAATTTTCCGGTTAAGGGGTTGTAATTTGCTGACATGAAATTAATATTTTAGCAAATCATTTTGTTCAATAATTTTTTATCTCCTGTAATTTTTTCTCTTTTTAAATTAATTCTTCTCTCTCCTATCTCCGCTATCCCTCTTGCTATCTCCTTGCGGCTTCAACAACTTAGTCTCCAACTGATTTCATCCTCTCCGGTGAGACACAGAGACGGAAACTAGAGAATATTGGCTCCAAATACATCTCTAAGCTCAATTCTGTTCTTCAATTTCACAATCTACTATGTACAAATCAAACGAAATATTTTGTATTCTCGGACGGAAATTAGTAGCTTCCGGTTATCTCCAGCAATTGATATAGGTACAAAATAATTCCTTTTCTTCTAAATTACAAGTTTAGTGGAATAGATTAAAATTGACTGTGAAACTCAGATTTCCTCTTTTGCTTGGAGTAATTATTTTTTTTCAGTTTTGATTTTAATTTTAATTTTTGATAGATTATAAAAAAAGGAAATTCGGATTAAAATTTGCAGGCCTTTTTGACATTTTAGATTTTGGGTTACCAATTCTTATATAATCAATAAAAAAAGGAAAATAAAAGAAAGAAACTAGAAATCAAGAACAATTGTTTTAAAAAATTAAGAAAGTATTTTGTATTATTTGTTCAACTAGGAAAGAGAGTGTTTTTACTCCTGTAAATCTTGATTTTTGAGATTTAAGGTAGGAGCAATTTAAGGTAAGAGGGAGAATATTGCTTTTGAGCAGGAAAAACGAGAGAAAAGAGAAAAGAAAAAAAATATATGATATGACATTTTTTTTATTAATTTTCCAAAAAAATAATTGCAGTCAGCTTTTAATCGGAATAACAAGAAAATTGATTAATAGATTTTTTCATTATTCAAATAAAAATTTATGTATTTTTAAGTGATAAATTGAAATATAGGATTGATTTTTCCGTTACTCAAATAAAAGTTTATATATTTTTAAGTGAGAAATTGAAATATAGAAACCATTAAGAAATGGAGTTATAGTTCAGAGATTACAGGAGAAAATAAGCCCTGACTAATAGCATTATCAAATAACTAAAATTTAAACTTATCAACTCAATTATAAATCTATTTGGGCATATTTGCTTTGATTTCCACTTTCAATTTTTTCATATTAAAGATGAAATGATGAAAAAATTCAAGAGTTTTCTTTTTTATTCATTATCTTTTTTTTTTTGAATTTATGGAATTTTATTTCATTTTTTATGATTTAATTGGATGTATTTTTAAAATAGATATATTAGACCTTTGAAATTTTAAGTTTTTTAAATATTTTTTTAAACAAATATATGTGACTTTGAAATTTTTGAATTTAATGTTATATATATATATATATATTTGAGAGAGAATATTTCATTACCAATATTATTGTTTAGCATTGATTTTTAAGTTACATATTAGCATTTATTTATGTCTTTTTGTAGCCTTTTTTAGCAAACAAAAAATCTTGAAACAATTGGAATAAAAGTAGTTGCATGTTAAATATAAAATTGGGTATTGCAAAGCTTTTAGTTATATTGAATATACTTTTAATTTAACTGAGTAGTAATAGTATTTTTTTTTTCTCAACGAGTTTGATCTTTTTATCACTCTTTTTGAAATAATAGTCCTTTTATTTTTTTAATTTTTTAACGTATATTAATTAAAAGGGAGAAAAATATTTTATATGTAAATTTCAAATGAGTAAAAATACATGTTAATTTTTATTTTTTTAATAAAAATAAATAGTAATGTAATTTAATAACAAAATTTATTCAAATAATATATTTATGTCCACGCCCGATGCACAAAATTACGAATAGAATATAAGATATTAATTATCACATTTAAAATAGGTATTTGAAATAAAATCAAACTCAAAAGAAAATTGAAATTAAAGAGATAAAAATCTCATAAGCATTTATAATCTATTAATTCAAGTTGGATAACTTAAAAACAAATGGCACAAACCTTATTTAGATAATAATTATTAATATAATATTTTCCACATTATAGCATGCTTTAAAAAGAGTATAAATGAAAAATGCTATTTTTTAGATTTTTCAAAAAAAAAAAACCAAAATAAAATTGCTATTTTAAAGGGAGAAGTAGAAATGTCATTTTCTTTTCAATTAAATGTTATATTGCAAGACATGTAACAAAAAAGAATTCATAAAGTATAAACAAAATGCAATATAAATTAATCATTGTATTTATTCTATTAAATAAAAACTTATACTTTAATATTATATAAATAAAAAATTAAACAAGTTAAAATAAATATATAATGAGTAACTTCAACGTGCATCGAACGTCATAAAAAACTAGTAATATTATAAAATCAACAAAAATAATATGATTCATATTAGGATGTAGCAATATATATAGTCACTATATGCATTAAAAAGTGCTAAATCCACAAAAAATATATATTGAGTCTAAGCATACTAAAATCTTTCAAACCATATATTCTAATGAAAAGTAAGACATTATAACTTAAAATCATAATTTTCAACCCAAAAAAAGTATACATGAGTATTCAAGCACATAGTATGAATAGAAATTTTCTTAAAAAATATGAAAAATTAAAGATATTGTATTTTAATCTTTAATCTAATATTTTGTTTTCAAATATATAATTACAAATTAAAGAATAATAAAATAAAAATTCAGTAAATGGATTAAATAATAGGATTTTATTTTTTGTTTCCATTCCATATTCCATATACCAATATTTTAAAAAATACATTCGATTTTAAATTCTGCATCCCAAAATTTCATTCCAAAGTAACATTTTGTTTGGAATTTCAATTTGGATTGGAATATTTTGATGAGATTTTATATTTTGGATAAAAATGACTCTTTCAAATTGATTATTGAGATTAGAAATATTTATATACAAGTAACCACAAGATAAGTATCTCAAACTATCTAATAATCCTAACACTCCCTCCTCAAGTTGAGCGTGCCAATACTCAACTTGCACATAAATAAACCTATTATATACAAGTTCTATATATGTACAATCCTTTCTTGTAGTTTTCAATGTTCTTTCTCTATATACAATGAGAAAAGAAAAACTAAAACTATGACGAGAAGGGAACAAAGAAACTAGAAAAGTCCCTATTAAAACTCTTCTTTGATGAGTTAAAGAAATTTTTACGATCAAATAGTTAAAGTACCCAAGAAAAGATAAAGAATTATCATTACTTTCAGTAGCATTCCTTTTGAAACTGGTGACATGAAACCAAGGGTTGCAAAAATAATAGTGACAATTGCCTTTCAATAATCTGAACTCCATCCCCAACCATGGCATAGAGAAGCTTTGAGCAATCTGGTTCTCTGAACACATCACCCACAATAAACTTCCAGCCTGAAAGCTCTTCTTTCATCTATGCTTGAGCTTCTTTGTCGAATTCCTCATACTTAGTCAAATTCATCCTTACAGTTCTTAAGAATATGACAAAAACGATGCTAGTTAAGAAAAAAAAAAAAATCACCATAAGAGAATTTAGGATTGAGAACTAGCGGACACGAGCACCTTCCATTTTCAAATAAGCATCCCAATGAGATGGCCATCTAATATCATCATATTTAACACTGCATATGATAACCTCAAAACCAACTATCTCAAAATTAGAAGTCTTCTTTTGTCTACTTCAAAAATCACACCCATACCAATATAGTACCAGCAAAAGAATAACCAACTGGAACAATCACATCTTAAGATAGGGATGTGAATTAAGCAATTGTTGACCATGAGGGATCACTTCATCAAAACATTTTTAGTTGAATTAACGATAAAAGAGGGAGAAATTGATGACTAAATGAGGAGAGCTTGAGCGTTAAAGAAAAGAATAGAGAAAAAGAATGGCTGACGCAAGAATAAGATTTACAGATATCAAAAGATGAACAAGAGGTTGAAAAACAACGAACATTACAAACACCAATCAAAAGGTAAACAAATTTAAGGATCAATCCAAAATCAGGTAATCAAAATGGATATACTCCACAAACCAAACAATCAATCATCAGGTAAAGTGGAAACAATCCACAAATCAAGTAATCAATCAAGGTAATGCTTAATTCAATAGAATCTAAGCACAGATCAAAGGTAAGAGGGATAAAACCCTAGAATCAATTCTAAGAGGGATTAAAAATCCTAAATTGATATTAATCGACCAAAAGACCTCAAAATAGAGGAAATATCATAAACCTAAGAGAACAATCTCAAAGATAGATCAATCAAAGTAAATTATAGAACAAATCTTGAATCAAAGTCGAAATTTCTAGCAAAATCAACCACAAAACAGCGAATCATTCAATGGGAATGAAAAGAACGAAATAGGAAGATAAATGGTAGTAAACACAACAAAAAAATTGAGAATCAAATCTGAACAAATCTGGAAAAATTAATGAAGCATCAATAAACGTCAATTAAATGAAAAAGAAAACGAAGGAAAGCCATGGAAAATGAAGGAAAAACAGAGGAAAATATGAGTAACCATTTTTGTTTTTATTTTTTGGGAGAGAAAAAGAGGCTCTGATCCCGTGACGAGATTTGATATTTTTAGATAAAAATGAGTCTCTCAAATTGATTATTGATAGTACAAATATTTATATACAAATAACTACAAGATAAATATCTCAAACTATCTAATAATCCTCGTATATTTACACCCCTGCACACGGATAAAGCAAATATTTGTTAATATAAAAAAAAAAAAAGTTACAGATTGGAGATATAAATTATAGATAGATAGATATATAATATATTGTTTGATTGATTAATAGGGTAAGAGTGCTCACTTCAGGCCCAAACCATCAAAAATCAATCACCAGGTCCAACACAGTATCTAAGATAAAAGCCCAGCCCATAAACCATGGACTATGTAATTGGTAACTGCAAGGCTTAATTAGTAATTTCGTAAATCTTATATAAACGATCATTTTATCTTTCCTGCTTTCCAAAACCCTACTGGAAGGGAGCAGCTGCACAACCTCAGGTTCGTCGATTCTCCTTTATTCATCTTCCTTTATGTTCCTTAATCAATTTTTGGCACTAATCAACCTCTGTTATGACAGTATAGTTCGATCACAAAACCTAAATTTAGCTTAGCCCTTTTCTTTTTCTTCAATGATCTACTGTTAGTTTTGAGATGAGCTGAAGGTTACATAGATCTGAAAAGATTTTTAAAGTTTACTACCTGATTTAATATTGGCAGCCTTCGCGTTTTTATTTATTAATTTATACTTTTTCTTTCTAATTTTTGTTGGGTTAATGTGTGTGTGTATTTACTTCCGTATTCGTGTTCATAATTTTGCAAAAAATTTTCTGAATTTCTTTGACTTAATTTTTAATTTGGGCTTTTCCAGGTAAGTTGTGTCTTTGGAAGAATTTGAATCAATGGCTCCAGTTAAAGGTTAGCTCCTCCTCCTGCATTGTTTCTTTCTTTAGTTTTTTTAATAATATTTGTTATTTTTCTAGTTTTTGGTTAGTTCTTATCTGCCTATCTTTACATTTGCTTGGAAGATCATTTTTTAAAAATTTTTTTATATTAAACTGAAACTTATGTTTTATGCTATCTTTTTGGATTTCAAATGGCTACTTTTCTGTGGTTAGCTTTTATTGCAATAGGAGCCTCTTCCTTAGTTGTTGTAGCTATTGTAATATGCTGCCAGTTTTTTCTTATATGGTGATTAGTTGTGGTTTGTAAGATATAAATTAGAAAGAGCAGTTAATGATTTATTTATTTATTTGTAAGATATAAATTTGTTGTTTTTTCTTATATGGTATTATCGTTTGGAAACGTGAATTTATTTATGTTATATTATATTGGAATTCGAGACAAGGGATTTTGAAATGATTCATGATTTTAAATTAGCTGTTAAAGTTTAGCCAATTTTCTCATTAAATCCGGTTAATATGAAATCTAGCTAATGGAAGAAAACCTGATGGAATGGATTTGCGTGCTTGGCAGAGGTACTAAAACTTATCATGTGCATGAAATAGGTTTTTTTGGCCTATTTTGATATTCTTATTTATTGTTTGTGGTTATATTATGTATTAATATGCACCTACTTCAGTTCTGAAGCAATTTTATTTTTTCTTTGTATAATCGCGGGTCCAAATTCATTCATTCTATATCCCTCTTCTGGTGTCATCCGTGTCAGTGATTGTATTTTTTTGTCTTATTTTTGTTAAGTTTATTATGATTTGATTTTTTGATCTTGAGCATTGAAGTTTGAGAACTTATTCTTGCTTTCCTATTTAGTTTTTACATTTTCAACAAAACAAGTACATTTTGTCCGTGGTTTTTTTCTTTGTTGCTTAAAAATTTATTCTTCAACTCTTGCAGCTGATGCTACCAAGAAAACGGATCCAAGGGCACAGGCCGTGAAGGCTGCCAAGGCTGTGAAATCAGGACCGGCATTTAAGAAGAAAGCCCAGAAGATCAGGACAAAGGTCACATTTCACCGTCCCAAGACATTGAAGAAAGAGAGAAACCCAAAGTATCCACGCATCAGTGCGCCTCCAAGAAACAAGTTGGACCATTATCAAATTCTGAAGTATCCATTGACTACTGAGTCTGCCATGAAAAAGATTGAAGATAACAATACTCTTGTGTTTATCGTTGACATTCGTGCTGACAAGAAGAAAATCAAAGATGCAGTGAAGAAGATGTATGACATCCAGACCAAGAAAGTGAACACATTGATAAGGTAACTGTTTTTTTGTTTGATGGAGTCAATTTGTTTATTTCGGGTAAAATAATGTAACTTGGTGATAGTGATCTGTTCATACTTTGACAGAAATCTAATTAGTCATTAGTTATTTTTTCGTTAAATAGGACTCTGTTGGTGGTAGAAGTAAAACCTCCTGTTATTTGAATAATGAACTGTTTTATGCTAATGCAGGCCTGATGGAACAAAGAAGGCATATGTTAGGTTGACTCCAGACTATGACGCCTTGGATGTGGCAAACAAGATTGGCATCATCTAAATGACAGTTTTGTAGCTATAGATCTTAAGTAAAGAGAAATCATGTTCTGATGACAGTTTTGTTAGGTGTTATCCAGTGTGCTAGGACACCAGTACCATGTTTGTTTGTTTGTTTTTTTTTTTTAACATATGTTGAGAACTATATTCTGTTTAATTCTATTTCAGTTAAAATTTTTTTTTGGCATTGCCAATTTATGAGAATCTGGAACCTTGTCAAAAGAATTAGTTAAATTTGATGTTTTGTTGGAATTATTTGGTCAATGGATGGTTCTTTACCGATTTAGGATGGCCTAGCGTTTGGAGAAGAAAATTTTGGAATGAAAATAATAACAATAAAAACAGGAGTGTAATAAGAAAAAGGGAGGAAATTTTTGTTCAAGACCTAGGATTAGAGCTTTGGACAACCGGCCGGGATTAGATCAATTTCCTATAAAAGGGAGACAAATTAACAAATTATAAAACAATGACAAATTAGAATAAAGATTTTGAATCAGAAAATTTTAAAATTATGTATAATTGAATCAGATAACATAACCCCGAAAGGGTCAGGAAGCAATGTACAGAGTAACAAGTTCTTGGTGAAGGCAAAGACAGGCAGAGGTACTCATAATATCAGCAAGGGTTTTCGAGTTTTATTATAATAATCAAGGTTTCAAGAGGAAGCCCAACAATGACATTCTCAAGCATGACTTAAAACGGCAAGTCTATCTCAAGCGTCTTGTGCTTGAAGAGGAGCTTAATCAGATTGCAGAGAAGCTTGAGGAAGCTAAGAATATTTTGGATGCCAACTCCAGCTGACGATGTCTCTTTTCCATCCATAAATTACCACCATTTTTCCCTCTGCTCGCCGAGGGCTGACAATGTCTCCGCTATGCATGTTCTTGCTTCCTTAGTGGGGCAATAAGAAACAACAAAAATACAGATGGCGGAGTTGGAAATACGGAGTTATGATCTCTTCGTGGAATGGTTATCATCAACATTCGAACAATTGTTAGAACAAAGGGTATAGTATTTGCATACAAAATTGACTCATACAATTATGTTCCTAATCATTTTCTGAATTCAACAAAGTATATTACTAATGGGTTATCATTTGAAATTTTCTTTTAGTCGTCTGTGCTTCTGGTTGTTGAAGTGAATGCCTCGCCTCATCCGAAACCTCCAACTGCAATTGTTTAACGTTTGGCCTCGTAATATGTCCTTGGCTGTTAGACCTTCCGAATTCTGTATGTTTGAACATATTTTTCCATTAACAGGTCTGCTTCCTATCTGTTTCTCGCAGGCTCTCATCCTTGCTGGCTATGAGGTTTCAAATGGATCAATCAATGTCAATTTTACTTAAATTCCAGGATTAAGGAATTTATGTGTTGTCTGTTTCTAGAGTCATGAGTCTGTGATTGTCAGTTCTATTTTTCTTCTGGATTAAGATTTGGATGATGTTCTTCCTCTGTAAATACATGAAGTAAATTTTACGTAGATTTTCTTGAAAATGACATGCTAGCTGCTATATATGTATACATGTCTCTCACCATGCCAAAAACTTTATCACATTACAATTGTACTTTTTTGAAACTAAAATGGATAAATACTGAATTTTCTTTCCAATAGAAACAAGCATGTGGAATTTTGCAACTGCAAAACTCTTATTAACGAGCCAAGAGAATTTTCGCAATGCAAACAAAATACCCTAAAAAGAGAGAGAGCCAAAAAAAAAAAAAAAAAAAAGCAGCAAGAGAAACTATCAAAGCCTCACATCTTGCAAGAGCAAGAGATTTATTTCAGTAGATTATGTATTATAGGTGCAGTTTTAGCAGGCATTAGGATTTGCCAATAGGTAGGCTTCAACAGCCTTGAACAATCCTAAGGCCTTTTCTTTGCCAGCCTTAATTTGGTCGGCGTTCAGCTCAAAGTCACCAATGGTATAGTATTTGCTGCTTTCTTTGCAGACACAACCTCCATCGGGGGATTGCTCAAGCTCAATATCGTAAGTGATTTTCTCAATCACATTCATCAACATGTCACCTTCAATCACACTGTGACTAAATTTGAAGTTTTCTTTATCAATTGCTTCAATCTTATGCTTGGAATACTTGAATTGGCTACCTGCACAAAAATTTAACATTCAAAAGTTAGAAGAGTTAGAGTTTATCCGACAAAATTAGCTGTTTTAGTAGTTTTTTCATAAAATATTAAAAGTTAAACATTACATGATTTAATTTATTATGAAATGATACTTCAATTTCTAAAAGTTAGATCAAACCCTTATATTATCAAATACCATGAAAAACAGTGTTTTGCCGAACATATCTCGCTACTGAATTTAAATTAGCAATTTTAATAAAATGACCATGCCTTTTCCAAAAATAACTTTTTTTATGGTTCCAGGCCCTCCATCTCCTTCAAGGATTTCGACACTCTCAAAAGCTTCTGGTACAATCTTTGGTAGGAGAGTGTCAGCATCAAGGACCAAGGCCTTGTAGAGCTTAGCCGGAGGGATAGAGGAGGTGACCACCAATTCATAAGAAACAACACCCATTATGACTATTAGGAGATTGAAAGTGATGAAGGAAGGAATAGGATTGAATATTGGTTTGTGGGTTCTTCAATTCCTAACAAAAGAGTGTATTTATAGGCATTGTCAAACATAAAACATTATGATGAAGTTGTTTATTTTGTTGGATTTCTAGCTTTATGTTGCCTAATTTGATTCTATATGGCTTCTAAATCTTTTCATGAAAACAAAATTTTGGATCAAGGTTACCACTGTGGTTGGAAAATAATTAAAAAAGTTCATAGAAGTTAACGATTACTTGCATAATTAATACTTGACGGAAGCTTCATATATATATATATATATATATATATATATATATATATATATATATATATCTAGTAACGGAGCCAAGAATTTTGTTAAGGAGGAGGGCGAAAGAAAATAAAATACTTTGATTTATCGTGTAATAAACGTTAAATTAGAAAATAAGTCGTATTAAGTAGACAACTTGTCTTTAATAAGGTATCAAATAATCTATTATTTTGATGCAAGTGATATATAATAACGGTTGTTATAATCATGAAAAAAAAAAAAACATATTTCATATATGCATTGTAATTCAAGACTAAAATTTCAAAAAATTGGAGAGCTGCCATCTATTAATTGAAATTTTTGAGGTGAAAAGATAGCATCTATGAATAAATATAGTTGATTTTGTCTTCATGTTCATATTTGTATTCATTTATTTACCTATGAGTATTCCTAAATCCTTTTTAATATAAAACTAATCTCGTTTCAGAATTCATGATTGCTTCTCTCATAACTGATTTATCTAATGAAAGGTCGAATGTAACTTTTTCTTTTCCTTCAAATTTACTGATGGGGATAGGAAAATGTAATCAATAAATATATATTACTATTTTATTGACTTTTAATTATTTATTGTAATATTTTTAATATTAAAAATATGATTTAAATCTATTTTAATATGATGTAATTAATTAGTTAACTTTAAATTAATTATAAAATACTAAAATTTTTAGCTTGAATATATACAATTAAAGTATACTTTATTATAAAAGTTTAGATTATTTATTTATATATAGTGTTTAGATTTATAATTTTTTTATTATATATTTTGCAAAAATGTTATAAAAATTAATTACATCTTACATCTATCAATTTGTAATACAAAACTCTAATAAAGAAATATATCATAAATAAAAATGTGAAATATGGAATGTTTATAATATATTTATAATAGAAAACTGCAACAAATATTTTGAAAAGTGTAAAAAATTGGAGAGATGTTCATGGGCACGAATCTAAGCATATCCGAATCTCATTAAATATTATTCTTAGAAATTTTAAAAACTCATCTATTTACTGAGATTTTCATAGTAAATGTGTTATTTTCAAATGATAATCCTTTGCCTGAAAATTGTTACCATTCTCATCAAGCTTATATAGTTGTATTTATACAATGAAAAGCAGTGCAGGGTTCGGTATCGTTTGAACCCATGCAAGTCTCTTGCGATATAAAGTAATTCGGCACATTGGATAAATTATGAGAATTAACGATATTTTTATTAGGTATGGTTAGTGTTTTAAAATTGTCAGTTTCAATTTTAAAATTGTTGATTTCAATTATAAGGAAAGCGAAATCGAAATCAAAACTAAATCGTTTTTAGGTGGTTTCTAAGACAAATTTAGAATACGATTTTGATTTGATTCCACTTTTGAAACCTAAATTATTTCAAGTTTTTTAAAATTCTTTTTAAATTTGTAATTTGAATAAATAATAATAATAATACTATTTAAAAATACTAAATCAATTTAATAAAAATTGTAAAATTTTTTTAATTTTTTAAGAATATATTTTTTTCATAATTTCAAACTGGAACAGTTATTTTTAAATCAAAACCGTTGGTTCCAGTTATAAAAATAAGGAATCAAAATCGAACTTTATATACATAATTTTGATTACGATTTAGAACCAATAACCATTAATAATGGTTTTGTGCTGATTTTAATCAATTTGATTTTTAAAATCGAATGGTGTTAGATGGCTAAACTTTTTAGCATAAGACATTTAAATTTTATGCTTCTACGGGAATTATTTGCTCAATGTACCGGTAGGTACTGAAATCTGACGTTGAGTTTTTAAATTTGGTGAAGATCATTGGAGAAAACTATTTTACTTTCGTACATAAAAAACAAAAATTTCTATTATTTAAGATTAAAAATTTAAGAGAGCATTTAATTTATTTTTGAAGAATTTATTAATCAAGTCAAATTACATTTTGGAAAAGAAAAATGAATGGCTGGGGATGTGAACCGAGGGATGTGAATGGCGAGCCAAAGAGCCATACAGGTGTCAACCTGGACCCGCGCCTCTTCAACGTCAGCCTATGACCAACAAACAACACAGACAGATTCTATTAGAGGATAAGCAAAGCGCAAGAACTCAAAAACGAGGATAAGCTGTCCACCACAAAAATTTTGCGGCTTCCATACTCGATAACAACAACACTCTCATTTCGTCCTCTCAGCTTCTACCCATTTCTCACAGCAATGGCTTCTCTACAAAATTCACCTTCACTTTATCGCACATTGTCTCCTACCTCTTTTCCTCAGGTCTTCCCTCCATCTTTCTTTGTATATATGCCTTTTAATGCACTTAATTAAGAGTTTTATGGGTTTGTTCTGTTGCTTTTTAGATAGGACTACAAACGTATCATAGCTCGTTTCCTTGCTGTAGAAGAGGCATTTCATTTATTGTACGGTCGGAGCAACCTTTGGCTCATTCTCAAGGTTACTTCTCTGTTTGATTAATTGCCTCAGTCAACGCCATTAGCTATGTCATTATCAATCTTGAGCGATGAGCATTTAGTTTGACAATTGGGATAATGTATATGAAATAAGCAAATTCTGACGGATTTCATTCTCATAAGCATTTGAAGTTTATTTAACCAAATTAATGTGTAATTATGTTTAAAATTACTTTACCATTTGATATATATTAGATGTCCACTGCACTTCAAGTGAATTTATGGAAAATGCTGTCCTTTACTGGCAAATTGGTTTTAAAAATTAAGGTCAAGGTAATAGGCATTTTGATTAATGTCAATGGTATAGATATGCCTAATGTTATGCGGGGTTACTTACTGAATGCTTTTTATTCTAGAGTGGTGTTTTGACAAGTATTGATGGTTCATTATTGGCCAACTTAACAGTTCATAAAGAGGCATAAGGTTTATTCTAAAATTCATTCATGTTGCTGTTGTTACATTAAAGTAAATGGTAGAAAAGACCACAGAAAATTCCATTCTAATGCAGTAATGCTTATATGGGAAAGTTGATATCAAGAATAACATGACTAGTAACTCATACTTGTGGTTGCTTGTTGTAGGAAATCATTTTTCAAGAATATTGTTTGTGAGCTATAAATATATTTTGTGGACATGGCATTTCAGCTGATTGAAATATTGAGAATAAAATCTAGCCATACCCTTGAATTTCCTTAATGAATTGAGAATTAACAACTTTTTGGAAACAAACCTTACTCAGACCAATAAATATAATCTCTAATATGATTTTCCACTCAATTGCATATGCAACAATTACAAGTTGATTATAATTGGTTCTGTTATTTTTTGTTTAATTTTGATCTACTTTTGCAGTTATATCAGCAAGACGCCAATTGATTGCTGTCAGTTTGATTGCTCCTTGGGTTTCTCTGGTTAACCAAACTCCATTATGTAAGCTTTTGTCATTCCAGATGTGAACTTTTCTGTTTTGCTTTTCTTATTATATTAGCTAATGAAATCCCTGCATCAAATTCTGGGTTTAGTAGTATATAGAAAGAAATCAATTGTTATCAATGCAGTGTGTTTGTACCTTGAATATTGATTGATATCCTAAGAGGACATCCTTGATATGGTTCAGTTGCTGCAGAAACTAAAAAGGGATTTCTCTTAGTCACAGACAAGAAAGATGGCTACTCATTCCTCTATCCATTTGGGTGGCAGGTATATTTGCTATATTTTTCCCTTACCTTCTATGTTCCTCTTCTCATGTCCATAATTTACACTGTTCATTTGGGTGTGCGAACAGGAAGTGGTCATCGAAGGTCAAGACAAGGTCTTTAAAGATGTTATTGAACCATTAGAAAGTGTCAGTGTAAATACAATACCAACCACCAAACAAGATATTCGAGACTTTGGACCTCCACAACAGGTTTCCATATGTTCTCTTGCATTATATGTATTTGTCAAAAGAATGGGAGGGTCCATTTTTTTATGCCCTTGCAAAGACATATAATGGTAGTTGATATATGTAACTGATAGAAGGTGCTAATTTTCACTGGTGCATATTCTCAGGTTGCTGAAACATTGATTAAAAAAGTTTTAGCCCCTCCATCCCAGAAAACAAAACTAATTGAGGCATCTGAGGTATATTTTCCAAACCATCCTGTTTCTTTTGAGTTAAATTTATTGTTTGATTTAATTTCAAATTGGCAGAAAAGCATCAGATAATATTTATTCCCTTTCCAACTGCTTCACCAAGCTTATAACTTCATGATGCTATAACCAGTAAGGTTATGAGGCTTTGAATCTATACTTTTATATTGTATATTTTCATACTAAAACCTATTTGCACAATGTTGATTCAAATGATGAAGAACATAAAGAATTTGGAATTGCCAATGCTAGCCATAACCAATTGGTTGTGTAGACTAAAAGTGTCCTTTTGCATCTATGATTCAACAGCTACAGGTGTTTACGAGTTTGTTTCTGTGTGCATGCGAGTACTTGTATTTGACTAATGAAGCTAAGGAATGGTAATAATTGTCTTTTGTGTCTATGCAGCATGATGTTGATGGAAAAGCTTATTACACATTTGAGTTTGTTGCGCAAGCTCCAAATTATACTCGCCATGCTCTTAGTACTATCTCAATTGGCAATGGTATGAAATTAATTCACAATTTTTGAATATGTTGTTGGGAATTGTATTATGCACTACACCTTGTTGTAATGCTTTCCATCATTCATTCACTGATATAGAATTTCTGAACAACTTCCTACTCTTAGCTCTCAAATACCTCATTGGTGGGATTTGAACCTCGGACTAGACCAAAGCCTCATTTACCTATGTGTATAGTTAGATGTGTCTTCTAATATCAGATAATCAGGACTGTTGAAAGTTATATGTTGTCATTTTCATTTGGATTTGGCCTTCATTTTTGGCAGGTAAATTCTACACAATAACTACAGGGGCCAATGAGAGGAGGTGGGACAAGATGAAAGATAAGTTGCACACAGTCGTTGATTCCTTCAAAATTTTCAATGTCTAAGTTGGTTGCTAGATCTTTACTTGGTCAAGAATCTTCTCCTAGAAGTGAAGCACCATATTTTGCATTTCTCAGAGTTTTGTTGGCCTTTAATTCTTATCAGCATGTATGCTGCTTCAATTTTTTTTTTCCCTTATTTTTTTCAGAGCTCTATGGAAATTTCTCTTTTAGGAAAATAATTTTCCCGCAACATTGTTCAATGCAAAATGAATATTTATTACTGACAAAACACTACTGCTACTGTCTTATTTTACATTTTAAATGAATTTTTATTTGTTTACATTAATGGAGGAAAAAAGAAGTTTGAATCAATTTTTCTAAGAGGAAAACTGAAGATTATGCCTTCCAGGCAGTGAAATATTCCCAATGGGGAAGGACACTTAAAAATATTTAAGTATGGTGTTGGAGATTTGTTAAATTCTCCTTTTTTTAATTTTTTATTGGATGGGTTTGATGGTATATTGGTGATATGTGGCTAATTAAGTTAAATCGGCTAATTTTTATTTGTTTGATGGTATATATTAACAAAATATTGACATAAGTACATATTATTTTGTAAGTAATCACTTCTAAAAAAAAAAAAATCACGTTTTTTATAAATTTTTTTTAATATTGGGAAAGATCTAAAAAAAAGGAATTTGAACTTGATCTATTGTCTGTAAATACACTTATGGCTTGGTGTGTTTATATATATATATATATATATATATTATTCTACAACTCGCTTAATTTTTACACCACTTCTAAAATGTCCGTTATCAAATCATTTTTATTTTTAAAAAAGTTATCTTTTACAAAATTCTTTCAATTTTTACAAAACATTTAGAAAAGTAATTTTATTTTTTAACTCACATTTACATATATATATATATATATATATATTACAAATTCCTTGAGATATTACAAGATATTAGCAAAAGTATATACTATTTTATAATTCAACTATCTTTTATTAAAGAACCATAACATTTTACAAAAATATTTAAAATATTCTCACACCAACATACTTTTTTCTAATTCTTAGCTTTAAAAATTATGACACCACTTTATTCAAAATTCCACTTTTTTTTCAAGTCTTGTTATCACAAATTAATTATGAACTATTTCATTCACAAATTGATTCAAAAAAATTTTTTATTATTGTTACAAATTTTTTTTTGAGAACATATTATTACAAAAATCTACTCTTTAAAGATTTTCACTTTTACAAATTTACAAACAACTCATTCTAGTCAATTTCTTGTTTTTATATAATAGTTGACATAAATTATAATATCAAATGCAAATTCTATTTTTAAATTTATATAATTTTATACATATTATTTTCTACAACATCTAACTTTTCTCTAATTTCAGCTTCAAAATTTATGCGAACATTTTATGCAAAATGCCAACTTTTTAACAATTCTTATCTCAAACTATTGATGATGCCTATTATGAATTATTTTTACCCCATTTACATATTTCATTTCTTGCATTTATTAATTTCATTTGACAAACTACACATTTTTAACTAATCCTTAAACATTAAAAAAAAAAAAAAGCATAATAATGCTCATGGTCATTGAAACTGCTCCAAAAAAAATAAAAAGTAAAAAAATAAAAAAACTTCAACTTGTTTGTTCTTCTGTGGCTTAAAATGATCTATGTCAATCAATTTTACTCGATTTTATTCGAGGTGACTCGTTTTTCTTGTAAAATCCTTACATTTATCTTTACATTTATCTCTACTAATGTCAACCCTAATCCTTCTCAAATTTAAGTTACAATAATCTCAAAATTATAAAATAAAAATCAGATCAGTTGATTGTAAATTCAACTTGATCGAGGACGCATTTAACTTGGTAAGCTTCATCATACAACACCTCCCTCGAAACTAAGTAAAAGCCGAAAAAATTTTCAGAATAAAGATTAGAGAAAACATGTTACATTAAAAGGTTAATTTAGGTCTATTTGGATAAACACAATTTTGACAGTCACAATAATTAATTTCAATCCAATATCTCAAAATGTTTAAAATGATTTTCATTAGTCTAACTAACTTATAATCTAAGTTGCATGAATATTTCGTGATACATAAATTATACTCATTCAAAGTTCATTTTTTTAATAAGAAAATCATACTAATGTTGACTAAAGAATAATTATTTTATGATTAGAGAAAAAATTTAATATATTATAGTGAGAAAATGATTTCATTATATTAATGTAATCCTAGAGTCAAGCCCAAAATTAGAATGTACTAGCATTAAATTACACAGTAGTTTCTCTCGTATAATGATTTATCACGTATTGCAATTAAATAAGTTTTAATCGCACTGAGATTCCAATTGCATGTTAAAAAATATAAGTAAAGATAAGTGAAGATTTAATTAATAAAATCAACAACAATAAAAATAATCAACCAACACTATCCATTAAAATTTGAAATAATTTTCAAAATTCAAAATTTTAATTCTTTTTGAAGAAATTCAAAGATTTAATTTTATCATTTTTACTAAAATTTTTTCTTTTTAAACTAACAACATCGATTTTTTGGTTTAATGATTTTTATATTAATTAGTTAAAGGCCCCGCGCAGTTCACGAATCGATTTCTTATCTAAACATAATATCAAATTCTAAGTAATTAGATTGATAATAATCTAAGCTTCTTGGTGAATTCATAGTTTGGTAAAATTTATTCCTCATTATTTTATTAATTGAAATAAAAATGCGAAACTTCAACGTGAATTTTTATTAATCAAGATTCTGAGATGTGTACTATACCACATATAAGCAAGTTATTTTAAACATTTTTTTAAAATTAAATTAATATAAATGTTGGCCGACATCATAATATAATATTTGTAGTAGAGTTTGGAGTTTAAGACAGCTTTTCATGAAGCGTTATCTTCATCAACGTTTAATGTTTTATAATTTTTTATGACACATATACCCATCACTTGTCTTTACATTGTTCTCTACTTTTATACCCTTTTTGTCATTTTATATTGAACAGCTAATTAAACAGTTATTTGTACCGAAGACTTTTATTCTAAACCGCTATATAAACAGCTAACCACTAGTAAAACAGTTAACAACTATTAAAACAACTAACAGCTACTATAACAGCTAAAATTACCAAACTGACCCGTTGCTTTCCTAGAAATGTCTTTTTTTTTTTCTTTTTAATTTCATCTTTTTATTTGCTTCAAATTAGTTTGCAGTTAGTCCTTAAATGGTCACTAATAATATTTTAATGACACCTATGAGTTGTGACTCAGTTGGCAACGCATGATGGGTATGTGAGAAGAGCTCTCAGGTTTAATCTCCGTTAAACACAACTGTAAGGAGAAGTGAAGAGATTTAAGTGTGACTAAGCCTTGAGTTGGCTTCGACGGTCCTAGATACCAGTGATTTACACAAATATAGTAGGTAATTCTTTGCTTTAAATTTTTTCTTGGAAAATGAAAATTAAAAGAACTTTATGCATATGTTTGCTATGCATAAATATTCATTTTAAATTTTATAGTTTTAATTTTGTTCTGAATTAATATTTGCTGCAAATCATAAACCGAAGAAAAGACCATTTTCAATTCCAAACCCAACAAGTAAGAGCATGTAAAATACTGAAAATAACTATTATGATGATAGTGATATAGTGAGGCAGAAAAAGATGACTCCTATACCTGTGAAACATAATACTCCTCTATCTCATACAAAAATCATTTTATCCTTTTTTACCCTTAAATATTAATAAAAGTCTTTCATTTAATGAACACTCATAAAGATTATTAGAAGAAAAATAATTATTTAAATGTACAAATTTAGAAATTTTATAAATATTTTGAGACATCTAAAAAAAAAGGAAGAATACCCAAATAAAATGGGTCAAAGAGAGTAATTTATAGGCTCGGAGCACCATCTAGAAAAATACATAGTGAGGCAGAAAAAGATGACTCCTATACCTGTGAAACATAATACTCGTCTATCTCATACAAAAATCATTTTATCCTTTTTTACCCTTAAATATTAATAAAAGTCTTTCATTTAATAAACACTCATGAAGATTATTAGAAGAAAAATAATTATTTAAATGTACAAATTTAGAAATTTTATAAATATTTTGAGACATCTAAAAAAAAAGGAAGAATAAGCAAATAAAATGGGTCAAAGAGAGTAATTTACAGGCTCGGAGCACCATCTAGAAAAATACATAGTGAGGCAGAAAAAGATGACTCCTATACCTGTGAAACATAATACTCGTCTATCTCATACAAAAATCATTTTATCCTTTTTTACCCTTAAATATTAATAAAAGTCTTTCATTTAATGAACACTCATAAAGATTATTAGAAGAAAAATAATTATTTAAATGTACAAATTTAGAAATTTTATAAATATTTTGAGACATCTAAAAAAAAAAGAAGAATAAGCAAATAAAATGGGTCAAAGAGAGTAATTTACAGGCTCGGAGCACCATCTAGAAAAATACAAATGATCAACCATAAGCAAGATTTAGCAAGATTTTAAAAAGTTAAAACTCAAATGCAGTATATAGATATGAAGATCAGGACTTGATAAAATATAAAATAATATTAAATACTTGAAATTTCACGATATTAAGCATTCTATAAAACAGTTAAAAGTTGGTGATAATGAAAACAAAACATTGAAAAGGAATAGAGAAAGGACAATAGCAAATTAAATATTTCCCTATATAAAATAAAATTAAGATTGTACATAGTAAAATTAGTAAAAAAAAACAAATGAAAAGACTCGTGTCTCTCTTCTATATCTCATCAAGAAATCTCAATTTTCTATGTATTGTAGCAGTCAAAGTCTCAAGCTCTTTGCTTGATCTCTTACTCCATTCAGTTCCTCTCTTTCTCTCTTCAGATTTCTTTTATTTGACTTAAGACAGACCCCTTCTCTCTTATCTCTATCTCTTCCTCTTCTTGATGTCCTATTGGAAGAAATGGAGCTCTTTGGTATGCTTTTCAATGATAAGGTGAGTGGAAATCGAAGATCGATCATGAAGTTGATCAAGTTTTGTCACTTGACAAAACTTCTGTTGATGGTGAGTTTTTCACTTATATGAGACCTTGTCCTCCATATGTTATGTGACATATATACACTGATAGTTAGAAGTTTAAATTAGAAAAATATCCGTATAGGCTAACTGATAATAGTTAAATTTATTTGTTTATCATTGAAAAATCTATTTTAAATACAAATTAGATATAATGTAGATCTTAAAAGTAACATTTATTATATATTATATAGAGATAAGAGATAAATATAAAAAAATTGTTAGGAATCAGCTCTGATACCAGTTATTGGGCATCAGCTCTGATACCACTCGTTGGGCCCTTTCAACCGATTAAGAGAAAATTAACGCAGCGGAATAATAAACTTGTGACACAGATATTTACGTGGTTCACCCTCAACTGTTTAGGGCTACGTCCACGGGACAAAATCCGAATCATTCTTCCACTATTAAAATAGTAGGTATACAACGAGAGTAATACAAAAATAGTGACACTCAAAGTGTTTCCCAAAAACACTCCATAATAATTTCCTCACTATTTTTCTCTCCCCTAAGTTTAGGAAACCCATCCTAAAATTAGAAAACTCTCTCGCTACATTTTCTCTCTTCTTTCTTCTATGTGTTGTGTGTTCTGCCTCTGCCTCTATTTATAGGCAGGTTAACGCGTAGAAATGCCATGTACAACTCCTGCCGTGTACAACTCCATTGCCTTCCATTTTTGACTACACGTAGGGATGCCGTGTACAACTCCGTTGCCTTCCATTTTTGACTTCCTTTATTTTCCTTTCAAATTTATTGTGGGTCCCACTTGAGTGGGCACACAACCACAACAAATCTCCCCCTGCACACTCAAGTGAGGACGTTAGCCATCATCATCCCTGCAGCTATAATCTATTAGATCTGCCCACCATCTTGTACCGCCGCTACAACTTTGCGGGACACGCCGCCCGACCTCCTTTTGTCGGGAAGACTTTCGACACAAGACACCACCTGCAGATCTTTTTTCGGTCTTGGTTCTGTTGTTACACAGCAACTCTTTGCACGCTTCAGTAATCTTGACTGCCACGACACGGCTCCCTCTGTAAATGTGATTAGATATCCTGATGTAGACTTTCTCGAGTCAACATCCCCAGCCATATCTGCATCGGTATAACCGACTAATACTGGCTTCTCATCTCCAAAGCATAAACATACTTTGGTTGTACCTCGAAGATCCATTTCACTGCAGTCCAATGTTCTTTTCCAAGATTTGAAAGAAACCGACTCACTACTCCGACTGAGTGAGCAATATCTGGCCGTGTACAAACCATGGCATACATCAAGCTTCCAACTGCTGAAGCATATGAAATCTTTTCCATTCTTCCTTCTCTCCATCCGTAGAAGGGCACTGTTTAGAACTTAATTTAAAGTGATTAGTAAGAGGCAACTAACCGCTTTTGCATTCTCCATTCTAAACCTTTGAAGTACTTTCTCAATGTACTTCTCTTGTGACAACCATAATTTCTTAGTTCTTCGATTTCTTGTAATCTTCATGCCAAGAATTTGCTTTGTTGGTCCCAAGTCTCTCACGCAAAGACTTACTAGATTTCTGACCAACAATCAACCACATAGAGCAAAAACAATGTAGTCATCAACAGAGAATTTCTTCATAAAAACACAGTGATCTGAAGTAGTCTTTCTATAGCATTACTCCCCCATAACAGACTCAAACTTCTTGTACCACTGTCTAAGTGCCTGCTTCAAGCCGTACAGACTCTTCTTCAGTTTGCAAACACAATCCTCTTTTTCTACGAAACCCTCTGACTGCTCCATGTATATTTCTGAGATATCGTCCACCTCAGCAAACACTGGCCCACTCTGCTCTGAGTCGCTGGCCACTGGACTTTTGAGATATCGTCTACCTCTGCAAACACTGGCCCACTCTGCTCTGAGTTGCTGGCCACCATGTTATGTCTGTCATCCACCTCTGCAAACACTTGCCCACTCTACTCTGAGTCGCTGGCAACTGTGTTATGTCTGTCATCAACCTTTGCAAACACTGCCCACTCTGCTCTGAGTCGCTGGCAATTGTGTTATGTCTGTCGTCCACCTTTGCAAAAATTGGCCCACTCTGCTCTGAGTCGCTGGCCACTGTGGACTTTCTGAGATGTCGTCCACCTCTGCAAACACTGGCCCACTCTGCTTTGAGTCGCTGGCCACTGGACTTTCTGAGATATCGTCCACCTCTGCAAACATTGGCCCACTCTGCTCTGAGTCGCTGGCCACTGGACTTTCTGAGATATCGTCCACCTTTACAAACACTGGCCCACTCTATTCTGAGTCGCTGGCAACTGTGTTTTGTTTGTTGTCCACCTCTGCAAACATTGGCCCACTCTACTCTGAGTCGCTGGCCACCGTGTTATGTCTGTCATCCACCTCTGCAAACACTTGCCCACTCTACTCTGAGTCGCTGGCAACTGTGTTATGTCTCTTGTTCACTTTGACTTGTGCAGAATATCTTCACCAACATAAACCGTATACGTGAACAGTAGTATACGTGAATAGTGATCATGAATAGTAACAGTATACTCGAATAGTAACTGTATGCATGAATAGTAACTGTACATGTGAATAGTACTATGTGTGAATAGTGCTGGGTTTAACAGTGACGGGCTCAGGCCAATAGTAACTATTCACCATCAACCGCGAGTTACTATTTTACTATTCATCACTAAGTCGATTCTGCAACGTCTTTCCGAGCGGACAACACCAATGGACTCGTCGTAATTTTCTCTTCATCGTGGTATATTTATTTTCAAAATATATCCACGGATCCGGTACCACTATCTGACCGGCTGGGCCTACCGAAACCTTCGGCTCTGATACCACTTGTTAGGAATCAGCTCTGATACCAGTTGTTGGGCATCAGCTCTGATACCACTCGTTGGGCCCTTTCAACTGATTAAGAGAAAATTAACGCAGCGGAATAATAAACTTGTGACACACAGATATTTACGTGGTTCACCCTCAACTGTTTAGGGCTACGTCCACGGGACAAAATCCGAATCATTCTTCCACTATTAAAATAGTAGGTACACAACGAGAGTAATACAAAAATAGTGACACTCAAAGTGTTTCCCAAAAACACTCCATAATAATTTCCTCACTATTTTTCTCTCCCCTAAGTTTAGGAAACCCATCCTAAAATTAGAAAACTCTCTCGCTACATTTTCTCTCTTCTTTCTTCTGTGTGTTGTGTGTTCTGCCTCTGCCTCTATTTATAGGCAGGTTAACGCGTAGAAATGCCATGTACAACTCCTGCCGTGTACAACTCCATTGCCTTCCATTTTTGACTACACGTAGGGATGCCGTGTACAACTCCGTTGCCTTCCATTTTTGACTTCCTTTATTTTCCTTTCAAATTTATTGTGGGTCCCACTTGAGTGGGCACACAACCACAACAAAAATATCTATGTAAAAAGAAATTGAAAAGGCTCAAAAATTTGTCAAAAAAGGATATATAGAATGCATAAAAAATAGAGTGCCAAGTCAACATTTTTAAAATGTTTTTTACTTCAGGATCATATATATATATATATAGATATTAAAAGAATGAAAAGAGAAGTCCAAGGCACAAAAAAAAAAAAAAAAAAATGCCAACAAAACCAACCATTAACATATTCTCAATAGAAATATTCTAAGAAACGGACCGGTTATTGAACCATTTATAATAGAAACAGATGCATCTGGTGAAGGAATAATGTTGATGCAAGAGGGGCACCTATTAGCCTTTTCAGTAAAATCTTGTCTCCAAAAAACCAAAGACTTTAAACATAAGCGAAACCATAAAATAATTCGAATTTTGCTGGTTGTTTTAATTATACCTTAAATGCAACATTTTTCTCTTAATACACTAAAAAAAATGGCAATTTGCTACCGATTTAAAAATTGATCGCTAAAATAAGATTGTGACCGATTTGCGAGAAGCTATAACGGTTGCAAACTAGCTGGTTGCTAATTTGTTAGCAACCAAATATGAATGGCGATCCCAAATATGCAACCGACTCTATCGATTGCAAACGTAAGAGTGGATGTCGGAGAAGGATCTTCCATTGATTTTGGAAACATCCATCGCAGACACAATCTGTTGCTGTTCTGTAGGAAAATGGTCGCTAATAGTAGTTGCAAAGGTTGCAAAATAGTCGTTAAGTGGTTTATCGAATTTTTTTATGTAGTCTCAGATCGGTCACAAATTTATATTACAGGCAAAAAAAATAAAAAATAAAAAATAAAAATCTCAAGCACATGTTAGAAAAGCATATATATACATATTAAATTATACACAAACTCAAAAAGCTAAAATTAGCCGAAAATTTGTATACGGCTTAAAAACATAAAAAAAATATAACAAATAAAAAGATTTATGACTTGTTTTAATTGTTTTTTTAATTGTTAAAATAAGTATTAACAAATAGAAGCTAATACATAAGTATTAACATTTATCATAATAATTATTTTAATTGTTAAAAGTCTTATTGATTTAAGTAATTAATTTAAAAATTAAGTAGTAAATTAAAAACTCCTGTTGTCTTTCTGTGACACTCTCTTTCTTGTGTTCTTTAAGATTTTATTTCTAAACCACCGCTAACTGTCTTCTTTGGTCAGCGGTGGTTTCTTTTCATATTTCTCTATCGTTTTTCTTTATTTTGTTTAGTTTTCTTTCTAATTATTTACAAACCTATAATCGTTTGATAGATTATTTTAATAATATATGTGGCCCATATAATTAAAGGGCTGATTTTTAATTAAGGTGGCCCAAGATGATGGTTATTGGGCTTAATGGGATGAGGACCAGTTAGAATTTTAATACCTTTCCTCTACCTTATAAAAGATCAAGGAAATCAACAGTGTAGGTTAAGAGAGTGTGACGGCTACCTTAAACACATAGCGGTGATAGATTGTTTGAGAGAACATGAAAAGAAAACTCCCGTTGGAGTTGATAATTTTCTGACCATTAAGAGAGAAACTTACAGACAATAGGCCAGAGTGAAGAAAGATAAATCTACTGTTATGGTGAGAATCGAATTGCCGCAACGAGGTAATCAGTAGCTATGGATCAAGGTACGATTTCGTTAACAGTTTTTCTATTAAATAATTTCTGGACAAAAACGATCTAGGTAGCATTAAAGTTTTTATATGTGGTATCAGAGCCTGGTTTGTTCTAAATTTATTTGATAGATTTTGTATTTAGCTTGATTAATGGAAATTAATTTCGTATTATGAAATTGTTTTAATCTGGTAAAACGAAGCTAAAGTTATAGAAATTGGAAAACTGTTTGTTTTCTTTGTGCTTTCTAAATTATTCTGCTCTAATTTATAAAAGAAAGATCAAGACATCATATTGTATAATGTCATTAAAGTTTTGAGATCTTAATTTAATCTCATAAGGTTCTGCATAATTCAATGTTTAATGAATGGGAACTTGTTAGTCACCAAAATGACATTGTTTGGATTTATTTAGACATTTGATTATGCAGTTTTTCAATTGTTCATAACATGTGATGTCGTTAAATGACATAAACGATAAAATTGAACAACTAAGATCATTGATTATAATGTTATGAGGTTACCCAAAGGTAGACCATTACTTATAATCAATGGCGTCAAAGAGACCTATCATTGTATTTTATAAATATGTATGTATACCCAAAGGTAACATAGATATTTTCTTTCTATATTATTGCTAAAACTGGACTCCAAAAAGGAACACGGGCGTGCTACGGACTCCAGAGAGTAGCACGGGGCGTGCTGCAATGAGCACGGGCATGCTAGAGACCTCAGAGAGCAGTACGATTTGTGCTATAATTAGCACAGGTGTGTCCTGAACCTCAGAGAGTAGCACGGGCCGTGCTGTAATATAGCACGGGCATGCCTTTGCTCTTTAAATGACATATCCATTCGCAAGTTCCTGTGCATCAATGAAGGTCTATTAGAGTATTTTATTGATTAAAGCGATGTGTTTAAGTATTACCCAAACATGAATTTAAATGCATAATTAAGTTTGTTATTTGTTTGAATCCAATTAAGTTTTTTCTCAAAGTGTTAATGTATGAGTATATGTATTATGCTGCAAGTTTCTTCTAATATGTTCGCTATGGGCACTGGGTTGATTAAGTTCAATGGATTGAACTATGCCGATTGGTCTGAACAATCCATTATCAGTTAGGAGTTCTGGACATGGATCTAGCATTAGTCTCTGAAAAGCCAACAGCCATCATAGAGACCAGTACAGAAGCTGACAAGTCTCATTATGAGGCTTGGGAACGGTCTAACAGGCTGAGTTTGAAATTAATGAGGATGACAATGGCTGAAAATGTTAAGCCATCAATGCCCAAAACGGACGATGCTAGAGAGTACATGTTGAAGATTAAGGAATACTCCCAATCGGATATAGCTGACAAATCCATAGTAGGGTCCTTAATGAGTGAGCTAACGACCAAGAAGTTTGATTGGTCACAATCCATTCATGATCATGTGACTAGCATAAGAATTTGGCGGCCAGATTGAAATCGATGGGTATGGATGTGAGTGAGTCCTTTTTAGTTCCATTCATTATCAACTCACTCCCTCTTGAGTTTGGTCAGTTCTAGGTGAATTACAACACCCTTAAGGAAAAATGAAACATTCAAGAAATCAAGGCCATGCTGATACAAGAGGAAGGGAGACTAAAGAAAATGAAGGAACACTCCGTCAATCTCACTTTTCATAATGGAGCTAGTAGCAGCAACAATAAATCAGGAAAGAAAGGCAAGAGAAGGGACAAATCCCCAATGAAGGTGAATGAGGGCCAAATCCGTAAGGAGTTGAAGTGCTACTTCTATAAGAAGAATGGTCACTTCAAGAAGAATTGTCTGAAAAGGAAGATTTGGTTCGAAAAGAAAGGGATTCCTTTCAATCCAACCTATAAACGAAACTGAAAAGTTCCTATACATGGGAAACAAAATGAAGGAACGAATAGATGGAATTGGGACTTATAGATTGATCCTGGACACTGGTTGGTATCTGGATCTTGAAAAATGTCTCTATGTTCCTGAATGTGCTAGAAATTTAGTTTTTGTAGGGAGGTTGGACAATATTGGTTTTAATTTCAAGATTGGTAATGGTGTTTTTTCATTGTATAAACATAAGTACTATTATGGTTCTGGTACTTTGATTGATAGTTTTGTATCATTTTAATCTTGATGTTAAATTTGTTGTATCCTTGTTTAATTTTGAGCACAATATAGGCAATAAATGTAGTGAACAAAATAAATGTTCTGCTTTCTTGTGGCATCAAAGTTTAGGTCTCATATCCAAAGAAAGGATTTTGAGATTAGTGAAAGGTGAAATCTTACCTCAGTTGGATTTTACTGACTCGGATGTGTGTATAGATTGCATTAAAGGTAAGCAAACTAAACGAACATTAAAGAATCCAGCCATAAGAAGCAGTGAATTACTAGGTCTTATACACACTGATATATGTGGTCCTTTCGACGTTCCCTCTTGGGGCGGTGAAAAGTATTTAATCACTTTTATTGATGATTTCTCACGGTATGGTTATGTATATTTGCTACATGAAAAGTCTCAATCTGTGGATATCCTTGAGATATTCATTAATGAGGTAGAGAGGCAATTAAATAGAAGAGTTAAAGTTGTGAGATCTGATAAAGGTGGTGAATATTATGGTAAATTTAATGAAAATGGACAATGTCCAGGTCCATTTGCAAAGTTCCTTGAAAGTTGAGGCATATGTGCGCAATACACAATGCCGGGTACACCTCAACAAAATGGTGTAGCTGAAAGGCGGAATCGTACACTTATAGAAATGGTTAGAAGTATGTTAAGAAACAATATTGTACCTTTATCATTATGGATGCGTGCATTAAAGACCGTTGCATATTTGCTTAATAAGGTTCTTAGCAAAGCAGTTCCTAAGACCCCTTATGAACTGTAGACAGGAAGGAAACCTAGTTTAAGACATCTTCATGTTTGGGGTTGCCCAGCAGAAGTCAGGATATATAATCCACATGAAAAAAAAGCTTAATGCTAGAACGGTTAGTGGATTTTTCATAGGATATCCTGAAAAGTCAAAAGGGTACAGATTTTATTATCCTAACCATAGTATGAGAATTGTAGAGTCAGGTAATGCTCAGTTTATTAAAAATGACCAAATTAGTGGGAGTGGTGAACCACGTAAAGTGGATGTGCAAGAGATTCAGATTGAAAGTCCAACTCAGGTGGATTTTCCTAATGTCTCTTCTTCGATTGTTGTTCCTCTGGTTGTATCACGGTTTAACAACATGGTTGAACAACAAAATAACATTCCAAACCCATAAAATGACCATATAAATGATGAACCAGTAAATAATGAACAAGTCACAAATGAGCAAGTGGTTCCACAAGAAATGACATTACGGAGGTCAGAAAGGTGAAGAAGGCCAGCTATTTCTAGTGATCATGTGGTGTACTCACTTGAACATAAATGTGAATTGAGCATTAATAAGGATCTAGTCTCTTTCCAGAAAGCCATGGAATGTGATAATTCTCGAAAGTGGTTCAATGCCATGAAAGAAGAAATGAAATCAATGAGAGATAATCAAGTTTGGGACTTGGTTGAGTTGCCTAGGAGTTCAAAACAAGTTGGTTGTAAATGGGTTTTCAAGACCAAACGGGACTCTAAGGGCAACATTGAAAGATATAAGGCCTGACTTATTGCTAAAGGTTACACTCAAAAGGATGGCATTGACTATAAAGAGATTTTTTCTCCAGTTTCCAAAAAGGACTCTTTAAGAATTATTTTGGCTTTGGTAGCTCATTGTGATCTAGAGCTTCACCAAATGGATGTAAAGACTGCTTTTCTTAATGGGGACTTAGAGGAAGAAGTATACATGGACCAACCGGAAAGATTTGTGACAACAGGAAAAGAAAGTTTAGTGTGTAAATTAAAAAAAATCAATATATGGACTGAAGCAAGCTTCTCGTCAATGGTATCTTAAGTTCAATAACACCATCACTTCATATGAGTTTACAGAAAACACTGTTGATCGGTGTATCTATATGAAAGTCAATGGGAGCAAGTTCATTATGTTAGTCCTATATGTTGACAACATCCTTCTTGCTGCGAATGATGTTGGCTTGTTACATGACGTAAGGGTTTGCTCTCTAAGAACTTTGGAATGAAAGATATGGGTGAGGCATCTTGTGTGATAGGGATAGAAATATTCCGTGATAGGTCACAATGATTATTAGGATTGTCTCAAAGAGCTTATATTGACAAGGTTTTAGAGAGATTTAGAATGGAAAAGTGCTCCGTAGGAACAATTCCAATTCAGAAAGGAAATAGGTTCAGCGAAATGCAATGTCCTAAAAATGATTTGGAACGTAAAGAGATGGAGTCTATTCCCTATGCGTCAGTAGTTGGGAGCTTAATGTATGTTCAAACATGTACTCGATCGGATATTAGTTTCACAGTCGGAATGTTAGGGCGATATCAAAGTAATCCCAGGATGGACCATTGCAAAGCTCCAAAGAAAGTACTTAGATATTTACAATGCACTAAGGATCATATACTCACTTACAAAAAGTCCACCCATCTCGAAGTGGTGGGATACTCGGATTCAGACTATGCCGGTTGTGTAGATTCGAGAAATTTTACATTTGGCTACTTGTTTCTCCTAGCTGGAGGAGCAGTTTCATGGAAAAGTGGAAAGCAGTCTGTCATTGCTACTTCCACAATGGAGGTTGAATTTATGGCATGCTTTGATGCCACTGTTCACGCATTGTGGTTGCGACTCTTTGTCTCAAGTCTAGGCATTGTCGACAGTATAGCTAGACCGTTGAGAATTTACTATGATAATTCCGCAGCTGTTTTCTTCTCTGAGAGTGATAGGTATTCTAAGGGTGCAAAGCACATGGATTTAAAATATCTATCTGTGAAAGAAGAAGTGCAAAAACACAAGGTGTCAATTGAGCATATCGGAACTGATATGATGACAGCGGATCCGCTAACTAAAGGATTACCATCCAAAATCTTCACTGGCCATGTTGAAAGGATGGGTGTTATAGATAAGTCCTTGTTAGCATGATATTCAAACTTGTATATATAGATACTTATGGTTATTTTGCTCATATTATTGTGACACTTGGAAATTCAATTAAAGATGTGTTTTGCTTATTTATTTGTTATCCACACTATAGATGTATACAGGAATGGTTTAAGTGAGATAACAATAATGTTGGTTGCAACAATGTATTATTTGTTGCATCATTTCTCAATTAAGGATTTATGAATTGAGATGGTCTATGATATATGGAATGAATCATGTCGATTAATGACTTGTGACCGCCATAATCCAATCACTTCAATTCTAATTAAAGCTAATATAATAGATTCAAGAAAAGCACATGGGCCAAGTGGGAGATTGTTAGATTATTTTAATAATCTATATGGCCCATGTAATTAAACGATTGGTTCTAATTAAGGTAGCCCAAGATGATGGTTATTGGGATTAATGGGATGAGGACCAGTTAGAGTTTTAATACCATTCCTCTGCCTTATAAAAGATCAAGGAAATTAACAATGTAGGTTAAAAGAGTGTGCCAGCTATCTCAAACACGTAGCGGTGATAGATTGTTTGAGAGAACGTGAAAAGAAAACTCCCGTTGCAGTTGATAATTCTCTGACTGTTAAGAGAGAACTTACACACAAAAGGCCAGAGTGAAGAAACATAGATCTACTGTTACGATGAGAATCGAATTACCGCAACGAGGTAATCAATAGCTATGGATCAAGGTACGCTGCCGTTAACAGTTTTTCTATTAAATAATTTCTGGACAAAACGATCTAGGTAGCATTAAAGTTTTTACATCGTTTGGAATAAAATTTGGATTTAGTTTCTCAGATCTGTAGATCTTGAGTGTTTTTGCTACCCTTTTAGTGGGGTTATTAATTTCTTTTCTTTCATGGGGTTATTTCCTCATTGTTGATGAGTTTTTATGTGGATCTTTTTTTTTTCTCAGGTAGTTTGAAAGACAAAATGGATTGTTGATTGCTTGTGGTTGAAAACTTCAGATCTTCAAGTTCTGGTAAGATTCTTTTACCAATGGAGTATGGTAGTGTGGTCTGCTCCTCTATTAAACTCTTCTCTGAGCGTCAGTTATAACAAGTTTTCGAAAAATAATATTCGGGACAATATTGTGAAATGTTTCTTTTGTCGTCCTATTTGAAAATAGAGCAGTTTTTACTTGGAAGATTAACCTCTTCTGGCAATATCAAGAACATCTCCAGACAGAAAATTTCAATTTTTTATATTTATATTTATTATTCCTATCGGAATATTATTATGTACTCAACTTATTTTCATTATAAATTATTAAGTTTTCAAAAAAAAAAAATATGAAAACTTTAAAAATATTTAAAAAAGTTATTATTATTTTCAATCGCATCTGAAAACAACTCATAGTAAGTTTTTATAGTTTTACAGTAATATTATTATAAGATTTTTTTTAAAAAACAAACATTATTAATAGTTTGAAATTTTCAAAAAATAAAAATAAAAAGGAAAAAAAGTAAAGAATTATTACCAGATATAAAAAAAAGTAGGAATTTTTCAAAACAAAAAGTAAAAATATAGAATTACTTATTACCAGATTCAAAAAAAAATAATGTTATTAGGATTTTCAAAAAAAAAAGTAAAAAAAGTAAAAAGATAAAGTTAGTTATTACCAGAGTTAAAAAAAAAAAAAACACAGTTAGTAGGAATTTAAAAAATAATAATAAATAGAGGAAAAAAAAAATAGTAAAAACAATTGAGTTTATAGTGGATGATAATTTTATCAATTAAAATTTCAATGGTTTGATTTTGTGAAATTCATATGAAAATTTTATTAATTTTAGTAGAATTTGAGTAAACCACTTCCAATTTCATAAAATTGAAATCTATATATTTTTTTTTTTCATTTCAAACACAAAATTTTAAATTTTCAAATGAATTCTATAAAATTTTATAGAATTCATTTATTTTAAATGGTCTATTAACATATGCTCAATACCAACCCTTAAAAAGAAAAAAAAAATTAATTTTATTAGAAGTAACTTGTGGTTTTTTTTTTTTAAAAAAAAAATATGTAAATGTGCTAATATTGCTAGTATTCGATAATTTGCATAAATTATCAATTAAAAGATATTTTTCGTTCACATATGAAAATTATCTTTACAATTTGACATGTGAATTTGGGATTTTGAAATTTTTAAAATTTTAGAGGTTATTTTCTATTTTTTAAAATTATTTTTCATTTTGATATTTAATTAAAATATTAATTTTAGTTAAATAGAAAATCTCATGATGCCGGGTGGAATTCTATTTTAGCAAAAGGAAAAACATTTGCAATTTAAAATGTTTAGCACTTACAAACTAAGATTATTCAATAAAAAAAAAGTCAACTTTATCATTTTCAAGACCTAATTTGTAATCTTATCATATTTTAGTAAGTTTTATTCTGGTTGAACAAAATTCTTGCTGATGTATTTCAGACATTTTCCAAATCACAGAATATCGTTTCCCTCTGACGTTGTCCAATGCAAATGAATATGATATACTATAGCTACTGTCTCATTTGACATTTTAAAGAAGTAAAATTTTATTTTCTTTATATTAATGAAAGAAAAAAGGTTTATTATCAAAGGAAAAACCATATATCATGCCTTTCAGGCGGTAAAATATTACCATTGGAAGACAGACTCTTAAAATATTTATGTTGTCAAAATTTTTGTAAATTTTTTTTTTAAAAAATAAAAATTGTTGGATGGTTGATAAGTACATTGATGAGTGCAAGGTGGCGTCAATGGCTCCACTACTCCCTCCTCTAGAGGTTGCCAAGAAACCTTTCTTTTTTTGTCTGATTTAAACAACCTATGTTAAAATATATATTTGCAATTTTATAATTTTAGGATACTCAAATAATAAGACCAAATCCTAATAATTTACACTCAGAGCCACCAAACACAATCTTATTAATAGGTTGGATTTTATCCATTTACAAAGAATAAATTTTATATATACACACACACACACGTAAATATAACTTAATTTAAATTTTTGATATTTACGGCTAGAATATTATTATTCAATGTAAATTGAAAGTATGAGAACATATTTGTTGCATGAATCATCATCACTTGAAATGTTGTTTTCTTGTCCTTCTTATGTTCATATAAGACATTATTTTGATTCTCGTCCTTTAGCCTCTCTAGTCTCTCTTTCCTTAATTATGTCCACTTAAAATAACGAAAGAAAGAAATGTCAAGTATTTATTCAATATATCATCCACAAAATTTAATCACTTGCAACAAGTCGATTGCTTAGAAATGTCAAATAATATAGCTTTTGCGAAACAAAGATGTTTCCACACAATTTTTAACATTTGTAACTATTGCTAGAATTGAAACTATTGGATGGCTAATACAAATTTAGACTACAAGATAGCTAAACCAATATTCCTATTAATGAAACAGAAAAAAAAAAAAAAAAGAAAAAAGAAAGTGATATAGTTTAATCATACAATGCTTGCTTCAAACTGTGCTAAAACTTCCATAAATATAAACAATCCTCTTTGTGATTAGGAGAATTAGTAATCAAATTTATTTATACTAGCAAATTATAGTTTAAGTAGAAAATGAAAACTATGGTTTAAATAAAAAATAAACCTTTGCGTGTGAAGCTGCTGGGATTACAATCCTCCCCTTCATAGTAAGCAAGGGTGCAGACTTTGACAAGAGAATATCTACGGACGATACTCATTTTACTTGCATCATTCAAGTCCCTTTGCTATAACTAGTGTTCAATCTTTTAATCAAATTTTGAAATTAAAGATGAGAGAAGGCTTATCGCATTTATTTTTGTTTATGAAAATGAGTTTCAAGATAAAGACTAATCGTTTGATCACTCACCTTCGGTACTAATTTTTATCCATTCAATATTTTGTATAAACATATTAATTAATTTCACCCAATATCTCAAAGTCTTTAAAAAAAATTGATGAATCTAATTCATAATCAAGTTGGATGAATATTGCATGATAGGTAAATTAGTTTCAACATAAGATTTGCAATTTTAATCACCGTTACAAATATTTGGTATAAGAATATCATATAAATGTTGCTAGTTTGCTAAAAAAAACTGATTAATATCATTTGTTTTTAGTGTTTCGTGGGAAAACATTTGAGATGTGATTTTAGATTTTGAAACTATTAAATTTTTAGAAGTTATTTTCTATTTTTCTTAAAATTATTTTTCAATTTTGATATTTAACTAAAATACTCTCATGATGCCGGGTGGGATTCTTTTTTAGCAAAAGAGGAAAAACAAAAACAAAATTTGCAATTTAAAATGTTTACCACTTACACTGACTATTCAATAAAAAAAAATTCAACTTTATAATTTTCAAGACCTAAATTTTAATTTTATCACACTTTAGTACGTTTTATTTCATAAAAACGTGCAAATGATAATGGTTGAGCAAAATTCTTGCTGATATAATCCACACATTTTCCAAATCTCAGTATATCTTTCCCCTCTGACATTGTCCAATGCAAAGTGAGTATAATATACTATTGCCACCGTCTCATTTGACATTTTAATGAAGTGAAATTTTTATTTTCTTTATTCCTAAAAAAAATTATTTTCTTTATCTATATATATAAAAACAGAGCAGTTTGCATTATATAGAAGTCAGTGTAAGCCTTTGAAATTGACAAGTATGAGGAGGACAATAATTATTTAGCACGATTGTAAGAAGATAAAATGTAATGACAGCAATTGTAAGGAAATAAGTTGTTTTATATTTTTTTAGATAATATCTTTATCATGATAAAATCTATTAGTCACATCCTATTAACATGATGTATTACATTAAATTAAAATTTAATTAAAATTACAAATAACCCAAGCTATAAAATAAAAAAATTACTTAATTTTTTATTTTAATAATTACCTTGGTGTATGGATAATTTTATATATCAGAAATTAGATTGCACGAACATGAAACACGAAATACGGAACGTATGGAATATATGATAATAAATAAAAAACAAAAAATAAAAAATATTTAATTTTTTATTTTAATGATTACCTTGACGTATGTGGTAGTCTTATATACCAGAAGTTAGGTTGCACAGATACGGGACACAAAATACAGGAACGTACGAGATATGATAATAAATAAACAATCATTTATAATAAATAGAAAATATAAAATAAATTTTTTTTAATTTTTAATTTTAATATCATTAGTTTAAATTAAAATATATATAACCCAAACTATAAAATAAAAATATTTAATTTCTTATTTTAATGATTGCCTTTAACATATGGATATATCAGAAATTAAATTGCATAGATACAAGATACGAGATAGGGGAATATACGGAATATGATAATAAATAAACAATCATTTATAATAAATAACAAATGTAAAATGAAAAAATAAGTAATTTTTTATTTTAATATAATTAGTTAAATTCTCAAAATTATTATCACTTTTGAAAAATCTATATCTATCAATATAATGTATAAAAGCAGGGTAGTTTGCTTTATATGGAAGCCAAGTATAAATAATACATTTTGCTACTGGACATTCTTTTGGATTATAGAATGACGGATATTGGAATTCACATAATTTAGCACAATTATAAAAATTGTAAAAAGATCAGTTGTCTTATATTTTCAGATAACTCTTCTATCAAGATAATATCTATAAAAAAAAAGATTACCCTTAGTATTTAATATATTAATATAAATTTATTTCTTCTTACAAAATAATTAATAAGTAATCCACATGCTGAGAATGCGAAAAAACGATACATTACTATTAAATAAACAATATATAAGCAATTTAAGAGTATAAATTAGAGCATACAAGATACGATAATTTTTGAAAAAGTAAGACAATAATATTTCAAATAAATAAATAATAGTTTATAATAAATTATAAACATAAAATAAAAAAACTTAATTTCTTATTTCAATGACACAAAAAATATTTAAAAATACTTATACTTATTTTTTATGGGTAATAAAAAAATCTTGGTTGATTAGCTTGGTCTATAATGTCGTCTCATATACCAGGAGCTGAGTTGCACAGAAACAAGACACGAGATACGGAACGTAAACGATACGATAATTTTTAAAAAAGGTAGGACATTCACTCGCTTAAAACACACTATACTGAATAAGTAATACATTAATATTTTAAATAAATAAACAATCATTTATAATAAATATAAAATAAAACAACACTAAATTTCTTATTTCAATGACACAAAATCAAATTAAACAAAACACTTTATTTGAATTGGTAAGTTGATTAGCTTGGTGTATAGAGTAGTTTTATATACTAAGAGTTAGGTTGCATAAACACGAGACACGAGATGCAAGAACGTACGAGATACGATAAGTTTAAAAAAGGTAGGACATTCATACACTTAGAACACAATATGCTATATAAGTTATATATTAATATTTCAAATAAATAAACATTCATTTATAATAAATTATAAAGACAATAAAAAAACTTAATTTTTTATTTCAATGACACAAAAATAAATTAAAGAAAGCACTTCATTTTTTATTGGTAATAAAAAAACCTTGATTGATTAGTTTGGTGTATAGAGTAGTCTCACATACCAGGAGCTATGTTGCATGAAAAGGAAATACGATAATTTTTAAAAAAGATAGAACATCCACACGCTTAGGACGTAATACACTTAATAAGTAATACATTAATATTTCAAAAAAATAAACAATCATATATAATAAATCATAAGCATAAGATACATATAGGAGGGAAAAAAAAAAAGCAGGAGATGGCTTTTACTATTGCATACCTTATGAAAAATTTCGCATGATACTTCAGAAGACATATTTTAGCTTCGCAACTTTTCAGCATATCTCAATAAGATACAAATTATCATTTTATTATATAATTTTACTATTTTTTAATGATGTTATACAATACTATTTCATTTTTTAATATTACTCTGCGCATCGTGCGGATTATAAGGGAAAAAAAAAAGCAATTATATTTTCAGTTACTATCATATTAGAGGAAAAAAAAATTAATATTAATAAGTAAAAACTATTTTATTTAAAAATAAAAAAAGAATATGAGGGAAAAGAATTCCCATAATTTTCTCTTCAAATTAGAAGAAAAATAAAAAACTATAAAAATAAATTTGTAAAGAAAGATTAATTTTATTTTCTTTTATATCCAGAAAAATATGTACTAAAAGTTTTTCTGAAAAAAAATTTAGTCCCTTCTTATTTTTTTTGATTATTCATTAATAAAAAAGATACAAAAATAAATTAAAAAAACACTTCATCACGCGATACGGGTATGTATGCGATACGATAATTTTTTAAAAAGTAGAAAATCCACACGCTTAGGACACACTATACTAAATAAGTATAATACATTAGTATTTCAAATAAATAAACAACCATTTATAAAAAATCATAAACATAAAATAAAAAATACTTAATTTCTTATTTCAATACGATTAGTTAAATTCTCAAATTATTATCACTATAGAAAAATATATTAATAGTATGTGTGTGCATGTTTTGATGTAGGTCATACCAGGGGTGTCAAAATGGGTCACGACACGCAAACATGATTCACCTAACACGTGAAATAAATGGGTTAGGCTTGTGGTTAAACGAGTTCGTGTTATAAAATGAATTACTCATTTATGACACGAATATAAACGTATTGTGTCGCAGGTTGACATGCGGATTAGTCGAGTAATCCGTTTATTTAAGAGTAAAGAGGTAATTTTAGTGTTAGATATAAATACTCCAATTAAAACCTATTTAAATTTTATTGTTCTATTACTTTTTTACTTTAATTATGAATCTTAAAGAATTTATGCATTTTACGTGTGAAAATTTATTTTAAATATGTTGAGTTAAATAAGTTAAAAGTTAAAAATACTATAAGTAGGTTAAATGGATCGTATATAAGTCAACACATCCACTTAACCTATTTATGATATTAAGCGAGTTACACGAGTTGTATATGGATCAATACGACCCATTTAACCTACTTATGATATTAAGCGGGTTAAATGTGTCCTGTTTGTGTCAACCGTCTAATTTTCGTATTGTGTTTGTGTTGAAGTTATAAAAAATTATTATTTTTTTTAATATTGTTCCACGCATCGCGCGGATTCTAACACTAGTATTAATAAAAGAAAAAAAAAAAAAGCTTAATCATTATCAAAGAAAAAGCGAAAGATTGTGCCTCTCAGGCAGTAAAATATTACCAGTGGAAGACAGGCACTTAAAATATTTATGGTGTCAAAATTTTTTGTAATTTTTTTTTTAAATTTGTTGGATGGTTGATAAATACATTGGTGATTGGAAGTTGGTATCAATTGCTTCAGTATTCCCACCTCGAAGGTTGTCAAGAAATTTTTTTTCTTTTCTAATTTATACAAGCTATATTAGAATTTAAAATTTTTAATTTTATAATTTTAGGATACTCAATAATAAAATAAAATCCTAATAATTTACACCTTGAGCCACCAAATAAAATCTTATTAGTATATGAGATTTTATCAATTTACAAAAAATAAATTATATATATATATACACATAAATATAACTTAATTTAAATTTGTGATATTTACGCTGGAAACATTATCGTCCAATGTAAATTGAAAGCATGAGAACATATATGTTGCTTGCATGAATGATCACTGCTTTCTTGTCCTTCTTATGTTCATCTAAGCGTTGTTTGATTTCCATTCTCTAGACCCTCTATTTTCCCTTTTGTTAATTATGTCAATTAGAATAACAAATGAAAGATATGTCACATAGTTGGTCAATGAATAGGCACATATTGTAATAACCTGCAACAACAAGTTGATTGCTTTGAAATGTCAAATAATACACAGCAATAGCTTTTGAGAAATAAAGATTTTCATTTGTAACTATGGCTAGAGTTGTAACTATTGATTGGCTAATACACATTTAGACTACAAAATAGCTAAGCGAATATTTATATGTCTAAAAACAAAATGGTGAGCAAAGAAGCACTCCTTAATGCACAAACAAAAAAAAAGTGATACAATTTAATCATACAATGCTAGCTCCAAAATGTATTAAAACTTCCATAAATATAAGCAATCATCTTTGCAATTAGTAGAATTAGTAATCAAATTCATTTATACTACAAAATACAGTTTAAGTAGAAGGGCCTGTTAGGCAATACTAGATTGTTCTAGTAGTTATTAACTGTTTTAATAGTTATTAGCCGTTTTACTAGCTGTTAAGTGTTAGATGCGAGCTGTTTAAATAATGGTCAAAAGCGAATGTGTTAGATAAAAATAACTGTTTGATTGGCAATTAAATTTAAAATAACAAAAAAAGACATTAGAATTTTCACTTATAGATACAATTAAACTCATTATAAAAAAAATGATGATTTCACTAAACTTAAATTTTCAAATTTTAAGGGAGCAAAATCTGAAAAGTTCACTATTTTATGAATAAAATTGGAAACTTTTAATATTTTAGAGGATATTATTTTTGGTAACTTTAATTTTTAATATTTGCTTGAATTCAAATTCAAATATATAAACAAACATTATAAACAAGCCAAGCATAAAAAAAAATGACATAAGATGATAAGGGAAGGGTTGATTTTAAATTAATTAAGATAGTAAAATAAATTTCAATAAGAAGGCGTAAAACGGTACACGTTAGATGGATAATGTTTTAGAAAATACTCTTTGATCCTGTAAAAGCTACTTTATATCTCACATTACCGAATGCAATAATCTAGAAAAACAATGTTTTGACTAATTTAAAATAGTAAAAGCTATTTAAGTTGTTGCCAAACACACCAAAAAAGAAAACTATGGTTTTTTCTTTAAAAACATTTGTGGATAAAACTGTTGGGATTGCAATTCTTCCTCTGTAGTAACCACTAAGTGCACATTTTGACAAGAGAATATACATGGACACACTCACTTTACTTGCACCACTCGAAACCATTTGCTTTTCGCGGCTTTAGATCCTTTAATCAAATTTGAAGATTAAAGATGAGAAAAGGTCTATCACATTTACTTTTATTTATGAAAATGAGTTTCGAGTAGCAGTTTTATCACTCATCTTCAGTACTAATTAATTTATAATCAAGTTTTATGAATATTGCATGATATGTAAATTAGTTGCAACATAAAATGTGCAATTTAAATCACCATTACAAATATTTTGTACAAAATTATCATACAAATGTTGCTAGTTTGCTAAAAACAACTAATCAATATAACTATGTAAATTAACTTTTTAATATATTAGAGAAAATGATAATTTTGCTTCAACATCTCATTTTTTTTGTAGTGTTTCGTCGGAAAACATTTGCTAACGGCTTATCCGGACATACTTAGTCCATTTCATCATTTTTTTTTTTTTAATACAATCTCCCCTTCTCACCTTCATTGATTGTACCCAACTATCACAAAGAAATAAGAATTGTATAATAGTTTGACAAGTGTACCTAGAGACAAAATTGCTATGAAAAATTTTTTTAACATAAATATTGACAATGAATTTTCCGCTCAAGGAGAATGATACCTTTTTTTATGAATTCAAAAATTTTATAGTAACATGTAAATTTTTTAAAAAAAACTTAATAAAATATTTTACTAAAGCATGATTTATTATATTTCAATTTTTAAGTAGTGGTTATTTTAAAATAACAACTATTCAGTAGTAAATATATTAAATAGATATTATAATAAATATAAATGGTTATTATTATCTTTAAAATAATAGTTTTAGTTAATATTAAAATGGTTATTATATTAGATTATATAACAACCATGTAATATATTTTGATAATTATTAACCATCAGTTAGTATTTTATTTAATAATAACAATTTATTATATTATAATAATTATTAATAATTTTTAATCAATAGTTCAAATTATATTTTAATAAACTTTAAAAAAAATTTCATTGTCAAGTTAATTCATTTTATTTATTTATTTTTAACCTAGTTTAGAAATTTCATTTTGCACTTTAACTAGTTTTATTGCCAACTTACACTTTTTATAGTTTTAATATCCTTATGTAAATGTTTTCCGCTCTTTTAACAAAGTACGTTTTTCGAAATCGAACTTGTATTCTCACTCTTACAGGAATTGAGATCACTAACCACCTCAACTAATATATTATTTGGTAAATTTTAATTAACCTCTAATAACTGAACAATGTAAAAAAATTAGTACATGATATTTGCCGGAAAGGAAACTGCCAAAAATAAATGAATTTCACTTTCTTTGTGGTTCAAAACTATCCAAGTAGCCTATATTTACTTATGTTTGTGTCTAAGGGTGCATCCGTTGATTCCAAGTTTTAATTCCAAAAATCTTTATCTTAGAAATGTTAACTTTGGTTATAGCAAACCATAAGTTATCATATAAGAGGCGATTTGATCAAAATAGCATTAGAACGAAAACACAGTGGTAAACGAATAGAGAGGATAGAGAGAGAATACTAGGGTGTCGTTCTTATTGATGAAAAACCACATATATATAGGTTATAAATGGAACCTTAATAGAAAAAATAGAGTCCTACACATTAGAAAGATAGAGTTCATAATAATTAGCAATACAGACTTTTAGCCCATATATAACATTCACTAATTTTATAACAAATTTGTAATTTTATAATTTTAGGATACTCAAATAATAAAATCAAATCTTAATAATTTATACCTTGAGCCACCAAGTAAAATGTTATTAGTATATGAGATGTTATCCATTTACAAAGAATAAATTTTATATATATACACGTAAATATAACTTAATTTAAATTTCTTATATTTATGTTGGGAACATTATCATTCAATGTAATTGAAGTATGAAAACATATATATTGCTTGCATGAAAGATCACTGCTTTCTTGTTCTTCTTATGCTCATCTGAGCACTATTTGATTTCCATTCTATAGACTCTTTATTTGCCATTCTCTTAATTATGTCAACTAAAATAACAAAGGAAAGAGAAGTCACATAGTTGGTCAATATATCACGTACAAAGTGTCGTCACCTGCAACAACAAGTTGATTGCTTAGAAATATCAAATAATACACGGTAATAGCTGTTGAGAAATAAGGATTTTCATTTGTAACTATGGCTAGAATTGTAACTGTTGATCGGCTAATACAGATTTAGACTACAAAATAGATAGGTGAATATTTATATGTCTAAAAACAAAATGGTGAGCGAAGGAGCGCTGTTTAATGCAAAAAGAAAAAAAAAGTGATACAATTTAATCATACGGTGTTAGCTCCAAAATGTACTAAAACTTCCATAAATATAAACAATCATCTTTGCAATTAGTATAATTAGTAATCAAATTCATTTATACTACTCTCTCCTTTTTTTTTTTTTTTTTTTTTTTATTTAGAGAAAATAGACAAAGCTTTTGGATTAAGAAAGTTATTAAATTAAGTTCTTCCCCTAAAATGTCCTTCATTTTATCATTAATTATGGGAACAATAGCTAACACAAAAGGCAGTATCAATAAGTGCATTTATTGGCTACTTGCATCATTTGAGCGTAACTTCTAACCTTCTTTATTAAATCTTTTGACTTTATTAGAAGGGGGACGTTTTACATAATACGTGCAAAAAAACGAAAAAAATTTTGGAAACAAATTAAAGGCCAAATTTTTGAAGTTATTCATTGAAGGCCACAAATTTCCAAAATTTTTAGCGAAAATGAAGGAGGAAAAATTTAAATTTTAGTTCTAACTTGTTTAAACTTGAATAATTTTCAATTCAAATTCAAAATTAAAAATAAAAATTTGGTTTTTCCAAATTTAAATGAAATTCAGAAAGTAGTGCCCAAATGCAATACTTTGCGGCCAAAATAAAATAGAATTTGGAGCCAAATTTTTTGAGTTTACAATCAAACTCTTCAACTTCTAAATGTTCGCCACATATAAATGGAATCACAGTTAATGATCTGATTCAAGGAAAATCTATTTACTTCTCCATAACATCTAAATCGGTCACACCATATCCAAAAATGGCCACTACTTTGCCCCCTCTAGACTTGAATCCTATACATAATGAAGCAGAAATGGCTATAGTTGTCTACGATATGAGTGATCCCCTAAAATTCGAGTTTTAGTGTGAGTTTGAAGGCACAATTTTTTTAAAAAGTGCACACTCTAGCAAAATGTGTGACAACTTCACATTTTGAAAAGTGCACAACTAATAATAATAAGGCCACAACGTGGCTTACAAAAGAGTACAATCATTATAAGGATTTGAAAAAGTGCATAACTAAGAATAATAAAGCCACAAAATGGCTTACAGAAGTACACAACTAATAATTAAAAGGCACTAAGTGGCTTACAGAGGGTCAGAACCGTTAACTAACAAAAAAAAAAAAAAAAAACATTGAAAAAGTGCACATGTACTAAAAACATGGCAAGAAATGGCTTATAGAAGTTCACAACTAATAATTAAAAGACTACAAAGTGGGTTATAAAAGTTCAGAACCGTTAACTAACACAGAGAAAAAAAAATCATTGAAAAAGTACACATGTAATAAAAATATGGCCATAAAATGGTTCTTGTGTAGGAGGTTGGGTCTCATCTAAGTGTACGAGTGCTTAGTGATCACTACCTTCGGGCACATCTTTACTTTTTGGCCACTTTTTTCTCCATTAGGTGTTTTAGAAATCTCAGAATACTGACCCATTTCTTGGTGAAATTGCCTCAAATCAGCAACAAAAGACTACAGCTCTTCAATTTGTGCACTACTTTTCTTTGCTTGCTTAATGTTTTCATCTATCTTTTCCATTAATGTGGCCAAAAGAGTGGTAATTACATCCAATTTTTTCAGAATCGCAACATTATTTTCTGCAACTGAAGACACTCTTTCAGCCTTCTTGGAAGAGTAGCTGTCTCTTTAGTGTACGATTTTCATCTTTGGATCTCCATTCCAAGACATACAAATAAGGGCTAACTCTGTATTTATATGATCAAATTTATAAAAACGACCACTGTTACCATAAAACAAAATAAAAAAGTGAGTTGATAACTGGTCTTTTGAAATACACATGCATTAAATGCTGAGAATATTTGTGTCCGTCACTTTTCTTGATTATTGAGCCTCAATCTTAAAAAATAATATATTACAAGGCTTTCTAGTCTTTTTAATTTGGCTTGTATCACAAAGTTATCATTTAAAATAACTTTCTCTATATAAAAAATGCACCCAAAAAGAAAACTCTCTAAATAAAAAAAACGGAAAGAGTAGCAAATAAACCTTCGTGGATAAAACTATTGGGATTGCAATTCTTCCCTCTGTAGTAACCGTTAAGTGCACATTTTGATAAGAGAATATCCACGGACAACATATCACTTTACTTGCTCCACTCAAAACCACTCTCTTGTCATGGCGTTAAATGCTATAATCAAATTTTGAGATTAAAGATGGAAGAACACCTATCACATTCATTTTTATTTACAAGACTGAATTTCAAAATAAACTGGCTGATGGTTTTATTATTTACATTTAGTATTAATTTTTATTCTTTAAATAATTTGTATAATCATATAAATTAATTTCACCCAATATCTCAAAATGTTTGGAAAAAATTGATTTACTTAATTTATAATTAAGTTGGATGAATATTGTCTGATATGTAAATTAGTTGTAACATAAAATTGGCAATTTTAATCACCATTACAAATATTTTGTACAAGAATATCATGCAAATGTTGCTAGTTTGCTAAAAACAACTAATTAATATGACTATAGAAAATTTATTATATTTCAATTTTTTTAGTAGTAGTTATTTAATATAACAACTATCGAGTAGTAAATATATTAAATAGTTATTATAATAAACATGAATGGTTATTATTATTATTTAAAATAATAGATTTTAGTTAATATTAAAATGGTTCTTATATTAGAATATATAACAACCATATAATATATTTTGATAATTATTAACCATCAATTAGTATTTTATTTTATTAATAATAACTTAAAAATAGTATAATAATTATTAATAATTTTTAATAAATAGTTCATACTATATTAATAAATTTTAACAAATTTTTTCATTTTCAAGTTAATTCATTTTATTTGTTTATTTTTAACCTAGTTTACATATTTCTTTTTGTACTTTTACTAGTTTTATTGCCAACTTACACGTTTATAAATTTTAATTTTAATTAATCTTTAATAACTGAGCAAGATATAAAAATTAGTAAATGATATTGGCGGGAAAGGAAACTGCCCAAATTAAATGAATTTCACTTTCTTTGTGATTGAAAACTGTCCACGTAGCCTATATTTACTTTTCAGTGTCAAAGGATGCATCCGTTGCTTCAATTTTTAATTCCGAAAATCTTTGCAGGTATCCTTATCTTGTAGGATAATGCTTGTAATTTTTTTATTTTGATAGCTGAATGAAAAATGTTGTTAATTGATGAGTGTTTAAATTTTTTTTTTTTTAATTTGTCTCTTGATTATCCGGACGATCGAAAAATATATCATTGTCATATTATATATATATATATATATATATATATATATATATATATATATATATATATATATAAATAAAGAAAGAAGAATCACAGAGACATTTTTGCATGCTGATATGGCGCTTTTTCTAAAAAGTGAGAGTCTGCAATATTTAAGCATGTATATTTATCTTAATTTTTCGAGAACTTTGTGTTTGTTAATGGTAAAAATTAAAGAAAATTTTTGGATTTTTAAGGAGTAGAATTGCCTTTTTGATTACCTCTTGGGCTTATAGAAGTATTTTTGTTCTTAAGTTATTAGAGGCCAGAGGATAGGTAATTTAAACTAGAATATTTAAGACATGTCTTTGCCATATTTTCTTTTTATGGATTTATGAGACTTTTATAATCATGTGGCTCAAGAGTTGTTATTCATGAATGGGTGGAGCAACAAACGCTATCCATTGCAGTAGCAGAAATAACAATTGTTCTCGATTCTAGAACATCCTTGGTTGCAGCCACTAATCCTCCATCAGGATGCTATGATGATCTTAAGGTCAGTAGAGTTGTTTCGTGTTTCATCTTTATCAAGTTATTTAATGCATATTCTTGGTGAGAAACTAAAAAATTATTCACTTTTCAGACTGCATGTATATATTGATTTTGATAGAAAACTAAACTTGTCTATAGCTAACTAAAGTCTTGGTTGGTGAAAGCATAATCAATGGATGGTGCCTAACTTGGACTAAGGTGAGTAAAGTCTTGGTTGGTGAAAGTATAATCAATGAACGGTGCCTAACTTGGACTATTGTTGGAAAGCTACCAAAGTGGATTTAACACACCAATCATATTGCCTATATATACATGTAAAACACGAATGAATAAATGAGATATAGAGAGATTAGTTTTCTCTTCTATGTGTGTGAGTTTATAAAAAAAAAAAAAAGAGTGAGTTGTGAGTGTGTCTCCCTTGTAATATTATTCCATAATTGAGTGCTTGTATTTGAGTATTGTGATTGTTCATAATTAAGTAATTTATATTATTGCCAACATTTGGTATCAGAGCCACGTTCAAATCTTGCCATGGCATCCACAAGTACGTTCCAAACACAAGTGCCTAGATTGACAAAGAGCAATCATGATATTTGGTGTATACAAATGAAGGCTCGGCTGGGATCACTTGATGTGTGGGATCTCATGGAGTCTGGATTCACCGAACCCGACTCGATGGCGGAAGCACAAATGAAGAAAGAAGAAAAGGAGGAGTAGAAGGAGCTAAGAAAGAGGGAGAAGAAGGCCTTGTTCACAATATATCAAGGTCTTGACGAAACCGCGTTCGAGATAGTCGCCCCCGCTAAGAGTCAAAAGAAGCATGGGAGATACTCCAGAAAGGGTTCAGTGGTGTCGACAAAGTAAAGAAGATTCGCTTACAAGCTCTCCGCACTCAATTCAAGTCACTACATCAAGAAAGCTCGGAGTCCATTTCTGACTATATCACGAGGGTCATCTCGATCGTTCACCAAATGAGAAGAAATGGAGAAAATCTGGATGATGTTCGAGTTGTTGAAAAAATCCTACGGTCCCTTGATTCCAAATTTGATTTTGTGGCCGTGATGATAGAAGAGTCTAAGGATTTAGAGGAGATGACGGTAGAGCAACTCATGGGCTCTCTTCAAGCACATGAACAACGGCTTGTCAAGAGAGGTGAAGGAAAATCCCTAGAGCAAGCATTACAAGCGAAGCTAACTTTGAAAAATCCCAATTCTCGAGGTGGTTCTCAAAGAGGAAGATTCATGTCAAGAAGAGGAAGAGGCGGTCGAACAACTACCACCATTGAACATCCCCATAATGACGATGGAGAATCAGCCGAAAAAGGAACTGGTCGAGGACGCGGCCGTGGTCATGGTCAAAGACGCGAATGAGGTCGTGGTGGATGGAGATATCACAAATCTGATGTTCAATGTCATATTTGTAAAAAATATGGCCATTATGCAAAGGAGTGTTGGTATAACACCGACAACGGCAGAGAAAAGGCAAACCTCGCGGAGAAGACCGATAAAGATGGAGTACTCTTGATGGCCTATGATGGAGTGGAGAATCCAGAATCCATCACATGGTTCATAGAACGGGCGCATCCAATCATATGTGTGGGAAAAAAAAACCTATTTGTGGATCTTGACGAAAGGCGTGAAGGGTATATTACCTTTGGCGATCTTTCCCAACGACCGATTGAAGGGAAAGGTAAAATTCTATTTGAACTTAAAAACGGGCAGCGGCTGTGCATCTCTGATGTATATTATGTTCCTGATACGAAGAATAATATTTTGAGTGTCGGACAATTACTCGAGAAGGGGTACGATATTCGAATGAAAGACCAAGATCTTAGCAATCGTGATAAAAATAACAAACTTATCACAAATGTCACAATGACGAAGAACCGGATGTTTCCTCTAAGACTAAGCATTAATGAGGAGAATTGTTTAAAGGCAGTAACCATAGACAATTCTACTCTTTGGCATATCCGGTATGGCCATCTCAATTTTGAGGTGTTGAAGTTGTTGAAAACGAACAATATGGTGAGAGGCATGCCGAAAATTGATCGTCCTAATGGAGTATGTGAAGCATGTGTTGTTGGAAAGCAACACAGGAAGCCGTTCAAAAAGTATCCTTCAACAAGAGCAGCTGGACGTCTCGACTTGGTCCACTCCGATGTATGCGGACCAATCACGCCTATCTCAATCGGCGGAAATAGGTACTTCTTGACATTTACTGATGATTATAGTGGCAAAACTTGGGTTTATATGATGAAGGAGAAAAGTGAAGTTTTAAGAAAGTTTAAAGAATTTAAAAGTATGGTCGAGAAACAAAGTGGATGTCCCTTGAAGTGTTTACGCACCAATAGAGGGGGTGAGTACACTTCTCGGGAATTTGATACGTTTTGCAAAGAAAATGGGATCATACATCAACTTACGATGCCGCAAACACCCCAACAAAATGGAGTCTCAGAGAGGAAGAATCGGACCATCTTGAATATGGTTCGTTGTATATTAAACGAGAGGAAGGTTCCAAAAGAATTCTGGGGAGATGTTGTTGCTTGTTCAGTTTATTTACTGAATAGGTTTCCTACGAGGAGAGTTGGAGACATAACACCGGAAGAAGCATGGAGCAAGAGGAGACCGAACGTTGATCATCTTCGAGTCTTCGAGTGTGTGGCATATGCAAATGTGCAAGAAGAAAAGCGGACAAAGCTCGAAGATAAAAGCTTAAAGTGTGTTATGCTTGGATATGGAGAAAATTCCAGTGGATATAAATTATACAATCCTGTCACAAAAAGGATTGTGATGTCAAGAGATGTTGAGTTTGTTGAAGATCGTGCATGGAACTGGGAGGATAACAACCAACAGAAGGAAATCACGGTAATAAAAGATTTAAAAAAGGACAGCGGTCGGACCGAAGGAGAAGAAAATTGGGAGCCAACATTACCCCCCACATGTTGGTATCCATACGGAGGAAAGTTCCTTCAGTGAATCCCCTGTGAGGAAGACAAGGACAATTAGTGACCTTTATAATTCCACGGAGGAAGTTAATATAGACGAAGAAGAACTATATGGTAACCTTTGTCTCTTTGCAGGATATGATCCCATAACCTTTGAGGAAGCCTCAAAAGAAACAAAATGGAGACATGCCATGGAGGAGGAGATCTGATCCATCAAGAAGAACAAGACTTGGGAGCTCACCTCACTTCCATGAGGTCATAAAGCCATTGGAGTCAAATGGGTGTATAAGACAAAAACAAACGCAAATGGAGATGTGGAGAAATATAAGGCAAGGCTTGTCGTGAAAGGATACAAGCAAAAATTCTGGATAGACCACGAAGAAGTCTTTGCACCGGTGGCTCGGCTTGAGATAATAAGATCACTCATTTCACTTGCTGCTCAAAAGAAATGGAGAATTTTCCAAATGGATGTAAAGTCAGCATTTTTGAATGGCAATCTTGAAGAGGAAGTTTATGTTGAACAACCACCAGGATTTGTCGTCAAAGGAGAAGAAGAAAAGGTGTACCGATTAAAAAAGGCGCTCTACGGGCTAAAACAAGCTCCAAGAGCGTGGAATTCCAGAATCGATGACTACTTTATTCGAAGTGGTTTTGCTAGGTGCCCTTACGAGCATTCCTTATACTTAAAGAATAACCTCAATGGAGATATTTTGCTTGTGTGTTTATATGTAGATGATTTGGTGTTCACAAGCAATAGTCCCTCTATGATTGGAGAATTCAAGCACTCCATGGAAAAGGAGTTTGAAATGACCGACTTGGGCCTTATGGCTTACTTTCTCGGTATTGAGGTAAAGCAAGAAGAAGAAGGGATATTTATCTTTCAAAGTAAGTATGCCAAAGAGATCTTAAAAAAATTTTCTATGGAGGATTGTCAACCAGTTGATACTCCGGTCGAGTATGGAGTTCGAATTACAAAAGAAGGAGAAGGGAAGTTAGTGAATCCAACTCATTACAAAAGTCTCGTAGGCTGTCTACGTACTTGACGTGTACTCGACCTAATATACTCTTTGGAGTTGGTTTGGTGAGCAGATACATGGAAACTCCAAAGACCTCTCATTTCAAGATGGCGAAAAGAATCCTAAAGTACATAAAAGGCACACTTGACTACGGGCTGTTTTATTCCTCAAAAGAAAGCATGGAACTTGTCGACTTCAGTGACAGCGACTAGGCCGGAAGCATTGATGACCGCAAAAGCACATCCGGATATGTGTTCTACCTTGGAGGTACGACATTTACTTGGTCATCTAAGAAACAATCCGTTGTTGCATTATCTACCTGTGAGGCAGAGTATATTGATGCATCATCATGTGTTTGCCATGCCATATGGCTAAAAAGATTATTGGAGGAGCTCAGAATGAAACAAGGAGGACCGACCAAGATCTATGTTGATAATAAGTCAGCAATTGCGCTTGCGAAAAATCCAGTCCATCATGAAAGGTCCAAACATATTGATACTCGATTTCATTTTATTCGAGAGCATATCAAGAGCAAGGACGTAGAGCTCGTGCATGTAAAGACCAATGATCAAGTTGCTGACATATTTACGAAGGCTCTGAAGACTGATATGTTTCAGTACTTACAAAGCTTGCTCGGTATCACCGTAATTGAAGAGACAAGTTTAAGGGGAGGAAACGATAGAAAAATAAACTTGTCTATAGCTAACTAAAGTCTTGGTTGGTGAAAGCATAGTCAATGGATGGTGCCTAACTTGGACTAAGGTGAGTAAAGTCTTGGTTGGTGAAAGTATAGTCAATGAACGGTGCCTAACTTGGACTATTATTGGAAAGCTACCAAAGTGGATTTAACACACCAATCATATTGCCTATATATACATGTAAAACACGAATGAATAAATTAGATATAGAGAGATTAGTTTTCTCTTCTATGTGTGTGAGTTTATAAAAAAAAAAAAAAGAGTGAGTTGTGAGTGTGTCTCCCTTGTAATATTATTCCATAATTGAGTGATTATATTTAAGTATTGTGATTGTTCATAATTAAGTAATTTATATTATTGCTAACAGATTTATAGACTACCATTCTTTCTGCATTTGACTTGATCTTCATTGTGAAACAAATTTTATCTCTGCGAGAGGTAAATTAGAAGACAATTCTCAAACCAATCATGAATAAAGAAGATATCTGCAATTCCTGTTTGAAAATTGGTTTAAGTTGTATTCGTTACTTTTTATAGCCTGAAGCAAGTAGGGATAAAAGGGTCAAAGAGCACAACGTTATAATGGTTCGGACACATTACAAACCAAGTAGGGTGAGCTCTTAATACACATAGGCCTTTAAAGAAAAATCTCACTAGAAAGGCTCATGTACAAGGGGCATTGTTGACGCCAGCCCAATTGCAGGCCGAAGATTAGAGCCCATGCAGATAATGATCAAATCACGTAAAGAGGGAATTTGGAAGTACGGTAGATATTCTAGAATATTCATTTTATTTGGAGTCACTCCTCCAACTTGTATAAATATGAGAGACACTGTTATAAATAACATGAAATCTTAGAGATGCTAATTTGAATGAGCTAGCATTTACTCTCTCTCTCTCTCTCTCTCCTCATTTTTTCTTCTCCACCCAATTTTTCTATTTTCTCTCAATCCTCTCGCCTAGTTATTCACTTTTCTAGTTATTTTCTCTCAATTTTCCTAAAGTGATATTTTCTATTTTTTACTTATTTAACTTAGGTGTTGATTGTTTTGGATTAAGTTTTTTGTTTTTGTTTTTTTCCTTAAAAATAACAAAACTGGTTTAATTTTTTTTCTTTACTTTTTATAAAACTGTTTTTTAAAACAAAATCAAATTTTATATAATAGTTTTTGTAATTGTGTTTTCTGTTTTTATTCTACATTTCTCATTTTTTTTCATTTTTTATAAGACTTGTCCTCATAAAGTTTTCATTATTGTTATTACTATTATTATTATTTTCTCTATCCATATAAATCTAATGTCATTTATTTATCCAAAATACATGAGCATTAGTTTTATTATCTCTATTAAAATTCTACATTTTTTTCCATCCCTTCTCTATTTAGTATTATTTTTATATTTATTATTGTTTTCTCTATCCATATAAATCTAATATCATTTAGTATTATTTATTTATTATAATATTTGGATATTATATTTTTATTCAATTGATTGTATGCATAATAATCAATAGTTAATTTAACTTTAAATTTAGAAATTAAAGTGTGAAATATATTTAATTATTTTATCTTAGATTTTTTATTTTTAAATTTTTTATTATTAACTAAAATCTTTAATGGCTTAATAAGGGAGAGATTTGATAATTGGAAGGATTTTTCACATCATGAACTAAAAGAAAGGAAAAAATAAATTTAGGAAAAAAAAAACTGTTTTGAGAAATAAGTAACCACAAACTGAAAATAGTTTTATGTTTCTAATAAATAAAAAATTAAAAACAAACAACTGTAACAAACGGGATCTTATTAGTTTTATCAAAATTCGTTAAAACCATTTAAAATTTAATTTTATTTAAGGAAAACAGAAATACATTCATTGTTTATTATTGGAAAAAAAAAAGAATTTAAAACAGTGTATTTTTTAGTAAATAATCAGTCATAGAGGTAATTAATCGTTCATATAATCGTTTATGACAATACTGTTACGTGGCATTTTGAAAATAAAAAGTGTCAGATAGGCTATAAAAACAATGCTTTTCATTTTTTCATTATGTCATGTAAAAGAATATTTAACAAATGGCATAAATTTAATATATTGATTAAACAAGATTAAATTTATTAATTGTGCTCTAATAAATTATCATATATTAAAATTATACTCTTAATCATATAATATTTAATTTAATTACAACTATTATCAAGAATTTTATAATTATAATATATATCACATAAAACCTATATATATTTAGGATGAGATGTGAGTGTATTTATTTATTGAATTTTATTATTTATATTTGAATATAAAAAGATATTATATTACATATAATAAAATATCACTGGTGCATGTTATTTGTTTTTGTTAAATTATTATGTCAAGGATATTTAAAGCAATAAAGACAAGTAAATTTTTATTTAAAAATTATTCCAAACATAATTGTAGAATTCAATTGAATTCTTTACATCAAATTATGACATACCAAAAATAAAAAATTTATTTACAAATGAATTTTACATCCATGGTTCATTTGTACCTAACATGGTAAAAATGTCAAAATCCTATTCAATATGTCACAATTTTGAAAATAAAAAATGTTTAGGACTTATATTATCAATTAATATAAATTATAGACTTTTAAATCTTGAACATTTGAGTTTTAACCTGTCAATTAACACCTAAATTTTGATAAGTTTTACTTCAAATTCATGCAATTCATCATCGACTAGCAATTCGCTAACCTTTGTTTATTACAGGCCATGTAGATTATTCATTGAGATTCAATTCAGAAGGCAGAAAATGATCATTTTACTTTCATCTGATCCATTATTACATTTGTGTTCTACACGAACAATCTTATTAACAATATCCCTTCACCCAGGATATCTAAACAGTTCTAAGACAACAACCTTACTGAAGCACAATAAAGAACACGTATGAATTGAAATCAAGCATCAGCCCAGGTAACTTTCGTCCATCCCCATTCATCATCACTTTCTTTAAAACCTAAAGCTTTCCAAACTGCTTTCGAGGCATCAACGATGTTATTCAAACATCCCCTATTGGAGTCACACTCATCCACTACCTTAGCCTTAACAGTCCTTCCATTTGCATGAATTTTAATGTGATGGTGACACCTCTTCCCCTTATTGTACCATCCAGTGGACAATGCCACAATTGGCGTATCGTTGTCATGGTACTTACCATCACATTCCGATGGGCCACCGCCATCCCCGCCCTTCTCGAAGCTGTTGATGGTTAAAATGGCTGGTGTATGCTTGGTCACCGGCGGTGAACGTTTATGGGCAGTGTAAGATTTGCGTTCCTCGCAGCAATCAGCACCGTTACTTTGGTCACATTCATCGTGTTCCCTCACTTTTCTACTTGGCTTGCATTTTTGTGCCTCAACCATTATAGTAGCTGAAGCAACAAGAATTAAGAAGATTAAAAGATAAGTAAAGCTAATATGAATTTGCTTCATTTTGTTGAGAATTTAGATTGCTTACTAGTGTTAATGCTTAGAGCTAGTATAAAGAAGATGCTTAAATGGTGACTATAAATAGAAATTCTTGGGGCCAAAAGGGTAAATCTTCAGCTGAAATTACAAGAACAATGTGTCTTATGGTATTTTATCATTTTTGGTAATTTTTTGTAGTAGAAATCAATGTTAGAAATACGATGATTTCAGTTATTACAAAGTATAGAAATTAACCATATCAGTTTAATAAATGTTTACAAGGCCTTTGATTGACTAGACCATTATTATATTGGAGATAATTTTTTGGCATGTACGATATGGTTCATAGAATGGTTCGATTCGGCAGAGTAGAGGATTTATGGTATCTACAGAAATACACTTGATAACAAAAGTTGTGGAGCAGAAAATTCTTAATAAATGAAAGATTTATGAATTCCAAGAGTAGCCTAATTAAGAAGTGTTAAGTGTTTATTAACATTCAGTGTTATTTCTAACTTAGGATTTATAAGTCTGAAAACAAATAAATAATGACAGTATAAGGAAGGTGGCAGTAATAATGAGCCAACATAGAAGACAAAGCTATTTATAAGCCTGCAGAATTTTCTATCATAAAAGAATTAGGTGAATTACGGGTTATGGCTCAATTGATAACGCAGACTGAGGATGTGGGAAGAGTTATCGAGTTCTATTCCCACTAAATACACCTGTAGAGATGAGCGAAGAAACTTAACTGTGACTAAACCTCAAACTGAATTAGGCGGTCCCTAACAATATGGTCCAGATATCGGACAAACAAGTAAAAATTGGCTCCAACTATAAAATGATACAATTCAGGATTTTATAAATGATTTATAAATGTTATTGTTTATTAACATTCAGGATTTTTTCTAATTTAGGATTTATTAATCTGATAAAAACAAATAAATAATGACAATGCAAGGAAGGTATTAAATTAGGGTATCTTTGTGCTATTAAATTAGGGTATGTTTGTGGCAGTAAATGGCAATGAAAACATAGAAGACAAAGCTATTAAATTAGGATATCTTTGTTGAGTTAATTATAATGGAATGAAATATAATATTAAATGTGTTTAATATTCCTTCCGTCTCAAAAAGATAGTCTACTTTCTATTTTCACAAGATTAAAAAATAGCAGTTATTTTGTTTAAAGGATAATCTTATTTATATAACTTTCCTATTATACTATCTTAAATAACATATGAGCAATTATTATATTGGAATAATAAGTAAGAATTAATGAGAGATATTGAAAATAAGATAAAATTTCAAAAGGGTATGGTAGAGAATTTAAGGATTAACTAGAATCAAAAAAAGAAAAGTGGACTATATTTTGGGAAAAATCAAAAATGAAAAATAGACTATCTTTTTGAAACGGAAGGAGTATAATATTTATATTCATAATTAATATGTTTCGTCTTATTGATAGCTTATTAGAACTTCAGCTCATTTGATCAAACAACAATGGAATAAGTTTGTTTGTTTGAACTGAATTAACAATTGTTTATCTGAATTTACATGCAAGCTGAAATTTGTATGAATCATTTTTTTTAAACAAAAAAAAAACCGATTCAATAAGCTATATGATTTATTTGGATGAACAAGTAAAATTGACTCCTACAACTATAACACCATATACCATACTCTTCTAATATATAAAAAAAAAAACAATTGACTCTTGTAATTAAAAAATGACATGACATGATATATCATTGTTCTCTTAACATAAAAAGACAATTAAATTACCTTCATTTATATGTTTAGTTTTGTTAACTTTCAATGTAATTTTTTATTATTAAGTATTTAGAATATTAAATATGAAAAAAAAAACTTACTAGATGACTCAGATATTTTATTTACCAAATCATCTAAATAATTGAATAATTGGCTAACAAATGAATACTTAATTTTTATATCATCTAAAAAAACTATATGATCGCGCATATTGAGAAATAGACTAAATTAGATCATGAAGTGCATGCAATGATACAAAAACCAATTGCTTAAAGGGAAAATTATAATTTTTATCTTGTATTCTCATAATATATAATATTATTCCTGTATTTTTTAGAAATATATAGTTTTTTTTTTCATCTTTTCCCTTCATTATTCTGTTATATATATGTCCTATTAACATTTTATACTTTTTTCGTTAATAAATTACTATTTTATCTCTATACTTTGTCAAAATTAACTATTTTATTTTGTATTTATAGATTATTTTCTTCCTGTATTTTTTAATGTTAATTATTTGTTAATTTATTTGATGGAAAAGTATCAAAATTTGACAAAATGATATAACAGTATAATGGAGTAAAAAATAGGGACAGAATTATATATTTTTAAAAATATAGGGGCAATATTATGTATTTTGACACAATGTCAGGATAGAATAATAATTTTCCTATATATAATTACTTGCCTCCTCGACGCAAAAGCACCAGCACTCTTCTTACATTATCCATTTGTTAGAAAATAAATAAATAAATATGTTAGGAAAAATAAAACGAATTCCAAAAGTCCCCATAGTCAAGACCACAAGCTCCTAACCAAACCAAACTATCCATTACTTCACCTTATGAGAAGCTGTAGCTACTTCTCCTATCAATGGCAATATCTTCGCTTTCTTTGAGCTGGGTTTCAACAATCTTATCCCAAAAGGTGCCATTGTTTGTCTCCTCTATACATTCGATCTATTCTTGTTTTCATGGTCACTGCTGTTCTTTCTGAGCAAATTTGTACAGAGAATCAGTTTTTTATTTCTCTTTTTTCCAGTTAAATGCCCCTTCCTTATATGAATTGCCTCGGGCCATTTCATTAGCTGGTAACAACTCTGTTACGTGCACTGCAGAAGCAACCTTAACTGGAGAAAGTAAGATACCCATTTAAGTTTCTCTTTACTTACAATAAATTTATCATTTATTATATCAGAATTCTGTTGATGAAATTGAATTGGATAATGTGAATTTTTCAAACCAAATAGGTCGTTTTCATCATTATCCCTTTTGATTTCTCTCACTCTTTTTATTGCTTGCACTTGAATACCATATCAAAGAAAATATGCTAAAACTATGAACTAATTTTGGAATAATGAGTAAATGAATTTTGATTTTGTATACAAATAATTTCACTTACATAATCAACTTTTTGTGCCCCTTATGTGATGATTCAAAATCCCAATCTATTGTAGGCAAGTGCAGGAGACAATTGTTACTATTGGGAGTTGGAGCACTGACAACAAGTTTACTCCCAGCAAAGCCCCTTCTTGCTGAAGGTACAGTATACTGGTCTATCTTCAATTACATTATGGCAGTCATCTAAATTTTGAGGATACAATACTTGCTTAACCAGATTCATATTCATATAGCCGCACCTTATAACACCCTTCTTACTTTTTGGTGTTGTGTAGAGGTACCAAAGAACTATAAAGCTTTTGTTGACTCAAAAGATGGATATTCATATTACTACCCCTCAGATTGGATAGTAAGTTATGTACTAATTATATTAATATGGAAATGTGTTCTTTTAGCAGTTGAAACTTAGAACAGTCTCTTTTCCATTTCTTAGGATTTTGATTTCAGGGCTCATGATTCTGCCTTTAAGGACAAAATCCTGCAATTGCAGAATGTTAGAGTGAGATTTATACCGACTGATAAAAAAGATATTCATGATTTGGGACCAATGGAACAGGTAAAAAGAATCATAATGTTGCTCCTATTTTGAATAATTAGTGTCTAAATATTTCTTGACCAGATATTTAATTCTGCAGGTTATATCCGATTTAGTGAAACATAAGTATGCTGCACCAAATCAAGTTGCAACTATATTTGGCATGCAAGAGGTTGATACTGAATATGCTACTACTCTATATCTACTATGATAGATTTTGGCCAGTTTGACATTGCTACTACTAATAGCTGTTTCTAAGTTAAAAATGAGAAAAATCTCATGAGTTGATGAGTAATCAATTCTTGCAATTCTGCTTCCATTGGACTAAAACTGATTTTGGGGAAAAGTTTCAAATATGAGCTTTTCTCAAAATCAATTGTAGTCCTAATTTTGTAGTCCAAAATATGTTAGCAATAATAATGCTAAACAAACCTTACTATCTACTTAAACTCAAAAACTCTTAATTCTTGCCTATTGTCTAACTGTCCTTTGATGCCATTTATGAACAAAGACAATTAGTAGCCAAAAATTCCAAATTTTGATTTCAATAGCCAAAAGAGGAAAACACAGCTCAAAAGAAATTACCATCTGATTAGTTAATTGTATATATGCATAAATATGGAATTCGATTAAACATGTGTGTTCTTATTTTGTGTTTTGAGTAAATGAACATATAATGGATATTGGAACAAAGGATTCACATAGCCGATCCCAAGTAGTTTGGGACGAAGTGTTTGAGTAAATAGAATGACTTTTATGACTATCTACCAAATGCAGAGATCTGAAGATGGGAAAAACTATTACACTGTTGAATATCAGCTTACATCTCCAAACTTCTCGACTACTTCGTTTGCAACCATAGGAATTGGCAATGGTAAGCATCCTACCATCCCAAAACATCAATATCATAAGAATATTTTAATAATGAATAAAATAGCACCATATGTATGATATATTCCTGCATTTTAATAGCACTTGGTTTGCAGGACTTGTAACCCTTGTTCCATATAAATGAATTTGACATTGTAAAACAAGCCTTGATTGCGCTTCTGTACAGGGAGATATTACACTCTGGTTGTGGTAGCAAATGAAAGACGGTGGAAAAGATTTCGCGACAGGCTCAAAGTAGTCGCTGACTCTTTCAAGATACTTGATATCTAAATAAGAGTGCTTGCATTGGTCTGTATATAGTACACTTGGTAGAAAATTTTTTGTTATCATCACCTCATCTTTCCTTCTTTATTTTCACATCCCTTGACACAGATTGTATCATCCTTCTTGTGTTGCTGCCACATTTATGCATCTGGGAATATCACATTACATGGTTTATCTCGTCCCTTACTAGTGTCATATAAAATGATTTTCATGGACATGATTTGAAATTCTTAAAAAAAAGGAGACACTTAAAATTTTAAAGAAAAAAGGAATGAAAATACTCTATTTTTGAGACAGGACGAGATGAGATGAAACTTGAGTGAGCACGGATCGATTTTAAACAAAGAACTAGTCATGTCCCATAATACTTTCAGGATGGATTATCAAATTAATATTGGATATTTTTTGAAATGAAAAGTTCAGAAAGGGATTCGGAATAACACTATTAAGTTAATATCGAATATTTTTTAGAATGAAAAATTCAATCATCGTGATTCCCGTGGTGTCATGGACGCCCCTGTCAATTTATACCGAAAGCAAGTAACAATAGTCATAGTACTAGTATAACTATAGTACTACATGTAGTCATAATTTATAAATACACTATAATTAGTTCAGTAATAATATAGTCCTACAATATAAGAACATTACTTAGAAATTAAAAAAGAAATCATTTGTAATTAGGAAGGTTATAATTACAATACTAACTTTCTAGTTGTGATTTCTTAGATTAATTAATAAAATGTTTAGACGTAATCAATAAAATTATAATCAAAATTAGGTTTATGTTCATTGCACTTAAACTTATAATTAACTGGATATATATATATATATATATATATATATATATATATATATATATATATATATATATATATATATATATATATATATATATATATATTAAATTTATCAATGTTTAATAATTAATTTATTATTATTAATTATACATGTCTGATAAAGTTGATAATATATTTATAGCTCAAACACATATGGCATTGGAATTAGGTTGCAAAGTTCAAAATAAGAGTGGACTGTTAATTTTGGATTGGGTCGATTCAGATTTTCAACTCGAACAGAAACAGTTGAGATTAGAGCTACACATGACCCGTTATAACCCGATCCAACCCGAGCGATCTAATTCAACCCAATCCAACCCGGCGAGTTTAAAAATATAATGGATTGGATTGGGTGGGTCATTTTTATAATTCATAGATTGGGTTGGGTCACGGGTTCATTAGATAAACCCGCAGACCCTACCCAACTCCTAAATAAATTATGAATTATTTAGTTAATTTGATTTAATTTGTAATTTTGAATATAAATATTAAATTAATTACATATTTAGTAGATATTACCTTTGTAATTGGAGTATAGTGTAGCTTAAAATATATTATATAATTATGTTACTAAGTATTTTTAATTTTGCTGGTTCTCTTTTTTATTAGAAAATTTGATTTTTCATTATTGATGATGATGATAGCGGCGACGATGATGATGTTAAGAAATTTAATTTTAATATTGTCATTGGAATATATTTGTAGTTTTGTGAAAATTATTATATAATTAAGCTTTTAAGTATATTTAATTTTTTTAGTAATCCTCTTAAGCAGTTTTATTTTATTTAAAAATGTTTTTATTATTTTCATGTATTTGACCCTTAACTTATGTTGAACCAGTACGCAACCCAATTGGTGCGGTGAGCATGGAACACACCTTCAAACCCTAAATATTCCATAGTTTTTCTCGATTCCTATGGCTAACGACTCTACTGAACGCCTTAACATGGAAGGTCAAGACAACACCCATGGCGAGGCCAACCAACAACCCACATTCGCCCCTCCTCCAGCTACCAATCCCCAGGTAGCGGCTACTTTGGCCTAAGCTTATTCTCAGTTCACTACCATGTTGAAACGCATCCTGGAGGCCCCACACCTTAGTGGCGAACTGATCCCACTCACTAGACCAACAGACCTTCCCCACCAAGAATACAACATCCCTCTTACTTCGCCTAGGTAGCGAAGTCATTCAATATCTAATCGATATAATGAGGCAGAGTCAGAGGTGGACCCCAGTGTGACTATTCCCGACAACCAAGAACTGAGTCACACCCAGCCAATTTTGGATGGTACAAATCTCTGGAATGTTGTCAAAGAACTAGTTCGAGTATGTAGAGAGACAAGAAAAGCAGGGGATTATGGTCTCCGATAGGATTCCTCATTGTCAGTTGATATCTTGAGTGCAGATTTCCCACCAAAATTGAAGCTTCCTACTTCCAATCATATGAAGGGTCTACCGATCCTTGAAGCCACATGGCGACCTCCGAACTATGATGTATCTTCAAACCAACTCGAAAGATTCTGATTGTAAAGTCTTCCCAACTACCTTAAAAGAAGCAGCTCAAGAATGGTACCAAACACTCAAAACAGGATTCATTCATTCCTTTTCCCAAATAGCCACAACGTTCCAAGCTCGTTTCATAACATGTGTGCCATCCAAAAAAATATTATCTAACTTGGTAGAATTAAAGAGGGAGGAGGGAGAGACCCTAAGGCATTATGTCTCAGAATTTCAAAGAATAGCGATGCAAGTGGAGAACTTGAATGATGAGGTGGCGATTAGTTCTATGGCAAAGAATTGCAGGTACATCAAACTGTTTGAAAGTTTAAGTATTGACCCTCCCCTAACTTTCGCCGAACTCACGGCGCAAGCTCACAAATACACAAAATTGGACAAAGCTATGAGGCTCAGCAACGTAGATCGCCCAAGGAAGAGAAGTATAGACACCAAAGACATTCCTCCCTAGTAAGGAGACGATCGCCCCAAAGAAGATCGCCCATCTGGCTCTTACGAACCAGTTACTCTGTTAGAACCCCATATTCAAAAGAGGACAGACCGCAACAAGTCTAGAAATTAACCCCCTTTGAACAGACCGCCCTCGAAAATATTGTCTTGGGTGAGAGGACAAGGTAATCAAATTCAGTTCTATTACCCTAGAAAGATAAAGACACCTTGGGCCACCAAGATAAGAGCAAGTATTGTGAGTTCCATAAAGATGTAGGTCACGAGACCGAGGCCTGCTAGCAACTAAAGAAGGCGATTGAACGCATTGTGCAAAGAGGCAAACTGAAACAATTTGTTGGGACAGCTCAGAGGGAAAGTGAGCAGAAGGACAAGCAGGTGAAAAAGTGCCACACATTGGGCACAATCCATACTATATTTGGTGGTTCGTTAGCGGAGGACAATAACTCAGCTAGAAAAAGGAGAGCCAAGGAAATCTATTTCATTCTAGCCTAGCAGAGGCTGAACACTAGACCGCCCATATCATTCTCTAAAGTCGATGGCGAGCTTGTACATGCCCCACACAATGATGTCCTAGTGATTGAGGGGTTTCAAAAAACTTTCTAATGAAGAGAATCTTAGTAGATGAAGGTAGTGCTGTGAACTTGTTGACTATGAAAGTATTCAATGCTCTGAAACTAGACCAGGCAAAGCTTAAACTTGTCTGAACCCCTTTAGTCGGCCTCGCAGGAAAACCTATAAAAGTGTCTGGGTCCATAGACATTACCTTAGAGCTCGAAGCCAAAATCTGATTAAGGAAGCTTAAGTTGGAGTTCATGGTAGCAGATATTCACTTTCCATATAGTGCCATATTGGGCAGGCCAGCCCTATATGAACTGAAACCGGCCACATGCATCAAGTATCTCACCATGAAGTTTTACTCCGATAAGGGCGACATTGTTACAGTAGGGGAGACCAGAAAGTAGCTCGGGAAGCATACATGATAGCACTGAAAGGGTTACAGCTTGCCCTGCCAATCATGTGGATGCTAGAAGCAGAACCACCCACAAAATCAACTGACCACTAACCCTTTGGCATTCCTAAACATAATGTAGATTTGATAACCTCGCAAAGCGGGCAAATCTTGTTATGTTATTTCGATATAAATTGCATGAATGCATGATTGTTTTTATACATTTTACGTTTGTTTGTGTTGTTTTGTTTTAAAGTGAATTGCAGGAACAAAGTTGGAGCAAAGACTTGTTCTATACAAAAATAGGGTCAAAACAAGTTAAAAAGATGGAAGAATTCCTTGATCCAGCCTTCGCGCGTTCAAGCAAGTCGCAACAAAGAAAAATGCCCACGTCGCGAGCAATACCAATTGTCGCGCGCGCAAGCTAAAACCAGAATAGCTAGTCGCGAGCGCGACATTTATATACGCGGGCGCGACAAGCAGATCTGAGTGGAAGCAATTGGACCAGAAGACGCGAGCGCGATATTCATATACGCGGGCGCGAGAAAGCACCTTTAAGAGGCAGAAAGTTTGCCAGCGAAATACGCGAGCGCGAAAAGAACTTTTGAGAGGCAGAAGCACTTGGAGCCGAAGTCGCGAGCGCGACCTTCATCAGCGCGAGCGCTAATCGAGATTACCAGGAGACGTGATTGCTGCCTTTTCATTAGAGAATCATATCTTTTCATGCAAGAGTCGGGACTCCTCCCAAGAGAAGTCACCTCAAGCACCTCTTGGCCAGCCAATCACTACCAAAACCACCATCACTCTCCTACTCTATAAATAGCAAACAAAGAGAAGAAAAAGACAGACATATAGGGAATTAATTCTAATTCAGAGTTATATTCACAAAAACACTTAGATTGTATTAGGGGAAGTGTGTTAGTAGTACTTAGAGCAAGATTGACGAAAGTCACTTATTATTGATTGTGCCAAGAACACCAAGAAGTTCCTCGAGGTGTGACGCCCTCCGGAGGCTTGAGTTTGATTACTTCTTTCTCTTGTTTTATAGACTTGTTGTATGTTGGTCTTCATAATTCTTCTATACAAAGCAACAATTTTAATTGGTAGTATTCAATAAAAATTCCTTAAGTTATCTTTTGATCTTTGTTTAATCAAAGTTACTAGATTATATTCTCAGAAGGAAATAGTTTAGTAAAGATCAAAGAGATTTAATTCATTGAGTTGAATTTACATATGCATATTTTACTTATTCCTGTTGAAATTAAATTTGTCTTATTGAAATAATCAAAGAATAAGAATTAGGTTTAATATTTAACAAGATAGGGATTTTATTATATGTAGCAATACATATAATAGATAGTATAATTCTATACTGAGAAGTTGAATTATATTATACCATATGTAATTAAGAGATTCTTTATTGAATATTACAAGCTTTTGCATAGAAAATGAAAATCCTGTGTACAATTAATTAGTCTAAGTATTTTACTACACATTTGTCTTTATGATTAATTATTCTAAGTATTTTAATGCACATTATTCTCTGAAGTTGAATAATCATTAGATCTAGAATAACTAAGAAATTCCTTAGAACTATTTTATATTTGTATTCCTGTAAACATATCAATAAGAATAAAGTAGCAAGTGTATTCAACCCGTTCCTTGTGGGATCGATCTTTTATTACTACGTTGCGATCCGTATATGTAACAGCCTAGCCCATGGTAGATATTGTCCGCTTTGGGCCGCACAAGCCCGCACGATTTTGTTTCTGGGCCAGGGAAACCTCCACTCTGCCAGCCCAAAACGCGTCTACCATGTTCAAGGTTGCCACCCTTTATGTATAGGACTTCCACCTCGTGCGTAGCCGATGTGGGATTCGCCTAAGGTGTTGTGCCCCAAACCTGGGATGTCACATACACCCCCCCCTTAAGGACTCAGCGTCCTCGCTGAGGTTTGCCCCACCACCGGCCAGAGGGACAAGGCTTGGCTCTGATACCAAATTGTAACAGCCCAGCCCATGGTAGATATTGTCCGCTTTGGGCCGCACAAGCCCGCACGGTTTTGTTTCTGGGCCAGGGAAACCTCCACTCTGCCAGCCCAAAACGCGTCTACCATGTTCAAGGTTGCCACCCTTTATGTATAGGACTTCCACCTTGTGCGTAGCCGATGTGGGATTCGCCTAAGGTGTTGTGCCCCAAACCTGGGATGTCACAGTATACTTGCGGGAACTCAAAAGAGACGCAACAAGTTTTTGGCGCCATTGCCGGGGAACGGTGTTCTGTCATTTAACGAAATATTCTTATATATGATTTACAGCTTGTTTTAATTAAGGTACATTCTTATAGTTGATTCAAAATTTTGCAGAAACACATAATTTACACACCTCATATGCCAAGCACCAGATCTTCAAATAGTGAATTGGAGGATTATCAGCCTGAGATTAAACAATTCCTTTCACAACGAAAAAAGAAGAAGAAAAGAAGAAATTCAAGAATCATGGGTGATGGAAATCCGCCACAGAGGTTGATGGACTTTGTTACTCCAAGTTTAAATGGTTCACAAAAGGGAGTAGTACGTCCACCGGTAAATGCTAACCAGTTTGAGATTAAACCTGCTTTATTACAAATGCTTCAAAATAGTGTTCAGTTCTATAGATTACCAAATGAAGATCCTAACTCACATATAGCCAGTTTTCTTGAAATCTGTGATACATTCAAGATGAATTCAGTACTAGCAGATGCTATCAAATTACGTCTATTTCCTTTCACATTGAAGATAAGGCAAAAGCTTGGTTGAATTCATTACCACCAAACTCTATCACTACTTGGGAAGAACTAGCCCAAGCCTTCCTATCTAAGTATTTCCCACTAGCGAAAACCGCTAGGCTTATCAAAGAAATAACCTCATTTACCCAACATGAAAATGAATCCTTATATGAGGCATGGGATCGCTACAAAGAGCTCCAACGAGTTTGCCCACACCATGGCCTTCCCCAAAATATATTGATTCAAACCTTCTACAATGGGGTAACACCATCTACAATGGGAACTATAGATGCTATGGCAGGAGGATCATTAATGAAGAAGACTACTAATGATGCAATTGAGTTACTAGAAGAAATGGCCAACAATAATAGCATATGGCCAACTGAAAGGGCTCAGGTAAGTCATTCTACTGTTAGTAATGAGTCTTCTTCTTCTTCAAAAAATTCAGCAAAGAAAGTGCATGAATTAGACCCCTTAACTATGATGCAAGCACAGATTTCTGCTTTGTCTTATAAAATTGATAACTTAAACATAAGTAAATCAACATCTCTTATTTGTGACAATTGCGGTCAAAATGGGCATATATCAAATGAATGTAATTATAAGCATCCGGTTATGGAGGAACAAGTGAATTATGTCCAAGGACAAATTCGTGGTCCATATTCGAATACTTATAATGCTGAAAATCGTAATTATCATAACTCTTTTTGGAGAAACCATGATAATCAAGAAAAGGGAAATCAGGGTAGTCAGTCTCAAGATAGACTGGGACAATTGACTAATAAAATTGATAAATTTCTGGAGGGATTTAACCAAAAGATGAGTAGTCAGGATGATAGCTTTAAATGGTTAGAATCAAAGTTTGATAAGTTATTCAAAAATCATTCATCATCCATACATAACTTGGAGGTACAAGTAGGGCAACTTGCAAGTGCTATTTCCTCACGTGAAGTGGGAAATCTTCCTAGTAATACAAAAAAGAATCCTAGGGAGAATGTAAGTGCCATTGCCTTGCGAAGTGGAAAAATAGTAGATAAAATAAATCCTTCGGGTACTGATATTAATATTTTGAATAGTGCAAATGTGGAGCCGGTTTGTAAACCGAGCATTGAGGAAAATAGTGCAGGATCAAGAGGACAAGAAAAAGGAAAGGACACGGAGAAGGACAACGTTAAAATTTATCAATCTAGGCCACCTTTTCCGCAAAGGCTCAAGAAGCAGGAGCAAGATAAGCAGTTCTTAAATTTTATTGATAAACTGAAAAATTTGCTTATCAACATGTCACTTATGGAAGCTATCACACAAATTCCAAATTACGGTAAGTTCCTTAAAGAATTGATCTCAAAGAAACGTAGTTGGGAAGATGTGTCGACAGTCACTCTAACTGAGGATTGCAGTTCCATAATCTCAAGTAAGTTACCTACTAAACTCAAAGATCCAGGGAGTTTCACTATACCATGCAAATTAGGTAAAGTAGATTTTCCTAGATGCTTGTGTGATTTAGGAGCAAGTATTAATTTGATGCCATTATCTCTCTTTAAGAAATTGGGATTAGAGGATGAAGTTAAAAGAACTAATATGGTTTTACAACTTGCTGACCAAACTATTAAAAGACCCTATGGTATCATCGAGGATGTACTTGTTAAGGTTGACAAATTTATTTTTCCAACTGATTTCGTCATACTTGACTTTGTTTATGATAAAAATTGCCCTCTTATTTTAGGAAGACCATTTATGAACACAGGGAGAGCATTAATTGATGTTTCAGAAGGAAAATTAGTCCTTAGAATAGGTGATGATGTCATTGAGTTTCATATAGATAAAGCTATGAAATATCCTATGGATGAGGGAAATTGCATGAGAATTGACATAGTTGATGCATGCATACTAGAAATATTTACCTTGGAAGGTAATGAAAAATTTTGAGGAAGAAAATTTCAATAATGAAGAAGAGGAGTTTATAAATTTAAGACCTGAAATGTTACTTAGGGAGCATGAGCCTTTACCACCATCAATTGAAGTTCCACCAACAGTAGATCTTAAAGAGTCACTTGCGATATGCTTTCTTAGGAAAAAATCACACACTTCCTATAATTATTTCTAACAAATTAACTGTAGATCAAGAGAATGATTTATTAAAAATTGTTAGAAATAGGATTAAGAGTATAGGATGGCAAATTTCTGACCTTAAGGGGATAAGTCCAAATCGAGTCATGCATTACATCAATCTTGAGGATGGACATATACCTAAGGCAGAAAGACAAAGGAGACTTAATCCTAATATGAAAGAAGTAGTGAAGAAAGAAATTATCAAACTGCTAGATGCAGGAATAATATACCCAATTTCGGATAGCCAATGGGTTAGTCCAATCCAATGTGTGCCTAAAAAGGGAGGAATGACTGTAGTAAAAAAATGAAGATGGTGAACTAATTCCTACTAGGACCACTACAGGTTGGAGGGTATGTATTGATTATAGAAAACTTAATTCAGCCACCAGAAAAGATCATTTTCCGTTACCATTCATAGATCAAATGTTAGAAAGAATTGCTGGTCATGCTTTCTATTGTTTTCTCGATGGCTACTCAGGATATTTTCAGATTTATATCTTTCCGAATGACCAAGAGAAAACTACATTTACTTGTCCATTTGGTACATTTGCATATAGGCGCATGCCTTTTGGATTATGCAATGCACCTGCAACATTTCAACGTTGCATGACCTCGATTTTTAATGATTACATAGAAGAAATTATGGATGTCTTTATGGATGACTTTTCTGTGTATGGTGATTCATTTGAAGGTTGTTTAAAAAATCTAGATCTTGTATTATCAAGATGTGAAAGTGCTAACTTGGTTTTGAATTGGGAGAAATGCCACTTTATGGTTGATAAGGGCATTGTTTTAGGGCACAAAATAAGTAAGGAAAGAATCCAGACAGATAGGGCAAAGATAGAAGCTATAGAAAAATTACCTCCTCCTACTACGGTTAAAGGTATAAGATCTTTTCTAGGCCATGCAGGATTTTATAGAAGATTTATAAAAATTTTTTTCTATCATTGCTAAACCTCTAACTAACTTACTTGTTAAAGATGCATCTTTTAATTTTTCTCCAGAATGTTTGGAAGCTTTTAATACTTTAAAGAATGCCTTAGTAAGTGCGCCTATTATAGCAAAACCCAATTGGGGATTACCATTTGAAATAATGTGTGATGCTAGTGATGTTGCTGTTGGTTGTGTTTTAGGCCAGAGACATGAGAAAAAGTTGCGTGTGATATACTATGCTAGCCACGTTCTAACTAGTACTCAAATAAACTATACAACTACTGAGAAGGAAATGTTGGCTGTAGTATATGCATGTGATAAATTCAGATCATACATGTTAGGAGCAAAAGTCATAATCTATACTGATCATTCTGCATTGAAATACCTGTTTGCTAAAAAAGATGCAAAACCACGTCTTATTCGATGGGTATTATTATTGCAAGAATTTGACATTGAAATTAGAGATAAAAAGGGTTCTGAAAATTTAGTTGCAGATCATTTATCACGTTTGGAAAATGAAGAAGGACCAATAGGAGAAACTACAATTATAAATGAAAGTTTTCCAGATGAGAATTTAATGTTAGTACAACATGTTCACACAACTTGGTATGCCGACATTGCAAATTTTCTAGCTTCTAACATCATACCTCCAGACATGACTTATGCAAAAAAGAAGAAGTTCTATGCAGATGCTAAAAATTTCTTATGGGACGAACCATTCTTGTTCAAGATAGGTATGGACGGTATGATTAGAAGGTGTGTAGGGGAAACTGAAATACAAGATATACTTATGCATTGTCACTCTAGTCCATATGGAGGGCATCATGGAGCAAATAGAACTGCTTCATAGGTTTTAGAAAGTGGCTTTATTGGCCCACTCTATTCCACGATGCTCGTATATTTGTGTCTCATTGTGACAGGTGTCAACGGGTTGGCAACATAAGTCGAAAAGATGAAATGCCTTTATCCAACATACTCGAGGTAGAGATATTCGATGTATGGGGAATCGACTTCATGGGACCATTCCTTATTTCACAAGGTAAAAGTTATATCTTAGTAGCTATTGACTACGTTTCCAAGTGGGTGGAAGCACAAGCTTATGTCACAAACAACGCCAATACAGTGGTAAAATTCTTAAAAGCATTATTTACCAGATTTGGGGTTCCCAGAGCAATCATAAGTGATGGAGGTACGCACTTTTTAAATGGATCATTTGAAAGTCTTTTAAGGAAATATGGAGTACATCACAAGGTATCTACTCCATATCATCCACAAACTAGCGGTCAAGTGGAAATCTCCAACCGCGAGCTTAAGTGGATTTTGGAAAAAACGGTCAATTCATCACGTAAGGATTGGTCACTTAAACTCGATGATGCACTGTGGGCATATAGAACAGCATTTAAGACACCGATTGGGATGTCCCCATATCGTTTAATCTATGGTAAGGCATGTCACCTACCCCTAGAATTGGAATACAAAGCATATTGGGCAATAAAATCTTTGAATTTTGATTTAAGCAAAGCTGGTTACAAAAGGAAACTTCAGTTGAATGAACTTGATGAGATCAGATTATTAGCATATGAAAATGCCAAGTTATATAAGGAAAGAACTAAGAAATGGCATGATAATCAAATTCGAATCAAATCATTTAAGGAAGGAGACCAAGTGTTATTGTTCAATTCAAGACTACGCCTATTTCCTGGAAAACTGAAGTCCAGATGGAGTGGACCATTTGAGGTAATCAAAGTTGCAGAACATGGAGCATTAGAATTGAAGAATCTATCTAATGGATCCACATTTATGGTCAATGGACAACGGTGTAAGCTTTATTTGGGTAATAGGATTGAGGATCCACCACAGGTAACATTTTAAATCAATTACATAAGTATGTATAATTTCAATAACTACTTAATATACTTTGTTTATTATAATGTATTATTTGATTATTTGTTTTTATCAGTAAAAAAAAAAAAAAAAAGGAACCCATTAAAAATTAAGTGTGCAGAGAATTCTATTTTTGCAGGAAGCCAAACTCGTGAGCGTGAAGAAAGAAAGCGCGAGCGTGAACATTGCAAAAAAGAGACAGAAACTTTTTTTACAAAACTCGCGATCGCAACATCTATCTGCGCGAGCGCAAATTCTCCACACGAGAAGTCAGAAGCTTCAAGATCCCCATTCGCGATCGCAACAAATATCTGCGTGAGCGCGAGTTTTTGCAAAACAAGTCAGAAATAAGGAGATACCCTCTCGCGATCGCAATAATACCAAGCGCGAGCGCGATTAGGGCACAACAGAGGACAGAGGCCAGGCAAGAACCATTCGCGAGCGCGAATTTTCAGACGCGATCGCGACTCCAAAAAAATTCCTGGCGCGATTCCACAAATTTTTGGCGCAACTTCCTAACGGTCAGAAATTCTCAACTGCCCTCTCACATTCTAATCAATTCTTCTCCTTCCCAAGGCATTCAAACCTGCGAAAAACTGTAAGTAACCTTTCAAATCCAATCAAAACTCTTCCTTTTCAACTTCCCCATTAACTACTCAACCCTATCCTTCCCTAAATTCATCTATATAAGAAAATCAATTCCTTTCTTTACAAACCCCGAAACTCTGTCGCTACAAAATCAATTCCCAGCAACCCTCTTTTCTACATATCTTGAGCAACAAATAACTCCATCCACACTCACACCATGCCATTTAAGCAAAAGGCTAGGAAGAATAAGGAAGGATCTTCCTCCTCTGCACCAGCACGAAAGGATTTGGCCACCAGATATAAGGCTCCTTTCCCCATATATACTATAGCGGAAGGAGAACACTACACACGCCTAGCCAAGTGCACTTTCACAGGTATGTATCTTCTTGACCCAGCCTTTTTACAAAATACTGGTATTTTAGAGAAAGTACAGGAATATTTGAAAACTCTAAATTTTGAAATATTTAATCAATTACAAATTCCTGAAAATGCTAAATTAAGTTTAGAGTTACTAACTACTATTGATTGGGTGGATGATAATGAAATGGCCATCCAATTTAGAGTGGATGGAGAAGAATTAACTGTGGGATATGATCAAATGCATGAATGGTTAGGATTTCCCAAAAGTTTATGTCCTCCTAAACCGAAAGGATGGAATGCATCTTCCGTTTGGGAAAAACTAACAGGGCAATCAACTTTTACCCCACGAAATTCTGGAAATAAATGGATAAATGATAGGTGTTAATTTTATAGTGTTTTTAATATAGTTTTTATTAGATTTTGAGTAAGTTTTTATTACTTTAAATCACTTTTAGTATAAATATGTTCAAAAGCTTCCTTGATCTTTAATCCGCTTGATCTAAGAGAAAATTTCAGGAATTTGGCACAGAAAAGAATTTTATAACACAAGGCACTTAACTTGTGGCACGCCCGGGCCGTGCTAAAAGGCACAGCCGTGCTAGAAACCAAGGAATCCAACAGAGAGACAGAAGAGAGCACGGTCAGGGTGTGTCAAAAGGCACGGCCGTGCTACAAGGATACCAAGGCGTGCCATATAGCACGCCCATGGCAGCTCTAGGCAGACTTCCAGAGAAGAGCACGCCCTTCCCGTGCTAAGTGGCACGCCCGTGCCTCGGTGCTTCACTAGCCCGTGCTAAGTGGCACGCCCGTGCCTCGGTGCTTCACTAGCCCGTGCTACCTAGCACGCCCCGTGCTTCACTGGCCAGACTTCCAGACTCAAGCACACCCAGCCCGTGCCATATAGCACGCCCGTGCTGCGCAGGCGAAACCAGCGTAAATTTAATACGCAAATCAAGTTTTTCTCACATGGGCCGACTTCAGGGAGTTTCCTAAACACATTAAACAAGACCTCGACCTATTCTTGGGGAAAAAGGAGTCCTAATCAAGAAGAAATCAAGAACCTAAACAGTCATGATCTCCTATAAAGGATTTTGCACTAAATAAGGATTCTATTTCCTAAAAGGAGTCAGACTTGTCTTCAGGAACTCTATATAAAGAGAGGAACTTCTCATAGCAAGGGATCTCTCGTTTTTTTTATGCAATTTCTTCACATAATTCTCTCTCAAAAAGACTTCAAGCATCAAATAATTGTGCCAAGATTCAAGGAAGCCATCAACATAGTTGTGATACAGTTTTTATTCTAAACTCTCATCTTGTTTCTTTCTTTTACTATTGTATTTAATTATGATGGATGATTCAAGAATGAGTGAGTTTAATTTAATTACTATGTCTAGCTAAACTCTTATACTAGGGATTTGATGTAATTTAATTCGATTCCAGCTTATACTATTAGATTTATTTTTCTTTGTTCTTGTTATAACTTATTATTGTGCTTAAGACCTCCAGGCAGAAAATTTCCCCTAGATTGATTTATTTCAATAATCACATTCGGGAGAAGGGTTATTGATATGAAAAAGGTAATAATTTACTTGAGAATAATAACTTGATGTGGAAACTATATGGTTTGACTCAAGGGGGGTTTTCATAAGTTAATAAATTATTAAGTTGTGAATTCACAAAACAACCATAAAACCTAATGATCTGATTTATGTTTAATTTCACTATTAAGATAGGTAATTAAATTGGATTAGAATAGCTAACAATAAATCGGGAGAGCTTGTTAGTAACCTTAGGGTTGTTTCTCCTACTCGAACAATTAAACTTGATTAATGAACTAAAAGAATAAGCTGGATAGAATTGAATGAAATCAAATTCCCTAGTATCTTAATCCTTTGATTTCTTTTTCACCTGAATTTGGTGTTTGATTTCTTTTGTTTTTACTTTAAATTTTATTTACTTTATAGCGAATTCCTTTTATCATCGTCTAAATAATAATAGGTTAACATAATTTTGGTAATTGATAAACAATCCCTGTGGATACGATACTTTCTTACTCTATATTACTTGTTGCGATTTCGTACACTTGCGAAAATAAGCTGTCAAGTTTTTGGCGCCGTTGCCGGGGATTGGTGTATCAATATCAATACGAATTATCCTATTATTAATTTAGACACTTTTTCGTGTTTATTTAATTTTCTTTTAAGTACTGCTCCAGGTTGTTTTATGCAAAGGAGATCAAGGAGGACTGAACCTCTAATCTTTGATCCGGAAATTGAACGAACTCTTCGAAGGCTCAATGCTGCAAGAAAACCACAAGAAGTAAAAATCGAACAACAGGCAGACATGGCTGACGAAATCGAAAACGAGAACATAGTTGGACCACCACTTCAGCATCCGGTCCGTACCTTAAGGGACTATACAACACCTAATCTGAATGGGACAACCTCAAGTATTACTAGACCTAGGGTAGAAGCTAATAATTTTGAGATTAAACCCGCAATTATCCAAATGCTTTCTACCTCGATCCAATATGGGGGTTTACCTAGTGAAGATCCTAATGCTCACATCACCAATTTTCTGGAAATTTGTGACACTTTTAAACAAAACGGTGTTTCTGAAGATGCAATCAAATTAAGACTTTTTCCATTCACTCTTAGGGATAAGGCTAGATCATGGTTACAATCGTGTCCCGCTGGAAGTTTTACAACATGGGATGAATTAGCTCAAAAATTCTTAGCTAAATTCTTTCCGTCCTCAAAAACCACCAAGTTGCGCAATGAGATAATGACATTTGCTCATCATGATCAAGAGAGCTTGTATGAAGCTTGGGAAAGATTCAAGGACTTGTTAAGAAAGTGCCCACATCACAGTTTTTCCAAGTGGTTACAGGTACAAACTTTCTATAATGCATTATCTCCTAACATCAAAATTACCTTAGATGCAGCTGCAGGTGGATCCTTTGAAAAGAAAGGAATTGATGAAGCATATGAGTTGATAGAGGAAATGGCAAGCAATAGCCATTACCAAAACAATACCGAAAGGAGAAGAACTGCAGGAGTCTATGAAATAGACGCCATTACATCACTTAATGCCAAGGTAGATAACATGGTAAGGAAATTGGACATGTTAACTACTAATTCTGTAAATTCTGTTATGCAAGTATGTGATAGGTGCAATGGACAACATGGAATTGGGGAATGCATCATGGACTCTTTAAATCCACAAACTTTGGAGCAAGTGAACTATGTGATGAATCAAGGAAGAAAGAATTACCCTTATTCAAATTCATACGATAATAGGTTAAGGAATCATCCTAATCTATCTTATGGTAATCCTAACAATGCCTTGAATGCACCCCCAGGTTTCCACCCTCCAGAAAAGAAATCTCATGATGACCTCCTCACTGCTCTCTCCAAATCACACATGGAATTCATGAATGAAACCAGGGAGAACCATAAAATCCAGCAGACTGCAATCAGGAATTTGGAGATTCAGCTAGGGCAATTTGCAAACTTGATGGCATCTCGACCCCAAGGTACGTTACCTAGCAATACTGAAAAGAATCCAAAGGAACAAGTGCAAGCTATTACCTTGAGAAGTGGCAAACAATTAGATGAACCACCAAAGAAAGAAAAGGAAGTAAAAGAACAACCAAAGGTGCCTATCATTGACTTAGAGGAGAAAGAAAAGGTAAAACCATATGTTCCTCCTGTTCCCTTTCCCCAAAGATTAAAGAAAGCACAAGATGACAAGAGCTTCCTCAAATTTCTGGACGTGTTTAAAAAGCTTCAAATCAATATTCCATTTGCTGAAGCTCTTGCTCAAATGCCTAGCTATGCTAAATTCCTAAAAGATATTTTGAGCAAGAAACGAAAAATTGATGATCAAGGAACAATAATGTTAACCGAGGAGTGCAGTGCAATTATCCAAAACAAACTGCCTCCAAAGTTGAAAGATCCAGGAAGTTTTTCTATCCCTTGTAACATTGGTAATCTTGACTTTGAAAAAGCTTTGGCAGATTTAGGTGCTAGCATTAACCTTATGTCCTATGAAGTTTTTAAGATGTTAGGTATGGGAGAGCTCAAACCAACAAGGATGTCTTTGCAATTAGCGGATCGGTCAATTAAATATCCTAGAGGGATTGTAGAAGACGTGCTTGTAAAGGTAGGTACATTCATCTTTCCTGTTGATTTTGTTATCCTTGACATTGATGAAGACAGGGAAGGATCTCTAATCCTGGGACGACCTTTTCTTGCAACTGCAAGAGCATTAATAGATGTCTATGAAGGTAAGTTGACTCTAAGAGTTGGACAGGAAGATATTGTGTTTGATGTACTTAAATCTTGTAAACTTCCTATGGATCATGGAGACTGTTTTAGAATTGATGTTATTGATGAATGTGTGAAGACCACTTTGCATGTTGAAAATAACATTAATGAATCAAGCATCTTGAATGAAAAAGAAAAGGAATCACCTAAGCATGAACTGAAACAACTTCCACCTCATCTAAAACATGCATTCTTAGGTGAAGACCACTCTTTTCCTGTTATTATTTCTTCTCACTTAACACTTGATCAAGAGGAAAGGTTGTTGCAGGTTCTACGTAGGCACAAGAAAGCATTAGGATGGTCTATTTCAGATTTACAAGGAATAAGCCCAAGTGTGTGCATGCATAAAATCTTGATGAAAGAAGACTACAAACCTTCAATCGAACATCAAAGGTGATTAAACCCGAACATGAAGGAGGTAGTCAAGGCTGAAATTATCAAGCTCCTAGATGCCGGCATCATTTATCCAATTTCAGACAGTAATTGGGTAAGTCCTGTCCAAGTTGTTCCAAAGAAGGGAGGTATGACTGTTATTTCTAATGAAAACAATGAATTAATCCCCACAAGAACAGTCACAGGTTGGCGTGTGTGTATAGATTACAGAAAACTAAACAAAGCAACACGCAAAGATCACTTTCCCCTTCCCTTTATTGATCAAATGCTTGAAAGACTTACAGGTTATCCGTTTTATTGTTTCTTAGATGGCTATTCAGGATACTTCCAAATACCTATAGCCCCTGAAGAGAAAACCACATTCACCTGTCCTTATGGCACTTTTGCCTACAGGAGAATGCCTTTTGGGCTATGCAATGCCCCTGCAACCTTTCAAAGGTGCATGATGTCCATCTTTTCAGATATGGTAGAAAAATTTATTGAAATCTTCATGGATGACTTTTCTGTGTTTGGTTCTTCCTTCAATGCATGCCTTCATAACTTATCTTTAGTACTGCAACGATGTGAAGATACTAACCTTATGTTAAATTGGGAAAAATGTCACTTCATGGTGAGTGAAGGTATTGTCTTAGGGCATAAAATCTCTCAAAAAGGGATTGAAGTAGACAAGGCAAAAATTGAGGTAATTGAAAAACTACCTCCTCCTAACACAGTGAAAGGTATAAGAAGTTTTCTTGGGCATGCAGGATTTTACAGGAGATTCATAAGGGATTTCTCAAAAATCACTAAACCTCTTTGCAATCTACTAGTTAAAGATGTTCCTTTTGATTTTGACAAAGATTGTTTAGATGCTTTTAACAGGTTAAAGAAGGAGTTAATCTCAGCCCCGATCATCACTACACCAGATTGGACTTTACCCTTTGAACTCATGTGTGATGCTAGTGATCATGCTGTAAGAGCTGTTCTTGGACAAAGAAAAGACAAAAAGTTGCCTGTTATTTATTATGCCAGTCGCACATTGAATGATGCGCAATTAAACTATGCAACTACGGAAAAAGAATTACTAGCTATTGTTTTTGCTTTTGACAAATTCAGGGCATATCTAATTGGAGCTAAAACAATAGTCTACACAGATCACTTCGCCATCAAATACTTGCTGGAAAAGAAAGATGCAAAACCGAAACTCATTCGTTGGGTACTTCTATTGCAAGAGTTTGACCTAGAAATTCGCGACAAAAAGGGGACCGAGAACCTCGTTGCTGACCATCTTTCCAGGCTTGAATTGGGGGAAGAAGACACAAGCGAGCTACAAATCAATGAAAGCTTTCCTCATGAGCAACTTCTTCTAGTAGCAAATGCTCAAACCCCCTGGTACGCTGACATAGTTAATTATATTGTTTGCAAAATTCCTCCCAATTTTTCTTACCAACAAAGAAAAAAATTTTTTCATGATATCAAATTCTACTATTGGGAGGAGCCATTTTTGTTCAAATATTGCAGTGATCAGCTATTTAGGAGATGTATACCGGAAACTGAAATAGAAAGTGTCCTTAAATTCTGCCATTCAATGGAATGTGGAGGTCACTTTGGAGCAAGCAAAATAGCTGCGCGTATACTAGAAAGTGGTTTGTATTGGCCTAATCTCTTTAAAGATGCTTATAACTATGTTCATCTTTGTGATCGTTGTCAAAGGTTAGGTAATATTTCGAAGAGACATGAAATGCCCCTAAATAGCATCCTTGAAGTCTAAATCTTCGATGTATGGGGTCTGGACTTCATGGGACCTTTTCCACCATCGTATTCAAATCAATACATTCTAGTGGCGGTGGATTATGTGTCAAAATGGGCAGAGGCTGTTGCTCTTCCAAATAACGATGCCAAAAGTGTAATGAGCTTCATCAAGAAAAACATTTTTACAAGGCATGGTACTCCTAGGGCAATAATCACGGACGGAGGTAAGCATTTTTGCAATAAATATTTAGACTCCCTTCTTGCAAAATATGGTGTCACTCATCGTGTAGGTACTCCATATCATCCTCAAACAAGTGGACAAGTAGAGGTCACTAACAGGGAAATTAAGAAGATCCTTGAAACCACTGTTGGACAATCACGAAAGGATTGGTCCAAAAAGCTAGACGATGCTCTATGGGCCTACAGAACGGCATTCAAAACGCCTATAGGTATGTCTCCATATCGCATGGTGTATGGTAAGGCTTGTCATCTTCCTGTAGAGTTAGAACATAAGGCGTTTTGGGCCATTCAATTTCTCAACTTTAATGCCAAGGAGGTGGGACAAAAACGCTTGTTACAGCTAAACATGATGGATGAATTGCACCTCCATGCTTATGAAAGTGCTAAAATATACAAAGATCGCACTAAACAATGGCACGATAAGCGCATTATCATGAGGGATCTAAAAGTAGGCCAGCAAGTGTTGCTCTATAACTCTAGGCTCCGGTTATTCCCTGGTAAGTTGCGCGCTAGATGGTCTGGACCATTCACAATCAAGGAAATCTTTCCTCATGGCGCGATTGAAATAGTGGATGGTAAGTCGAATCGAAGTTTCAAGGTAAATGCTCAATGTTTGAGACGCTATCATAATGAAAACTTTGAACCCATCAAGAGTACAATTGGTCTTGCTTAGCCTAAACTAAGATAAGTGCGTCGAACTTAACGACGTTAAACAAAAGTGCTTATGGGAGACAACCCATCTATTTTTCTTGCTTAATTTTCATCCATTTATTTATTTTTATCCCTTATTTTATTTGTCAATTCCCCATATTTTCTCCATGAGTGTGCTTTTGTTTTATTTAGAGTTTTTGTAGGGAAAAGTAGAAATCCAGAACAGAGCACGCCCTAGCCGTGCTGGGTGACACGCCCGTGCCATTTTTCAGGGTGCATCCACTCAAAGGTTAGAGAAGAGCACGCCTAAGGCGTGCTCAATAGCACGCCCGTGCTACTGAAAAGAGGAAAAGATCACTTGAGAGGCAGGGACAAGCACGCCCAAGGCGTGCCATATAGCACGCCCGTGCTATCCACAGGCACTTTTCCATTCGAGAGGCAGAGAAGAGCACGCCCCAGGCGTGCCCACTGACACGCCCGTGCCATGAGGAGAGAAACCAGCACGCTCAGGTGTGCCCTGAAGCACGCCCGTGCCATAGAAAAGGGCCAAATACCCTTGAAGGTCAGAGAAGAGCACGCCCTAGGCGTGCTAATTGGCACGCCCGTGCTACTTGTGCAATAATCATCACCCAAAGGGTCAGAGAGGAGCACGCCCTAGGCGTGCTCAATAGCACGCCGTGCCAGGTACGCCTTTTCTTTGTTTTACAGGTCAGTGCAGAGCACGCCCAGGGCGTGCTAATCAGCACGACCGTGCCACGATCAGACCCACTTATTAATTGGCGCCCCTATTTAAAGAGCACGCTTCCAAATTCTCTCTTTTCCATCCCGCACGCCCTAGCCATCACCTCTTTTCTCCCAAACTTTCTCTTTTCTTCTCCCTTTTCTCTCAAATCAAACACTCTCCACCCAAAATTTTCACATAATCATCTCCAACAATGCCTCCTAGATACAAACGCAGCAGACCCGCATCCTCCGTTGCTGCTCGGAAGCGTACAACTACGCGATCCTCCACGGCTCCTCAACCTCCTTCACCTCCTGCACTTCCATTCGAATTTGCCTCATCCGATCAACAAGAAAGGTACACAAAATTATCTCTTCGGCCTATTTTACCGAATCAATTTATTGATGAGACTGCTCTAGCATAAGTGGGTCTTAGGGATATTGTGTTAGAACCACTTAAAAGAATAGGGTGGGGGCAATTTCTTGAAATGAAGGACTTAGTTTATGCTCCTTTAACTCTAGAATTTTTCAGTTCTTATTCTTCTTTTATTCGGTTTTTGCCTACATCTCCACCGAGCAAAATTCGCTTTAGGCTTCTTAGTCAGGATTTTGAACTGTCTGTGAATGAGATTAGCCAAATTTTCGGATTCCCCACAGAAAATAGTCAAATTCAAATATCTAGTGATTTTAGTGCACGCAATACTTGGCAAGAATTTACCGGTGAAGTAAATTATAATCCTAGATATTCAAAGGCATCCAAATTAAGAAAACCTTCTTTGCGATACATTCATAAATTTTTGTCGAACACTATATTCGGAAGGAGTGAGAGCGACGGAGTGTTAGGTTTGAATGAATTATATTTTCTGTGGGCTATTGAAAATGGGGTTTTGTTAAATGTTGGGTATTGGCTCTGCCAGAGATTTGCAAGGGTGGCTAGAGCCGACAAAGGGGCTATAATGATGGGGTGTTTTGTAACCCGGATTGCTAGATATCTACAGGTTTGGAACCCGGCTAGGCCAATTTATGATAGTGTAGGAGGGGGGAGTGGTACCAAGCTGGATGTCGATGTTATGATTCATATGAAGTTGATTGAAAAAGTTGGGGATGCATATCGAGTAGTAGGTGCCCCAGAGAATGATTCTGATGATGAAGGAACCGAGGCTGCAGGCGGTGCTGACATGGAGGAGGATATCCCTCCACCTTTTACCTCTTCTTTTGGCACAGGTACATCCGGTGCTGGTCCATCATTTCAAGGCACATCCAACATGTCAAATGATGAAGTCCTTGCTAGGATGATGTCTCGAATGGACCTCTTTGACACGCGCCTTAACGAGATGGAAACAATGATCACCGACCGTTTCCAGTCCATTGAGATCATGAATGGCAGTCTTGACTCGAGGATGGACACCATGCAAGGCCAACTCCAGACCATCCTCCAGTTTCTGCAGCCACCCCCACCACCAGAGAATTGACGGATTTCAATATATATATATATATATATATATATATATATATATATATATTATTTTTTTTATTATGTTTCTTTTGTTCTAATACATTGTCTTAGTTACTTTCATTTTAACTTGTTTGCTTGGTTGTTTGTTATGTGGATTTTTATAACTTCTTAGTAATTTTTGTTCTTAATGTTTAGTTGCTCCTTTAGCTAAGACACATTCCACAACCTTTCTATTGTATTGTTCAATACAATGTTGGTAAGTTTTCTTCTTCTCTCTTACTGCTTTCTTTCTAAGCAATGCAATAAGTTTGGGGAATTTATACACATTGGGGACAATGTGATTGATTGAATTGGGGGAAGGGAATTTTAGCTAAATATTTTTGTTTTGGTTAACATGGTTGGAATGATTACAAGCAAGCTTGAAGGTGCTCATGTCTAGTAATAAGTGTTAAATATAATTGATTCTCAATTCTAACATATTTAAGTTTTGAATTTGAAATTTTGATTTAAACATGTTTATTGATCTAAATTATTTGTTTCTAGAATTTTAAACACTAATTTTATGAAGAGTTATGATGTATAGGTGTGTTTTGATCTAAAGTATTTTAAACCTCGGCATTCCTAGAACAAAACTTAGAAATCCCTTCGAGGCGAAAAATTTAAATGTTTACATTTTGAAAGAGATGATTTAGGCAATTTTTGTTGAAACCTATATTTAGCCTAGACCACCTAAATTAAAAATATGACTCTTGAAACCAACTTTGAGGCCTTAAAACCGTAAAATTTTCTTCTTCACCCTTAATAAACCAAGCCATTAAAGCCAAAATTCAAATTTCCTACCCTGAGTACAAAGGATTGTATGATTGAAAAATTCGATTTTTAATTAGAATGTAGCAACAAAAGAGGGAGAATTCATCAAATAATACTAGCAAATAAAAGAAAAGAAGAAAGAATCAAGAAAGAGGCACATGAAAAGCAATCAAAAGAATTCAAGAAAAATAGAAAAAGGGCAAGGAAGAAAAGTGCCAAAAATATTAAGAAAAGAGCTTGTCCAAGATGCCTCTAGCTAGTAAGAAAGTTTCAAAACAAGACACTCCCTAGAACTAGAAAAAGTTCAATTAAAATAGAATCCTGAATGTTATACATTCTTTTATACTCTTTGTCTACATTTTATCCCTTTCTTTGATTAAGCAAAATTTACACCAAGAAAGCCCCATTACAACCCAAAATAAAGACCTTCTGATCTTTTAATCGTATACATTTATATCGTGGAGAAAGGATGACTAATTCTGCATATGGGAATGCCACTTTTATCAATTGTCTTATTTTTAAATGCTTTAGATGATTCATGTCCTATTTATCATAATTTGAATAAGTATTAGTGTTGACAATCTCTTTAAACTTGTATTTTACTCAATGAATATGTTTTTTTCAAGAAATAAAAGACAAGCTTAAATGTGAATAGCATGGAGAACAATTGAGTCTATCCACTTATTTACTATTCATGATATATTGAAAAGTTTATTGAGATCATCTCCAACCATGGTAAGCTAGTGTCGTCAAATTATTTTAGTTTTGTTGCTTGAGGACAAGCAATGGTTTAAGTTTGGGGAATTTTGATAGGTGTTAATTTTATAGTGTTTTTAATATAGTTTTTATTAGATTTTGAGTAAGTTTTTATTACTTTAAATCACTTTTAGTATAAATATGTTCAAAAGCTTCCTTGATCTTTAATCCGCTTGATCTAAGAGAAAATTTCAGGAATTTGGCACAGAAAAGAATTTTATAACACAAGGCACTTAACTTGTGGCACGCCCGGGCCGTGCTAAAAGGCACAGCCGTGCTAGAAACCAAGGAATCCAACAGAGAGACAGAAGAGAGCACGGTCAGGGTGTGTCAAAAGGCACGGCCGTGCTACAAGGATACCAAGGCGTGCCATATAGCACGCCCATGGCAGCTCTAGGCAGACTTCCAGAGAAGAGCACGCCCTTCCCGTGCTAAGTGGCACGCCCGTGCCTCGGTGCTTCACTAGCCCGTGCTACCTAGCACCCCCCGTGCTTCACTGGCCAGACTTCCAGACTCAAGCACACCCAGCCCGTGCCATATAGCACGCCCGTGCTGCGCAGGCGAAACCAGCGTAAATTTAATACGCAAATCAAGTTTTTCTCACATGGGCCGACTTCAGGGAGTTTCCTAAACACACTAAACAAGACCTGGACCTATTCTTGGGGAAAAAGGAGTCCTAATCAAGAAGAAATCAAGAACCTAAACAGTCATGATTTCCTATAAAGGATTTTGCACTAAATAAGGATTCTATTTCCTAAAAGGAGTCAGACTTGTCTTCAGGAACTCTATATAAAGAGAGGAACTTCTCATAGCAAGGGATCTCTCGTTTTTTTTATGCAATTTCTTCATATAATTCTCTCTCAAAAAGACTTCAAGCATCAAATAATTGTGCCAAGATTCAAGGAAGCCATCAACATAGTTGTGATACAGTTTTTATTCTAAACTCTCATCTTGTTTCTTTCTTTTACTATTGTATTTAATTATGATGGATGATTCAAGAATGAGTGAGTTTAATTTAATTACTATGTCTAGCTAAACTCTTATACTAGGGATTTGATGTAATTTAATTCGATTCCAGCTTATACTATTAGATTTATTTGTCTTTGTTCTTGTTATAACTTATTATTGTGCTTAAGGCCTCCAGGCAGAAAATTTCCCCTGGATTGATTTATTTCAATAATCACATTCGGGAGAAGGGTTATTGATATGAAAAAGGTAATAATTTACTTGAGAATAATAACTTGATGTGGAAACTATATGGTTTGACTCAAGGGGGGTTTTCATAAGTTAATAAATTATTAAGTTGTGAATTCACAAAACAACCATAAAACCTAATGATCTGATTTATGTTTAATTTCACTATTAAGATAGGTAATTAAATTGGATTAGAATAGCTAACAATAAATCGGGAGAGCTTGTTAGTAACCTTAGGGTTGTTTCTCCTACTCGAACAATTAAACTTGATTAATGAACTAAAAGAATAAGCTGGATAGAATTGAATGAAATCAAATTCCCTAGTATCTTAATCCTTTGATTTCTTTTTCACCTGAATTTGGTGTTTGATTTCTTTTGTTTTTACTTTAAATTTTATTTACATTATAGCGAATTCCTTTTATCATCGTCTAAATAATAATAGGTTAACATAATTTTGGTAATTGATAAACAATCCCTGTGGATACGATACTTTCTTACTCTATATTACTTGTTGCGATTTCGTACACTTGCGAAAATAAGCTGTCAATAAAAGATGAGAGTATTTTATATTTGCAGAAGTATTTGTGTTATGCCTTGTTTGGACGGGTGGAAGCATCCAAAGTCCAAACAAGAGACTTGTTTATTTTGGACTGTATTTTACAGGGAAAACGAGTGGACGTTGCAGGAATAATACTCGATACAATATACAACGCCTCTCGTCATCAAGGCAAAGTTACTTTAGGAGTGGGTAGTTTGGCGCCTATCTTGGCATATGTTGCTCGAATGCCCATTCCACCTTATCAGCCCCAACCAACAGACACTTTTAGGTATATGGATGGCACATTCTTGAAAAAGACAGGTTTGGTTGAAGAAGTAAAAACTGGCAGCACAGTTCTTTATCGTTGGAAGCCATGGGAAACAAGAGTCGGGCAAAGCGATCGTAATGAAGGAACCTCTGATGCACAAACACAAAGACAGCGGAAGGGCAAAGCACCGGTCACATCATCTTCTCATGCGGAAGAAGAAGAAGATGAAGTTGCCGAGTGGAAACAAGTGTTGAGTAAAGTGGAAGCTTTACAGCAATCGCAGGAAACCTTGCAAGTTACTGTTCTTGACATGGGACAAAAACTGCATACAATTCAGAACAACCACGAGCTGATGGAACGGAAGTGGATGAAATATTTCCACCATCAAAACATCGAGTTCACTCCATCGCCTCCAGGTTCTCCGGAGGCCTAAGGTTTTTCTGTTTCCCTTTAAGTTTTTCTTTCTATTTTTGGTATTTGTTTGTGTGTTTATGCATGTGCTGTCTGTTTTATTTGCATTTCCCCTCATACAATGAGGACATTGTGGCTTTTAAGTTTGGGGGAGACTTCCATTTTCATTATCTTAATTAATTTTTCATTTTCATTTCATTTTATATATAAGTATGACAAGTTTATAATAATAATAATAAAAAAAAAAGTGTGACAATTAAAAAAGTCAACTCCTTTGCCTTAGTTCAATGTTTTAGTCTCTACATGTTGATTTGTTTGTATTTTGCTTGTTGAAATAGAAGTCTTGAATAAAATACCATGATTAAAGAGATTAAATTCTTATATGAACTTAAGTATTAATATATTACATATGACATTTTAAACTTTTCATATAGCACATTTTAATCTTTAGTTAATTATCTAGACATTATCTTATGTTTTAGAAAAGCCTGAATCCTACCTTGAATGAAGAATAGGAAGCAAATGAAAATTAAATACTTGTGTGTTTCAAGTCAATAAAGGATGAAGGTATGTTCAAGAGAGAAAAATATAAGATAGGGGAATAACGGAAAATCCGTTTTAAAAATAAAAGTGGTATGGAGCATAAAATGCAACCACTTATCATTTACATTCCTACATACCTAGAAGGAAAATGATAAGCAAAAGAAATATGTGGTATGGAGCATAAAATGCAACCACAAAAGTTCAAAAAAAAAAAAAAAAGGTGTTATGGAGCATAAAATGCAACCACTTAGTGAGATAAAAATAAGACTACCTAAAAATGCCTTGAGACAAGAAACACTACATGTATGCTATCTAAAGTACTTCCTATTCTTTGCATTTTAAGGATGGAGGATTGCCTATCTCATTTCTTAAAAATGGCTAGATTTTTTATACTTTAGATTTTTGTTTGCTATTTTGAAATTTTTACATGTCATATTCATTTACACTACTTGGTTCATAAAATACATAAATCTCTTATCTTTGGTAGATTACTTAAGAAGTCTAAATCAACGAATAAAAACAAACATGATCAACATGAAGTTCACGGAAGAAGGATAAATATTTTGCTTAGGGACAGGCAAAGAGCTAAGTGTAGGGGAATTGATAGCCTCGCAAAGCGGGCAAATCTTGTTATGTTATTTCGATATAAATTGCATGAATGCATGATTGTTTTTGTACATTTTACGTTTGTTCGTGTTGTTTTGTTTTAAAGTGAATTGCAGGAACAAAGTTGGAGCAAAGACTTGTTCTATACAAAAATAGGGTCAAAACAAGTTAAAAAGATGGAAGAATTCCTTGATCCAGCCTTCGCGCGTTCAAGCAAGTCGCAACAAAGAAAAATGCCCACGTCGCGAGCAATACCAATTGTTCCGCGCACAAGCTACAACCAGAATAGCTAGTCGCGAGCGCGACATTTATATACGCGGGCGCGACAAGCAGATCTGAGTGTCAGAAGCAATTGGACCAGAAGACGCAAGCGATATTCATATACGCGGGCGCGAGAAAGCACCTTTGAGAGGCAGAAAGTTTGCCAGCGAAATACGCGAGCCCGACTTTCATATGTGCGAGCATGAAAAGAACTTTTGAGAGGTAGAAGCACTTGGAGCCGAAGTCGCGAGAGCGACCTTCATCAGCGCGAGCACGAATCGAGATTTCCAAGAGATGTGATTGCTGCCTTTTCATTAGAGAATCATATCTTTTCATGCAAGAGTCGGGACTCCTCCCAAGAGAAGTCACCTCAAGCACCTCTTGGCTAGCCAATCACTACCAAAACCACCATCACTCTCCTACTCTATAAATAGCAAACAAAGAGAAGAAAAAGACAGACATATAGGGAATTAATTCTTATTCAGAGTTATATTCACAAAAACACTTAGATTGTATTAAGGGAAGTCTGTTAGTAGTACTTAGAGCAAGATTGACGAAAGTCACTTGTTATTGATTGTGCCAAGAACACCAAGAAGTTCCTCGAGGTGTGACGCCCTCCGGAGGCTTGAGTTTGATTACTTCTTTCTCTTGTTTTATATACTTGTTGTATGTTGGTCTTCATAATTCTTCTATACAAAGCAACAATTTTAATTGGTAGTATTCAATAAAAATTCCTTAAGTTATCTTTCGATCTTTGTTTAATCAAAGTTACTAGATTATATTCTCAGAAGGAAATAGTTTAGTAAAGATCAAAGAGATTTAATTCATTGAGTTGAATTTACATATGCATATTTTACTTATTCCTGTTGAAATTAAATCTGTCTTATTGAAATAATCAAAGAATAAGAATTAGGTTTAATATTTAACAAGATAGAGATTTTATTATATGTAGAAATACATATAATAGATAGTATAATTCTATACTGAGAAGTTGAATTATATTATACCATATGTAATTAAGAGATTCTTTATTGAATATTACAAGCTTTTGCATAGAAAAGGAAAATCCTGTGTACAATTAATTAGTCTAAGTATTTTACTACACATTTGTCTTTATGATTAATTATTCTAAGTATTTTAATGCACATTATTCTCTGAAGTTGAATAATCATTAGATCTAGAATAACTAAGAAATTCCTTAGAACTATTTTATATTTGTATTCCTGTAAACATATCAATAAGAATAAAGTAGCAAGTGTATTCAACCCGTTCCTCGTGGGATCGATCTTTTATTACTACGTTGCGATCCGTATACTTGCGGGAACTCAAAAGAGACGCAACAAGTTTTTGGCGCCGTTGCCGGGGAACGGTGTTCTGTCATTTAACGAAATATTCTTATATATGATTTACAGCTTGTTTTAATTAAGGTACATACTTATAGTTGATTCAAAATTTTGCAGAAACACATAATTTACACACCTCATATGCCAAGCACTAGATCTTCAAATAGTGAATTGGAGGATTATAAGCCTGAGATTGAACAATTCCTTTCACAACGAAAAAAGAAGAAGAAAAGAAGAAATTCAAGAATCATGGGTGATGGAAATCCGCCACAGAGGTTGATGGACTTTGTTACTCCAAGTTTAAATGGTTCACAAAAGGGAGTAGTACGTCCACCGGTAAATGCTAACCAGTTTGAGATTAAACCTGCTGTATTACAAATGCTTCAAAATAGTGTTCAGTTCTACAGATTACCAAATGAAGATCCTAACTCACATATAGCCAGTTTTCTTGAAATCTGTGATACATTCAAGATGAATTCAGTGCTAGCAGATGCTATCAAATTACGTCTATTTCCTTTCACATTGAAAGATAAGGCAAAAGCTTGGTTGAATTCATTACCACCAAACTCTATCACTACTTGGGAAGAACTAGCCCAAGCCTTCCTGTCTAAGTATTTCCCACTAGCGAAAACCGCTAGGCTTATCAAAGAAATAACCTCATTTACCCAACATGAAAATGAATCCTTATATGAGGCATGGGATCGCTACAAAGAGCTCCAACGAGTTTGCCCACACCATGGCCTTCCCCAAAATATATTGATTCAAACCTTCTACAATGGGGTAACACCATCTACAATGGGAACTATAGATGCTATGGCAGGAGGATCATTAATGAAGAAGACTACTAATGATGCAATTGAGTTACTAGAAGAAATGGCCAACAATAATAGCATATGGCCAACTGAAAGGGCTCAGGTAAGTCATTCTACTATTAGTAATGAGTCTTCTTCTTCTTCAAAAAATTCAGCAAAGAAAGTGCATGAATTAGACCCCTTAACTATGATGCAAGCACAGATTTCTGCTTTGTCTTATAAAATTGATAACTTAAACATAAGTAAATCAACATCTCTTATTTGTGACAATTGCGGTCAAAATGGGCATATATCAAATGAATGTAATTATAAGCATCCGGTTATGGAGGAACAAGTGAATTATGTCCAAGGACAAATTCGTGGTCCATATTCGAATACTTATAATGCTGAAAATCGTAATTATCATAACTCTTTTTGGAGAAACCATGATAATCAAGAAAAGGGAAATCAGGGTAGTCAGTCTCAAGATAGACTGGGACAATTGACTAATAAAATTGATAAATTTCTGGAGGGATTTAACCAAAAGATGAGTAGTCAGGATGATAGCTTTAAATGGTTAGAATCAAAGTTTGATAAGTTATTCAAAAATCATTCATCATCCATACATAACTTGGAGGTACAAGTAGGGCAACTTGCAAGTGCTATTTCCTCACGTGAAGTGGGAAATCTTCCTAGTAATACAGAAAAGAATCCTAGGGAGAATGTAAGTGCCATTGCCTTGCGAAGTGGAAAAATAGTAGATAAATAAATCCTTCGGGTACTGATATTAATATTTTGAAGAGTGCAAATGTGGAGCCGGTTTGTAAACCGAGCATTAAGGAAAATAGTGCAGGATCAAGAGGACAAGAAAAAGGAAAGGACACGGAGAAGGACAACGTTAAAATTTATCAATCTAGGCCACCTTTTCCGCAAAGGCTCAAGAAGCAGGAGCAAGATAAGCAGTTCTTAAATTTTATTGATAAACTGAAAAATTTGCATATCAACATGTCACTTATGGAAGCTATCACACAAATTCCAAATTACGGTAAGTTCCTTAAAGAATTGATCTCAAAGAAACGTAGTTGGGAAGATGTGTCGACAGTCACTCTAACTGAGGATTGCAGTTCCATAATCTCAAGTAAGTTACCTACTAAACTCAAAGATCCAGGGAGTTTCACTATACCATGCAAATTAGGTAAAGTAGATTTTCCTAGATGCCTGTGTGATTTAGGAGCAAGTATTAATTTGATGCCATTATCTCTCTTTAAGAAATTGGGATTAGAGGATGAAGTTAAAAGAACTAATATGGTTTTACAACTTGCTGACCAAACTATTAAAAGACCCTATGGTATCATCGAGGATGTACTTGTTAAGGTTGACAAATTTATTTTTCCAACTGATTTCGTCATACTTGACTTTGTTTATGATAAAAATTGCCCTCTTATTTTAGGAAGACCATTTATGAACACAGGGAGAGCATTAATTGATGTTTCAGAAGGAAAATTAGTCCTTAGAATAGGTGATGATGTCATTGAGTTTCATATAGATAAAGCTATGAAATATCCTATGGATGAGGGAAATTGCATGAGAATTGACATAGTTGATGCATGCATACTAGAAATATTTACCTTGGAAGGTAATGAAAAATTTTGAGGAAGAAAATTTCAATAATGAAGAAGAGGAGTTTATAAATTTAAGACCTGAAATGTTACTTAGGGAGCATGAGCCTTTACCACCATCAATTGAAGTTCCACCAACAGTAGATCTTAAAGAGTCACTTGCGATATGCTTTCTTAGGAAAAAATCACACACTTTCTATAATTATTTCTAACAAATTAACTGTAGATCAAGAGAATGATTTATTAAAAATTGTTAGAAATAGGATTAAGAGTATAGGATGGCAAATTTCTGACCTTAAGGGGATAAGTCCAAATCGAGTCATGCATTACATCAATCTTGAGGATGGACATATACCTAAGGCAGAAAGACAAAGGAGACTTAATCCTAATATGAAAGAAGTAGTGAAGAAAGAAATTATCAAACTGCTAGATGCAGGAATAATATACCTAATTTCGGATAGCCAATGGGTTAGTCCAATCCAATGTGTGCCTAAAAAGGGAGGAATGACTGTAGTAAAAAAATGAAGATGGTGAACTAATTCCTACTAGGACCACTACAGGTTGGAGGGTATGTATTGATTATAGAAAACTTAATTCAGCCACCAGAAAAGATCATTTTCCGTTACCATTCATAGATCAAATGTTAGAAAGAATTGCTGGTCATGCTTTCTATTGTTTTCTCGATGGCTACTCAGGATATTTTCAGATTTATATCTTTCCGAATGACCAAGAGAAAACTACATTTACTTGTCCATTTGGTACATTTGCATATAGGCGCATGCCTTTTGGATTATGCAATGCACCTGCAACATTTCAACGTTGCATGACCGCGATTTTTAATGATTACATAGAAGAAATTATGGATGTCTTTATGGATGACTTTTCTGTGTATGGTGATTCATTTGAAGGTTGTTTAAAAAATCTAGATCTTGTATTATCAAGATGTGAAAGTGCTAACTTGGTTTTTAATTGGGAGAAATGCCACTTTATGGTTGATAAGGGCATTGTTTTAGGGCACAAAATAAGTAAGGAAGGAATCCAGACAGATAGGGCAAAGATAGAAGCTATAGAAAAATTACCTACTCCTACTACGGTTAAAGGTATAAGATCTTTTCTAGGCCATGCAGGATTTTATAGAAGATTTATAAAAATTTTTTTCTATCATTGCTAAACCTCTAACTAACTTACTTGTTAAAGATGCATCTTTTAATTTTTCTCCAGAATGTTTGGAAGCTTTTAATACTTTAAAGAATGCCTTAGTAAGTGCGCTTATTATAGCAAAACCCAATTGGGGATTACCATTTGAAATAATGTGTGATGCTAGTGATATTGCTGTTGGTTGTGTTTTAGGCCAGAGACATGAGAAAAAGTTGCATGTGATATACTATGCTAGCCATGTTCTAACTAGTACTCAAATAAACTATACAACTACTGAGAAGGAAATGTTGGCTGTAGTATATGCATGTGATAAATTCAGATCATACATGTTAGGAGCAAAAGTCATAATCTATACTGATCATTCTGCATTGAAATACCTGTTTGCTAAAAAAGATGCAAAACCACGTCTTATTCGATGGGTATTATTATTGCAAGAATTTGACATTGAAATTAGAGATAAAAAGGGTTCTGAAAATTTAGTTGCAGATCATTTATCACGTCTGGAAAATGAAGAAGGACCAATAGGAGAAACTACAATTATAAATGAAAGTTTTCCAGATGAGAATTTAATGTTAGTACAACATGTTCACACAACTTGGTATGCCGACATTGCAAATTTTCTAGCTTCTAACATCATACCTCCAGACATGACTTATGCAAAAAAGAAGAAGTTCTATGCAGATGCTAAAAATTTCTTATGGGACGAACCATTCTTGTTCAAGATAGGTATGGACGATATGATTAGAAGGTGTGTAGGGCAAACTGAAATACAAGATATACTTATGCATTGTCACTCTAGTCCATATGGAGGGCAACATGGAGCAAATAGAACTGCTTCAAAGGTTTTAGAAAGTGGCTTTATTGGCCCACTCTATTCCATGATGCTCGTATATTTGTGTCTCATTGTGACAGGTGTCAACGGGTTGGCAACATAAGTCGAAAAGATGAAATGCCTTTATCCAACATACTCGAGGTAGAGATATTCGATGTATGGGGAATCGACTTCATGGGACCATTCCCTATTTCACAAGGTAAAAGTTATATCTTAGTAGCTATTGACTACGTTTCCAAGTGGGTGGAAGCACAAGCTTGTGTCACAAACAACGCCAATACAGTGGTAAAATTCTTAAAAGCATTATTTACCAGATTTGGGGTTCCCAGAGCAATCATAAGTGATGGAGGTACGCACTTTTTAAATAGATTATTTGAAAGTCTTTTAAGGAAATATGGAGTACATCACAAGGTATCTACTCCATATCATCCACAAACTAGCGGTCAAGTGGAAATCTCCAACCGCGAGCTTAAGTGGATTTTGGAAAAAACGGTCAATTCATCACGTAAGGATTGGTCACTTAAACTCGATGATGCACTGTGGGCATATAGAACAGCATTTAAGACACCAATTGGGATGTCCCCATATCGTTTAATCTATGGTAAGGCATGTTACCTACCCCTAGAATTGGAATACAAAGCATATTGGGCAATAAAATCTTTGAATTTTGATTTAGGCAAAGCTGGTTACAAAAGGAAACTTTAGTTGAATGAACTTGATGAGATCAGATTATTAGCATATGAAAATGCCAAGTTATATAAGGAAAGAACTAAGAAATGGCATGATAATCAAATTCGAATCAAATCATTTAAGGAAGGAGACCAAGTGTTATTGTTCAATTCAAGACTACGCCTATTTCCTGGAAAACTGAAGTCCAGATGGAGTGGACCATTTGAGGTAATCAAAGTTGCAGAACATGGAGCATTAGAATTGAAGAATCTATCTAATGGATCCACATTTATGGTCAATGGACAACGGTGTAAGCTTTATTTGGGTAATAGGATTGAGGATCCACCACAGGTAACATTTTAAATCAATTACATAAGTATGTATAATTTCAATAACTACTTAATATACTTTGTTTATTATAATGTATTATTTGATTATTTGTTTTTATCAGTAAAAAAAAAAAAAAAAAGGAACCCATTAAAATTCAAGTGTGCAGAGAATTCTATTTTTGCAGGAAGCCAAACTCGCGAGCGTGAAGAAAGAAAGCGCGAGCACGAAGATTGCAAAAAAGAGACAGAAACTTTTTTTACAAAACTCGCGATCGCAACATCTATCTGCGCGAGCGCAAATTCTCCACACGAGAAGTCAGAAGCTTCAAGATCCCCATTCGCGATCGCAACAAATATCTGCGCGAGCGCGAGTTTTTGCAAAACAAGTCAGAAACAAGGAGATACCCTCTCGCGATCGCAATAATACCAAGCGCGAGCGCGATTAGGGCACAACAGAGGACAGAGGCCAGGCAAGAACCATTCGCGAGCGCGAATTTTCAGACGCGATCGCGACTCCAGAAAAATTCCTGGCGCGATTCTGTGAATACTCAAATTTTGAGGCTCAAAAAGCCAGTTTTCCCGGACTGTGAATAATAAAATTTTCTACAGTGAATTTGACTTTGCTATAGTAAATTTGACTTTGCTACAGTAAATTTGAGTCATTCCAAGAGACAGAGAAAGGAAAATGTCAATTCAATCCCCGGGGTTTCCAAAACAACCCTAAAAATGTCAAACATAATCGTTGAGAGGTAATTCTTTAATACCTCATCTCCACTCGGACCATCGTTTCTTCGATCATTTCAGACGAGCGATGTCATCAACATTGTTTGTTTCCTCGAGTCATATAAGTGGCTTTGTTCTCTTTGATTCCTCAATCGATTGGACAAGTACAACACCAATGTTTTGAAGTATTCCATGGTCAGCACCATTCTGGGGGCAAGAAGTGATAAGAACCTTCACCATTCTCCCATCACAGAAGTAATCACGGAATTTCTAGTCTTTCATTAAGAAGAAATTCTATTTCAGCTAATAAAGGCATCAAACAGGGGGCGAAATCCTCCAGGTCGGATTCAGGGGCAAGTGTTAACATACACAACCCAGGGTGAAACCCAACTATCGTCGACCTCTTTTTACATAAAACCTAGGGTGAAACCCTAACCAATAGCCAACCATTTTTCATCCAAAACCAAGCCATTTGATCATTTCGACTTTAGGTGGACCCTTGGTTCTCAAAGAAAAAACAAAAATAAAACAAAACATCTTTTCAAGTCCTCTAAGAGGCAAAGCATCTTTTCAAGTCCTCTAAGAGACAAAATCTCTTTTCAAGCCCTCATTAAGAGGCAAAACATCATTTCAAGTCCTCTAAGAGGCAAAATCTCTTTTCAAGCCCTCATTAAGAGGCAAAACATTTTTTTAAGTCCTCTAAGAGGCAACATCTCTTTTCAAGCCCTCATTAAGAGGCAAAACATCAAAACCTCATTTGAAGCCCTCATTAAGAGGCAAAACATCTTTTCAAGTCCTCTTAGAGGCAAAATCTCTTTTCAAGCCCTCATTAAGAGGCAAAACATTTTTTCAAGTCCTCTAAGAGGCAACATCCTCAAAATTTGCGTTTCAGACAACCACCGACTCCCATAAATCATTTTTATGGTCGGCGGTGGGGGGCAACTGTGAATACTCAAATTTTGAGGCTCAAAAAGCTAGTTTTCCCGGACTGTGAATAATAAAATTTTCTACAGTGAATTTGACTTTGCTATAGTAAATTTGACTTTCTGCAGTAACTTTGACTTTGCTACAGCAACTGTGCAAACAGTCCGGCCGGACCGGAGGCCATTTTGGAAACTCACCGAAAGTATGCCAATATGGTACTTAAAACGTCCGGAATTTCACGAGGATCGCAAAACCGGTCCCGGAATATTTTTCGGAGGTCCGGAACTCCCAAAAAAGCTCCCGGAGCGAGACAAGGTGGCCACCACCGGACACGGCGGCGCCGGCCGCCGGACACGACGGCGCCGGCCGCCGGTCACGGCGGCAGCAGCCGCCCAGCATGGGCGGCACCTGCAGCCAGCCACCTGCCGCCCGCCACGGCGGCACCTGCCGCCCCAGGCCCGTTTTTGGCCTATAAATAGCCACTTACCTCTTCATTTTTGGCCACCCCTGTCTGTGTTGACGGACGAATCCTTCTCCCTCTCACGCTCCTTGCGTTTTCTTTACCGCTTTTTGCATTTAATTTAATTTTTATTGCATTTTTGTTGTGATATTTGGACACTAAAATTAAACAAATTAAAATTAATTAATATTTCCCAAGCAAGGAGCTTAATCTGGAGTTAAGAAGCGGTCTTCGATTAAATCAGATACGTAAACGAAACTCTGCCTATTTAATTTTAGCACTTCATGCATACTTCTCTTCTACTCCTAATAATTCTATAATTGCATAAATGCATTCACGTTCTTATTTTTTTTTGGTAAATAAACTGCCTTAATTAATTTGATTAAGCTTAAATGCCCGATTAATTAATAATCGTGGCATTAAAGTTTAAATCCGACAATATTGGCTAAAATGCCTAGTTAATCAATAACTACGGTATAACTGCCTTTATTTCGAACACTTTGCCTAAAAGTCCAATTAGTCAATAATTGTGACTAACGGCCTCGTTCAATCACATTTTTCGGCAATAAAATTGCCTACATTTAATCAATCAATTTTGGCAACTAATTGCCTACGGTCTAATCGATTTTTTTAGCAAATAAATTGCTTATAAATGAGATTAACCGTTTTTAGCGACAAATCGCTTAAAATCAATCATTTTGGCGACAATCGCCCAATCACATCATTTTGGCAAACAAATTGCTTAAATCACATCATTTTGGCTAAAAGCCTCAAAATCAACCATTTTGGCGACAATCGCCCAATCAACAATTTTCGGCAAACAAATTGCCTAAATCACAACAATTTTGGCAAATTAATTGCCTAAATCAACCTTTTGGCTAAAAGCCTTAAATCAACATTTTGGCGACAAACGCCTAATAAAATCAATCAACCTCTTTGGCAAAATGCCTAAACAAAATGCACAAAGCATACACACTCATGCACAAAGCATAAACACTCATGCACAAAGCATAAACACTCATGCACAAAGCATATACACTCATGCACAAAGCATACACACTCATGCACAAAGCATACACCTTCAAAGCCCTTCAAAGAAGGCCTATCGAACTACGTTGACTTTGATCTTTCATTCAAACGGAAGTATGTAGGCACGTTCGGGATTTCACCCCGGGCGGCAAGTCGAAATCACTTAAAACATTTCATTTGGTCGAATTACATCATTCACCCTGCAAAACATTCATTCATCGGTTAGTTCATCAGCATGACATGGTCTCGGGATCCATCTCGGGTTCGTAGATTGTGCCTTAATCATTGGGATAATTAATCTAGTAACTAGGTTAATTAAAATTGGAGTCACTCAGGGTTTTTTCCTAGTTTACCCTAAAATAATTAAACAAGGTGGCGACTCACACTCACGTGCATTTCTTCTCATTCATCACATACATCTCAAGCCTATGTGTTTTCGGGGGAAGGGGTTCATAGATTCCACAAATTTTGGTCCAACTTCCTAACGGTCAGAAATTCTCAACTGCCCTCTCACATTCCAATCAATTCTTCTCCTTCCCAAGGCATTCAAACCTGCGAAAAACTGTAAGTAACCTTTCAAATCCAATCAAAACTCTTCCTTTTCAACTTCCCCATTAACTACTCAACCCTATCCTTCCCTAAATTCATCTATATAAGAAAATCAATTCCTTTCTTTACAAACCCCCAAACTCTGTCGCTACAAAATCAATTCCCAGCAACCCTCTTTTCTACATATCTTGAGCAACAAATAACTCCATCGACACTCACACCATGCCATTTAAGCAAAAGGCTAGGAAGAACAAGGAAGGATCTTCCTCCTCTGCACCAGCATGAAAGGATTTGGCCACCAGATATAAGGCTCCTTTCCCCATATATACTATAGCGGAAGGAGAACGCTACACACGCCTAGCCAAGTGCACTTTCACAGGTATGTATCTTCTTGACCCAACCTTTTTACAAAATACTGGTATTTTAAAGAAAGTACAGGAATATTTGAAAACTCTAAATTTTGAAATATTTAGTCAATTACAAATTCCTGAAAATGCTAAATTAAGTTTAGAGTTACTAACTACTATTGATTGGGTGGATGATAATGAAATGGCCATCCAATTTAGAGTGGATGGAGAAGAATTAACTGTGGGATATGATCAAATGCATGAATAGTTAGGATTTCCCAAAAGTTTATGTCCTCCTAAACCGAAAGGATGGAATGCATCTTCCGTTTGGGAAAAACTAACAGGGCAATCAACTTTTACCCCACGAAATTCTGGAAATAAATGGATAAAAGATGAGAGTATTTTATATCTGCAGAAGTATTTGTGTTATGCCTTGTTTGGACGGGTGGAAGCATCCAAAGTCCAAACAAGAGACTTGTTTATTTTGGACTGTATTTTACAGGGAAAACGAGTGGACGTTGCAGGAATAATACTCGATACAATATACAACGCCTCTCGTCATCAAGGCAAAGTTACTTTAGGAGTGGGTAGTTTAGCGCCTATCTTGGCATATGTTGCTCGAATGCCCATTCCACCTTATCAGCCCCAACCAACAGACACTTTTAGGTATATGGATGGCACATTCTTGAAAAAGACAGGTTTGGTTGAAGAAGTACAAACTGGCAGCACAGCTCTTTATCGTTGGAAGCCTTGGGAAACAAGAGTTGGGCAAAGCAATCGTAATGAAGGAACCTCTGATGCACAAACACAAAGACAGCGGAAGGGCAAAGCACCGGTCACATCATCTTCTCATGCGGAAGAAGAAGAAGATGAAGTTGCCGGGTGGAAACAAGTGTTGAGTAAAGTGGAAGCTTTACAGCAATCACAGGAAACCTTGCAAGTTACTGTTCTTGACATGGGACAAAAACTGCATACAATTCAGAACAACCACGAGCGGATGGAACGGAAGTGGATGAAATATTTCCACCATCAAAACATCGAGTTCACTCCATCGCCTCCAGGTTCTCCGAAGGCCTAAGGTTTTTCTGTTTCCCTTTAAGTTTTTCTTTCTATTTTTGGTATTTGTTTGTGTGTTTATGCATGTGCCGTCTGTTTTATTTGCATTTCCCCTCACACAATGAGGACATTGTGGCTTTTAAGTGTGGGGGAGACTTCCATTTTCATTATCTCAATTAATTTTTCATTTTCATTTCATTTTATATATAAGTATGACAAAGTTTATAATAATAAAAAAAAAGTGTGACAATTAAAAAAGTCAACTCCTTTGCCTTAGTTCAATGTTTTAGTCTCTACATGTTGATTTGTTTGTATTTTGCTTGTTGAAATAGAAGTCTTGAATAAAATACCATGATTAAAGAGATTAAATTCTTATATGAACTTAAGTATTAATATATTACATATGACATTTTAAGAGAAAGAAGTGTGACAATTTAAGCATAATGTAGATTCTAGCCTAACACCTATGGACGAACTGACCATATAGGAGATGAAACCGGGGAAGAACTTAACGTTAGGAGCCGATCTACTGAGAGAGGTACATAACAATATTAAGACGATTTTAGAGGATAATGTTAACAGCTTCGCGTGGACCATGAAAGACATAGTTAGTATCAATCCTGATACCATATCTCACAAGCTCAGCATTGACCTAAGCTTTAAACCGATAAAACAAAAAAAAGGAATCATTGCCTAGAAAGACAGCAAGTTGTAGCAACAGAGGTGGATAAACTTTTGAAGGCAGGATTTATAAGGGAGGTGAACTACCCAGAATGACTGGCGAACGTAGTTTTGGTACCGAAGTCCAACGGAAAATGGAGATTATATGTTGACTTTACCAATCTGAACAAAGCATGCCCCAAAGATCCTTACCCTCTGCCCAATATAGATCAGTTGGTAGATTCAACAATCGGCTATGAAATATATAGCTTTGTAGATGCAACAGTTGGATACCATCATAAAAGAATGAATGAGCTAGATGAGGAGAAGACAAGTTTCATCACTAATAGGGGAATTTATTGTTATCAACATACCAGAGATTGGTCAATAACATGTTTCAAGATCAAATAGGGCGAACTGTAGAGGTGTATGTAGATGATATGATAATAAAAAACACTTGTGCTACCGACCATCCTAGAGACGTACAGGAAGCGTTGGAAATCTTTAATAGGTTATATATGATGCTCAACCTAGACAAATGTATATTCAGAGTTAAGGCAGGTAAGTTCTTGGGCTTCATGATATCACAGAGGGGGATTAAGGCGAACCCTGAGAAGATAAAGGCAATTCTGGAGATGTAAGCAGCCACTAGCATTCATGAAGTTCAATAGCTGAATGGCCGATTTACAGCATTAGACGATGCATCTCCTGCTCGGCCAAGAGGTGCATGCCTTTCTACCGAACCCTAAAACAATTGAAGGGTTTTCGGTGAGATGAAAAGTGTCAGCTCGCCTTTGAAAAGATTAAAGATTTCTTGTCTTCCACACCCCTCCTGAGTATACCCAAAAAAGATAAGCCACTGTACTTGTACTTAGCTGCTACTGAAAATTTTATTGCATCAGTGTTGGTTAAAGAAGAGGAAGATGAACAATATCTTGTTTATTACATTAGCAAAGTCCTTCGGAGTTCTAAGCTGCGGTGTCCAAATATTGAAAAATTGGCATTCACTATCCTTACTTCGATGAATAGGTTATGCCACTACTTCCAGTCTCACATTATATTTGTCTGAACTAATCATCCCTTGAAAAAGATCCTTCACCAAGTTGAAACTTCCCGGAGATTGGTAGAGTGGTCAATCATATTGGGATAATTCAATATCCAGTACACACCCTGTACTGCGTTGAAGGCACAAGTACTTGCGGATTTTGTAGCTAAGTTTTCTAGTGAACACAAAAAGGGCGAGCTGAAAGTCGAACTACCAAACCCCGACTATAACACTTGGTAATTTCACACTGATGGAGCCTTAGGGAGCTCGGGGCCTACAACAGGGGTAATTCTACAAGGGCCAACGAAGATAAAAATCCAGTATGCAGTATGATACGGATCAGCCATCACTCATCCATGGAGCTCAAGGGAGCAAGGAGCATAACATGGGAAATCCATTGGTACATCCTAGTGGGACAATTATAAGAAGTCGTGCAAAGAAATATGGGGCAGCCATGTCCTTATATGTTCAAGAACAAGTCACACAAAAGCTCCATAACCTTGCTTTCAACAAATGTTGTGTGGAACTTGAAGGCACACCTACACTTCTTACATTGCTTGAGGCGTATGTTGATGTGGGACTACCTAAAGGCAAGTTGCAAGGAGTTGTGCAAAACTGAACTTGCAGCAAGTAGCACGCTCGTGCTGGGTAGCATGCCTTGGCCATGCTAGAGCTTGACTTTGGTGCAATTAGTTAGTCCATTTGTATTAGTTTTGAGTTGTAATGTTGTTAATGGGTTGGGCCACCAATAATTCGGCCACCCTTTTCTTTTATCCTTAATTTGTTTGGATTAGTTATTCTTTATCCTTAGTTGGTTTGGATTAGTTATTTTCTATCCTTAGTTTGTTTGGATTAATTATTCTAAATCATTTAGGGTTCAGGTTTTTAGATTTAGTATAAATAGCGTTGTTATGTTGTTAAATAAATCATTCAATGAATTAATAAAATCTTCATATTTGTTCATGCTTTGGCGTGTTCTTTGATTAGAGTGATTGTGAGATTGCTTTCCTCTAATTGCATCAAGAATCTAGGTAAACTTATCAATTTACTTGTGGCGTTTATCTTATTCTTATTTACTTTATCATTGGTGTTCTTGCTTCCTTAAGCTTTAGGTGCCATAGAGGGGGAGTTTAGTTTGATCTTTGAAGCTATTCCAATCTTGTCATGGAGTTCTTAGAATTAATTTCCATAGGGTTCCATGTCCCAGGATGCCTAGACTTTGCAACAACCAATAATGGCGCTGAATACTAGGGCTTAATAACAGGGCTAAAACTAGCCCTCAAGGTACGAACACTAGTGCTCCATATCTTCCTAAACTCATAACTTATGGTCAATCAGATTTTAGGCACATTCACCACCAAAGAGCCGAATCTAGTCAAGTATCATTCTCTAGCCGTATCTCTCTTAGACAAGCTAAAAGAAGAAGGCAGCATTTGGAAGTGCTGGCTCAAGGGTCAATTTCTAGATCTCGGATTTTGATGATTAACACAAAACAAATAAATTTAAATTATGTTATTTGTGCTAATATTATTTTATGCAGAATTTGTATGGAAAGAAATTATACAAGGTAAGTCCTACATTGAGTGTGAAGATATTCGAAAATCCTAGTGACTAGGTTTTTAGGACACTTTGTAGGATAGAGAGAAAATTCATATATGAGCACATAAATTAATTTTTCTCTCTCAACAAAAATAATTTTCGGAAATTAGATTTTTCAAATAAATTCTTTTATTTGTTTTCGAAAAATATTCTTTAAAATCGAAATGATTTAATTTCCTAAAACTAAAGAGATTACGTCTCCAATGTTTTTGGTAATAAATCATACACTTTACTTTTCGAAAATATCTTTTGAAAATCTAAGAATACTTCAATTTATTCTCTTACCTTAAAAACGAAGGAAAAATCTTTTCATTTTTAGTAAGAACATCTTTCCGTAAAAATATTTTTCCATAAATGCTGCCGAAAATCTTTTGGTTAAAGGAAAGCAAAATCGTATTTTATTCTCTTACCAAAAAGGATAAAATAAATTTTTGGTAACAAAGATTTTCGTAATCTTCTAAATAAGGAAAGCAAATATTCCGATTTCAAATAAGATATTCACTTTCCAAATGCAATAGACACGATGCTCTCTATAAATAGGAGCTTTCACGTCTTGAGCTATTGGTGAAGTAAGAGTTTTCGTTTTAAGAGCATTCTCTCATTGATCAAATCTTTTTCTCTCAAAACTTACTCTCTACCCCAATTTTTCTTTTCATCTTTACACTTAACATTTTTATCTTTAAAGAAGAAAAGAATTTTTACAACTACTTTAGAAAAACGGTTCTGTGTTCTAAACGATTTTCTAATCCGATAAACTATTTTTCCTGTGCTTATATGTGCGTTTCTTTCTGTCTATTTAGAGTTTGTAATCTATAGTAGACAGGTTTTTATTTGATTAAACATTTGTGTAATAGCTTGGGTGATAAGCTATTGGGAAAGAGGTTATCAAGCGACCTTCTCCTTGTGTGAGATTTTAATGTCTTGAATTGAGTTTCTGTACTCTGCCAAAAACAGAAAGGGTTGAGGTTAACTAGACCCTTTGGAAAATCTAGTGGGATAAAAGGGTAGATCTAGGTGTTGATCTATTGCCTTGTACTGTTGGTTGGTCTCTTACCCTTGAAAAGAGATAACATAGTTAAGGATCTCAAGATGCGTCTTGGGGAGTGGATGTAGGCGAGTTAGTGCCGAACCACTATAAATCACTGTGTTGATCTTTTAATTTCTGAAGTTTGCTTGATACTGCTTTTATTACACTTCTGTTTATATTTTAGAAATGCTAAAGTTGAAAATGAATTTGTTGTTCTAAAACTGTAATAAGTCTTATCTTTTCTGAACATTAGAACTCTAGAATTCTGATAAGTGAATATACCATGTTCTAAACAGTTCTTCTATTCACAAGTATATTTCACTACTTTGGGTTTCTAATTAATTTTCTAAACTTTATGAGGAAGTTCAAATTACAAAAGCTTTCCATCATAAAGCAGTTATGATACTTGATTAAGGCTTTGTGAAGCAGTTCTAATTTCAATAACTGTCTTTCACACAGTCTTATATGTTTTCTAAACTTTATGAGGAAGTTCTAAACTCTATAGCTTTCCGTCATAAAGAAGTTCTAATCTTGAATAAGACATTATAAAGCAGTTCTAATCAATAGCTGCACTTTGCATTGTCTTTCTATCTTTTATGAATAGAACATTGTGAGATAGTTCTAATCCATATTCTATTCTCACGAGTTCTTTATTTTTCCACTGCACTTAGAATTCTATATTTTGTTTTGAAATTCTAAAATTTATATCTGTTTTTAGAAAACCCAATTCACCTCCCCTCTTGGGTTGTGCCATTCATATACGGGACCCACAATCTGGTATCAGAGCTTTGGCTCTTGACTTACCGAAGCTTAACCGCTTAAGAGATAAGATCCCATGGCAACCCCACTTCCTCTTTCTTCTTTAGAAGGACAATCTGTTTTTAGACCTCCTTTGTTCAATGGCTCTAATTACTCTTACTGGAAAACTAGAATGGAGAATTTCATGAAATCAGTTGATATAAACTGCTGGAGAAATTTTACCACTGGTCCTCGTATTCCCATGAAAATTGTAGGAGATGAGTCAGTTAGAAAAATAGAAGAAGAATATACAGATGGTGATTGGAATGACATTGCTGTAAATGCAAAAGCCATTAATATTCTTCATTGTGCTTTAGATGCAACTGAATATAACAAAGTGTCTTGATATAAATCTGCAACAGAGGTATGGCAAAAACTTAAAATCACCTATGAGGGTACAGATAGAGTAAAAGAATCCAGAATAAATATCCTTTGGAGAGAATATGAAATGTTTAGTATGAAAGAAGGGGAAACTATTGCAGAATTAAATTCTAGATTTGCCAATATAGTTAATCCTTTGAGAACTCTCGGAAAGGAAATTTCAGAAGATGAGCTTGTTAAGAAAATCCTTAGAATTCTACCTAGAAAATGGGATTCTATAGGAACTGTCATGAATTACAAAGAGACTCCTGTCACTTATGATTATCTAATAGGAGCTCTTGTTTCAGAAGAAATGAAATCTACTTTGACAACGGAAGATAAGAAAAAGAAAGGACTGGCTTTAAGGGTAGATTCTAGTGAAGAAAGTTCTTCTGATCTTGATAGTGATGATTTAGCACTCGTTGCTAAAAGATTTAAAAAGTTCTATAGAAAGGGTGGAAGGCCACATAAAAAGTTTAACAAAAAGAACTTTTCATCCAAAAATAGTAACTTGCCTAAGAAAGAACCTTCTGAAGTGGTTTGTTATGAATGCAACAAACCTGGACATATCAAGCCTAATTGTCCTAAACTGAAAAAGAAGTCAACAAAAGAGAAGCTGAAGTAGGCCTTTGTAGCTGCATTGAGTGATTCAGGCAATTCTAATTCTGAAAGCCACAGTGATCAAGAAGAAATAGCTAATATCTGTTTAATGGCTACCATTGATTCTGACTCCAAAAGAAATCAATACTCTGACTTCAACACAGAAAGCTGGAATCAACGAAACAAATGCAACGGTCCATGAGAATGATGAAAGCACTGTAAGTATTTCTGAACCAGAATCAGAAAGTGATCTTCTAAATACTTACAATAATCTTTGCAATGAGTTTGAAAAGCTTGTTAGAAAGCATAAAGTTCTAAAGAAAGATTTCAGAAAGTTAAAATCTGAAAGTAATCATTTAAAAGATGCTTTTATCAAGAAGTTACATGCAAAGATCTTATTATAGAAATCAAAGATCTTAAAGATTGTAATAATCGATTTTCTGAAAATCTGACACATCTTGAAGAAAAATGCAAAAATCTGAATTCTGAAAATGAATCTTTGAAAACTGAGATTAGAATTCTAAAATCAATTTCAGAATCATTTTCTAAAGAGAAGACAAGTTCTAGCTATAATAGCATTTCTAAACTGAATCGTGTTTCTAATCAGAAAAATGCAGTTTCTAATGTTGTGACTTTAGAACATCAAAGTTTCAACATAAAGAAAAATCATAGTGCACCTGTTACCACTAACCCTCCAGGACCCAATATGAGTTGGGTACCTAAATCTCCTTGATCTTTTCACGTGTGCCTAAGGAGCGAGCTGAAAACAGAGATGTGGTACATGGACAGCGCTTGCTCTAGGCATATGACTAGTGATAGAAAGAAGTTCACCAGATTAGAAAAGAAAAAGGGAGGTACAGTAAGCTTTGGAGACAAAGCAAAAGGTAAAATTGTTGGTATTGGTGTGGTAGGTTCTAATCCTTCAATAGAAGATGTATGCTTAGTAGAAGGATTACATTATAACTTGTTAAGTGTTAGTCAGATTTGTGATAAAAATAGAAGAGTGATCTTTGAACCTTCTCATTGTGAAGTTCAGAACATGCATGATAATAAAACCTTATTCGTTGGAAAAAGGTTTGGAAATATATACCTAGTAGATCTCTCTGATATGCATAACCAGGATATTTGTTTAGTTTCTATTGATAATTCTAGTTGGTTATGGCATAGAAGACTTGGACATGCAAGCATGCACCTTATTTCTAAATTGTCAAAGAAAGATTTGGTTCGTGGTTTGCCAAAGTTGAAATTTGAAAAAGATCACATTTGTGATGCTTGTCAAATAGGCAAACAAACCAGAACTTCTTTTAAATCCAAGCGCATGGTTTCTACGTCTAGACCTTTAGAATTGCTACACCTTGATCTATTTAGTCCAATCACTCCTTCTAGTCTTAGAGGAAAATTCTATGCATTTGTTATTGTAGATGATTACTCTAGATTCACCTGGACACTCTTCCTTAGAAATAAGGATGAGTCATATGACAAATTTGTTCATCTGTGCATGAGAATACAAAATGAGAAAGGGTACAACATCACGGCAATTAGAAGTGATCATAGAGGAGAATTTGAAAATCAGAAATTCGATGCATTTTGCAACGAGTCAGGAATCTTCCATAACTTCTCAGCACCTAGAGCACCTCAACAAAATGGAGTGGTGGAACGCAACAAATAGGCAAACAAACCAGAACTTCTTTTAAATCCAAGCGCATGGTTTCTACGTCTAGACCTTTAGAATTGCTACACCTTGATCTATTTAGTCCAATCACTCCTTCTAGTCTTAGAGGAAAATTCTATGCATTTGTTATTGTAGATGATTACTCTAGATTCACCTGGACACTCTTCCTTAGAAATAAGGATGAGTCATATGACAAATTTGTTCATCTGTGCATGAGAATACAAAATGAGAAAGGGTACAACATCACGGCAATTAGAAGTGATCATAGAGGAGAATTTGAAAATCAGAAATTCGATGCATTTTGCAACGAGTCAGGAATCTTCCATAACTTCTCAGCACCTAGAGCACCTCAACAAAATGGAGTGGTGGAACGCAAGAATAGAACACTTCAAGAAATGGCCAAAACCATGCTAAGTGATTCTAATCTACCAAAGTATTTATGGGCAGAAGCAGTTAACACTGCCTGTTATATTCTTGTGAATACTCAAATTTTCAGGCTTGAAAAGTCTGTTTTTCTAGACTACAGACACTCCGACCGGACCGAAGGCCATTTTGGAAGTTCACCGAAAGTATGCCAATATGGTACTTAAAACGTTCGGAATGTCGCGAGGATCGCGGAACAGGTCCCGAAATATTTTTCGGAGATCCGAAACTCCTGAAAACCCCTCTAAAGCGAAAGGCCCAAGGGGCCACCACCGAGCACGGCGGCTCCGGCCGCCGGACACGGCGGCGCCTGCCGCCAGCCTCCAGCGGCACCCGCCGCCGGCACCAGTAGCACCTGCCGCCAGATGCCCAATTCTGCCTATAAAAATGGCCTCCGGGTCTTCATTTTGGCCACTCCTGTCTGTGTTGACGGATGATCTTTCTCCCTCACGCTTTTGCGATTCTTTTACCGCTTTTTGCATTTTTAATTCAGTCTTTATTTTTTTTATGTTGTGATACTTTGGCCACTAAAATTAAACAAATTCTAATTAATTAATTAATATTCCCCGAACGAGGAGCTTAACCTGGAGCTAAGAAGCGGTCGTCGATTAAATCAGGTACATAAACGAAACTCTGCTCATTTAATTTTAGCACTTCATGCATATTTCTCTTCTACTCTTAATAATTCTACAACTGCATAAATGCATTCATGTCATTATTTAGATAAATAAACTACCTTAATTAAGCACGATTAAATTTAAATGTCCGGTTAATTAATAGTCGTGGCGTTAGATCTTAAATCCGACAATTTTGGCTAAAGAATCTAGTTAATTAATAACTACGGTTCAATCGCCTTATTTCGAACAAATCTGGCTTAAGTCCAATTAATTGATAATTGTGGCTAAAAGCTTTAATCAATCGCGTTTTGGCAACAAATTGCCTACAGTTTAATCAATTACACTTTGGCAACAAATTGTCTACGGTTTAATCAATTTTTGGCAAACAAATCGCCTATAATAAGATTAACCATTTTTAGCGACAAATCGCTTAAATCAATTTTTTGACATAATACCTTGAATTAATCAACCAATTTTCGGCTAAAAGCCTTAAAATCAATCATTTTGGCGACAATTGCCCGATCACGTCATTTTGGCAAACAAATTGCCTAAATCAACACATTTTGGCCAAAGGTCTTAAATCAATCAATTTCGGCGACAATCGCCCAATCAACACTTTTGGCAAACAAATTGCCTAAACCAACTCATTTTGGCTAAAAGCCTTAAAATCGAATAATTTCGGCAAAATGCCTTAAAATCAACCATTTTTGACTCAAAGCCTTAAAATCGAATAATTTCGGCAAAATGCCTTAAAATCAACCATTTTCGGCTCAAAGCCTTAAAATCAACCATTTTCGGCTCAAAGCCTTAAAATCGATCAATTTTGGCTAAAAGCCTTAAAATCAATCATTTTGGTGACAATCGCCCGATCACGTCATTTTGGCAAACAAATTGCCTAAATCAACACATTTTGGCCAAAGGCCTTAAATCAATCAATTTCGGCGACAATCGCCCAATCAACACTTTTGGCAAACAAATTGCCTAAATCAACACATTTCGGCCAAAGGCCTTAAATCAATCAATTTCGGCGACAATCGCCCAATCAACACTTTTGGTAAACAAATTGCCTAAATCAACTCATTTCGGCAAAATGCCTTAAAATCAACCATTTTCGGCTCAAATCCTTAAAATCAATCATTTTGGCGACAAATCGCCCGACAAAATCAATTTCGGCAATAATAAGCCCGAACATCAATTTTGGCAATAATAAGCCCAAATATCAACTTTGGCGACAAATCGCCCAACAACCATTTTTGGCACAAATGCCTTAAAACCAACATTTTTGGCGACGAACGCCTAATCGAATCAATCGATCCTTTGGCAAAATGCCTAAACAAACATGCACAAAGCATACACACACTCATGCATTAAGCATATACCTTCAAAGCCCTTCAAAGAAGGCCTATCCAACTACGTTGACTTTGATCTTCTATTCAAACGGAAGTACATAGGCACGTTTGGGATTTAACCCCGAGCGGCAAGTCGAAATCACATAAACATTTTCATTGGTCCAATTACATCATCTTCCTTGCAAAGCATTCATTCATAGGTTAATTCATCAACATGACATAGTCTCGGGATCCACCTCGGGTTCGTAGACCATGCCTTAAACATTGGGGTAATTAGCCTAGACTTAGGTTAATTAAAATTGGAGTCACTTAGGGTTTTTCCTAGTTTACCCTAAAATAATTAAACAAGGTGGCGACTCATACATTCACGTGCATTTCTGCCTTTAGTCACATGAATTCATATGCCTGTGTTTTCGGGGTATGGGTTCACAGTTTGGCGACTCTGCTGGGGAATATTTATGTAATCATTTTGCATGAAGTGGACTACAATTGTTGTGTAAAATTAACCTGCCCTTCTTTAGGGTATTGTTTTATTATGCTTTGTTTTGCAGGGTACCCTAATGCGAGTCAAGTGTTCTTTCCTTAAGAATACTTGATATGAAAATTTGGACTTAAATGTAAAATATGATTAAGACATTAAAACTTGTTGATTTATTTGCACGATTGAGAATCTTTTTCTCCATTGCATAAAAAATGAATTTCAAATGAATTTCTTCTCTCTCTGTTCAAACTTCTGAGTCTGGATAGCAAGTAGCGCTGATCGGCAGGTCTCTTTGATTATGTCGACGGACAGCCAAAGCGTCCTCCCTGTTACCGCAAACCATCCCTAATCCTTTTGGGGGTGGCCCATGAGTATGCGTACCGTTGGACCCACGCGAAACTCCTTGTTTCACATGTGGTTAGGTATATCCATGCTCAAGGTTCAAGGGTCCCTTAATAAACCGATTCTCTATTTGTGTCATAGCCTATAGAACCTATCCTTTAGGACTGTATGCACCAAATGATGCGAATCATCTCATTGAAACGGATTATGACATGTTGTTGTGCGCATTCACGACATATCATAAACACTAAATAAACACAAAAGGGACACGAAACATTCTTTTGTTCTAAGCATGCACAGTTGGACAAAGAGACGATCTACCTCATATCAGTTACCCTGGTACACAATACCACCTACTGTACCCTAATATAACTACCCTCATACTTACAGGTACCCACTGTTCAAGTGCTGACGTCAGTGCCAGCCACACCTACAGTGCTATCACCAATCTCATCAACTTCAACTAAACCAATGGCATCACTAGCTGACATCCAAACCCTTATGGAACAATTAGAAGTCAGAATGCAAGCTAGGATGAATGAGGCATTGGCTGCCCAAAGGACCACCTTAATAGCTGAACTGGGTAATGGTAATGAAAATGGGGCCTCGGTTGGAGGAAAGGGTCCTGCTGCCTCTAGCCAAAGACTTAATGCTGCACAATCATCTTCAAACCATAACTTGGATGACGTACCCGCCAAAACTGCATCTGAGCTCGAAGCTCAGAAAATGAGAGAAAAGCTAGAACTCTTAGAAAGATCTGTTACTGCCCTTAAAACACACAAAGAGGTGGTGGACATGGACTCTTTGTCCTTGTTCCCCGAAGCAAGATTACCTACAAAATTCAAGATGCCCAACATGGACAAATTTGATGGAATCACTTGTGCTAAAACGCATCTGAAAATGTATGTGGGTGCCCTGAACCCGTTTGGACTGAACAGCGAGCTCCTTGCTCAGTTATTCCAACAATCACTCACCGGTGCTGCTTTGAGGTGGTTTGTTAGCCTAGATCGGTCTAAGATGAAGACCTGGGAAGACATTTGTAATGCATTTAATTCACAGTACCGCTATAATATGGAGGTGGATGTTACTCGAAGAGAGCTGGAAACCACCAAACAGAAAAACAATGAACCCTTTTCCTCGTTCCTTACGAGGTGGAGGGCCAAGGCCGCTCAAATGATCAACCGACCCTCTGAACAGGAACAAGTTGACATAATAATCAAGAATTTACTGCCTATCTACCAGTCACAGCTTCAAACACAATACCTACCAACGTTTCATTCACTCATTGCCACTGCTACAAAGGTAGAGGATTTACTTCAAATGGGGCAACTGAAGGAAGACTCGGGAACCTCAAAATACAAAAAACCTAGCCGGCCCGGAAAAGTCCACGAAGTGGCAAGCATCACCCCCACGAATCCTTTACGTGTGGGAAACATGGGAAACATGAGAAATGGCGGCCAGTCAAGAAGAACATATATTGATCTCGGCATGCCAATCCTTTTGGTATTCCGAGAGGCTATCAAAGCAAACTACATCAAGCCTTTGGAAGCAAGGCCACCACCCAACCCCTTACCAAGGAACTACAGAGCCAACGAATACTGTGAGTTCCATCAGGGTAATGGACACCAGACTGAAGCGTGTTGGACGCTTAAGAACCGCATCCAAGATCTAGTAGACAACGGTTCTATTATTCCGAGAAGGAACCCAAACATTAGCACTAATCCTTTACCAAATCACGGGGTAAATACTATTGTTCCTGACCAGGAATTGATCGATCCTTTCGAGCTATTCCTAGAAAAGAACGAAATCTGTGTCCTAGATCTAAATGACCTGACTGAGGAGCTCGATGCCATAACCAGGAGCGGGAGACAATATGAACCATTGGTCTTGGACGAAATCCGAAATAAGCCTTACGAGAGGACAGACGAACCAAAGGAAGACCCGATACTTTCGCAGTTAAAGAAGACACAAGCTAGGGTATCGATTTGGGAACTTCTAGCATCATCCTTTCCTCATCGCCAAGCTCTTTGCAAGGCTTTGAGTCAACTTTAAACATCGGTGGAGGTTAGCCCCGAAGTGTTGGTATCCACCCTCACCCAATCATCAAAAACTCAAAGCATCGGGTTTTCTGATGATGACTTACCCACGGAAGTAGGTAGTCACAATGATGCCCTTTACATTACTGTTCAGACCAGAGACAAAACTGTGCTCATGGTTCTCGTTGATAATGGGTCAGCACTAAACGTCTGTCCATTGAGGGTAGCCAGCTGTCTGGGTTTGGAGGAAACAGATTTCATTCCATCTGACCAGATAGTGAAAGCATATGACAGCACCCGAAGGGAAGTATTGGGGGTTGCTACACTAAAATTAGCAATTGGGCCAGCCATAATGGAAGTACCATTCCAAGTAATTGACGTGCCCACTAGTTTCAACCTGCTTTTGGGACGTCCATGGATACACCATACCAAAGCAGTACCTTCCTCTTTACACCAAAAGGTCAAATTCCCCTACGAAGGTAAAATCATAACAGTTCAAGGAGATGACTACAGCCAGCTCAAAAAGCTAAAGGGTCAGCCTCTCTTTGAGGTCAACCCTGAAAATGCCAATTTTCCCCTCTCGGGATTTCAGTATGACACTGTGCAGTTCATAGAAGGAAAGACTACATACTCCCGAATTCTCTTTGATTTTGGGACGGTGCAAATAAACTGCATAGTTCCTTTGATGTTGAGGATGTCTTACCTGCCGGGAATGGCTATGATGAGGTCCGGAAAGACATACCCCGCACTGCAAGCCTGGGAATGTCCAGTAAATAAAGGGACTTTTGGGCTAGGATATCAGCCCACTGAGGAAGACCTGGCCGCGGGGACCAGGAACAAAGGTAGAAAGATGCAGATGCCATCACACCTTTTGACTTTGAATAGCCACTTCCGCAAATCGGGAGAGACGGTTCCTTATCACGGCTTCCAAGAGCCATTTTACTGCCCAAATGCTAAGAAGATGCTGCCGGGATTAGAAATATTTTCTAATGTCTGGGGTAACAAGCCTGAAGCAATAGCTGAGCTGGAAGTGGAAGACTTCATGCTGCCAAGTCTCTTTGACGAGGTTGCGGTCATTACAAGAAATGAAGAAAATCAAGACCTGCTGAGCCTAATCAAACCGAATGAAGGGCCTCTCACCAACTGGTACGCTGAGGAAGAGCGCGCTGCTGACAACCCCCCTCCCGAGTCAAACCTAGAGTCAAAATCTGTAATTAAGTCCTGTATTGAGTCTGAGTCTAACCCCGAGTCTGAAACCGAGTCAGAGTCCAGTCCCAGTTCTAGGTCGTGTGTGTCGGATTTTGAAAATCCAGATTTCGAATTTGATGTAATCTTTGAAGACGATTCTGTCATGATCAATAAAGGTTTGCAAGTTATTGACTACCCCGCGTGTCTATCTTTCCAAGCATTTCCAAGCAAAAATAATGAAAATCAAATAAATGAAATGAAAAATGAAAAAGAAAAAATAATAATTGGCAAAGAAGAAAACGAACATACATACATTGCATCTGACTGTGTGAACAGGGAGTAGATCAGTGAATGCTTAAAGAAGTTTGTCGATTGCTTCATGTGGAAGGCGAGTGACATCACGGGAATTGACCCGGCAATAGTGGTACACAAGATTCCAGTATATCCCGAGGCTAAGCCAGTGAAACAGAAGCTAAGAAGGCTGAAGACCGAATGGTCCTTGAAAATCAAGGAGGAAGTGGCCAAGCAACTGGAAAATAAATTCATAGAACCTATTGCCTACCCGACGTGGTTAGCAAACATTGTGCCAGTGCCAAAAAAAGATGGCAAAGTCAGAATGTGTGTAGACTATCGGGACTTGAATAAAGCATGTCCGAAAGATGACTTCCCCCTGCCGCATATTGACTTGTTGGTAGACTGAATGGCAGGACACAAGATGGTCTCCTTGACCGATCTTGCTGTCGGGTACAACCAGATAATGATGCATTTGCCAGACAAAGAAAAGACGGCATTCATCACAGAATGGGGAACCTACTGATACAGGGTCATGCCTTTTGGGCTCAAAAATGCCGGGGCAACCTATCAAAGAATGGCAACGACCATCTTCCATGACATGATTCACAAAGAAGTAGAAGTGTATGTGGATGACATGGTTGTTAAATCAAAAACAGCTGGCGAACATACAACAGCACTTGAGAAGTTCTTCCTTAGACTTTGAAAGTACAATTTAAAGCTCAACCCGGCAAAATGTCTGTTTGGAGCTACATCCGGAGTATTTCTGGGGCATATGGTCAGCCAGAAGGGCATAGAGATCGACCCTTCAAAAGCCAAAGCCATTCTGGGAATGCCAGCACCGAGGACGGAAAAAGAAGTTCGGGGTTTCCTGGGGAGGCTACAATACATCAGCCGATTCATCAATCAATTGGCCGATACTTGCGGCCCGATTTTCAAATTGCTCAGAAAAGGAGTAGCTGTCAAATGGAATGAGGATTGTCAGAAAGCTTTCGACCAAGTCAAACAGTATCTGTTATCCCCGCCAGTTTTACAGCCACCAAGGCTAGGGAAGCCTTTACGGCAGTACCTATCAGTGACAGAAGAAGCGATGGGTGCGATGCTAGCTCAACAAGCGGAAGATACAAGGGTAGAAAATGCCGTGTATTACCTCAGCAAAAGGATGCTAGACTACGAGTTGAAATACAATAAGATAGAGAAGCTGTGTCTGGCTCTAGTATGGGCCTGTACAAAGCTACAGCACTACCTCTCATCTTACACCACAAGCGTTATTTCTGAATCGAACCCCTTGAAATTCCTTATGGAGAGGCCGGTTCTTGACTGTAAGATGGCAAAGTGGGTGTCAGTGCTCGCAGCTTATGATTTAAAATTTGTACAACGGAAGGCAGTGAAAGGTGGAGCCTTAGCTGATCAATTAGCAGAATTGCCGGTCGAAGACAAAATGCCGGAGGTAGAATTTCCTGATGAAGACTTGTTGAGCTTGGAAAGTGAAGTCTAGGAAATGTACTTCGATGGAGCTTCAAACTACCATGGAAATGGGATTGGAGTCGTATTCAAAACTCCCTGTGGAGAATATGTCCCAATCGCAGTCAAATTAGATTTCAACTGCACCAACAATGAAGCCGAGTATGAAGCTTGCATAAAAGGGTTAGTAGCAGCCCTGGAAAAAGAAATAAAAGTCCTCAAGGTTTTCGGGGATTCCAATCTAATAGTTTCTCAAGCTTTGAGAAAATGGAAAATTAAAGAAGAGCGTTTGGTTCCTTACCTGCAACGCTTGGACGAATTGGCTCAGCAATTTGAAGATCTATCCTTCCACTACTTACCGCGAGCCAAGAATCAGTTCGCTGATGCTCTAGCTACCTTGGCCTCTATGGTCAATGTGGGAGGAGACCAAGTCATTCGACCTCTCACAGTTCGGCTACAGAAGCAGCCAGCACATGTCATGAATTTGGTGGATGACAAGCCCTGGTATTGGGATATACAGAATTATCTTCAGAATGAAGCTTACCCGGAGGGATCTACCAAGACTGATCAACGAACTTTGAGGCAGTTAGCATCCGGATATCTCCTTACTGGGGGAGTTCTGTATAAGAGAAGTTCGAATGGCCTGCACCTAAGGTGCGTGGATGAGGGAGAAGCTCAAACCATCATGGATTCCTTACATAATGGGGAGTCTGGTCCACACATGCACGGGATAGCCTTGGCTCGGAAGATTGTGAACCTGGGTTATTACTGGTCAACCATGAATGCAGATTGCGTGAGGCACGCGTAGAAATGCCACGAATGTCAAATTTTTGCTAAACTGCAAAGACAGCCTCCGATCAATTTGAATCCCATTGCTTCACCATGGCCCTTCGCAACTTGGGGCATAGACGTGATCGGAAAAATCCACCCGAAAGCTTCTAATGGTCATCAGTTCATCCTGGTTGCCGTAGATTATTTCACTAAATGGATCGAGGCAGCCTCCTATTCAGTTTTAAATGCCAAGAAGGCAGCACAGTTCGTTCGTACTAACATCCTTTGTCGGTACGGAACGCCATTCGAGATCATCACGGATAATGGGTCTCACTTTCAGAGTGAATTTTCTAATTTGTTGAAGGAAACAAGAATTCAACATCATAAGTCTTCGCCCTATCGTCCACAAACAAACGGGGCTGTAGAGGCCGCGAATAAGGCTATAAAAGTCATTTTGCAGAAGACGGCTAAAAAGCACAAAGCTTGGCACGAACAGCTATCGAATGCCTTATGGGGATATAGGACTTCAATTAGAACGCCCACCGGAGCAACCCCGTGTTCTTTGGTATATGGTATGGAAGCAGTATTGCCTATCGAGCTGGAAGTTCAGTCGGCAAGGATTATCCAAGAAAGCCAGATCAGCAAAGCAGACTGGACTAAGAATTATCATTTGCAACTCTTGGGTATGGATGAAAAGCGGTTGCAAGCAATTCACCAAACTCAAGTCTATCAGAGAAGAATGGCACGGCATTTTAATAAGAAGGTCAAAGATCGAAAATTGGAAGAAGGCTGTTTGGTCCTAAAGGAAATTAGACAGCCAATCCTAGATCCACGTGGAAAGTTTCGCACTCATTGGGCTGGGCCCTATGTGTTGAAGAAAATATTGTCCGGCAGAGCCGTCATCTTGACTGATTTGGATGGTTTGGAATTCACGAATCCATGTAATTTAGATCAGTTAAAAAGATATTTTGTGTAATAAGCATTACATAATGTAAAATGAACTACATTAGACCTGATTCTCTTCGGAAAAAAAGAAATTATGTATCGGAGATATGTAGGCAGCCCTCATTGGGCACGGTCTAAACATTAATAAAAAAAAATCATCATTTCATCATTCTTTCTTCTTTGCCAAAAAAAAAAAAAAGAGAAACAAAGAAAAACCCGCTAAGTCGAAAACCCAAAAAGGGCGGCTTAGGCAAAAGTCGGGACCCGCTAAGTTGAAAACCCGAAAAGGGCGGCTTAGGCAAAAATGGGTAGCTAGTTAAGTTGAAAACCCAAAAGGGCGGCTTAGGCAAAAATTAGAGCTTAAATGAATAAAGTGGAAACATGCTTGGAAAGCTTGAAAGTCAAATGACACTCCAATGAAAAGCAATAAAGTCAAACAGTACAAGTAGAAAGCCAAAGAAACCAAGAAAAACAAAGTCCATAAAACAAAAAAAAAAAAAAAAAAAAAAAGAGAAGACATACAAAGCCAAAGAAAAGCAAATTCAAAAGCCTATCAGAGTCTAGGTGTCCCGTCGCCTCCGTGGGGCAATGTCCGCCGAGTCATCCCTCGTTACTGAACTCCCTCCAGCCTCGCCTGTCCGAGGAGCCAACACAATCTCCTCATCAGTCCTAACCCCATCACCAGCGTCAGCCTGAGTCCAACCCTCAAGTGCACTCAGCAATTCGTTCCTCCTCAACCTTTCAACCGGCCAGACAACGGTCATGAACCAGGCGCGATACTCAGGAGAAGTCTGAATATCACCAGGATTAGGTAAAGGCCTAACCATCTGATGGTCTCTAACCCAAGCTCTAAGGACGGCTCGGGTAACCCCTGGAGTGATAGCCGAATCAGATAAAGAGTCATCCATGATCGGTACAGTCTGATCTATCCCCATCTGCCTCATAACACGCGAAGCATAGTACCAAGTACAATGGGTAAGGCCTAAAAGGTAAACCCGAGTATGGCGAGAGCTAACCTGGATAAAGCGGGTAATGTCATACCAGGGTACGAACCACAACACCTCATTTGGACCCAACTCAATCAGCCATGAGGTCCATGCATCAGCAGACGGGTGTGTGATCAAGATCCTCCGCATGCGGTACTGGACGGGGTTATAAGGCAGTAAAGTAGGAACAACAACCACTTGGAGGTGGTCCTTTAACCAAACCTGAGTAATGGATCCTTTCTATTACAAAGGGACAGGCCAAAAGAAGAAAAAATAAAGAAAAAGAAAAAAAAAGAGAAGTACCTGGAGAATAATCGGGGAAACCGTCCAGTCCTTGAAGCCTAAAGCGGCTCTATCAAGACTCCTGATAGTTTCTGCCAGCACAATGCCGCCAATGCAACCCATATCCTCCATCTGCCGAACCATGGGACAGAGTCGCAGATCCCCGAAGCCTGGATCCTTGTTAAACAAGAAACCAGCTAATAAGCAGAAAACCAAGGCCCGCATTCTCAGCCTCATCCAGTCCGGGTCGTCTGAATGGACCTCTGAAAACTCATCAATCAGGGGCAGCAGAATTGCTTTCTGATCACCAACGATCATAGCCCTAGCTTGAGGTAGGCTGAACTGAAACAGGCTTTCAAATGACCGAACATACCCAATCTTGACCTCATGCCTGACTAAAGGAGCATTGGGGTCGCACCCTATGATAGCACAGAATTCCTCAAAAAGAGGACACATCTCCTGCATCATGGCTCCGAACCGGAACACATGGGCCTCAGGGTCCCAAAGTCTGATACAGGCCCATAAAAAGTCCCAGTCGATTACTACCCCCCTGAGGGTAACGATAGGAGAGAGACCGTACCTCCCCAGGTTGATCTTTTCGACTTTGGAGAGACTCCTAATCCAGCTGTGCATGCTGTGAGTAAAAAAGGGATTCATTCTTTGAAATTAAGAAGAAGAAGAGAGAAAAGAAAGGATAAGTGAAAGACCAAACCAAAAAACTAGTTTTTATAGAAAAATGTGCTGAACGACAGTGGCAGCAGCCGCCGAATTACCGCTGAATGATGGCGGCAGCAGTCGCCAAACAACAGCGGCAGCGGCCGCCGACGGTGGGGGCCACTTAAAAAAAAAAGAGGGAGGGTAAATAAATAAACAAAAAACAATAAAGTACGCCCGAAATGGTGAAACCCCATTTTCATTTCAAGCATTCATACATATTTTCAGTGCTCAATGATTGCAGGTACAAATAACATTCGGTACAGAAGTACAGTCAGAATTCGGTACAACAAAACAAAAAAAAAACTGGCAACCATGGCTTCAACGACGGGGCCTCCTCCCCCTCTGATCATCGAAGGCTATCTGAGTCCAGGCCGTAGTTAGTTCTTGCTGCATCCCGGGAACCAGCTCCATCATCTGATTGACCAGCCCGACAGGAACCTGGAAATCATACAAAGGAAAATACGAGTCAATATCAAATCTCTTATGAATCACTATTGTGAGAAATGTGTCAGGTTTTACCTCAAAGATGTCCTCGGAAGGAAGAGCCGAGCGATCCACACTCTCCAGGGAGACCTCTCGAAAAGATGGAGGACTGTCAGGAATATAGTAAGGAATACTGTATGGCAGACGTAGATTGGCTAGGTCTGGGTGAAGCGGCCCTGTAGCCTCCAAGATAGCCCGGGGAGCCCTAGAAGGACCGGTCGATCGGCTAGGACCGGCCGATCGGCTAGGCCCGGCCTGCGATGGACCCTCAACCGGGGTGGAAAAAGTGGGATCGGTCATGGGCCTCCTCCTTAGAGTCCTAGTCGAGGGACCCGAAGCCCGAGAAGAACGGGTGCCAAGTGGCTGAGAAGGTGCCAATCTCTGAAAACTATCAAGCCGGGATCCGATGGGTTGCATCAGGAAAATTCTACAGAACTCGTCATAATCTCCCTCCAGGATGAACTCCACATGCGGAACACCCTCAGTATGAGCGTCGGTAAGCGTCATATGCTTGCCCGCTCGCATGTCTTTGGGAGGGGAATAAGGAATAGAACGACAGCCTCTTATTTGAATGTTTACTCTCTCACCTAAGTAATATCGTCTCAGGACGGGGTGCGACAGGACCACCCTCCGCCGAGACAAGGCATCTGACCGCTGGAATTGGGGGTTAACTTGAATCCAGTTCTGCAGGCGGGAAATCATTGCCCCTATCTCCACCTATGAAAAATGCAAATATGTTAATAAATCCTTTTTATTCAACATATTCAAGAATTACTAAGCACATACCTGCTCCAGTCTACAAGTATCAAAAAAGGCTCTCAAATCCTTTAGCGATTTCTTGTGTTGAGCAGTATAAAGGTTTGATCGGTACCATCTCCAAGCCAAAGGTACCAGCCCCAATCCAAGATCAGCATGAACCAGCTCGGGGCGAGTGAAAGGAAAGTACTCATATGCCCAAGTCTGTAAAAGGGAAGAAACGAAAGTCAATGGAAAAAGGAATAAAAAGGCATAAAAAGGAAACACGTCCTTTACATTACCTCCCAGAAGTAGCAAGTCCCGCTGAGTTTACAGTGGCCCCGACTTAGATCACACATGTCATCATACATGCGGCTCAGAATAGCGCCGGCCCAATCGTACTCCTTGAGATGAGCCAGATTTTCTAAACTCTTCAAGATAGAAGGGTTAAAACTCTCCTTCCTGTTAGACCAGAAGGTCGAAGCAAACAGCAGCAACAAGGTGAACCTAGCTGCCTGAGTAGCCGTCAGCTCTCCCCGCCTGTATTTAGCGTAAGTGTTGGGGGCTTGGAGATATAGCCAGCGTTTGGAGATGCTCAAAGTCGGAGTAGCGGAGCTTAGCTCAACGATCCGAGGTAAGTCTATCCCGATCAGCTCCACCATCCGGTTAGGAGAAATCTCTATCCTCCAGTCGTCATATAATTCGATCGGACGAGTGCCAAACGGGATTTCGTAGATCACTGAAAAATCCGCAGGGGTCATTGTCAACTCGCCCCAAGAAAAATGGAATGTATTAGTGGTGTCCCACCATCTCTCGGCCAAGGCGCACAGTAATTCCTTGTGACTGCTCCGGCCTATGTCATGATGCCTCAGGTAACCTAAATGGGACGGACTGATAATCGCCCCAATCGGATGATTAGGATCAAATATCTCGAGCGGGATTTCAGACATGGAGGTCTCACCCACATCCACTTTGACACGAGGGTCCTGAAAAGGTAAGGCAATCTAAGAGTTATTCCTCAGTTCTTTACTAAGGATAATATCTTAGTCCCACCCTAGCATGCATACTAATAAAAAGCAATATGCCAAAAAAAAAAAAAAAATCCGGCCACAGAGGCCCGAAAATTCACATTCAGGCCATAGAGGCCTCAAAATTCGCCATTCGGCCACAGAGGCCTGAAAATTCACAATTCGGCCACAGAGGCCCAAAAATTGACAGAACGGCCACGAAGGCCAAACAATCCACAAATCGGCCACAGAGGCCCAAAATTCACGATTCGGCCTAAAGCCCAAAAATTCCCAATTTTGACCCCTAGGGCCCAAAAATGTATAATAAGTAATAATAATACAATAAAAGCGAAAGCGGGCTTACCTGGGCAAAGACGTCAGTCACGGAGGCATGAGTATTAGCATCCACCGTAAGATTGACTTCTTCAAGGGAAATTCCTAGAGAACCTAGAAAATCCTCACCACTGAGATCCGAGGAAGCCATAGAGAGAGGAAGTTCGAAGCCTTGAAGATTGAGAGAATTTGAAGAGAGCTCTTTAAATTGAAGAGTTTAGAATGAATGGAAATGAAAATTTCAAGCTATTTATAAGCAAATGGCTAAAGCACGGGTCTTTTAGACGCGTCCGATTTTCGCCTTCAAAATTTGTGTTTCAGACAACCACCGACTCCCATAAATCATTTTTATGATCGCCGGTGGGGGGCAACTGTGAATACTCAAATTTTGAGGCTTGAAAAGCCTGTTTTTCTAGACTACAGACACTCCGATCGGACCGAAGGCCATTTTGGAAGTTCACCGAAAGTATGCCAATATGGTACTTAAAACGTCCGGAATGTCGCGAGGATCGCGGAACAGGTCCCGGAATATTTTTCGGAGATCCAAAACTCCTGAAAACCCCTCTGAAGCGAAAGGCCCAAGGGGCAGCCGCCGGAGGCCCAATTCTGGTGCTGCCAGAGGCCCAATTCTGGTGCCGACGGCACCGGCGGCACCTGCCACCGAATGCCCAATTCTGCCTATAAAAATGGCTTCTGGGTCTTCATTTTGGCCACTCCTGTCTGTGTTGACGGACGATTTTTCTCCCTCACGCTTTTGCGATTCTTTTACCGCTTCTTGCATTTTTAATTCAGTCTTTATTTTTTTTATGTTGTGATACTTTGGCCACTAAAATTAAACAAATTCTAATTAATTAATTAATATTTCCCGAACGAGGAGCTTAACCTGGAGCTAAGAAGCGGTCGTCGATTAAATCAGGTACATAAACGAAACTCTGCTCATTTAATTTTAGCACTTCATGCATATTTCTCTTCTACTCTTAATAATTCTACAACTGCATAAATGCATTCATGTCATTATTTAGGTAAATAAACTACCTTAATTAAGCACAATTAAATTTAAATGCCCGGTTAATTAATAATCGTGGCGTTAGATCTTAAATCCGACAATTTTGGCTAAAGAATCTAGTTAATTAATAACTACGGTTCAATCGCCTTATTTCGAACAAATCTGGCTTAAGTCCAATTAATTGATAATTGTGGCTAAAAGCTTTAATCAATCGCGTTTTGGCAACAAATTGCCTACAGTTTAATCAATTACACTTTGGCAACAAATTGCCTACGGTTTAATCAATTTTTGGCAAACAAATCGCCTATAAATAAGATTAACCATTTTTAGCGACAAATCGCTTAAATCAATTTTTTGACATAATACCTTGAATTAATCAACCAATTTTCGGCTAAAAGCCTTAAAATCAATCATTTTTGCGATAATCGCCCGATCATGTCATTTTGGCAAACAAATTGCCTAAATCAACACATTTTGGCCAAAGGTCTTAAATCAATCAATTTCGGCGACAATCGCCCAATCAACACTTTTAGCAAACAAATTGCCTAAACCAACTCATTTTGGCTAAAAGCCTTAAAATCGAATAATTTCGGCAAAATGCCTTAAAATCAACCATTTTCGGCTCAAAGCCTTAAAATCGATCAATTTTGGCTAAAAGCCTTAAAATCAATCATTTTGGCGACAATCGCCCGATCACGTCATTTTGGCAAACAAATTGCCTAAATCAACACATTTTGGCCAAAGGCCTTAAATCAATCAATTTCGGCGACAATCGCCCAATCAACACTTTTGGCAAACAAATTGCCTAAATCAACACATTTCGGCCAAAGGCCTTAAATCAATCAATTTCGGCGACAATCGCCCAATCAACACTTTTGGCAAACAAATTGCCTAAATCAACTCATTTCGGCAAAATGCCTTAAAATCAACCATTTTCGGCTCAAAGCCTTAAAATCAATCATTTTGGCGACAAATCGCCCGACAAAATCAATTTCGGCAATAATAAGCCCAAACATCAATTTTGGCAATAATAAGCCCAAATATCAACTTTGGCGACAAATCGCCCGACAACCATTTTTGGCACAAATGCTTTAAAACCAACATTTTTGGCGACGAACGCCTAATCGAATCAATCGATCCTTTGGCAAAATGCCTAAACAAACATGCACAAAGCATACACACACTCATGCATTAAACATACACCTTCAAAGCCCTTCAAAGAAGGCCTATCGAACTACGTTGACTTTGATCTTCCATTCAAACGGAAGTACGTAGGCACGTTTGGGATTTAACCTCGAGCGGCAAGTCGAAATCATCAAAATCACTCAAACATTTCATTAATCCATCATTTACCTTGCAAAGCATTCATTCATCGGTTAGTTTATCGGTTTAAAATCGACATTTTTGGCAAAATGCCTCAAAATCAATCATTTTCGGTTTAAAACCGTAAAATCAACCATTTTAGCGACAAATCGCTTAAAATCGACATTTTTGGCAAAATGCCTCAAAATCAATCATTTTCGGTTTAAAACCGTAAAATCAACCATTTTAGCGACAAATCGCTTAAAATCGACATTTTTGGCAAAATGCCTTAAAATCAATCTTTTAAGCGACAAATCGTTTAAATGAACCATTTTGGCACAAATGCCTAAATCAATCAATTTTTGGCAAAATGCCTAAACAAAATGCACAAAGCATACACACACTCATGCACAAAGCATACACACTCATGCACAAAGCATACACACTCATGCACAAAGCATACACACCCATGCATTAAGCATATCATTCAAAGCCCTCTAAAAGAGGCCTATCGAACTACGTTGACTTTGATCTTCCATTCAAACGGAAGTACGTAGGCACGTTCGGGATTTCACCCCGGGTGGCAAGTCGAAATCATCAAAATCACTCAAACATTTCATTAATCCATCATTTACCTTGCAAAGCATTCATTCATCGGTTAGTTTATCGGCATGACATAGTCTCGGGATCCATCTCGGGTTCGTAGATTGTGCCTTAAACATTGGGATAATTAATCTAGTAACTAGGTTAATTAAAAATGGAGTCACTTAGGGTTTTTTCCTAGTTTACCCTTAAATAATTAAACAAGGTGGCGACTCACACACATCACGTGTATTTCTTCTCATTCATCATATGCATCACATGCTTATGACATTTGGGGAAGGGGTTCACACATTCACGTGCATTTCTGCCTTTAGTCACATGCATTCATATGCCTGTGTTTTCGGGGTAGGGGTTCACAATTCTAAACAGGGCTTTGGTAATAAGAAAACCAAATATTGGTTATTTTCATATCTTTGGTGCAAATGCTTTATTCTAGATAATAAGAAAAATCATCTTGCTAAATTTGATGCTAAATCTTATGAAGGTATTTTTCTGGGATATTCTAGTAACAGTAAAGCATATAGAGTATTTAATAAAAAGACTCTAGTTGTAGAAGAATCTATTCATGTTGTGTTTGATGAAACTGACTCTACATCTAGAACATTAGAAAGTGATGATGTTGTAGATTCTAATCCTGAAAAGCAGAATGAGCAATCAGAACAACTAGAACAGCCAGAAAGCGATCAGAACATCAATAGTCAGGCTGAACCAGAAATAGAACATGAAGATCAGAATATCGTTGAAAGTCAAATGCCAGAAACAGAAAATGAAGATACTCAATTACCAAAAGAATGGCGATTTCATAAGTATCATCCTCAAGAAGACATTATGGATAATCCCTCAGAAAAGATGATGACTAGAGCTCAACTTAGAAGATATTTTGGTAATGTTGCTTTCGTTTCTCAATTAGAACCTAAAAATTTAGAAGATGCTCAAAATGATGAAAGTTGGATTCTTGCTATACAAGAAGAGCTAAATCAATTTGAGATAAACCAAGTTTGGAAACTTGTTTCTAGACCTAAAAACCATTCTGTTATTGGGACAAAATGGGTGTTTAGAAATAAGCTTGATGAACATGGTAATGTTGTGAGAAATAAAGCAAGATTAGTGGCTCAAGGGTACAACCAAGAAGAAGGCATCGATTTTGATGAGACCTTTGCCCCGGTTGCTAGACTTGAGGCTATTAGAATGCTTTGTGCATTTGCGTGTTTTAAACACTTCATGTTGTATCAAATGGATATGAAAAGTGCTTTTCTAAACGGTTTTCTAAATGAGGAAGTGTATGTAGAACAACCTCCTGGTTTTGAAATTTTTGATAAACCTAATCATGTTTACAAACTTACTAAAGCTCTTTATGGTTTGAAGCAAGCTCCTAGAGCTTGGTATGAAAGGTTGAGTAAGTTTTTATTAGAAAATGGTTTTTCAAGAGGAAAGGTTGATACAACACTGTTTATTAAAAATAAAGCACATGACATTCTAGTTGTACAAATTTATGTTGATGACATAATCTTTAGTTCTACTAATGATCTTCTTTGTAAGGAATTTTCTAAGATTATGCAGGGTGAGTTCGAAATGAGTATGATGGGAGAATTAAACTTCTTCCTTGGACTTTAAATCAAACAATGTGAAAATGGAATTTTCATTAATCAAGAAAAATATACTAGAGAGTTGTTGAAATGATTCAAAATGGAAAATGCCAAGGTATGTAGTACACCAATGAGTCCATCGTCAAAATTAGAAAAAGATGAAAAAGGTAAGGACATGGATATCAAGCTGTTTAGAAGTATGATTGGTTCTTTGCTATATCTAACGGCAAGCAGACCAGACATACACTTTAGTGTTTGTCTATGTGCTAGATTTCAATCGTGTCCCAAATAATCTCATTTAATTGCTGTAAAAAGAATATTAAGATATCTTTGCGGAACTTCTAATCTGGGTCTGTGGTATTCTAAAGATGATACATTTGATCTTGTTGGGTATCGTGATTCTAATTTTGCAGGAAGCAGAATACATAGAAAAAGCACGTCTGGGACTTGTCAATTTCTGGGTAGCGCCCTTGTATCATGGTTTAGCAAGAAACAGACATCTGTTGCTCTTTCCACTGCAGAAGCAGAATATGTTGCTGCTGGAAGTTGTGTTGTACAAGTTCTATAGATCAAACAACAGTTGGCAGACTATGGACTGAAATTAGAAACAGTGCCAATCAAGTGTGACAACATAAGCGCCATCAATTTATCTAAGAATCCAGTTCAGCATTCTAGAACCAAGCAAACATCACTTCATACGTGATCATGTACAAAAAGGTGACATAGTAATTGAGTTCATTCCTACAGAAAAGCAATTGGCAGATATCTTTACTAAATCTTTGAATGAAAATCAATTCTGCTCAATTAGAAGAGAAGTCGGTATGTTAGTTCTAAACTCGTAACTTTAGAACTCTGTAGGTATGTTCTAAACTGCTTTCTATATTCGAGATTAGAACACTTGCAATGTTCTAATTTTTGCTCTGTGTGAAAAACGATTTTTGTCTAAAATGCAAATTGCCCTGATATGACCTTCTAATGTCATTATCAGAATCCTACTTTAGACTAAATCCAAAAACAGTTATTTTATTATGTGTGTTTTTGTCTTTAGTACTTTGGCGGTTTTATTATTTTATTCTCTTTATTTTTTTTTTTGTCGTTTTGAATTCCATTTAAAAAACTGCTCTTTATTTTGTCTTCCGCCACTTAAGTGTCTTTATTCTCCATTAACTGCTTTGTATTCTCTCTATCGTCTTCTTGCGAACCAAAACCCTAAGCTATTCTGAGTTTTGAAATTTGCAACAATGGCCGAATCTAGTTCCAACTCTTCATCCGACTCTCTAACTGAGCAAGAGCTTTAACTCCTGAAAAAGCTCTCAAAGAAATATGAACAAAAGGAGTCAAAAGAGAAAAAGTCAGAGGAGGAAACGAAGAAAAGAAAAATCGAAACTGCTACATCATAGAAACAGGTAGCAAGAGCACATGATAAAGGTAAATCAGTTCTTGCACCTTACCCTCTCATGCATTCTTATGTGATTGATTGGAAATTCTTTGGTAGTAATGAGTTTGAGTTTAAGGAACTCTTTGAGTTCCAAGGTTGGATGAATTTTTTGTCTTTGAATAAACTGTGCTATGAGAGTTTGGTTAAGGAATTTTATGGTTCTCTAAAAGTTAATGGGACAGAGTCGATCTCTGTCAAGCTTCAGGGTGAGACCAAAGAGCTATCGTACGCTGATTTTGGAAAAATTTTTGATGTGCCGAATGCTGGGTCTAGGGTGACAAAAATTAAGGATGTGTTTACGGTTAGCGATTATAAAAAGGAAGATTTTGTGAAGAAGATTGTGAAGAAGGGTTCTGCAGAGAAACAGGGTTCAATAGAATGTTCAAACATGACAGAGAGTATGAAATGGTTGTACAAGCTCATTGTACATTATATCTATCCCAAGAGCGCTTCACTGACGTATGTAAACCAGCTGGAGTTGTGCATAATGTGGCACATAGTTGATAAGAAACCCCTCAATCTATGTCACATTATTTTTGACAAGATACAGAACAATCCTAAAAAGCTGCCCTACGGTATGATTCTTACCCCAGTGTTTGAGTTCCTGGATGTTGATCTAGATGAGAATGATGGTCATTCTATTTCAAAGTTGGATAGCGGTTTTTGAAAATGAAGGATGAGGAAGGAGGAGAAGAAAGAAAAAGAAGAGAAGAAGGAGGAAGAAAAAGAAAAAGAAGAGAAGGGAAGAGAAGAAACTAAGAAAGGAAAGAAGAAAAGAGAAATTGGAAAAGTAAAGAAAGAAAAAGAAAGAATTGAGAAAGAAAAAGAGAGAAAAGAAGAGACTAAGAAGAAGAGAAAAGAAAAAGGAAAAGCAAAGTTAAGTGAAATTGATGAAGAAGAAAAGAAATCAGACGAGAAAGTAAGAGAAGAGGAAGAGAAGGTAGAAGAGAAAACAGAAGAAGAGAGATTGGAAGAAGAAACAGAAGAAGAAGAGGAATTAGAAGAAGAAAGAAAAGAAGAAACTGAAAAGAAGAGTGCTGGTGGGAAAGAAGAATTAGAAAAAGAAGAAACAGAAAAGGAGAAAGAGCATGGAAAGATGGAAAAAGGGAACAAAGTAGAGGAAGTTAGTGATACTAAAACTGAAAAGCTAGAAAGTAGTGATGAAGAGAAGACTACTAAGGATAAGACAGAGAAAGCATCTGAGTTGCTGTCGGCTCAAAGAAGTAGGGAAGTCATGCTGGGAAGAATAGAGAAGGAGCTAATAGAAGAGCATAACAAAGAACTTGATGAGGCAATACAGCATTGCCAGACTGTAATTGGACAGAATCAGTCTCTCACCAAGACTTTGGAAAGAATGAAGGATGTAAATACAAGGAAGTTAGCTACTCTCAGAGTAAAAGGAACACCCTACATCCCCTCCTCAGAGAAACCAAAGAACGTGAAGCACACTGCAAGAAAGCATAGGACTCATGGAAGAAAGCCTCCACTGCATCCATCTTCTAAAAGGCCAGAAAATTCTTCTGAGACTGCTCCAGCTCAGAATTTGAGGAGTTCTAAGAGACTTAGAACTGATTCTAAGCCTCTCTAATTTGTTTTTATGTGTTCTGAACAATTTATTTTTGCTTTATCTTTGTAGGATTATATCTTTGGAACTGTTTATTTTTCTTTATTTTGCTCTGATTTTGTCTAACCCTTTTGTATGATGACAAAAAGGGGGAGAACGCAGGTATTTTGGTGGTATTCTGAATATTTTGGTACGTACTTGGTAACCAAAATACTTATATCTGTGTTGATGTGTTGGTGTTTATTGCTTTCTATATGGTCTATTTTGTTGAGCTATATATTCTGTATGATAAGCTGAGTATTTTTAAAACTTAAATTCTTATTCTAACAATTGTTTTGCAGGTTGGACATAAGATCTTTTGTTCTATTTCAAATATCAGTTTCTATTCTATTTTTTTTTGCTCTGACCATATGTTCTGATTATTAGAACTTAGAACTTCTTGTCTATCTCTACTAGTTCTAATATATATGTGCTCTGATTATTAGAACTTAAAATGCCTTGCATATTTTTTGCTAGCTCTAAAATCAATTTCTAAAAATGCCTCCCTAGTTCTAATTTTCACAAAATAGTTTTACTGCATCTATTTAGGGGGAGCAAAATACATGTTCTAAATTGCTTCATATTAAAAATCTTTTGGCATGATTAGAACTTATATGCATAAAATTTAGGAGCAGCACATGTTTTTATGTTTGCTAAATTTATTGGTTTTGTTATCATCAAAAAGGGGGAGATTGTTGGCTCAAGGGTCAATTTCTAGATCTCGGATTTTGATGATTAACACAAAATAAATAAATCTAAATTATGTTATTTGTGCTAATATTATTTTATGCAGAATTTGTATGGAAAGAAATTGTACAAGACAAGTCCTACATTGAGTGTGAAGATATTCGAAGATCCTAGTGACTAGGTTTTTAGGACACTTTGTAGGATAGAGAGAAAATTCATATATGAGCACATAAATTAATTTTTCTCTCTCAAAAAAAATAATTTTCGAAAATTAGATTTTTCAAATAAATTCTTTTATTTGTTTTCGAAAAATATTCTTTAAAATCGAAATGATTTAATTTCCTAAAACTAAAGAGATTACGTCTCCAATGTTTTTGGTAATAAATCATACACTTTACTTTTCGAAAATATCTTTTGAAAATCTAAGAATACTTCAATTTATTCTCTTACCTTAAAAACGAAGGAAGAATCTTTTCATTTTTAGTAAGAACATCTTTCCGTAAAAATATTTTTCCATAAATGCTGCCGAAAATCTTTTGGTTAAAGGAAAGCAAAATCGTGTTTTATTCTCTTACCAAAAAGGATAAAATAAATTTTTGGTAACAAAGATTTTCGTAATCTTCTAAATAAGGAAAGCAAATATTCCGATTTCAAATAAGATATTCACTTTCCAAACGCAAGAGACACGATGCTCTCTATAAATAGGAGCTTTCACGTCTTGAGCTATTGGTGAAGTAAGAGTTTTCGTTTTAAGAGCATTCTCTCATTGATCAAATCTTTTTCTCTCAAAACTTACTCTCTACCCCAATTTTTCTTTTCATCTTTACACTTAACGTTTTTATCTTTAAAGAAGAAAAGAATTTTTACAACTACTTTAGAAAAACGGTTCTGTGTTCTAAACGATTTTCTAATCCGATAAACTGTTTTTCCTGTGCTTATATGTGCGTTTCTTTCTGTCTATTTAGAGTTTGTAATCTATAGTAGACAGGTTTTTATTTGATTAAGCATTTGTGTAATAGCTTGGGTGATAAGCTATTGGGAAAGAGGTTATCAAGCGACCTTCTCCTTGTGTGAGATTTTAATGCCTTGAATTGAGTTTCTGTACTCTGCAAAAAATAGAAAGGGTTGAGGTTAACTAGAACCTTTGGAAAATCTAGTGGGATAAAAGGGTAGATATAGGTGTTGATCTGTTGCCTTGTACTGTTGGTTTGTCTCTTTCCCTTGAAAAGAGATAACATAGTTAAGGATCTCAAGATGCGTCTTGGGGAGTGGATGTAGGCGAGTTAGTGCCGAACCACTATAAATCACTGTGTTGATCTTTTAATTTCTGAAGTTTGCTTGATACTGCTTTTATTACACTTCTGTTTATATTTTAGAAATGCTAAAGTTGAAAATGAATTTGTTGTTCTAAAAATGTAATAAGTCTTATCTTTTCTGAACATTAGAACTCTAGAATTCTGATAAGTGAATATACCATGTTCTAAACAGTTCTTCTATTCACAAGTATATTTCACTACTTTGGGTTTCTAATTAATTTTCTAAACTTTATGAGGAAGTTCAAATTACAATAGCTTTCCATCATAAAGCAGTTCTGATACTTGATTAAGGCTTTGTGAAGTAATTCTAATTTCAATAACTGTCTTTCACACAGTCTTATATGTTTTCTAAACTTTATGAGGAAGTTCTGAACTCTATAGCTTTCCGTCATAAAGAAGTTCTAATCTTGAATAAGACATTGTAAAGCAGCTCTAATCAATAGCTGCACTTTGCATTGTCTTTCTATCTTTTATGAATAGAACATTGTGAGATAGTTCTAATCCATATTCTATTCTCACGAGTTCTTTATTTTTCCGCTGCACTTAGAATTCTGTATTTTGTTTTAAAATTCTAAAATTTATATATGTTTTTAGAAAATCCAATTCACTCCCCCTCTTGGGTTGTGCCATTCATATACGGAACCCACAGGAAGATGACCAAATAGAACGAGCGAACAATAAGGAAGCAGATTCCATAGCCAAAGCTGTAGCTCAGGAAGAAGATTTACCAAGGGAAGTGATGATTGAACACCAAAACCAGCAGAGCTATGAGTCGAATGTAGTCCTTCTATCCTAACCTGACAACAATTGAATGAGTCCGATCATTGACTTCTTACATAATGATGCTCGACATAGCTATAGGCCAGAGGCAATCAAGCTTTGCAGGAAAGCGGTGAACTATGCAATGGCAAATGGAGAACTCTACAGGAGGTCAAAATCACACCCTTAGGCAAAGTGTCTAACTAAAGAAGAAGGTAATTACATCATACGAGAGACCCATGAAGGTGTTTGTGGGGCACATGAAGGATCAAAGGCTATGCTTAGAAAGATACTACTCCTAGGGTACTATTGCCTAACAATGAAGAAGGATGTTCGTCAGCATGTTCGCCATTGTATTGTTTGCCAAAAATATGATTGTGTACCCAGAATCATCCAAAGTTCATTCTACATCAATTCAACATCAAGTACCTTCGACCGTTGAATCATATTTAAGATCAAGTTGTTTCGATCCTTGAATCGTTCAATGATAATAAAGAGAAGAATCAGAGGATAATCTTCTTTGTAATAGGAGATTCCACACTACAGATTGTATCCACTTATTATCATAAATTCGATTAGTATTTTGTATTTTTTATTTCTAATTTTCAAGAACAAATTTTATGCTTATAGATTTCTAGTATGCACAGTGGGACCTCTCTACCTCTCATCTCTTCACTTTGCAAATCTCAAAGTTTTGACAAATCAGCCAAAAGATTCAATGACACCAAAGAAGATCACTGTCACCTCAAAGGCCGTATGAACTGGGGCTTTGAATTCTCTCAATGTCAGATCCACTATCGACTTGTGTCCTGATGCAAGTATCAAGACAAAGTCTGTCGCTAAAATCAATGTGAAGGCAACTCCTTTGCCTCAACAAGTTATTGTTGCTTCGCCAATTCTGATGGAGTCTGTTGAGAAAAGTGCTTCCCAAAAGTGGTCAACTGCTTCAACAACAAACTCTTCTGATGTCATGTCTGTTATGATGATGTGAATACTCAAATTTTAAGGCTAAAAAAAAAAGCCAGTTTTCTCGGCCGGGGCCGCCCTTAAAGGCAGCGGTAGCCGCTATCGTCGGCGGCTGCAGCCGCCGGCGACAGCGGCTGCAATTGTCTATGAATACCTCAATTTTGAGGCTCAAAGAGCCAATTTTTCCAGACTGCAAACAGTCCGGCCGGACCGGAGGTCATTCCAAAAGTTCACCGGAAGTGTGCCAATATGGTACTTGAAATGTCCGAAAAATTACGAAGATCACGAAACTGGTCTCGGAATATTTTTTGGAAGTCCGGGACTCCCGAAAAAGCCTCCGGAAAGAAAAAAAAGGCACGCATGTCCGCCCGCGGGGGTGGGCATGCCCACCCTCAAGGACGGACGCACCCGCCCTGCAAAGGCGGGCACGCCCGCCCAACCTGGGCGGACATGCCCGCCCAGCATGGGCGGGCACGCCCGCCCGGGGTGCGTTTTTTCTCTATAAAAGACGGCTCTGGGGCTCCGTTTTGAGACACTGAGTCTGTGTTGACGGACCTCTCTTCTCCCTTTACGCTCTTTGCGATTCTTTTATCGCTTTCTGCATTCTTTATTTTATTTTATTTTATGTTATTCTGCTTTCATTTTTTTTTTCTTGCTTTACTAAGTGGCCATTAAAATTCCATTTTAATTAATATTTCCCTTAACGAGGAGCTTAACCTGGAGTTAAGAAGCGGTCGGAGATTAAATCAGGTACATAAACTAGACTACGCTTATTTAATTTTAGCACTTCATGCATGCTTCTTTTCTACTCCTCTTAACTCTATAACTGCATGAATGCATCCATATCATCCACTAGGCAAATAAATTGCCTCAATCAAATAAAGATTAAGCTTAAATGCCCGATTAATTAATAATCGTGGTATTAAAACTTAAATCTGACATTATTGGCTAAAGAAGCCTAGTTAATCAATAACTATGGTGAAATTGCCTTTATTTCAAACAGTTCTTGGCCTAAGTCCAGTTAATCAATGATTGTGACTAAAAGGTCCTACTTAAACACGTTTTTTTTATGGCAATAAATTGCCTATATTTCAATTTAATTAATCACTTTAGGCAAACAAATTGCTTGTAAGTGAAAAGTTGATCTTTATAGCGACAAATCGCTTAAATCAATAATTTGGATAAAAAGCCTTTAAATAATCACTTTAAGCAAATAAATTGCTTATAAGTGAAAATTAATCTCTTTTATAGCGACAAATCGCTTAAATCAATTTCTTTTGGCTAAAAGCCTTGAATCAACCTTTGGCAACAATTGCCTAAATCAATTCATTTTGGCTAAAAAGCCTTAAATCATTCAATTTTGGCGACAATCGCCTAGACAATCAATCTTTTGGCAATAATAAGCCCAATTAATCTTTGGCAAGCAAATAAGCCCAACTTATCTTTTGGCAAGAATAAGCCCAAATCCTTTCTTTTGGCAAAAAGCCTCAAATCAACATTTTGGCACCAAGTGCCTGAAACAATCAATTCTTTGGCAAAATGCCTAAACAAAAATGCACAAAGCATACGCACACTCATGCATAAAGCATCCCATCTAAAGCCCTCTAGAAGAGGCCTATCGAACTACGTTGACTTTGATCTTCCATTCAAACGGAAGTACGTAGGCACGTTCGGGATTTAACCCCGAGCGGCAAGTCGCAATCATTCAAACTCACTTAAACATTCCATTGGTCCAATCATCTTGCAAAGCATTCATTTTTTGGTTAGTTTCATCAGCATGACATAGTCTCGGGATCCACCTCAGGTTCGAAGACCATGCCTTAGACATTGGGTAATTAATCTAGTAACTAGGTTAATTAAAATTAGAGTCACTTAGGGTTTTTTCCTAGTTTACCCTAAAATAATTAAACAAGGTGGCGACTCACACATCACGTGCATTTCTTCTCATTCATCATATGCATTACATGCCTATGTGTTTTTGGGGGAGGGGTTCACAGTTTGGCGACTTCACTGGGGACTTATGCAATCTTTTTGCATAAAGAGGACTACAATTGTTGTGTAAACTAACCTGCCCTTCTTTAGGGTATTATTTACTATGCTTTGTTTTGCAGGGTACCCTAACAGAAAAAATCCAGTATTCTTTCTTTAAGAATACGGGATAAGGAGAATTTGAACTTGATTGTACAACTAAATTAAAACATTTTTAATTTGTTGATTTGCACGATTGAGAATCTTTTTCTCCATTGCACAAAAAATGAATTTCAAATGAATTTCTTCTCTCTCTGTTCAAAGTTCTGAGTCTGGATAGCAAGTAGCGCTGATCGGCAGGTCTCTTTGATTATGTCGACGGACAGCCAAAGCGTCCTCCTTGTTACCGCAAACCATCCCTAATCCTTTTGGGGGTGGCCCATGAGTATGCGTACCATTGGACCCACGCGAAACTCTTTGTTTCACATGTGGTTAGGTATATCTATACTCAAGGTTCAAGGGTCCCTTATAAGCCAATTCTCTATTTGTATCATAGCCTATAGAACCTATCCTTTAGGACTGTATGCGCCCAATGATGCTGAATCATTCCATTAAAAATGAATTATGTTGTGATGTTGTGCGCATTCACGCATTCATCCCATACTTCACAAAAAAAAAACATTTCATTTCAAAAGCTGAAAAATCACATTTTTGGTCCCTGAGACCTGAAAAATTACATTTTGGCCCCGAAGGCCCAAAAATTCTCATTTTGGCCCCTAAGGCCCAAAAATTCTCAATTTGGCCCCTAAGGCCCAAAAAATTCTCAATTTGGCCCCGAAGGCCCAAAAAATTCTCAATTTGGCCCCTGAGGCCCAAAAATTCCCAATTTGGCCACAGAGGCCCAAAAATTCACAATTTGGCCCTTAAGGCCCAAAAATTCTCAATTTGGCCACAGAGGCCCAAAAATTCACAATTTGGCCCCTAAGGCCCAAAAATTCTCAATTTGGCCCCTGAGGCCCAAAAATTTCCAATTTGGCCACAGAGGCCCAAAAATTCTCAATTTGGCCCTTAAGGCCCAGAAGTTCACATTCTTGGCCGCAGAGGCCCAAAAATTCCCAATTTGGCCTAAGGCCCAAAAATTCACATTTTGGCCCCTAAGGCCCAATTTTTTTTTTTTTTTTCTTGAGAACTTAGGGCCTTTCGAAAAGTCGAGGTGTCCAGCCCTAAGCACTCCACCTTACATATCACACCCCATTGGGTCCTACCCTAGGTGTCCTAGCATACCAACACTACCCTACCTCACATAACCTATGAAAACACCTTATATAGGATAGTCTAATCATTTTGACTATGTCCTTTTACAGGTACCCCTCCAAAGATCACCTGTACCCGAAACACCAACTGAGCTCTCACCCACAAGTCCAACAACCCCGACTGCACCAATGGCATCACTCACTGACATCCAAAACCTCATCGAACAACTGGAAGCCAGAATGGAGGCTAGAATGAATGAGGCATTGGCTGCCCAGAGGACTGTCCTAATAGCTGAACTAGGCGGTGGTAATGGAAATGGGGCTTCCGCCGGGGGAAGTGGACCTACTACCTCTAATCAGGGTCCTGCTGCTGAACCAACAAACCCTGCCCTTAACCTGGATGACATGCCCTCCAGAACTGCTTCTGAGCTGGAAGCTCAGAAAATGAGAGAAAAACTAGAACTCCTGGAAAGGTCTATTACTGCTCTTAAGACACACAAGGAAGTAGTGGACATGGACTCCTTGTCCTTGTTCCCTGAAGCAAGACTGCCCACGAAGTTCAAAATGCCCAACATGGACAAGTTTGATGGAACCACTTGTCCCAAAACGCACCTGAAAATGTATGTGGGTGCCGTCAACCCGTTTGGCCTGAACAGCGAGCTCCTTGCTCAGTTGTTTCAACAATCACTCACTGGTGCTGCTTTGAGATGGTTTGTCAGCCTAGACCGGTCTAAAATGAAGACCTGGGAAGACATCTGTAATGCGTTTAATACGCAATACCATTATAATATCGAAGTGGATGTTACCCGGAGGGAGCTGGAAACCACTAGACAAAAGAAAAATGAGCCCTTCTCCTCGTTCCTTTCGAGGTGGAGAGCCAAAGCTGCTCAAATGATCAACCGACCCTCTGAACAAGAACAAGTTGACATAATAATCAAGAATTTACTGCCTGTCTACCAGTCACAGCTTCAAACACAGTACTTGCCTACGTTCCAATCGCTCATTGCGACTGCAACTAAGGTGGAAGACTTAATCCAGTTGGGTCAACTCAAAGAATACTCATACAAGAAGCAGAATCATGCTGGGTCCAGTGAGACAAATGAAATAGCCAGTATAATCCCCACGAATCCTTTACGTGTTGGGAATTTGGGAAGCAATCAGCCAAGGAGGCAATATACTGATCTCGGCATGCCAATCCTTTTGGTGTTCCGAGAAGCAGTGAAAGCAAATTTACTGAAGCCCTTAGAAGCAAGGCCATTACCAAACCCCCTGCCCCGGAATTTCAAAGCCAATGAATACTGTGAGTACCATCAAGGACATGGGCATAAGACCGAATCATGTTGGACTTTGAAAAACCGTCTACAAGACTTGGTTGACAATGGGTCCATCATCCCCAAGAGCAAGCTGAATATCAACCAATCCCTTGCCTAACCATGGGATTAATGCAAAAAAAATTGCTGAACAAGAATCGTTCGATCCTTTCGAACTTTTCTTAGAAATGAATGAAGTTTGTGTCTGAGAAGGTTGAGATCAAACCTCCAAAAGAACAAAGGAATTGTTCAAGACCAACAACAACATGTCTGATCGATTTAAGCATCGAGAAGAACAAAGTCACTTCAGTCAATCCAATCCTAGTCCATCACAGTTTACCTGGAGTCTATCTTTTAGGGTCTAGTCTTTTCTTTTCATTTTCATTTCCATTCAAGTTTTCATTTGTAAATCTAAGTGTCTTTTGTACACAAATGTTGTTTTATCAATAAAAAGGGAGCAGTTTACGTTCCAAACCATGTTTATACTCTTTCCTTTCCTGTGAAAGCAAAAAAAATCGAAAAAATAATAAAAAATGATGATAAAAAAAAAAAAGATAATAAAAATTGGCAAAGAAAAATGCATTCATCCTTTCATTTGCTCTGCATCAATCAAAGCTGGGGGCATCCTAAGAAGCACCGTCAAAAGGGAAGTTTTGAAGGGTAATCATGGAAAGGATCCAGCAAAGGGTACACAAGACTTCAAACAGTACCGAGGCAAAGCCGATTGAAGGGGTTAAGGCCAGAATGGTTTCTCCGAAAACCCAGGAATGGAAGATGCTCCGACAGAGAGGTGTCTGAATTTTGAGCTTAAAAGCGACAGAATAAAGAAGTTATTGGATTGGGTCTGCACGAAGTCGCAATGCAATCCATACACTACTCAAGTCATCTCAGAATCAAGTTGCCTCGAAATTCTTTATGGAGAGGCTGCTTCTAAACAAGCAAAAGAAAAAAATGGGTCAAAGGAACTTCTGCGTAAAAGAAAGAAATCAAGGACAAAGCTACAGGAAATCAAGTTGTCAAAAACGGGTCAACTGCAAGCTCTCCGTTAAATTCAAACCCATCAAGGGTAGATGACAAATCATTTCAGCCATAAGGACAAAGACCAAGCGGCTGCTCACATTTTGAAAAAGCAAGTTAAAAGAAGCAGTCATTTCCACAAATTGGATGACAACAAACACCTTGAAAATCAAGCGCCAAGCATGGCACAAGTACAAGTGTCCTTATAAACAAGGATCATTTCTCAAGGAAGAGTCTCCTCAAAATTCCTTATGGAGAGGAGAACCATTGAGGAATAAGTTTCAAATTCAGAGTAAGATAAAGTTCAAGAAAAGGAATCAAATTAACCTCAAGAATTCAAACATGGCGAAACCACAAACTCAAAGCATAAAAGCTTCTTCAACACTCAAGCCACTCAAGTTACCACCACAATGTGGGTATTCAAAACTCTTTGTGATGAATACAAGTCATATTTCAGTCAACCAGTGGTAAAACCACTACAACAATAAAGTCAGATTCGCCTAGAGCTCGAGTCAATAAGTTGATTCAACATCATCAAAGCCGGGAATGAATCCCGTAAAGACATCCAGCCGGGAATGAATCCCGCAAAGACATCAAGCCGGGAAGGAATCCCGCGAAGAAATCAAGTTAGAAATGAATTCTGCATCAACATCAAGTCGGGAAGGAATCCCGCAAAGACATCAAGCCGGGAAGGAATCCCGCGAAGAAATCAAGTCAGAAATGAATTCTGCATCAACATCAAGTCGGGAAGGAATCCCGCGAAGAAATCAAGCCGGGAAGAAATCCCGCGAAGAAATCAAGTCAGAAATAAATTCTGTATTAATATCAAGTCGGGAAAGAATCCCGAAGAAATCAAATCAGAAATGAATTCCACAATCAGCATTAAGTCGGAATTGGCTTTTGCCCCAACAGCAAGTCGGAAATAAATTCCGCACCGAGATGGAAAGGAATTCCGCACTAACATCAAGTCGGAGATGAAATTCGCACCAGCCAAGGACGAAGTTCACATCCCGAAAGGAACTACGAAAGACCTGATTCTCCCCATCCCCCGAAGAGTTCTTGGAGATACGTAGGCAGCCACAAAGGCGCGGTCACAAACATAAGTCTGCATCATAAAAAGCATTTTCTCTTTGCCAATATAAAATAAAATATATAATAAAAATAGTAAAAAAAAAAAGAGAAGAAAAGAAAAATAAAAGCTGGAGTTGAAAACCCGAAAGGGCGGCTTCAGGCAAGAATTGAGCCCGCTAGGCTGAAAACCCGAAAGGGCGGTCTAGGCAAAAGTTAGGGCAAAGAACCTGCTAGAGTCGAAAACTCGAAAGGGCGGCTACTAGGCAAAAGTTAAGGCCAAAAAACAAAAAAAAATTAAAAAAAAAAAGTGCTTTCATGAATTCTTTTAGAGAGTCAATTTTTTTGTAGGACAAACAGCAAAGTGTGTCCTTAAATCATTTTTCCAGGGATCACTGAGTTTCCTTCGAGTCAAAATCCACTACAAGACAAAATTTGAGTCTCTAAATCGAGTCTCCAATGGGTCTCTGAAATCAAGTCTCCATCACCAGTGGTCATTCCACAACGAGTCACAAAAATCGAGTCATTCTCAAAAGTTCGTTTTGAAAGAGTTACTCTTTGAGTCATTCCTCTAAAAAAAAGAGAGAGAGAGGAAAATGTCAATTCAATCCCCGGGATTTCCAAAACAATCCCTAAAAAAAAAAATGTCAAACATAATCACTACAAGAAATGCGCCATTTTGCGACCGATAAATCGATCGCAAAATGGCTCATATCGGTCGCAAAATTAATTTTGCGACCGATCTGAGACCGACATATGTCGGTCGCAAAATAGCTGGTCGCAAATTCATTTTGCGACCGATGGAATAATCGGTCGCAAATTTGCGACCGATATAATCGGTCGTAAACTTTAATAATCGGTCGCAAAATAAACGGTCGCAAATTTATTAAATCGGTCGCAAATCGGTCTCAAAAATCGGTCTAAAATCGGTCGCAAATAGGTCGTAAATTCGGTCTCAAATCGGTCGCAAAGCCGTCGTAAAATGTAATTTAAAATTGCAATTGTCGGTATCAAAGCGGTCGCAAATCGGTCGCAAAATTAAAAAAATAAAAAAAAAATAAATATTATTATAAAACCAAAATTTTTCCGCACCTGTGAAAATTGACATATATACATATATATCACACACGCAATTCAAGAACAATGTAAATTGTAATTTTTATTGTACTGAACAAATTAAAATATCAAAATACAAATAAAAAACTAGAACAATGTAAAATTGTAATTTTTATTGTACTGAACAAATTAAAATATCAATCAAATCAAATAAAAAACTAAAAAGGTCCAAAATCAAATCTATGCTGCTGCTCATCTGCAGGATCCGATGTCGGATCGGCGAGAGGAGTACCTGCTGGATGTGATGTAGCGGCAGGAGGGGTGACCAAGGTATCGTCTGCAGCATCGGGATCAAGAGCAGGAAGTGGCTGCTGCTGAGACGTCAAAACATGTCGGTCTGTAGCAGGCGCAGGATCAGAGGAGGAAGTACCAGCACGGGCCTCACCGGACAGCCGCAGGACATGCTCTCTAAGCTCTGCAATCTGTCTCTGCTGATCAGCAAGCTGAGCTCGTATATCATCATCGTACTGCGAGTCAGTGTGCTCCGGCTGTCGTGCTGCGCTGGCTGTAAAAGCGTGAGCTGCTGAGCCAGTGTAAAACTGTGATGCCTGAGACCCGATGCCGTATACCTTCCTCTTCTTCTCGCCCCCTACAGCCTCGAGATAAAGCGCTACCTCGTCAATCCTTGACTCAGCTTCGGATTCATCGGTCTGAGAAGTAACAATACGCTCCCGAGCTGTAGTATAATTCTCCTGAAAACAAAAAATTAATTAATCAATGCAATTGCAAGCTTTATTATATTCAACTTTGTACATATTCGCAATGATTAGAGGGAATATTATTCATTGTTACTTACATTGACGCTCAGCGCACGTCTGTCGACAAAGGTATTACGATCGTGGTCCTTCGTGTGAGTGTATCTAAATACCTCCATCGGTATGGGCTCACGACCTAATTCTTTAGCCTGCAATGAATTTTTATGCATGATATATTAATATATATAGTGTCCTTTCATTAAACATCAGTTTCTTATAAAGGTACTAGTTCACTTACTAATAATTGAGCTGTCTCTATAGCAGATATAGATCCGCCTGTGTGTCGCGAAGGTCCTGCTCCATCACCGCCAGTCTCACTGCGCCTGTTTTGTGCAAATATCTCCCGCTTTCTCTTGAATGCAGGATCCTCCCAAGCCTTTTGCCAGCTCTCCCATATCTCCTGAGACACGCACTGCTGCTTCTTACCGCTTTTTCTCATCCTATAGGTGAAGTCAGCGTATCGATCGGCGCATATCTTCTCCCAGGCTACTTTCAGCATAGCAGTAATGGCCTCGTCCCATATGAAATGTTTCTGCAAAAAAAATGAAATATAGCGTTTAAACACTAAGGATGTATCTTGAATTGTAAACATTGAATGATGATATAACTTAAACCAAAGAGTACCTGGAACTCCTCCCAATAAAAGTCTCTCGCCTCTTGTGGTACGGCATCCCATGTGTATCCTTCTTTATGCAGCTGTAGCTTGATTATCTTCAAAATTTGCCTCGCTGCTCGAGAAGATGGATATATGCTGAAAAAAAAAACATAAGTGAAATATAATTACACGAAAGTATCACAGTTATGAATAAGTACAAAATATAATTACAAAATATGCCTGCAGAAAATTTGAATAAGTACTTACTGTCCCGCTACCAAACTGAGGGTGATACGTGGATCGGATGAAGCTGCAAAAGAAATGACAAATGTTATAAATTTTTAGATAATTAATATATAATTAAAATGACAGTTATGACATTTATGATTACCTTGCACAGTAGGTGACTGTGCAGCTGGTGGAGTCTGTACTGGTGCAGAAGAGGAAGGAGCAGAAGAGGAAGGAGCAGAAGAGTGTGATGGCGGCAGTACTGGACGCTGAGCAGAGGATGAAGCCCCAGACGTACCTGAAGAAGGATGTGATGGCGGCAGTACTGCTCGCTGAGCAGATGACGAAGCCCCAGACGTACCTGACGAAGGACGAGGGATCGACCCTCCTCGTCCACGGGCACTGCGTCCAGGGCCATGACCTCCACGCGAACCACTGCCGGACGCGTCAGAATCAAACGGTTTGCCTCTAGCCATCTGTACTGCAGATATCAGAACCTAGATAAAATGAATTTATACAATTATATGAATTGTAGAACATGTGGTAAATATGAGTACACAAAGTGAATACCATTGAAATTCTTCATTAATAATATTAATTACATATACATTTATCAATTTGTAACAGTAAAATTTCTCTAAGTTTTAAGTGTCTTGAATATCATCTGCTTCCTCCTCCTCTTCATCAGCTTCCTCTTCTTCATATTCGTCTTCTGAGGTACCCATGATGATTTGATCTTCTTCCTCTTCATCATCTGATGGTCCTATTTCAACATAAGATCGGCTTTCATCATCCAATCTATCTGTTAAATCTTCAACAACTTGCATCGGTTGCTTTTCGACCCTAACTTCTTGAAATGCCTCCGATACTGCGAGTGAAGAAGATTGTTTCGTTTCAAGTGCATGAACAACTGATCTAGCCTTGATTTTACACACTGCCATCCAATCGCATCTATCTCGTTTAAACGATGGATATGGGACATAGTACATTTGTGCAGCTTGCATTGCCAAAACAAAAGGTTCATACTTTGTATATCTTCTTCTTTGATTAATATCAACCAGATTATACTTAGGATGAACCTTCGTGCCAATGTTTGGCGTAGGATCAAACCATTCACATTTGAATAAGATTGTGCACTTCATTGGTAGGCCTGGATATTCTAACTCCAAAACCTCAACCAATTTCCCATAAAAATCGGCAGACACGTCACTGTAGTTTGATCCCTTTATGCACACACCGCTGTTCATTGTCTTTCTGCTTCTCCCATAACCCTCAGTGTGAAACTTGTAACCGTTTACAAAGTAGCCAGAGTAGGCATTAGCAACCGGTAATGGCCCCTTTGCCAGATCCGTAATAAATCTATTACGAATATCGCTTTCCGAGCTTCGAGCCTATGGGAAATAGTAATGACATGAGTCAGATTTAATAAATGTACATTCCGTGTTGTGCACATTGAAAGTAACTTACATAATATTTGAACCAATCTGCAAATTCCGTGTCCAGCTTTGCATCAACTGCAGTATCAGTCAAATTGAGATTTTGAAGCCGCAGAAGATTGATATATTTCCTATTTATCAACGAACCATATTAGCATAAGTATCATTTAACAACGGCCCACGTCAAGTTTAGAATGTTTACATTATTTATACTTACTGTACATATGGTGTGATGTCTTCGCAATTCAATAAAATATAGGTTTGAGCCGCTTGTACCTCTGCATCAGTCAATCGTCTTTTTTTTGATTTACCAATCGTACGCCCAGGGTAGGTGAAAATTTTTAGATTTCCTTCAAACTCAGATTGAACACGATCTCCTCCGTCATCGTTACGTGGCACTCTCCGATGCTTGGTGAAAACATGTTGGTCAAAGTAGTGTGAACAGAATGTGGAAGCTTCTTCCACCAAATATGCATTGCAAATGGATCCTTCGACCTTTGCCTTATTGCGCACATTCTTTTTAATTTTCTGTAGGTGTCTGTGATTGTACAATGCCAATATGTTAGTATAAGTTCAAAAAAATGATGTAATCATTAGAATGAGATGTTAGTGAATCACCTCTCAAATGGATACATCCATCGATATTGTACCGGTCCTGCTAAACGACATTCATAGGGCAAATGAACCGGCAGATGTTCCATAGAATCAAAGAAGCCGGGTGGAAAAATTCGCTCCAACTTGCACATCACTATTGGGATTTCTCGCGCTAATTGGTCCATATCATCGCATCGGATAACAGTCATCGTCAATTCCTTGAAAAAGAGACTCAATTCTGTCATTGCTTCCCAAATTTTTCCTGGTAATAATTCCCGGAATGCCACAGGGATCAATCTTTGCATGAAAACATGACAGTCATGGCTTTTCATGCCAAACAGTCTGTACTTCCTCATGTCCACACATCTACCCATATTTGAACAGTAGCCATCTGGAAATCTTAATGATCGTAACCATTCGCACAATAATTGCCTTTGGGATTTATCTAAACAATAACATGCCTTCGGAAACTTACCAGTAAGTACAGATTGCTCGAGTTCTGGTCGACGACAAATTTCCTTCATGTCTGCTCTCGCTTTTGCATTGTCCTTGGTTTTCCCTTCAATGTTCATGACAGTGTTGAACAGATTTTCAAACACATTTTTTTCTATGTGCATGACATCAAGGTTATGACGGATAAGAAGTGAACTCCAGTATGGCAAATCCCAGAAAATGCTTCGCTTTTTCCACCCGCTATTCCTGCCAATTCTTGTATTTACCTCATCTGCACCAACCTCTGTAACTTTCATAAGCCCCAGATCTTCAATTTCTTGTAATATTTGTGCTCCTGACTTCACAGGTGGAGGGGGTTCAAAAATAGTTGTGTTCTTTCTAAAGCATTGTCGATTTCTCCTCCAAGGGTGAGATTCCGGTAAGAATTTGCGATGACAATCAAACCAACATTGTTTACCTCCATTCTTTAGTGTAAATGCATTAGTGTTTTCCATGCAGTGAGGACAAGCCAATTTGCCAGCCGTACTCCACCCAGATAACATTTCAAAAGCAGGAAAATCACTGATGGTCCAAAGCAAAGCAGCCCGCATTATGAAATTCTGATTGCTCGAAATATCGAATGTTTCAACCCCATATTCCCATAAATAATTAAGTTCGGCCATCAAAGGCTGCAGAAACACATCAATTTTATGTTTTGGATTAGTAGGCCCAGGAACAATAACACACAAAAACATATATTCATCTTTCATACACATTGTCGGTGGTAGATTATATGGTGTCACAATGATAGGCCATGATGAATATTGTTGTCCTGATTGGCCAAACGGCTGAAACCCATCAGTACAAAGCCCCAATCTCACGTTTCTCATTTCAGCAGCAAACAGAGGATGAATGTTATCAAAATGTTTCCACGCTTCAGAGTCTGACGGATGAGTCATTATACCATCCTCATATTCATGCAAAGCATGCCATGTCATGTGTTCAGCTGTCGCCTTTGATGCATATAACCTTTGAAGGCGAGGAACAAGAGGGAAATAATACATCTTCTTGAAAGCCTTCTCCCTTTGTACTCTACCAGTCCCTTGACCGCGCCGTTGATATCTTGGAAGATTACAAAACTTGCATTCTCTGAATTCCGAGTCAACACCCCAGAATATCATACAATTATTACGGCAGCAATCAATCTTTTCTACCGGTAGTCCCAATCCCCGAACTAATTTTTTTGTCTGATAAAAATTATCAACCATTGAATGGCCTTCAGGCAACATTTCTTTTGCTAACTGAACGAAATCATCGTAACACCTTTCTGAAAAATGGTGCTCTGCTTTCATGTGCAGTAATCGTGCAACAACAGACAGAACAGAATGATTCTTGCATCCAGGCCACAGTTCAATGTTAGCTGCACTTAGCATGTCAAACAATTGTTCTGCTGCTACATTTGGCGATTCCTCCATATTATCCCAATCAAATTGTACTCTACTCGCATCGATTACCATATCATTGCATTGATTACCATACAGAAATTGATAAGGCTGAACTTCTAAACTTACCAGAATGGAGTGGCCTGACCCACTGGCAACTTGAGCTTCACCATGATGTATCCATTCGTAATAATTTTCCACGAACCCATTTTTGCACAAATGAAGTTTCACTGTATCGATGTCTAAGAAGGCTCGATTTCGACACTTCTTGTGATTACATGGACACCTCAACTTATTCCCATCCATAAAACTGAGATTACCAACTGCAAACTGTATAAACGCCTCCAATCCGTGCAGGAACTCTTGTCTTAATATGCCATTGACCTCGAACCTCCAGTACATCCAATCTCGATTATTTCGCATTTTTTTTTACCTAATTAACAATGTGTTTATCAAGGGTAAATTATATGTAATTGCATTAGTCTGATCTAGCCTTAAAACATGCCACTAATGTAATGTTCAATTTACACTTATAACTAACTAAGGTTATTTCTATAATAAGGGGAAACTATATATAAATGTAAAATAACTAAGTTCATTTATTCAATACAAAGGTTATATATATATATATATATATATATACACACCTACTATAATAAAGGTAAGTGTACTATTCTACATATTGAATTTATTGAAAAAAATTCGGCAGCATTTCGGCACAACACAATCAAATCTCAAATACAAAGACACTTCAATAAACACTTCTATAACATATCAACATTCTCCAAAGGCAAAATGGCCACTACTAGGCCTCCAATCCAAACTCATCATTCATTTAATAAAAACATATTTAAGAATAATAACGACAATAACATCTATAATAAAGAAAAAAATATTCTAAAGAAAAATATTCTAAAGTTGTAAGCAAAACACAAGTTGTACGCACCAAAAAAATAAAACACAAATATATAAACGTACACATTATGAAGTATTGACTCGTGCAAATTCATAATATGATTATCTTAAATATCTTTAAGTATGTTAAATGTTACTGTTATGTCATTTCAAGCTAAAATACCTATTTAGGCTTTCTTTTTTTTTAACCTTTCTTTTTTTCCCCTTTTCTTGTTACAGTTCCCAATTTCGTGTGAGACAAGAGGATAGGACTTAGAAGCTTGGGCAAATCAGAGATCCCAATACAATAATATTAATTATTTTTAATACTTAATAATATTATTAATGAATTACATTTAAAAATAATAATAATAACGAATCAAATGCATTTTTGTTGTAATACCTTGGAGTGGATTTAGGGTAAGGGGCAGTGGAGATACAAGCTTCGCTGGTTTTTTACACCTTAGTTCAAAGTATTTTATATTGTAGTTCATAGTTTTTTGCACCTTAGTTTATAGTATTAATTTTGAATTCACCCCCATTAAATTTTTACTTTTTTTCCCCACTAAATTCTTATTTTTATATTGTTTCCCCACTAAGCAAAGCTTGAAACTTTCTGAAACCACAAATTTAGGCTTTTTATGAGGTTCACAAATATGAGATATTCTCTTTTTAAAATCATATCTTTGACATTTTTCTTTCCCTTCCCTTTTGTGTTTCTTTTTCTTTCCAAATTCTAATTTTATTCTACTCTAATTTAATAAATTTGTTGTAATTGTACTCTATTACAAAAACTAAATAAAATAAAATAAAATACTAATATTATAGATATAACATAAAGCAAAATATTGACAATGTCTTGATAATTAATATGTTTCTACAAAAGCTTCTTCAAATCAAAGATCATATCCTCCTTTTCTCTAACTTTTTTATTAAAGAAAAAAGATTTTTCCCCTTTAAAAAAAAAAAAAAGGATTTTCTGAATATATTTTGTTCTTTCAAGATTACAAGTCTAGGTAGTTGACATAATTAATGAATTAAGCTTCTTCTTTTTGTTTGTTTGGTCTTCAAAGCAAAGGAAAGAAACATAAATTTTAGGGAGATAAGTGTTGGATTGTAAAGAAAGAAATTAATTTATGTAAATAATGAAAAACCTTTAAGAATTCTTTACTCTTTTTTCTTTGTGAAGGTGAAAAGAAGCTCTATTATTGCTGATGCTATTCTTTATATTTACAAACTCAAACTCAAGTTGGAGTCAATCAAAAGAGAACTCTTATACTTAGATGCAATCAAAAGGCAATGCTTAAGCATGGTGAAGCTGCACCTCCACTTACCCAAGGTCTGTACTCTCTTACCCCATTAATTTATTTTCATGTTTTCTACTTTGCATAACATTTGCATCTTTCACTGTTTTGTATGCACAGGTGAAAGTAGAGAAAGCTGGAAAAGGATTTATTGTAAAGGTGATTTGCGAGAAGGGAGGAGATAAGCTAGTCTCAATATTAGAAGTATTTGAAGAAATGGGTCTAACAGTCTTGCATGCAAAGGTGTCGTGTAATTTGTATTTTGCCATGGAAGCCATTGTTGTAGCTGAAGAACAGACTGTTTTAGACGTGAAAAATGTTACTCAAGCTGTTCTTGAGGCTATTGAAAAGCATATATATAGAGGGAACAGACACAAGCAGTGTGAAGGTTGCTATCGTTTAATTAATAACTCCAAGTAATGTGACTTCAAGTAATGTTACTCCTCTGACTTCAAACTTTAGACATTCTTCGACTCCAAATTTCTACGTATATCCCCATATATAGATTAGAAAACGTTCTGAATTGTGGTGATGATATTATCAAGTTTGAAAATCAAACCCATAAAATAATCAGCTCTTAATAATTCATAAATAATAATTTGTTTTTCCCCTTTAATTTTTCAAATTTCGTTTACAGTCAAACAAAAAAAACTAAACTAGTATAACTATATTAATAATAACAATAATAACAACAACACTAACAACAACATTAACAATATTAATAATAATAACAATAATAACAGTAACAATAATAATAAATTGAAAAAAACACAAAAATCGCAAAAAAAAAAAAAAAAAAAAAAAAAAACAGTTCGAAAAAATTAAAATGGAAACCGGCTTACCTCAAATGCTGTACAAACGGTGGCGAACGGCGTAGAGGAGTGACCGGAGCGTCGTTGGCGGCGTCACAGGGGCTGGAGCGTTCTCAAGAGGGGCTGGAGCGGCGCTGCGGACGGAGGAGAGGAGAGGAGAAGGAGAAGAGAGAAAGAAGAAGAAAGGAAAAGGAGAGGGCTCGTTTAAAGCCCTAAACTTTGCGACCGACATATCGGTCGCAAAAGGCATTTTATTCGGTCGCAATTTTTAATTGTCCGACGTCGTTTTAATACCGCCAAAATTACGACCGATTTGCGACTGAAATATTCGGTCGCAAAATATCGGTCGCAATTTTATCTCATTTCGGTCTCAGATTTTATCCTTTTTTTACGCGCCCCTTTTTGCGACAGAAACACATTTGGTCTCAAATCGGTCGCAACATCGGTCGCAAATTAGAAGTAATTCGGTCGCAAACGGAAAGACAAACTCGCGCGAGTTTTCCGCGCTAAAATCTGCGACTGTTTTCCAATCAGTCGCAAATTGGTATCAATATTGCGACCGATTTGTGTCGGTCGCAAAAATCGGTCGCAATTTGAAGTTTTTTTTGTGGTGAATCATTGAGAGGTAATTCTTTAATACCTCATCTCCACTCGGACCATCGTTTCTTCGATCCTTTTCAGACGAGCGATGTCATCCACATTGTCCATTTCCTCAGTGGCCTTGTTCTCCTTGATTCCTCAATCGATTGGACAAGTACAACACCAATGTTTTGAAATATTCCATGGTCAGCACCATTCTGGGGGGGCAAGAAGTGATAAGAACCTTCACCATTCTCCCATCACAGAAGTAATCACGGAATTTTTAGTCTTTCATTCCAGCTAATAAGTGCATCAATTCTCTCAAGCAGGGGGCAAAATCCTCCAAGTCGGATTCAGGGGCAAGTGTTATAAAAAAAAAAAAACATACACAACCCAGGGTGGAACCCAACCATCGTCAATCTCTTTTACACAAACCCAGGGTAGAACCCGATTAATGGTTAACCTTTTGTTTTACATAAAACCTAGGGTGAAACCCTAACCAATAACCAACCATTTTTTCATCCAAAACCAAGCCATTTGATCATTTCAACTTTAGGTGGACCCTTGGTTCTCAAAGAAAAAAAACAAACATAAAACAAATCTCTTTTCAAGCCCTTATTAAGAGGCAAAATCTCTTTTCAAGCCCTCATCAAGAGGCAAAACATCTTTTCAAGCCCTCTAAGAGGCAAAATCTCTCTTCTCAAGCCCTCATTAAGAGGCAAAACATCTTTTCAAAGTCCTCTAAGAGGCAAGATCTCTTTTCAAGCCCTCATTAAGAGGCAAAACATCTTTTCAAGACCTCTAAGAGGCAAAATCTCTTTCCAAGCCCTCATTAAGGGGAAAACATCTTTTCAAGTCCTCTAAGAGGCAGAATTTCATTTTAAGTCCTCAGAAAGGCAAAAACATCTTTATGTTGTAAACATAAATCCATGCATTTGATCATTTTATTTCAAAGAGAAAACCCACGGCAGGGTTTCCTCCTCTGCCCATCCTCAAAATTTGCTCCTTCAGATAGCCACTGGCTCTCATAAATCATTTTTATGATAGCCAGTGGGGGGGCAACTGTGAATACTCAAATTTTAAGGCTAAAAAAAAAAGCCAGTTTTCTCGGCCACGGCCGCCCTTAAAGGCAGCGGCTGCAATCGTCTATGAATACCTCAATTTTGAGGCTCAAAGAGCCAATTTTTCCAGACTGCAAACAGTCCGGCCGGACCGGAGGTCATTCCAAAAGTTCACCGAAAGTGTGCCAATATGGTACTTGAAATGTCCGAAAAATTACGAAGATCACGAAACTGGTCTCGGAATATTTTTTGGAAGTCCGGGACTCCCGAAAAAGCCTCCGGAAAGAAAAAAAAGGCACGCATGTCCGCCCGCGGGGGTGGGCATGCCCACCCTCAAGGACGGACGCACCCGCCCTGCAAAGGCGGGCACGCCCGCCCAGCATGGGCGGACACGCCCGCCCAGCATGGGCGGGCACGCCAGCCCAGACCAGGCGGGCACGCCCGCCCAGCCCAGGCGCGCATGCCCGCCCTCGAGGGCGGGCAGGCGCGCCCGGGGTGCGTTTTTTCTCTATAAAAGACGGCTCTGGGGCTCCGTTTTGAGACACTGAGTCTGTGTTGACGGACCTCTCTTCTCCCTTTACGCTCTTTGCGATTCTTTTATCGCTTTCTGCATTCTTTATTTTATTTTATTTTATGTTATTCTGCTTTCATTTTTTTTTTCTTGCTTTACTAAGTGGCCATTAAAATTCCATTTTAATTAATATTTCCCTTAACGAGGAGCTTAACCTGGAGTTAAGAAGCGGTCGGAGATTAAATCAGGTACATAAACTAGACTACGCTTATTTAATTTTAGCACTTCATGCATGCTTCTTTTCTACTCCTCTTAACTCTATAACTGCATGAATGCATCCATATCATCCACTAGGCAAATAAATTGCCTCAATCAAATAAAGATTAAGCTTAAATGCCCGATTAATTAATAATCGTGGTATTAAAACTTAAATCTGACATTATTGGCTAAAGAAGCCTAGTTAATCAATAACTATGGTGAAATTGCCTTTATTTCAAACAGTTCTTGGCCTAAGTCCAGTTAATCAATGATTGTGACTAAAAGGTCCTACTTAAACACGTTTTTTTTATGGCAATAAATTGCCTATATTTCAATTTAATTAATCACTTTAGGCAAACAAATTGCTTGTAAGTGAAAAGTTGATCTTTATAGCGACAAATCGCTTAAATCAATAATTTGGATAAAAAGCCTTTAAATAATCACTTTAAGCAAATAAATTGCTTATAAGTGAAAATTAATCTCTTTTATAGCGACAAATCGCTTAAATCAATTTCTTTTGGCTAAAAGCCTTGAATCAACCTTTGGCAACAATTGCCTAAATCAATTCATTTTGGCTAAAAACCCTTAAATCATTCAATTTTGGCGACAATCGCCTAGACAATCAATCTTTTGGCAATAATAAGCCCAATTAATCTTTGGCAAGCAAATAAGCCCAACTTATCTTTTGGCAAGAATAAGCCCAAATCCTTTCTTTTGGCAAAAAGCCTCAAATCAACATTTTGGCACCAAGTGCCTGAAACAATCAATTCTTTGGCAAAATGCCTAAACAAAAATGCACAAAGCATACGCACACTCATGCATAAAGCATCCCATCTAAAGCCCTCTAGAAGAGGCCTATCGAACTACGTTGACTTTGATCTTCCATTCAAACGGAAGTACGTAGGCACGTTCGGGATTTAACCCCGAGCGGCAAGTCGCAATCATTCAAACTCACTTAAACATTCCATTGGTCCAATCATCTTGCAAAGCATTCATTTTTTGGTTAGTTTCATCAGCATGACATAGTCTCGGGATCCACCTCAGGTTCGAAGACCATGCCTTAGACATTGGGTAATTAATCTAGTAACTAGGTTAATTAAAATTGGAGTCACTTAGGGTTTTTTCCTAGTTTACCCTAAAATAATTAAACAAGGTGGCGACTCACACATCACGTGCATTTCTTCTCATTCATCATATGCATTACATGCCTATGTGTTTTTGGGGGAGGGGTTCACAGATGATTGGAACTACATCAGCAGAAGAATTGGATGCTTTGAAGCTACAATTGGAAGCTCTCAATCATGCTCTTAAAGAGAAAGATAACCAAATTGCCTACCTCATGAACAAGTTAGACAGCATGACTAGAAAAGTCAGATGTCTGAAAAGGATGAATCTACATCAAAAGGGTTTACGTCATTGAAAGAGACGCCATCGAAGGAGACCCAAGAAAAAGGTGTCAAATTTACTACTGATGGCTCTATCTTAACTATTCAACTGAAGGAGTTGATTAAAGAAGCCCTAAAAGATCAGTTGGAAGCTACGGTGCAGCCTTCCTACACCTATTCAAAGCCGTACACTTTCAGGATCAATATGATGAGGATGCCATCAAATTACCAACCTCTTAAGTTTCAATGGAAAGGGAAATCCAAGATAGCATGTCACTCACTTTATGGAAAGTTGCAACAATGCTGGCATGGACGACGATCTGCTCGTCAAAGAATTCGTTCGGTCCTTAAAATGAAATGCCTTTGATTGGTACACGGATCTCAAGCCTAGTTCTATTAATAGTTGGGAACAACTTGAGTGGGAATTCCTCAATCGCTTCTACAACACCAAATGTGTAGTTAGTATGATTGAGCTCACTGCTACTCGTCAATGGAAGGAGGAATTTGTCATTAACAATATTGAAAGATGGAGAAGTCTCAATTTGAATTGTAAAGATCAGCAATTAATATGTGCATCAAGGGCATGCATTGGGGCTTGCGCTACATCTTACAAGGGATCAAGCCTCATACTTTTGAAGAGTTGGCTATTCGAGCTCATGACATGGAGCTCAGTATTTCTGATCATGGGAATCAAAATATCCTAGTTCAGGAACCCAAAAAGGGGAAAGATAAGCCAAAAGTGCTAAAACTCGCTAAACACCTGTCAAGTCAGAAAGTAAGCAGTCTATAGCTGTGACAAGAGTGCCAATCAAGTTACAACCTAGGACTGAGAAGAAGCAGCATATGAAGGCCACTCCTTTTCAGCCAATGGAAAGAAAAAGGCTACTTTGAAGGAGAGGTAGGAAAAGAGCTATCTTTTTTCTGATTCTAACGTTTCAAGTATGTTGGATGACCTGCTTAAAGCTAAACTCATCCAATTGCCAGAGATGAAGTAGCAAGAGGAAGCAAATCAAGTGGATGATCCAAATTGCTGCAAGTATCATAGGCTAATTAGCCATCCAATTGGGAAGTGCTTCATCTTGAAAGATAAAATCATAGAGTTGCAGAAGAATGGTGTGGTCACTTTCGATGAGGAGGAAACAACTATCAATTTGATAACAATAGCGGTTGATAAATCGCCGATCTCCATAAGAAAAGAAACAATAAGGTTTGGCTCTTTGGACCCGGTTCAAGTTGAGGTATCTGTTCCAAACTAAACTTCTTTACTAAATGAATTCAGCTTGCTACAAGGAGAGGGGAGCACCGTTAGGGACAATGAACCTACTGAGAAGCAGTTCAAAGAAGAAGGATGGACTTTAATTACTCACAAAAAGAAGTACAAAGAGGAACCCACTATCATCCAAGGCAATTCCGACGAGGAGTAAGGTGTTGAAGAAGTTTGTCAAGCCAACACAATTGACTTCCTTAAAGATTCAACAAAAGTCTCAAAAGTCGAGAAAGATCTTCGAATAGCAGGTAGAAGATTTCATAAAACAAAAGCCTGGGCAACCAATTGCTTTGACGGAATACATACCAAAGGAGCTAATGGGTGCTAAGTTGTCTTTTCCATGCTGTTATGTTGAAGGAGAGCTAAAACAGGATAGCGATGAGGAGACTCAAGAAGCAAAGGCCTACTATACGATTGTGGAAAATATCACATTTACTGATGAAGATCGAGTGCTTAGTGATAAGCGTCATAATCGTCCTTTGTTTATTGCAGGTTGTATCTGTGAAAGGTAAATCGAATCTTGTTTAATCTAGGTTCAGCCAGCAACATTATGCCTCTCAAGACCTTTAAGGAACTTAGCATACCTATGGATGAACTGAAGCAAAGTCGATTGATGATACATGGCTTCAACCAGAATGGGCAAAGGGCTATTGGTAGAATTTAACTTCAGTTGCATATTGACGAGATGGAGTCAAGTGTGCTTCTTCATGTGATTGATGCAAGAACAACTTATAACATATTGTTGGGGCATTCGTGGATTCATGGAAATAAGGTGTTGCCTTCAACTAACCATCAATGTTTCAAGTACTTAAAAGATGGAAAAGTACGAACAGTCGTAGCTGATTCGAAGCTATTCACTGAAGCTGAATTGTATTTCGCTAATGCAAAGTTCTACTTTGAAGAATTTTCAATTGAGGAAATTCAACCAGCTCTTGAGGATGTTGAAGTAAGGGCTCCTACAAAGAAGATTAAAGAAGGGGAATCTTTTTCAACAAAAGAAAGCGAGCATGATACCTTAGCAAAGACAAGTCAAACAATTGCTAAAAAAGTAAAGCTTCGTTTTATACATGTCTCCAAAGGCAAAGATGATCAATTTTCTTCCTCAAATCCGGAAGATGTCATATAAGGCTTGAAAGATTTGACTCTACCAATCACCAGTCTTATTTCCCCTAAAGTTTTCAAGTCACCATTGAAAGGTTTTGCAAAGCCTTCCAAGAGCCCGATAATTAAGCTTGGAGTAATGCCAGCTAAAAGAACAAGTGGTTTTGACCCCAATGCTTACAAACTATTGGCTAAAGCTAGGTATGGTTCTACTGATGTTCCCAAATTGACGAAGGATTTTAAGAATGGTGATGGTAAGCAATCATCAACTGATCAACTAGATTTGTAAAGTATGGAAGGAGAAGAATACTATTAAGCAAAGGTCTAAAGTTGGCCTGAGGTATCAAGCTCCTGCTCTTTCACGCTTGAAAATCAAAAGAGAAACCTCTAATCATATTTCTATTAAAGAAATAGAAGAGACAAAAAGCGAGATTCTAAGACCTTCTATTTTCAGTCGATTAGGAGTTTCTTCAAGCCGTATTTTAGTCTTCGATCGAATTGGAACTCCAGAAGGTACGAACGCCGAGAAAAGTAGAACCTTCATCCACCAAAGACTTAGGATTTCAAAACTAAGGAAAGAAGAACAAAACGAAGCAGTCTATTGTTACTATAGATTGCAATGACTTGCGCAACAAAATTCCCTCTCAGATGAAAAGAAAAACTGAGTGGGTGGTGACCATGGGATCTGCATTGAAGCCAAAACCACATACCGTGGTTATAACCGGCCAAGTCTTTTGTTGGAGTCTTCCTATGCTGCCTTGGAGAGGAAGAAGCTACTAAATCTTTAGAAGAAGCACATTCAGGTGTTTGTGTGCACATCAATCTAGGCCAAAGTTACACTTTCAAATTAAAAAGATGGGGTACTATTGGCCTACGATGGTAACGGATTGCATGAATTACGCCAAAAGATGTCAAGAGTGTCAATTACATGCAAACTTAATTCATCAACCACCTGAACCACTTCACCCAATAGTAGCATCATGGCCTTTCGATGCTTGGGATTGGATGTTGTAGGACCACTTCTAAAAAGTTCAAGTGGCCACCTACACATTCTTGTTGCTACTGATTACTTCTCAAAATGGGTTGAAGCTGCTCCATACAAAGAAATCAAGAAGGAGACTGTAGTGAGCTTTATTAGAATGAACATCATTTATCATTTTGGTGTACCTCGTTACATCATAACTAATAATGGAAGGGAGTTCGACAATAAAGCCATGGACAAGTTATATGAGCAATTCAAATTTAAGCAATATAATTCGTCCATGTACAATGCACTAGCAAATGGGCTTGTAAAAGCATTCAACAAGACTTTGGGCAAACTTCTCAAGAAGATAATCAATCAGTTAAAAAAGGATTAGCATGAAAGGCTGGGGGAAGCATTATGGGCTTATCGAACTATATACAGAACATCATCTCAAGCAGCTCCATATTTGCTTGTTTATGGTGTAGAAGTTGTTCTTCCTCTCGAACAACAAATTCCATCCTTGAGAATTGCCATTCAAGAAGGTTTCTCTAACGAAGACAATTCTCGGCTTTGCCTGCAAGAGTTAGAAGCACTGGATGAAAAATGACTTGAAGCGCAATAACATTTGGAGTGTTATCAAGCTCAATTTGTGCAAAAATTTTAACAAGAAGGTGTGAATCTGCTCTTCTCAAGTTGGCAATCTGGTTCTAGCAGTAAGAAGACTAATAATCATGTCGCAACGTATGGGTAATGAGTTCCTTTCAAACTGGGACAGATCATATGTAGTTCAAGAAGTCTACTCAAATGGAGCATACAAGATAATTGATCAACATGGAGTGCAAATTGGGTAGTTCAACGATAAGTTTTTGAAGAGATATTACGCCTAGAAGCTCGACAGCGCTCTTGGCCCGCACGAGCTAAAACTGTGAACGGCTAAAAAAAAGAAAAAGAAAAAAAAATCTTATAGTTGAACTACGTTATGACTTGATCCTTCCAAAAGAAGGTACGTAGGCAGCTTTGTATTACACTAAGTTTAGTCACATAAAAAAAATCTCAAAGAAAAAGACTTATTTGAGCTACGTTATGACTTAATCCTTCTAAAAGAAGGTATGTAGGCAGCTTAGTATTTTGCTAAGTACAGTCGCAAAAAAAAAAAAAAAAAAAAAAAAAAAGAAATTTAAGATTGAGAAAAAGAGATGAGTGTGATAAGTAATTAATGAAATCAAATTTTATTAATAACTGAAGAAGTTGATTACATTAAGAAAAAAAAACTAAGCAAAGTCTAAAAAAAAAAAGAAGCTAGTATGGATTCCATTCGAGCTTCTCCAACTCATTGCACTTATCAGAAAGCAACTTTCACAGCATAGAAAGAGAATGCTCATCTTTTGCACTACAAGTTGGCGTAGCTTGAACTTTGGATATTTCTTCACGGATTTTTGAAACCAACTTTGTTTCTCCAAGACATCACTTTTCATCCCTTTGTGAACCCCTCCCCAAAATATCATGGGCATATGAATGCATGTGACTAAGGAAGAAATGCACGTGAATGAATGAGTCGCCACCTTGTTTAATTGTATTAGGGTAAACTAGGAAAAACCCTAAGTGACTCCAATTTTAATTAACCTAGTTACTAGATTAATTAGCCCAATGTCTAAGGCATGGTATGCAAACCCGAGATGGATCCCGAGACTATGTCATGCTGCTAAACTAACCAAAATGAATGAATGTTTGCTTTGCAAGGAAAATGAAGTAATTGGACCAAATGAAATGTTTGAATGAATTCGACTTGCCACTCGGGGTGAAATCCCGAACGTGCCTACGTACTTCCGTTTGAATGGAAGATCAAAGTCAACGTAGTTCGATAGGCCTCTTTTAGAGGGCTTTTGAAGGGGATGCTTAATGCATAAGTGTGTGTATGCTTTGTGCATTTCGTTTAGGCATTTTGCCAAAAGATTGATTGATTTAGGCACTTGGTGCCAAAATGTTGATTTTGAGGCTTTTAGCCAAAAGAATTTAATTTGGGCTTATTCTTGCCAAAAGATTGATTTTTAAGGCATTTGTGCCAAAACGAATTGTTTTAAGGCTTTTAAAGCCAAAATATTGGTTTAGGCAATTAATTTGCCAAATGATGTTAATTGGGCGATTGTCGCCTAAATGGATTGATTTAAGGCAGTTTATTTGCCAAAAAATTGTTTGAAGGCTTTTAGCCAAAGAAATTTAATTTAAGCGATTTGTCGCTACAAAAAAGGTTAATCTTCACTTATAGGCAATTTGTTTGCCTAAAGTGATTAATTAAATTGAATTATAGGCAATTTATTGTCATAATAAGGAAAAGTGTTTAATTAGGGCCTTTTAGTCACAATTATTGATTAATTAGACTTAAGCCAACACTTGTTCGAAATAAAGGCAATTTCACCATAGTTATTGATTAACTAGGCTTTTAGCCAACATTGTCGAATTTAAGCTTTAATACCACGATCATTAATTAACCGGGTATTTAGCTTAAATTTATTGAATTTATTTGCCTAGTTAATGGTATGAATGCATTTATGCAGTTATAGAATTTAAGAGGAGTAGAAAAGAAGCATGCATGAAATGCTAAAATTAAAAAAGACAGAGTTTAGTTTTGTGTACCTGATTTAGTCGACGGCCACTTCTTAACTCCAGGTTAAGCTCCTCGTTAAGGGAAATTAATTAATTTAATTTTAATGACCACTTAACAAAGAAAGAAAATAAAAGCTAAATTAAAATGCAAAAAAGCAGTAAAGAATCGCAAGGAGCGAGAGGGAGAAGGAGCGTCCGTCAATACAGACTGAGTGTGGAAAAAAGGAGGCCCGAGGCCTGTATTTATAGGCACAAAAAAACGGACTGTTTTCGGTGGCCGGGTCGCCGGCCCAGCGGCCGGGCCGCTGGCTGGGCCGCCGGCTCGGCGGCCTGCCCGGCGGCCGGGCCGCCGGTCCGTAGGCGGCTGGGCCGCCGACTTGGCGACCTTCCCGGCGGCCTGACCGGCGGCTGGGCCGCCGGGATGGGCCGCCGGCTCAGCGACTGGCTCCGGTGCTGAGCCACCGGGGCAGGCAGGTTCACTCCGGGGGCTTTTCCGGGAGTTCCGGATCTCCAAAAAATATTCCGGGACCAGTTCCGTGATCCTCGTAATTTTCCGGACGTTTCAAGTACCATATTGGCATACTTCCGGTGAACTTTCCGAAAGGCCTCCAGTCCGGCCGGACTGTTCGCAGTCGGAAAAAACAGGCTTTTGAGCCTCAAAAAATTTGAATATTCACAGGCGACTGCAGCCGCTGTCGCCGGCGGCACGGCCGCCGGCGATAGCGGCCACCGCCGCCTTTAAGGGCGGCCGGGAAAACCGGCTTTTCGAGTCTCAAAATTTGAGTATTCACACCCTTCAAAGGAGGATTCAAGTAATTTCTTCCTTCAAGTCAGTCTTGCTAATTCTTCCTCAATTTTAATAAGTTCATCTTTTACAAATGAAGAATTGGCAATAGCTTCTTTCTCAAGACTCAAAGAATTGTCTAACTATCCTCTTAACTTTTCTAATTTTTTAAGCTGAAACTCTAATGAAACACTTGAAGAAAAAGATGATTCTAGTTGCAAGAAATCATTTGCAAGTTGAAGGTAGCTTGCAAATTGCTCTCTTAAGATGGCGGTATCAAATCCTTCTACTTTTTCTATACCATCAAAAATTCTATGAGCTTGTTCAATAAGAGAAGGAACTTATGATATGGAAGTTCGACCTATTTTAGCTCTTAGTCTCTTCCATGCCATTACTGAAACTGTACGACGACAGTCAGTCATAAAAGGCAAAATGCAGACATTTCAGAAGTAGCATGGCAACTTTCTTTATTTGATGAGCATCCTGTTATTTTCCCTCATAATGACTAGTTTTTAAGTCTTTCAATGGAGGATTCCCATCAAGATTCTTCTAAGTAATTAAAGGGAGGTCATAAGAAGCTGACCCAAATATAGAACTCATGCTTTCTAAAGGCAATGCACAAGGTCCATCATCACAAATCACATCGTTGAAGCCCAACTGTAATGAGAAACTTGCAAAGTAAAGTTCAAAAGCGTGAAGTTAAAAAAAAGGAAGAAGAAGAAAAAAAAAAGGAAGTTAAAAAAAAAAAAACCAAAAGCTTACTGGTTCATCAAGATCATAAAGTTGTCATGCTGATGAAGCCTGATTATTTCAATTTACTTTCTTCCAACAACGATCAGAATCATTCTTCTCTTAATTTGAAGGAGATAAAATTAAGCATAGCTCTTCTAGTACGCTTTTGACTATAGTGAGAATTCAATGCATTTTCAACTACCTTTAATTGATTAGGAGTTATTTCAACTTGAATTAGGATGCCATTATTTGAAGGATTTGATTCATCACTAGCTTCTATAAAGGAGTCTTTCTTTGTGGAAGTGCTAGTTACCTTTTCTTTAAAGGGATTAGCAGCTACTTGTGATTTTATCCTCAACATAATTGGTGCTTCTCTCTTATCTTTCTCAACAACAGATTCTTGGGGAGGATTTAAAGGAACACATCCACCTTTTTCAATATTTGAATTCTTCAAACGAGAAGGCTTTGAAGATTTCAATAATTTTGGCATTAGTCTTAAGTTTGGCATCTCATCTTGAGAAAAAGCTTTAGACCATTCCATTTTCCACCAATCCTTGTAAGCTTTAGTACATGAAAAGCGACCATCAAGTTTCATTGAAGGAATAGTCAGTTTAGCACCACTAGCTAGATAAACACAAGATTCCCAAAGTTGTATGACTATCTCCAAAGATACTCTTAAAAAAGATATGTCCATATGTGAACCCCTCCCCCTGAATACATAGGCATGTGATGCATATGATGAATGAGAAGAAATGCACGTGAGTGTGTGAGTCGCCACCTTGTTTAATTATTTTAGGGTAAACTAGGAAAAACCCCTAAGTGACTCCATTTTTAATTAACCTAGTTACTAGATTAATTATCCCAATGATTAAGGCACAATCTACGAACCCGAGATGGATCCCGAGACTATGTCATGCTGATGAACTAACCGATGAATGAATGCTTTGCAAGGTGAATGATGTAATTGGACCAAATGAAAGGTTTATGTGATTTTGACTTGCCACCCGGGGTGAAATCCCGAACGTGCCTACGTACTTCCGTTTGAATGGAAGATCAAAGTCAACGTAGTTCGATAGGCCCCTTTTTTAAAAGGGCTTTGAAGGTGTATGCTTAATGCATGAGTGTGCATGCTTTGTGCATGAGTGTGTGTATGCTTTGTGCATTTTGTGTGTATGCTTTGTGCATGAGTGTGTGTATGCTTTGTGCATTTGTGTGTATGCTTTGTGCATTTTGTGTGTATGCTTTGTGCACGAGTGTGTGTATGCTTTGTGCATTTTGTGTGTATGCTTTGTGCATGAGTGTGTGTATGCTTTGTGCATTTTGTTTAGGCATTTCGCCAAAGATTGATTGATTTTTAGGCATGTTGCCAAAAATGTTGACTTTAATGGCTTTTAGCCAAAATGATTTGATTTAGGCAATTGTTGCCAAAAATGTTGATTTTAGGCGATTTTCGCCAAAATGGTTGATTTTAAGGCCTTTGGCCAAAAGATTGATTAATTTAAGCGATTTGTTGCTAAAATGGTTGATTTTAAGGCCTTTGGCCAAAATGTGTTGTTTTAGGCAATTAGTTTGCCAAAATGTGCGATTTAGGCTTTAATGCCACGATTATCAATTAATCGGGCGTTCGAGCTTAATCACAATTTATTGTCGAAACGTGATTGATTAAGGCTTTTAGCCACAATTATTGATTAATTGGACTTAAGCCAAATTTATTCGAAATAAGGCAATTGAACTGTAGCTATTAATTAACTATGCTCTTTTAGCCAATATTGTCGGATTTAAACTTTAATACCACGGTTATTAATTAACCGGACATTTAAGCTTAATCGTGTTTAATTAAGACAGTTTATTTGTCTAAATGATGACGTGAATGCATTTATGCAGTTGTAGAATTATTAAGAGTAGAGGAGAAGTATGCATGAAGTGCTAAAATTAAATAGGCAGAGTTTCATTTACGTACCTGATTTAATCGTTGACCACTTCTTAACTCCAGATTAAGCTCCTCGTTTAGGTATATTAATTAATTTTAATTTTATTTAATTTTAGTGGTCAAATATCATAATAAAATGCAATGAAAATTAAATTAAAATGCAAAAAGAGGTAAAGAAGGACGCAAAGAGCGTGAGAGGGAGAGGGTTTCGTCCGTCAACACAGACAGAGGTGTCAAAAATAGGCTGAAAATGGTCTATTTATAGGCCATTTTCGGGTCCAGGGCGGCAGGTGCCGCCTGGCTTGGCGGCAGCTGCCGCCCAAGAGGCTGGGCGGCAGGTGCCGCCCAAGGGGTGGGGCGGCAGGTGCCGCCCAGGCGGTGGGGCGGCATGTGCCGCCCGTGCTGGGCGGCAGGTGCCGCCTGGGCCCGGCGGGCGATGCCGCCGGCGGCCTTTCGGGCCTTTCACTCCGAAGGAGCTTTCGGGAGTTTCGGACCTCCGAAAAACATTCCGGGACCTGTTCCGCGATCCTCGCGATATTTCGGACGTTTTAAGTACCATATTGGCATACTTCCAGTAAATGTCCAAAATGGCCTTCGGTCCGGCCGGACTGTTTGCAGTCCGGCATTGACACTGTAGAAAAGTCAAAGTTATTGTAGAAAAGTCAAATTTACTGTAGCAAGGTCAAAATTTGAGTATTCACACCATATTACTAGGAAGATCTTGGCAATAAACCAACTGCCAACTAAATCTATGAGGGTTGTATCACTCAATGATGTATTGGTTATTATAGCACAAAGTCAAGAAGCTTGAACAAAGATTGATGAAATGCTCAACTAGATGTGAAGACAACTTGCCATTATTGTGACATCCCGATCCGGCAAAGTGGTCCTAGGATGGCAGGCTAGCTAGGGTAGTGGAATGCGGGACACAGGAATGAATCGAATCATATATCGAAAAGGGGGAAACTAATCATTAGAGGTGCCTTTTAGTGGAATGGCTGGAGAGTTGGAAGAACTCCAAGGTTAAGTGTGCTCGCTTAACGAAAATCCTAGGATGGGTGACCTCCTGGGAAGTTTCCCATTTCACCTACGGGACAAAACCGTGAGGGCGGGTGTACGTGTTGGCCGGATTAGGCCGGGGCACAACCCCGTGGCCAAAGCGGACAATTCCTCTGGTGATTAGAGTCGGGCGTGACAGTTGGTATCAGAGCCGAACCCCCTCCAGTAGAGGTATGGTTCGAGGACGAACCACGCAGAAGCTGGTGGGCCTGTGATGGCAAGCTAGCTAGGGTAGTGGAATGCGGGACACAGGAATAAATCAAATCATATACCGAAAAGGGAGAAATTAATCATTAGAGGCGCCTTTTGGTGGAATGGCTGGAGAGTTGGAAGAACTCCAGGGTTAAGCTTGCTCGCTTAACGGAAATCCTAGGATGGGTGACCTCCTGCGAAGTTTCCCATTTCACCTACGGGACAAAACTGTGAGGGCGGGTGTATGTGTTGGCCGAATTAGGCCGGGGCACAACCCCGTGGCCAAAGCGGACAATTCCTCTGGTGATTAGAGTCAGGCGTGACAATTATCCTCCAAAAAGAAGTGTTTCTTCATGATACGAGATGGACCCAAATAAGCTTTCTTTTTAATAAAAAGTTTGGTGACTTCAGTTTCATTATAGTACTTGGCCATTCGTTGTCCACTATAGGAAGTCATCTTAGCATCTCCATCAACATCATTCGTAAAGTGCATGTCAAAAGGATTAGCTAACCAATCATACTTGCAACTTTGAAGGTGCTTGGACGAATGAGATTCACTGGATCATGTGGAAGCGCAAACTTGCATAACCAACAAGAAATCAAAATGGCCAAGTAAACTTCTTCCCGGATATCATCTTCTATGTTTAGAATTTCAAAAGGCTTTTGCTAGTTTGCATCTCGTGGTAATTTGTTGCCAATAACACCTGAAGGATTGAAATTCTTCTTGGGAGGAGCAGTTCTTTTGGTGTAGTCTTTTTCATGAGGCTCAGGATATCTAAAAGGACCGCGGAACCAAAAATTCACCAAGCTATGTACATTCAACTAAAGATGTTGTCAACCCATTTGGCATTTTCGTAGTATGCATAAAATAAGTATTTGCAACTTCGTAGTAAGAAGGGAGTTCCACCTCCATTGACTCTAGTAAGATCTGCAACTGAAGGGATCATCTCATCATAAAATGAACCATGGATTAGAAGTCCTCCTAGAAACTTCAAATCCTAAAGAGAAATCGACTCTTCTTCAGCTGGGAGGAAAAGAGTATTTGTTGAAGCACTCCAATGTTCATAGAAACGATGAATGACGTTGGGGGATCATAACTGAAGGGTGATGTGAACAAAGAAAAAAAAGAAATTTAATCATAAGCCATATTAATTTCCAAAATTGAAATTTAATCATGGCAATCATAAGCCACTTGTCATTGCTATTGATTAAAAAAGAAAAAAGAAATAAAGGAAGAAAGAAGAACCAGATCCCAGATTGGAAATTGGCAATTAAAGCAAAGTATTGATGTGGGCCATGATGTATTCGTATGCAAATATTTTATAGCATTAATCTAGCATATATACGCGTGTATGCTAATACAGTCATGGAATTTAGAATAAAAAGAAAGTGAAGTGGGTGCGGTGCGGAGACATCATCAGTTTTTTTTTTTTTTCCATGGAACAAATAGTGCTGGGTCAATTTTTATTGCTAACAGAAAAGAGATGTACCTGAACACTGTGAAGAAAGGAGGAGCTCAGTCGATTGCTTCAATTTAATGTGAAAAAAGTATATCAACTAAAGGGTTCCTTCTATATAAATTTCTCAATTCCGAATTTGATAAGAATTTAAATTTTCAACTAAAAAATTCAATAAAGATTTAAATTTTCAACTTCGAATTCGACAATAATTTAAATTCTTAACTCCAAATTCAATAAGGATTTAAATTTTTAACTCCAAATTCGACAAGGATTTAAATTCTCAACTCTAAAATTTTCAAAGAATTTTATTTCTTGAAACATAAGAAATTAAAAAATATATAGGAAATTCTAATTATAAAAAAAATTAAAGTTTCACTATTTAGGCTAAAAAAATTAATTAGCCTATTAAATTGGAGTTGCTAAAATTTTTAACTTTGAAAAAAAATTTTGGCTAATTAAATTAGGCCATGCAAAAAAAAAAAAAAATTGAAATTCATGCTATAAAAAGAAGGGAGGCATGGGTTAAATCGAAAAAAAATTGTCTTCTTCAAATTTTTGAGACCCGTTCAAACAAGTTCATGAACAAGTCTCGAGGGAGCATCAGTAGACACCAAAATTTTATTAAGTTAATTTAATTATTAACTTAATTATTTAATTAGCCAATTAAATTATTGGTTAGTTAAGTTAAATATTTTTTTTAATAACCAATCAAAATATTTAAATGGTTATTACAATAAAATTATTGGATAAATATTATTTACTGCATAAATAAATAATGTAGTAAAGTCCAATAAAAATTGGCTAAATGGACCAGTTAAATTAAATCTTGACGAATAAGTCAGGCATCTAATGCAGCAGCAGCCAACGAGAGCTTCCCAAGTAGCCCAATCAAATTACGTATTTGGCAAGGGGAATTTCTGAAATCTCTATAAATAGGAAGTCTTTCTTCACATACGAGGACAAACAAATATAGAGAGAAAGACAGAAAAGAAGCTTCAAAGCTCTGTCAAACTCAAGAATACAAAGCACTCTCTCAAGTCCAAAGAATCAAAGTTCTTTCAACTTCAATTGAAGATCAAGTCTCTTCGACCCTTGAATCGTTCAAAATTCATGCTACATCAATTCAACATCAAGTCCCTTCGACCGTTGAATCGTATTTAAGATCAAGTCGTTTCAACTCTTGAATCGTGTCTATGACAACAAAGAGAAGAATCAGAGGATAATCTTCTTTGTAATAGGAGATTCCACATTAGAGATTGTATTCACTTATTATCATAAATTTGATTTGTATTTTTATATTTTTTTTTATTTCTTAATTTTCAGGAACAAATTTTACTCTCACAGGTCCCTTAACCAAGTCCATTGGCTTGGACATACATGGTTCGCCAGTTGACTTAAGCGGTCCCTTAAGTAAGTCCATTAGCTCGGACATATATAGTTCGCCCAATTGACCTAAGCAGTCCCTTAACCAAGTCCATTTGCTCAGACATACATGGTTCGCCTACTTGACCTAAGTGGTACCTTAACTAAGTCTATTGGCTCAAACATATATAGTTCGCCCAGTTGACCTAAGCGATCTCTTAACCAAGTCCATTAGCTCGAACATACACGGTTCACCTACTTGACCTAAGCGGTCCCTTAACTAAGTCTATTGGCTTGGACATATATACCCACCCATTTGACCTCAACGGTCTTTTAATTAAGTCCATTGACTAGGACATAGGCAGTTCACCATCTAACCTAAGCTATCTTTTAACTAAGTCCATCGATACGGAAACACGTGGCTTGCCAAGTAAGACTTAAGTAAGTCCTTAGGCTCGGCTACACACAGTTCATATTTAACCTTGAACGAAAAACCTTAACAAACATAAAAATAAAAGGGAGCACCATTCGAAATACTTAGGCAAAGAGGAAGAGCTCAACACACAAGCAATAATAATTTTCATCCATTTGATAAAAAGTGATTACATAGATGATTCACAAAACTTCCCTATTCAAAGGGATAAGTTACAAAAATTTTTCCCCTTTACATCTAATTACATGATTTGTTCAGAGGACCCATCCCCAGCTGCATCTCACCCCTTTGCAAAAATGGGTGGATATCTGCAGATACTTTAGTGTCCACCCTTGGAAGTGATAAATCATCAATAGAGCAAATCCACATCCTCTTCTTCTTTCTCGTCTTCATCACCCCCATCCGGGTATACATCGTTTATCTAACCCCAGTCTACTTCAAGTTGCTTCGCCTTTAGTTCAGTTAGAATGTTCATCCTTAAGCTTAAGCACGCTCTGGCTAAATTATCTTCCTTGGATCCTTCCTGACCCCGGAGCTTCTGCAGTTCCTTTTTCATCTCCTTTACCTTGCTCTCAAGATCTTTGTTCTTGTTAAGCAGGCTCCAATTCTCCTCTCTTAGTTTGTCTGTATCGAAGTCCCAAGCAACAATCTCCAGCTTATGCTGAGCCTCATCCTCCCTCATAGCAACTTCAGCACTCTTTAGCGTGTCCTCCATCTCATTCTTCACTTCCATCTTCATGTAGCCTCCTTTTAACTTAGTTATCCGAGCAAAGTTCATGCTATTGGCATTTATAGCCTAAAACAAGCACTAGTTGATTAAGTCTCTTGTCGCCATATCATCTAGACAGTCAAAGTAACGAGCGTCAACAGGGAAGAGACAGTGGCGAGCCATTTCTCGATTGGGCCCGTACTCCTGAAGACTACAATTTGCCCCATACTTATGCAAAGAGTGCCTTAGGATATCCATCGCCCTGGAAGGAACGGGAGGGGGAACTGGAACAGGCACTTCCCTCTATCTTTTTCTAGGAGGCTCAGAAGTTGAGCTCAATGGAGGAAGCTCGGAATGAGTGGCCCCTGCAACAATGCCAGCCTCAGTCGACTGAGTATCTGGTACCACTAAAGGCACCTCCTTCTCTGAACTCTCAGCAACAACCTTCCTTTTCATCACTTCAGCAACCTTAGCCATCTTAGAACCCTAAGATTTCTTGGGAGCCATTTCTACACAAAAATGAGAAGGAAAAATTAAGAAATGTTAATGTAAAAGACCAAGGCAAAGTAACTAAGGACAAAATTTACCATGGGGAGATGGATTAGGTCTCATGGGTCCACTTGGGGAGCAGGTCGGATAACCCTCGGCTATCACCTGCCTCAGATTAATCGACCCAAGCCCCCTACCCTTTATTAACTCCACACAAATCCGATCATATGGGGTGGGCAAGGCAGGAAGGTGGCGAAGCGGATCCTTCGACCAACGATTTGGCACTTAGAAACCACCAAGGTATTTAACAATAAAATACTTAGATTTCTAATTCTTCAAAGAGGAAATCTTAGATTTCTTAGAGCAGATGTTGCAGTTGTTCTTCGCCTGAAAATAGCAGTGGTCCTCGTTCGGGCGAATGGAGAAGTGATAAAACTCCCGAACCGTCCGAGCCGTCAAACTATGCCATCTTGGTGAGCCAATGCTATTATGCCACACAAGAGCCTCAGATTGTTGGGGTGTAACTGACTGATGGTAATGTTATAATCATTAAAAAATGATTTTAGAGGTTCGAATAAAGAAAACCGAACCCCAGATCGGAATCCTCGTCCAACGGCTCGGTTACCCTCATGCCCTCTAAAGGTCTAATCAGTTTATATTATGGCGAGAGGCTATACGTATAACATACATCCAATAGCTCTCCCTCATCAATGTCGGATGATACATCGACGATCCTAACATTCTCCCTCCTACCTCTAGCATCACCCACCCCTGTGTCTGTCCTCAGTATGCTCATCACCGGACTGATCATGTAATACTTGAACATCCTCATCCCCAGAGGAACTCATGACCCCAGCTAATGAAAAGGAGAAAAAAGAAAGTATAAAAACTTACTTGGAAGTTAGAGAGAGAATGAGTTCTAGAGAGAGACACTCTGGTGATTGAGAAATGAAAAGTGAAGCAAGTGAAGGAAGATAGAGGCCTTATATAGGCCAGGCGAGGCACTGAAGAGTCCCCTCATTAAATGAAGCAACTCTTCAGGTGCCCCCCAGACCAACGCCTCGTTCTCTTGAAAATAAAAGCTATCATTACCTAACAGCCTTTACAAAGCAACACAATAAAAGCCTGCAACAAAAAATAAATAAAATAAAATAATAACAGACAATAAAGATACATAAAAACTACACTTGACATAAAATGACCAAATAACTAAGAGGGACTATTGTTAACATACAATAATAAAATATATTAAAATAATAAAACTAGATTTCTAAATAAACCCTAACTAGCAGATAATATAGAATTCATAATCCTTATCCTAACATGATTATCCTGAATCCAATATATATATTCCGGATTTACCACAAGAACGATTTAATCCATAATTTACTATACCTCAAATTCTGAAAGCTTAACAGATAGTTTCAATGGCATCCAAAACAAGAAAGATTCCTATGCAGAAGTGAGAAAACGAGAAGCAAAAAGCAGTAAGTTTCACCAAACGGCGTCAAGGTCTTTTCAATAAAGCAGGAGAATTATTCACGCTTTGCGATGCTGAAGTTGCTGTTTTAGTTTCTTTGCCTTGTTTTACTCTATTGGCAATCCTTCTGTAAGCGCAGTCCTTGATGCTTTTTCTTCAAAATCGTATTCCTAATGCAGTAGACGATGGAGCTAAGCAATCTGCACTCTCTCTTTTGGATGAGATCGATAAACTAGAGCTTGAAATTGAAAACATCAAAACATTAGAAAATGTAGATTTTGAGTTTTTCCAAGAGTCCAAAGAGTTGCTGGAGCTTGTAGATGCTTTAGAGAAGTTGGTGGAGAATGCAAAGAGCAAGTTAATCAAAACAATAATGCAAGCTTAACTGCTTGTAATCAGCTTCTTCCTACAATTACAATGATGGTAATTAATTAATATAACTTCAATATTTATTTGATTTGTTTAGGCCTAGGGAGGTTTTAGTGATCAAACTTGTGTATTGTTCACAGAGGACAAGGAGGCTAATTGCAAAATGACTAGTGCACAACTTATGCCAAACTTTGATTATGCTAATTACTGTGATAATAATGGTAATTAAGAGCAATTCCAATTTCAGTTTACCAGATGTAGCTGGGAACTATGATGCTATTGGTATTCTTGATGACAATGCTCAACCAAAGCTTCCTGATGTTTAATTATGATTAATGAGCATGTTGATAAGCTTTGCTTCTGCTGAACTTTAATTTTAATTTCCTACAAGTTACGTTTTGTTTAAGTTTTTAGAATAGTTTTCAACTACCTTTGAAGCTCACAGTCAAGACTTCTAATTTTTTGTTTGCTTTCCTGATGAGCTTACATGAACATTGAGCAAGAGATGAGATATAAATTGTTATTATTAGATTGCAAGTTATTTATCTTTGAATATTGAGGAAAAGGGATTTAAACCCAAGTCTATATATATATATATATATATATATATATATATATATATATATATGTATTTATCACTGGACCATTCCAAACTTTGTAACTTCCAAGTGATTTTGCTTTTTATTCTTTTAATTTAATCACGAGGATGAATTTATATATGTAACATCGATCTTGTACAAATAAGAGCTAGTTATAATATGAAATCCCTAGAAAACTGATTTCTTGCTTTCCTGCAGAAGCTAAAAGAGGCACTAGTCTTGTACAAAAGAAAAAAAAAAAAAAAACAGTGGAGAAAAAACAATGAGAACTACTTAATTAAGCCGGTAAAAAGTAAAAACTTATAAATTATCCCCGAGGTTATTTACAAAGGTTACAACAAATGCCCCACCTTCACTCTTCTAAACTTCAATTTTCACAAATGTAATTTACAGTATCAAACATATTTCACCATCCAGGCTAGTCAGAGTTGCATTAATTCATTAAAAAAAGCCAGAAAAAAAAAATCTAGGAAAACCAAAAAGAAAACCCAAGCAGCACACCTCATTAGGACTAGACTTATCTCCTCGCAAACCCAATATTTGATTAATGAACAAATAAATATACCATGGAGACAAAGCAACAAACTAATGCTTACTTGCCTCCAAAAAGAATGTGCGTCTAGCCCTGAGCGTACGTCCTCATCGGCCAACCAAGCTCCAAAATCCCTATTTCTAAATCCTAACACTATTAACCATCGCCTTTGCCATCGCCATTGCCCTGCAACCCACCCATCCAAACCATACAAAAATTGTTACAAGCCTCATCATTCTGGTTAGCCCTTGCGCACTCTGGAAAGCATGTCATTCTCATTCACACTTGCCCACTCTGGAAATAATTCTATTGATGCTGACAGTGATCAACATTTCCAGCAATTTTAAGTGACCAATAAGAGCTATACAAAGGAATTAAATCCAATTTGTCAAAATCAAACCTAAACAAGTCGATGCTGTCGCAAACCCTTTCCAAAGTGAGGTTGCATCAACCTGACATACAATCCATTCTTTGCCATCAAAGAATCATGGGTTCCTTCCTCAACAATCCGTCCTCCATTTAGAACTACAATATTGTCCACATGCCTCATCATTGCAGCTCTATGAGCTATCAAAATGGTTGTTTTGTTTCCCATGATCAGTGTATCAAGTGCTTCTTGAACCACCCTACTAGATTCAGATTCAATGGATGAGCTAGCTTCATCCAATAACAAGATGGGCGCATTCTTGAGAACAACTCGAGCAATTGCAATTCTCTGCTTCTGTCCTGGTGTCAGGTCTACACCCCTCATTCCTACATGTGTGTCATAACCATGAGGAAGGCTGCTGATGAAGTGGTGAGCATTTGCTATTCTTGCAGCCTCTTTCACCTCAGCTTCACTAGCATTATGCCTAGCATATATAATGTTTTCTCTAATCGTTGTTGAGAAGATAATTGGTTCCTGCTGCACAACACCTAAGTGACTCCTTAACCATCTCAAATTATATAGTTTCAAATCTCGCCCATCTAGTAAAACCTGACCAGCAACTGGATCATAAAATCTCTCAATTAAAGAGATTATAGTGCTCTTTCCAGACCCTGAAACTCCTACAACAGCTACAGTTTGTCCGCCGTTAACTTTAAGGCTGAAATTGCTCAATACTAACACTTCTGGGCGAGTAGGATAGCAGAAATCGACATTCTTCAACTCAATGCTTCCATAGACATTAGGTGGCTTCAGTGCTGAGTTATCATCTGGGTCAATTTTAGGAACTCGATCTATAATTTCAAATACTGAAATGAGAGATTTCCGCCGTTTAAGAATGTATGGAGCCAATCCAAAAGGCTCGACTAGTGCAAATGTTGCAAATGAGAAAACCATATACTCCTTGATAGCTGTAGGCAGATCCATATACTCTTTCTTTACAGAGTATGCAGTGTACCAGAGAAGAAGGGCATTACAGGCAAAAAGAAGAAACTGTGAAAAGCCAAATGCAAAACCAATGGCCATTCCATGGAGAAAACTCTGCTTGAATATTTTCTTCAATTGCAATCTGTAGAGCTCCATTACCTTGTTACCAGCACAGAATGCGACAACAGTGTAGATGTTTCTAACAGCATCCTCAAGAACCAATGATGCCTTCCTGTGCATCTCCTGTATGCCCCTTGAAAATCCAGCAAGCCACAACTTCTGCAATATTTCAGTTGGCAGCAATTCAGAATTTGAGCATGGATGTCATTATCAAATTGTCAAAAAACAAAATGTTGATGGAATTGAAGCTCAATCTCTGAATAACTCTTAAATCCAAGAAACATTAGTGTGACAGGATATCATGCATAGCAGCTATGAGGATGGCACACAACAACAGATCACACAATTTAGAAAAAAAAAACAAAAAAAAATACATCTGTTGAACTCCTTGGTCTCAAAACCAAATCCAATGTAAAAATAGAAACACAAGAATGGAATGTAAGGGGGGGAAACACAACAATCTGAAAGATAGAATTCAACACTTTTTGTCTTGGTAGACATACTCCGATGCTGGAAACCAAATCCTACGACTTCAGGAAAGAAGATTCCAATAATAAGAAAAAGGTTGATCCACCATTTGCTGACAACTATTATGAGAATTACAACCTCATTATAAGATTTATATATAAAGACCATCCTGAGCTAATGGTGAACTCATTCATGATCAGACCAAGTTACCAGGATGTTGTTTCAGAAATTAACATTTATCGGTTCCAAAACATCTATACACTAATATGTGATTATCAGAAAATTTCTTATCGTCTTTTCATGTTCACAATCTCTATGATAAACTAAAATCTTCAAACATCTAGAAATTGGATTGAGTCATCTAGAAGAAAACAATTGCAAAATCAAATTTCAGTCTCAAAAATGCAGCAAGGGAATCACTCAATGACTGCAGAAAATGGCACTAAAAATATTTATGGAATAGGCAACCACATGATCTGTATACGACCGAGAACTGAGAAATATAAATGGAACAAGTCGATGATCAATTAGATAATATCAGGTTGTTAAGTAGGAAGAGAATATGCAAACCTGGGCAATCGCAGAAACCATGAGAACTGGCAGGGTTGCCAGTGCCACGAGAGCCAATCGCCACTGAAGCAACATCCCAATGACAACAGCCACAAGAACAGCAGCACTATCCTGTATAAATATTGAAAGTCGGTTACTGAATGCAGCTCGCACAAATGTGGCATCATTTGCCAACCGCATGGACAACGTGTCAGCACTATTCTCCTCTTCATCAAACCATCCAACTTCATTGCGGAGCATTGCTGTTGCATAATGGCATTAGTAAGGTAAGGTTCATGTATAGGATTTTTGTACTTTTGTTATTTTCTATTCTCAAGCACCGAAAACAAGATTAGGGGTTATTTACCTGAGAACATCATCCTCCTAACCCGTTCAGTCATTTTTTCACCCATAATACCAAAATAGAAGTGCTGCAAGAAATTTGCAACCACCGTCACTATACCCATACAGGCAATGATCAAGCACCACTTGTCAACATCCTGCCGCAAGTGATGATGTCCAGGTCTATAATAAGCAGTCACTATCAGCGCAATAACATAAGCAAGGAGTGGATTAAAAGAACCAAAAATAGCAGCACCAATGCTTCCTAAAACAGCATAGAGCCACTCTGCAAAACTAAGTTCTGCTAATCTCCAAAAAGATGGTGCTTCCAAATGCTTTGTGTCCTTTGCACCCTTGAATTTAGTAGGAACATCATCAGAGTGACTATGGGGTCGACTAAAAGTTTGTGAGTGGGAACGTTCATTTTTAGGATCTGATGTCAAAAGGGGTGATACAGGTGATTCAGGATCTGAACCATTTGATGTTAGTCGATGTGCAGAGTGGACATCAATCTTGGGTAACTCTGGTAGTCGCATTTCAAAACTATCCTGTCTCTTTATTGATGGTTCCTTTTCAGTTCCATCCAAGGGAAGACCATTTTCCATCATTTTCTCCGGAGGTGGACTCCGAGCTTGTGGTGATTCTTGCGAGTTAAAGGTGCCATCTGGAGGCCGTAATATACCAGGAACTCTCTGAAGAGAGGGTGATTTCATCATTTTAGGAGAGGAGGGTTCTTGGAAGCTGTGACTAGCTGAAGAATCCTTTTCAATTTGGAAAGTAGCAGTCCCCATGTAGTTTCTAGCTGGCATCCTGGAGAAAGATACACATCTCATAAGCATGTTTTTTAGCATAGTAAGCGCATTTTCAGAACTTATAAAAATTCTATTTGAAAACCAAAGCTGCTTTCACACATGAAATTGCTTCATAGTGAAGACAGTTTATCCTTTGGTCATACCTCCTTGGAAGTTTTGCCGCTTCTTCACATTTGAGAAGCTCAGCATATAGACCGTCAAGGTTTAATAATTCATCATGTGTACCCATTTCAACAAGCTGACCTTCCTCCATAACAGCAATATAATCAGCATTCCTAATAAGACTAAGACGTCGAGCTATTATTATTGTTGACCGTCCCAACATGAGGAGATCTAGAGCCTCCTGAACTGCTCTCTCAGCTTCAAAATCAAGTCCACCAGTAACTTCATCAAGTAGAAGAATGGTTGGATTCAAAAGCACTGCTCTAGCAATAGATAGTTTAATTTTTTGTTCCTCAGTCAACGCTAAACCAGCTCTACCCACCTGGTACGAAAAAGAACTATTTTCTCAAAAAGATTGACATAAGGAGCAATAAATAACACAGGTTCAAGCAAAGTGGTGTTGATAGTTTTACCTGTGTCTCATAGCCTCTCTCAAGTGAGCTAATGAATGTATGCGCGTGTGCTATTTTGGCAGCTTCTTCAATCTGATCTAGTGTAGCATCTCGTCCATAAGCAATATTATCTCTTACGCTCAAACTTAGCAAGGCAGGTTCCTGAGTGACTAACCCTATTAGGCTTCTGAGCCATTCAAGTTTTAGATTTTTAATATTCTCTCCATCTAAAAGAACTTCACCTGTAATGCAACAAGAAAAAAAAATGAAAACAAAAAATGTAAAACCATTGGCATCTACAAGTGACTTAAACTTTGGAAATCTGTGAAACCTCAAGTGACATGGCACGAGTCCCAAGGCAATACCTAAGGTGGGATCATAAAACCGCTCCATGAGAGGGATAATACTGCTTTTCCCAGAACCATTTCTACCAACAAGTGCCACAGCTTTTTTGGCAGGCACAGTGAGGTAAAATCCACTCAAGATGGGGATCTCAGGACGAGACAGATAGCTAAAATATACATTGCGAAATTCAATATTTCCTTGCACTGACACCAAGGTGTTGCCATCTTGATTTACAGTAGAGGAAGATCGGCTTATCATCTCATAAAGTCTATAAGCAGCAATCCGTCCCTGGTCAAATGAATAGAAGTTTGTTGCTGCTTGATTCAGCCCACTGTGAAACACCCGAGATGGAATATAAGACCATATAATGTAACAACACCAATAAGAGAAGAGAGAAAGACACTTACAGGCCACTCAAAATTACAGCAAACAGAGCTGTTATTATTTCACCACCATGAGCTTTGTTATGTGTAACCAGAAGCCTTCCAACCCACAGTTGTAAGGCACAAGAACATATTGCAAGCCCATATGTAAACCCAAGCCCAAGTCCTTGCACAAGACTAATCCAAATACCGTATCTTAGAGTTGCTTGTAGTGAGGTTGCATAAGAATACTTGGCCAAAGTTTCATTTGTGAATGCATATAACGTCCTAATATACGAGATTGCCTGCATAATCCATGAAGTTTTAGCATTCAGTATCATAAGTCATTTCTTACAAGACACATGTTGATTAATTCAACTGGTAAATTCATGATGGAAACTGTAAGAGGGAAAACATTGCAAAGAAAGATGCTAATACCATGAAGCCATGAGAAATACATAGAAGTTTCCAAATTCCAATGCATGAGTGACCATTAAAATCTTTGGCAATAAATAACCCCTAATGGCTAAATCCATAAGTACAATTATCTGAGTCTAAATGGGAAGAACCTACGAATATATGACACACACTGCCACACCAAGACAGACAAAAAAATTTTGAAAAAAAAAAAAGACACTAAATTATACCAAATTCATGAGTCTATTATCACACAACACAATATCATAGTAAAGAAGAAAACATACCAAAAAATATCAAAATAATCTATAGTTCAGAGTAAACGGGCAGTGATTTAATAATATTGAACATTGGATATGTAATACCACCTAAGATTATTGACGATATTGAAGAGCACAACATACTTAAAAAAACAAAAAATAAATAAAAACTGAACATCTATGCAAGGAAACAGATTTTTTCTTAGCTTGTATAATTTGCAAATTAAATGATTAACATTTAAATCAAACTGAAAAGAAAACTTTTACAACCCAAATTAAGCTGAAATCATTATAAGAAGAAGAGACATTTGAGATAAAATCCAACCGAAAAGCAAGAGTGAAACTTGTGCCAAAAAGAGAGAGAGAGAGAGAGAGGGAGAAGGAGAGAGAAATTAAGAGTAAATGATAATTAAATATGAAAATAATTATTACAGAAAAGGGGTGTTTCTGTTATTTCCATTTTAAGGGCTAGAGCTTTCTTTTCTTTTCATATTTCTGGTAGGGGGGTTGGAATTATTCAGGAAATGTAGGAAAATGAATAAACCTGTTCAGCAACACTGGCAGCTTCTGCATATGCATCTTGAATACTCTCAGCAAGCCTGTGAAGAAATATATTCGATATACCTCCAGCAGCAACAATGAAAGGACCAGTGGCTAATGTTATGAGTGCAATCTGCCAGCAGTTGATAAATCCAATGACAAGACCACTAAAAAATGTTGCCATGTTATGGATATAGTTTCCAACCTACATCATCAAAGACCTCTATCAAGTTAGATAAGATAGATTCCCAAGTAAGAAATGCAGAACAGTTCATCTTATTCTAACATACCTTTTCACTGAGAGCAGATTGAATAAGGAGCACATCACTCAATACTTGGCTAACAATGTCCCCATTGTTCCCATAAGTGTCGAAAAAGCTCATGTCCTGATTAAGTAATACTTGGACATAGTTGGACCTGATGACAGCAGTCTGGCGCTCTCCAGTTAGAATCCAGCACGATACCTCTATTACAGAAAGCAAGTTAGCATCAATGGTAACAAAGAACTAAGCATAAGAATATACCAGAAATGCAACTGAAATAATCATGCTACATATTATAAACCTTACCAATCCAACCAGCTGCAAAAACACCCACAGCTATATAAACAATGGTTAAAGCTAGCTGCATTAAACAAACAACTTTGTTAATTAAAAGAAGTTAAATCCACCAACATGCACTAAAGCTTTCAAACAGATTTTTTGGAGTGAAAGAAACCAAAGTATCCTCCACTGCCCACTCCTCGCACACACATGTATACCCCAAAAAACAAGGCAGGGAAGAAAAAATAGTTAATAACATCACCAAAAATAACCTAAACTACATATGGAGAGATATAGCCTTTAATAAAGTGCATATATTAAAAGTAAGTTCAAGTGCAAGTGCCAATAATTGAAAATCAAATAGTGAGATATATAAGGTCTTATACAGCCTGGGACATGGGTACACATAGAGGTATTTTATCTTTATATGCACAGCATAGGAACAATTGGCCATACAGCACTGTGTCCGACAGTTTAACAAAAATTGCCAAACAAGTGAAAGCAGATCACTTGTTTGAAGGGCATTCAGGCTACTTTCAATTTTTAATTCATCCTATACAAATAATCATTGTTGGATTAAGGTCAACTATTTATAAAGTTACAGTTAAAAGGAAAAGGCAGTGTCATACATACACACAACTCTACATCACAACCTGGAATGCCTCTCTTTGTCCCTTTGCTCTCACAGGTCAAAATATTTTCATCTATCTAAGATAACTGAACTACCATCCCTCTATCAGACACACCATGCACTCCACCCCCCCACCCAAGAAACCTCTGCATTGCACCTTTTGAACAATAACTATGAGAATATATTATGAAAAAAAACTGTCTTATTTTCTGCTGAAGGACATTGTTCAACATTTCAATATCGTCTCACACATGCTTTGCAGCAAGACCATGATGACTCACATCAATACAGTTATCATGGAAAAGATAAAGGCAAGTCCATGTAATATAGATCCAAAAAAACAACTTAATGAGCACAATATATTTGTCAGGTGAAAATTTCATATCCACAGAAAAGTAATATGTGCATTTATTACAATTATTACAAACTACTAAAAAGTCATTTCAACCAAAAACTTCATACTCAGGGAGAGAAATGGCATGTATACAGGGCTGTTTAGAATTCTCCCAAGAAAACATGTACAATGGAACTATATGCAACCGAAAATGGAGTTCAGTTCTAAAAACCCTCACTATTATAAACTATTCAAGTGTACCTCAGATCAGCAAGACAGAAAGAGTTGGAACTTAATAATCTTAATAATGAGTGGAACCCAGTTAAAACAAACAAATAATAACAAAGAACAAAGGCTAGTTAAAAAAAATACTGTAGGATTGACCATAGACACAAAATTTCTCACACCAAGGATGATTGCGGAGTTAGCACAGAGAAAAAAAAAAAAAAAACCTTAATATGATATTTATTTATCTAGAAAAGGGTAAAGATAAGATTTCAAGAGATGTCCAGTAACAGGTAAGAAATAAAAGCAGTGCCCATTAGATGCATAAATTTGTTTGCATGGTTGCAAGGCAGAGATTCCCCATTTTCATGAACATCCGACTTAATGAAACCAAAGGTCTGTTTTTCCTCATGTAGTGACGAGGTGGGGAAATATTTGCCCCATTAGCAGGAATAGAGAGTGTGTTAACTGCTGCACCGAGAATGTATATATATTCATAAGCAATGGTATTTTAGCTGTATTTTTGGAGATCTAATATGACAAAGATTACAATAAAAAATGAAAAAAAAAGCCGTGAACAGGGATCCCCACAGGGATGGCAATGGGGAAAATTTTATCCTTCTTATGAGTGTGACGATGAGGATAGGGACAAAGATGAGGTTGGGGAAAGCTGTATGGGGAATAGCTCAATGTCCTTTGGCCCAGCACATTGCTTCTCCTAGTGCTCCAAAGGCTCCAAGGGACTTAAGAGCTCTATCACTTGCCTTGGTGGCTCAATGTGCACTTTTGACGACTAAGAGTGTTTTTAATCTTACTCTTCATTGGTTGGACAGAGTTATGTTTGTGCGCTCTTGTGTGCCAATGGCTTTTCTCCAACACTTGAACTAATCTTCACAGTAATCTCCTCTAATAGTGTTCTTGAGGTTAGAATCTAGAGTGTAATATTATGATCTTGCATGCAAGATTTCATTGCACTCTAGTATACAGATGACAAACTGAACTAGGTTCAATTATTGCAACTTTACAAATTGAACATATCGCATCAGATTTTATGCATTTCAAGAATATATGTGAGCTTCAACCCTCAGGCATGCATTTGCATACTATGCCCAGCCCTACGTACCTAGTTCACTTTGCATCTTTGGTAATCATTATATATTGCAAAACAAGCAGGCGTAGCCTCCATGTGTATGGACTTTGGGCCATACAAAGGTATGATTTTTTCTTTTCAACAATTGATAAAACCAAAGCAGCATGAACAAATTGATAAAGTATATAGAAGAAGATACATGGATGAAACCAACATGAAGTCAACACAAAACTGAAGCTATGAAGAAACAAACTATAGTCTAGGAAGGTAGGTTAAATTTATGCCTCATAAAAACAAAATATGCCCCTTGCAAGTTGCAAACTTTTAAGCAATAATGAAAGAATTGGGACCAACCTAGATGGAGAGAAATCTGCTCAGAACTTGATTTTGGCATGTAGGTTTTACGACATGAAGGCATAAGAAAAAGTGAAGACTTTCACACAAACGATTAAGGTATGAGAAATTGAAATGGGCAAATATGGTGGGATAGTGCTATAAATAAAGTCCCCCAGTTCCCACTATGTTAAAGGAGAAGTTCTACAAGGCTAATTTGGTTGGCAACAAAGATATGGCGATTAAAAAATATTAAATTTATCCCCAAATGAGTAGGAAAGATTAGATCTAAAGGTGAATATGTAAATAATACAAGAAATGACCACATTTATAGGAAGGTAAGAAGGTGGAAATGGAACCCATAAAAAATAAGCTGATTGAGAGAAGACCAAGGTTAATTTGGACATATGCATTGCAGATTGGTTGATGCACCAATTAGAAGATTATACATATACAAGTTAAAAGAGCAAAGGCAACAAAGAGGAGTGCAACGGTAGCAATTAACAAAGCAGTAAAGAAGACTTTGGATCACTAGACTTGCAAAAGAGTGGTCTTAAACAGGCTAAAATGGAGAAGGATTAATATAGCTGAGCTTTATAGAATGTGATTCATGTTTTGTTGAATTGATCTGATTTAAAGCCCAAAGGCTTGTTTTTAACATAGGTTGCTTCATTGGTATTTCATGGCTGCCTCTTCCTTCCCCCAACCTTACTTTATCGTCCAATTAAGAAAAATAAGTTCATGGTTTTAGCATATATCCCTGGTATCAATTACGAATATAACAGATGTGCATACTAAAACTTTAGTCTATAAAGTAACACTCCTAGAAGTACATAGCACAGGATGTGGAAGTTTCCATAAGAGTCAGCAGTAGGATTCAACTCTAAACAGGTTCCCTAAAGTTGAATACGTAGGTGGTGAATTAACAATATCCTCTTGAGATGAAACAACATAGGCATCCAATTCTCCTAATTTCTAAAGATTATAATTCAGCTAAAAATTTGAAGAGTAATAGAATACATAGGATTCGAAATGAAAGATGTTCCTCTCGAAGTACAAACTCCATTGCTAAAAGCATGCCTTTTGACAAAAATAAAACCCTCAAAATCCTTTTGAAATCTGACATTGATATTTCCAACTGCATCTGAGTATGCAATGTAATGTGATTGGTTTAGAGAGAGAGAAAGAGAGAGTAAAGTCATCGAGAGGAACATGTTAGGCTCTATAAATACATAAGCTTAACAAGGATTAGAATTAAACAGAGACGGCCAGAAAGATAGAAACAAAGAATAAGAGATAAAAAGAAATAGAAGAGAGTTAGAGAGAGAAGAAAGATTCTTATAAATTCTCCTACATCATTCTCATACAGTGGATTAGCTAATTATATGAATATTAGCTACTAGCAGAATATCAAAAATCTTTTTACTAACTAATTACTAACAATTCTGCCAGCTTAGAGTTTACTACTTGTTTACTAATGTAACTGACCATTACTTCCTCAGTCACAGAAATATAAAATCTTCAAGGCTTGAGGGCAAAAAGATCATACTCCCTAGGACTTGTTACTGCATGCAAGAAAACGCACTATACATTTGAAATCTGTATTTTGCTTAGGTGATCCTCATAAACAAACACACAAGGGCAATAGTAAGATAGATTCATAAATCTCCTCTATTGAGTAAGCAAACACTGGAAGCACAAAATGAAAGTTAACCAATATCTTCCATGTAAAGACAACATGTGCACAAGCTTCGATGAGAAATTCACACATCATACCAACCTACATTCGCCCTTTATGTCCAACTTACCATAAGTAAATAACAGCAATTTACAGTACAATGAACTGTGTTAAGCCAACTGTCTCATTCCCAGCTATTACCTAATAAATATACCACCCTTGGATCAAAACTATGTTCTTAAGCAGAACTTTCTTCACTTCATAAGGCAATACATATCATTTCCCTATCTAAACCAACACAATACTCTCCCACTAGATGAAACAACTTGAAAACACTGAAAACGCAAGTTTCAATCACAAAATTTATCCAACTAAAAAACCTCTTCTGACAAATACCCAGTCATTCAAAATGAAAAGCTTCTTACTGATGATTATCACTAGAAAGGATATATTTTGATTTCCAATCGACCAGATAAAGAAAAGAAATGCTATCAAACTATAAAATTTCCAAACTTCACCAATTTCAAACTAAGCCCCAAAACCCAAATTTTACTCAAATCTTAGTTGCTTCTTAGGTGAAAATTCATCTGAACTCAAAGAAATTGAGTCTACAAGTCATAAACAATGAAAACCCATAAATCAAAATCTCAACTTCCTTCCGTTTTCCCTCATTGTTTCATCAACAAACAAACACAAAAACTACTAAAAGTATAAATTATGCAAGGAAAAAAAGTTTCAAAAATTGAAATATCCATACTACTCACATCTTTGAACCTCTGGAATTGCTCCTCAGGTCTATCAGGACCTGAACCAATCCTCATAACCTCAATAATCTTCGCGAAGTAATGCAAGTAAACAACGAGAGCAGTGCCATGGGCAGCAGCAGCAATAGAACCAACGATCATAAGTCCCCAATCAAGCCGGTCAGCACAAGCAAACAACCGCGAGAATGGAACAGCAGCAGGAGGCGGTTCCATCTCCTCAGGCTCTTCCATCTCCTCCTCCGCCTCAGCCTGTGCAGCAGCCGCAGCTGCTGCAGCCTCAGCGCTTGTGTCAAGATACGGCGACGGAGATTCCGGCGGCTCAGACACCTCTGAAACAGGCGTCAACGGCTGTATATGCGGTGGGGACCACCCAAACAATCCCCTAGAGATCATCATCTTGAAAGAGTTAACAGATTCACTAAGCCTTTGTACAACACCACCTCTGTCTCTCTTCTTACACACCCAAAAACCCTAATTAATTCCTCTCCCTCTAAATTTAGCAGCAGATCCGCTAAATTTAGAGGAAAATCAAAAATACTTGATCGTGGGTATGATTTTTTGTGCGTTAACTTTCAATTTTTTACAAAAAAAAATATTTTTATTTTCCTTTTGCATTCAAAAAGCTTGGAAAAATTAAAAAACGGGGGCTTTAGTGAAGGAAGATGTAACTGAGTCAAAAGAGGCGGACAAAGAGGAAATGTTGACTCCCACCCGCGATTGCACCAATTCAGAGAGCAAAAAAGAAAGCCAAAAAGAAGGTAGATTACTATTTAGTCCTCAAATTTTAATTGAAATTATTAATTCATCCTATTATTTGGTATTGCGTGTGTTCTTTTCCGCAAACATCGTTTACAGTAATTGCAAGAGAATAAAAAAAACTATTCAACTTTAGAAAAACAATTTTGTTTCTGTCCCATAAAAATATATTTACTTTAATATTTTCATTTGTATAGTACAATTAGTTATTTTTCTTATTGAGCAAGATAATTAATTTCTTAATTGTGTAAAATATTTCTATTTAATATGTCTTATTATTAGAAATTTTTTATTTTTTTCTTTATTAAAAGTGACATTTGTATGAATATAAGGCGTATTAAAAATATTAATTATTTTTTATTAATATGTATAAAAATAGAATAACTTTATTTTTATGAGACGAATGGAATATACATAGGGTCTTGTTTCATAGAGAGTAGGACGGGTTATTAAATTGCTATTTTATTTATCTAAATAATTAATGTTCCTTTTTGCCACAAAGATACTTATTTTTCTTTTTCATTTATTTCAAATTAAATGTCATTTTTTTGTTTTAAAAATAATAATATTTTTTAATTCTTTAATGTATCCTTATTTAATATGTATTATTATTAATAATTTTTAATTAATTAAATTCTTTATAAAGGTATATTAAGAAAGTGTGATTTAAAAAAAAGAAAAATGTAGGTAAAATTGATTTTTCAGACTATATTAACTATGTTTTGTGTGTAAATAAACACAAATCAATTTTGAAAGATCCTTAATTAATTGAGTACCGAAAGAGAGATAATATTATTTAATATTTTTAAAATAACAAACGTATTAGTGAAAAAAAAATCTTTTACACGACACTCTCAGTGGCATAAAAGTAAAATTACTTAATCATTTATGATATTTAATTCTGTAAAACTATTTCACCATTTCACCTGAAAAATATGTTTAGCTATAAAAGTGTTGATAAAAACAATGAATGTAAAAGATTCTCAGTAAAAATAATACCATTTTTTATAAAAGGATTAAATGGTTTAACAGAGTTAATATTAGGGATGAATTCGTGAATGCACAAACAATAGGGATAAATTAGTAATTTTATCGATTACATAGTAATTCTCCCGAGAAAATACAGCAGAAACGCTTTTGAAACGTTTTTTTTTTTTTTTTTTTTTTTGTGCAGCTCTTCCTTCCGTTATCGTTTGTTCTTGTTTTTGTTTCTTTTTGGTTAGATGGTAGATTAGAGTTAGGTTAGCGGTCAAGTACAGGCAACAACATTGTACAACGAGCGGTATCATTTCTAGACATAACTGCCTTTTCTTTTTTATGAAAAAACTGACATAACTGCCTTTTTACATCATAATAGTTCTATTATTTTCGTTTTTTTATAAATAAATTACAAAAATATGAAATATGACTTTTTTGTATGGAGAAATTATTGGAACAAATGTAGTAATCCTCAAATTCTCCCCATTTAACTTTAACCCATTAAGTAAAATAATTAACTAGCATTCTCATTTATAATTTTTTGGAAAGGATAGGAAGAAAAATAATGAAAGAGAACATAATAAAAAAAATTTATGAAAAAATATTAATTTTTTATAATTATTTTTTACCTCTATGTTTGATACGATGAATGTAATAAAATAATATTATTTACTTGTGTTTGAAAATGGCAAAAATTTTAAGAAAAAAATGTTATTATTGGAAATTGAAAATTATATTGTCATTTATTTTTAAACAATAAAATATAGTTTATATTATTTTGGATATTTAGGTAATTTAATATAAGTAAGTAAAATTTTTATTTTTCTCAATTATTTTCTCTCAAATCAAAAAGATTCAAAATATATGGACCCGAATAGAAAATAAATAAAATATTATTATTCAATATTTTTCTTATATTTCCTAAACGGTTGAAAAAACCTTTTCATAAATATTTTTTTTTAGTTATTTTCCTTCCTTGAAATGAATACTCCCATCTAAATAATGAAAGAAAGGGTTAGTGTAACAATTTTATTCAAATCATTGGAGCTGTAATGCCAACAAGATGTACTTTAGCCAAAGTTTTTCAATAAACAAATTGATAAATTTTAAATTCTTTTATAAATACACTTTATCTATCATTATTAATGACTTTTTATTACACTTTATATACTAATAGTCTTTTTCAATGTGACTTGCATATGTTTGTTATTGTTGTTTATACTTATAAATTATTATTTTTACTCTTTTATATTATACAATAATATTATTTTTTAAAATTTAATTTTAATTATCATAATTTATTATTAATTTTTTTAATTTTTTAATAATAAATTCATTTGATTTAATAATTGATTGTCTTGAAAATTTTACATTTGTACGTACATGTTTTTTGTTATATGTTACTCGTTGTTTTCACTTGTATTTTAATTTTTGTATATCTATAAACTTCTTGTTAATTCATCATTTTCCTCGATTAATTTTAAGTTTTATGAAATTGTTTGAGCTAAAATCTAGTTAGGATTCCTAGAGTAACTGTTTAAGGTTGAAATTGGCCAAATAATTAATTAAATGTGAAAGTAACAATCAAATTAATAGTTCTTATAATATTTTCCTTAATTTAGTGTATAATTTATAAGATATGGTGAAATTCGAATTGGAGCCATTTCTAGCGGCTAAGATATGTCAGTCTAAAGCCAAAGTGAATCTAAACTAATATATTATAATAGAATCATCAATTGATATTATGAATATTTTACTTTATTCTTAGCTACTTTATTTTATTAATATTTTGAATATTCAATATTACAAATAATTAAATTCATTAGCTAATTTAGTTTCAATTATTTATTTTCTTAAATTTGAAATTTGAACGTTAGAGGATGTAATAATTTATTTCTAAAATAAAATATGAATTTGAAAAATAAAATATAAAAATTTCAAATGTCTTATTATCATATATATTTATTAAAAAATAAAATTAAAAAAGATAAAACTTAAAATTTTGAAATGCTTAATTAACTATATATATTTATTTAAAAAATAATTTTAATAAATTATATCCAATCAATTAATAAAATATAATTTTATAATTGGTCATGAATAAAGTTATTTTAGAATATTCAAATTTCATTAAGGACGCTATTAAAAGTTTCATTATTCCTCGCTATTCTCATATTTATAAATTTGTACTAATATAAAATTTTCAACCAAAAGAATTAAAATTTTCAAGATTTTTTTGTCAATACATAAACTTAGTTGGTGTGTTTTTATGAACCAAATGTTTCCTTTCATACTTTTATACATATTAGTCTTATTTATGACGTGCGTTGCTGTTGAATCCATTTTGTGATTTTTTAGATTTGGACTTTATATTTTGATTTTGGGCTATTGGATTTGTAATTAATTGGGCCTAATTATTGATTTATGTAATTAATTAATTAATTAATTAATTGATTGATTGATTGATTGATTAAAAAGAGGAGATAAAGAAGACGCGATTTGCAGTTGAGCAAGCACTTCTCAAGCAGTTGTTCACGTACAAGAAGGTGGGATACTAAAGGAACTAATGTGAACGTGTGTCAGTTATTCCTTTTGGTAACTACCTATGAAGCTTATAAATAGAGCAAGGGAACAACCAACAAGGCCCAACCAAATTCTCTACGAATTCAACAAATCAAATCAATTCTCCAATGAGTCAAGCAATTTTATCTTCAAAACCTTATTTTTATTTTCCTAAGCACTATCTATTTACATTTCTTGTAATTACAAGCTTTATTTTCAATGCAAGCAATCAATTTATATTTCAAACAATCAAGCTCTCTTTTACAATTTTCTCTACCAATTTTATTTTAATCGCACAACTAATGAAGCATATACCATGGAACCAAATCCACAGCTTAGAAGTTAGATCGAGCACACTTTATTTTTCAGCTAGTGTACTTCATACACTTGGACACCTGCAATTAAATCACAAATCAAGCTGTCAGCCAGTAGATTCATTGCTCTTTTCTAAAAAAGAACCAACAATCTTTAGTGGTACGCTTAGTGGGCAACTTTTGTGCATTTCATCTTTCACTTGAGTTTTGAGAGAACACCATGACTTGAAAAACTCGTTCTGTTGTTGAAAAAGAAATTGTTGCTGGGTCTCTGGATTTGGATGGAGGACCTATGGGAGTAGGCCTTTGAAGCCCTAAAATAGAACCATCTCCTTATGAGGAAGGAGAAATCAACTCTCTTGCTCAAGATCCCCCAGAAGTTATACTTACCTCTGACGACCTCAATAAACGCTTCGTAAAACGACTTCTGTTTCTTAGGCATGGTCGGTTCAATAAACCGCCAGTTCCGGTTCATTGAATCCCCGGTTCGAGATATTTAAAATTTTGAATCAAAACCGACCCTTGAACCTTCGGTTCCGATTCCGGCACGGTTTCGGTGAACCGACGGTTCGAATTACGATTCCAATTCGATTCCGATATTACACAAATTTTTAAAAAAAATAATAAAATTTTGATTTCGAATTCATAAATAAATAATAATTTTAAAATATTTAGATTTTATTAACTAAATAAATTATTATAAAATTTTAAAAGAAAAACTTCTATTAACTTAGAACTATTATTACATTAAATTTACAAATTTTGCTAACTCACTAATATAGAAAATTATAATTTTTTTATTTTGGGCTTGAATTAAATTAAAATTGAAAATTTTTAATTTAATTACCTATGTATCCTCTTGGGAATTAGAGGAAATCAAAGCCCGTGTAGTTCTTTTTTTTTTATTACAATGGAAAATAACCTCTTAATTATTACAATTAATTTTAGTCATCGGTGCCACTAGTCCCCGTTAATGAGCCAGAATCATCATCATCGCTTGAATTTTATTGTTCTTGTGTTCTCAACGCCGCTCTAGTCCAATCATCAACACATTCTTGCATTTTCACATTATTTGGCAATAATCTTGACCATGTTGGATCTAAAATTTGTCCATCTGCACTAAAAGCTTGTTCCACTAAAACAGTAGAAATTGGACAAACAAGAATATCTTTTGCAATTGAAGCTAAGACTGGAAAGCGATTTGCATGTTTTTTCCACCAACCCAAAATGTCAAATTTTGTTGAGTCTTTATCCGTATCATCACCTAAAAACTCAAATTTTGTGCTAATATATGTCTCAATTTCTGTGTATGAATGTGGACCCTCCCTTGGTTTTTTTGAAACATTTTGCATGAAAGTAAATTGTGTAGAATGAAATTTAGTGGATTGTGTAGTTTGTGGATGTGATACTTGAGGAATGGGAGATACTAATTTAGAGTACTCATCATACAATTGACTAACATACCTTAAAACATTATTAGTAAGAGAAAAATAATCTACGTCAATATTAAAAGATCCATAATAAAGACGAAAAAATTCTTGTAATGCAACTCAATTTAAATCTAGGACAAAGAAAAAATGCAACTAAATTTAAATCCGAAATTTCAGTATAATATTTTAACCATTTAGTTTTCATCATGAATATACATTCTTGTAAATCATCATCAATTTCATTTTCAATTATGGCACTACTTATGGCCAAACAATGAAATGGAAATAAATGGAAAGTAGGATAATAAATACCACTAAAAAATTCTTGTGCAATTTTCAAAAACTTGCAAAATATCTAATATTTTTTTACAAATAGTCCAATTGGTTGGATAAAGTTGAAAATGTGATGCATGCAATTGCATAAATGAAGAAAGAATATCTTTATATTCATAAGACTCATTTAACATTTTATAAGTTGAATTCCACCATGTAGGAATATCTCTTGAAAAATTTTTTTTATTTTTTTCCCATATAGTGACAAAAATTTTTAAATTCTTTTCTAACGTATCCATGTGTCCATAAATGATTTAAAGCATTTTTTATTAGACGTAAAATTACATTTAATGTTATTAATGCATCTTGAACACATAAATTTAAAATATAACATGCGCATATAGTGTGAAAAAATTATCCACCAAATTTAGGTTGACAAAGAGTTTTTAATTCATTTATTGATGCCATATTTGCACTAGCATTATCAAAACCAATTGTAAAAATTTTTTAGTCAAACCATATTCTTCTAAAATAATATTTAACATGGTAAAAATATTATGGGCGGTGTGAGAGTCACCAAAAACTCTAAGTGCAATAATTTTTTTTGGATTTTCCATTCATTATCAATCCAATGGGAAGTAACAACTATATAAGAATGAGTTTGCCAAGCATCACTCCAAATATCACAACAAATAGCAATTTTACCATTAAAATTTGTAAATACATTTAAAAAAAAATTTTTTTCATTGAAAATAAATAGATAAGATAGTCCTTTTAAGTGTATTCCTAGGTATCTTTTTTGCTAAAAGATTTAATGTTTTTTTACAATAGTTATTAAATCCAATTTCTTCACCAAATGAAAAAGATAATTGTTCCATACAAACCATTTTAGCCATTTCAATTTTATTAGTTTATCACTATATTTAAATAGAGGAGTGTTAGGATCATCATACCTTGATGATGATAATTGAGTTTGAGTTACATTCATTCCTACCTCACTTGGATGATGTGATTTTAAGTGCCCATTGAGAGTGCCATAGCCTCCAAGCTTGAATGCATTGATTTTGCAATATTTACATCGAACCACATTGATTTCTCCATTATCTTGAACAATTTTTGCAAAGTGCTTCTTGAAAATATCTGATTTTGGTGGTTTACCTATTGAAATATTAGGAGATATTGCTTCTTCTTGTGGTGGATGACGACGAATATAACGTTCCTCAACTAGAGTTTGATATTAAACTTCATCATTAAATTGTGGTGAAAAATTAATCAATTGATCGTTTGAATCAAATTCTTCCACGCTTTGAGCAACTCGCTTTTCCTTGGAGTTGAAGCTTTGTGAATTGTGTGCCATATTTTTGAATGGAATTATGGAAAAAAAATGAATAAATGGAATATGAAATTAATGGAATGAGTTGGAAATTATTATTTCCAAATACTAAGAAAATTATTAAAAAAAATCAAATGAAGTAAATTTATGAATGGAAAAATTGAGATTAGAAGGAATTTAGAATTCGATGTATGAAAATAAAAAATAAACAATAGATAATTCCAATATTAAGAAAAATAAAGCAATAGAAAAATAATGAACTATGTAAATTTGAGTGAATTTTGATTGAGAATAAGAGGAGAGTTAGGATATAATTGTTTGTGAAAAAAAAATCATCAACTCATCATATTTATAAATATTTTTCATTTATTAGTTTTCCAAATTGTTCCTTATAACAGAAAAATAACAACTATATTTTTGGATAATTTAGTAAATTATAATAAATAAATAAATAATTGATTAAAAATGAATAAAATTTATTAACCAAAAATAAAAAAAAATTAAAAGTCACCTCAACTAGCCGTTTCTACCTTTTTTTCTTGTACACATAATTTTTTTTTTTTTTTTTTTTTTACAAATCAACTATTCATGTACCATTTTTTGTACAAATTAAGTCAAATCATGTGTACTTCACAACTTTTTATAAATTATGTACCATTGTATACTTCTCTTTGCCTTAAATCAAATCAACTACAATCAAATCAAGTGATATAAATTTTTTTTAAAAAAATTTTAAGCTACAAATAATTTTGTTTGTGCATCCGGTTCGAGCCTGTTCAGGTTTATTTTTTAATATTACATGAACCTTAACCTGCCTTGAACCGCCGGTTCTGGTTCGTCTATAATACAGTTCGGTTCTGGTTCGATTTCGATTAGAATCGAACCGATGGCCATGCATAGTGTTTCTGATGATGTCATTAACTTTAGTTCTTCTAATGTGAAAGTGATGTTGGAAGTACAAAGGAATAATAGTCAGATGATGGCCCAATTGCTGCAAACCATGAATGTCTTTATGGAGAAGGTCATTGGAAGGAAGATTGATGTTGTGAACTCACTTGTCAATCAATCTCATACTAGCAAGTCTTTTGCTAAGGAGGGGAATGAATATTCATCCAAGTGTGCCAAAGAACTCGAAGGGGCAACCGCCTCAAAGTCCCTCGGGGGGGCACTGACAGCGGTCATGCTCTTGTTGAAGAGAGGTATCAACCAGCACATTAGAGAGAGGAGCCAGTGCACCACCCATCAAAGGCACCACTCTAGACAGGTCGCCCCACTGGCAGGCCTACAGTGATGCCTATAATTTTTTTTCGAGACCACCAGTCCTATGACTAACTCAGGTGTCTATGAGGCTGAGGCTTCTCATGCTCCTTAGTCGTTGACAGGCACAGGAGGAAGCCAAGGAACTAGAGGGGTTGCCTTCAACGTAACTCCCTAAAATACATACATCGGTGTCACTATGGTTCCTCAAATGGCAGGTAATCCCATTCCTCAGATTCCCCAAGTCACTATGGATGTTCTGAGAGACACTGTTCAAGAGCTGTATGGGCTTGGCCTTAGACAGGTTGGCCGCCTAAAGTTCATAAATCTGTATTCAGAAACAATCGACAGAGAGAACCCTTATTCCAGGGGGTACAGAATCCCAGACTTCACATTATTCTCTAGAGAAAATGGATAATCAACCATGGAGCATATAGCTAGATTCACCATCCAATGTGATGAACTCGCTAATTTGGAGAATTTTGCTAATTATAAGTTGCGATTATTTCCTAACTCTTTAATAGGTACAGCTTTCACTCGGTATTCGACACCTCTGAGGAACTCAGTCAATTCATGGTATGAGATGGAGCGTCTCTTTCATACCCCAGTTCTTTAGAGTTGAGCTAGAGGTTTGTGTGGCCAAGTTGTCCAGGCTGACACAAAGAAGTAGAGAGATGACTGACTCATTTATTGCAAGGTTTAAGAAGCTGAGGAATAGGTGGAAAGCGTTCTTACCTAAACATGAGTTTGTCAAGATGGCTCAGAGAGGCTTGGACTTCAAGCTGAGGAAGAAATTCCAAGGGATGGAGTTTAGAGATTTTTATGAGCTGGCGGCTAAGGTAGCAGAATATGAAGAACTGCTGAAAGAAGAATCACATATGAAAAGAAGCTCACCAGGAACTTACTATCAGGAGCTTCATGAGGAAATAAATGTGGCTGACTTGGTTAATTTAGGTTCCTTTGTGTGTCCAAACCTTGGAGCTCCAATAAAGACAGCTCCTCAGAAGAAGAAATCCAGTTCAGAGACTCAATTCACATTTGATGTTTCTAAGACAGAGGAGATATTTGATTTCTTACTGAAGGAAAAGCTTATATCTCTTCCATCTGGTCATAAGCTACCGATAAAAGGAGAGATAAAGGGCAAGCAATATTGTAAGTACCATGATTCCTGGAACCATAATACTATTAATTGTTGGAGTTTCAGAAATGCTTTACAAGATCGCATTAACAGAGGAGTGTTCAGGTTCTCTGACAAAGAGCAGATGTTGATTGATGAGGATCCTTTCCCACCTATGGCATCTATCAACTCTGTTGAAGTAGATCTGAGGAGTATCATTGATCAATTCAAGAAGCTGCAAGTTCATTCGAAGTCCTTGAAGACACAAATAGAGTCACAACAATATTGGCAGTAGAAATTTTCAGAGGGAGTTGGACCCACAAAACAACTAGAGTATTTAATTATTAAAGATTCAGAGGATCCTAGCACATCGTCTAATAACTCATCAGCTGCAAAGACCTCTGGAGTTGGTTCAACGCCATCATTAGCCATCGTGCTTTACAAGAGGCCAAGGAGAAGCGTGAGGTGACAAAGCTCCATGATTAAGAAATCATATTCTAATAAGAAGATGGCAGTAGCTGCAGCTGATATCTCTAGAGCTTATTTGCAGCAACTGATTGACAGGATAGCTATGAAAGATTCGCAGGAAGTTGATGGGGCTGAGGTAATCTTTAAGGAAGAATTGATATATAATTTCAGGGGAGAAGTTCAGTTGTATGAGCTTAGCTCTACGCTACCAAAGCTTGATGACATTCTTACAGGAGTCTAGGATCCCTTGGAGGAAATCAATCTTAGTACACTTGAGGATCCAATATCAACATATGTTAGCAGCCTGTTAAAACTTAAGCTGGAATGAAAAATCACTATTGTTTATACTTATAAGGTCCTAGAGGAAATACTTATTGGCTATCAAGTAGTATAGGAGAGCCGCACAAGAGAAATGTCAATAGTCGTTTCCTCAAGGACTACTATCCCACCAGATGGGAAATGAAGGATCATCAACAATGAATGCAATGGGGCTGATCCCACGGCTGCATTAAGAAAGTTTACTAGTAGCAAGCGACACAACAATATAGGCAGGTGACATAACTGATCCTATGACAATCATAAATAAATTAAACAGGCCTACTGGCCGTTGCTTTCATAAACATATAAAGGTCAATTCACGGCTTTAAATATATTCATTCAAATCCCAAAAAAAGGTTCTAGTCAAGATTCATATATTTGAACTGGTGCCAGGTCCACTAGTGCTATGAAATAGCAGAGAAGTGTGTCTCATAGCTTTTTATCCAAGCCTGTAACTGAGAAGAAGAATGTAGATCACTCAGAAAAAATGGGTAAATCTTCGATAATGGATCCTCAATCTCAATAATAACAATAAATAAAATTGAAAGAGGAGCCATTTGCAAAGTGTAAGCAGGTGGATCCAACAAAGATAAGCAGGTGTGATAGAGAACATACCTGCGGAGAAAAGATAGATGGAACATCTGAATCTTAATCAGTGAGAAGAAGAAACTGTCGACGTATGAGCCAGGGGAGTTACTTCAACTTAGAAAACATATTTAGAAACAGCTGATAGAGAGGATGAGAATCCAGTCGCATATGTCACTTGAGAGAGCCTAACAGAAAGAAAGGTGCAAAGTTTATCAGAGGAACTTACTTGAGGAGCTAGTGCATTAGCGAAGGCACTGCCCAAGGAGTTAGCAGATAAAGCAGTGGAACCTGTCATTGAAAAATTAAAGGTACGCAATTTATATTCTATCTCAGAGGAACTATTTATTTCCCTTAGTCAAAGTATGATGATATTCTCATTGGTGCCAGAATATAGAAAAATGGTTGCATGTGAAATTGGTGTCAAAACTTGGTGCCTCTAATCCAAATTCTGGAATAAATTTTTTAGGTTCCACGACTTTGATTCCCTAAAAATTCACCAGAGACAAAACACAGAAACCAAACCACTATATATATATATATATATATATATATATACAAAAAAGAAAAAAGAAAAAAAAGTGAATACAGTGTTAGGGTTTTTTTTTGTTGGGATTGTTGACCCATTTTGTGATTTTTTAGATTTGGACTTTATATTTTGATTTTGGGCTATTGGATTCGTAATTAATTGGGTCTAATTACTGATTTATGTAATTAATTAATTAATTAATTAAAACATTGATTAATTAATTGATTAAAAAGAGGAGATAAAGAAGGTGTAATCTGCAGTTGAGCAAGCACTTCTCAAGTGGTTGTTCATGTACAGGAAGGCGGGGCACCAAGAACTAATGGGAACGTGTGTCAGCGATTCTTTTTGATAACCACCTGTAAAGCTTATAAATGGAGCAAGGAACAACCAACAAGGCCCAACTAAATTCTCTGGCGAATTCAACAAATTAAATCAAACTCTCCAAACAGTTAAGCAATTTTATCTTCAAAGCCTTATTTTTATTTTCCTAAGCACTGTATATTTACATTTCCTGTAATTACAAGCTCTCTTTTCAATACAAGCAATCAATTTATATTTCAAGCAATCAAGCTCTCTTTTATAATTTTCTCTGCCAATTTTATTTTAATCACACAACTGGCGAAGCGTATACTGTGGAACCAAATCCACGGCTTAGAAGTCTGATTGAGCGCACTTTATTTTTCAGTTGGTGTACTTCACACACCTAGCACGCCTGTAATTAAATCATAAATCAAGCTGTTAACCAGCATATTCATTGCGCTTTTCCAAGAAAGAACCAACAATTGCACGTTGACTATGCTCGTTATATGTTCATTCTTTATATTTGTGTAATTTTTTGTTTACATAATATTAAAATATAAATTCTTATTTAGATTGAGTGGTTAAATTATATTACGCTTTATATATACAGTAAATACTTTTTTAGTTCTAAGTTAACGTATTGATTTATCAGTTTTTATTATACGTTTATTGCTTTCATTTTATTTTTTAAGGAAAAACTAAATTGATTTATAAAAATCATCGAATAGCTTCTATTATACTTTTTATAATTAATTTACATGTTTTGTTAATAACTTTCACTGTAATCTCTTGTAATAAATAAATATATGTTAACAATAGAATAAGAAAATAATCTAATAAATCAAATTAAATATTTATAAACAATAATAAATTTTTATTTTTATTTTTTTAGCGAATCAAAATCATAAAAACATTTTAAAAAATTATTAATAAAATTATATTCGTTACTAGAAATATGATTTGAATTATATAAGATATCAATATAACTAATTAAATTCGAGATGTTTAAAAGTAATTATTTTTTATCTTATTTTTTGGGTAACCAAATTAGAATGCAATTTGTAATTAAAGAACTTTAATTATATTCTTTTTAAATCAAATCGTAATCATCAAGATATATTTATTTAAAATAAATTCAAAAAAAATGTAAAAATTTTCAAATGCCTCATTTACATATATTATTTAAAACAATAATGTTGAAGCTAAATTATAAATAATAATAATAATAAATTATTAAAAATTATTAAATTATTGTTAATAATTTATATAATAATATAATAAAATATAATATAATTAGACATAATAAGATAATAATAATAAAAATTTAAAATTTTGAAATGCTTAATTATCTATATCTATTTATCTATTAAAAAAAGTCAAAAAAAAAAAAAACATCCAATCAAATTATAGAAATATTATATATATTTTTAGGTTAAAATTTTTTAATTGGATAAAACTAATTATTTTGGAATATCTTGAATTTCACAAGGACAGTATCAGCAATCATATTATTTCTCTCTCATTTCTACTTTTATAAATAGTATAGATAGATTATACATGACTTTCTTTTTTTAATTTGTATATACATACTTCACAATCTATTTTACTAAGTTACAATTTGGGTTAAATCATTAAAAATTCCCGACTTTGCGGAGTGTTTTAGTTCTACCCTAAGGTTCCATTTATTTTCATAAAATAATTTGCAGGAAAATATTTTTACAATTTTCTATTGTTTGGGGCATTCAGAAGAATAAGTCAATAGTAAATATTTTCCTGATAAAAGAAAATTTAAGTCATTTTTAAGGAAAATAACTTTCCATTTTCTAGATTATTTTCTATTTTCAAGAGAGTAAAAGATTTATCCACAATATTGTTTGGTTCTAGTTCAAATCTAACTGGTGGCAATGAAGGATCCATTTATTCTGTAAAATAACATGCAACAAAATATTCAAACAACTTTCATTTTTTGGGGCATTTAGAAAAATAAGTCAACGGAAATTATTTTCTTAGTCAAATGAAAACTAAGTTATTCTTAAGGAAAATGACTTCCTATTTGCAATGAGGAAATATTTTTCAAACATTGATAAACTTATCATAACCTTGTAAAGGTATATTTTTTAGTTTATTAATTAGCGGTAGCCACTACCACCATTCACTATTCACTATTGGTCACCATTCGTCACAAATCACCATTCATCCATTAGTTGCAAGCAATCGTCGACTACCATCACGGTCACTGACGACTTTCATAATCTACTTTTTTTTGCTTTTTTTTTCATATTTAATAATAAAATATTTAACATATGAAAATTTTGTTATTATAAATATTTTTATGGTTTTATGAGTTAAAGATTTTTAGTATTTTTTAACTAATTTTCAATATTGCAATCAAATAGTGAAAAATAAGTCATTTAAAAAATATTTTTCAAAGAAAATATTTTCCAACGATAAATTATTTTCTGAAAACAAATGGAACCAAAGAGTCTTCTCCTACAATTTTTTGATTCCTTTGGTTCCAAAAAAAAAAAATGTTCCGATTCTTATAATTTTTTTAAAAGGACTCAAAGTAGAGATTTCATTAAGAGGACATATATGAGATACAGATCAATATGTTTTTATATAGAAAATCTAACAATAAATCACTTGTATAAAGAATAAAAATACACAATTTTGATTTGATCGAGTTGACAAAGCATAATAATTTTGTATGCAATCACTTGTTCCACTTGCTGATTATTTATGGTAGTTGTTCAACTCCATGATCTTTTTACGAGTCCAATCTAATGACCTTCAAATTTATTTTTTTTAGAGCCATCTGCACAACTGTCCAAATCACAAAATACCCTAAATAAAATCATCATAATGTGAGAATAATAACTCAAAACCAAATTTGATAACAAAATTCCAAAATATGGGAAATAATAAACTATTAATTGAAATATTTCTGACTTTTGAGATGCATAGAAAAATTATTAACTGAAAATATTTTTCTTCTAATAAAGTTATTTAAAAAAATAAATTTTCATTTTTAAAAATAAAAGTATTTTTTGAAAACTAATTAACTTATTATATATATATATATATATATATATATATATATTAATTTATCGATTATTGATAGTTATCGTTATGAATTAGATTCACAGCTAATCAATTTAAGTCATCAAACATTATCAACTACCATCACCAATCATTAAAAACTAATACAATTCATTATTTTTATGCAATTTTTTTATAATTAACAATAATTTTTTTTATATTTTTACAGTCTTATAAAATAAAAATTCTAATATATTTTAATTAATTTTAATTTTACATTCATTCACATGAAAGATGAATTATTTGAAAAATAACATATTTTTCTTAAAAAAAATATATCAAGGAGAATACCGAAAAAGATGCTGTAAACAACTAATTATTTACTTTTTCTAAGGTGTGGATAACTGTGCATGCTATACAACATTACAGCTGTATTGAGTTGGCTAAAAAGTAACCCTATGTGGTGGATTTTGTATACTACAATGGTTGAGATTAGTGTAGCTACTCTGCAATAAAGAAAAGAAAAAGGGCATATGAGACTATAGGGAGACTCTGTGGCAGAAGATATCATTGAGTTTGTGGGTGGGCTTTATGAGTATGCTGCCAGTGCATTTCTTCTGTCTATTTCAAGTTTTGCTTCTCTATTTTTTAAATAATAAAAATAATAAAAAAAACATGGCCTTTTTTAGTAAGGTGATGTTTGTCGAATACAAGGCATAACAGAAGATTCTTTGGCTGCTATATTTTAGTATTACAAGAACGTGTTACATGTGTTTTTTTTTTTTTTTGTTTTCTATGTTTTCATTAATTAATAGGATGTTAAATCTTATGTGATAATATTTTAAGGCAAAATGTATAAATTGGCATCTGAAAATTTGTAAGAAAAGTCTATTGAATTTGTAAAATTGTATTTATTGAGTATCTTTATTAGTAAAAATTTTATCTAATGAGCACATATAAAACTGTAATTAAATAGTTTAATAGGTCAAATTAAAAGCGATTATTTTTTTTTTTTAAAATTTCAATTGCTAATTTATGTATTAGGACAATGTTTTAAAGATATTATATATTACAAATTTGTATCAAAATATCATACATGCTAGCTTAATATAATATTAATATTTTTTTGAGAAGTAATACAATATAATATTAATAATCTTCACGAATTTAACACTTAGTTTATAAAAAAATGTGTATTTAAATTTTTTGCATTTTTATATCCATAAAATTTATATTACAATAATGTATTATGCGTTAGCTTAAAAGGATTTTTTTTTCAAAAAAAAAAAAAACCCTTAAAACATAATATTGCCAATGATAAATTACAAATCACTCCATGAAGTTTGACCCTTTAATCAGTCTCTACTGTTTTAAAAATATACTTCTCCCTCTGTCCTATTTTGTTTGCCTTGTTATTCATTTTTTGGATGTCCCAAAATGTTTACAAGGTTTCTAAATTTAAATATATAAACAATTATTTTTTTCATAATAACTTCTTAAATTACTCATTGTATGAAGAGTTTTTAGTATCTTAATGAATTATTAAGGGTAAAGAAGCCCAAAATAACTTTTGTTGACTAAATTTTTAATATGCGCATTTTGTCGAAGGTTTTATTTGCTTTATTTTTAAAATTTTTTTTTAAAAAATTCGGATCTCTAGTTTCCCTTCTAAATTGTGAAGATAATTTTTTTACACATCTCAATTTTAATTTTAATTTTATATGACATTGATTAGCAGCTACTTCATCAGCTCTTAACCTTCGATGATGGCTTTCCATGGTGTCAGGTGTCTTTTTAAATGGATGCGTGCAGAGGATTCGTTTATTATTATTAAATTAATAAGTAATCAATAAAAGATCTTATGTGATTCTCCTTTTAGGGATAGGTTTTCCATATTCCTATATATGTATACGTGTTTAGGGAAAGATGTTAGGTTTCGTTTTCTTCTATTTTCTGTATTCTCGCTATCTAATAGAGCTGTTGAAGAAGAAGAAGTAATCGGCGTGAAAAAATTTCCTTGGTTTGAAGATTAAACTTGTGAAAGCTCAGTGTTGGTTGTTTTCCAATTGAGCTCGCACAAACATGCCTTCAATGGCGTCCAAAACAAGAAAGATTCCAATGCAGAAGCGAGAAAACGAGAAGCAAAAAGCAGTAAGTTTCACTAAACGACGTCAAGGTCTTTTCAATAAAGCAGGAGAATTGTTCACGCTTTGCGATGCTAAAGTTGTTGTTTTAGTCTCTTCGCCTTGTTCCAAACCTAAACGGAAATTTTATTCCATTGGCAATCCTTCTGTAACCGCAGTTCTTGATGCTTTTCTTCAAAATCGTATTCCCGACGCAGTAGACGACGGAGCTAAGCAATCTGCACTCTCTCTTTTGGACGAGATCGATCAACTAGAGCTTGAAATTGAAAACATCAAAACGTTAAAAAACGTAGATTTTGAGTTTTTCCAGGAGTCCAAATCGGTTGAGGAGTTGCAGGAGCTTGTGGATGGTTTAGAGAAGCTGGTGGAGACTACAAAGAGCAAGGTTAATCAAAATAATAATAATAATAATAATTGTGTTACAAGCTTAACTGGTTGTAATGGGTTAGGGTTATGCAGTCAAAGAAATTATCAGCCACTCGCAGATGTTGTTTCTAATAATACATCTCCAATCAGAAACGTTGTTTTTGACGAAAGTGATATAGTGGCTCTTCAAGGCATGGATTTTGATTACAGAACCAATTATGTTGATAATGTCCAAAGTGGAAATATTTTTTTGTCTCCACCAGCATCAGCAGCGTCTTGCTTCAAATATAATGAAGGTAATTAATAATTCTTGCCTTTGCAATTAGCTCTATTAATTTTTTTTATTGACTTATGTACGATAGGGGTAGCCTTTCCCTTAACTCTTATAATTAAGAGTATTTGAACTTAATTATTTATTTTTTCTTATTTGAAATTTACAGTTATTGTTTTCTTTATATCAAATTATTGAATAGTGAGTTTGTGTTGTTAACAGTGTTATTGAAGGAGAAGGAAGCTGATAGCAATAGAATTGGTGACTTTGATTTTGTTAATTACTTTGGTAATAATGATAAGAGCAATTCAAGGTTAGGAGATTTTAATTTATCTCATGAAGCTGTGGACCATGCCAACAATAATGTGTCTCTTTCAGACTACTCTGATGCATTTGGGATTTTTGATGGCAATGCTCATCCTCATGTTATTTATAATGAGCATGGAGATTCATCTCTTGCTGATGATAGGCTTTGGTTCTACTGAATTTTAATTTACTCTAGCTTATCTTTTGTTTAAAGGTTTAGGGTGTGAACCTAATTTTGAAGCTCACAAGCAAGATTTTCTTTTTTTTTTTTTTTTTTTCGGTTTTTTCCTGATGAGCTTGCATTTTAAGATAGTAAGATAGTTAATTTTGCTTCATCATGCAATTTCACTATCAAACTACAAAAGTCCAAACTTTACCAATTTCAAACTAAGTTTCGAATCCCAAATTTAGTTACTCCGTCAATTAATTGCTTTACTCTGTGAAAATTCATCTGACCTCAGAAGGAAAAAAAAAAAAAATTATACAAGTCATAACCGATGTAAACCCATAAATCAAAACTCAATTTCCTTCTATTTCCCTCATTTTGTCATCAAAAAAAGCAAACACAAACACTACTGAGAGTCTAAACTTTGCAACGAAAATAAGTTTCAAAAATTGAAATATCCATACTACTCGCATCTTTCGGCCTCTGGAATCGCTCCTCAGGACCAATCCTCTTAACCTCAACAATCTTAGCGAAGTATGCAATTAAACAACGAGAGCAGTGCCATGGGCAGCAACAGCGATAGACCCAACGGTCGTAAGTCCCCAATCAAGCCGGTCAGCGCAAACAAACAACCACGACAATGGAACAGCAGCAAGAGGCGGTTCCATCTCCCGGGCTATCATATTTGTTTGTGTGATGGGGTTGAGAAATTGGGACCTACGTGTGCAAGCGAGAGGGTCCAATTAGATTTTGGTCTTGGCTGCTTAACATAGATGAAATTACCTATCAGGACACACCTATAAGTTTTAAGTGCTCCAAATTTTGGTTTACCGCCGACCGGATACATATATACGAATCCTTACGCAAGTGTTACTTTATATCGAGAAACGTAGGCGGTTATACGAATCAGGATTCGACAAGACAAGAAAGATAGTTTCAATGGCATCCAAACAAGAAAGATTCCTATGCAGAAGAGAGAAAACGAGAAGTAAAAAGCAGTAAGTTTCACTAAACGATGTAAAGTTCTTTTCAATAAAACAGGAGAATTGTTCACGCTTTGCGATGCTAAAGCTGCTATTTTAGTCTCTTCGCCTTGTTCCAAACCCAAACGAAAATTTTACTCTATTGGCAATCCTTCTGTAAACGCAGTTCTTGATGCTTTTCTTATTCCCGACGCAGTAGACGACGGAGCTAAGCAATCTGCACTGTCTCTTTTCGACGAGATCCATCAACTAGAGCTTGAAATTGAAAACATCAAAACATTAGAAAACATAAATTTTGAGTTTTTCCAAGAGTCCAAATCGTTTTAGGAGTTGCAGGAGCTTGTGGATGGTTTAGAGAAGCTGGTGGAGACTGCAAAGAGCAAGGTTATTAAAAAGAATAATAATAATAATAATAATTGTGTTTCAATCTTAACTGACTTGTAGTAGGTTAGGGTTATGGAGCCAAAGAAATTATCAGCCACTCGCAGATGTTGTTTTTGATGATAGTGATCTAATGGCTCTTCAAGGCACGGATTTTGGTTACAATACCAATTATGACAAGGCAATTGGCATAGCTTCTTCCTTCAATTACAATGATGGTAATTAATATAACTTCAATATTTCTTTGATTTGTTTAGGCCTAGGGAGGTTTCAGTGATCAAATTTGTGTATTGTTCACAGAGGACGAGAGGCTAATTGCAATATGACTAGTGCACAACCTGTGCCAAACTTTGATTATGCTAATTACTGTGATAATAATGGTAAGAGCAACTACTTTTGAAGCTCACAAGCAAGACTTCTATTTTTTGTTTGCTTTCCTGATGAGCTTACATGAACATTAAGCAAGAGATCAGAGATAAATTATTATTAGGTTATAAGTTATTTCTTTTTGGATATTGAGGAAAAGGGAGATTTAAATATTGCAAGACACCACACTCTAGATATTCTGATTTTTTTTTTTTTTTAAATAGAAAGGAGGGGGTTAAACCCATAGATTAGACATTTCTAAGCCAAATAGCACCAGCACAATTAGCTAAACTAGATGGATGATGAACCAGCTGAAGCCCAATCTGATCTCCTAAGGCTTCATTAGCTATTGTGTCAGCCACAAGATTTGCTTCACGGTATATCATCTAAATGACCACTTTCCAATCCTTAGCCATTAGGTTTTTACATTTGGTAACTAAATTTCTTAGTCTGAAAGCCAAAGGATAAGACCCGGTTAATGCACCAACAACATACTGCGAGTCCAGCTGTAATTTTACCCGACGCCACCCTCGAGACCAAGCAACACAAAGAGCATCTTAAGCAACCCAAAGTTCCACAAGAACCCAGATAAGCTTTGAAGCCTAAAAGCCTCCTGCCATTCCAAGTGATTTTGAGAGTTAGTTATCGTTGGTTTTTGTTATATAATATGATTTTATATCCAAGGGTAGGCATACGCAATTGTTTCTCCCTCACTTTTTAAGTATTGGATTGGACTTATTTATACTCGGTTCCGAGACCAGATTAAACTAACAAAATATAAAATTTTTAAATATCATTTTCATTTTTTTTTCTCAATATATGGTCGAAAAATACCCTCGTTTCAACTAATATTTATTTTTTATTAATTAATCTATAAGTGAGCTATAGACCCGATATATACAAGTCATTTCTAAAATATTCTCTTTTAAATCAAAACATTATTTGTAATTAAATTACAGTATAAATAGCCTATATACGAGGCATAGGTAAATTTTTCTCTTGAATTTATCCTTTTAAACAAACTTAAACTTTTGACTTCCTTATATATATATTATTTTTATTCATATTGGTTTAGCCATGCTTTGAATTAAGGATATTACTTGATTTATTTTTCTTACTTGATATTTTATAATTATACCATACAAATATAAGTATTAATTAATTAATATTATATATATCCTTAATGACTTTCCCTTGTACTACGTGAGAAAGTGGAGGGTATATCCAAGAAATTAGGAATATATCTTTCATATGTCGATTGAATATCAAAATCTAAAATTTCCGATTCATTTTCTGGCGTGATTACTTACTGGGCTTCAAATTAGTAGAGTGGATCTTTGCACATAAGTGGCCGAAAACAAACCCAATCAGGCAATCTTCGGTGGTGCATTCGACCCAGAAGGCTGCTAAAAGAAAGAGGTGAGTTCGGTTAATCGAATCAAACTGCATAGGTTCAGTTTTGGTCTAATAGGAATATAATTTTATAACAACTGCATTTGAAACCAAATAGTATAAAATCTGAATAAAATCAAATTAAATTGTCTGGCTCGATTTGAATTTAGTTATGTTTAACCAAATAAACTATTTTAGTATAAAAATAAATTTAATTAGTTATATATAATAAATGAACTTAATTAAAAGTAAATATTTTTATTATCAAACCCGTCAAAATTTTTAAACATTTAGCCAAATCTAATTAGAATAAATCAGTTTGATTCGATTTTGAATTGTAAGAAGCCGAGTACTATTCAGCCCTTGTCAAAGGACAGTTCCTATCATAAATAACAGCGATGTAAGAACTATCAACATTTGTGTACATAGAAATGAAGGTCGGTCCAATAGATGGATTTTGTCGCCTTGAAGAAATTTAATTTGGGTACTACTCTTAGACTTGATTTATATATATATATATATATATATATATATATTAGATGAAAGCTTAATTAAGAGAAAGACATGGCAATAAATTTGGCCCTACTTTGATTTGATCACTTCAATATTATTTAGTTCATGACAATAATTTCTATTTCAGGACAGTGATATTTTTGTCATTTTAGATAGAAGTTTTGGTTGATGCCAACTAGAATCGGTTTAAGATCAATAATATATATATATATATATATATATATTTTTTTTTTTTTTGAAAATAATAATATGTTGTTAGATTTTTTTTCCTCTCCTTAAATTATTGCATCAATTGATAAGATTTATTTTTTCATTTTATTGATATTTTTTATTTGTGAAATTAAACCATAATTTTTTTCAAATTGTATGCATTGGATTATTATTTTCTGTGAAAACTGGAAAATAGAAAAAAATCTATCATTTGATAAGTATAATTTTTAAATTAAAAAACTTCTTTTAAAATTTTAAGATTGGCTATTGGAAACAGATTTATATGGTGGTTTGGTTGGTCTTCTCATTTATGTGATGAGTTGGAGGTCTCGAATTCGAATCCTCTAATGTTATTTCGGCCCATAAAAGACTCCAATAAATTTAAAAAGATTGGCTATCAGGCTGAATGCTAGTTAATTAAATTAACCTAATTGAACCGGTTCTGATTCGGTTTAATTTTTAAACTATAAGGTTCAATTTTTAAAAATTAAAATTTTAAAAAAATTCAACAAAACAAAACAAAATAAAATAAAGTAAAGTAAACCGAACTAATTCTCTATATAATTTTAATTCAGTTTGATTTCTTAGAAAAGGAAAATTCGGTTAATTTAATTTGCACTAATTCGATTTGAATCCAACTGATTGAAAGCGCATTCTTAACTGATTTTCTATTACAACTAATAGATTGATTATTAATGATTATGCATACTTATATTTAAGTTTGAATATGAATCCTCTTTTATTATTTTATTTATTTACGATAATTTGATAATATAGAAGGCAACCCTTCGTCACTATGTTTTTAATTAATTTATTTTTATTCGTTAGTTTGAATGTAAAATATAATTTAGTGGTAATAAATAAATAAATAAAATTTAGGTGGTGGACATAGCACTGCCACTCAAGTCTTAATTACCTAATATTGGTTGTTAAATCAATGAAGTGCGTATTCTTAAATATTATACTTTCTTACTTCAACCGATGCAAAAATTCATAAATTCATTCTTGAACTTTGTTACTTTAATTTTATAGCACTTTTAATTTTTATTTTGACTCGTTAAATACTTCAACTTATAAAATTATATCCATTGAATACTTCAATTTTCAAATTAATGTTATTGAATACTTCAACTTGTAAAATTAGATCAATTAAATACTAATTAAAAAGTTGAAATTTAATTTTATAGCACTTTTAATTTTTATTTTGACTCGTTAAATACTTCAACTTATAAAATTATATCCATTGAATACTTCAATTTTCAAATTAATGTTATTGAATACTTCAACTTGTAAAATTAGATCAATTAAATACTAATTAAAAAGTTGAAATTTATGCAAATTATTGTTTCAAAAGTCATGTCAACTGCATATCAAGTAGATTTTGCATATAAAAAGCAAAAATCCTAAAAATGATTAATATTAGTATCGAAATGTGTGTAATATTACTAAAATTTATAAATTCAAGTGTACGATGGATCATCTGCAAAGTTCAAGGTGCTCCAAGATTAAAATTTTTGAGGATTGCAAGAGTCTCCTCAACTTCAATTTCAGTAAATTTACCTCGTTTTAAAAAATAGAGCACTAGTATGTAGAAAGTTGTCTACAAACATGATAAACTCATCTTCTTTATACACTAAGTCCAGAAAAGAATGTATTGAGTTTGTTCGCTATGATTGAAAATTTGTGTCCATATTAGTAACGTGGAGTGTCAATTTAAAGGCAATTTTTAAATGTAGGATACAACAATACAAATCTATGACCATATTATGAAAACTTTCCAAGAAAAATAGTCATATTCATGTCCAAATACGTAAAGTTGAGCCCACCGTTATATAATGCGTATACACATAATCCACGAAAAAATTTCGCGTTTGATTTTGTCAAAATAGGGCAAGATTGTCAAGCACATGTCATCGTTTTGCTATAGATTCTTCTACCATAAAGACTTTTTTATTATTAGCGTGCAACAATTAAAATGTGTGGTCATATTAGGGTACCTGGCTGCTGTAATACTCTTATTTGTGTTCAAATTTATAAAGTTGAACACATTTCTACTGAACTGCTTATAAACGTAGCAATTACTTTTGGTTTGGAAATATAAGCTCATTAATTATCCAATCCACATTTTGTTTACCTCCGTTCTTGTTAATTGAATCGAAATAAAGGCAGTAACAGAGGTTATCAGGACATTTTAGACTTTTTCTTTTGTCATCCTTTTCAAAATTTTCAATTATAGTAAAATTCTCTATATAAAATAAACACCCAAAATGAAAATTTTCTCTAAAGTAAGAGAACTGAGGAAGTATTGTTTTTAAATAATTATAAATAAAACAATCATAAATTAATTTATAAATTTTATTAATAGTTATTTTTGTGAGGTTAATAGAATTCAAATAAAATAATATTCAAATTCTAGTTACTAATATAAAAGCTTTAAAATTTAACTGATGGAACGAGGAGTTATTTAGAACTTCTATCAGCTATTGATAAAAAAACTTACTAAATACTTATATACTAGTTGTTATGTATAAATCAATTGAACCAAATGCCATCTTAATATGTGATTTTCAGCTTCATATTTATCCAACATTTCAGCCCAAAATATGCAATTAAAATGCAACAGTTTCCCTAATAAATAGTCTCAAACAATTACATAAAATATATATCCACAAACTAAACAAATAAATAACAATGTTGCTAATACGAATCTAATAAAAACTTCATGTAGCTAAATCTGAAAATTAATTAATTAACAAGACAAAATCCTACTGCAGAATAAGAAGATTCAAACTAAATTTCCATGAAATCATATAACTGCAAATTGATAATCAAATCATATCCCATGACACGTTCACAACCTCTCAAGTTTGCAATTTCATCATCTTTTTTAAATCTACAAGAATGGATAAACCCTACAAATTAATATAGCAAGAGCATGGTTAAAAAGTAATGGCAACCTATAAATATATATAAAATGTGCCTTTCAAAAAAAAAAAAAAATCTAACTTATTGCACTTGATCCCATTGCATCGATTACGAGGCAGAGCTAAAAATTAAAATCAAATAGTTATTTATATATGCTCAAATAAAAAATATTGAATAATAATTTTTTGAAATTTCGATATTTCAGCTTGCTTCGGTTCAAATTCGGTTCAAATCCACATTCCTAATAACATAAGTGACACCTTGTTCCACAATCAACATACCCTTATTAGCAATTGTTTCTTTTTTCCCCAAAATATATTCCATATGATATAACAATATTGTTACAATACTCAAATTTTTTTTTAAGCTGACCAAAATTTCTATCATAATTACATATTGAAACTATCAAGTCCATTAAGTGTTAATCTATTAATTGGGTAAGATATCACAATCAATAACTTAATTAACTAAGTTGATTAGTCTCCCCCAAATAAGTCCTTTTTTAGCTTTCCCTCGCAATAATTTGCATGGGCGGAGAAATTTTTATTTTAGTTAATAAAAAAATAAAAAATAAAAAATAAATTTAATTGAATGTATAAATCAAAAATTAATTATTATTTTAAAAAAAAGATACTAGGCGGTCTTTCAAGATCAATCTCTGTTCGATTGTCTTAAATATTTCTTTTATTTTTTAGGAAAATAAATATTTTTTAAAATATATTATTTGCTAATAATGGAGCTTATAAGATAAGTCAATGGAAGATATATATTTTTCCACCGCGAGATTTTATATGTTGCGCACATGATTAATTAACTTACTTTGTAGGCCCACAATAGCCAGCCCAAGCAAACCTTGTGGCCCACAAACATTAACATAAAAACACATTTTTAATATTCAAAATTCACAGTCACGTACGGGTCGGTCCAAAGCTCAACTCACCAACTGGCCGCCCATCCCGCCACGAGGTTTTAGTGACCAATCACGTAACCACGTTACTCAATTATAATGGTGGGACCCGCCGCTTCTCTAGGTCGGCGATTTCAAAATCTTCTACTTCGCCGATTTCACCGAGCTAATTTAATATCAGTCACACACGTGTCGCCATTGCAAGCACTAGCAAGTCCTTTTCACTAGCTGTAAAGTCACCGACGTGTGACTTGATTAAAAAGTCCAATCCTCATTGGTCCATTTCGTTGCGAATCTTTATAGTACCATAATAAATCTTAAGAAAAACACTTTTGCACTCAAAATAATTATTGAGCATTAATATTTACGACAAATTTACCAAATTTATATATCAAATATGAACATTTAAAACCAACATAAAAAAAAAAGAACGATTAAATTGAAATATATAATTTTCACAAAATCAAAATAATTGAACTTATTTTGAAGAAAATTGAATCAACTTGAATTTCATAAACAAATTTAAAAATAACCGAGAAATAAAGGAAAATAGTTACATTAAGAGAAATTTTTTTAAGAAATATAATAAAATAACATTTAAATAATTCAATTTAGTTTGATTTTTTTAGCGCTTTCTTTTATTAACATTAAAGTTAACTAAAATAATAAAAATTTGATAAACTGAATCAAATTATTAAAAAAAAATTAAATTATGAAAAAATAAATCAATTTTGGCTATTTGGTTAGTAGTACAGCATACCTCTTTTTCTTTTCTTTTTGTTTTATTTATTTATTTTTTTTTGGAGAAAAAGAGACTTAGACTCGATTATACCGGTTCCTCGGCCGTTATTTAAGGTATATATAAAGGGAAAACTCAACTGACATCTCTCATCGAGCTATACAAATATACAAAAAGAAAGAAAAGAAGCAATAGAGCTTCTTAAACTATAGAGCCAAGGCAAGAACACAAGAAAGAACCAAAAATCAATCAAGAAAATGCCAATCACTAGAATTGCAATTGGGAATCCGGGAGAGGCCAGCCAACCGGATGCCCTTAGGGCAGCCTTGGCAGAGTTCTTCTCTATGGTTATTTTCGTATTCGCCGGCGAAGGATCCGGCATGGCTTTCAGTAAGCTATCTAACTTAGCCATTTACTCTATTTCAGATAAAAATAAAAAATTTTGCATTACAGAGTTAAACACTCAATGGGAAATTCAACTTAATAATTTATTATTACTATGAGACTGGTTTATTTAAAGAGGACTAATTTGTGGGTTGGTTTGGCAGACAAGCTGACGAGTGACGGGTCATCGACACCGGCTGGCCTTGTAGCTGCATCATTGGCTCATGCGTTTGCACTTTTTGTGGCGGTATCAGTTGGTGCAAACATTTCAGGAGGTCATGTAAACCCTGCTGTCACTTTTGGTGCATTTATTGGAGGAAACATTACTCTCTTGAGAGGAATTTTGTATTGGATTGCTCAATTGCTTGGATCTGTTGTTGCTTGCTTGCTCCTTAAATACGCCACTGGTGGATTGGTATGAAACTTCTCCACAAATTATTCACAATTAGACATGGAAAATTATTTTCCTTTAAGAATTCATACATTGCATGCGAAATTTATCTCTCATTGATCAAGAATAAAGTGGAAATCGTAAACCTATCTCATTTCAGGCAATTGCCGACTGGTTGAGAAGTTTATCAACCTTGTATGCTTATATTAAAAACACACGCTTTCTGTAGCCCAGGAACCGGATTTTGCTGAGAGAGCAAAAAAGAGCACGAGGAAATTATACCTCCTGGTTATATTATATCGGGGAAAAAAAAAAAAAAACACATTTTCTATGGCCAAGGCCATTTTATTACATATATTTGATTTCAAACTCTAATTTATATCTTAATTACTGCAGGAAACATCGGCATTTGCCTTATCATCAGGGGTGTCTGCATGGAATGCAGTGGTGTTTGAGATAGTGATGACGTTTGGACTGGTCTACACTGTATACGCCACAGCCGTGGATCCAAAGAAGGGAAATTTGGGAATTATTGCCCCAATTGCAATTGGTTTCATAGTTGGTGCCAACATTTTAGCAGGTGGTGCTTTTGATGGTGCATCCATGAACCCAGCAGTTTCTTTTGGCCCTGCAGTTGTAAGCTGGACATGGACTAACCACTGGGTTTACTGGGTTGGTCCATTGATTGGTGCAGCCATTGCAGCCCTTGTCTATGACAACATCTTTATTGGTGAAGGTGCACATGAGCCACTTTCCACTAGTGATTTTTAAGAATTAAATTAATATTGCCCCTCCCCTCCTTGTTTTTTAAATTGAGGAGTAATAAAATTTGTATTTCTCTTGTAGTTTGGTTGTGTAAGGTGTTTTCTGTTGTTGTCTCCACTTATTTTATAGATCAAACTTTGCTTTAGTTGTCTTTTTTCACTTCTTTCATTAATGATATCATCTTTTGTTTATTTTGCATATGTTATATACATATTGACCCCATTTGTTTTGAAGGTTTCAAATTGCACTACATACTTTAATTTGTAATAAGAACTAATTGGTAAAAATGGCTAACTATATATAGAGAGAGATTATAATAAGTTTAAGTTATTATGACCAACATGATTTAACATTCAAACATTAACATAAATTAATTTAATTTAATTATCAATTATCATAATGGGATCTTAAATCAATAATAACCACACATATTAAAAACTAATTAATATTACTTTGAATAATAATGATAGCTACTTTGAATAATAAATCAATAATAACCACACATATTAAAAACTAATTAATATTACTTTAAAAAATTAGTTGGGTTAAATTTGGTTAAGTCAAAAGAAATTTCGGTTAATTTATTTCAGTTTGATTCAACAATTCATCCCTGATAGCAATTAATGATAGCTAGTGGCTGATAGTTGTTAGGATGTTAGCTGATTATTGTTTGTATTCGGTAAAATTTTATTATCGGTTGTTGTTAAAATATAAAATGACCATTAAAAATATAATTGCTTTTATATATTATGATGTATAATTTACATGTAGATGTATATATTTTTAATTTAAGGTGAATATACTTTTTTATTTTAATGTATTATATAAATAAAAATATTAATTAAAATTAAAATAACATTTAATAAAAAATTTTATTTCTAGATAAATACAAATTAAATAAAATAATCATAAAAAATTAATTTAAAAAAAAATTTATTTGCAATTATTTTGATGAGGTTAATAAAGAAAATAATATAAATATATACCGGCTATGGATACAAAAAAATTTTAAAACGTATCTACAGTGTTTGGACTTATATCAGCTATCACAGTGTTTGGACTTATATCAACTATCAAATGCTTATTAAAAAGCTTACTAAATACTTATAACTTAATAAATAATACACTAAATTAATTGGCTTGATCAAATCAAAAATTAATTTACCATAAATCCAACCAAATCGAAATAACTGAAAATTATAAATTAATTAAAAATTTTGAATAAAAAAAATCAAATCAAAAAGCCAAATCAATCCATTCCATTCAATATTTAATGGATTGATTCTATTTTCAGTTAAAACCATGAGCCGACACCCATAATCATTGGGCAAAATCATTATGGATTAAAGCTACCTTATAAGTCACAACTTATAGTCTTTCGTCTACCATTTAGGATCGAGCATTTGTTTGGGCCATTTAAGCTAATTTGATTAATTCAAATTAATTCTAACAATTCAATTCGGTGAATAAATATTGGATTAAAAATTCGGTTAAAGAAAATTAGATTTTCGGTAATTGATTAAAGGTTCGATTAAAAGTCAATTTAACTGAATTAATCAAATTAACCGACTATCAAAACTACGTCGTTTTGATTAAGTAAATAATAAAATTAAAAATATTTCAATTTTTATTTTGATTAATTAGTAATTAATAATTTTGGTTAATGTGGATTAATTATAAATTTTGGTTAAATTCAGTTGATCAATTAAGTTTGTATTTTCATTTTTTTTACTTTGGCACAATTAATGATCAAAATTAATTCAGTTAAAATAATTCGGTTAAGTTCAGTTAAAAAATTAGTTGGGTTAAATTTGGTTAAGTCAAAAAAATTTCAGTTAATTTATTTCAGTTAAAAAAGTTACTCAAATTGGCCGGATGCTCACCCCTATTGTCCGGATGCTCACCCCTATTGTCAATCATGTGTGATCTGATCTAATTGATCTTCTCACTACTGTAAGAAATGAGAGGTCTCGAGTTCCAGTCGTCTTGAATTTCATCAATTTGAAGAATCAAGCCAAGGGTTATTCATATGTAGCTTACCATGTAATTTCGGCTATTGGACCTTCTATAAATATACGATATATATATATATATATATATATATATATATATATATATATATATATATATATACATACGGTATATACACATATGTAAAACCAATCAAACCAAGTAAATATGATATACATATATATACTGTATCAGTATCTATTTAAATAAAATCGAGAGTCCTACCTTTTTTCTTCAAAGCATAAACAATATCTATGACGGTGACAGTTTTTTTGGCGAGCATTAAGCCACGGATACACTTATACAAAAATAAAACCGTAAAAAAAACAACAAAATAAAAAACGAAAATAATTATTTAAAATAAGAAACCACAATTGAAAAATGAAATCAACAAACCTCAAAAAACGCAACCGTGGAAGAGAAGAAAGAATAAGAAAATATAATGGCGGATGAACAAGTTTCAAACACTAAAAAAGATCATTTTATTAACAGCAGCACCAAAAAGGAGAAAACGAAAAAAATGCAACACTGGAAAAAATGAAACAGGAAAAAAAAAAGAAAACACTGAAATATTTTGCTTTGTAGTGTCCTGAAAAGAAGGCACAACAGTAAATGTATACCATAAACGACAATAATTTAAATCTCAATTCTCAAAGTTAAACTAACATTTTTTAAAAATAAGTTTCAAAAACTAAAATTTGGTACAATATCCCTTTTATACATTCGATTTGTCGTATTCTATTACATTTAACCTTAACTCATGTCGTTTTTAAGAACAATTATCTCGAATGTTATGCATAAGCATATCCTTTCAACCGATCGTTAATCTACGCTTCGCATGAGGGTATTTATTTATTACTAAATGATTAGGTTATAATAGGAGTATTTTGCTTGTGAATAAAAATAATTGAAAATATTTAATTAATTAATGTTTTGATTAATAATAATATTTAATCTTTATTTATTTGAATGTCCAAAAATCAAATTATTTGAGTTTTAAAAATTTTGAGTTTTAAAGATCAAAATATGTAAGCTATTATCTCTTATTTATTCTATTAGGATAAATTGTAAATTTGCATTTGAACTTATGAGTTTGAATTTGAGTTTTAGATGTAAATAAGTATTAATATGGTTTCGGTGGCATGTTAAGGAACAATAAGAATGAGGTAAAGTATCTATTTTTTCAATCAGCTGGCATTATTGACTCTAATGAAGCTGAACTAAGAGCAATTTTCAGGGCTATAGAATTGTTTTCTCGATCTCAGTTCAAACTCTCACCATTAATTATTGAATCTGATTCAAAATCTATTGTGTGTTGAGTTTTAAATAAAGAAAAAATGACCTTGGCGGTGAAGATTATTGTTCAATAGATTTGATAGCACATGTGAATTTTCATGTTCAGTTCAATTCTTACATATATGTAGTGTAGTGGAAAAAAATATCGAAATCCCTAAGTTTTGGCCTAATTGACACTGGAGGACGTCTATTTCTAAAAAACAATTATGAAGTCCTTAAATTTCGACTCCGTCAACAGTTTGGTCCTTCCGTCCAAAACAAACGCTTTTAACGTTAAATCAACGTGTAAGTACAAAAAAACCCTCTAAATTAACTTCACTTACAGCCTTAGCTTCAACCACATCCACAACATCGCCCTCAAGTTCAGATTTGGCCTCCGATATAACTTCAGCCTCCATTTTTTGTGATAAAGGTGTTAAATAAGTTTTCATTGTCTCAAAAACCTCTACCATGGTCTTCGAAACATCAATCTAAGAATAAATTAATAATTATTTCATGAAATCAAATACCATATATTAGAAAAAAAATTAAATAATACACATAGATATATATGAGCTAAATTAACAAATTCAGAATAATACTATTGCTTATCATTGTAAGAGAATATCCTATCATTCATGCGAAATGTGAGTAACTAATGGCTTTTCAATTTCCATCTTATTTACCAAATCTTCAAGATTTAGAAGCACATGGAAGGAAGGAGGGGGAGAGGTAGGGACGGAGGGAGAAAGGGAAGGGTGGACAGAGAATCAATCTATAATGAAACAAACCTGGTTTGGGAGACCAATCAACATCTGCAGGTATTCATCTCTCCTCTGTGGATCAAATTCAGCTTGAATCATATGTCCTACCTTAATTAGAAAGCAGAGGCAAATGTTTGGAAGTTATAATAAAACAAATTTGCAGGGTGCATGAGTTCACTAGAAATGGCTCTTTGTTCAGCAACTGCAAACTGCCGCGGTAGGACTTGGGGTAGCAAGAGAAGATGACAAGGGTTGCAAGTTTAAAATTTTTCTCACTCATTGGACTCACTTTGTCGCAAAGACTAATGAAAAAAAAGGAATCTTTTAGACGGAAGGATCAAACTGTTGACAGAATCAAAATTTAGGGTTCTTTTTAAAAATAGAGGTCCTCATAGGCCAAAACTTAGGGATCCTATTATTTTTTCCCTATATGTAGAGAACAAGACCATTTTGCAAATTCGTTGGCTAAAAAGGGACTTGAAACTCATAAATATTTTCTTGCTTGGTTATAATGATGGAAAGAACAATATGTAAATCTTTTGGACTGCAATTTCCCAATATGATTGGTTGTGAAGACACTTTGCTGCAAGTGAGCTATACTATAGCATCTGTTTTTTTTTTTTTTTTTTTTTTTTTTTTTTTGTTGACAATTTAGTTACAGTTGTGCTAAGAATTTTGGATAGTTTCTTATGTTTTCCGGTTTAATGTATATGATATTTTAACCATGTTTTTTCACTTAAGTTATCTATGTTAGATTGGGTGTACATGGGAGGCCTAATAACTTGGGATAAAATAAGTTTTTCCTGGACAATATCATTTAATAAAAATTTTTTTGCTAATAACAAAAAGAGTATTAATATGTGAGATATAATTAACATATTACTTGATTCTTATTTTTTTCAAGCCACATTGTTTCACAAAATAGAAATTAAAAAAAGAATAATGAAAAATCGATATGATTTTTCTTCAATTTACTAAGAGAACAAATACAAAATTTGTATCATCAAATATAATTAAAAATAGAAAAAAAAAATATGGGCGCCAATTAAATTGATAAACTCATTTGCTAATTATAATCATCAAAAGATTTACCAACAGTTCAGATTACCAATACCCAGTTTTCGACAATGCCCATCAGTCAAGTAAAAAACAGAGAACTCGTAACAAAGATGGAAGTATTAACAGATTGTTTATATGTAGTGTATAAATTATGGATAAAAAAATAAAAAATATAAATATCCATATCTATTAATAATAAAATATATTTTGTGTATGATTTCAAAAATATAGATTAATAGATTAGATGGGATGAATTATTATTATTATTATTATTAACTGTTAATTAATTTTTAAATTAAAAATTAAAGCGTCCAATTAAAATATACAAAAAAAAAAAAAAAAACAAAAAGCTAAATAAAAGTAGCATAAGTTACTATGAATAAGATAACAACCATTAGAAGTATAGCGCTACATAGAAACTATAATTGTGATTCAATTTAAAATTCAACTAATTGAGCTATATTTTAGGTAGGGTATATAATTTCCAAATACTATAGAGCCTATTTAATATTAATTTGAAATTTCCTTTAAAGCAGTATTTAGATATTATTACTAGTGAATTTTATTTTTGTTTATATGATATTAAAGCATAAGTTTTTAACTTTTTATGTAGATTAAAATAAATAAAGTTTTTATTTGCATTATACTTTGCCCTAAGAACTATTTGTAATGCTAATTCTACGTACTTAATTCTATTTTATGTAATGAAGTGATATCAAAATAAAGTTCAACCCAACCCCTAAACTAAATATTTCAACCTCTAATATATACATGCAGGTTCTTGAAATCTTAATAGGTGTCCAAAAATAATTCAAGTCATCCTTCAATCCCTACCCCTGTCCTACAAACCTAATCAATATCTATATATATTTATAATGGAAAAGTAAAAAAAAAAAAAATAATGATTTCTTACTATTAGGTAAAAGAAAAGAAATGAAAAAGTGATTTTAATTGATTAAAAATAACACGAGTCAGAATGCTATTGGTAATCAATTTCACTATAATAGCAGTATCATTTACTTAATGTATGTGAAAATTGAACATGTTCATATTAGGTATGGTCATCGGTTCATTTTAAATTGGAACCGAACCCTACTGTAGATGAATCAAAATCAGCCAGAACCAACGGTTCAAAATTTTGAACGAGAACTGGCGATTCAAGGACTGGCTAAAGTTCATGTGAATATTAAAATTTGAATCTAAATCGGCTCGAAATCAACGGTTCTAGTCCAGTTCAAATCAAAAATTTTCTATTTTTATTTTCAAAAATTATAATCGTAGCCTATTCTATATACATCTAAAAGTCTAAATAATATTTTACTACATGATACACTTTATGACGCAGAACGGATACATGAATGGGAAAACGATTATATTCCGTTAGGAGTTTTGATCAATAACGTAAGATCAAATGAAATAAAATAGAGAAATAGATTCTTAAAGAAGTTTATTGATATGAATAATGATCAAAATAATGAATGAGTTCATAATATAACATAACCTATTTATAGGTTTAGGCTTAAACATTAAAAAACTAAAAATAACACAAAGAAAACGTAACTAAACAAAATCCTAGCAAGGGCGGCGGCACGGGCGTGCTGGGACTCTCAGAGGCTAGCATGAGGTGGGCTTGGCATGACACGGGCGTACTAAAACTCGAATCGTAACTGGACCCGTCGGCACGAGCGTGCTTGTCATGGCACGGGCGTGCTAGGACTTCTAGAGGCTAGCACGATCAGGCTATCTGTGGCACGGGCGTGCCTGAGATCCTTGGTCTTGGGCGTGTCTCACGTCCTGGACTTCTAGAGTCTATCACGGGCGTGCCAGGAGTGGCACGGTCGTGCGCCTTTTTTCTCGGTTTACTTCGATCCAAATCTTGTAAATATTGAAGTGCAAGTTGCTCCGCATCACTTTACTTAAGATTTTTTTTTTTTTTTTTTTTTTGTAAATACACTTTCCTTGAAAAGTTAAAATCTAAAAAAGTAAAATGGTAAAAAAAAGTGAAATATTTACTCTAAAATTATATTATTTTTAAACTTTTCTTCCTTTTGAATTGTTTACTTAATTCAAAATTACATTGTTTGAAGCATTTTTTAAAATTTTCTAACAATTTATTTAATTAATATTATTTAGAAAAAATAAAATGATTATTTATTTTATTATTTTATAAAATTAATTAATTTTATACTTATATGAGTATGAACATTTTGAAATTTATTTAAAATAAACTTATCAATATTTTTTAAACTCACATTAATTTTTTTGAAAGAAAGATGTAACATTAGAATCAATTTAAAAAAAAAAAAAAAAAAAAAATATATATATATATATATATCGTCGGAAACTGTGATTGGAACCATCAGTTCATCGGGATCGCACTAGAATCGGCTGGAACCGAAACCAGAACCAGAACAATAGTTTAAAGGCTAGTTAAGGTTCAACATTTTAAAAATTTTGACCGCCGATTCCATGAACCGAAACCGGTGGTTCAATGAACCGGCGATACTTAATTTATATACACGGATCCTTGAAACCCCAAAGTAACTCAAAATAAAAGTATATAGTGGTAGTCTTTTCCAATTTATAAAAATCCAATCAAATTGTAGAAAATAAAAAAAATAAAAAATCAGTCCTAATCAAAATATTTTAAATTACAGTCAACTATTATATATTTTTCAATTTTTTTTCCTTATCCTTATCTTTTCTCCTAATCAAGATATTTAAAATTATAATTAGACATTATAAATATTTTTTAAATTAAAAAATTTTAATTTGATATGATTAACATTATTTTTTAGAATATTTTAAATTTCACCAAGGACACTAACAGAAATTTTATATATATATATATATATAAAGAAGAATCATGTCTATTCTCATGTGTGCTTATGTGGTATCTTCACCAAAGAGAAGAGAGTTCATAGAATTTGAGTATTTGACTTTTAGTTGGCTAGGAAAAATTTGGCTCTTAAAATTAAAATTTATGAGTTGTAAATTAAAAAAATATAAATTCCCCTATTTAAGATTGTCTTTATTGTCTTCAAAAAATATAATTAATGTTGCCTAATTATTATTCCTCTCACCTTAAATTTATAAAATTATTGAAATATTTTTATATTTTTAATGGAATTAATTAATGATAATATCTTTTAAATTTTTACTTTTTAAAAACTTATTTAATTAAATCGATGAGGAAATGTGCATCAATTGGAGAAATTTCATCTATTATATTTATTTTTTATAACAGATAAGTATAAATAGATTATGTTAACATTAAGTTTGTTCTATATTAGTATTGCAGGTGAAAAAAAGTTATTAGTTACATGGATTTTAGATTAGCAAAGGTAAAAATTAACCAAAATAAAAACTTGCAATTAATATCATTTTTTGCATGTGCCAAATTAATTTTGAGATAAAATTTTAACATTATATTTGTTCTATATTAATATCACAGGTGAAAAAATGTATTAGTTATATGGATTTTGGATCAACAAGGGCAACTAATGTTATTATTTGCATGTGCCTTAATCTAATAAAATGATGACACAGCCAAATTCATGTTTCATTTTAATTAGCATAAAGGTTTTAATTTTACTTGATAATGTTTAATTTTAAATCATAAAATATTATGCAGCCATACGAAGTATGGAAATCGCCTAGTATGCATACGAAGGAGAACCATTGCTTTTTTTTATATGAGCTTACCGTAAATTTTCTTAAAAAAATGAGACTCTCTAATACTTTGTAATTTGAGCATTTTGATTCTATTTTGCTTAGAAAATTTTTTAGCATTTTGTTATCCATTTTTTCTCCCTCATCATTCACTTTTTAATAATAAATTGCCTTCTATTTTTATGATTTTTAAATTCATTTAATTGTCGCATGTAAGAAAATTAAGGGGTAGTTTGCTACCATTTTTTTGTTTTTTGTTTTTCATTCTTGAAAAACAAAAAATTGATTTTGATTTTTGATTTTTAATTTTTGAAAACTATTCTTTTTTTCTTCTCTGAGTTTCTTCTTTTTATAAGCATTTTTTATATGTAAAATTCAACTCATATATATATATATATATATATATATATATATATATATATATATATATATATATATATATATAGCTAGAAAAGAGAATACAATAATAAAATATTAAAAAGATATCATTTTTTATTTAAATATAAAAACATGTAGGAGAGACACGTAGAAAGAGAAGAGGGAAGCGTATAAAAAAAAAAAAAAATCGCTTAAACCACTATTTGTAGTTTCACAAAACACGTTTTTTGTTTTTTGAACGGTTTTGAAAAAAGTTAAAAAGTAAATTTAAACACTTTTAAAACAAACATGTTGTTATAAAATAATCTAAAATTAGAAAGAGAAATAAAGGGAGAATAAAGAGAATAAGGAGAATGCGAGAGTGTATTTATTATTGATGAGAGTCACATATATATAGTTACATAAGTGAAACCCTAATAGAGTCTATACAAATCGGAAAGATAAAGTTCGCAATAATTCAGAATATAGATTTCTGGCTCATATAGGACATCCACTTATTTATTTCATAACACTCTCTCTTGGATGTCCCTTCTTCAAAGAATGTACCTCGTTAAAACCTTACTAAGAAAAAACCTGTGAAAAAAAATCTTAATGAACGAAAAAGAGTACATTATTTTTTTCTTAAATACGCGTTGAAATATTGTCTCATTAAAAACCTTTACCAGAAAAACTCAATAGGAAAAATCTTGGTTAAAGGAAAAAGAGTATAGTGCGTATTTACTCCCCATCATGAAGATAAACCTTGATATTTTTGAGTTTATGCCTTTCAATTTTGTGCATTAGTCCTTCAAAACCTTGTAGTAGAATGTTTTTAGTAGAAGTGCTTTGACGAGCAAATCAATAATATTATCACTTGAGCAGTTGAACTTAAAGATCATCATTCTTTTGTAGATCATGAGGGAAGAAAATTTTTTGTAAAATATAATCTTGTTTTCTTTAATATATCATTTATCCAAGAAGAATTTCTTTAATATATCTCCATATAATATTGTAGAAATTTCTTTCTCGACAAGTAGACTGTACGTACTTTGAATATGTTGAAATTTATCTCCATCCAACAAATTATCGTCTTTCTTCATGAGTTGCTGAAAGAAGTAGTAACAATACTTCATTTCTTGAATGCCTTAAAATAATCGTACCTCCACTTGTAAATAAATGACTTGTTTTTAATCTAACATAATGTGGATTAGATAACCAACTTTATAGCCAATTAAATCTGATTTTGATATGTTAATTATAATATAATTCATATATATTATGCCATAGAGATATGAAAATATAAATTTAACTCTATTTAATTTTTTCATATTCAAGAAGAACTATATCTTACAAATAAAATTTATAAAATGCTTATATTCAGTCATATGATTAGCAATATACATTATCGCCTTTATTGCACTATGGTACTTCAGGACTAATAAGTTCTTCATAATTTTTTCAAAATGAAAAAGGGTCATCCTCGCATTAAGTGACCTTATAGCCATTAGCATCCACATAACATCATTTTAATAACTTAGCTATATATATGTGGATTCATAGATAAAATTTTATTTATGAAATGCTCGATATTCAGACTGAGACAAAACTTTATATTCCTAGTGTCTTTCAGCTGAGATCTCATAATTTTAATTCAATTCAGGCACCTAGTTTCTTAGGAAAACTTATTAGTTATATCTAGGATTTACTTTTCTAGAACTTGACCATCTTGAATATTTTCATTTTTTTCTAGAATTTTTATGCTTAGAACTGATTAGTCTACAACGCTTCAGGCGTCCTTTAGACTCATTAGCATAGGCAGTTTGTCCTTTAGGGACTTCAATTCTAATAGGAGTAATTTGCAGCTAATATGTGAGATTTAATTATCTCCTTTTAGATCAGTAAGTATATCTGGCAACTATTTTGCAATATTTTACAAATAAATTATCTTTTAAACTTTTAAATTCACACTGTCTTATATGAGGATCAAAATATAATAACGATAATTCTTTTCCAATCAATTATTCTTCTAGCTGCTTATTTTTTTCTCCCCTAATGTCGGGATCCATAACAATTGACAAATTTGACATATATAAATTTCTTATTTGAGAGTTCTAAATATTTAATTATACATCATACTTGATATATATTTTCAACCTCCTTTTGAGGACCCATCTTAATGCGCTGTGGTGGAGCAATTAGAACATATACCGCACATTTAAAAATTTCTCAATGGGTAATGTTTGGTTCCTGATCCAGAAACCACTTACAAATGAAGATTTATAATAACTTATTGACCTGATGCCAATAAGTGCTACTACATATAATAGCATGCTGCTCTACAAAAATAGAGAGCTTTGTTCTCATAATAATTGCTTTGCAATTAATTGCAATCATTTAACAAATGATCATTCTACTAAATCATTTTGAGCATAAATAAAAGCAACAACTGGTTGCCTTATAATTATTTCAATCAACACATATCATAATTATTAAAGGCGTGATGTGTAAATCCACCATCATTCTCAAGATAAATTAGCTTAATAGCATAATTTGAAAATTGTTTGCTTAATTAAATTATTTGCCGTAAATAATCTTGCAAACTTCAAGTTACAAGTTAATAATATTTACAAACTCCATGTTGCAAATTAATAATCATGTAACTATTTTTTGGATGCATCCAAACAATATCCAAATAATCCACATGATGAATGAATCAATCAATAATTTTCTTTATATATTCCAAAAAAGGTAAGCAGTTTAATTTGAACTCTTGGTGATTGCTCAATAATTAGTTCGCTTGCATGTCCAAGTCTTCTATGCCATAACCAACTAGAATTATCAATAGAAACTAAATATATATCCTGGTTATGCATATCAGAGAGATCTACTAGGTATATATTCCCAAACCTTTTTCCAACAAATAAAGTTTTATTATCATGCATGTTTTGAACTTCACAATGAGAGAGTTCAAAGATTACTCTTCTATTTTTATCACAAATCTAACTAACAATTAACAAGTTATAATGTAATCCTTCTACTAAGCATACATCTTCTATTGAACGATTAGATCCTACCACACCAATACCAACGATTTTACCTTTTACTTTGTCTCCAAAGCTTACTGTAGCCCCCTTTTTCTTTTCTAATCTGGTGAATTTCTTTCTATCACCAGTCATATGCCTAGAGCAAGCATTGTCCATGTACCACATTTCTGTTTTTAGCTTACTCCTTAGGCACACCTAAAAAGATCAAGCAGATTTGGGTACCCAACTCATATTGGGTCCTGGAGGGTTAGTGGTAACATGTGCATTTAGCTTACTATGATTTTTCTTTTTGTTGAGACTTTGATGTTCTAAAATCACAACATTAGAAACAACATTTTTCTTATTAGAAACATGATTCAGTTTAGAAATGCCATCATAGCTAGAACTTGTCTTTTCTTTAGAAAATAATTCTGAAATTGATTTTAGAATTCTAATCTCAGTTTTTAACGATTCATTTTCAGAATTCAGACTTTTACATTTTTCTTCAAGGTGTTTCAGATTTTCAGAAAATCTATTATTATAATCTTTAAGATCTTTGATCTCTATGATAAGATCTTTGCATGTAACTTCTTGATAAAAAAGCATCTTTCAAATGATTATATTCAGTTTTTAATTTTCTGAAATCCTTCTTTAGAACTTAATACTTTCTAACAAGTTTTTCAAATTCATTGCAAATGTTATTATAAGTATCTAAAAGATCATTTTCTGATTCAGGTTCAGAAATACTTACATTGCTTTCTTCATGCTTTTGGACCATTGCATATGTTTCATTGTTTTCAATTTTCTGTGTTGAAGTCAGAGTGCTGATTTTCTTGGAGTCAGAATTGATAGTTGCCATTAGACAGATATTTGCAGTTTCTTCTTAGTCACTTTGGCTTTCATAATTTGTATCGTCTGAATCACTCCAAGCAGCTACGAATGCCTGCTTCAACTTTTCTTTCTTTGACTTCTTTTTTAGTTTAGGACAGTTGGGCTTGATATGGCCGGGTTTTTTGCATTCATAACAAACTACTTCAGAAGGTTCTTTCTTAGGTAAGTTGTTATTTTTAGGTGGAAAGTTCTTTTTAATAAACTTTTTCTGTGGCCTTCCACGCTTTCTATAGAACTTTTTGAATCTTTTAGCAACTAGTGCTAAATCATCACTATCAAGATCAGAAGAACTTTCTTCACTAGAAACTACTTTCAAAGCCAGACCCTTCTTTTTCTTATCTTCCACAGTCAGAGAAGATTTCATTTCTTCTGAAACAAAAGCTCCTATAAGGTAATTATAAGTAACGGGAGTCTCTTTGTAATTCATAGCAGTTCCTATAGAATCCCATTTTTTAGGTAGAATTCTAAGGATTTTCTTAACAAGCTCATCTTTTGAAATTTCCTTTCCGAGAGTTCTCAAAAGATTAACTATATTAGTAAATCTAGAATTTAACTCTACAATAGTTTCGCTTTCCTTCATATTAAACATTTCATATTCTCTCCAAAGGATATTTATTCTGGATTCTTTCACTCTATCTGTACCCTCATAGGTAACTCTAAGTTTTTCCCAAACTTCTATTGCAGATTTACATCCAGACACTTTGTTATATTCTGTTGCATCTAAAGCAGAATGAAGAATACTAATAGCTTTCGCATTTATAGAAATATCATTCCAATCAGCATCTGTATATTCTTCTTTTGATTTTCTAATTCTTTCATTTTCTACAATTTTCATAGGAATACGAGGACCTGTAATGACGTTCCTCCAGCAGTTTATGTCCACTGATTTTATGAAATTTTCCATTCTGGTTTTCCAATAAGAGTAATTTGAACCATTGAACAAAGGAGGTCTAGACACAGACTGGCCTTCTAAAGAAGTAAGAGGAAGTGGGGCTGCCATGAGATCTTATCTCTTAAGATGTTAAGCTTCGGTAAGTCAAGAGCCACTGCTCTGATACCGGATTGTGGGTCTCGAATATATATGGCACAACCCAAGAGGGGAGGGTGAATTGGGTTTTCTAAAAATAAAAAAAATTAGCTTTAAAAACAAAACTCAGAATTCTATTTGCAGCGGAAAAGTAATGAACTTGTAAAAATAAGTTATTGATTAGAACTACCTGACAATGTTCTATTCAGAGAAAATAGAAAGACTTTGCAAAGTGCAGCTATCAATTAGAACTGCTTCACAGTGTCTTATTTAATATCAAAACTACTTTATGATGGAAAGCTATTGTGATTAGAACTTCCTCATAAAGTTTAGAAAAACATGAGAGATTGTGTGAGAGACAATTATCAAAATTTGAACTACTTCACAAAACTTTAATCAAGTTTAGAAAACTGATTAGAAACCCAAATAGTGAAATATACTGAAAATAGAAGAACAGTTTAGAACTTGGTATATTCACTTAGCAGAAGTCCAAAATTCTAATGTTCAGAAAAGATAAAGCATATTTCAGATTAGAACATTAAAAACATAAACAACTTTAGCATTTCTAAAATATGAACAGTAGTGTGAGTAAAATAGTATCAAGCAGAACTTCAGAAAATAAAAAGATCAACACAGTGATTTTATAATGGTTCGGCACTAACTTGCCTAAATCCACTCCCCAAGACTCATCTTGAGATCCTCAACTATGTTATCTCTTTTCAAGGGTAAGAGACAAACCAACAGTACAAAGCAATAGATCAACACCTAGATCTACCCTTTGTCCCACTAGATTTTCCAAAGGTTCTAGTTAACCTCAACCCTTTTTCTTTTTGGCAAAGTTCAGAAACTCAGTTCAAGACATTAGAATCTCTCTCACAGAGAAGGTTGCTCGATAACCTATTCCACAATAGCTTCTCACCTAAGCTATTACACAAAAATTTGTCAAATAAAACCTGTCTACTAAAGATTACAAAATCTAAATAGACAGACAGAAATGCACCTATAAGCACAGGAAAAATAGTTTTTAAGATTAGAAAATCGTTTTAGAAATTAGAACTGTTTTTCAAAAGAAGTTGTTATAAAATTTCTTTTCTCTTTTAAAGATAAAGCAAAACGTATCAAGATGAAAAGAAATAAAAGGGGGGTGAAGAGTAAGTTTTGAGAGATAAAAGATTTGATCAATGGACGAATACTCATAAAACGAAAATTCTTTTCTCCACATCTTTCAAAAACGAAAAACCTTTTTATAGAGAGGGCTGTGACTCTCGTTTTTAGAAAGTGAATATCTATTTTTCAAATCAGAATATTGACTTTCCTTATTTAGAAGATATAGACTTTGTTACCAAAACTTTTGAGTCAACATTCTATTTTTTTGGTAAGCAAATTAGAGACAATCTATCTTTCCTTTAAAAACAAAGATTTTCGAAAGTGAATATTTGAAAAATCTTTTTCGAAGGATTTATTTACCAAAAACGAATTAAGATATAATCTTCCTTCATTTAGGTAAGAAAATAAAATCAAGATTTTTGGATCTTCAAAAAGTTTTGTTTCCGAAAATGAAGTGCATAAGATCTTTATTCGATTTATTCTTATTACCAAAATTGCTAGAGACAAAGTCTCTTTAATTTAGGTAATTTGAATATTTCAAATATATAAAAAAATAATTTCCAAAAAACTAAAACAAGTTTTTTCTAAGATTTTTATTACCAAAAATGTTTGAGACAAGATCTCCTCCATTTTAGGTAAGATAATCAAGGAAACAAGGAAAAAGTTTTTGATCTTTAAAGAGATAGTTTCGAAAAATCCTTTTGATAAAGTGAGAGTAAATTGATTTTGTGCTTATAATTGGATGTTCTCTCTATCCTACAATGAATTTTAAAAATCTAACCACTAGGGTCTTCAAATGTCTTCACAATCCTTGAATTTGTAGGCCTTGCCTTGTTCATTTATTACTTTCCATATATAATCTACATAAAATATTATTAGCACAAATAATATTATTTAAATTTATTTATTTTTGTTTTAATCATCAAAATCTCGAGATTAATATTTGACTCTTGAGCCAACAGCCAAATCCAGTTGGGCAGCCTCATGATTTTTATTAAAATATCTTTATTTTGCTCAATGATAAAGGATATGAAAAATCTAAAATATATCCTAAAATCTTTTCTCTCAATATTGCTACTTCAAAAGAATATTCGAGGTATAAATATCATTAGCAATATATAGTGTGTTTTTTTTTTTGAAAGAATGATTTAAGTATAGTTAGTAGCTAAATAATTGTTGGTCGAGAAAAAGTGTAATTTATGGCACTATATAGTTTAGTCTAAAAACAAAACAAATTCATCTGTTTAGACAAGACATGGCCATATAAAGGAAAAATTCTTAGGTAAACTCAGTCTACTACGTTAGCTATAGACTCACTCAATAAAATATAGCGGCATCAGTATTTTGCATTTTTTAAAAGCTTATTCCTTGTTAGTTCTTTCATATTTCCAATTTGGTTAGAGATAAGAAAGGTAGTTGCATTGGTTTAAGAGTTAATAATGTACACGAAAAAAAAGAAGCAAAATGCTGATGTGACTATATTTCATTGGCTGAGTCTATGCTGACGTGGTAGACTAAATCTACCTAAGAATTTCTCCATATAAAGTGGTTTTCTATTCAGCCTATACAAATCAATAGTTAATCTTTATTTTCTAGCCTATAAAGTAGATCTGAAATATAGTTGTATCTTTTTCCTAAACTAACAAATCAATGACGGTGAAATAATAGATCAAGTCATTTATAGTTAAATAATTTATGTTATTTTATAAAGCCAAAAACAAAAATATAAAAATAAAAAAATAATTGTGACTGCTTTCCTTAATATAAATAGCCATATACATACATATAAAATTAAAATTATTTATTTTTTTCGATAACAGATCTATGTATTATAAATTAATCATAGTAATTATATTTTCAAAAATATATAAAATTACCTCATGAAGTTCAACAAACTTATATACACGAATCTTAACTTTGGTTGCCGCAAACCATAAGTTATCCTATGATTTGATCAAAAAAGCGATGCAACGAAAATTGGAGCAATAGAACAAAATCGTGCGGATAACATGTTATAAAATAATATCAAATTAGGGAGAGAAATAAAGAGAGAATAGGGAGAATACGAGAGTGTATTTATTATTGATGAGAAACCACACACACACATATATATATATATATATATATAGTTACATAAGTGGAAGACTCCTACATAAATCGGGAAGATAGAATTCGCAATAATTAAGAATTCCCACGTAGGACATTCACTTATTTCATAACACATGTTTCATTATTTTTTTTACCAACATTAAACGGAAAACTAAAACCATAACAGTAACAATCGCCACCTAAATATTTCAGTTACATGTTTTAGATTTTCATAGTTATATAGAGGCTGATTTTTATTAGTTTTAAAATTTAATATCAAATTACGTATGCCATTTATTTTTTAGATAGAAATCAAATATGTTATGATAGAAAAACAGTACAACATTTAAACTTTTAAATTTCCATAGTTTACAAATTTAAAAAATTTTATTTTTATAGTCTAAACTTCAAATCAAAAATGGTAATTTTAAAAATTTAATAGTTTTGAAAGGTAAAAAAAAAAAAAAAATATGTGTTTAAAAAATACACCTTCCTACGATTGTGGCTCTCTATGTATCTCCTATTCAATGAATGAAAATGTAACTCATTTAAAATTGTCTCTTTAGTGTAACTTCTCTTTAAGGAGGGATAATTATATTTTTAGTGTCTAACTTTTTGTTTTTTTTTTATTTTGGTGGTTCAACGGAAAACAGTAATTATTGAGTGTTGAAATTTTCTAAAATATTTCTATTTTGGTGTCTACGAATGACATGACTTGCCGAAATTATGATTGTGTTTGTATGGGTCCACTTTTAATTATGTGGCAGTTGAGTTGGCAAAAAAGGCCTGTAAATCTTGCCAAATAAGTCCATACTGAAGTGGAAAAATTGATAAATTACACTTTTAACCTCCGTTTAATGCTCCCATCTCCTTCCCTTTATACCCCCTACCGATCAAATCCCTAGAAACTCCACTCTCCGCACTCCTTATAACTACGGGTGGCCAAAATCCGGTTTTTAGAACTAGAACCGTCGGTTCTGAACTGGTGGGAATCGGAACCGGAACTGGTGGGAACCAGAATCGGTCCGAATTGGAACTGGAATCGGTCCAAACCGGTTGGGTTCCGGTTCCATCAGTTTTGGAACCGTGAACCGACGGTTCCAGCTCCAGTTGGACGGTTCTAGTTCCGTCTGAAACCGGATGGAACCAGTCGAAACTGGTCAGAACCGGTCTGAAACCGGCCTGAACCGGCGATTTTGGAACCGTTGAGGAACCAGAACCGGAACCAAAATCGAAATGGTTCGGTTCTAAACAGTAACCGGAACCGTTAATTTTCGGTTTGATTTCGGTTCTAAATTTTTTGGAACCAGAACCGTTGGTTCCGGAACCGTAGCCACCCTAGTTATAACCAGGCTTGGATCTCATTCTCTTTAATTCAAGTCCTGAGTCCAATCTTACCTTCGTTCTCACCACAATGACTTCTCCTCTCTCTTCTACCTATATAACAATTTTGTTTCATAGACTCATCAAATCAACGAGAGAGTGCGAGATGTAAGAGAGGCAGTAAAGAATTTACGATTTTGATTTGCTGTTGAAGAAGTGAAGGAGTTGAAGAAGACGTTTCGAATTGGTGATGAAGATGAGAAGGACCTTTTTGTTTATAGCTTATTGATGAAGGAGTGTCTTGATTGCTTTGAAGAGGTAAAGACTTTTTTTGCGAGTTTTTACCATGAATGCTCCATTTGGTCGCTGAGGAAATTGAGGAAAATCAAGGTATATTTGAGTTGGATGCTTTTTATTGCTATTATATGAGCTGTAACTCGAAAATTTTAGTTTCCTTTGTGAAGCAACTGCTAACTGAGCAAAGAAAAGCAACGAAGAATCGCAGACTGAAAATCACTATTGTTTGTTCATTAATCGCAAAAGTATGTGTACAGTTAAGCACATATTGCGCTCTACACAAATTCTAGACTAACGAAATATTTTCGAAATGACTTAATTAGACTGGGTTCATGGTCATAACCCATGATCATTGGTTATGGACCAAATCAATCACAGTATGGATTCTTTAAAAAATGTTCTTGACTTTATTTATTTATTTTTTTCAATCTATATATATATATAAATTAAATAAATAAATAACCATAGCTCATTTATAAAAAAATTCCCTAAAATAGATATTAACTAGCTATATGTCAAATATTTGAGATGAATGGTTAAGCTTTTAGATTAATTCAGTTCGGTGTTTGCAGTTTGACCTGAAAATCTTAAACCGAAATAAACCGACTTTTCAAAACTACGATTTTGGATCAATTTGGACTTGATTAAATGATTTGAGCAGTTTGTGAATACTCTACTTACCTTTTAGCTAAAATCTGCGGATTTATTCGTTAATATAATATATGTGAAAGAAGAAAAATATACATTTTATCCTGTTTTACTTTTTACATTTTATAAAACTTTTATTTTTAAATCATTATTATATTATATACTAATCGTAATTCTGGGCTTCGCGGATATTTACATATTATTTGATAATTATTATCATTGAACTACTTTTGAGAAGTTTTTTAATTTGCAATTTTTTATTGAAATTTTTTTTAATAAGAATAATTGACCCTTATATTTAGTCATAAATCGAATGAATATTTGAAATTCAAAAAATATTAATTTTATTTTTTATCTCTAAATTTAACATGATAGAACTAATTGATACTTTTTATAATAATTTAGATACATTATAAATCTAAATTTGAAATAGATATTGTAGATTTGAATGTGTTTTAAAGATAAAACTATAGTTAAAAATTAGAGATTTCTCTATTGACATAGAACTCTTCTTTCACGGTTAGATTTAAAACATAAAATATAAACCATTAGATTTTAAAATTAACTAAGCCCTCGTTTAGTTCAAAATGACTGACTTTGAAGTATAAAGTACACTTTTAAGGAATTTATTTCCCAAGAAATATAATTTGTATATGTTTGATATGCGTATCAACTTATTACTCTCAAACTACAAATTACAATAATATCCATAATATAAATTTGAATGAATTTAAATAATAGGATAAATTAGTAAATTCATTGCACTTAACTAGGGAAGTACATCAACTTTCCTGTCCATACCTAAGGAACTTACTTCCTTTGTGTAAGAGAAGTTGGATGATTTACTTCCCAGAAAGTAGAATTGATAATGCAAACCAAATATAAATACTTTATACATTTCATGAGAGGTTACACTTCCCTAATCTATTTACCCCCAACCAACTATCAGCTAAGTAACTTGTAACTTATAGAATAGGTTATGAAGTAAGCTATTTATTCTTTATTTAATATTTAATTTATTATTATTAAAATAAAATAATTTTGTAGTTGCACGAATTTAAAAATATACTTTCCAACAAAATTATAAAAAATAAAATATTTTAAAATAAATAAATATCCAATATCAAATTCATTTATCCAAAATAATTTATTTAAAATTTCAGTAAATAATTATATTTTTTATTTATCTTATTATTAAAATATTATCATGTATTTATGCAACTAAAACTATATTAAATATATACGACGTTTCGTTATCTTTTAATAAAATCCTTTTCTTGAAAAAAATTAACAAAGTTAAATTATATAATTTAAATTTTTGAATTAAAATCTCCTTTGCTTAATAATACTAAACTAATATTTTTAGTGTGTATAATTAAATTTTTAGATCATTTATTTTCACAACTATTTGATTTGAAATCTCAAATTAGTTAGTCAAGTCACGAAAAATATAACTTATGACTATTAACAACTTTGTGATATTTTAATTTTAAATGAATCTATTTTCTTGCAAAATTTATTTTTTGCAGTCACTATAACAAAAGTTTTCTATTATAAACTTGGTTATGGATAAAATAAAATAAACTTGGTTATGGATAGCTTCAATCAGAAAAATTAAGCAAAAACTATAAGGAGATGACCAAATAAATATTTGCAAGTGTTGGTGACAAAAACTGGAATCAAAAGAAATTCACTTACTATGGAAATAATAATTTGACTTGATAGGAAGTATACCAGTTAGGAGAGGTTTCTAGATGAAAATAATAAAAGAATACACAAATAGGTTTCTAAACTGTAACAATTAATTATTTTCATTTAGTAAGACAAATTGCCAATAGTGAATCAAGAATCTAAAAAAATAGTATATGCCTTGCGTAGTGAAGCAAAAAAATATAATGTTCACAACTATATAATCATAATACCTTCTTCAGCCTTGGTGCAAGAGATGCAGAGCCTATAACGTCCAAAGACATCACGAATAAAGAAAGAAAAAAGAGGGCAAAACTCACTAAATATAAAAACTATAAATATCTAACCAAATAGATCTAATCAAATAGAATCGTAGATAGACACAAAAACTGAAAAAAATTCAAATATTTTGAAATCACACGTTTGGAATGGGTAGATGGAGGCCAATTAAGAGTTTTCCAAGTAAAATAGCATGTGGGATCTTATTTGGCATTCTACATGACGCATCAGACGCTTATGTGTCAAATAGTGGGCCCAATTTGAGCAATAAGTGAATTCAGGCGTGGCAGGTATGCAATAAACACTAGATTAAAAAAATTAAATGATGTATACTTAATTGCAAATATTTTTTGTTAAATATCAAAATAGTAAAATTTGAAAAGTACAAATACTATTGGTGTAATTAACACTTTATGCAATAATGAATTAACTATTACGTTTTAATATGTTTCTTTAATTACATCTTCTCAATTAGGTTAAGTCTTTAAAAAAACAGAATCAAGTATTTAAATTATTTTAAGTAATCTAGAAGTCCATTTTATTTCTAATAATAATTCCAATCACTTCTTTCTAAAAAATTGATTTTTTATAACTTATTCAACATACTATTTTAAATTTACACTTGAAATGAAAAATATAAGTTTATACAGTCGGGTTACCGCCTAGTATATTTATAAAAGAGTAACATAGAGTTTTTGCAATGTGTTAAATTGGCACTTCCTTAACGTTATGTTTGGATGAAGTGAGGGAGGAATCATTAAAGTAAGGTGTCATAAAGTATGGTATGAGAAAATATCGTAAGTGTCTTTTTGTATTTGGGGAGAATGTATAATAAATGAAGGTTAATAACACTGTTTTTCTTTGTCAAAATCCTTTGTGTAATTGTGTTCTTTAAGAAAATAACAATTTCTTGTTATTTTAGATTTCTTCATTTCCTATGTGCTCTCTCTTTCTCTTTGATCAAAGTCACAAATCTATTTCTCTAATATTTTTACATTTACACAAACAACTCTCCTAATTTATAACTTTTTTTTGTCTTAATAAAAAAAAAAAAAATCAAACCACTATAGCTTAATTAAAGAAAGAACAATGGATGCACTAAATTTTCAAAAGCAACATGAATCACCATTAATGGAGGCTCCAAAAACAAATTAAAGCAGCTGAAATAAAGAAAAACAAGAAGAAGCACCTGCAAAATTTTTTTTATGCTTTTGGATATGGTTATTTTGAAATTTCATGATACAAATCGAATGTAGAATTAAAGAAGACAACTTACCTAAAAAATGAAATCTTGATAGGAATTTAAGGTAATTAAGAGAGATTTAAGAGACAAAAGAAGATAAATAGGATTTTGATATATATATATATATATATATATATATATGCGCGCACGCTTTATGTGATTAAATTTATTAGTTTTGTCATCATTAAAGGGAAGATTGGCTCAATGTTACAAATCCTTTTATTTTGATGATTAACAAAATAATAAATTTAAATTATTTCTATGAATATTTGCATTAAGTCTTTTATGCATGATTTTAATTGATCAAATTAAATATTGAAGATTCATTAATCCTATTGAAGTTTCAAGTTGAGGACACCCTTTGAAGATTGAAAATAAATAGGTTAATGTCTTAAAGAATTTTTAAATTAATAGTTTCATGCTAATAGAAAGATTGATTATGCCATTTTAAGCCAAATTCTAAGATTCTTTCTTTTAGTTTTTCTTAAATTCCACTTAAAAGGTCTTGTTCAATTAAAAGGCTTTTATTAGTGTAAAGAAAAAGAAAATTCTGTATCAATACAGAATTCTTCCTAAACTTCCATGTGGCAAGTTACCTACAATAACAGGTTACTTTGTCAAATATGAAGTATTACTTTTTTTTTACTATTATCAACATTACTTTTTATATTTTAAATATTTTTAACCCCAAATAAGTAGTTTTTTTATATTTTTTAACCATTAAATTGGTATTATAGATTTTATATTTTAATATGGTTTGCGCCACATTATGGCCACATTTATTTTTGGTTAATTAAGTAGAGATATAAATGTAAAAAAAAAAAAAAAAAAAAAAACAAAGAATTGAACAGTATTACATTAAGATCAATGGAGTTGCACATTAGATAGACACTATAGACACCTAAATTTTTAAGTTAATTTAATTATTAGCTTAATTATTTAATTAGTCAATTAAATTATTGGATATTTAAATTAAATAATTTATTTTAATAACCAATCAAAATATTTAAGTTGTTATTAAAATAAAATTATTGAATAAATATTATTTACCGCATAAATAAATAATGTAATAAAATCCAATAAAAAATTGGCTAAGTGGACCAATTAAATTAAATATTAGTGAATAAGTCAGGCGTCTACATAAGTTAAGTGATGCAATAGCAACCAATGAGAGCTTGCCAAGTGGACCAATCAAATTACATACTCGGCAAATGGACTCCCTCAAATCTCTATGAATAGGAGGCCTCTCTTCACATATAGAGACTCACACACAATGAAGAGAAAGACAGAGAAGAAGCCTCAAAGCTCTATCAAACTCAAGACTATAAAAGTCTCTCCCAAGTCCAAAGAATAAAAATTCTTTCCACTTCAATTCAAGAAGATCAAGTCTCTTCGACCCTTGAATTTTTCAAAGTTTATTCTACATACACACATATAGAGAGAAAGACAGAAAAGAAGTCTCAAAGCTCTATCAAACTCAAGACCACAAACGTCTGTGCTAAGTTCAAAGAATCAAAGTTCTTTCAACTTCAATTCAAGATCAAGTCTCTTCAACTCTTGAATCGTTCAAAGTTCATTCTACATCAATTCAACGTCAAGTCCCTTCGACCGTTGAATCATATTCAAGATTAAGTCGTTTCGACCTTAGAATCATGGATGTGACAATAAAGAGAAGAATCAGAGGATAATCTTCATCGTAGTAGGAGATTTCACACTAGAGATTATATCCACTTACTTTATAAATACGATTTATATTTTTGCATTTTTATTTCTTAATTTTTAAGAATAAATTTTACGCATATAGATTTCTGGCATGCCCATTGGGACAATCTCTACCTCTCATCTCTTCACTTTGCAAATCTCGGAGTTTCAACAAATCAACCAAAAGATTCAATGGCACCAAAGAAGATCACTGTCATCTCAAAGGCCATACAAACTGGCGCTTCAAATTCTCTCAATGTCAGATCTACTACTGACTCTAGTCCTGATGCAAATATCAAGATAAAATCCGTCACTGAAATCTGTGCGAAGGCGACTTCTCTGTCTCAGCAAGTTGTTATTGCTTCGCCAACTTTGGTGGAGTCTATTAAGAAAAGAGCTTCCCAAAAGTGGTGAACTGCCTCAACAAAAAATTCTTATGATGTCATGTTTATTATGATGACTGGAACTGCATCGGCGGAAGAACTAGAGCTTCAACTGGAAGCTCTCAATCATGATCTTTAAGAGAAAGATAATCAAATTGCTTATCTCATGAACAGGTTAGAAGACATAATGGGAAAAAGTCAAATATTTAAAAAGGATGAGTCTACAAATTAGAAGTTGTACACTTTGAGGATCGACGTGATGCAGATGCCATCAAATTACCAACCTTCTAAGTTTCAAATCAGAAGGAAAATAAAAAATTATAGAAAAATAAATTTGCAGAGAAAAATTAATTTTATTTTCCTTTTATATCCAAAAAAATAAATAAAAAAGTTTTTCTGAAAACAAATTTAGTCCCTTCTTATTTTTTCTAATTATTCATTAATAAAAAAGATACAAAAATAAATTAAAAAAAAATTTCATCACGCAATACGGGAGCATACGAGATATAAAAATTTTTAAAAAAGTAGGAGATATACGCTTATGACATACTACAGTAAATAAGTATAATACATTAATATTTCAAATAAATAAACAATCATTTATAATAAATCATAAACATAAAATAAAAAATACTTAATTTCTTATTTTAATATAATTAGTTAAATTCTGAAAATTATTATTATTATTGAAAAATATATTAATAGTATGTGTGTATTTTTTGATGCAGGTCATACTAGGAGTGTCAAAATAGGTCACGACACGCGAATACGATTCTCCTAACACGCGAAATAAATGGGTCAGGGTTGAGGTTAAATGAGTTCGTGTCATAAACAAGTTACCCATCTATGACACAAACATAATCGTATTGTGTTGTCAGTTGACATGCGGGTTAGGCGAGTGACCTGTTTATTTAAGAGTAAAGAGGTAATTTTAGTATTAGATATAAATACTTCAATTAAAACCTATTTAAATTTTATTGTTGTATTACTTTTTTACTTTAATTATGAATCTTGAAGAATGTATACATTTTACGAGTGAAAATTTATTTTTAAATATGAATGGAGTTAAATAATTTAAAAGTTAAAAAATACTATAAGCAGGTTAAGTGGATAGTACGTAAGTCAAAATACATCCACTTAACCTATTTATGATATTAAGTAGGTTACACGAGTTGTATATGGATCAACACGACCCACTTAACCTGTTTATGATATTAAGCGGATTAAACGTATCGTGTTCGTGTCAACCGTCTAATTTTCGTGTTGTGTTTGTGTCGAAATTATAAAAAATTATTTTATTCTTTAATATTGCTCCGCACATTGCACAAATTCTAACACTAGTGATAATAAAAAGCAAAAAAAAGTGAAAAACCGGATTTAATTAGGTCAATCCAGTTTTTCGATTTTCCGTTTAGAATCAATTTTAGATGTCAAACCAGAATGAACCGACTATGGATTCACAGTTGGACTAATCCAATCGACTGGTCCGGTTTTAAAAACACTGAAAGTAACATAACCATTTTTTAAGCCTACCTCAAAGCAATAAAACCAACCGTTCATCTTCTCACATTGTTACCTTAATTTGCTCCCTCAATTCTAAGAACATGGTTTGCATTTCCAACTCCATGCCTCGACCACTAGGGATGCACCCATCACTTTTAAGTTGTGCAAGAGCTTATATTTTCTTTTCTTTTTTCCCTTAATTTTTTTTTTTTTAAAAAAAAAAGACCCAATTGAACCGATCTAACCAATTTAATTTCTTAGGACAGGTACAAGTACTAAAAAACGTGCCACGAGCTTCCCAGTAACAAGGATGGACCAAAGGATTATAGGCCTAATAGATAATTATTAACATAATCCAATAAACCACTTGGGAGTCAACGTATTAAGAAAGACTTTTGATATAATCGCTTCCTAGCATGACAGTAAAATAGGAGATGAGAGTAACTACCAAAATATTATTTACATATCGGAAAAAACCTAATTCTTTTCTTTTTTTTTTAGGAGAGAAACCTAAATTATTATTTGTGCACAAGAGAATATTATATTAATTGTTAAACTCTGTTATTAGTACATAATTAAGATTTCTCTTATCACCTCTAAAAGTTTACATTTTAATATTATTATCTGTTATTAGTATATAATTAATATTATATGGTAATTTATCACTGGAGACAAGAATCAAAGTCTTTCTTACCACCTCTCTGTCTTTTCTCTCTATTTTGTCTTAATGTGTATTGATCATGTAATGAGATTTGACCCATTTTAACACCTGATCAATCCCTATGCATTCTCTGTCTTGCACTCATCTGTTGCTACTTGAGTTTTAATTTACTCTCTCAACCTATATATTTTTGCTTTCATTAAATTATATGAAAAAATGTTTATTTAAATTGACCTTACTACGAAATATATATAAAATTTATTTAATTACGACTATTTAAGAACAAGAAAATGAAAGAATGGTAAAAGTGATAAAGACATATATACCTATATATAGCTAGCAAAGAGTTTAAATAACTGAAGTATGTATAGGTTAAACATTAATTTGGAAATAAGTTTGGTTTATGAAGGTCCAAACTAAATGGTCCTAAATAAGGAGAGTAGCTAATAACCTAATTCAATATTTATATTTTAGATCATAAGGAACTTAAAAAACAGAATCTAAAATCGCGATTATTAGAAAAGTTTTATTTAAATTTCATTTAAGCCTGCACACAAAAATAAGTGTGGAAACTAAAAAAAAAAGGCTTAATTTTCATTACTATCGTTTGCTAATGTCTAGCAAATTATTTCAGTATAATAAGTCTTAATATTATATACTAAAAAAATTATTAATATTAGAATGCAAGTGTCGCACCAAAATTGACTAGCTTCTACGCATTTCTTTCCCCACATAAATTATTATTTCTCCATGTAAAATTATATTTAAAATGTTGTTTTTGCATATGGCATCCATACCTTTTTTAGAGTTTCCATTTCCGTAGTACATAGGATTGACTCGTATGTGCCAGTATCAAAGTTGTAACACAATGTCTACGGCTAAAGCCCATTAATAATAAAATAGTTTCCAACATTTTCAGTCTTCCAGTGACTGGTATATATGGTCCTATTTTCTATTCTTCATGAACGACTAAGTATTACAGAACCATATGAACATGCTTAAGACATAATTGATTCATATCTTTTACTTCCACAAATATATAATTACTCTTCCTCTTCTGCTTCTGCTGGTAAAACGGATCATTAATCAATTTCCGCAAGCTAATCCCGACAGCTGATGCTAAAATTAGTGGCTCAGTAGTCACTATCTCTCCTAAATGTTGAGCCAAAAGGATCTCATCTTCTTGATTCACAAAACCATCCAGTTTAACCAGTTTTAGATGTTTCAGTTTTGTGTTCCTACCTGCAACTTCTGTTGAACACGAAGTGATCTTTTCTACACAGTAGCTTTTAGGATCAATCTGCAAAATTACTGAATTATTCATCTAGATGGTAATAAACAGGTCAAAAATTGCTAATCATAAAAATATAAGGAGTAGACTCTATATCACGAAAAATCATTGCAAGGTTTTTGTAATTAACCCAAATAAAAAAATTTGGAATCATTCAACATCAGAGCATAAAGAACCTATTAGAAATGAAATCAGAAAACAAGGAAACCAAGAAACTATTAACTTACAGTGACAAAGAGTCGCTCTAATGAAGGACATAGTTTCAAGAAAGACATTAAGGCCTGACTATCATATTCTTGATTTAAATTATCAATCCACCACAGCTCTTTAAGACCATAGAATTGAAATTCTGCAAGAAATGTAGATAGCCATGGACAGATAAATGTCTGCAGCAACAATGTTTGAAAGCTCATCAAATAACATTCAAATGACAAATTCAACAAAAAATTATTCCAATTAATTTGATTAACAACTCAAAAGCCAAAAAAAAAAAAAAAAAAAAAAAAAAAAAAAAAAATCTAAATTGCTTTCAGTCAATGATATTAGAGTCGTCTCAAAAATTATGAGATAGGGATTTTAAACTCCAATCAAAGCTAAATTAATTATAAATAAATAAAGGCAACAAGCAAAAGAACTATAACTCATTGGTACTGGGTTATCTCCATGATTATGAGGTTGAGATTTTAAATTTCAGTCAAGCCCATTTAAAGAAAAAAAGAAAGAAAAAGCAATAGAAAATACCTTAAAAGTCCATTTGCATACAGTAAGCACTTTCACGTTCTTTATAGTTAACAGGACAGAGTCAAGATCTTGGTTAGTAAAGCTACTTCTCATGGGGCCTTGTCTGAAATCAAGAAATGCATCGACCAAGTTATAATGATAATCAAGCCAAATGGAAGGTAACAATCCTCGAAACCGGAAAGTTTTAAGTTTAAAACATCTGACAGTAAGAAACTCCAATTGTGGGCAGTCAAAGATTGTAAAACTCAAAAGCTTAGTATCAGAACCAATACTTAATGACTGTAAACAATTGCAGTTTCTGATTTTCAAGGTCTCAAGAGACTGAAACTTTGATAATATCAAAGAAACTGCCTTGTTTGTTAGATGATTGACGGATATCAAATTAAGACTTCTGATAGTAGACAGAGATGGCCGGCCGGCAAGATTATTATTGAAGTCTAGTTGCAACTTAAACTGCCTGTCAAATTCTTTTTTTCCAGTAGAGAAATCAAGATGGAGTTCGTTGTTTGGTGCAACGATAGCTAACGAGATATTACCATTTATAAAATGGAACTGAAATTTTCTTGTATTTTTCAATGGGTCTTGCTCATTAAAATTAGCAAGAAAATTACAAATTGTAGTGACGAAATTTTCTTCTGTTCCATGTTGCACTAGAGCTGTCTTCCATAGTAGTCTCCATCTTTCTGAAAGGAAAATGGTTTGTTTGGCAGATTCAAATGGAAGAGAAGAAATTATGTAGAAAAGAATTTCATTAGGCAAATTACTAATGAAATCCTCCATATTTTCTTTTCTAAGACTTACATAACTTATAAGTCACAGATTCAAAAGTTATATATACACACACACACATATATATGTGTGTGTACACCCAAACCATTTACTCCTTTTGTATCATTTTGTTTATATGGTATGACAAAACACACATATTAAGAATTTAGTCAAGAAAAGTTATTTTGCCCTTCTACCCTTAATAACTCATTAAGATATTTTGTTTATATGGTTTGTTTGATTTTTTTTTTTTCAATCTCGTAGTACCTTGATATACTTTTTGAGTATGAAATTAATTTTGTTTTGAAATTCTTGAATGTCTCTCCCTATAAATATGTTTTCACATGACGAAATTTTAACAGAGCAGAAATCATCTGCTGAGTCAAGCGTATGTATTATGTAATCCCGTCTTTTAGGTGAAAGAATGTCATTTTTCATATATAGGTTAAGTTGTTATAAGGTCACTATCTTGGAGACGTGAAATAAACTTAAATCTAATAATTTGTTAATTTTATGTCCTTTGGTCATTGTTTAGACTTTGCTGAAACATACTAATGATGATAAGGATACAAGAATTTGCCAATTTAACACACGACAATGCTGTTAGATAAGGATGCAAGCAAATGCCGTTTGAGATTCTCGTTGAAAATTGAATTAGAATATTTATTGGTTATTCCATTTGTTGGTTCGGATGGCCTATAAGTTTTTCTAGAACAATTACTCCACCAAACTCCCAAACTCCTTTATCTTCCGTAGTCTAAACTTCTTTATCTTTTAAAATTGACTGACTAAATCATCATACGTTATGATTGTTCAATTTTCACTTGGTATTTTAGTATTTATGCACGTTCATTATATTTTTTTTATAATATTAAGTGTTGGTTATAATTTTTTTTTATATTTTTTTAATTTTATAATGTTGAAACATGATTTTATATTAAAATTAATATGAATAGAATGGCTAATTAATCCATAAAACAATAATCAAAGTGATTATACATATACTTTAATTCAATTTATTCATTACCATGGATTCAAAGTGCATTCTAACGACACATAATGCCACAAACCTAACAAGTACACTTCGATGTGAATAAAAAAAAAACAAGCATGTTTCAATATATGCATATGTTTACGTATAAGTTCTCCAGTAAAAAAAATAAAACATCTAATAATAATCAATAACAAACTCTCTTATTACCAACAAAAAATATAATTATCTATGCTTATATACATGTAATCAGTGAGGAGGGAGGGGTAGGCATGGCCGGTTCAGTGAACCGCTGGTTCGAGATGTTTAAAATTTTGAATCGGAACCGACTCTTGAACCCCCGGTTCCGGTTCCGGCACGGTTTGGCATGGTTCCGACGAATCGACGGTTCGAATTACGGTTCCGATTCGGTTGCGACATTATGCAAATTTTTAAAAAAATAATAAAATTTTGATTCCGAATTCATAAATAAATAATAATTTTAAAATGTTTAAATTTTATTAACTAAATAAATTATTATAAAATTTTAAAACAAAAACTTCTATTAACTAACATAGAACTATTATTACATGAAATTTACAAATTTTGCTAATTCACTAATATAGAAAGCTATAAATGGAATATAAAATTAATGAAATGAGTTGGAAATTATTATTTTTAAATACTAAGAAAATTATTAAAAAAATCAAATGAAGTAAATTTATGAATGGAAAAAATTGAGATTAGAGAAAGAATTTGGAATTGGTTGTAAGAAAATAAAAACTAAACAATAGATAATTTCAATATTAAGGAAAATAAAACAATAGAAAAAATAATGAAATATGGAAATTTGAGAGAATTTTGATTGATAATAAGAGAAGAGTTATGATATAATTGGTTGTGAAATAAAAAATCATCAACTCATCATATTTATACATGTTTCTCATTTATTAGTTTTCCAAATTGTCCCCTATAAAAGAAAAATAATAACTATATTTTTGGATAATTTAATAAATTACAGTAAAAAAATAAATAAATGATTAAAAAATGAATAAAATTTATTTACCAAAAAATAAATAAATAACACCTATCATATCAAAAACTATTCGTTACATTTTTTTTTTATACACTTGAAAGTATTTTTTTTATTTTTTATAAATCAACTATTCATGTACCATTTTTTGTATAAATTAAGTAAAAAAAATGTGTATTTTTTTTCATCACTTTTTATAACTTATGTACTATTGTACTTCTCTTCACCATAAATCAAATCAACTACAATCAAATCAAGTGATATAAATTTTTTTATAAAAATTTTAAGCTACAATTTTTTTGTGCATTCGGTTCGAACTGGACCGGAACTGCCGGTTAATCACCGGTTCCGGTTCCAAAATTATGAACCGCCGGTTCTGGTCCGATTCTAGTTCGTCTACAGTACGATTCGGTTTCGGTTAGAATCAAACCGGTGGCCATGCCTAGAGAGGGGGTTAGGGGGCCCACTGCCCCCCTGATTGTACAAAATCAATTGGACGTGATTCACTTTTTAGCTCGCTGGTACATGCTTTGTCGCTCAACTTGATGATATGGAGTGCAAATCCGCATAACAGTTAGCTTGAATTTATTCTACCCATGCATAAAAAATTCACATAAATATTAAAGTATAAAATAATATTATTAATTTATATTTCAATTATTTATACTAAATGAAGGCCCACGCTTTCCGCCGGTTACTTTGCCAATTTATAATTTACAAATAATATGTATTTATAATATATGAAGCATATTTAGTATATATTACAAAATTCATTTTTCCCGCAGGTTGCTTTATTAAATTTTCATATTATATAGAAATTATAATGCGGTTAATTTATTTAAAATAATTATAAATTTCAATTAGTCTAGCAAAGTTTTAGTTAGAGTTTACATTCAAACACTTTTTTTTTTTTTTTTTGAGAAGAAACAAATTAGAAATTTCATTAAGAGGAAACTTAATATAGATATGAGATACAAATAATTATAAATTTCAATTAGTCTAGCAAAGTTTTAGTTAGAGTTTACATTCAAACACTTTTTTTTTTTTTTGAGAAGAAACAAATTAGAAATTTCATTAAGAGGAAACTGTATATAGATATGAGACACAGATTAATATGTTTTTATATTTTTGTATAGAAAATCTAATAATAAACCACTTATACAAAAAATAAAAAAAATACAATCTTGATTTGAAGTATCTTATCGAGTTAACAGAACATAATATTTGTGTCATCGGCAATCACTTGCTCCACTTGGTGGCTATTCATGGCCACTATTCAACTGTATAGTCTTTCTGCAATTCCGACCTGATTACTTTCAAATTTCTACCATAGATCTGTACTTATTTTTACATTACTATCCAAATAACAAAAGACGCTAGACAAAATTACCATAATGGTGACTACAATAACACAGAATTAGATCTTAAAACAAAATCCCAATGTATAGGTGAAACAAATGTCAATAATTGGACGAAATAACTCAAACCTGTATACAGATCTAAGGATTATTTATAAAAAATTAAACAAAAAAAAGAAAAAGGGGTGATCACTAGTGAGGAGCTCACTGAGCTCACCGGTGGCTGCACCTGGAAGAAAAAAAAAAGAACTTTTAAATTTTAGGTTTGGGAGAGAGAGAGAGAGAGAGAGAGAGAGAGAGAGAGAGAGAGAGAGAGAGAGAGAGAGAGAGAGAGAGAGAGAGAGAGAGAGAGAGAGAGAGAGAGAGAGAGAGAGAGAGAGAGAGAGAGAGAGGCTTCAAACATTATTTTTTTTTATCTTAGATAATTCTATAAAATATAAAGTTCTATAATTCAAATAATTCAATATGGATAATGTACAACAAAATAATAGATAGATAAGAAAAAAAATTTAAATAACTTAATGTATATAATTCTATGTTAAATTAAAAATATTAAAAGCATAAACAAACAATACAGAATCCCAAAAGATAAAGTTACTGACAAATATAAATAACAAATAAGCCAAATTAACTATTCACTAAATCAAGTAGGATAAAAAATCAGTTAAACTAAATTTAAACTTATAATTAATTTTTTGTTCTATTATTCATAGGCCAAAATGCGTATTTTAGACCCTGTACTTAAAAAAAAAAAAAAAACATTGTGGCCCCTTATACTTTGCGAGAGTCCTATAAGGTATCTCTATTTATTTTTTTCGTATTTAATAGTTACTTATCATGGGCAAATGAAGCGCGTGCAACTCAAATCCCCTTACTTGAAAAAATATAATGACATGTCAGAGAGAGACACATATTATACGCCATATCATACACTGGCATCTCCCCTCCCTCCTCTTCGGACTTCCTCTTTTGCTTCCAAAACCATCAAATTGAGAGAAAGAAAAAATAAACCTTCTTTGCTTTCTAAAAGCATTTTAATTTACTTTAATTCCTTTAGAACACAAAATCAAAGAAGAGCAGAACTTGATCTGCTAGAAAAAGAAAGTTAAACAAAAAATCAAGAAAATAAGAAAATGAGTTGTTATTATTCAAGAATAGAAAGAGAAGAAAGCTAAACTAGAAAATCAAGAAAATAAGAAAATGGGGTTGTTGTTATTCAAGATTAGAAAGAGAAGAAATGGTTTCAAGGTGCAAATCAAGAAAATAAGAAAATGCATAGTACTGGATCTGCTTTCTTCCAATTCTCCACCACAGAAGCTAACCTCCACCACCACCAATGCCACCATCTCCCACTTGTTTTACCATCACTACCACTTTTACCTCCCGAACCTCCACCTCCTCCTACACCAATGAGTCCTGGCTCTGACACATGGACATCAATAACAGCTTCTCCACTACCCTCTCCTCCTCCGCAATTGCAATCACCTCCTATAACACCCTCCGCCTAGTCCTGTGAGACCCGACGACGGATGCCACATTCGGTACCGGAGATACCGTCTTAACTTAACATACAAATCATAAAATTAGATTATGAATTAGAAGTAATTGAGTATTCACAAGTTTAGCGAGTCATATGTTTTTTTTTTAGTAGATAATCATTTCATTTCGTTTTCATCTCTTTTTTTTTTTTTTGAAAAATAGATTGGGAAAAATCCTACAGAAATACTGTAAGAATTTCCCTTTAAAAACTGAGCTCGCTAAACATATGAATACAAAACACTCCCAATTAAACTCCAAACTCCCAACATCTCCAAATAATCATCATAACACAACAACACTTCTATATTTTCATAACTATATAAATCCTCAATAGCATTTTAATATTCATCAATATACTTAGGTGCCATCACAATATTCGAAACACATTCTCTTTTCAAGGAATATATAATCATTCTACGCCAAAAATATAATAAGATGTTATTCCTGAGTTAAGTAATTAATCTTTGAGAGTGAAGCTAGAGAAGTGATTTTTGGTGACAGTTGGTATCAGAGCCGGACCCCCTCCAGTAGATGTATGGTTCGAGGACGAACCACGCGGAAGCTGGTGGGCCTGTGACATCCCGACCCGGCAAAGCGATCCTAAGATGACAGGCTAGCTAGAGTAGTGGAATGCGGGACATAGGAATGAACCGAATCATATATCGAAAAGGGGGAAACTAATCATTAGAGGCGCCTTTTGGTGGAATGGCTAGAGAGTTGGAAGAACTCCAGGGTTAAGCGTGCTCGCTTAACGAAAATCCTAGGATGGGTGACCTCCTGGGAAGTTTCTCATTTCACCTGCGGGACAAAACCGTGAAGGCGGGTGTTGTGTTGGCCGGATTAGGCCGGGGCACAACCCCGTGGCCAAAACGGACAATTCCTCTGGTGATTAGAGTTGGGCGTGACACCTCCACCATCTTAGTCATCAAGCTGGGACTTATAGATCCTTTTGTTCCATAACCTCCTTCAACATCACGATCGGTTACTAAGGAGGAAGGGGAAGAGGTGACAACACGGCAATTAAACAAATTTTCACTCTTTTCACTATCGCATGGATACTCACACGCTAATTCCAACGTGGCGAGGTATTTATTAAATACAAAAAAAAAAAATAAATAGAGGTACCTTATGTTGGCTCAAGGGTCAAATTCTAATCTCGGAATTTTGATGATTAAAACAAAACAAATAAATTTAAATAATATTATTTGTGCTAATATAATTTTATGGAGAATTCTTATGGAAAGAAAAACGAACAAGGCAAGTCCTACATTTTGTGTGAAGATATCCGAAAACCCTAGTGGTTAGGTTTTTAGGATACATTGTAGGATAGAGAAAAAATTCATCTATAAGCACAAAAACTAATCTTTCTCTCATCAAAAATATTTTAGATTCTTCAAAAATATTTTTCGGAAATTAGATTCTTCAAAAATAAATTCTTTTGTCAAAAATTCATTTTCGAAAATATTCTTTAAAAATCAAAATGATTTAATTATCTAAAATTAAAGAGATTATGTCTCTAACGATTTTGGTAATAAATCGTATGATTTCTTTTTCGGAAATTCTCTTTGAAGATCTAAAGGATTTTAAATTTATTCTCTTACCTAAAACAAAGGAAGATTGTATCTTTTCATTTTTAGTAAGTAGTATCTTTTCGAAGAATATTTTCTCAAATAAATTGCTTTCGAAAATCTTTATGTTTAAGGAAAGAAAGATCGTTTTCTATTCTCTTACCAAAAGGATAAAATAAATTTTTGGTAACCAAGATTTTCGTATCTTCTAAATAAGGAAAACAAATATTCTGATTTCAAAATAAAATATCCACTTTCCAAAAGCGAGAGTCACAAATCTCTCTATAAAAAGGAGTTTTCACTCTTTGAACAAGTGGAAGTAAGAGTTTTCGTTTTAAGAGTATTCTTCCATTGATCACATCGCTTGTCTCTTAAAACTTACTCTCTACCCCCATTTTTCTTTTCATCTTTACACTTCACGTTTTTATCTTTAAAGAGAAAAGAATTTTTATAACTACTTTTGAAAAACGATTCTGTGTTCTAAACGATTTTCTAATCTGATAAACTGTTTTTCTTGTGCTTATATGTGCATTTCTTTCTGTCTATTTAGATTCTGTAATTTTTAGTAGACATGTTTTTATTTGATAAACATTTGTGTAATAGCTTAGGTGAAAAGCTATTGGGAAAGAGGTTATCAAGCAACCTTCTCCGTGAGAGAGATTCTAATGTCTTGAATTGAGTTTCTATACTGCCGAAAACAGAAAGGGTTGAGGTTATCTAGAACCTTTGGAAAATCTAGTGGGATAAAGGGTAGATCTAGGTGTTGATCTATTGTCTTGTACTGTTGGTTTGTCTCTTACCCTTGAAAAGAGATAACATAGTTAAGGATCTCAAGATGAGTCTTGGGGGGTGGATGTAGGCGAGTTAGTGCCGAACCACTATAAATCACTGTGTTGATCTTTTTATTTTCTGAAGTTTTGCTTGATACTGCTTTACTTACACTTCTGTTTATATTTTAGAAATGCTAAAGTTGTTAATGATTCTGATGTTCTAAAATTGGAATAAGTCTTATCTTCTCTGAATATTAGAACTCTGGAATTTTGATAAGTGAATATACCAAGTTCTAAGTTGTTCTTCTATTTACAGTATATTTCACTACTTGGGTTTCTAATTAATTTTCTAAATTTTATGAGGAAGTTCTAATTACAATAGCTTTCCATCATAAAGTAGTTCTGATACTTGATTAAGGCTTTGTGAAGCAGTTCTAATTTCAATAACTGTCTCTCACACAGTCTTATATGATTTTCTAAACTTTATGAGGAAGTTCTAATTTCAATAGCTTTCCTTCATAAAGCAGTTTTGACATTGGATAAGACATTGTGAAGCAGTTCAAATCAATAGCTGCACTTTGCATAGTCTTTCTATCTTTCATGAATAGAACATTGTGAAAAAGTTCTAATCCATAACTTACTCTTACAAGTTCTTTACTTTTCCGCTGCACTTAGAATTCTATATTTTGTTTTAAAATTCTAAAATTTATATTTGTTTTTAGAAAACTCAATTCACCCACCCTCTTGGGTTGTGCCATACATATACGGGACCCACACCTTATAGGACCCCCACAAAATGTAAGGGGCCACAAGGTTTTTTTGGTAAAGTATAGGGTCCAAAATATGCATTTGGCCATTGTTCATATGTCTATCCTTTAGTGCGTAAGCTTACCATATTTTGAAGCATATTTCCTCAAATTGCAATTGGGTTAGTTGAAAAAATATGAGATTTCTCATTGAGGCTATCATAGTAAAAGCTATAGATGGAGAGTAATCACCGTTTTGTATCCCAATAACTCGATCCTAATAAAAATTTTGTAGAAAGCAATCAATAAACAGAGTGTGTTAGAGTAATTCTAATAGATCAGCAAAAGAAGAAATAAAAAAATAATGAAAAATTGATTTAAGAGGATGAATGTCTTTATAGTCCAAAAAATATTAAAAAACAAACAATAAAAATATGAAAAAAAATATAAAAGAGTAATACAAAAACGATACATGATCAAATCTAAGCTTCATGTTTTTTTCAATATTTTTTCCAACCTTCTTCATTTAACAATGATGTCAATAAAAAATCAAATAAAAAATTAAATGAACCAATAAAAATAGAAAGAGAGAATTATAAACCAAGAAATGGAAGAGAACGAAAAGAGTTATATAGTAAAAAAAAAAGAGAAAATGTATGAAAGAGAAAATATTACTTTTGACGAAGAAAAAATTATTTTGTAGTTCATAATCTAAAAAACAAAAATAGTAAAATTTAATATGAATATAAAGAAATATAAATATATCAAGATAAAAAGACAAAAAATAAAAAATAGTCGCTGAATCAAATTGATTGGTTTGAGATTTGAAAGATAAAGAACAATGGAGTTATATAAATAGTTAGCTACAACTTATAAATTTCTAAAAAATAGAAAATATTTTTAGATTTTTTTAGATGAGATTTTTAGAAGATAAGGATTGGATTAGTTAAAGAGATTGTTAAAGAGTTTTAGAATTTGATTTTTTTAAAATAAATTATTAGTGATAATAATGTAACTTATATTATTTTAATTGACAAATAATTATAGTTTTTTTTGTTAAAAATGAATTAAAAGCCTAGAAAATTTATAAAAAAGAAAAAGAGAAATTCTGAAACCAGAGGATGCCAAGTCAGCATTTACAAAAAATTTTATGTTTCAACATATATATATATATATATATATATATATATATATATATATATATATATATATATATATATATATAAATTTATCTTTTTAGAATAAATTAAACATCATGTGTTTATTCGATTCTAAAACTTTTTTAATTGTTAAGTACTAACTAAATAACCAATCTATATATATATATATATATATATATATATATATATATATATATATATATATATATATATATATATATATATAGATTGGTTATTTAGTTAGTACTTAACAATTAAAAAAGTTTTAGAATCGAATAAACACATGATGTTTAATTTATTCTAAAAAGATAAATTTAATATTGTAATTTGTGATTGTATTTTAATATTTTTTAACAAATAATATGAAATTAAATTGATCAAATTTTAGAATTACAATAACATATTAAAAATTTCTAACACTAATTTTTGTATTGATTGTAATTTCTAATATGTAAATTTTAGGAAGTTATTGTTTATTTACTATTGAAAGTTATTATCTATATGACATATGTTTATTATTTTGTTGTCATTTATACTATTTTCATTAAGCAAAATTTGACCATATGTAATAATATATTTATTTATGTAATTATACTATTTTTACATGCTTTTTAATCATGTTTAATTTCTTATTCATCGTGTGAGGGCGTAATTGACAATACTAGCTATTTTAATAGCTAGTAATCATTAGCAATTAGTAGTTAACCATTAGCTTATAGTTAATCGTTATTTATATAGCGGTTTAAATCATAAATATTCAGTAAAAATAACTATTTAATTAGTTTTTTAATTAAAAATAAAAAAATGGACATTAACTATTTAATTAACTAACTTTAGGAAAAAAAAGGTATGATTGTCAAAAAATTTAATTAATTTCTGTGAAATACTGAACATTAGAGTGTTTAACATTTCATAAAAAGTTTTCTCAAACTCTAAAAATTATTATAAATATTATGTTGCCGAAGGATACAAATGAACTAGTTGAACAAGGTCGCCCCTATGAAAAAATCCTGACTCCATCATTGTCTATAATTATGAATTCCAAACTTAATAAAAGGAAAACGATATGTCAAGAACATAATACAGAAGATATTTTTAATAGTTTAATAATTATCTTTAATAATTATTTATAAATATATATTAATTTTTTTAAAATGAAATAATAGTGCATTTCCTCAATGGAAAAAATTCCAACAAACAAGATGGGATATCTTCCCAATTTGGAGACAATCATGTTGTATAGATACTCTAGCAACAATATGAGCACCCATGTTAGCTTGTTTCATAACCCACTTGATATTAATATCATGCTTATACTCTAATATTCTCTGACATTAATATCAGGCCTATACTCTAATATTTATAAATAAATATTAATTAATTATTTTATATATAAATCATCAAATCAATGTTTTTTTAAAAAATAAAATAATTCATTTTTAAAATTTGTAAAAAAAAATAAGAAAATAGAATACTAAAAAAAGGAAAATGCCAAATCACGTTATAAAAGAACTAGTTATAGATAAAAATGTTTACTTGACTAAAAATGTTTACTAATGAAATTTTAGAAAATCATTATTCCCCCTCAACCCCATATTAATAAGATTAACAACAAATGAAAAGTTATCTCGTATATGAGTCTTGCCCTAGGGCATGAGAGCTGCGTTGCCTCTGTGCATATGGGTGGCTATTCTAGGGTTTTGATAATGGAGAATTAAGCTATTGGAATGGATATGGAGAAGGATATGGCCACGCTTACGTTGTTCGATGGTGAGGACTGTAGGACTGTGGGATATGGCCACCCTATTGGCGTTCGTAGAGTATAGAGTGTAGGACTGTGGTCTTTTAATTATCACCTTCTTGTTATGGACAAAATTCCTCCAAACATGGATCCTTGAGATGTGCATCTCTCTTTTGTTGAATTCTGGGTGCAAGTCCATAAACTTCGTAACAACTTCATGTGGGAGAGTATTGGCCAATTTCTAGGTCATTTCATTGGTTCCTTTGTTTCCTATGACCCTAATAATAATGCCTCAATCTGGAGATCATTAATGCACACACATTTTTTAGTGGATATTTGTTTACCTTTGAAAAGGTGAAAGCGGTTACGGAATGTTGGCTCAAGGGTCAATTTTATCTTGAGATTTTGATGATTATACAAAACAAATAAATTTAATATTCTTGTATGTGCTAATATTATTTTATGCAGAAATTATTGTTGAAAATTATTAAAGAAATGAAGTTCCTACATCCCAAGATTTTTATTTGAAGACCATGAAGATTAATGAAGATATTTTCTATTGGTTAGTATTATAATAATTCTTAGGAAATTATTGTAGGATAGAGAGTAAATGATATTATAAGCACAAATCTATTTTATCTCTCTCAAAATTATTTTGAAATGTTTTTGAATAAATTTATTAAGAGGATATAGCCAAAATCTTTACTCTTCACGTTTTTCCATCTAAAATATCTTTGGAGTAAATATTCTTTGTAGCTATTAAATGAAATTCTGCAAAAAGTATTTTCTGATCTAAAAAGCAGTTTCTGATTTAATACAGATGCTGTTTCTGATACAGCTGGCTGTTTCTGATATAAATGTTACACTGTTTTCTAAACTGAACCTTTCATCTCCAAACCTTGCATGTGTGAATATTAAATGTGGTCTGGTAGCCCTTTTAATTACAACTCATGCATTGCCTCGTTAGTTTAAAAACATCAGAAACTTCATTGCTCATTAAAGCAATAATCGCAACGTTAACTTCAAAAGAGAATATCATCTTTTCATATAAAAACTATTTCCTCTTTCAAAAAGTTGGGGGTTTTTGCAAAAGAGTATGAGTCCATTGTTCAAAGTTTAAATCTCTCTAAGCTCTCTCTTCAATCCCCCTATTTCTTTTCGTCTTTTTGCTTCAAGAAAAATTTTTAAGAGAAAAGAAAATTTATTAACAACATTTTCTGAAGAACAGTTCTGATCTTTAAATCTGTTTTCTAAATTCATTTTCTATTCTTCCTGTGCTTATATTTGCATTTCTCTCTATCTATATAGATTCTGTAATTTGTTGTAGACAGGCTCTTTATTTGAAAAATTTTTGTGTAATAGCTTAGGTGAAAAGCTATGGTGTAATAGGTTATCAAGCGACCTTCTCCTTGTGTGAGATTCTAATGTCTTGATTTGAGTTTTTGTTCTCTGCAAAAACAGAAAGGATTGAGGTTGACTAGAACCTTTGGAAAATCTAGTGGGATAAAGGTTAGATCTAGTTGTTGATCTATTTCCTTGTATTGTTGGTTTGTCTCTTACCCTTGAAAAGAGATAACATAGTGGAGGATCTCAAGATGCGTCTTGGGAGTGGATGTAGGCGAGTTAGTGCCGAACCACTATAAATCTCTTTGTTTATCTTCTTTTACTTTCTGAAGTTCTGCTTGATTATATTCTATTTACGCAACTGTTAATCTGTTTAGAAATGCAAAGTTGTTAATGAGTTTCTGATTCTAATCGTGAATAAGCTTTATCTTTTTGGAACATTAGAACTCTGAATTTCTATATTGTGATTATACCAAATTCTAATCTGTCCTTCTAATTCAGTGTAATTCACAATATGAATTATAATCAGTTTTCTAATCTTGCTTAAAACTTTGTGAAGCTGTTCTAATCGCAATAGCTGTTCTTCACAGAGTCTTTCTAAAATAACAATAAGCTTTGTGAAACTGTTCTAATCGCAATAGCTGTTCGTCACAGAGTCTTTCTAAAATTGCTTAAGCTTTGTGAAGCTGTTCTAATCGCAATAACTGTTCTTCATAGAGTCTTTCTAAATTGCTTAAGCTTTGTGAAGTAGTTCTAAATGCAATAACTATCCTTTATAGAGTTATTCTAAAATTGCTTAAGCTTTGTGAAGTAATTCTAAATGCAATAATTGTTCTTCACAGAGTTTTTCTAATCTTGCAATAAGCTTTGTGAGGAAGTTCTAAACTTGATAATTTACTCTCACAAATGCTTTCTAATTCCGCTGCAGCAGAATTCTGATTTTTGTTTTTGAAAGTTAAATTTTTAGAAAACTCAATTCACCCCCTCTTGGGTTGTGCCATACATAAATGGGACCCACACAGAATGATAAGGGAGTTGAAGCTATGGCTCAGTTTAAATATGAAAGGCTACCTATGTTTTGCTATATATATGGTAAGTTGGGACATTTTTTACTCCAGTTGACGGTCAGGAGGTGATGTCTTATGGCTGGGGACCGTGGATTAAGCCATCCGTTAGGCAAAGTTCATTTTCTTTTGATGATCGGCTATGGTTTAGAGATGCTAGAGGTGCTCCTTTGGATGGTGGTGTCAAACCCTCCTTGCAACCTATTCCTAAAATCATTCCTGCCTCTATCGAACGTGTAGTATCAGGTGCTACTCATTTACATGTGATTTCTGCTTCTAGTATGTCTGATGTGAGTGAATTACCTATGAGTGGACTTAACAATAAGCAAGATGGTGAAGATGATATGTTGGTGATTGAAGGCAAAAAAGGGGCTCAAGTTGATAGTGCTACTGTGTCAGTAACCGGAGATGTGTTTGTGAATGCTATTATTGAAGCTCTTATACCAACGGTAGGACCCGATGGGGATCAAACCCATCGAGACCAATGAGTCTATTAAGCTAGAACTACCAAGGATTAGGCAATCCTCATGTAGTTAATGCTCTTAAGGAGTTAGTTTGATCTAATAAGTCTGTTGTTCTTTTCCTTATGAAAACTCTTGTCATTTCTTCTCGTATTGGTCGATGTGGTGGTTTGGCTTTATTTTAGAAAGCCGATGTGGATCTGTATGTTAATAATTTTTCTCCTAATTATATTGACGCTTCTATTAATTATTAATCGTCAACTTCCTGGCATTTTACTAGCTATTATGGCTTTCCCGAACATAACCATAGATAATTGTCATGGAATCTGATTCAATCATTGGCGAGTAGTTATTCTTTGCCTTGGGTTATTATTGGTGATTTTAATGACCTTCTATTTAAGCATGAGAAAAAGGATGATGGAGAGAGACCTCAATGTTTGTATACAAGGTTTCAAAATATTATTGTTTATTGTAATTTAATTGATTTTGGCATGTCAAGTTCTCCCTTTACTTGGTTCCATGGAAGAGGTTCTAACCAAATATAAGAAAGGTTAGACCGTGCTTTTGCTACTCAAGAATGAATGAATATTTTCCCAAATTGTCTAGTTGTCAATCTTTATCACTTAGTTTCGGATCAGTCTCCACTTTTGATGAAGCTTTTTGCTGTTGTTATTACTCGGGGAAGGTTTCGTTTCAAGTTTGAAAATTAGTGGCTGCTTGAGGATGGGTTTTCTGAGCTAGTCCGCCAACAATGGATCAGTCATACAGTTTCTAATATTATAACACAAAAGACACTTGTTGCAGGTGCCCTTTTTGCATGGTCACGTACATTGCAAGGGACTTTCTGGATTAAAGTAAAATCATTATTTCGTGAATTGCAAGCTTTGCAAGATTCTAGTGCTTTTGGAGATGAAGCATATGTTGTTAAAAGAGATGAAATTAATTTGGTTCTTGCTCAAGAAGAGCTCTTTTGGAAATAACGAGCCAAGTCTTTTTGACTTTCTAATGGAAATAAGAACTCTAGATACTTCCATGCTTTTGCTTTTAAAAGACGCTGACAAAATCGCATTTTTAGGTTAAAGGATGAAACTGGTTCTTGGTTTGAGGGTCCTGATGCTATGAATGAAATGGTACGTTCTTATTTTCAAAATTCATTTGCTCCTTCAACTATGCAAATAGATTTTATTCTTCAGGCTATCCAACTTATTATTACTCATAATGATAATGACTTGTTATGAGCCCCATTTAATGATGGTGAGTTTAAGATGGCTGTACTTTCCATGCATCCAGATAAAGCCCCGAGCCCTGATGGATTCAATATGTGCTTTTACCAAAAGTTTTAGCCTATCATCGGTCTTGACATTATCCAAGCTTGCAAAAATTGGCTTCGCACGGGTGAGTTTCCTCCTGGTCTTAATGAAACTATTATCACTCTTATTCCTAAGGTTTATAATCCAACTACTGTAAAAGATCTTCGGCCAATAGCATTGTGTAATGTCTTGTACAAAATTGTGGCCAAGGTTTTGGCTAATAAACTAAAAGGGGTGCTAGATAAAGTTGTATCACCATCTTAGTTCGCTTTTGTCCCAGGCGGGCTAATAACAAACAATATTATAGTGGCTTTAAATTAATTCATTATATGAAGTGCAGGACTAAAGGTAAAAAGGGGTTTACGACATTGAAGGTTGATTTTTTTAAGGCTAATGATTAAGTTGACCAGTTTTATGTAGCAGATGAGTTTTTCTCCTCAATGGGTTCAACTTATTACGATGTGTGTTGATATAGTTAATTATTTTGTCTCATTTAATGACACATTTATTGGTCCTATTATTCCCCATAGAAGACTTCGTCAGGGTTGTCCGCTATTCCCTTACCTATTTATTTTCTGTGCTGAGGGTTTATTCGCTTTATTTTGGCAAGCAGAAACATGTGTACTCATACATGGGTCTAAAGTGATTCTGTTAGAAAAACAGAGTAGAACAGAGTTGCTGAAAAAAAAAAAAAGAACTAAGAGGAATTTCAGCAAACCGCTGGTGTGCACAGAAAATGTGAGAGAAGAATCAGATACATTTCCATTCATCAAATGCTCTTTAAATACAATCACAGCATAACCAAATCCCAAATTACGTGGACACAAATTATCTCACGTCGACAAGAAAATAGGGAATCAAATAACAAATATTGACATATTAAAACAGAAAATTAATATCACTAACTAAAAATAGATAACGTGCAGAGATACTTTGCATTACTCTCTAACATACTCCTCCTTAATGCAAAAATCCATAACTCCTAGCTTGTCTCTGAGATATGCAAACTTCTCAAAAGTAAGAGCCTTTGTAAAAAAATCAGCTACTTGCTCTCTTGTATTGCAAAACTCTAGCTGAATACTTCCTTCTGCAACTTGCTCTCTTATAAAATGATGGCGAATATCAATGTGTCTTGTTCTTTGGTGATGAACTGGATTTTTTGCCATCGAAATTGTGGACTGATTATCACAAAAAATGATTGTTGCTTCTTTCTGCTCAATCTTCATATCTTGCAAAATTCGTCTGAGCCAAACTGCTTGACAAGCTGCTGCAGTGACAGCCATATATTCGACTTCCGAAGACGACAAAGCTATAGATGGTTGTTTTCTTGAGCTCCAGGATATGGCACTAGACCCAAGCAAGAACAAATATCCTGTAGTACTTTTACGGTCATCCAAAGAACCTGCCCAATCAGTGTCAGAAAAACCATACAGTTTAAAATTTTCCGAGTACATAGAACAACCCATGAGAAGAGGTTCCCTTCAAGTATCTTAAAACTCTTTTCGCAGCACCAAAATGAACCTTGCTTGGACTCTGCATAAACCTTGAAAGGAGACTGGTTGCTTGTAAAATATCCGGACGACTATTCGTTAAATAAAGCAGACTTCCCACCAAACTCCGATATAACTGAGAATCTACTTTCTCTTCTCCATCATCCAAGCAATATTTATGGTTTGTGATCATTGGAGTTGTGACTGAATTGCAATCTTTCATATTATATTTAGAAAGGAGATCATTCACATATTTTTGTTGTGAAATGAAAATTCCAGCCTTACACTGGCTCACTTCCAATCCCAAAAAATAACTCATCAAGCCCAAATTAGTCATATCAAATTCAGTCACCATAATCTTCTTAAATTCATTGAATAACTCAATGCTATTTCCTGTATAGATTAAGTCATCCACATAAAGGCAAATGATCAATACCTCATTGTCTGCTTTTCTCTTAACATACAACGTGGGCTCGCTTGCACTCTTTTGGAAGCCATTTTTACAAAAATGTGCGTCAATCCTCCCATACCAGGCCCTCGGTGCTTGCTTGAGGCCGTAGAGAGCTTTCTTTAATTTGTACACTTTCTTTTCTTCACCAACAATTTCATAGCCCTTAGGTTGCTGCACATACACTTCTTCTTCCAAAATACCATTTAAAAAGGCTGATTTTACATCAAACTGAAAAACTTTCCAGTTAAAATAAGCAGCAATAGCAAGAGTAGTTCGAATCGTGTCAAACCTTGCTACTGGAGAGAACGTTTCTTCAAAATCAATGCCTTCACGCTGCATGTATCCAAGTGCGACTAACCGAGCTTTGTATCTCTGAATAGACCCATCTGGCCTGTATTTCAGCTTGTACACCCATTTCAGCCCCACTACTTCTTTATTGAATGGCAAGTCAACCAACTCCCATGTTTTGTTTTTTCCTAATGCATTCATCTCCTCATCCATTGCATTTTGCCATTCTGCAATTTTTGCTGCTTCTTCAAACTTGCTTGGTTCTTGATAGACCACAAGATGACATTCATCAAGTTGTCCATAAATCTCTTGTAGAGATCTCCATTTCCGTGGAGGGGTACTTGTTGAAGACGATGATGTTGAACTAGAAGGACTGGAAATAGGAGTATTTGAGAAAGAAGAATCTGAACCACCATTATTGCCTTCATTTTGAATTTGCTCAGGGACAAAATCCTCATCATTTGGAAATACATTTACTCCTGGCTGCACCTCACTCCAAATCCATACACTTTTCTCATCAAAAACAACATCACGACTTATTAGCAATTTTTTTGAAAGAAGATCATAGAAGCGATACCCTTTAGTTTCCATACTGTACCCCACAAATATGCATTTCACACTGTTTTCATCAAGTTTTCCTCTCTTTTGAGATGGCACCAACACATAAGCAACACAACCAAAGATTTTAAAGTGTTTTACCTTTGGTTTCTACCCATTCCAAGCCTCAAAAGGTGTTTGATTTGATAAGGCTGATGTAGAACTTCGGTTCAAAATATAGGCAGCAGTATGAATGGCTTCTGCCCAAAAGCATTTTGGAAGACTTTTGGCTTTCAATATACTCTTGGCCATCTCCACAAGACTTCTGTTTTTCCTCTCCGCCACACCATTCTGTTGGGGAGTATAACTGGCTGTAAGCTGCCTCTAAATTCCAAGATCTTCACAGAATTTGTCAAATTCTGCAGAGACAAATTCACCTCCACGATCTGTTCGCAAGATCTTTACTGCATTGCCGCTTTGTTTTTCAATCAAGCTTTTAAATTTCTTGAATGTTGACAGCGTCTCTGATTTTTCTTTAAGAAAGAAAACCCAAGTCATTCGGCTATAATCATCAACAAAGACAATAAAGTACATGCTGCCATTAAGAGACAAAGTGCGCATCGGACCGCAAACATCGGCATGTATAAGTTCAGCTGTTTCAGAAGCTCTCCTTCTTTTGCCCTTGGGAAAAGAGTCTCTATGATGTTTCCCAATCACACAACTTTCACACACGTCACCAACAGAATTTATGACAGGTAATCCATCCACCAAATTATTTTTAGACATTAAACTCAAGCTGTTAAAGTTTAAATATCCATACCTGTGATGCCACAACCAATCATCATCTTCTAATGGCACTGCTAATGATTTTTGTTGGTCATCAAAATCAAGTGGAAATATATTATTTTCGCTCATTGGAACGCGAAATAACATATTCTTTTTTGTTTTATCTGAAAACACAGTGCAAGAGAAATCTTCAAAAAGAAGTGAATACCCTTTTCTCATAAATTGACCAACACTCAAAAGGCTTGAATCCAAATCAGGCACATATAGAACATCTCTAATCTCACAATCATTCAACTTCACGATCCCTTTACCATGAACTTGACGAACCGTTCCATCTGCTGTTTTAATGTTGGATTTGAAGGACTTATCCACACTAACAAAAGCCTCCAGATTAGCAGTCACGTGCTTACTGCTACCACTATCCATATACCACACATTAGATGTAACACCCCTTCCCGGTCCACCCGTAAACCCGAATGAACCGAGTCGAGATGCTACAACACTGGTTGACTGTATGGTCTGACATGCTGAATACATACTGTATATTGTATATTGAATATAATAACATGCTGGTACTGTTTCCAAAAATAATGTAATTTATATTTACAAAACATGATACAAGTTTACAAAATGAAATGGGCCCAACTGTGTGCCCTGTACATGCCATAAAAAGAAAAACAAAATGAGTTTCTACCCTGAAGACCGAGTCTTCTACAGATGAACTGCAGCAGTTGTATGCGGACTCTCTATGGACCAGTCTCAAAACCTGCGAGTTAAACAGGTAACTCGCTGAGTAAATAATGCTCAGTGGATATCTCAACAAATAAAGAAACAATTAAACGCATACATAAGTACAAAGAGCCACGTAACAACCATGTAAACACATAAGGCACAGATAATCACACATATCATCATACTTTCATTTTATCTGAATGATCTTTCTTGCTGTGTATTATACTGTATAATTCATTAAATATTAGTCACAATATCTGTATGGCTCCATAAGGTTATAGTGAAACCGAAGTGATAAGATAAACTGTATGAAACTGGGTGAAACTGTATGCTATAGGCCCCGAACCGGATTCGCCTATGCCAATAATGTCCGTTTTGGTGCCCCTAACCGGATTCGCACCGCACGGTTTAATCATATCCACTCAACGGCCTGTAGCCGGAGTTCCAAACTGTATGGGGTGCAGATCTGCTATTCTATGTCGCGACATAGCCTTATCTACATGGTTTCTACCTAACCTCCATGGAGCTTAAGATTAGCATGTCAACAATGTAACACAATAGCACATAAATGGTTTCACAACGTCATCGTTCATCATATTGATTTGATTTCACATCATATGAATGCTTGTATGTTGTTTTAATCCATGTTCTTATGTTGTATTTTTGTTGTAAAATGATTGGATGCATGCATGTTGAGCAAAGGAATGTGATTACATAGTAAATGAAAGGCAAAAGAGGGTCACAGCACAAGTCGCGACCGCGTATGTGAAAGTCGCGAGCGCGACTTGTGCATCTTGAGAGTCAGTGCGTTTCTGGCTGAAGTCGCGACCGCGCAGCACAAGTCGCGAGCGCGAGATGAAGTCGCGAGCGCGCTTGTGTGATTCGCGAGCGCGAGATGCGCACACTGAGAGTCAGAGAGCTTCTGGCCAAAGTCGCGACCGCGCATGTGAAAGTCGCGAGCGCGAGTTGTGCCATTTGAGAGTCAGAGAGCTACCTGACTCAAGTCGTGAGCGCGCAATGGGAAATCGCGAGCGCGACTTGCTTTCCAGTATGCGCGAGCGCGCGACGTGATTCCGTGCAGTCTGTGTTCTTTTGGCCATAACTCTCAATGTACAACTTCAAATTGAATGATTCAAAAGCCCATGTAAAGCTAACACAGAAAGGAACAAATAACTCTTCTATGACAATTCCTAATTCCATCATTATATGGGTTCAAAATCAAGATGAAGTTGCTGGTAACATTTCCAGCAAACTCTGTTTCCGTTTCATAGATTCATCCCCTGTTTTCACATCATTTCCAGTACTTCCACCCAACAACAAGCAACATATCATTTCATGAGCAACACTCCACACAATTTTTCATGCAAAGAACATGGGAAATAACAAGAGATATCAAACCTGTCTTGCCACAAAGCTGGGGCTCTGTTTTAACTTCTCTTTTCTGCAACTTTGGAACTTTCTTCTCCTATACACAAGAATTCTCATAACTCATCTCCAATATAACTCAATTAAAGAGTGAATAACATATAACTTCAAGGATTTCTACTTACTTGGAGTGGACTTAGTGCTTAACGTGCATGAAACTTGCAAGGAAACGGGAGGGAAAGTAAGAAGAGAATATGAAAATGGGAAAGTGAGCTGATAAGAACGGATAGTCTCTAGAAGAAATGACTTGGCTGTGTAACATATCTACTTGGTACCTCAAGTGTACTAAGACACAACTTAATACCCACACTGTATGTTTGGCTGCAAACAAGGCCTAAACTTTTTCATGCAAATAAGTCCACTTATCATCTCATGCTACCCCAACCGGGTTTGGTTCAACCCAACTCACCCTTCCTCTATGAAATGACTCAACTCAACGCACTAGGATGTTACAATTCTCCCCTCCTAAATAAAAACTTCGTCCCGAAGTTTACCTGTTGTGAACAGATGCGGATATTGTTGTCGCATGGTGTCTTCTGATTCCCAAGTTGCTTCTTCTGTCTTATGATTCCTCCAAAGAACTTTCACCAATGCTATTTTCTTGTTCCGTAATTCTTTAGTTTCTTTGGCTAGGATCTGAACTGGTTCTTCTTCATAAGTGAGATCCGGCTGAATATCAATCTCTTCCGCTGATAATACATGTGAGGGATCTGATCTGTATTTCCTTAACATTGATACATGAAAGACATTATGAATTCGATCTAAAGTTGGAGGTAATGCTAGGCGATAGGCTAATGGTCCTACGCGTTCAACAATCTCGTATGGACCAATGAACCTAGGGCTAAGCTTACCCTTTTGTCCAAACCTTAAGATCTTCTTCCATGGTGAAACCTTCAAAAATAGTTTATCCCCAACTGAATACTCAATGTCTTTTCTCTTTAAATCAGCATAGGATTTCTGTCGATCACTTGCTTCCTTCAGCCGTCTTTTGATGATTTCTACTTTCTCTTCTGTGTCTCTCACCAAATCTGGACCCAAAATCTTCTTCTCACTAAGTTCTGTCCAACATACAGGTGTTCTGCATCTTCTACCATACAATACTTCATAGGGTGCCATCTTGATGCTCGCTTGATAGCTGTTGTTGTAGGCAAACTCCATGAGAGATACATATTTGTCCCAACTGCCTTCAAACTCTATAACACATGATCTCATCATGTCTTCCAAGATTTGAATTACTCTTTCTGACTGGCCATCTGTCTGTGGATGAAATGCAGTGCTGAAATGCAGTTTCGTTCCTAATGCCTCTTGAAGTTTACCCCAGAACTTCGATGTAAACCTTGGATCACGATCCGAGATAATGGATGATGGAACTCCATGTAGTCGAACTATCTCACCAACATAAATTTCTGCTAACTTGTCGAGAGAATAGTCCGTCTTGACTGGTAGAAAGTGAGCTGACTTGGTTAATCTGTCCACAATCACCCATACTGCATCATGCTTCCGCTGTGTCTGAGGTAAGCCAGTAACAAAATCCATCGTGATCTGATCCCATTTCCATGTTGGCACTGTTATTGGATGAAGTAACCCGGATGGCAGTTGATGTTCTGCTTTTACTTGTTGACATGTTAAACATTTTGTTACAACATCTCCGATGTCTCTCTTCATGCCTGGCCACCAGTAGCCTGTCTTCAAATCTTGATACATCTTGGTGCTACCTGGATGCATTGTATATGGACTGTTATGAGCTTCATGCAGAATCTTTTGTCTGACCTCCCCTGTCTGTGGTACAACAATTCTATCTGCATAAAACAAAACTCCATTGCTATCCAATCTAAATTTCCCACCATGATCTGCCTGGACTTGTTTAACCCATAGGGCTATTTGTGCATCTTTCTTATGTGCTTCTGCAACTTCCTGAATCCAAGATGGTTGTACTTGCATCTGTGCGAGAATAGCTCCTTGCTGTTGTAACTCCATACTAATTCTCATTAAGCTCAAAGCATACAAGGATTTCCGGCTAAGGGCATCCGCTACCACATTAGCCTTGCCCGGATGATAATTAATGACATAATCATAATTAGCCAGAATCTGCATCCACTTCCGTTGTCTTGAATTCAAGTCCTTCTGTGTTGTTAAGTACTTTAAACTCTGATGATCTGTGTAAATGTAACACTTTTCACCATACAGATAATGCCGCCATACTTTAAATGCTAGAACAATGGCTGCTAGTTCTAAATCATGGGTTGGATAATTCAATTCATGTGGCTTCAATTGTCTGGATACATAGGCTACCACTTTCCTATCTTGCATGAGCACACATCCTAACCCAGTATGAGAGGCATCACTGTAAATCTCAAAGTCTTTACCTGACACTGGCTGAGTTAACACGGGTGCTTCAGTCAACTTTCTCTTCAAAGTGTCAAAACTCTGCTGACATCTATTATCCCAATGGAATACAACCTCTTTTTTCAATAGTCTTGTTAAAGGTGATGCAATGATGGAGAATCCTTTTACAAACCTTCTGTAATAACCGGCTAAACCCAGAAAACTGCGCACTTCTGTAACATTTCTGGGTGGTCTCCAATCAATAATAGCTTCAATCTTCTTAGGATCCACTCTGATACCCTCTGATGACACCACATGTCCTAAGAAAGAAACTTCTTCTAGCCAAAACTCACACTTACTGAGCTTAGCATACAGCTGTTTATCTCTCAATGTCTGAAGTACAATCCGTAAATGCTTATCATGTTCTGCCCTGTCTCTGGAGTAGACCAAAATGTCATCTATAAACACCACCACAAACTGATCCAGGTATGAATGAAATACGCAGTTCATAAGATCCATGAAAACCGCTGGTGCATTTGTGAGACCGAATGGCATTACTAAACATTCATAGTGACCATATCGGGTCCTGAATGCAGTCTTGGAGATATCTTCTTCCTTTATCCGCAACTGGTGGTATCCTGATCTGAGGTCAATCTTAGAAAATATACCTGCACCTTTTAACTGATCAAACAAATCATCGATGCGAGGCAATGGATACTTATTCTTGATTGTCAGTTTATTCAACTGTCTGTAATCAATGCATAGTCTGAATGATCCATCTTTCTTCTTTACAAATAATACCGGTGCTCCCCAAGGTGATACACTGGGTCTGATAAAGCTTTTATCCAATAACTCCTGCAGCTGAATCTTTAACTGTTTTAACTCTGCTGGTGCCATTCTGTAAGGTGCAATAGATATTGGTGCTGCTCCAGGATAGACATCGATGGTAAACTCTACTTCCCTTCTTGGTGGTAACCCTGGTAACTCATCTGGAAACACATCTGGATAATCACATACTGTTGGTATATCTTCCACTTTCAACTTTTCTTTCTCTATTTGTAACGCACATACCAAGTATGCTTCACAACCCTTCTGAATTAATCTCTTTGCTGCCATGGCTGATATCACATTACTCAAAAACTCTCGCCGGTTCCCGACTACTGTAATCTCTTCCCCTGCTGGTGTAGATAACGTCACCCTTTTCTTTGCACAATCAACTAGAACATTATGTCTAGATAGCCAATCCATACCCAAAATAACATCAAATTCTCTAAATGGCAACTCCATAAGATCTCCTGGAAATTCCTTTCCATGAATAACAATTGGACAGTCTTTGATCACTGTATGAGTTGTTACTACATCTCCTAATGGATTGGTAACCAACATACCCTGACTCACATGTGCAACTGCTAACCCTTTAACCCAAGGTTTAGGTACACTAATGTATGAATGAGATGAGCCAGGATCAATCAAAGCATAAACTACATGCTCAAATAAAGAAAACTCACCAACTATAACATCTAGAGCTTCCTCCTCTTCTCTGGCTTGCATAGCATAAACCCTAGCTGGACCCCTAGTCTCAGGCCTGTCCACAGTCTCTGACTGCTGTCTCTGCACTCCAGAGGGCTCACCTCTACCTCTACCTGCTATGAACTGGGTAGGAACTCTTGCCTTCTTCGGACAGTCTTTCTTCTGATGGTCTAATGCTCCGCATGTCCAACATTTACCGGTCACCAACCAACAATCTCCACCATGTCGTCTACCACAATGCTCACAAGGTGGATACGGATAACCGGCTGACTCTGCACCTCTACCGGTGCCTCTACCAGTTCCTCTGCCTGAACCTCGAATACCACCGGCAGAACTAGCCACAACTGATGCTGCTGGTGCATGAACACCCCTAGCTATGCCTTGGCTAAAAGAAGGTCTAGAACCAGCTGAACTACTAGCACCTCTGAATCTCTTGCTCTCCGGCTGATGTGTACTGGGTGCACTCTGAGTCTGGTCTCTTCTCTGCTGAGACCGCTGGCGTCTAGAACGCTGATTGGCCTGTATTCGCTCTATCTCCTGAGCTGCCTATACCAAGGCTGAGAATTCTCTGAATCTGGAAGCTACCACTCCCATCTGAATCTCATCATTCAGGCCTTCTTGAAATTTCTTACACCTCTCGGCCTCTGTAGACACTATCTGCTTACCATACCTGCTAAGTCGAGTGAATTCTCTTTCGTATTCAGCTACAGACATTCTGTTCTGTCGCAGGTATAAGAATTCTTTCCTTCTCGCATCTAGGTAAGCCTCGGTAATGAACTTCTTCTTGAATTCATCCAAGAAGAATTGCCAAGTACGTTGATCTGCTGTCACTCTCTGTTGCACAGTGGTCCACCATGTATATGCCTCCTCTATCAGCAATGAAGTGGCACAAACCAACTTGTCTTCTGCTGTACACTGCAATTGTTCTAGGACTCTCGATGTCCCATCTAACCAATACTCAGCAAGCTCTGGGCTATCATCTTTACTAGCTTTAAATTCCTTTGCACCATATTTTCTAAGCTTCTCCAGTGGGGGCTTTCTCTCTCTTTCTACTATTACGGGTGCTTGAGGCATCACTCCTGCAATTTGTCTAAAAGTGTCTGCAAGTTGCTTTAACAGCACCTCTTGACCTAGTGCTCTTGAAGCCTCACCCTCCACTGTTCTAGCTTGACCTGGTGCTGCTGGAGCCTCACCCTCCACTGCTCTAGAGGCGTGTGACTCACTTTCACCTTCTTGAGACATCCTCCTAAAATAATAACAACTGCTTAGTTCATCAGGGTAGTCATGGCATGTACATATACTAACTTATGCATGCAAGCCCGGGGAAATTAAACCGAGGACTCTGATACCAAAATTTGTAACACCCCTTCCCGGTCCACCCGTAAACCCAAATGAACCGAGTCGAGATGCTACAACACTGGTTGACTGTATGTTCTGACATGCTGAATACATACTGTATATTGTATATTGAATATAATAACATGCTGGTACTGTTTCCAAAAATAATGTAATTTATATTTACAAAACATGATACAAGTTTACAAAATGAAATGGGCCCAACTGTGTGCCCTGTACATGCCATAAAAAGAAAAACAAAATGAGTTTCTACCCTGAAGACCGAGTCTTCTACAGATGAACTGCAGCAGTTGTATGCGGACTCTCTATGGACCAGTCTCAAAACCTGCGAGTTAAACAGGTAACTCGCTGAGTAAATAATGCTCAGTGGATATCTCAACAAATAAAGAAACAATTAAACGCATACATAAGTACAAAGAGCCACGTAACAACCATGTAAACACATAAGGCACAGATAATCACACATATCATCATACTTTCATTTTATCTGAATGATCTTTCTTGCTGTGTATTATACTGTATAATTCATTAAATATTAGTCACAATATCTGTATGGCTCCATAAGGTTATAGTGAAACCGAAGTGATAAGATAAACTGTATGAAACTGGGTGAAACTGTATGCTATAGGCCCCGAACCGGATTCGCCTATGCCAATAATGTCCGTTTTGGTGCCCCTAACCGGATTCGCACCGCACGGTTTAATCATATCCACTCAACGGCCTGTAGCCGGAGTTCCAAACTGTATGGGGTGCAGATCTGCTATTCTATGTCGCGACATAGCCTTATCTACATGGTTTCTACCTAACCTCCATGGAGCTTAAGATTAGCATGTCAACAATGTAACACAATAGCACATAAATGGTTTCACAACGTCATCGTTCATCATATTGATTTGATTTCACATCATATGAATGCTTGTATGTTGTTTTAATCCATGTTCTTATGTTGTATTTTTGTTGTAAAATGATTGGATGCATGCATGTTGAGCAAAGGAATGTGATTACATAGTAAATGAAAGGCAAAAGAGGGTCACAGCACAAGTCGCGACCGCGTATGTGAAAGTCGCGAGCGCGACTTGTGCATCTTGAGAGTCAGTGCGTTTCTAGCTGAAGTCGCGACCGCGCAGCACAAGTCGCGAGCGCGAGATGAAGTCGCGAGCGCGCTTGTGTGATTCGCGAGCGCGAGATGCGCACACTGAGAGTCAGAGAGCTTCTGGCCAAAGTCGCGACCGCGCATGTGAAAGTCGCGAGCGCGAGTTGTGCCATTTGAGAGTCAGAGAGCTACCTGACTCAAGTCGCGAGCGCGACTTGCTTTCCAGTATGCGCGAGCGCGCAACGTGATTCCGTGCAGTCTGTGTTCTTTTGGCCATAACTCTCAATGTACAACTTCAAATTGAATGATTCAAAAGCCCATGTAAAGCTAACACAGAAAGGAACAAATAACTCTTCTATGACAATTCCTAATTCCATCATTATATGGGTTCAAAATCAAGATGAAGTTGCTGGTAACATTTCCAGCAAACTCTGTTTCCGTTTCATAGATTCATCCCCTGTTTTCACATCATTTCCAGTACTTCCACCCAACAACAAGCAACATATCATTTCATGAGCAACACTCCACACAATTTTTCATGCAAAGAACATGGGAAATAACAAGAGATATCAAACCTGTCTTGCCACAAAGCTGGGGCTCTGTTTTAACTTCTCTTTTCTGCAACTTTGGAACTTTCTTCTCCTATACACAAGAATTCTCATAACTCATCTCCAATATAACTCAATTAAAGAGTGAATAACATATAACTTCAAGGATTTCTACTTACTTGGAGTGGACTTAGTGCTTAACGTGCATGAAACTTGCAAGGAAACGGGAGGGAAAGTAAGAAGAGAATATGAAAATGGGAAAGTGAGCTGATAAGAACGGATAGTCTCTAGAAGAAATGACTTGGCTGTGTAACATATCTACTTGGTACCTCAAGTGTACTAAGACACAACTTAATACCCACACTGTATGTTTGGCTGCAAACAAGGCCTAAACTTTTTCATGCAAATAAGTCCATTTATCATCTCATGCTACCCCAACCGGGTTTGGTTCAACCCAACTCACCCTTCCTCTATGAAATGACTCAACTCAACGCACTAGGATGTTACATTAGAATCACATTCTCTGGTAGCAAAAGCAGCAAGAAATAAACTCTCACATTCATCATTATTTTCTTGCTCAACTAGATTAGCCTGATTTCCTTTTAGTCGGCAATTCTTTGCTATGTGACCTTGTTTCCCGCAATTATAACATGTAAAATTACGGAAACGAGTTTCACCTTTATTACTTTCAGTGTTGTGATTCTTACAATTCCTTAATGCAATTTTTTTTATCTTTCTTCAGTAATTCTTTAAGAATTTCTGCAGATGTTCTTTCGTTGTAGCCATTCTCTACGAAATCCCATAACTCTTGGGAGAGAAAAAGAGTTTTCATTTTGATACTCCAAATATCATAGTTGGCGATTCCTCGAAGAATTGGAACAGAAGGTTGTAAGAGATTAATTCCCACTGAATTACAAGCCATCTGGAAGGGAACCTAGGACCTGTTAGTAAAACAGATTAATTCCTCGGAGTATAACCCGGGCTCTGATACCAGATGTTAGAAAAACAGAGTAGAACAGAGTTGCTAAAAAAAAAAAAAAAGAACTAAGAGGAATTTCAGCAAACCGCTGGTGTGCACAAAAAATGTGAGAGAAGAATAGGATACATTTCCATTCATCAAATGCTCTTTAAATACAATCACAGCATAACCAAATCCCAAATTACGTGGACACAAATTATCTCACGTCAACAAGAAAATAGGGAATCAAATGACAAATATTGACTTATTAAAACAGAAAATTAATATCACTAACTAAAAATAGATAACGTGCAGAGATACTTTGTATTACTCTCTAACAGATTCATGGTGCCCCTAGCATTAACTGCTTGTTGTTTGTCGACGATAACTTTTTCTATTTTTTCGGGCAACAGATCAAGAAGCTATTGTTGTGAGGAATATCTTGCAGACTTTTGAGATGGCTTTAAGCTAGGACAATAGTTTGCAAAGTAGGGTGTGTTCTTTAGTGCAAATGTCTCCTCTGACAGGTGTACTTGTATCTTGGGTATCTTAAATGTTTTTCATCCTCTTGATCATGGTTGTTACTTAGGTATGTCATCTCTTATAGGCCAGAATAAAAAAGCTATATTTTCTTATGTACGAGATTGTATACAGTCTCATATTTTTGGTTGGCACCAAAAATTACTCTCTCATGGCGATAAAGCAGTTCTTCTCAAGGTAGTGGCGCAAGCCTTGCCAGCTTGTTCTATGAGTGTTTTTATTCTTATGACTTTATCTGATGAGCTACAGAAAATGATGAACTCTTTCTGGTGGGGTTCAAAGCTAGATGGTACTCGGTCTATACATTAGCTTTTATTGGATAATATGTGTTCTACCAAGGAATTTATTGTCTTGGTTTTCGACAATTTCGTGCTTTTAATTTAGTTCTCTTAGCTAAACAGGGTTGGAGGTTGCTTACATCTTCAACTACCCTTCTTTATTTTATTCTCAAAGCAAGATATTTTTCTCGAGTGGACTTCATGGATGCAACTGAAGGTTGGAATTTCAGTTTTTTATGGAAGGGTCTTGTCAAGGCTATAACGTGTTAAGGCATGGTGTTCGATGGCAAATTGGCTCAGGTTCTTATGTTAATGTATGACGAGATCCATGGATAGCTAATGATAACTCTTTTTCGGTTTCATCTCCTGTGATCCTTGGCTTTAATGATTTGACAGTTGTTGATTTGAAGTTGAATGCTGGTCATTGGAATAAGCCTTTGGTGCGAGGCCTTTTTCTTCCGAGATGATTAAGATTTTGTCTAGGCCTATCTACCATCATATTGCCACTGATAGAATTGTGTGGCACTAAACAAAACATGGTATTTTATGCTGTGAAATCAGGCTAGCATTGTATTATTAATGATGTTTTGCTGCAAGCAAACCTTCAAGTTAGCCTTATATGGAGGCGTTTATGGAATTTAAAGATACCAGCAAAAGTCTCTGTGTTTCTATGGCGTGCTTGCAGAAATATTGTCCTAACCAACACGGGATTGATGGACAAAGGGGTGGATATTTTGCCATCATGTCCCTTTTGCAATGAGAATGAGACTTTATGTCATGCCTTGTTGTACTGTGGTTTTGCTCGTCACTACTGGTTGCTGCAATCTGATATTAGTTTGCCATAAGGATAATAGTCCTTTTTGCAGTTTTTGAGGCGCTATTGGGTGTGGAGAATGCTAAGCTAGAACGGTTTGCAATGTTGGCTTGGTTATTTGGAATGCTCGTAATTGTTTGGTCTGGCAATCATTTAGATGTTCTCCCTATTTTGTCACTACTTTTGCTTCTCGGTATCTAAGGGAATGGCAACATGTTGCTACTCAATTCAAGAGCTCTGGCCTGCCTGAGGTTTCAGTTGCCTCTGCAGCTGGTGCTACTTGGTGTGCACCACCTGAGGGAATTATTAAAGGCAATATAGATGTTGCTCTATTTTCAGATAGCCAGCAGTTCTGATTTACAGCAGTATTCCGTGATCATACTAGGGCTTTTCTCACAACAGTTTCAGGCATTTCGCTGGCTTGGTGTCTCCTCTAATGGCGAAAACAATAGCTTTGCGAGAAGTTGTAAGGTGGTTCCTCTTACAGCAATGGGGACCTATTGTTCTAGAAGTGGATAATCTTCAAGTTGCTATTGCTGCCAACAGTCCACTTGATAATATGTTAGATTGGGGAATGCTTGTTTTAGACGTGAAATGGTTTCTGCATCAGCTAGAAAATGTTGAACACTCATGGATAAAAAGACAGGCAAATATATCAGCTCACTGTCTCCCTAGGGAGGCATGTAATTTTGATGGCTGTTATGCTTGGAACGTTGCTCCTCCTTTCTTGGAGGAAGTTGTACCTGTTGTTGCTTAATCTTAATGAAACTTCCTTTTCATATATATATATATATATATATATATATATATATATATATAAAAGATTAATAAGATTGACTATTAAAAAAAATTATTAATAAGATTATTAAAATCCTCCCTGTTCATTAAAACATAGTAATGTGGGCTTAATTTGGTTGGGCCTATTCAATTCGAATCAAATCAAAATTAATTTTAAAAACGAATCGGTTGAATCAATTTTTTATTGCGACGATTTAGTTTCAAGTGACTGATTTTTATTAAATCAAGTCGAAATAAAGCAAACTCAGTTTAAACAGATAATCGATATTTTCTTGTGAGCAAACTGATGGAATGGAATCAAATTAGATATATTCAGTTTTTGGTCCAATTTTATTGATAAGTTTGCTCATCTCTACCTACTAACATCCTCGTCATTGGATTTACTAAATGTAGAAGTTCCATGTATCCATAGGGATGGACATTCAATCGATTTCATTGAAGTAAACTGAATTTTTTTTTTTTTTAAATGAGAATCAAACCATATCGAGTAGTATTCGTAATGAATCAAATCAAATTGAACTACTTCGGTCAACTGCATTGTTAGCATTTTTTATAAATTTAGAATTATCTTTTGAGATTCATGGAAATTAAATACAACTAAACCAAATAACTTTGATTTTTTTTTTTTTTATGAAAATCTAAATCAAACTGTCTATGCCAGATCAACTTTCTTTGGTCAGTTCGATCGGTTGGTTATATGAAGTATACTAAGCATATAGACAATATGTACGATTTACGAACATCATCCTCGAACTCAGGGACTATATATTATTGCATAGGGTCCTTACATTTGAATGGAGAATAAACAGAGGTTTGTTCAAGTTACGTAAGTGTTAGTTCGTCCTAAATTTCTAAGGGTTTAATAAAATGTATAATTTATAAAATTATACTACCAAAAAGGTTCTGAGTATTTTGTTACATAGGAAAAATCTGTGTCATCGGACGTCTACAGCACACATCAAGACAGCTCTTCAAATTATAAGGTTTCACCTATTTCTCTTGGATTAATACGCAAAATACATGCATACATGTAGAAATAAGTAAAATTCCATTTATTTCACAATTTAGAATACGTACTTTTTAATTAAGAACTACCAATGCCTTATGTTTAAATAAATGAAATTAGTCCTCACATGATTAATAAACCCAGATAGCTTCATATTACAAAAATGACCAATGTACATTCTACCTCCTTGTGCACTTTGTACATCAATTAACCTGTTGAGAAAGAAGCACTAGAAGTCCCTGAGGACCAAGCAGTATTTCATTTAGGAAACTTAACAATCCAAACCAAACCACAGGAGTTACATCCACTCCTCCAACTGGTGGAATCACCTTCCGTGTCGGAATGAGAAGTGGCTCTGTAGGAGCATAAGCTATTACATATGGAAATTTCCCAACAGGAAGTTTTGGGTACCAAGACATTACTATTCTCAAAATAAATAGAAAGGCAAATGCTGAGAGAAATGGCCCCAAAATACTAATTGCTAGCTTTGCTGTGGCAGGGTCTAAATCTCCCAGTGTCAAACTTTGAATGAACGTTGAGGTAGCTTCGGATGCTTCTAGTGTATTGTGATCGATATTCATGACATCCTCAAGACTGCTAAATCGACTCGTTAAAAGGGTTGCATATGCTGGCAACAATTCAAAGTTTACTGCCGAGCAACATAGTCTAGACTGTGACCCTTGACGAAGCTTACTTGAATTTCCTCTTTTCGGACACATGAAGCTTTCCTGTCAAATATAGGTAGTTAAATATATGGAAGACAACTGAATCTGAAGTCTATAAGTCACTCAACAAAAAGCATTATCTTTGAAAGTCAGTGTTTCGTATTCACATTTGTTCATCTCTACACAACCACTAGGGAAATTTTTGGTACCTCATCATAAGCATTAAGCATACAGGCATTAATTGGGTGAAAGTATCTTCAGGGCATATATAAAGGCGAATTTAGTCCCCATACACCATGCAAAAGCAGATTTCAGACCATAAAAAAAAAAATTACTAAGCCAGTAGGCCACAAGGGATTGAACAAACCCCATAACAAAATAAAAATTCTAAAATATTCCAAATTAGAGGGTTGCATATGTGAACTACTAGTGAGAAATGAATAGGGGAGAAGGAATTAACATATAAAAAGAAAGGCATGGCCACTAGAAATTTCATCACAGAAGCCCCATGAAAGCTATAAAACTTGTAAAATTTCAGCAAGATATACTTTATTCTAGTCTAGTGAAAGACAAAGCAGCACAGTTTTATTGATGAATCAAGTAGGATTAATCATCAAATTTGACTTTTATTATTTCAGAAGCTTAAAACTCAAATCCTACCTATTTGTACATCAATTAGATATATAGTATGTTAAAAACACTTCTTTGACTATTAAACAAATTCAAGCCTGCATCTTCTAAAGTACAGCAAAAGACTACACCTCGGGGCAGACTTTCTCAAAACCAATATAGCAATATACCCCACACCAGATTGTAGAGTTATCATACACACTGAACTAGTAAGAATTCTAAAGCAAAGTGGAAGCCAATCACTCAAGAGGTATCACTAGTTCAAGAGCATAATTAGTACATTATTGGCATCTTCACAACTAGAGGTAAAAAGCCTTTGAGCAATATTAATTAGTGAGCTGAAACTGAATAATACAAATTCAAATTACAGTAGAATTGTGTACTTAATGTAGATAACGAGAAAGCCTCTTAAGAAATCAAATAAAAACTTCGGAGAGGTGACTAAAATTAATAACTTAAAAATGAAACTGGCTGTAGTATAGCCAACTTGCATAGTTGCATTACCAAAGAAACAACTGCTAAGCTCTTGCAAACAGAACATCAATCAATTGGGAAACAAAAATTTGCTTGTTTAAAAACATAACGATCAAATTCTTGTCCACCTTTCTGCTTATTCATTTATATCAAAACCTTATTAATAGTAAATAAATGAAACTCACTTTGGCATTTCCTCAATCACCTAATACCCAATTTGCACAAAGTTAATGCAACACAGATTCACTCTTAATACTAACATCAATCGGTAGAAACCTAGTTAACACTCTTCAACTGCAATGGCAAAAAAAGATCCATTTTTTAAAAATCAAAAGAGTATCATCCATTGTTCCATACCAGACACCAAATACGGATGAAATAAGTTAGTGATACTTACAGAAATATTGAAATTGATTTTCTTGTATACAGAAGGCCTTCGTCCTTAAAATAATGTGAGAAATGAAATAAATAATCTTTGAAATAATAAAAAATAACAGCCAAATACAGGAAAATTTTTACAATTAAAAAAAACGTTTCTACTAAAATTGCAAAATTGGATAAGAAATGCAGAAGAATTGATAGTACCTCTTATATGGGAGTTGCTGAAGATAGAGGCGCAAGTTGCCATTTTGGCCAGTGATATGTCATCTGTTCAGCCAACCCGTTCATGCTTCTATAATTCATTCTATCCTATTCTATTGTTATCTGAAACGACACCGTTCTAGTCATTCGAAATAAACCTTGTTTTTTTCGTTCATTTTTTTTGTGGGGGTGTAAAAGCAGAAGAAAAAGGACCAAGAGCAACAAACAAGAAGCCGAAGCAGAATCTTTAACAGTGTTGCAGATCTAGGTCGCACAGGCAATAAAAGGGGTCAGTGAGAGGTAAGTTTAGAGCATACCCATTTGTTTACAATGTTGCCCTTCTGCTCAAAACCCATTTTTCTAATGTTTATGGTTTCTTCAACTATATTAAAACTCTGTGCATAAATTGGCCAAATCAAAAGCCTTTCAAAAATCAGACATTTTCCTGAAAGGGGAAGAGCGATCACACTCATAGAGAAAGAGAAAGGAAGGGACAAGTGGTTAGTATTTCTCATTTTTGGGTGAGATGTTGCATTAATCAATAAAATGTACCTGTTGAAAATTAGTTTACAGATTAAGGAAAAGATTTTAGAATCTTAATCTTGTGTTTGCTATCTGTTGCATTAAGTATTAATAAACTGGATCTGAGAAGTAACTAAGGAAATGAAAAGAAAAACAAATAAGATTCTCAACTAGTTTATAGCATACTGAGATACATATGCAGAGAAGAGATGAATACTGCGGTATCGGAAATTTCATTAGTTCTCCTGTTCTCACATTTATATACATAAGTTATAGATAGATAGATATTATAAATTATAGAAAATTCTTAAAATATCAAAATTCTTGATTTTTCTTGAATGATAAAAGAAAAAAATAAGAAACATAAAAATTCAATATTAGGATGTCAAAACGTCACATAAGTATTAAAATTTGTATCAAATTCTCTATTAAAGCAATAAAAGAATGAGATATGACATTATATAAGAATTTGATAAATAAGAAATGATAAATTTTGGGAGCCATGTATTAGTCTCTAATTAATTCATTTCTAAACATAGTTTTATAATAGATACAAGCTGTATTTTAAAACATATCTTATAATGGTAAGAATATGATTTTATGTATTTATTTAAAAAATATTTTTTATAAATTATATCCAATAAATTAATAAAATGTAATTTTCTAATTGACTCTGACTAAGGTTATTTTAGAATTTTTAAAATTTCATTAAAGGCGATACCGGTAATTCCATTGTTCTCCTTATTCCTACATTTATATATAGTATATATATATATTTTTTTTTTCACATAGTTTGAGAATAGTGAATTAAATTAGTTTAACTATAATTATTTTCTTATTTTTTCATATATATTGTTAAATATTTCTTGAGACTTTCAAAATAGCATAAATAGTTAACATATAATTTTTTTTTTTTTTTTTTGGAGAAGAAAAAGAGTAGTATTGGAACTTTAAATAAAAAGAGTCTAACAACAGCAGATGGTGAATAAAGGGAGGAACTTCCTGTAATACCCACTGCTCAATTCTGAGAGACCCGACGGCAAATGTCACATTCGGTACCGGATGTACCGTCCTAACTGATATAAAGATCATATAATCATATTCTAAATTAGAAGTAACTTAGTATTCACAAATTTAGTAAATGATATTTCGTTATTAAAATGTATATTTATTTTAAGAAAAAAAAACAAATTGGGAAGATCCTATAGAAAAATTGCAAGAGTTTCTATAACGCCCTAATTTTTGGTGTTTGAAATAGTAGTTTGTGAATAGTACCATCGGTCCGAGAGTCGGTATTATTTTGGTCTGAAAAAATTACTATATATGTTTTATATTTTCTTTAATATTTTTGGGGCATGCATGTATGATTTTTATAGGTAGAAAGGAAGTAACGAATATTTTTGGAGAATTTGGATAATTAATGAATAGTGAATTATGGTGTTATATTAATTAAGGAAATTTGAGGAATTATTTTTATGGAGTAAATTTGAGATTTTTGTGAAAATAAATAATATTTTGAAGGAATTTAATTGGAGAATATTTGTAGCCATTAGATTATATTACTATTTACTCAATCCTAGCCATCCAATTATGGAAAAAGACCAAACTATCCTTAGTTGCTTTAAAAAGTCAACTTCAATTATTTGAGCAACCATTTTCTCTTCTTCTTCTTCTCTTCAACGTTAACTTCATCTCCTTCTTCTCTTTGTTTTTCTTCACTTCCTACTTAGCTAAATCCACCAAATTCAACCCATTTAACTTGATTTAAGTAATAAATCCTAGAGATTAAAACTTGAGAAGTGGTCTTTGGTGACTAATTTCAAAAAATTTATTTATTCACAACTAAATGTTATCATGCATTTGTTAAATTGCTGTTTTGTGCTGCACTATTGTTGCGATTAAAAATTTTCTTGATTACCTGTGTTGTGATATTGTTGTGCCTTGTTTGTGTGGAATTGGCATGAAGTGGGTCATCATGGGTTTGTGAGGGCGGTCTACGAGACCGTTGGGCCAATGGGAGATTGGCACCCGTGTGCACCTGGTGATATGATATGGATAAACCACAGGGTCGCCTCCTGTTGGTATGGAAAAGAAAAGAGAGACTGAAAAAAAAAAATGAGAGGGCTGGTCAAGTGAGGATTAGACCGGTCGGCCATGTATGGGGGATCGGCTCCCTGATGCACACGTTATGAGAGGACGAGCCATGTGGGAGGACGGCTCATTGGGGGTTTCGGTGACGTCACTGACTAATTTCCACGTGATGTAATTATATGAAGATGATAATATTTGTGGTTGCTGTTGTATTGTCATTTGTGTGTGAACTGCATAATCATATAACTAGTTGGAGGACTAAAATAATTTATGTTAGCATATGTGTGATTGTATGGGGTGAGAGGGTTATCTAACCCTACTCATTGAGTTTGGCGCTCACCCCTGCCTACAATTTTTTTTTCAGGTAATAGCAAGAAAGAAAGTCCTATGGAATTCAACTGAGTTGAGATAATATTTATAGAAGACTGTTAATGATTGTAGTAACAATGTTAATGTAAAAGACTGTAAATTATAGAATTCTGCAATTGTATTCCAAATGGACTGTAATTAGATAATAAGAGCACATACATTAATATTATGGATTGTATTTTTGATATATTGGTGAAATAAATTATTGGGCCTGAAGCCACATTTATGAATAGAATATGAGTTTAACTAACATAGACTTACTACGGGATGCGGGACCTTAAGCCCACCCAGGTCTTAGTGCTTGTCCGACCCGCAGAGATGAGTCGTAACAATATATATATGGTTTTAACTCAAACTATAAATCAAACTTTTTAGATTTTACAAAATCAAGTCCAAACATAAATTTTTAAAACCCGATTTTAAATTGGTTTGAATCAATTTAAATGATCTGAATACTTTGATTAACACACCTAGCCACATGAGCATATTATATAATTGGATACTACGTTTTTAGTCATTTGTTCAAAATTTGAATTTTAGAATAGATTTCAATTCTATTGCCTTAAAGTAAAAATTTCAAGATCAATACGATAGCAAAAAGTTTTAACCTGGTTGCATCATTTTAACATTTAAGTCAATATGTTATGTCAAACCTTTGAGGTAGCTTTTACCAATTTTCCCGCACGGTAAAATAAAGACAATTTGGGGCCACTTACAAAAATAGAGACGGCACCGTTCTAAACGTTAGAGAAGAACAAAGCCCCCTGAGTTAGGGTTTACACCTGCAGAGCAACAATGGTGTTGTCCAACAAGAAGCTAAAGCAGAAGGAGAGAGAAGCAAAGGCACAATCTTTAGCAGAAATAGTTTCTGGTGATTCCGACTCGAATGGCAAGAAATCGTCAACAAACCCGGAAGGAAATTCGCAGCTTCAAGAGCTTCTGGAGGCAGCAAAACAGAGGATCAGATTATCAAAGCGAGAAAAGAGAAGAAAAACCCTCTCTTTGCAAGGATTGGGGAGTTTAGAAAAGAGTATAAATGAGGATAATGTTGAAGGGAATAAGACAAGTGAAGAGAAAGGGGAAGAAGGTTTAGTAGGTGAAGTTGATAATGGAGAAATTAATGAAAAAAAGAAGAAAAAGAGAAAGAGAGAGGAAGGAGAGACTAAAGAAAAAGGTGAGATAGTGAAGGAGACAAAGAAGGCAAAGAAGAAAAAAAAGAAACAGAAGAAAAAGAAGAATAAGAAGGTTAAGAGTTTGGAGGAGAAGGTAGCTGTTGAAGCTGAAGGAGCTGTAGAGGCAACAGCAGGGATCAGTGAAAGGTAATTTTCAAAGCATTCCCATTTTATAACAATTTGAATTTTTAAACATCGTTTCTTCCCTCTCTTCGAGGATGTATTTTTTTTTAATTAGCTTGCTATTGTCCTCTGTTTCTTCTTATTTTGATTTCCGTTTATTTTTCTCAATTTGGCTGCATTATATATAAATTTGGCATCTGTTTAATTTTTTAGCTAATTTTCTATGGGGCTCTTGTTGCTGCTTCTTGATAATGAATTCAAAAATGGATATGTTAATACTGCTGGTAAAGAGTGTGAATCTGTGGAAAAAAGACCAACTTTGTATTAATTACAGATCCAATGCTAACTAGGCCTTAAATCACATTGGAAATTTTTGTTTATCTGCTGCTAATATAAGTGTAGTGTTGAATTTTCTACTTGTGTGTGTTGCTTTAGATTGAATAGCATCTAACAATTAGTCTTTGGTGTATTATTTTCTTGCAGTCAAATGAATGAGGATATTGCTACAAAAGTTTATGTTGGAGGCATTCCATATTACTCAACTGAGGATGACATTCGAAGTTACTTTGAGTCCTGTGGCACCATAACTGGAGTTGACTGCAAGAAGTTTCCTGACAGTGGAAAGTTTAGAGGAATTGCAATAATTAGTTTTAAGGTATCCCCACAGACCAGTTTCTTTGAATTTAAGAAATGTTTTTTATTTTTTTTTTTCAGTTTGATTTCTATTTAAATACCCTGCATTAGTAACTTGAATTTGACAGAAATTTCAAAAGTGATATTAGTTCAAAATTGGTTGCTGGCATAGTCTGGTAAATATTGTGTAAGATACATTTCTACAACAGAATTTCTCTTTGACGAAGTTCATCTTTTTGTTGTCTTGAAGCATATGTAGCTTTTTGACATGTTTAAGCGTCTAGGAGAACTAGTAAAACAACATAAAATGGATGATAATCTTACCAAATACTCATGTAAATCTATAATTTTTTGGATACATGGGAGGCCCGACGGATGGAAATAACATTGTGGGCTGCACAGCAGGGGGCAGCCCTCTCCTTTGAATAACATTCATCAAATTGGTGATAACTTTGTGGTGGAGAGGACTCGAACTTGGGACCTCTCACTCCCTACATCTGCGAGGGGAAGTAGGAAGATCAATCAAACCACACCTGATTGGCATGTGAGTCTATAATTGTTTTATGTACAGTAGCAACTAAGCTTAGTTGGGGTCAATTATAAGAATCCTTTGTTTCCAATGTCCACTCTGATGAAATAAATAGCAATGCAAAGTAAAGTATAAATTGAAAGGAAATTTTGAAGTACTTTTTTGTGGAAAAGAAAAAAAATTGAAAGGGAAATTCGTAAACCATTTGATAATATTAAATCAAACAAAGCATAAGATAGACAATAGTAACTAACTAGGACTTGCTTTATGAACCTTTTGTCTCCATTTTTCTTTGTTTATAGGTTCTCACTAATATCTAAAGTTTGTAGATCCTTATTGAAAACTTCCCTCCATATGGTTCTAGGTTGACCTTTTCCCTTTTAGCAATCTCTACTACTAAAGTATCACATTCACAAATCAGGGCATGTGAGGGTCTACGTGATAATGACCGTAGCATAGCAGACATCCTTCAAGCATCTTATCTCCAACTTCTGCTACTTGCACTTTTTGTGTAATGTAGTCATTTCTAATCTTGTCTAACCTTATGTGACCACACATCCATTTCAACATCCTCATCTCCACAACATTCATCTTATGGACATGTTGGGTAATCGGTGTGCAACATTCACTCCTATGCTGTGTTTGTTTTGTGTACCCTGTTGAATTTAGTATGTAATGAACTGGACCTGAAAAGAAATGCAATGAGAATAAAAGCAAGATGAGATTCTCAGCAAGTGGAGTTCTCATGCATAGAACAAGAATATAAAATCCATTCTTTTTCCTAGCTTCTGCTCTAGATTCATTAATTTTCTGCATGGGCTTATCCATAACTAATTAAGATTATATCTTGCTTAGTTATCCCTGTGAAATGCGTTGTCTAGCACTTTGAAAATAAGTTCTTAATAGGAGAAGAGCCAATTGATACAGGTGTATCTTCTGAGATTTGTAGGACATAGGGAGCCTTGAGACTCGGGAGCTTCAGACAATTGATTGGATACCAAGATCTACTTGCTTTTTATAGACTCTGAAAGTCTGTTGTCTGGATCCTATTCTATTTTGTTTCTGTGCTTGTGGTGGTATTTTAAAAAATATAAGAAACTAGGAAGGGGCAGGGCTAGCCAATTAGTCACACTCCCTTGCTTTGCTGCTGCTTGGATCTCCTCATTTTACCTTTCAACAATGAACATATGCTGTTATTGTGGTTTTTGCCTCTGAATCAGAAACTATTTTTGCTTGTGCTGTCATAAAAATTTAAGTTTAATTTTGTAGCGGACTTCTATCTACCTTGTTTTTTGAACAAGACTTCTGATCACTTCTGTTGTCTTATCTATAATTTTTAAATTTCACATGGAAGAATCTCAGGAAACTTGCTTCATACCTGGTGAAAACATTAAAGTCATTCAATAAAAGGTCACAGTAGAGAAAAACAGCTATAGTTTAGATTGGTCGAATGATGTTAACATTGTCTTTTAACTTCCTATATCTGAATTTTATTCTCTGATTTTTTTTCTTAAGTTTACCTAAATTTGTTTATTTCTAAAATTGGAATAAAGCTTTGACATCTTTGAAATTTTAACAGAACTTGTTGGTTGAATTAGTTTGTAACATTATATTGATTCTACTATTGTAAATCATCCTTACAGACTGAAGCTGCTGCTAAACGTGCCTTGGCTCTTGATGGATCTGACATGTGAGTAACATAGGAATGATGTTCTTACACCCAGCTGGGAAAATTGTTATTTTCTATTTCTACACCCTGCTTATGAAACTTCTTATACTTTCAGGGGTGGTTTTTATCTGAAAATTCAACCTTACAAGACAACTCGCGCAAACAAAGTACCTGATTTTGCACCAAAAATCGTTGAAGGTTACAATAGGGTCTATGTTGGAAATTTGTCATGGGATATAACTGAGGATGACCTGCGGAAGTTTTTCTCGGATTGCAATATATCATCAGTACGTTGGGGCATGGACAAAGAAACAAATGAATTCCGAGGGTATGCTCATGTGGACTTTTCTGACAGTCTCTCATTATTGATGGCACTGAAGTTGGATCAGCAGATTGTATGTGGGCGACCTATCAAGATAAGTTGTGCGGTTCCTATGAAAGGAGCAAAAACACGTTCAAATGTTACTCACGTAGCCACAGGTAATGAAGTTGATAATATTGTGAGTGCAAGCGTTGCTGTACCCACAGTCAGAGTCAATGAAGCTGTGCCCATAGTCAGAGTCAATGAAGCTGATAAAGGCAATGAAGCTGGTAATGATGGCCCGAGTGTAAGCAGCGGTAAGATTAGACGGAGGACTTGCTATGAATGTGGTCAGAAGGGTCATATTTCTTCAGCTTGCCCAAAAAAGCAAACTGCTGAAACAAATACTGATGCAAGTTAAACATTTATGAAATATTCTGTTTCTTTCAATTTTGAGATTTTATAGTGGTTCCTATCAATTTCATATGATTCAAATCAGTCATAGACAGTTGCTGTTACAATTTTATATCTTGAATTTGTATATTTTAATTCAGTTGAGTTTAATTCACATATTGGTCAAAACATAACCCTTTCTTTTTCCAATTTTTTGCATTTTTCCTTCAAAGAAACCACACCTGGTTGTTTATTTCCCGACACTTATATCCTCTTACAAAACAAATCTCCTTCCTTTTTTCAGTCCTTGAAATAATTTCGGACTGGTTTGAACATAATGTTACCGAAACGTTGCTAGAGCCTACAGAATCCTGAAACATTAATCTATGGTTAAGAGCCTCAGACCTGTGATTTGGTCAAAGACAGCAGAAGTTTATTGGAACCATTTGCAAAAGGTTTACTAAGTTGACTCCGAAGATGAGCCTCTCTCCTTCCATCCATCACGGTGACAACTTTGATCCTTATTTTAACATGTTCTTGCATATCAATTTCCTCCATTTCTTGAATTACTCAGTTCTAAGCATAACTTATATGTGAATCTAGCAACAATATGTAAGAATTATTTCCAGATTCAAATTTGTGTTTTTGGGCAGGTTGTCTAAATTGAACTCCAGCAATGATGTTAATTTGCAGCATCTGTCTTCTGGGAACTTCGCCTGCCAGACAAGGTGAAGCATATAAACATAAGATAGGATGCAAAATAGAGGATCTTGTTGACCATTTCATGAATGAAAATAAGACATGAATGTTATGCCTACACTTAAATTGTCTCTATTGGCAAGCTAGCAAATTTGGAAGTTTCTTGACCTGTAAATAGCAAGTTTGAAAATTAGGATACTGCCAAATTGGTATCCCCTGATTTGGGTTTCATGGATTTGGAGTCTTATTGTACAAGAAAACGACGCATAAATTTACTTTTGAAATTTATCGCGATTTGCCTTGTGACATCCTTAAGTTTGCAAAGACCTATTATAATCATATACTTTCACATTTAAGTAATAATTACACCTCTCACCAAGATAAAGTAAACTTCACAGTCAGAGTTATGTGTTTAGCCACAAGAAAATGAATAACTTTAAAATGGATAACTTTGTTTACTTTCACTTTGGTCCGTGAGCTGATAGGAAAAGATTAGGTGGTTGGTTAAGTTATTGGCATTGACCCTAAACTTCAGACCAGTTGTCTCAAGAATTTGTATTAAACTGCCCACTTGATATTTGACAAATGTGTTCTTGAAACATAAATTATGATTAGACCATACTGGCTTGGGAACCATTCTAGTAACAGGTTCGGTCCTCCGTGATTTTATTTTGAATTTTTTGAATTTTATTTTTTTAGCATAAAAAGTCATTGAGAAAAACATAAATTATGATTTTTTTTTTTTTACCTGGGTTTTGATTGCTTGCGAAAAAGGAAGCATTGATAAAAGAAAAAGGATCTTTATGTAATATAATTGGCTCAAAAAGGTTTGTTTATCATGAACATTGTGATCTATCACAATCGCACCTTAATTTTTTGAATTTGCGATTGCATCATAATTTACAATTTTGGAATTGCATGCTAAAATAGATTTGGGGAAAAATTTTCAACCCACATCACCCTTAAACTATTTTAATTGCTTGCTACTAACTCAATTTAAGTCTAGGGCCAAACTGTTAAAACAAAAAAATACTTGTATCTGTATTTTTAAAAGATAAAAATTCAAAAATAGAGAAAAATTGTAATTCAAGACTAAAGATAATAAAGTTGCTTTTTTACAACTTAAAATTGGATTTTTTTTTTTATTTCTCCTTGTTTTTTTTTTTTTAATTTTATCTTCTAGTTGGATATAGTTAAAAAAATACAAAACAAAAAATAAATATTAAAACTATAATTATCTAGTTTTTCATTGATAGATTGAACTAAATATGTAGCTTCAAAAAAAAAAAAAAAAAAAGGGAAAATATAACTGTGATTATTTTTGATTATTTATGATATTGACACACATGGAAAATTTTAGCATTTCTGAATAGAAGCTTTGCAATTTTTTTTTTGGGTTTTTAATTTTTAAATATTTTACCTTTTGAAAATGTGAATAATATTATTTTTGTCTGAATAAAAATTGAATTGAATTTATTCTAAAAAGAAAAGATTGAATTGACCCAAAAATAGATTAAATTTAAAATAGATTTAATGGAATGCAACTAAAATAGTTGAGGGCCAATTTGAAATGGGATTTTCCTTCAAATTTGTGTTAGGGTGCAATTGATCTCAAATTTGCAAATTAGGGTGTCCATTAAAAAAAAAAAAAAATTCAATCGTAATAAGTTGCAAAGTTTGGAATACATATTTTCAAACAGATTAGATCATTAAAAAAATTTCAAACTTTGCGGACAGTTTTAATTGTACTCTATATTAAACTTTCTTCTCTTAATACTCTGAACTTCAATTTTAATTAGAATAGTATCCTAATTTGAAATTGTATCTAATTTAATGAATAGTATTATTTTCGCTAGATCTATATGGTCAGGTTAACCAAAAACTCATCATTTAATAACACTCTAACTAATATTAGTTAGATTTTTTTTTTTAAATTCATAAAAAGCCAAGTAAAATAATAAATTTTAATTAGTTATAAGCACAGAATATTAGTTCAGGTTTTTGTTTTGCCATTTTCTTAAGCATGAAATTTTAGTTAGATTTTATTAAAATTATACCTATTAAGTTAAATCTCTCATAAAAATAAGTTTTATTCGTTACAACATAATTTTATTTTTAGGGAATCATTATTTGTTGTTAATGTTATATAAATAAATAAATAATATTTTATTTTAAGATGAATATATTATTTTTTTATTTCAATATTGGCTACAATTTGAATATAATATTTTTTTAAGGCAATTGAAATAAATATTTATTATTAAATTGGATACAATTTTGAAATTAAATTGCTATTATAACTAAAATTGAAGTTCAGGTATTAGGAGAAGAAGAAAGTTGGATTTAGAATACAATTAAAACTACCTGCAAAGTTTAGAGTTTTTTTTTTTAATGATTTAGCCTTTTTAAACATTAACCTAAAATGATTATATGACATTTATATTTAATTATTTGTTTTAGTGAAGAAAATGGAAATTATAGCAAGGTTTATAATATTTATTCATTGGCATAAATTATATTATATTATGTAAAAAGCGAAATATTATATAAATATAATGGTCAAAATTTCAATCACTAAACAAGATAATATGGAATCTGGGTTGTATGGTAGCTTCTTCTGATGAGAAAAACTATGAGGATGATGCGACTTGCAATAGTTTCCCGTTTTTGTTTATTAGCAATTGTCTCTACCCAAATAGTATGCCCTTTTAAGTACAGGCAAATTCCCATTTTTCCTCCAAGCTGTCCCCTCCATTCCTGCTCTCAACTTCTATGCCTGCAGCACTCACAACAGCTAGAAATAGTTAAGCTTTCCTGATTTATAAAGCATCATCTTCTATTCTATTGCTACTGCATCTTTAACTACCTTCGTTTTCCTTCTCTCTATTGTAATGGCTACCAATTCCATAGAGATAATGGTACCGAAGAAGTATCAAGATCAAGAATCCAGTCTTCAAATCACCAAGAAACAGAACAAACCACAACTAAAACCTGAGAAAAAGGTAGCTGTTATTTACTACCTATCGCGAAATGGTCAATTTGAGCATCCTCATTTTGTCGAAGTCCCTCTCTCTTCTGCTCAAGGACTATATCTAAGAGGTAATTAAATCATACAAGTAAAGAGAAACATTTCTTGGAAGTTTTTGCAATTTCAAGATCCCATCAGTATAGTACTTTTACAGGAATTTTTTTTTTTTTTTTTTTTAACCTTTCTTTCAGACGTGTTGAAGACACTAAACCTTCTAAGAGGTCAAGGAATGACAAGCATGTACTCTTGGGCTTCCAAAAGGTACATGATTAGGCTTCAATGTTCTGACATTTTAGAAAAAAGTATTAATAATACTGTCTATTAATGGTATTGCATAAGACAATATTTTTTTTCTTTTTAATTTTTATTAATATCAAGTCTTTTATCTCTTAGAGACGAGTAGACCTTGCTGTCAGGAGTTGTTTTTGTCATAATGCTACAGATTAATAGTGTGTATATGATTGATTTCTTTGTTCAGGAGCTACAAGAATGGATATATATGGCAAGACTTGTCAGATGATGATTTTATACATCCTTGTCAAAGCCAAGATTACATTCTCAAAGGTTCACTACTCGATGAAAATTCTCAAAGTTTCCGATCCAACGAATCAATATCATCATCAACCTCTAGACGTTCATCAGAGATGAACAGCTTTACCAGTGAGAATTCAAATTCTTCGGTCACTAGAAGAAAAAATCATTCACCGAGTTCAATTGAACACAAAGTTTACAAGGCGAAAACTGCTGGAGAACTTTCAAGAAAAGGGTCTAATGTGTCAACACAGACAGATAATGATCAAACAATAAAATTAGAAATCGAAGAAGCTGAACCCGAACTTGAAGGACTTGACATAATGAAGTATAATTCAGAAACTTCTGACAACTTGGAAAAGTCCATAGAGATTTATAGATCAGCAGCTAATGTTACCTATCAGAAGGTTGGAAGAGATCACAATAGCGAGAGAAGGAATGATACGAAACTTCTGATGAAGTTGATTGGATGTGGGTGTGGATCGAAAAGGTTCAAAGATTTTGAGAGTATGAAGGAAAAAAAGTATTGATCAAAGATGTGCAAAAATGGATGAGGAGTTGAAGTTTTTTTAATCATAATGTGAACAAATAGGAGAAGAATGCTGTGATTTCTTTATTATATTTGTAATTATGTGTTTCATTTGATTCAACTATGAAATTTAAGTTTTAAATGGAAATAAAGGCCACCTAGTTTTGATTTGTAGTAGTATGGAGTTAGCTTTTATTCAAAGTATGCCCTTTGTTCTTATAGTGAGTAAACATTGCTAGTTTCACACTTATATGAACCCCAACGGTCAGGTTAACCTAGGGCTGGAAAAATAACTGGTAAAATCCAACTAAACCGCACCCATTTGTTCTGTTTCCATGGATTGTTCTTTTCAGTTTCATTTTTTAAAAAATCTATTAACCAAATTGATTTAACCCAAAAAATAAATTAAAGCTGAAAAATAGAATCAAATTGAACTAATTTTGTCTGTTCAAAAAAAAAAAAAAAAAAAAAAATCAAGTATCCAGAGTCCATGGTGGCAAGACCGTTGCGGGCAAGGTACTATCCGAGATCGTCATTCATGGAGGCTCGGTCGAGTTTTCAGGCTAGTTTTACGTGGAGTAGTCTGTTTAAGGCCAGAAGGGTTCTGGAGCAAGGATATCGATGGCGGGTGGGGGATGGTTCTCAGATTCGTATCTAGCAAGATCGCTGGATTTGTGATCATGGTATGGATAAAATCGAATTTCTTGTTTCGATTTTGGATGAGGCTGCTACTGTTAACAGTTTACTTAATCACTCTATAATGGAACTCTGCGTTAATTTCTACTCAATTCTTACCAGTAGAAGCTGCAAAAAATTCTTTACTTACCGCTGAGTGTGAATCAGCCTCAGGACGTTTTGATTTGGGTTTTACAAAGAATGGACGGTACTCGGTCAAAAGAGGTTACCATCTTACTTTTGTGAGCCAAAAATCGATCTCTCATGGGTCTTCTTCTTCTACCACTAATAATGGACTATCGCAGAAGCTTTGGAGTATGGATATCCCTCAAACATTTCATCTTCCGTGCATGTAGGGACCGACTCCCGACTCTTGATGCTTTATTGAGAAGAGGTATAGAGCTTAATCCCATCTATTCTTTGTGCAGTGACGGTGTCGAATGTGTTATGCATGTTTTGAAGAATTGCACAGTAGCAAGAAATGTTTGGAGGTTCTTCCCTTTGCGTATTTGTGCTGAGTATTTGCAAGATCATTTTATTGACTGGTTTCAACTTTTAGCTCTAAATTATGAAAGCCAGCAGCTTTAGGTGTTTGCTATTATTGCTTGTTCTCTGTGGAAAGCTCGAAATAATTTTCTTTTTTAGAAACGAAAGTTGAATACTGAGCATATTGTTCATATGGGTACTTCTTTGTTGTATGAGTTCCAAGATGATAATGTAAGGGTGCCCTATTCAGCTAGCACTGGGGGTATAGTACGTTGGAGTCCACCTGAGCTTGGGCAGTTCAAGTTGAATGTTGATGCGTCTGTTTTAAAGGGACATGGTTGTGGCTTGGGCTTTGTTATAAGGGATCACTTGGGAGATGTTCTAGCAACAAACCAAGTGCATGAAGATTGAAGCAATGTATTTTGGCGTTTAGAGTGCCATATCGATGGGCTTTTCCTCCTTTACGTTGGAGTCGGATCCACTTCAACTGGTCCAGCTTTTGTCTTTTGATGATTTTCCTGAGTCTGAATACGAAACACATTTGCTGTTGCTTTCTTCGTTGTTTCAGCAGGTTGGCCATCGGCGGTTGTCTCATACTCGTAGGCAAGACAATGCAGTTGTCCATGCCCTTTCTAGATTAGGTTTTTCTTCTATAAATACCACTATATGGGTAGAAGAAGTTCCTTGTTCTACTTTATCTATTGTTCTTTTGGATGTTTCTTCTTAATATAGCAATTCTTTTTCTTTAAGAAAAAAAAAAATCAGTTTATTTGATTTGTACTAATTTCGTGTAATTTCCAAATACCCATCTCTAGATTAACCAATTTGGTAAAATAGACAATATCAGGAGTAATTAGCTCTTAAAACCTCCAATAACTAAAAATTTAAAAGGTTTTATTTTGACTCTTTCGTTCAATCAATTGATAACTAATTTGATTTAATTTTGTATATGGACTCAATTGCCTTTAGTAATTTTTTTTTTAATCAAAAGGTAGGGCTGAAATCCAAGAGTAGAATACAAAGAGAAGAAGTTTAAAACCATTAAATTTGTCTAATTTATAATAAATTATTTAATAATTTGACTATATTACCCTTAATTTAATACTAATTCTTTAAGAAAACCATTAAATTGAAGTAATAATTATTGGTCATATACAAAGAGTAAATATAGAAAAAAAAAAGATTTATTACTCCTTGAAACTACAAATATGACAAGTATTTTGGAATAAACTATTTTCTTAATGTGACAAGTATTATGGAACGGAGGTAGTAGAATTCTTTATTGCTTAATTCATACAACTAGCATTAGGTAGGCTATTTATGGTAAACTAGCACTTGTAACTACAAAGAGATTAAATGCTAGGTTTGAAACTTAAGCTCTAAATGCAATAAGAAATCCTTAAATTTATTGTTGAAACTACTAAAACATAAATTACCAGAGTTCATCTAATTATGGTTTATTAGTAATAAAGATTATCGGATCCTTTGAAGAGCTATTATTATAAAATATTTCAACCAATTTTATGAATTCATCAATATTGCAGTCATATTGCAAGCGTGGCAGGATCTCCCAAAAAAAAAAATTATAATTAAGGGAGGGTTATGATATGTTTTATTTTTATAGTTATTTTTTGTAACGTCCCATTTTTCTATGTCTGAAATAGTAAGTTGTGGAATCGAGTCGTTGCATAGAGTCGAGTAGGGCTGACCCAAAACCCGGTTCGAGCCATTAGAGTCCAGAGTGGGGTAGAATGGGATGTAACTGAAATAAGGAAAAGAAGTGGACTTACTTGAAGGAAACAAAAAGATCAAAGTATAAGGATTAGGACTTACTTGCACTAAAAGATAAAGCTTAGGTATTAAGTTGTAACATATTGACATTTGAAGTACCATGTGGTAATTTTACACACAAAATCATGATATTTTTGGAGTCTACCCGAGACTTCCATTTCACTTTCCCATTTTTCGTCTTTATCTTCTTCATCTCCTTCATCATCTTCATCTCCTTCATCTACTTCCTTTACCTTACTTCACCTTCCTTTCTCCATCAATTTTCATGAGATTCAAGCATTACATTCAACTTCTATTCTATTCAAGTAAACCTTCTTGAATTTCATAATTGAATCATTTGGTGATATTTTTAGAGTATTCATAAGAATTCTTATGTATAGGAGAGGTGAGCCAAAGGTAGAAGGAAGCTAAAAAGAAGAGCTCAAGCTTTTTGGAGTGAAGGTGTGCTATCTCTTTTAGTTTAATTAATTTCTTTGCATGAGAATTTGTGTGGTGTGTTGATAATGAGAAGATATGTTGCTTAGTGTTGAGTAAGAAGACTGAAAATGGTGAAAAAGCATTAGATGAAATGAATAAATGAAGTAGATAGTGAGTTCATGCTGAAACAGGTTTTGCTGGAAAAGTAACCAGTAACTTCACCTTGATTTTGACCCTATTTAACGATGGAATTAGGAAGTGGTCAAGAGTTATTTGTTCCTCTATGTGTTAGCTTTCCATGGGTTTTTGAATCACCCAAATCGGGGTTATAGATTGAGAGATATGACCAAAATAGTACAGACTGTGCAGGCTGGAATACACGACGCGCGCTCGCGAATTTCATGTCGAGCTCGCGAATTGTGCCTGTAAACTCTCTGACTCTCATTTTGTGCTTCTCGCGCTCGCGAATTTTATTGTGCGCTCGCGAATCTCACCTGTAAACTCACTGACCCTCATGTGTGCTTCTCGCGCTTGTGACTTTGCATGGCGCGCTCGCGACATGTGTTTTGATGCTCATTTGGACCTCATTTTCTATGCAATTGTATTCCTTTGCTCAACGTGTATGCCTCCAATCATTTTAAAACAAAAAGACAACATGAACACATGTATAAACACAAAATGCAAGCATGCAAATGATGTGAAAATAACATGATGCAAATGATGTGAAACTAACATGACACAAGTTGCCCGCTTGGCGAGGCTATCAGCATACAGGTAAGCAGTATGGGTTATGAAATTATGAAGCAGTTAATATGCTTTGTTTTATATATTGACATACCAATAATATGCTCCATTGAGGTTAGGTAGAAACCACTTAGATAAGGCTATGTCGCGACATAGGATAGCAGATCTGCGCCCCATACAGTTTGGTACTCCTGCTACAAGCCGTTGAGTGGATATGATTATATAATGGCCATAGCAGCCCAGTCATACAGTATTCATCCAGTTTCATATAGTTCTTCTTATCACTTTGGTTTCACTATAATCTTATGGAGCTATACAGTTATATTGACTACAAATTGCATAATCATACAGTATAAGGAGCAGCAAGTACGATAATGAAAGTATCATGATATGTGTGCTTACATTCCATATGTGATTACATGTTTATTTATACATATGTATGTGCTTATATGTTTCTTTATTCGTTGCGATATTCACTGAGTTTTAATAAAAGTTGCAGAATTCATACAGCATAAAGAACATCAGGTAAGATCATGAAAGTATAATGCTATGTATGCTTACAAGTTTATTTATTTAATTCTTAAGGAGCCATACAGTTATGAGATTTTATTAATTATAACTTATATGATGTGAATAAAAAGTGCATAAGTCATACAACATAATGAACAGCAAGTAAGACAATGAAAATATACTGTTATGTGTTCTTACATGTTTATTTATTTAATTCATACAGCATAATGAACAGCAGGTAAGATCATGATAGTATCATGATATGTGTGATTATAGGTTCATGTAAAGGAGTTATGAGATAATTAGAACTCAATTATGTATGTTATGAATTAGAAGTTTATTCTTCACTATAAAGATACATTTATGTTGAAATTTAATGATTCTAAGAGTATCAATGATTTTATGAAATGTGTATTTTAAGTAAGTTGCCATCGCACTTTGTTAAGTATGTGAATTATGAGCACCACTGAGTTTTATATTCAGCGCGTCGATTGTTATCACGCGTAATTTGAAGATTGTGGTTTCTACTTGAAGACTTGAAGAGTACTATCAAAGCAGAAGTGACTAATTTGGGAGTAGTAGATTGAGAGTTATATAATTAAGAATTATGGCATGTATAATTATTACATTTGTTAGAGCTTATGTAATTGAAAAGAATAAGTGAAGCATGTAATTATTTTGGCGTAAGTATTTGGAGATAAGAATAATACTTATGAAATGATTGAATATGAAATATTTTACTATAGTTGGTATGATTAGGTCATGAAGACTTGATATATATAATGACTGTAATTAATTGCTGGATATTAAATGCTATTGAGGATTTATACAGTTATGAATATATATATATATATATATATATATATATATATATATATAAAGTGTTATTGTGTTATGATGATTAGTTGGAGATATTGGAAGTTTGGAGTTTAATTGGGAGTGTTTTGTATTCATATTTAGCATACAGGATGATATCAGCATGACAGGATATAAGTTCAACCAGATTGTAGCGTCTCGGCTCGGTTCATTCGGTTAACGGGTGGACCGGGAAGGGATGTTACATTTTTAGTAAGTTTTCTTTAGGATTTCTTTTAAGTTTTACTTAATTTGTTTTATTTTAGTTAGATTTATTTATGTTTTTTAATAAGGCTTCCTTGAACCATATTTCACTTGATATTGAGGAATTTTGTAGCATTTTTATAGAAAACCAGATAAAAATACAAAAGAAGATTAAAAGCAATAATTATCCATGGCTTCCAACAAGGAGCACACCCAGGCCGTGCTACCCAGCATCCCGTGCTACTCTGCAGAGTTCAACTTGGGCCAAAATTCCAGACATGAGAATCTTATGGGACGTGCCTTATCAAACTAGAATCCTATTTCGATGCTAGGAGAGTCCTAATTGAGAAAAAATATAAAGCCTAACAGTTTTCTATCTCTAAAAGATTTTTTCTCAATAAAGATTTACTTTCCTAAACAAATTCGAAGATATTTCAAAAAGAATCTATATAAAGAGATAGACTAGCTAGTTTATCCATTATCTTTTGTTCTATTGTTCTTTACATAGTTTCTCTCTTGTAAGTATTTAAGTTGGTGCCAAGATTCAACGAAGCCGCTCAAGCCTGTCGTCAACTAGTTTTTATTTCTAAATTCTTTTCTTGTTTATTATTCATTATGGAATTATTTACAAGTTTAATTGAGTTTAATTTTCGAATTAAATCTTTTTACTAGGGATATAATGTAGCTTAAATTCAACTCTAGTTTATAATATTATATTTAATTTTCTTTACTCAAGTAAAATTTATTATTGATCTTAATGCTTACAGGCAAAGTTTCTCTCCTGTATTGATCTATTTCATTAATCACTATTGAGAAAATGGGTTTTGATATGAACATGATAATATATTTCATGGGAATAACAACTTAATGTGAGAGCTAGATGATTTGACTCGTGTGAGGTTTTCATAAAATTAAAGACCTTAATTTGTGGATTCCTGCATAATCACAAGAACTTAATGATTTAATCTATGTTTGGTTGTGTCATTAAGAGATGGGTAATTGAATTGGATTAAAATAGCTAATAAACATCGAGAGAGCTTATTAATAATTTTAGGATTATTTCTCCTTCTTAAATAATTAAAATTAATTATCAAACTAATAGGATAAATTGGATATAATTAAGTGAGGTCAAAATCTCTATTAACCTTTAAACCTTTATTTCTTTTCAACAATTACTTGCATGATTTCTTATTCATTGCTTGATTTTATTTCTTTTATTTTTATAATTATTCTTCTTATTGTCGTTTAGATAATAGTAGATTAACACGTTTTGCTATACAATCCTCGTGGGAATAATAATCTATACATTCTTTATTATTTGTTGCGATTTCGTGTACTTCTGAATTGGCCCCATCAAGTTAACAGTGAGATTGTAAATTACATTTACATGTTAAATTATTACTTTTATTATGTTAGGAGACAAGTCGGAAATAATCTACGTCAAGAAATCTCTTAATTTTAGAGTGATATTTGTACAATTAATTGAAGAGAGAAAACAAATTTAATATGAAAAATGAAAATTGAATCATAATACCACTTCATTATTAAATAAAAATAAAATAATATTATAAAATAATAGAAAAATAGGGAGAGAAATAAAAAGAGAATAAGGAGAGAATATGAGAGTCAATTTATTATTGATGAGAAGCCCTATACATAATTATATAAGTGGAACTTTAATAGAATCCTACACAAATTAGGAAAATAGAGTCCTACACAAATAAGGAAAATAGAGTTTGCAATAATTAAAAATACAGACTTTTAGCCCATATAGGACATCCACTTATTTTATAACACTCCCCTTTGAATGTCCATTTTTCAAAAAATATGCATCATTAAAACCTCACTAAGAAAAAACCCTGTGGGAAAAAAATCTTAGTGAAGGAAAAAGATTACATTATTCTTTTCTTCAATAAGCGTTGAAATACTGTCTCATTAAAAAACTTTATCAGAAAAACCCAGTGGAAAAAAAAAAAACCTTGGTAAAAGAGAAAAAGAGTACAGTGCATATTTACTCCCCCTCATGTTAGTTATAATATAACTCATATATATCAAGCTATGGAGATATCAAAATACATATTTAACTCTATTCAATTTCTTTATATTCAAGAACAACTATATCTTGCAAATAAAATTTATAAAAATACTTAAATCTAGTCATACGACTAGCAGGATACACTAGCTTCTTTATTACACTAAGATATGGTACTTCAGGACCAATAAGTTCTTCATAATTTTCTCAAAATTGAAAAATAGTCATTTTCTTATCAAGTGACCTCCAAGCCATTGGGATTCACATAAAATCATTTTAATAACTTAGTCATATATGTGGATTCATAGACAAAATTTCATTTATGAAATGCTCAATCTTCAGGCCGAAATAAAACTTTATATTCCTAATATCTTTCATCTCAAACTCTTCCTTTAAGGAAAATATAATTTTTGAAAACTCTTCAGGAGTTCTAATAATGCTCATGAATCAAATATTGATAAATTCATATTCAAAGTCTCATTATAAAAAAAATTCATGAACATATAATAATATCATTAAAATATTCTTTCAACAAATATTCATTAATCAAGAGATTATCTTACTCGTGATAATATATAGAATAAATATCAAAAGTATGGAAGCATGTGACTTTCAACAAAAGGATATAATAAATGCAATAATCATAAAATAATATAATATTTTCTCAGCCATAAATATCGTTAAGGCGATTATACTATATGTATTGAGATTTCATTATTCCATATAGAAATCTTGAATATATTTCTCAGGGTCTTAATTTGCTTGCTTAAAGAATTTTTTCAATATTTCATGGATATCATTATCCACTAATCCATATAGAGCTCTATAATATTAGTTGAATAAATTTCTCGAGAATTTTAACTTTATGCTTCAAGCAACCAGAATCCTTCAGGGATTTTCATCTAGATATCTACATTAAGTTAGCGTATAAATATGCAGCCATTAACTCATTCGACGTATTTCGAATTCTTATAAATTATCAGAATAATCAAATATCAAATTATAATTAGATCCATCATATAAGGGTATTTATCCTCATAATCAATGTCAGTTCTTTGCGAAAAACTTGTGCAACAAGTTTGCTTTATATCTGATGACCACATTTCAATTTCACACAAGTACATATTTGTATTCTACTGGCTTGACATCTCTTGATGCCCATATTCTCAATAGACAGTTCTTAAGATCCTCATAATCTTTTAAAAAATTTAGCGCTATATCATAAAAATATTGTCGACATTTCTTTTATATTAGTTTCATATTTTTCCTGATATGACATAATTTATAGAAATCTCATAATCTTTATTGATTTCAGGTACCTGAGTTTCTTTGGAAAACTTATTAGTCATATCTAGGATTTCTACTAGAAATTACTTTCTAGAACTTGACTATCTTGACTATTTGCTCCTTTTCTTTCATTTTATTTTTTTTTTATCTTTGGTACCAATATACCATGCTTTAGGCATGCCATAGATTCATTAGCACAGGCAGCTTATCCTTTAGGGACTTCAATACTAATAAGAGCATTTGCAGCTAGTATGTAAGATTTAGTTATCTTCTTTTGGATCAGTGAACGTATTCAGTAACTAATTTGCAATATTTTGCGAATGAATTATCTTTTAAACTTTTTTTTTAAATCACACTGCCTTGATGAGATCAAAATATAATAATGATAATTCTTTTCCAATTAATTATTCTTCTAGCTGCTTATTTTCTTCTCTAATATCGGGACCATAACAATTAGCAAATTTGACATTTGATAAATGTCTCATAAAAAAAATTGTAGACATTCAACCATACACAGAAATTTATACCTGACAGATTTTTCAACTTTCTTTAAGGACCCATCTTAGTGTGTTGTGGTGAATTAGAATATATACTGCACATTTAAAAATTAATTAATGGGTAATATTTGGTTCCTGATCCAAAACCAATTATAAAGGAGAGAACGTATAGTAACTTATTAGCTGAATGCGAGTAAATGCTACTACATATAATAGTATGTCCCTCTACAACAATAGACAGCTTTGTTCTCATAATAATTACCTTGCAATCAATTGCAATTATTTAATAAATGATTATACTAAATTATTTTGAGCATAAATAGAAGCAACAACTGGTTGCCTTATAGTTATAACACATACCATAATCATTAAAGGTCGATGTGTAAATTCACCATCATTCTCAAGATAAATTGTCTTAATAGCATAATCTGAAAATTATATTTTTAACCAAATTATTTGCTTAAATAATCATGCAAACTTTAGGTTGCATGTTGACAATAATCTTTGCAAACTTCATGTTGCAAGTTAATAATAATCATGTAACTATCTTTTGGATGCATCCATATATTATCCAAATAATCCACATGATAGATGAATTGATCAATGATTTCACTTTATATATTTCAGAAAATGGAAGCAGCTCTTTTAAACTCTACTTGGTGATTGCTCAATAATTAATTTGCTTTGAAAATAAAATAAGCATGAAAAATTAATTAGAGTTGAAGAAACTTCTGATTCTTTAATAAATATCCATATAAGGATTAAATCTTCCCTTTTGCATCATTTTTTATCAGGATGGTCCAATCGATCATGCCAAATAATAGATTTTGTAAACTTCCGGTTTACAATCATATTTATTTCAATTTTTATTTTCATATGATATCCATTTTAATGAATATCTTTGGAATAATGCATTATGCATAAAATTCATTCTTTTAGATAATAATATTTGCTCTTCTAGAGCCTTTAAATATTCTTCTACTACCAAAGTCAAATTTATCTTTCAATATTTTGGTGTAATAATAAGTACATAACCAATATCCATGTATGTTACATTTGTTTGTACCACTTACGATGTTAAAATTTATTCTTAATTATGTGGTCACCATAATTACTAAAATCATTATTTCAACTGTGATCTTATTGATATTTCTAATGACAAATATATCTTTGTTATTATTCACGCTCGATATCATATATTATTGCATTCACTTCAGGAAATGCTTCAAATCTAGTTAGGTAGACATTGCTACACCCATATATATATTATTCTATTCACTTCAGGGAATGAAGCAACATTCAGTTGGGTGGCCTTATGATCTTTATTAAGATCTTTTTATTTTGCCAATGTTATAAAGGATATGAAAAATTCAAAATATATCATAAAATCTTCTCTCTCGATATTGCTAAAGCATATACGAGGTATAAATATCATTAGCAATTCTATATCAAGAGCTAAGACAACTCCAAACATAATAATGACAATATCTTAATTATATTTAAAAATAAATCAATCAATTCTCAAAATTGATAGCACATTAATAATATATGTCAATATATAATAATAATTATAATAATAAAACAATAATCTTAATGTTACAAAATCAAAATAACTTATAGTAATTACGATCTTGCAATAATACATCCATTCATGTGAGTTTTTGGTCTATGTACCTTTCAAAAATAAACAAATTCAGAATACTTGAATCTTAACTTTGGTTGTCGCAAACCATAAGTTATCCCTCCTCAAATCTATAGAACAAATCGAGGTAGAACAATCATGCTGATAATGTGTTATAAATGATAAAAAAAAAAATAGAGGAAAAAAAGGAATAGAGAGAATAGGGAGAGAACACGAGAGTCAATTTATTATTGATGAGAAGCCACATATATATAGTTACATAAGTGGAATCCTAATAGAGTCCTATACAAATAGGAAGATAGAGTTCGTAATAATTAAGAATACAGACTTCTAGCCTATAGAACATCCACTTATTTCATACCAAATAAAAATATATGACCAATATTTTGCAAAGATCACATTGGAAATTTTATAATTATTTTACTTGATGCATAAAACATCTTAAAAAAAAAAAAAGATGGCTTTTCATATTCCAAACTCTTTTATCACCTCAAATATTACAAGGTAAATATTTAATTATTATAGTTATTGTTTTGTTATGATTGGAGAGAATGGATTTGGTTTTGATTTTCTTTTAAAGTATTGACTATTGAGCGAGATGGGATCCACCTTTTATCTTTCCCAAATTGGATATTACACTTCTCATTAAACTTTGGAGTGCTTAAGTGCTAAATTAATAATCTATAATCTTAGAGGATTAGTTGGATTGAGCATGATTCAATTTTTAATGCAAAATGATAAATTATAAACTTTCTATTTCAAGTGTGAATGGTTTTATCTTTTTAATTTTTTTAGGAGTCCAAATAAAAAGAAAGAAAATTATAAATTATGCAATAAGGGCAATTTTTTAAATAATATTCATTAAATTGATGATAATTTCAACGATAAAATTGTCATCTTTATACAATATGAAAAGAGCAATTATGCTTTCCCTGATTAGAATATATTCCTTTTAATTAAATTGAAAAAATAAATTTAATACAGAACTGATAAGTGATATCATTCAATTGTTAAATAAAAAGAATAATCTAATGGTTTTTTATATTTTTTTGAAGAATAGTTTTATGATTACGTTTGTCTCAACAAACATTTTTTTATAGAAGGTCTCAACCAACATTTCAACATTACTATTAAACATATATTATTTTAAATAAAAATATTTACTTTTACATGTATTTAAAAAATTTATAAATTTTTTACATGGAGTTTGTAATTTAGAATATTGAAAGAGAGAGTATATAGAAATAAATAAAAAAAAACAAATTATGCTTATTAAGCGAAATTATAAATTATGCATAGAAAAGAAATTGATGAAATATCAATAAAGAAAATAGAGCACGAAATAAACTAATAAAAGACGAAGGAAGCATAGAGAAGAAAGAAACCCATGAATAATATGTAGCTTTGTTTGTGTATAATTTCTCTTTCTTCGGTTACATTCTTCTTTTTAGCAGAAAATAAGCCCCACGTCACTTCAAACTCAATTTTCTTTCTCTTCTCTTCAAATTCTTTTAACTTTCACCATTTTCCTCTTCCCTTCTTGAGCTCAACATCAGTTTGCATGTTTTGTATTTCTTTAAATTAGATGAAGGGAGTTGTTTGATTTTTCTTGTTGATTATTCAAGTCTCTTTTTCACCTCTGAGTGTCTCTTTTTAGTTTTTGGATGGGACCCATTAGAGGTTTTAAGAGAAGAAAGAAAGCAGAGAAGAAGGTTGACCAGAATGTATTGGCTGCTGCTTTGTCTTCATTGCATCCCCAATCCCAACAGCCCTTGGATTGGTGGGATGATTTCTCTAAGAGGATTACTGGTACACATTCTATTTCAGTTTTTGATTCTACATTTTATTAGTTTATCATTCTTTGGTTATTGATTCTGATCGTTAGATATCTTGTTCGGAGTTTTTGGTGGTTGGTTCTGTTCTATGCACTGATATTAATGTTTGCGTTTTAAGGAAATGATTTTTTTTTTTTTTTTTTTTTCACATAGATGAATTTTTATGACATGGGTCGGATTAAGTTTATGGTAATTAAGTTGATAGTGATTGCTGTTGTACATTCTTTACCAATTGTGTTTTACACATGTTTCATATATTCTTTTAAAAGAGTATCTACAAATGGATTGCTCTTTTGCTGTATGTGTATGGTTCTGTTCTTGTATCAATTGTTGAATTTTTAATTTAATTCCGTTCCTTCTGTTTTTGTGGTTTGTTGTTTACAGCTGCATTAGTTATGTTTATTATCTTTTTTATGGAATTTAAGGTCATGGGTCAAGTCTAGTTTTCACTGGTTAGATGATTAGCTCAATGACTGCTAGTGGGGAGGTTGTTATTATGCATTAAAAAGATATGAAGTTTATGAAGATGGGCTGTTTGTATCTATTGAAATTTTGATACAAGCTGAGATGCAGTTACTAATTAAGTATTTACACAAGGTAATGGTGAAAAAGATGCGCGTATATGTGCATTTGTGTAAAAGTGGTTCATGCTGCCGAACTGAGTAGACAGGACTAGTTTTTGTTCTGTGCCTGGCTGTCTGTACAACTTGGTGCTTGATATGCTAGTCCAGACTGTCCAGTGCTATTTTCTGTTTCTATAGATGAATGGATTTTTTTATCTGTATAAATGACTCAATAAGAACCTAAAATTGTTCATTAAATCCATTTACAAAGCAACTTACTTGTATGTGAGATGAAGGCATGGCAGACAAAGTTGTATGGACCTTCCCCAATTGGCCATTGCATAAATATTGAGGTTTCACTGGTTTTGCCACCAGAATCTGCCACTATAATTGTGTTTATCTCATTTGCTTGGTGAATATATATGGAGACACACACATGGTTGTATATAATCTGATTCTCAAACTATGTTATCTGCACTCCTAGTGAACAGTGCTTTCTAGTTTTTGTGTCAGTCCTGAAACTATGCTTTGTTTGAGGACAGAAATACAGAAATAAAGTCCTAGAAACACGATAGCAAAAATGAACATTGCAAGTTTTGTGGCATTTGTTTAAGTACAATCCATGAGTTAATTGTTCAAAATTCTGTACAAAGGATTTTTTTAGTAAAACCAGTATCCTTTCTCACTATATAGTTCTTATGAATGTTTTCCCAGGAACTACTGAGAGGAATACCTAACTTTGTGTGTAATTTATGTTTGTGAAGTGTTTTAAATTGTTTCATTTTGTTTGTTCCAGAAGCACCTATCAGTTTCCTGTTTAAACTTAGAACACTTTCTTTATGTTATTGAGCTTAACGTCAGAAAACTAAAGTAATTCTGTGTACATGGATGAATGGTTTTGTGAAACTTATGTATTGAGTGAGATTAGTTCGTAATTCTAAGAACAAGTTCATTGTTGGATAATAACTGGCATGTGTATAAAAATATTATGCATGCTGCTCTTTTTGCGTTGAGACTAAATTAAAGATTAATTATTCTTCTGTAATCAAGTACTTTTTTAACTTATGATTAGTTTATTTTGCTGCCTATCACCAAACATTCATTCCTTTGAAATATCTTATTATTTGTTCATTTCCTTGGAATATTTTGAGATTTGATTGTTAAATGTGCACGTGCATGAATAATTATCCGTGTTCTTCTTTTAGGGCCTCTATCAGAATCAAGAAATTCCATGAAATTTGAGTCCGTTTTCAAAATTTCAAGAAAGACATTCAACTACATCTGTTCCCTTGTGAATGATGTTCTTACGGCAAGGCAATCTAACTTCAGCAGTACAAATGGGAAGCCATTGTCTCTAAATGACCAAGTGGCTATTGCTCTTAGGAGGCTTAGCTCTGGTGAATCATTGTCAAACATTGGTGATGCATTTGGGATTAACCAATCAACTGTTTCTCATTTAACCTGGCGATTTGTGGAAGCAATGGAAGAAAGAGGGCTCGATCATCTTCGCTGGCCTTCCTCCCAAACGGAGATGGAAGAGGTAAAGTCCAAGTTTGAGAAGCTACATGGCCTTCCTAATTGCTGTGGTGTGATCGACACTACACACATTGTCATGACTCTGTCTGCAGTAGACCATTCAAATGATGTATGGATTGATAGGGAGAAGAACCACAGCATGGTCTTGCAGGCAATAGTGGATCCTGACATGAGAATCCGTGATGTTATTGTTGGGTACCCAGGTAGTTTAAGTGACGCTCTTGTACTCCAAAACTCTAGTTTCTACAAACTTTCTGAAGAAGGGAAAAGGCTAAATGGAAAAAAGATCAAGCTCATGGAAGGAGCAGAATTAGGAGAATACATTATAGGAGATGCAGGTTTCCCCCTACTGCCATGGCTGCTTACTCCTTTTCAACATGCACTCCCAGGTCATCAGGCCGAGTTTAATAAGCTACATTCTGCAGCAAGAGTGGTAGCACAAATTGCATTGGCAAGGCTAAAGGAGATGTGGAGGATAATGCATGGAGTAATGTGGTTACCTGATAAGAATAAGCTGCCTAGAATAATCTTTGTTTGCTGTTTGCTTCACAATATTGTTATTGATATGGAGGATAAGGCGCTCGAGGAGATGCCCATGTCTCATCATCATGACAAGGACTATCGGCAACAAATTTGCGAATCGGCCTCCAAAACTGGTACTGATATGAGGGAGAAGTTCTCTTACTACATATCTAATAAATTGCCACCTTGAAGAGTGTTAAATCATGCATAGACAGGCTGATATGATGGAGAAGTTTGAATTCTCTGATCTTTAGACCCTCTCAGGAACCAGAGCATGATCCTCAACATCTAATAGAGAAGGGTTGGATTGCTTTTTGCCTATTGTGTATTGTAGCTGTAATGGACATTGCCCTGAAAGGGCAAACAAAGTGAAAATAGATGGAATAAGCAAATTATGGATACTATACTGATAACTGACAGCAACATTTTCTACTTGTCTAAATTTTGAAAGTTCCTGTGTTCAAAATTGCCTTTAAGACTTCTCACTTGAGTTCAGAGCAAAGTTTTCACACCCAGGCCTGATCATAGACTCGGTAAAGGCAGTGGGTCAACGGATATATATTAATAATATACAAAATAATTTAAAATTACTAAATTTTATTAAAAATCATATATATACATGAATTAAATTAAATTGAAAATGGTAAAATTTATTAAATAAAAATATTATAATAATGAAACTTCGTTGCAATAAAATTTTTATAAATAATTGAAAATAAATATTATATTGTAAAACAGAAAAAGTATATATAATGATAATTATTTCTATATTACTAATACTTGAGTGATTTTTAATAAGTTTCACATATTGACAAATTTAATAAATATAATGTTCAGTATTAAGGAATGAAGAGAGTATTAAAGAATATTATTTTTCATAAAATAGAAGTCAAAATATTGAATAAAATTATTTTAGAAACAAGAACATATTTAATTTTGAGAAAAAAAAAGATTCTATACAAAAAAAAAAAGTTATTGAGTACATTATAATTATAATTTTTATTAGTAGTATAAACATTGAATATAATAATCGAGAGAAAATATTTAAAATAAATAACTTGTTTAAATAATCTAACGGCTTAAATAGTACTACTAAGTTATTGATCCAATTCCCACAAAAAATTTTGAAATTCTAGCAATAATCAGGATTATGAATTTTTATGTTTTCTTTTAAATTTCATTTTATATATCAAAGAGATGAGCTTTAAATACAAAGCACAATAGTCAAATTCCACCACCCCCCCAATTGTTAAGTGAATTTGTGCTTTTGCCCCAACTCTTTCTTTTGTGAAATTTGAGCCCCTTTCTTACATGGCAAGAAGAAGGGCTGGACTTTGATTGGTTTAGTTTGTTCGGTTCAATTTTTGTTAGAAAAGTACTATTTAACCCCTCGGGTTTGGCTCCATCAAACTAACTAGTCTTCAGTTCGAAAAATGAATTTTTCACTGTTAGTCAAGTGTGAAAGGTGTAGTTTCAGAAGAGAGAAGATTTTGTAATATTTTCTAGAATGCCTTTAAGGAAATTCGGGGCATGCAAAATTGTCGGATTATAAAATAATAACTCCAGTTTTCATTATTTTGTAATATTTTTTCATAAATTGCGAATAATGATTTTTTTTTTAAATTGCTAAATTACAAAATAATAGCTCTAATGTTATCGAATTATGAAATAATAGCTTTAGTTATCAATATTTCATCATACCTCTTAATTATTTGTAAAAAGTAATTTTTTATGGTTACCAGATTATAAAACAAAAGCTTTGCTTATCATTATTTTGTCATAAACTTTACTATTTTGTAAAAATTGTATATTTGTTGTTCATTCGGCCCACACATTTATTCCTGGGCTAAAACTAACTTATAATTCAAAAAATTTCTTGCTAATTTAAGGTTTATCCATTTTTTATATACATTACTTTTACTTTGTACTTAGCCGATATGAGATTCGCTTAAAGTGTCACATCATTAAATCATACTACAACTTCTATATATTCAAATTAACTCCACATATCTTTTTATTCTTATTCAATTACACCAATCTCTACATGTGAATTTCTCAATTACACCCTTACGTCACTATTCACCAATTAATTAATCATGAGATATTATTAAATTAAATATATCAAGACTAAATATTTATAGTCTAAATAAACTTCATATATATTAATTACTGTTAATATCATTCTTAAATCCAATAAAATATTATTTTTTTCTCAGGCGACACCATTCATGACCTGCTAAAATTATACTCATTCCGTCTCAAAAAGATAGTCCACTTTTTATTTTCACATAGATTGAGAAAGTAGTAGTTATTATGGCTAAATGACAATTTTATTCATATAACTTTCCTATTATATCTATCTTAAAGTACACATGAGCAATTATTATATTGGTAATAAGAAATAATGAGAGTTATTAAAACTAAGATCAAATTTAATAAAGGTATAATAGACAACTTAAGGATTAACTAACTATAATGTAAAAAAGGAAAGTGGACTATATTTTGGAACAAATTAAAAAAGAAAGATAGATTATCTTTTTGGACAGAGGAAGTAATATTTAATACTCGAAATTTTAAAGTGTTATATTTACAAAATAATATTTCAAATTATCAATATTTTATAATATTTTTAAATATTATTTAAAAGTTAGAAGATTATAAAATAATAGCTCAGTTAATATTTTTTGTAATACTTTATAATACTTTGTAAAAAGTAATTTTTTTTTTAAAGTTGATTGTTTACAAACTCATAGATCTCGTTCCAAATATTTTGTAATAGTTTAAAATATTTTACGGACAATAGCTATTTTTTTGCAAAAAATTATTGGATTATAAAATAATAACTTACAGTTATCAATATTTTGTATTTCTAATATTTTTATAAAAATGTTTTTTTTATAAAAGTTGGCGGTTTAAAAAAAATGCTGAACTAAATATTTTGTAATATTTTCAAATATTAAAAAAATTATTTTTTATAAAAATGAGCTATTTACACAATAAATAAGAGGTACTATTATTAATATTTTATAATATCTTCAAACTATTTGAAAAAAACACATAGTTTTTGTAAAATGAATGTTTTATAAAATAATATGTTGAAACACCAATGCTTTAGAAAATTTTCTAATATTTTTTAAGAACAACCTATGCGGACTATAAGCATTTTCATATGCAACAATTTAACCTAAATTAACAATTTAAGCTATACTCACACAATTAAACCAATCGATAACATTCGATTAAAATTAATTAATTATTAATTATAAATTAATTACATTAAAATTAAAATAATTAAATTAAATTGATTATATTTTCTTCGGTGTTTAGCTAATTTTTAAGTGAATTTGATTTTTTTTTTTTTTTTTAACCTTAATGAAAATCAAACAGACTAAAAAATTTTAATTTTTAATATGAAAATTAAAACTGAATCGAATGTGTTAAACAAAATTAAACTAAATCAAATTAAATTGTTTATATGGGAAGTTCGGTTTCCCCAAATTATAAGTTGAGAGTTGGACCAAATCGTTAACGATGGGGCCAAATAAATACATGGAGAAAAAAAGACATTCTTTACCTGTGGACAACAACTGGTTTGCAACTGCAGATTGAGCAATCCAACTGCGTTCTAGGATTTGAAATTTTTGGGCTAAACGACAATGACATTAGTGTACGAAATTTCCCTTTATATGACCTTATTTTCTTCTGCATGCTGGTTTTTCTACTTGGACGCGTGAAAAATAAAACAAATAAATGAATTTTTTGACATGGCTTCAAAACGTCATTTGAGCATTACTTTTGCAGAACCACTGTTTAAATCTTTCAATTTCTATATCTTCTTCCCTACTTTATGGATATGAAATGGGTTGGTCTTCTTGTGTTTATTATAAAATTTCCTTGCTTCGTTCAAGCTGAAACTGATTATGCCTTTGCTAACCATTCAAACACTTGGATTAACAATGACTTTATTACCAGAGGAAGCGTAGACTTTGTTGATGGATCTACTATTAGACCTGTCCTGCTTAACAATAGCAACCCTTTTGATTTCCCTGCTATTGGTTGCGGATTTTACGGTAATCGGACTACAGACTCTTTTTATTTCTCTGTCTTTGCAGTGCAGGCAACAAGTGATTCCACCATTGTCAAAGTAATTCCCCCTCAAGTTCTTTGGATTGCTAACCGAGCGAATCCTGTCAAAGAAAACTCCACTATAGAGTTTACAGACGAAGGGGAATTGGTGCTGAAAGATGCCAACGGCGCATTTGTGTGGTCCTCTAGTACCTCAAACGCAGGTGTTGATCAAATGAATGTTAGCGGCAATGGCTCTCTTCAACTTGTTAGTATGCTTGGGTTCGATTATAGTTCGACTTGGCATGGCGATATTATTTGGGAATCTTGGGATCTCCCCTCAGACACATGGCTTCCAGGGCAAAAATTACGGTTATCACGCCAGCAGACACTAACATCTAGCATTTCTACCTCAAATTTCACACCAGGTTCATTTTACTTGTCTTTACAAACAGATAATTTGTATGCATTTATAGAGTCTGATCCGCCCCAGATGTACCGGAAAATTTTCCAACAAGGTAGTGAAATCAAGCAATTCAAAACCGGGAGTCTCCGATTTCTAACAAGGGGAACTTACGTTGATTACGTGTCTAATATAGAAAACTTCCAGTTTTTGAGACTAGAACCAAATGGACATTTGACGGTCTATCTATGGATCCAAGGGTCCGTATCAATAGCTGATGATATCTTAACTGACAATTTAGGAAATTGTTCTTACCCCACAGTTTGTGGAAATTATGGTATTTGCTCAAACGGTGGAAGTTGTACTTGTCCTGCCAATTATTTCATTACGTTGAATTCAAGTCTTATATGTGAGGAAGCAACCCAGTTGTCCTGCCAATCTTCCCATATGCACTCTCTTATAGAGCTTGATAGAGTTTCTTATTTCAATTTTGTTACAGATTATCCCAACACTGATATACAAAGCTGCAAAACATCTTGCTTGAAAAACTGCGCCTGCAAAGCAGCCCTTTTTCAATACCATTTCACTACTTCAAGTGGCAATTGCTCATTCTTGTTACAGGTTTTCTCTCTAATGACAACTTCACCTGGACTTCTTCCGTACAACTATACAACGTTCGTTAAGGTGCAAAAACCTTTAGTTGCATCTCGTCCTGCAAGCCCACAATTTTATGAGTCTGTACCTGAACCTCCAAGTAACCAATCAAGAAATTTGGCGACCATTTTGGCACCAGTGTTGGTTGTGGCAACAATTGTACTTTTCCTTATTTGTTTATGCCTGCGATTTATAAGACAAGGAAGATCTAGTGGGGAATGGAGAGAAGACAATGCAGATGATGAGGAGTGGGAGAATTCATTACTTCAAGTAAACCTTAAAAGATTCACTTACCAAGATTTGAAATCTGCAACAGACGACTTCAGCCAAAAACTAGGAGGAGGAGGATTTGGTTCTGTCTTTGAAGGGACCTTGACTAATGGCACCAAAATTGCAGTGAAGCGCTTAGATCGGTCTGGGCAGGGGAAAAAAGAATTTTTAGCAGAAGTGAAGACGATTGGCAGCATACACCATGTCTGCCTTGTAAAACTTGTAGGATTCTGTGCTGAAAATTCACACAAGCTTTTAGTCTACGAATATATGAGCAATGGATCTTTAGATAAATGGATCTTCAACAGAAATCAAGACAATACTCTTGAATGGAAAATCAGGAAGAAAATCATCTTAAATATTGCCAAGGGGCTAACATATCTTCATGAAGATTGCAAAATGAGAATTGCTCATTTAGATATCAAACCGCAAAATATTCTTCTTGATGGAAATTTTGATGCCAAATTATCTGATTTTGGATTGGCAAGACTAATTGACAGGAATCAAAATCAAGTGATAACTCAAATTCGAGGAACACGAGGCTATATGGCTCCCGAATGGTTAAGCAGGAAGATCACAGAGAAAGTTGATGTCTATAGCTTTGGTATTGTCATTCTGGAAATTATCTGTGGAAGGAAAAACTTGGACTTCTATCAACCAGAGGAAGATGATCATTTACTTTTGTGGACAGTAAAACGAAAGGCAGAAGAGAATCAATTAATGGACTTAGTTGATAAATGTAGTGAAGATATGCAGCAAAACATAGAAGAAGCAGCAGAGATGATAAGAATTGCCATTTGTTGCTTACATAATGATCCCACAAGGAGGCCTTCAATGTCTACAGTGGTGAAGATTTTAGAAGGTGTGATTCCAATAGAACCTGTATATGATTATGGGTTTTTAACATCTACCGCGGTAGAAGCTCCTGATGGAGTAGTGATGGTACTATCAGATCCACAACCAGCATCAATCCTGTCAGGACCAAGATGAAGCAATATATATAGTTGTTTGCATCAATATCTGCTTTATTGATTAGAGCAACAAGGTAAAAACTTACTAGCTTTCTTTTTCATGTAGGAGCATTGTTTTTTACTACCGATAATGCATAAGCAAACGTATAATACATAATAATTGTCTTTTATTTATAGATATATATGCTTGAAAGAGAAATTTACAATATTTAACATTACTTAGAAGTTTCGGTATAGGTTTTAAGTTTTACATATTTTGACGGTAAATTTTCTTTTATAATCACCATTTGAAAATTGTCTGATTTGCAGATTCTGCAGCAAGGGATTTGTCTTCAACGGGAACAGCTGAAGTTAACTAAAACAATGTACAAGCATTGGTTTCCTCCTCCCAATGGCTAGGTAAACTCTCGGTTCACTTTTCTTTGGTTGAAAGGATTTGGGTTGAGAAGGTCACTTCTTCTATCTTTAATTTGACATTATTGGATCTTTGAATTTGATTTAATACCACTATCTTTTTCCCTAAAAAATAAAAGAAAAGAAACAAATCTTATAATATAATAACTTATTATTATATAGAAATATTTTATGTTGTACGAATACAAAATATGTAATTGAATGATAAGTGGTACGTTAATCCACTGCAGAAGATTACTGTCTTTTTTTTAAAAAAATGTTGTATATATACATTTTCCCATTTCTTGGAATTTGTTTTTAAATGGGTACAAATTCATTTTTTCACTCTGGTCATATGAAGATATATAAACAAGAACAAGAACTCCATATGAAGATATATAAACAAGAACTCCTCGGATAAATACTTCATGCATAGATATGCACAAAACAAGAGTAGACCCATAAATCTACCTTAGACAAAAATGGATGAACTCTGGCCAGAGCCCTAAGGGACAGAGAAGAACTACAAAAGACAAGGAAAAAAGAAAAGTAAAGTAAATAAAAGCAGAGAAATGACTGATGCCGGTAACAAATCACTAAGTGGATGGAGTTGTAGATAAGATTAACAGAAAATAAAGTGGGCGGGGTTAGGTCAAATTTATCTAAATATGATGTTAATTATGTATAAACCAATATAATTAATTTGGTTTAAAACATAAACTATAAAATCCACCAAATCGAATCATGAAGGGAGACCCTTACTGAATAAGTGTGACATTGCATGCTGTATAATTTCTTTAAAAAATTAAAAAATAAATGGGTATTTGATAGTTAAAAAAAAAAAAATCCCTCCCCATTATTTGAAAAAAAAAATAATTTTTAAAAATTATTTAAAGGTTTTTCAATTTAGGCCAAATTATTTTGAAGATTTTCCAAATGATTTCAGTTATGAAGTGAAGTGGATACATGCAAAATTTTCACCACTTACATTTATTCCTGCTTAAAAATTTAATATCTATATTCATTTTAAATGCGTTTGAAATTTCTTTTGAAATACTCATATTCAAATCTATTTAAAATTTTAATATATGCACCCATTTCATTTAATTAATAATCAAACCCGCTTTAATTGAATTGAGATGAATAGAATACTGAAAAATTCCATTTTATTTACATGTATAGAATCTCATTATGTCAATTATATAAAATAGAACTAGTGAAAATCATAAAAAAAATTAAAATAGATTTCAAATTCATAACTATCAAGATTTATAAATAAACTAAGAAAATATAAAAATAAATAAAGTTATCTCTATAACTTCCAAATTTTATTATTACTTTGAAATCAATATGCACTTAAATTTTCATCCGAAATAGATTTTGGTAGTTAGTGAATACCCATAGATTTAAAATTATAACCGATTCAAACCGGTTGTGATTATTCATTTTAATACTTGTTATCCAAAATTTATTTAAAGGAAATTATAATTTTGTCCATATAATTTGTCATAAATTATTAGCTTATTCATGCATTTTAAAAAATATATTATAATATCTTTATAGTTTATTTCTTTACGAATTTTTATCCTTCTGTCTATTTTACTCTTTTTTTTCAGTATAAGTCAAAGGAAAGGATACAATCAAACGAGAGAGACCCTTAACAATTACACAATTATTAACTGTATATAGTTTGCAAACTTTTTTCAAAAACCCACTTACTCAGATTTTCTTGAATACCAAATACTTCCCTTCATCTTCTATAACTTGATTTACACTTTCAAAAAACAGTAGCATCAGCAGCAACAAGAATACGAATCTAGTGAATTTTATGGCCATTAATTTGCTGACCGTCGAACCAAGTAAGATTTAGAGAGAGTCGAGTTATGATATTTTTAGAATAATCAAGAGAAAGATGAAAGAATATTGAATCTAATATAGATATAGAGATGGAAGAGTTACGGTGGAGAAAATAACAGGAGCAGATGACATTGATAAGGAAAGTTTGAATAAACCTATAAGAACCATTACAAGGTAAAAGATAATTTTTATATATTTGTATAGCAACAGATGCTATAAAACTAATTGATCAGTTTTTACATAAACAACAAGCTTCAGGTGATTTTGTTATTACTAAAATAAATGTATAAAGAAATTAAAAGAGAGTTAAAAGAAAAGAAATAAAGAAGACAAGAAAAGATAAAAAGGAAACAAAACTCACTCTCCCTCTCTCCTTTTCCGTTCCCCTCCCCTGCCCCCGTTCATTTTTAGGCCACCGGCCATGAAACCCGGCAATAAAGCACTCCAACTTCATCTTCGCAACGATAGGAACTCGCCTGTGGTCTTGATTTGGGAGGTAGAAGCCTGAAACGAGAAAGAACGTGACTGAAATTCGAGCGATGTCACGCGATGAGGTTTTCCGGTGATCCACGCCGTTTCCGGAAGTTCTAGCGTTAAGGGAAGGCACCGGTCGACTCCTCTCCTTCACACGACTATTTTCCCTCCATCGATTCTGGCCACGGAGCATTGAGGATGAAACCACCACAAGCGGTGGAGATACAGAACCCAATCCGACAAGTTAGAGGTCCGATCTCGCTCAATTGACGCCAGAAATGGAATCTTTAGCGAAATTTGAGTCAGGTGGAGGTGTCCTTGCGAATTCAGGGCTGTTTGGATTTTCCGGCCATCGTGGACGGCGGAGGTCGGTCACCAGCCTGCGAGACCCCGGCTGGGCCCCGGGAGCCAGAATCACCCTCTTCTCGTGCTAGTTCTGAATCCGAACTCTGAATTTGCAATTGGTAGGTATACTTCAAAGTTTAATTCAGTAATTTCAGTGTAAATCATAAATTGGAAATTTATTAGTATTGATTAAAATAATTAAGTTAGTGGTGTGAAATTAATGTAGTAATTAATTTCCAGTAATCAAAAGAAATTAACAGATTATAAATTATCGATTGAAGATGGCAAGAATTTGTAAAATGTGTGAAATTGAAATTAAGGACAATTAGGTCTATTAATGAGTTAATCAAAGAGAGAAAGAAATATTAAGAACGGCGGATAGGAAATTATTGTGAAGTGTCGAATGGATGTGATATATGAAATTCAGACAGATCAAATTATAAATAAAATGCTATTGGATTTTTTTAACAAAAATTATTGTGATATATAAAATTCAGACATATCAAATTATAAATAAAATGCTATTGGATTTTTTGACAAAAAGAAAGGTTTATTCAAGAATTAAATTTATTGTATAAAATAACAAATTGCGTTATTAGGAAGGAAATAAATTAATGAAAGAATAAGATAGTTTAATAAATGCAAAATTTGTATTTGTATTTGATTAAATTTAATAAAGTATTTGAAAATGTAATTTTAAGTGATATTTTAAGAAAAAACAAGGTAAAGAAACCAAGGATTTTTATTGTAAAATCTTGTTACATTTATTTGACAAAAAAAAAAAAAAAAAAAAAAAAAAAAAATATATATATATATATATATATATATATATATATATATATATATATATATATATATATATATAATAAATAAGCTAAGCTTTTGTTTTAATGGAATTTAAAAAGAAATTATCAAATTTAATTGAAAAATAAAATAGAATTTGTTAGATAAAATCAAGTTTAGTCAAATGGTTTGTAAAGTATGATATTTTTATAAAGTAAGATTTTTTAAAGAAAGTAAAGTAGCCAAATGATTTTGATAAATATATTTAAGTAAGCCTAATGTTATCTCTAGTCATTAAACAAAATAAATGAATTTAAATATATATAAAGAAATATGGATTTCGAAGTGATAAATAAGATTATGAAAGATTTAAATTAATTAGTCTGGTTAAGAATATAAATTTATGGTATTAATGAGATGAAATATAAATGTAAACTAAAATAAAAATAATAAGAATTTAAATATCAATAAAGAGCTGTAAACAAGAATTAAAATGTATTGTGTAATTTGATTATATGTTGAGATAAGCCACAGAAATGGTTTAAGAGTCAATAAATAGAGAAGAAAGGCTAGGGGAGTTTTTCAACTCAGGTTAGTGCATTGCTCCTTTCTTATTTTCTTTCAAATCGAAATGTATTTGATTTCATATTTAATTTCATAAAGAGGCTTATGAATCAAAAGGAAATATTAGAATAAGGGTTTTATGGATTTTGAAAGAAAAGAAGTATGATTTGATATGATATGATTTTTTAGATGATTCTTATAGTTAAATTGAAAATCTATTTGTATGGAAAGGAGAATGTTGGCCACATGTTATTTGTTGTATGAGGGGTGACCGTAAATGAATATTTTTAGAAGTGTTTGTGAAAAATGGATTGTTACACAATGTGTTTTCAATTATGGTTAATATATGAAATAGTTTATAGTCTCACAGCAATTAATAGACATGGTTATTATCGATATCACTTTATTTGTTGAAGTTGATATTGTGATTGATATTGTAAATGAAATTGCAAATGACATTATTCCCTCCTAGATGAGGCCGGGATTGTCCCTCTGTTGAGATAAAAAAATCACATATTAAGATTGAGATACTTTATCTTGATGAACTCATAGGACACTGATAACTCTTCGGATTGAGTCTATTTAGATTGTTGAGACTAAATTGGATATTATCAAGTTCTTGAATGGATGTTTTCTTGAAATTGTATTGATGCTATTCTATCATTTTTATGTAGAGCATCTATTGAATTTTAAGTAAGGAATTTCTATTGTTATTATTAAAGTGCCTTCTTCTAAAACTCTTCATTAGGTTTTAAGAGAACTTGATTTTAAAGTAAGAATATCTGAAAAAGTGTTTTCATACGAAATTTTATTTACAATTATTGTTATATTGGAAAAATGTGAATTTTCATTTAATTTTACATATATGCACCATTAAGCAATTTGCTTAGTGATACTTTTTTCTGTACTATCACCGGGAAAAGAAAAAAAAGAAAGCAAGAGAGTGAATCCTGCTAATTATGGGGTTTCTTTTTGTTTATCGTACATAAAAGAACTATTATTATAACTATGGTGTATATTGTTTCTTTTTTGAAATTATATATATATATACTAGCTTAAGACATACGAAATTAAAATTTATGTAAAGTCTTAAGCTAGTATATATATATATATATATATATATATATATATATATATATATATATATATATATATATATATATATACCTTTATTATTATTTATTTATGAAAATGAAATCGGTCCGGTATATAACTACATTTCAATTGGGTTTATGGGTTATGGAACCATTTACGTTGATTATAAAATTCAAAATTTATGATATTATAATTTATCTTTCCTTATATATGTAAGCATATATTTTAAAATACAAAAAGAGTTTTTGAAAATGTTTCTAAGTATTGTTTTCCATTAATAAATTAACGAATAAAAAGATATGTTTTTAAATTATTTTATTTAAGTCCCTTGTAGTATGTTTATTGAGTTCTTATGCAAAATAAGTGCTTAATAGACATATTACGGGCGATATGCTATATTTTACAGTGAAGTAAGGTGTGACATTTGTGACATTTTTAGTTTAAATTTGCCAAATAAGCTAAATTTGACCTGAACTTTGAGGAATTAACCTTTTTAATCTCTATTTCTTGCTGCCCAACAACCTCCTATCACCATAAGAAAATTAGTGTGCACAGACAAAATTTACTGACAAAAGGTTTTTGTTGGTATTTAGCACAAATAACCAACAAAATTTAATTTTAAAATAAAAAAGATTGTTTAATATCATCAACAAAATACCATCAATTTACCGATAATATTGAATTTTTTTGCTAATAAGAGCGCCTAATATTGCTGCCTAATTTTTTAACAAATTAGTGATAAATTACCGATAAAATTTAGCGACAAATATCAATTTTGTCAATAAAAATTGCGGCGTAAATACGCATATATTTTGAGAATTTATCGTCAAATTATTGATCAATTAGCGACAAAATACTGACAAATCTTTAAAAAATTTTAAAATTTTAGGTAGAAATGTAGGAGGTAAATAATGAAATTTAGTGACAAATTACCAATAAATTAGTGTCAAATTACCGATAAAAAACTCCAAGCCAGCTTCAGAAGTCAAAATTAGCAATCTTGCTGCCTCTCTCTGAGATATGGGTCTTATGAGCTATTCAAGAACCATAAACCCATCAAACACTAATAAAAATGCAAACTTAAAAATTTTTCGAAAAGAAGAAGAAGAGAACAACGTATAAATATTCAATTCTAGAAAAATTAACCCAAAAAATTAAGATACACATAATAATGCAACAATTCATCAAGAACAAAACTGTTATAATAGAAAAATTGACTCCATAAGAACAAATATCGAAATAGAAAATTGGATCAAGAACCTATTAATAATATTAAACTCTAGAAAATTAATAAAACAAAAGATAAAAATTAAAGAAAAGAAAAATGATCCATTAAGAACTAGAAAACCCATTAAAATCCATCAAGCTTCGACAATGGTGGTTTGTTGATGACAAAATTATTCTTGAGAATAAATCCATTCTTGAATCGCTCCGACAGTGATCTAAATGCATGCAACTCAATATTTCTCCTTGAAACTGATTTATACCGGAATACATACACTTGCCATGATATTAGAGGGTCTAGGTCCATGGATTTTGAAATAAGTGGCCCTGCAAATTCTTCAAATGGTAAGTGTTCCTTGCTAGAGAACCAAAAGTTTCAACTTTATCAAGAATAACATTATACTTTGGGAGCAATTTGATTGAAGGTACTAGCCATATATTGTTCATGTTGACAATAATTCAATTCCAAATATGGATTTCATATTACCAAATTGAGAATTAAATCCAAAAATTAGAGAAACTAAACATTTTCAAGTTAAACTCAGAGATTAAACCCAAAAATTAACCCTAAAAATTAAAGAAATTAAAGAATTACATCTAGAAATTAAATCGAAAAAAGATAATAGTACAAACTTGTAAGAATCAAACCCATAATTAAAGATCAAACCTTTGTTGCATCTTCCTAAACTCTGACAATACATCGTTTATCACTTTATAATCCTTAACAATGGTTATACTTGTAGGGTCCTACAATACAAAGGGGTATTTAGGAGAGGAAGAAGAGATGAGAAAAAGAGAGAGAGAGAGAAAAGATGCAAGGAAAGAGAAAGAGAAGAGATTTGATGGAATCTTAGAGATCAATATGAAGAAGTATGTCATTGTAGAGGAGAGGAGAGAAGCTTCGCTTAATGTGTACCATTGGACAATAATGGAATTTTAGAGTTTAATCCACATGGCATCCGATTTGTTTCATGATGTGGCTAAGTTGCATGCGATGTTAGCTGTCAGCTTTGTGAAAATTTGCCTTACACGTCCATAAGCAGTTTTTCAGTTAACCATGTGATCCGGAGATGCTCAGCTGTAAAAATTTATAAATTAAGACATTCAATCGTTATTATTTTCCGTTGAACACCAAAATAGAAAAAGGTAAAATTCAGACAATAAAAATATAATTATCTCATTTTTATCTAAATACGGATTTAGGGATGGAAAAACTTCAAAACTATAAGGTTTTATTTCACCAAAATTTTAACTATAATCCACCTAGATCAAGCGACTCAATTAGGAGAAGACATCAAATGGAATTCTAATAAGGGGCATTATTGGCTTTGCTCCAATAATTAACGTTTCAATCGAAATAAAATAGATAGAAGGATAAAAGTTTGTAACAGAACAAACTACAGGATATTATAATGTATATTTTAAAATGCATAGATAAATTAATAATTTATGAAATGTTTCTCTTTATTTAATCAACTCCCAGTCTACTGTAAATGGAATTTTTGCAAGCCGGGTACCAGGGAAAACCGCATCGCTTCCATACTGTAGGGGAGTGACTAGTGCTTAAAGTCACTTGGATATTAGAGTCCTTGTCCCGACCCTTCATAGGTGCCCCTACGCCTATGGAAGGTGCCATTGGTTGCCTTATTGTAATCTTCGTTGCTTCGATGTAATATTTGATATATATAAATAAGGATTACCCTTTTGCCCCTATGTGTGATGTTGTGCTATGCTTTGTTATGTGTTCCTCAATGATGCTTGAATTATTCTTATATTTGAACCCATACGATTATATATCGGTATTATGTGTTCTAATGCCCATTATTGGCTTGTAGATAACTAATTGATATCCTTGGCTGGCTTGTTTGAGGGTGTGCCAAGCAAGCACCACACGGTCCGGTCTTGGTGCGTGATAGGGGACCATGACATTTGGTATCAGAGCCTTGGATTGCAAATAGATTGAATGATGAAAATGACGAAATCCTCCTGTGTTGAAGCTTTAGAGAAGCGGGTGGAAGAGCTTGCTGCTTTTATAGAAAAGAATGTGATTGTTGGTGAGCCAACAATTGTTCCTGAATGGCAAGAGGCCAACGAGCACATTGAGGGGCTAGAAGAGAAAGCGGTGGAGATGCAGACCACGCTCTTTAAATTGAATCGCTCAATTGATGCCCTGCGTCTCACCTCGGCCACTACGGGTGGTAAGGTAGGAGACGAGGAGCGAGGTCCTGCCCCGGCCACTCAGGGTGGTAAGGCAGGAGACAAAGAAAAGATCAAGAACCTTGAGACTAAGGTGCAAAGCTTGGCGAAGCTGCCAAGAGAGCTGGATGAGGCCCACACTGAATTGTGTGACTACATTAAACCTATGGTTGATGAGGCGAAGACAAAGGTGAAGGAGTTCGACGACGAGTTGGCGAAACTTTCAGAAAGGATAAAAGACTACAAGGTAGTTAAAGAAAAGGTCGACTTGCTCTCAACTGCCACTACATTAAACCTATGGTTGATGAGGCGAAGACAAAGGTGAAGGAGTTCGACGACGAGTTGGCGAAACTTTCAGAAAGGATAAAAGACTACAAGGTAGTTAAAGAAAAGGTCGACTTGCTCTCAACTGCCACTAGAAATGTAGAAGTCCACCCTTTGAGAAATGGGAAAATGAAAATTCCAAATCCACCCCCTTTCAAAGGAGTGTGAGATGCACGGTCAGTAGATAATTTCCTCTTCGATCTGGACACTTACTTTAAGGCCACGAACACCACCTCAAACGAAGAAAAATTGAGCCTTGTTCCAATGTTTTTAGCAGAAGATGGCAAGCTATGGTGGCGCACCAAGGTTGAGGATGTGTAAGCTGGCCAAACCAGTATGAGCACTTGGGACGAGTTTTGCCAAGTATTGAAATCAGCATTCTACCCCGAGAGAATGGCATATATTGCTCGGCATAGGTTGGCAAAAATACAGCATACAGATTCTGTTCGAGAGTATGTGCGACAATTCACCCAATGCATGCTGGATATCAAAACTATGGGGGATGACGATCGATTATACTTTTTCTGGAAGAATACAACCATGGGCTAAGGATAAGTTGGACGCTCAGAAGGTCGACGACTATGAATCGGCGATAAGAGCAGCAGAGGCACTGAATGACTATGGGCGGAACTTTCCCAAACGCAAATTCGGTCAACCATGTGCGGGTGAGACCCACAGGTGGGGGAGCAAGTTCAACCAATTCAAAAGTGAATGTGGAAAGGAGGCCTTGGAACTCCAGCTATAAAAATGCCCCAAGTCAGGCAATAGTCGAGAATGCTGAGCCACGAAAGAACTTCACTTTCCCAGAGGAACGTTGAGCACCCGGAGGAAATAACATGGGAGGGGGAGTGGCTAGAACCATCAAATGTTTCTTTTGTAAAGGGCCGCATAAAATATCAGAATGCACGGTAAGAGACAAGGCCATGAATGCCCTCTATCTACAAGAAGAAAGCAAGCATGAAAGACTGTCTTCAGACTCAGGCAATGTTGATCGTGCTGTAGTTGGAGCATTGAGATTCTTAGGGGCCTTGGAATGACAGGCTGGGGAAAAGACCGTACCACCTAAAAAGGGATTGATGTATATTGACTTCACTCTAAACGGAAAGTCAGCAAAGGCGATGGTGGATACGGGAGCAACGAATAACTTTTTGAATTTTCCCATGGTATCGAAATTCAAACTACAAGTGAAGAAGGATTCGAGGAAGTTGAAGGCAGTGAATTCGGAGGCAGTCAAAACAGTGGGAGTTGCTGCTGATGTCCCATGTCGAGTAGGGTCTTGGGAAGGGAACATAAACTTCACAGTGGCTCTGATGGATGACTTCGATATTGTTTTGGGATTGGATTTTTTGAATGTGGCAAAGGGCATGCCGATCCCTACTGGGAATTGTCTTATTCTGATGGGGGAACAACCGTGTGTTGTGCTAGCAACTATTAGTCCCATTAATGAAAAGAAGCTGTTATCAGCCCTCCAGTTCAAGAAAGGGATAAAGGGGGATGAACCCTCGTATGTAGTAATCCTAATCCATAAAGAAGAGATAGAGCCCACTGGCCACCCCGAGTTCATCAATGAGGTGATGTTGGAATATAAGGATATTATGCCGGAGCAATTGCCTAAAATCATACCTCCCTGTCGAGATGTTGATCACCAGATTGAGCTACTACCTGGGGCCAAACCTCCTGCTCGGGCCCCCTATAGAATGGCACCACCAGAATTAGTAGAGTTGAGAAGACAACTAGATGAGCTTTTAGAGGCAGGATTTATCAGACCCTCTAAGGCTCCTTTTGGGGCCCCAGTACTATTCCAGAAGAAGCAAGATGGTAGCCTGAGACTTTGTATCGATTACCGAGCTCTGAATAAGGTCACGGTGAGGAATAAATACCTCATCCCACTGATAGCAGATCTGTTCGACCAGTTGGGATAAGCTCGGTATTTCACCAAGCTAGATCTTCGATCGGGCTATCACCAAGTCCGTATAGTCGAAGGGGATGAATCTAAAACAACATGCGTGACTCGGTATGGAGCATTCGAATTTCTTATCATGCCTTTTGGTTTAACTAATGCACCTGCTACTTTTTGTACTGTAATGAACTAGGTATTTTATGAGTATCTGGACAAATTTGTGGTGGTGTACTTAGATGACATCGTGGTGTACACCAACAGCCTAGAAGAGCACAAAGCCCATTTCCAGCTGGTCTTTAACAAGTTTCGAGAGAATAAACTGTTCTTGAAAAAGGAAAAGTGTGCCTTTGGCCAGCAACGCATCAAATTCTTGGGACATGTCATTGAACAAGGCCGGGTCAAAATGGATGAAGCAAAAATTCAGGCCATTAAAAAGTGGATGATCCCGTCTAGCGTGACAGAACTTCGATCCTTCTTGTGATTGACCAACTACTGCAGGTGCTTTATACAGGGATATTCACACAAGGCTTGGCCGTTGACGGAGTTATTAAAGAAGGGTTAGGCTTGGGTATGGTCGCAGAAGTGTCAAGAAGCTTTTAAGAATCTCAAAGGGGCTACAATAGCAAAACCTGTATTGGCTCTTCCAAATATGCTACAGCCTTTTGAGGTGCGGACAGATGCCTCTAGCTTTGCCTTGGGTGGAGTGTTGATGCAAGAAGGCCATCCAGTAGTGTTCCGAAGCAGGAAGTTGACTGACATTGAGAGGCATTATGCAACACACGAGAAAGAACTATTGGCTATAGTTGATTGCTTGGAGGAATGGAAACACTACCTTTTGGGATCGAAGTTTGTGGTGAAAATAGATAATTTAGCTGCTAGCCATTTTCTTACTCAGCCTAAGCTAACTAGTAAAAAAGCTAGGTGGCAAGAGAAACTAGCTGAATTTGATTTCTCCTTAGAATACAAACCGGGATCAACCAATAGTGAAGCAGATGCATTGAGTAGAAAAGCCGAACTCGCATCCTTGAAAAGAATTGCCCATTTATCCAGGTGCCAAGTAGCTACCTCTCTTAAAGACAAAATTCGAGCACAGCTGAACAAAGATCCTCAAGCAGTCACAATCTTGAATTTGGCAAAAGCGGGGAAAACGAGACAGTTTTATATAGAATATGATTTATTGATGACGAAGAAGAATAGAATTTATGTCCTAAAAGCAGGTAATCATCGAAGACTACTCCTTCACGAATGTCATGATACTTTATAAGCAGGTCACCCAGGCTGGCATAGAGCCTTGGCACTCATCCAACAAGGATACTACTGGCCACAAATGGAGGAGGATGTACAGGAATATATGAAGACTTGCTTGACTTGCCAACATGACAAGGTAGAAAGATAGAAACATGCTGGGCTCTTGGAACTATTACAAGTACCAAGTAGACCATGGGAAAGCTTCGCTCTAGACTTCATCAGCGGCCTGCATAAAGTTGGAGAGTTTGACACCATATTGGTCATCATTGATCGATTTTCCAAGTATGGCACTTTCATTCCCATGGCAAAAATATGCTCAGTAGAGGACACGGCGCAAGCATTTTTTCGATGTGTGGTCAAGGATTGGGGTGTCCCAAAGAGTATTGTAAGTGACAGGGATAGCAGGTTCATAGGATCATTTTGGAGAGAGTTGTTCAAGATGCTTGGCTCACAGTTGAACTTGTCCACCAACTTTCATCCCCAAACTGATGGTCAAACAGAACGGTTCAATAGCCTGCTTGAGGAGTATCTTCGTCATTTTGTTTCTGCTAGTCAGAAAAATTGGCCCACTCTACTAGATATTGCCCAATTTTGTTTCAATGCTCAAAAGAGCTCTGCTACTAATCAAAGTCCATTTGAGATTTTTACAGGTCAACAAACATTGCTCCCTCATACACTGGACAGATCACACACTGGGCGAAACCCAAAGGCATACCAATTCACCGCAGAATGCGAACAAAATGCGGAGATGGCTAGGGCGCAGTTAGAGAAAGCAGTATAACGCATGAAGAAATGGGCAGATCAAGACCGCCGACCACTTACATTTGAAGTCGGAGATTTGGTGCTGATCAGGATCACGTCCGACTAGTTCCGGTTTCCCAACCATGATAAGAGATTAATGCGCTAATACAAAGGCTCGGTTCCCATCATCACCAAAGTAAGGAAGGTAACTTACAAAGTAGACACGCTAGCTTGGATGAGAGTCCACCCTATGTTCCACGTCAGTCAGCTCAAGCCTTATCATCCAGATATGAATGATGTCAGCAGGGGTAAGCCATAACGACATGCCATTCGTAAGAAGCCATTCTTTGCCAAAGAAGTGGCGAAGATCTTAGAGACTCACAAGCTGAAAGGAAGTCGACATCAAGAGTATTTAGTACAATGGAAGAACCTACCGCCGTCAGAGAACACTTGGGAGAAAGAAGAAGACCTTCATTAATTTCAAGACAAGTTATATGAGTACCATCAAGGCACCCTTTCCTACAAAAGAGCACTTCAGGAGCTAGAGTCTTAGTGACGAGTTGATGAGGGCGTTGACCGTTTGGGTGAGGGAGAATGTAAGGAAGTAACTAGTGCTCAAAGTCACTTGGATGTTAGAGTCCTTGTCCCAGCCCTTCATAGGTGCCCTTACGCCTATGGAAGGTGCCATTGGTTGCCTTATTGTAATCTTGGTTGCCTTGATGTAATATTTGATATATATAAATAAGAATTACCCTTTTACCCCTACGTGTGATGTTGTTATGTGTTCCTCAGTGATACTTGAATTGTTCTTATATTTGAACCCATATGATTATATATAGGTATTATGTGTTCTAATGTCTATTATTGGCTTACACATAACTAATTGATACCCTTGCTGGCTTGTTTGAAAGTGTGCCAAGCAAGCGCTGCACGGTCCGGTCTTGGTGCGTGGTTAGGGACCGTGACAAATATCTAGCTGCGGCACACCCCAATCATTTGCTGAAACTGTAGAATACCGGAAAACGAAAAACCCGAGACTATCATATCATCCCCCAACTAACCAAGCTCGTTTCCTTTTATCTCATAATCGGAAAACCCTGTATAAAATCTCTAGGGTTAGGTTAATTTTATTTTTTAATTTTTTTTTTGGTTGTGCAATTTAAAAAATGGAAGCTAAGCAATTACTCAAGGACAAGAAATTCTGGTTCGCTTCTTTCCTCATTGCCTGGGCTGCTGCTCTTCAGGTACCTAAGTTATATTCTTATGTTATCTCGGTATTATATCATCAGTGTTTGCCATTAACAAAATTTGGTTCCTTGTATGTTTGATAGATTCATTTCATGGATGGATCTCTAAATTTTTTTTTCTTTGTTTTGAACTTTATTTGGGATTTGAAGGGGCATATGATGTGGTTACAGAGGCAGGATTCTTTCAAACAGAAATTTGGGACAGAGAATGAAAATGATAACAATGATGCCCAGAATGACCCATAAAAGGCATCACTGTTCGAAGCTTTGGCAAAAGAGAGTACTAATGAAGAGACTGGTTTTGAAACTGTGTATGTACAGAAAATCCAATTCTTGAATTTCAGAATTTGCTTCAAACGGTATCTGTTTTTCATTGTGTTCGGTTGTTGCTAAAGCAATATAATGCTATATCTTAAGTAACTTAAATGCTTCTGTATATGCCTTTTCTTTACGGTTTTTCTCCTTTTAGAGTAGGGGAAAAGATAATTTTGATTGAATGAATGAAATATCAATATTCATAGATTTAAAACAGAAAGATAGAATGCTCGTACCCTTATGAATAATGAAGTAATTGAGTTCATGACATCAGTGAAATTGTGTGGTTACATCTGTTTAAATTTCTTTTCCTTCATTTCACGTTGTATAGGTTTGTACAATTAGGATTCTTTAGTATTATTGAAACTGTTGAAGTGTTATGAGAGCTGCTGATTCATCTGAATGTGTTAAACATGGTAAAGGCATTGTCTTGAACATCATTGCCCTTGAATGTGCTTAGATAGGTGACGCAGAACCTGAAGTTTGGAACTTTGGAAGTTACTGTAGCTGTTATTATTCATGTTGCTGTAGCATTTTTGTTATTTTATATTGTAACTAAAGTACACTATTTAATGTAGTCAAGTCCTTTTCCAATTGGGATTTTTATTTAGGAATTTATTTTAGTAGGATTTTATGTTAATCTTTGTTCTATTATGATTTATAATTGAGAACTTATTTTAGTAGGATTATACCCAATATGAATAGGGCTGTAATCTGTAGTTTTAAGGTCAGATTTGAAATTTTGAGTTGTAATAAAAAACTACTTCAGCTTTTGGTCCCCGGATGCACGACATGTTTACAAGATGAATGTCATGGAAATGTGGGTGTAAGATTTTTATATAGTCAAATTTGATTGGATAAGATTAAAAATGACCACATCTGACGAAAGATATAAGTAGCACAATCTGGAGAGTAAAATGAAAGGAGGACATCAGGAATGGTTTGGTCTTGTCCTACATAGACCCGTATGTGCTCCAGATAAGTGTGATATATAGATAGTGGAGGGTGCTAAATAGAAAAGAGGTACACTAAGGACCACATGGAGAAAAATTGTCCCAAAAGATCTACTGCTTCTCCACATACAATAGCAGCCATGGGAATCTATGTTTGTTGTTGGGATGGAGGTCTTCTAAAAAAATTAATGTGGATTTAATTATGAACAGAGTAGAATGGAAACAAAGGATTCATATAGCCGACCCTAGCTAGTTTGAGATTGAAGTTCAGTTATTGTTGTTGTTGTTACAGTACTTGTTAGTTATTTTCCTGGTTCTGTAAACTGGAAATTCCAGCTTATTTTGGTAGATGATTTGGTCTCTGTCCTTTCTTTTCAATATTCTCTTGTCCTAGCTTATCGAATTTAGAATTAGGGTCATTTTACTACGTCATCAATTTTGGTATCAAAGTAGAATTTCAATTCCAAATTGTAATGGCTGCAACAAGAGCTAGAATTTCTAAGGTGAATCAAGCTCAAATCAAGCCCTAGAGATGCAGGAGATGTGAAGGAGTAAGAAACTTGCATGGAGATCATACAGGAGTCTGGATGAAAATAGCATAAGATAATCATAATCCTTTAACCTTAACGAAGGAGGTTTGAGGATGGAGAAGAATATATAGAGGAGAATATTAACCCATTTCATAATCCCTTTAGATGGTGGGTTGGAAGAGCAGTTACTAAGAGCTCCTGATCTTAATTCTGGAATTCGAATGAAGTTCCTGATTTCTATGGAAAATTGCGTGTGGAAGGTTTTTTTTTTTTTCTTTTTTTGGAATCAAATATAGAGAGAGACTTTGAGTGGAAACTGATGTCTGAAGAGCGTAAAGTCTTATTTGTGAAGCTGAAAGAGACAAGATGAGGGTGGAAAAGGTTGTAGAAGCAAAGGGTTAGACAAGAAAAGCCAAATATTCGCACTTGGAAATTGATGAAAGCCAAATTGAGGAAACAATTCCTTCCTTTTGATTATATGATGAATTCGTATGAGAAATTTCATGGTTTTAGCAACGCAATTGAGTATAGATGAGTATACTAGTGAGATTTATAATTTTTCCCTAAGAGCAGGCATCAATGAGACGGATGAACAACTTAAAGCTTGATATTTGGCAGGATTGAAGTTGACTATTCAAGATGAGACAGAAATTACTCGACTTTTCAATCTTGAGCGTGCTCTTTGAGCACAAGAAAGGGTAGATAGTTATGGTGCCATGAAGCCTCTACCAGTTGGAAGATATTCAGGCACTGTTCAAGAATCAAAAACTTCAAATTCAGCTTGTAAAATAGATCAAAAGGATATCACTATGGGAAACATGTCTACCAATGATTGGGACTCTATAAAAGGTGATAAAGAAAAAGAAATATCTAATTTTAGTGCTTCAAATAATGCCAACAGCAGCTCTAAGGAATCTGGCATTCAGTGTTTTAGGTGCAATCAGCATGGGCGTTTTTCTTATTAGCGTCCCAGTCACCAAGTTGATTGTATAGAACCTGAAACTGATAATGAGAAACCCATCAATAATGAGTAATGTGATGGGAAGAGGACAAGATTGACTTTTTTCTGTCCAAGAAGAAAGTTCTATAATTTGATGGGTTCTTGCTTCTAAAGTGGAAGAACAAGAAGATTGGTGAAGGCATAGCATTGTTTATACCAATGTAACTTGTGAAGGGAAAGCATATGGTGTTATTATTGAATATTGTAGTATTGACAATGTAGTGGCAGAAGTGGCCGAAGATAAGTTGAATTTGGTGATCTAAAAGCAGCCTCACCCTTATAATGTTTTTGGATTAGAAAATGTAATGCAATTTCTAGAACTTCCAAGTTTTTGGTTCAATTTAAAATCAGTTATGCTTACAAGGATGAATTATATTGCAACATTCTACCAATGGATGCTTGTCACATTTTGTTGGGCCGTCCTTATTAGTATGACTGTGATATGGAGCATCACTTAAGTCCAATACCTACACTTTCTACAAAGATAATGAAAGGCTCAAATTGCATCTTCTGGAAGCAGAACATGCTACTAAAGGTGGTTATTTACCCAAGCCTAACCTGAGTGAGACAATAACCAAGGACTTGGGAGTAGGTGATAGTCCTTGTCTTGTGCTAATTTGCTTGGCCGAAAAAGAAAAGACGATGGAGATAAACCAGCTCCATATTTGCAGGTGCAGACCCAATTCATTTCATGAATTTGATGGAAGTGGTGAGCCACTTTCTAAAAGTTGGGTCAATCAGCTAACTGAAAAGCTAAGGGAGGTGGTTCAAGACATTCTTGATGTGAAGTAAGCATCTAAAATTTCTCATCAAGTAGTTAGGCAAACCACATGCAAAAAGCACTTCGATTTTGGGAAAGGAGTTGAAGTGCATTGATTTGGTCATATAACCATTATATACATGTTTACTTGTCAATTGAGTTCTCTCCACCTCGGAGGAATTGATGCAGGACCCTAAGTTAGAACTTTTCACGTTACTGTAGTTATTACTATTCATGCTACTGTTGCAGTTTTTTAATTACTTATTTTATGTTTTAATTAAAAATAGACTTTGTTTGAAGTAGTGGAGTCCTTTTTAAATTAGGATTTAATGTTTAGGAATTCATTCGAGGAGGATTTTATGTTTAGTGCTTATTCTACTGGGATTTATAGTTAAGACCTTACTTTTAGTAAGATTATACCCTTATAAATGGGGCTATAATGTGTAGTTTTAAGAGCAGATTTCAGATTTATGAGCAATAATAAAAACTGGTCCGCTTATGTATTTCTTGGTTGTGCAAACCAGAAGTTCCAGCCTATTTTGGTTGATCATTTGGTCTTCATTTGGTCTCTTTGCCCTCTCTTTTCAATATTCTCTAGCCCTACCTAACTTAACTTAGAATTAGAGTTATTTTCGCTACATCAATAGGAGCATTCAATAATGGCCTTATAAATGCCAGGTTACAGTCCTTCCTGAGAGGCAAGATCTGGGATTCCAAACTATATAGTCAAAGATCACCAAAATCGAAAGTTGAATTATAGTTAAATAGCAAACTTGTAAAGTCAACTTGGACTGAGATTTTACGTTTAGAGGAGTATCACTTTGAATATCTATGGCTATCATATTTGTGAGCCAGAAAAAATTAAGTCAAAGACAAATTGGCACTATTCATTATTGACTATGAATTCATGTCCACATAAGCAAATGCATGCTAACCTCATAGTTGTTGAAGCCTTTCAATTTATAAGTTAGAAACTAACTTGTTATATGAGAGTATTGATTAGTTTAGACCCAGAAAATGCAGTTGAGGTTTGATGCTTTTTATAAAAACACAGGCATGTTAGGTATAGAGACCAAAGTCTAAAGAATGATGGTGAATTTTTCGAGCTGAAATACATCATGTAAACATTTCTGAATTTCAATATCTCAGGGACAAAAGGCCGAGTTTAAGCCACGTTTGAATGAAGGTGTGTTTAGAATAACAGCCAAGGAGGGACTATTGTCAATGTAGGAAGCAGGAACTAAACCATTTGAATAAGATGTTAAATGGTGGTCTTACACAACTAGTGCTAGCAGTCAGATTTCCTATAACTCATTAGCAAGTGGATTAGGCAATCTTGGTTTGGGTACTTCTGTCTGGAGGTAATGATTCAGCCCTTGGAAAATAAATACTTTAATTTCCTTAGAGCACAGAGTACATACATATTCAATTGAGAAATTAGTTTATGCAACTACATGTGAAGCACTGAAGATTGAAATGAGTCGATATTGCTGAGACCCAAAACAGATACGTAGGTATAAATAAGGGATATACATGTTGACTCACTTCGGTTGTTTTTCTTTATAGTTTACATTCACAAGGATATTAGTGGTCTGAGCTTTTACTTGTTGATAGATGAGGAGGCTGTGAGAATCTGAAAACAGTCTGGGGAATTTGTTTTAACGTTTAACTTAATTGGAAGTTGTGCATTGCGAAATAAAAGCTGGAACCTGGATCTTCTTGAGGAAATTCAGATTTTGATATGGATATCCCTTTTGTGTTCACCTATGATTGGAACTAGTTAAGTAGGATATGAATTAGAATCTGTGTTGAATTTCTATCCTAGTTTATCTTGACTCAGCATAAAAATTATGTTGATTCCCCTTACGCCGCGGCAATCAAATACTTCTCGTCTGTAAATACTGTATATTTGATTTTGCCTTTTCTATTCGGGGTTTGTTCGACAAAATTAATTGTATTGATAGCTGTTAGTTGTTAGTTGTTTTAGTAATATTTAGTTGTTAACTGTTTGAGCAGCTTTTCATAAAATGCTACCTTAACCCGTAAAAACTAGTTACCGAACACTGTAAAAAATAGTTTAGCAAAAGTTACTTAAAAAGCTATTGCCAAACACTATAAAAACTAGTTAAAATGCTATATTACCGAACATTATAAAAAATAGCGTTTAGTATCGTCAAACAGTCTTAATTTTTTTTTTTTTTTTTTATGATAAAATAAAAACTTTGAATCACGTTGATTTTGAATTTTTTTCCACTTGTTAATATTATCATTTATCAATCACACGAGTGCTTGATTTGATGTGTAGCCTGACATGGATGAGAAAAAAGACAACGTATTCTCAGTTGAATTTCAAGGTAATGATCCATAAGTCTCCTCCGTAAGTTTGATTAGCATTAAGTTTTGAGCAGTTGTTTAGCTCATCAATTTTGCTGTACGCTAGCAAGAAAAATGTGACTTCCAAAATTAATCATAACGTGCGTGAGCCGGCTCTGACTATTTCTCAAGACCATTTTTATTTATTTACTAAAAGATATATCAAGAATCTTAAATCTCAACAGGAGAAATATTTTTGATAGAGCATGTTTGGTTATCGGAATTTAACATTTTTATAGAAAACAACTTTTTTTTTGAAAGTAGATTTTTAGGAAATTAATTCTGAAAATGTTGAATTAATATGTTTGGATTAACTCTAAAGGGTGAGATGGAACAGCGAGAATCTATTCTTTCAAAGTTCTTGAGTTTGAACTTTAGATATAGAATCTCTTTTAATATTCGAAAGAAAGTTTTGTCAATTCATTTTTTTAGCATTCCAAAACATATTATAAATAAGTCTCCGAACCAAATGGAGCCTAAAGCTCTGATTATTTTCCTAAAATAACTTATAAGAAAGTATTTTTATAATTTTTCGTTGTTTGGATGTTCAGGAAAATAAGTTGATAAAAAATATTTTCCTGATTAAAAGAAAATTGATTCATTTTTAAGAAAAATAATTTTTTATTTTTAAAAGAGAAATATTTTTCGGACACAATTTTATTATAACATTATAAATTCATATTTTTTAATTTATTAGTCATCGACAGCCATTACCATCGTTCACCACTAGCTATTACCGTCAGCCACCACCACGGGTCGTCAGAGACTTTCAGAATTTTACCATTTTTATCGCATTTTTCTCATATTTAACAATAAAATTTTTTAAATATGAAATTTCTATTATTATTTATAGTTTTATTGCTTTATGAGTTAAATATTTTAATATTTTTTAATTAATTTTTAATATTGCAATTAAACAATGGAAGGTAAATTACTCGTTCTTTTCCTTGGAAAATATTTTCTAAAGTTTAGTGATTTTTAAAAATAAATGGAGCCTAAAAGTGTCACAATTTTTTTTTTTTACTTTTTGTCATTTTACAAAATTAATGTCGCATTAATTGTTTTTTTTCCAATTTTGTCTCCTAGTATTTTTACTAAGTATTAATTATTTAGAGATGTGGCAAAATGGTATTTTAGTGAATTACAATTTTTTTATAGAATTGAAATTTTTTAATAATTTTTTAATTCATATGTAATTTAAAATAATTACACTTTTTTAAATTACTTTTTATTATAATATGATAATCAAACATTATCTTAGTGTCCAACGGAGTAACCCTTATATTTATTTTGCCATTGATGAAGGGTACCGAGACGTACATTCGATGTACTGAAGGATGAGGAACTTAATTAATTTCCTGCTTGCATAATTATGAAGGATATTAATGCATTATTAGGGAGATTGATTTTTTTTTTTTGAAAATTAATTTTTTTTAAGGGAAAATGTTGTTTGCAATAACTAGAATTATTGAAAAAAAAAACAATTCAGGATTTAATCCTGTATCTAAAAATGAGCACAAGAGAAGATGCCCTAGTAAATAAATGGATATGTAAATTAACTTGTCTCTCAATCTATCTAATGGAAATATCACATTAAGCATAGTAAAATATCTTGACAATTTTTAATAACTTAACAAGCTTAGAATCATCTCTTCTAGAGGATTTAAAAGCTAAAATCAAACTTTGTGAATTGGTAAAAATACACCTTGAGGATAATAAATTCACTTAAATCCAACATAAATAGGTCTTAAGAGCCATGGCCTCGACAAAGAGGACGTCTAGATAATCATGCATGAAGCCTGAAATGGCCTTCTTGTATGCACCTTTTTCATCTTCGAGCACAACTTTGAAACCAGACTAACTAAGCTCCTTGAAGATTGCTTCGTCCACGTAGGCTTGCCAACCATGCATGTCATAATCTCCAATACGCAGAACCTGTTAATGGCCAGTAGGCCCTCTTAGTAGATTTATTTTCAATGCAGTTGCTTCTTGCCATTCTTGTAAAGTCCTTTGGGAATCCGACACAATCTCCCTAGAGGACATCCAGTGATTGTTCCACAAGTATTGGTTTCTTTCCCTCCAAAGATTCCATGCAAGAGTAGCAATTAGTTGAACCTCAGATGGGGTCTTGGACTCCATAACCTGTTGAAGAAAATCTTGAAAGAATTTGCATGATAAGGTAAATTCATTCCACATGTTTCCCACAAGTCCTAGCTTTATGACATTCCACTAGTACATGGTCACCATCTTCATCCATGCTATAAAAACAATAATCCTTACTACTTGTACCCTTCTTCCAAGTAACTCCTGTTACCAAAACCATCTTAACCCTCTCCAGATAAATTCTTTGATTTTAGGTGATATATCTAAACCTCAAATACTTTTCCATACTCCCTCCTCTAACCTCTCTATTTCCCTCTCCCAAGAATTCGGATGCTTAAAAAAATAACAAGACTTACTTTATACACCCCTCGATTGTTATAATGTCTAATGATTTTATCCTTTCTATTCACAGGTCCTTAAAAATATTGGGTGTGGCTCTAATGTCTCTAACTAATATGAACACTTGAATAACAGCTTGGATATCCAAACTAGACCTGAAAAATCTCTCAAACTGGACCTAAACTAAATGAACCAAAATCAGTGTAAAAAAGATTAATAATTTGCATTGATTTAGACATAACTTCTTAAACGGGCCAAGTTACCCCATAAATCAATACCGATGGAAAATAGTCATTGAGAGTTTTGCAATGGTACCTTACAAGCTAAAATTGAAGGTTAAATGGGCCTGGAACCGATCAAATTAAAGAAGGGTAAAATACTATTGAGTCCCTGATGTTTGACATAATTAACTACTTCATCCCTATAGTTTAGTAAACCCAATAAGTAGTCCCCAACATTTTAAACGGTCAAACTAGCTGGTTCATCCATTTATATTTTTTTATTTTTACCGCGAGTCTACTCATTTTTGCGTGGTCAAAGGTGAGAGATGATAAAATTAAGACAAAATAGCATTCATGAGTAGTATAAGTCCTATTAGGTCTTCAAATAGTATAACAAGCTAACTTAAAAATTAGAACTTGATTGAGAGAAACAAAGTCATACAGAGTTGGCTAGGGTTTATAGATTTGGGGATGAATTGTGGATCAATGTTCTCATCGAGTGCAGCTGGAAGTGGATGGGAGGGAAGATATGTGAATTCCTATTGCAAATGCAGGAAGAAAGCGGGTATACGGATGTTAGAGACAATGAAAAACAAGAACAGACTCTATTATTACTGCCAAAATAATGAGTGTGGTTCGCTTTTAGGTTGGTGCAAGACTGTTGATGCTTTCCAACCCACCCCAACAACAGATATATATGTAGAATTAGAAGCAAGGCAAAGAAACAATGTTCTAGATCTGCAAGATTTGAAAGAAGTGCTAATATTGCAGAAAGAAATTAGAAGGATAATAGTGAAGATGGAGGGAATTAATGCTGTGGTTGGGAATATGAAGATCTTTGTTGCCTTATGCATGTTATATATTTTGGTGGTTTTCATTCTTGAACTCATTGTGCTCGCCAAGATGGTTGGTATCAGTATCGGTCAATAGGATTTGAATATAAGCAAAATTTGGTTTCTGAAGTGAAGGTGGGTGCATTTATGCGGTTAAGAAGAATGAATAATGCATTAAAGAGAAACATATAAGCCAAAGTTTATAGATGTCAAATTGCATGTAACTTTATAAAGTACATATCCAAAAGTGTGCCATATAGCATATCTCAAAAAAGCCACTACTTACACATGTGAATGGCAATAGCAAAATACACAAAATCAATTGTTTATATGGTTTAGGTGCCTTGGATGAGCGAATGATTAACCACATCATTGGAAACTCATCTCTTCATCCATGTTTCCAAATTCATAGCAAAATACAAAAACAAAAAGCTACTTCAATCTCTAGCATCACTTGCAACATGTATTTGCAGGAGCATATGTCCCAGCATACGGACTAATAGTTGTGGTGCTATGCGCTTGACTTGGCTCAATAGCAGTATCTCCCCCAGTCCTCTGTTGGTTGCCCTTGCATTCAAAATTCAGTAATAATCAATATGCATCTCCAATTCAAAATTCAATAGTTATAAAATGAAATTAAAATAAAGCTTTTTTCATAAATGAGATTGGAATTTTTATATACTCTACTAACTGGAGGTGCCCTTTCACAAGATCTTTTGTTGTGTCCAATCTGTTTACATATGTTGCATCTGACTATTCCTGACCTTATTCTCATTGTGCTGGGTGGAGCTTCCCTTTCCTGTCTAATTCTTCTCTCTTTTGGTCTTCCAACCCTCCTTTCAGGTTTTGGTGCAATAATAGATTCTGCTTAATTAATTGGGTTAAGATCAACATGTGGGATAGGATGTAACAATCCATTGTAAGTCTTCAAGTACCTTTCTATTGTAAAGTAGTCATGGACATATTTTTCTCTATGTTTCCTCTCTTATAACCAATAGCAAGACGAGCATGCTTGCATGGTAGTCCACAGATATCCCACCAATTGCAACTACACTTTCTTTTTCCCAAATATACTATAAAGGCAATAGGACCTTCCCAACCTCAAACTCCTCATTATTGTTTGGAAGCATTCTATAATGTCTAATCATCTTAATAATATTATTCAAAGTTAATTTGCATTTTGGAGGGAGTTTACCTTGTCACATAGAACTTCTGACATAGCGTTTGTGAAGTCTCGCCATACTTTTCGGCCTCATAACATCAATCAGTCTCATTATAGGCAAGCTTTTATTTTTCCCTTGCCAATTGAAATCTAGTACGCTCGTCGTTATCATCACTTGATTCCTTTTCTACACTCATATCAGAAACACCATTGGACAAGGCATCATTATCATTGCTGTCAGTTTGAAGGTTTTCATGGAAATGTTCCATATCTTCTTAGTGTTGTTCCTCATTTATATAATCAATTTCACCATCATCTTTTGAATTGCTGAAGTCATAATCAACATCACTACTATCTCCTGAATCATCTTCACCATCTTTCTGTTGCGTCTCTTCTACCGACCCCCTATTTGTTCTAAAATTGCAACGTGATCTAGGGTGAACTTTGTTTTACCTTATTTGCTTGATTGGTGCCAGATTCAATCCTTAACTCTGTTTGCCTATTTGAAGTATCCACAATATCTGATTGAGGCAATAAATTACTGCCCTCATTGCCTTTCTCCCTCTCCTTTTCCCTCTCCCTGTCCCCCTTACTGTCCCCTTTGCTGCCCCTATTTGAACTATCCACATCTGCATGATCAGGACCTAAAATAGCATCCCAAATTGAAGCCCCAAAAATAAATTCTCTCTTAGAATTTTCAAAACTATCTACATTTCAATTAACTCCTACAACATTACCTCTAACTTCATTGTCACCATTTCTTTCCCTATCCACTATAACATCATCAACACTTACAAATGGAGTTCCATTGTCCTACCCAATATCCATAATTGATGCACATCCATCACCAACATTACTAACCTCACAATTATAGTACCCTAATATGACTGACCATCGAAAACGTTACCAGGACTGTCTTCAAATATTAAAACACTATCATCATCATTAATATTATAATTCTCTGCAAATTAACCACCTAAATTCACAGGATGTGCAACAGCAAGTGCTGCATTCCTAGCTATTACACGAGTAGGCACCACAATGTTTTCTTTAAACTTTTCAAACATTAAAAGTATATCATCATCCTTTTCAACCTTAATACTTGCTCTACACACAAACTCAATAAAGTCAGTGTTTAGTCTAAATAACCTGTAAGTGTCGTTCAACAAATCCAAAAATGAGTACTCATCTTGATCCATGTTGCCAATAAATCTCTCTTGATCTCCATATTTGAGTTCCAAAGTGTACTATCGAGGAAGAGCTATCTGCAAAACAGGTGCAACCTTTAGGTTAGAAAATACCCAACCACTAATTAGGCGAGAAAAAAAAATACATTGGAAACCATCATTTTTAAAACAATATTCAACAAATGGAAAGCGATACAACAATTTTTCAGCTCATTTTATTCAATATCACATCAATACATTACATGAGGCAAGAAAACATAAAACCCACCCCTTCAAAACTAAAACAAAGTAAATACAACTATTTTCTACCTATAATGATGAAGCCCTTGTGATACCCAGGTCCAGATGAAGCTCGATTCTGAGTTATGGAGTGCGATTCTTCTCTTAGTTGCAAATGAGACTCGATCGCGAGAGAGGGAGAGGAAAAGCCATATGTGCCTTCTCTCAGTTACTACAAAAGGAGGTGTCGCTTTGTTTCTATATGCACCTTTTAATTACAAATTTCTTTTCCCACTTTCTTATAAAGGGGTATTTAGGTATTTACAAATGATCATAACGGTGAAAATAAAAAAATGTGGACGGAAGGACCACCTAGTTTGACAGTTTAAAATGTCGGGACTACTTATTAGGTTTACTAAACTACAGGGATGGAGTAGTTAATTATATCAAACCTCAAGGACTAAATAGTACTTTACCTATTAAAGAAAAACCAGTTGAACAAAACAGAATCACCGCAGGAAACCCTAATTGCTCAGTCTTGGCCAACCAGTCGCCTAATGGCTAAAGGCTAAAATTTCGATTCCGACATCGATTTTGCATAATTCCCTACCCCGCACCACCAAGTCCAAACTCTTACAAATTCATGTCTAATGTCAGCTTCAGAACACATAGAAAATCTCTCTGAATCTCTTGCTTATTGCAAAATATATTCTAGAAGCCTTATTCGAAACGTTCCTTTCGCTTTCTAGTTCTTTTCTCATCTCCTCCATTCTTCTTGAGTACTCAAGTGAGGGACGTCATATTTCTCCGATTCACTTTCCCCCTAATCTCTTCTATAGCCTATATTTTTTAGTTTTCCTACCTTTGGCTTGAAGTCTCTTAGGCTTACCAAACCCTCACTAAAAATTTCCTCCAGATTTAGGTCTTCATTGGTCTCCCAAACCTCACTTGGTTTAGATTTCTCCTAAGAATCTAAAGCAAGCCGAAGTTCTGTGACGGTAAAGTCACCACTTCCCTATCTTCTTAATAAGAAAAAGAAGCCGAGTCGGTCAGCCCTTCGATTGGCCTGCCGGTCCTCCACATTGGTTGAGGCTACAATTGTAATAATAAATAAATTCCATGTATTGATCGACCAAATTGAAAAATTGACTAAAATTATAAAAAATTTATGGAAGTTCATAAATTTTTTTATCATTTAGTGTTTGTTTAATCCTTAAATTATTACCTTGCATAAATCCACTGAAAGATGTTTGGATAACTTGTGGGATGCTGTTGATTGAGACTATGTACAAGATAGATAAATTATTTTTTTAAAATTATGTTTTATTTTAGAAAAAAAAAACTTCAAACATAATTTGATGAGAACATAATTATTATTAATATATTTTTAAAGGAATTATTATTTTTAGTATTTATGAAGAGAATGAGAAAATTGAAAATATTTTTCTTAGTCACGTTTGCATCAATGACTAAACATGATCTTCTAGAGCTGTAAAAATGAATTAAATAATTAGCAGTTGGAGGCTGCAGATTTAAATAATCGATTTTCATATTATAATAAAATAAAATGGATCTTATATATATAGATTATTTTCTCTCCAACTTACAATGCTGCATCCATGTTTGACTTAGTGGTTCTAGAAGGCAGCTTTGTTTACACGGGCATATCCAAAGAATCACCTGATAAAACTACAATAGAAATATTCTCATAAACCCTTTTTATTTTTATTTTTCTAAAACCCAAATATAGTAGTTTAATAGAATACTATTCATTTGCTCTTTCAACTCAATCATAATCTACAATTTACTCATTCAGCTTTTAAATTAATTTTAATAGGAATATTCAATCAAAATACCATTTTGACTGATTGTTTAACCAGAACAAATTCAATCATCACATCAACAAAATAAAAATTCAATCTCAATACTAAAAAAATTACCTAAGATGAGAATATTGTGACTTAGCCTTATAAATTTTTATTTTTGAATCATTAAATAGATTAGAAAAGAACACACTACTTTTGTGATTGATATTTGTTAGTGTAGTCACCAATTTTATTCAAAGTCAATACTTAGACTATCTCCACACCAGCTGTTTTTTCTATGTCAAAAAACTAAAAAAGCATTAATTAATATAACATTACTATTTTGGTTGAACTTCTCACTGACTTTAAAACCCTTTTCTTGACTTCTGAAATGATATCTTTAAGTCTCTTTCCCTTTCTTTACTTCATATGGTATTTCAAAGGTCATCAATTTTTGGCCTATCACTATAATTTTCTTTTGTTTGTGGCAAAAGAGTTCAAGTTGGTTAACCCATATTTAATTAATTAGTTAATTACTCCTATTACAAAACTAGACCAAGCAATTAATTAATTACTAATTACAACACTAATTTAATTGGTTTTAACTAGTTTAATTTAATTTCATTTCTTTTAATAAAATTATGAGAGATTAATAATTTGGTTTGAGTGGATGAATGCATTTCGAAGGAAATTGATGACTTTATTTTTAAAAAATAATTTATTTATTTATTTTATTTCTAGGTCTAATGGTTAATTTAAGTGGAAGTCTATGCTTCTACTTCTATACCTCTAATCTACTTTTTTAACATTAAATATGAAATGAGTCGAAATAATATTACGGTTTTGTTTGATAAAATTAGCTATTCTAATAGCAGTTAGCTTTAATAGCTATCAGCTGATAACTGTTATTAACTATTTTATTATAATCAAACTCTAAATACTAATATAAATATAAATATTATGCCACTAAATACTATAAATAGTAAAGATAGTGTTTTGACTTGATTAAAACACTAAACGCTACATAAAAAATTGTTGCCAAACAATGCGTATATAATACACAGCAAGAAAAATATTCATCAAATTGCGAGAGAGAAAATATTAAAACTAAACATTTCATTACTCATATTTTTATAACGAAAAAAAAAAAGGTTAATCTGGCCAATTAACACGATTAAATTAAATAATATCTTAAAATAAAAAAATTAAAAATTATATATTTAAATCAAACTAAACTCTACCCAAGTAATACAAAACTTACTTTTTTTAATTCCCTGTTTGACAGTTTAATCCGTTAGTTGGACTCAGTTGTTAGTACCAACCGCGCAGTAAAACCAAACATCATAGCAGTGAAATTAATAACCACAATACAGTCGACAATGACAGAAAACTGAAAAGAAAAATGGATGGTGCAGTGGCGGTGGGTGGCGGGTATCACGGCGTACACCGCGGCTGAAACGTCTACACTATACCTATCTGTGTACGTGGCTTGCTTGCAATTTTGAGCAATTGAGACGTCATCACTTACTTATTGAGCTATTGATGTGTTTATCTCCTAATTATAATTTGTGAAATAATATATATATGTTGTTATGGTAGGTAAGAACTGAGTCAGATACAACCATGCAATTATGCAAAAGGATAATTCATGTTTGAATAATTTTGGATGGAGAAGTTGTTAGATAAGACTTTTGACTTTTAGTATTAATTCTTGCATGTACAATTCCTAGGATTAGTATTTTGTTGGTTTGCTTCAAACCGAATAAGATTACTATAAACAGAATAAATTATAATTTTTTAAGATAAAAAAAAATGAATAGAATCAACAAACAGAATTTGGTCTTATTTTTTCTTCAATTGGTTTTGTTAGAATCAATAATTTTGTTCACTTGTTTTTTTTTAGTTTATTTCATATCTTATATTTATGAATATTTGTAATAATTGACATTATTATTATTAATGAATTATATTTCTAAAAAGAAAACACCTGTTTTTTGGAATTAATGAAAATCTAACTTAATCAAAATAAACTTCAATTTTTACGTAAAATTTTATATTAGAAATTCAAAATTGGATTAGAATTGTGTTAGACTTTAAGAGAATTGTTGAGTTTGATAGAATTTAAAAATTTTTTAAGATTTTCACAAATTCCGCTGAAATTCTATATAAAGTTTTATGGAATTGGTGGAACTTTTTTTATATATTTTAATTGACTTTGATGAAATTATAATGATTTTTATATATCCACTCAAAATTAACTTCAGGTCCTAATTGAACAAGTTAAAAAGTTTTGGAGCCCAATTGAAAAACTGAAAGTATCAAATTCTCAGCACATGAATTGATTCAAAACTAATCCAATAATTAATACATTGTTTTACACCTTAAAGGTAGCGATGGAAGTGGTACAGGTAGTTCAAGGTACTCGCTCCTCTCCGATCTATTTAAAGAGGAAATGGATAGTTGTAAATGAATTTGGAATTGATATGGATAGTGAAATTACTACCCATAACGGATATGGGTAGTGAAATTGTTAAGCTCTCAGAATTTGAGGTGTAGTAAATTATGAATTAATCCGTCCTTGAGGTAAATTTGGAGTATATATACTAGATCTAGGGCAGTTGTGTTAGGATAAGGATTATGACTCATATATTACTTGTTAATTTGAGTTTATTTATGAGTCTAATATTATTATTTTAATATATTTTATTATTATATGTTAACAGTAATCCCCCTTAATTTATTTGGTCATTTTATGCCCAAATGTAGTGCTTATCTGATTTTATTGTCTGTTATTATTATTATTTATTTATATTAGGTTTTTATTGTGTTGCTTTATGAAGGCTTTTATTTTAATGAGAACGAGGCGTTGGTCTTAGAGGGGGCACCCGAAGAGTCGCTTCATTTAATGAGGCGACTCTTTATATAAGGCCTCTATCTCCCTTCATTTGTTTCACTTTCCATTTCTCAACCACTAGAGCATCTCTCTTTAGAACTCCTTCCTTCTCTCTCTAACTTTCAAGTAAGTTTTTATATCTTCTGCTTTCCTTTCATTAGCTGGGATCATGAGTTCCTCTGGGGACGAGGATGTTCAAGTATTACATGATCAATCTAGAGAGGAGAGCTTTGAGGATATGGACTCAGGGGCGGCGAGGTTAAAGATTCTTATGCGCCATAACTACCCTAGCTCGCCAAGATGGATACACTTTAACAGCTTGGGCAGTTCAGGAGCTTTATCACTTCTCCATTCGCCCTAATGAAGATCATTGTTTCCTTCAGGCGAAGAAAGATTGCAATGTCTTCTCTAAGAATTCGAAGATTGCATCCTTAAAGAATTGGAAGTCTAAATATTTTATTGTTAAAAGGTTAGGAGGGTTCAGAGTGCCAAACTGATGGCCTAACGATCCCCTTCGCAATCTGATTGCCTTGCCCACCCCCTATGATTGTATTTGTGTGGACTTAATAAATGCTAGGGGACTAGCTACTGTTAACCTAAGGCAGGTGATGGCTGTGGGTTATCCAGTATGTTCTCCTAGTGGGCCTATGAGGTCAAACCCTTCCCCCACTAGTAAATTTTGTCCTTAGTCATATTACCTTTTAATCCTTTACACTAACATTTTTTAGTCTTTCTTTCTTACCTTTGTGTAGGCATCGCCCCTAAAAAGACCAAGAGTTCCATGATGGCCAAGGTGGCCGAGACAATGAAAAAACAGGCTACTGCTAATAGTTCGGGGAAAGAAGCTCCTCCAATGGTGCTAGATCCTCAGCCAACTGAGACTGAAGCTGTTTTGGGAGGTTCCCATTCTGAGCCTGCCCACTTGAGCCGTACAATTAAGCCTTGTCGGAAAAGGTAGAGGGAAGAGTCGGTCCCTGTTCCCCCTCCTGTGCCTCCTAGAGCTGGCGAGGCTTTGGATGTCTGAGGCTATTTTATGAAGAAGTATGGGGCGAACTGTAGCCTTCAAGAGGATGGGCCTAGCCGGGAGATGGCCCGCCACTGTCTCTTTCAAGAGATGTTCGTCATTTCGATCATCTGGATGACATGGCAAGGAAAGATTTTGTCAATCAGTGCCTATTCTAAGCATTGAACACCAACAATTTGAGCTTCACCCAGATAACTAAGCTTAAAGACGATTATACCGAGATGGAAGTAAAGAAAAATCATATGGAAGATGCATTGAAAAGAGCTGAAGCTATTATGAGGGAGTAAGACGCTCGGCACAAAGTTGATATCGATGCTCGTGAAGCCGAGCTTAAGAGGCTGAAGGAGGAGAACTGGGACCTGTTGGCCAAGAATATAAATTTGGAGAGCAAAGTCACAGAGGTGAATGAGGAGTTACAGGGACTGCGAAATATGGAGGGGGCAACAGCAGAAGATTTAGCGAAGTTGTGTTTGAGCCTTAGGACCAAAATCATTGCTGAGTTGAAGGTGATCCTTTAGCAGAAGATCCTATCGTAGATAGCTCGCCTCTGTAGTAGGTGGATACCGAGGCAGATATTCACATTATTTCTTCGAAAGTGCAAGGCCCTGTTAGAGATCTGCCTTCAAGGCAAGATCCTTAGCTTAGGAATTGCTTTATATTTAGCTATATAGGGGAAACTTTTTGTACTTATCTCTATATAAGAAACTTTTTGTAATCAATCTATATAACAATTTTCTGATTTAATGAAAAAGCAATGAGGTTGTACATGTGTTGTGCTTTTCTTCTAAGTGTTTCCTTAAAATTAGTGTTCTTCCTTATCAAATCAATATTTATACTTAGCTTTTTGTATAAACAAATTGTGTATGTTTAAGCTATGGACTTAGCGAATAGGACCACTTAGATCAATTAGGCGCGCTAAGCATGTCCGAGCTATGGACTTAGTGAAATTGGACCGTGTAGGTCATTTAGTGAGCTAAGTATGTCTGAGCAATGGACTTAGTGAAATTGGACTACTTAGGTCACTTCGCGAGCTAAGTATGTTTGAGTTATGGACTTAATGAAATTGGACCGCCTAGGTCACTTGGCGATCTAAGTATGTCCGAGCTATGGACTTCGTGAAATTAGACCGCCTAGGTTACTTGGTGAGCTATGTCCGAGCTATGGACGTAATGAAATTGGACTGCTTAGGTCACTTGGTGAGCGAAGTATGTCTGAGCTATGGACTTAGTGAAATTAGATCGCTTAGGTCACTTGGCGATATGTCCGAGCTATGGACGTAGTAAAATTAGCGAGCAAAGTATGTTTGAGCTATGGACTTAGTGAAATTGGACCGCGGCGAGCCAAGTATGTCCAAACTATAGACATAGTGAAATTGGACCGCTTAGGTCACTTGGTGAGTTAAGTATGTCCGCGCTATAGACATAGTGAAATTTGACCACTTAGGTCACGTGGGCGAACTGGGTATATCCGAGCCAAACAGAAGAACATTTAAAGTAAGATCCTTCAGGAAAAACTCAATGTATCATGCCCTAAGGGGCATGATACATTGTGTGAAAAAACCTGAGGCTTTATTGTTATTCAAACATAAAACTACTTTACATATTACTGTGAGGAGATACAATATGTCTTTTTTAGACTATCAGCATTCCATGTTCGATGTGGCTCGGCTCCTTCAATCAGCGTATATGTTCTCGGGCCCAGTTGCTTCAAAACTTTATAAGGACATTCCCAGTTCTGCCCTAATTTGCCTACACCTGCCGAGCCTTTGGTGATTTCTGCCTTACGCCACACTATGTCTCCTTCTCTGAATTGCTTGTTTTGAACTTGCCTGTTGAAGTATCTCCTCACCCTCTGCTTGTATGCTTCAGCTCGGTCTACCGTGTCGCCTTTAAGTTCCTCTGTCAAGTCTAAGTTGATCTTTAGGCTTTCATTGCTACCGAGTTTCTCATACTCTTTTGTTCTTTTGCTAGATATGCCTATTTTTACTAGCACTACTGCTTCCGTCCCATATAATACGGGGAAAGGGGTTTGCCCTGTTGCTTGCCGAGGGGAAGTTCTATAAGCCTATAACACACTGTTTAGTTCGTTCGCCCAGTTAGCATGTTCTCCCTCTAATCTCTTCTTTAAGCCTTATAGGATAGTTCTATTGGTGACTTCGATAAGGCCGTTAGTTTGCGGGTGAGCTACGAATGTAAACTAGAGTTTGATATGCCAGTCCTCACAAAAAGATCTAAAGGCTCCTGAATCAAATTGCTTTCCATTGTCAGTAACAATCTTGTGGGGCACGCCATACCTGAATATCACATGGTTCCTGAAAAAACTGATAACCCGAGCTGAGGTAATGGTGCTTATGGCTTCGGCTTCTACCCATTTAGAGAAGTGATCAATGGTGACTACTACAAACTTCCTTTGCCTAGTTGTTGCAAGAAAAGGCCCTCGAATGTCTATCTCCCATTGAGCAAAAGGTCAGGCCGAACCTAAAGGTTATAGTTCTAAGGAGGGTTTTATAGGAACCCGGTCATTTTTTTGGCAAGCATTACAATGGCGAATGTATTGGCGAACATCTTTCTTCATTATTGGCCAGTAGTATCCCAAAAGGAGAATCTTTCTAAGTATAAAATTCGAGCTCTCGTGTGCCCCACAGACACCCTCATGGGTCTCTCTTATGATATAATTACCCTCTTCTTCAGTTACACACTTTGCCCAAGGCTGTGATTTTGACCTCCTGTAAAGCTCTCATTTTCCATTGCGTAGGTTGCCTTTTTCCTACAAAGTTTAATCGCCTCTTGTTTATCACTTGGCCAAATATCATTCTGTAAGAAATCAATGATCGGACACATCCAATTGCTATCAAGTTGGGATACCAGGACTTCTCTTGTCTCATAGATTGGGCAAGTTTGATGTTCGATCATCACCTCTCTTGGCAACTCATCTTACTGAGCTACCGCTTTGGCTATGGCATCCACTTCCTTATTGTTCGCCCATTCTATTTGTATCACTTTTTGGCTGTTGAACGGTACTTGATTAGGTTCGGCTCCTTGGTAGTGAATCTGCCTGTAATCTATTTGACTACCAGTTGTGAGTCTAGTTAAATATGGAGAACTAGAGTTCATACCTTGAGGGCTAGCTTAAGCCCTGTAACTAAGCTTTCATATTCGACACCGTTGTTAGTTGTCACAAAGTTCAAGCGCACGACAACACTAGTTTTGTTCTTTTTTGTAGTTTCTTGAGTTTTAGGTGAGTAGGAGAGGGGTTTGGAGTTCCATTGAGACGAAGAGGGGTATTCCTGTCTTTAATAACAATATTGGTGGCTCAGACCCTATCAGGAGATATTCTAGAAGCTTGGTCAACTGCTTCCATGTCAGCTAGGTCTCGGCTAAAGGGAAAACCACCTGATTTGGTGGCTTTAAAGCTTGAAGATGAAGAAGAGGCTTCAATGGCAATCGCTTTACCTCTTCTAGGAAGAGGGGTACCGGAATTGTGTTATGAAAAAGAAAACGAAATGTAAGCAAAAGAAAAAGGCAAAATTAGAAGGAAAAGTTACCTCTTGGGAAATTTTATAGCAGATTGCAGAAGAAGAAATTCGGTAAAATGCTAGTAAAGAACTTCAAAATCAATAGACAAAGCTTCAACCTTCAATTTATAAGCAGGTGAGAGAATCGGAAGAGACACCGAGGAAAAATGAAATATCAACAGACACTAAGTGAAAAGTGGAACGTCAAGAGGCACCCTTTATGATGAAATAAAGAAGCGCGTCGTTCTAAAAGCATTGATAATGTCAAAGGTCATATCCATTAAAGACAAGACTTGAACTAATAATGGACTAACATTTAGGGCTTACGTGGAAGAACCGAATAAAAAGATGCTCGGAAAAGTTTAAATTGTTGAAGAGGACGTTGAAACAACCGAACATACATGATTCGTGTTATTTTGGGGGGACTTTTGATAGGAAAAACTGTTAGATTGTACCTATCAACTCAAAGACCAAACAACTAAGCAAGATCGAGCAACATATGTATTCATTTGAATAAAAGTAACACTCAGTCAAAAGGTCATTAATTACCAAGATCCTTACTCAATATTTATAGCCAAGATTCTCGCCATAAATTTATATCTTCAGTTACAATAAGAAATGTATTATAAAGACTTGTACAGTATCCCATAAGGGGATACCTGATTCCAATTTTATAAAAAAATAAAATTGGAACTGAACCACTTTTAGACGGTTTTGGTACCACTTATTAGACGGTCATAAATTATTTATTTTTAAAAAATTTTATCTCAATAATTAAAATTTCTTTGTTGTAATAATTGAATTTAAACAAATGTGATATATAAACTATGTCAAATGCATAAATTTTCACCTTTGTATTTTACATCAAAAACCTTATGGTACTTTTACCTTGAGAATTTATTATGCCTCTAAAGCTATGAATTTTGGTAACATAGCACACTTTTTCATATTAACAACAATAATTTATTGATATTTATTGATTTGATTTGTGGTTAGCACAATTTTAGATTGTGAGTTTGTGTATGTTAATCAATGCTTCATAGAGTTGATAATTATACTAGATTGGCCAAAATCAAAACCAAAATCCTTGACCCAACGCATACCTAATTAGCCAAGTCTAATCAAACCTAAAGCATGACCGTTAATTAGTTGTACGTGAAAAAAAAAAAAAAAAAGGAGTATGATAAATTTGTAAATTTATGTATTTTGTGTTATACTAATACCTTAGAAATGTTGAATAAAATCTGGACGCACCGTCCAAATTCAAATTTCTAAACCATTTTAACGGCATAAAGGCCAAGTCAAATTTTGGAGCTTTGGCTTGACCAACAAAACAAAACAAAACATTGGCCGAATTACTTATAATGGAGACAGAGATCTTTAACTTGGCTTCAAAAAATTCAATCCAATGTACTAAAACCACTTCTTTTATTATTATTATTATTATTATTATTATTAAAAATTGAGAATAAATATTGAAACTTTGATGTTAATCTTTTTTTTTTTTTTTTTTTGAAATTGATGTTAATCCAATTATTAAGTATGATTTTCTTTTTTTTTTTTTATCGTAGTACCTTAAGTTTGTGAAAATTTTGGATAAATCAAGTAGTGGAACTTAATATTACCAACTTAAACAATTAATAAAACATTACATATTTTATATCATAATATTTCCATAATAAAAATAATAAATACAAACATTGATAATCGAAATCTTATATTTAAAAATGATCTATGTGTAATAAATTAATCTTTCCGATAAAAACGAATTATTTTCTAAATAAGATAACAAAAGAAATTTTTTGCAATTTTATTATTTACTTCAAGAACTTACTATATCTTATGTCTGCAAAAAAACTTAAAAGAACAATTTTATATTTAAATTTTAATAGAAGTTAGAAAATAAAATAATTATTATATTTTTACCTATTCTATCTTATTCCATGTATAAAATGAATCAAAAAAGTCCTTTAGAATACAAAAAATGTTGAAATTTATTTAATTTTTTTTCCCTCGAGGAAAATGAAATTGGAAATTTACATGAAGAGAACGCTAATGGAAATTTTATTTTTCTAGCTCATCTATTGACTTTAACAAAAAAAAAAAAAAAGTCAAGAGGACCCTTTGGGTTTTCTAGAAGTGTAAATTCACTTGTAAGTTTGTTACCATGTGTTTGGACCACAGAAATTGCAGTCAATTTTAACCAAGTTCTAGGGTAGACGAAGAGGGTGCTGCCGTTCTGGTCCCATATGTAGAATAGACCTATGTATATTCTTACTTCTTACTATTTATATTTCTCATTTATTAGGTAAATCATCACTCTTTAATCAAGACTGAATGTTGAGTTATAATTAGAGGTGAGCAATTGTTGGTTTTTAATCGACAACCAAATTAAGCTGATTCATTTTAATCGTATTCAGATAGTTATTTTAAAATTTTAATTACTGATCGATTTGGATACATAAATCATTTTGGTCTTCAATTTTAGTTTAGTTACTATAAATAAATTAACCAAATTTGTTTTTAAGCGTAAAATAGTTAATTTGATTTGAAATAGTAAAATTCAAACTGAATTAAATCGATTTAATTCAATTTGTATTTATTATTATACAATTTAATTTTGTTTCAGTTATCATAAAAATATATTTAAATATATGAATAACATAATGTTATATTTTTGTATCATAAATAATATCTACAAAAGAAAAAATAGCTGCTTTATATGGGCCCACGTTGATGACCATTTTTTTGCGTGATATATGATAAGGATTGCTGGTGACAAGGACCGATCCAGGTGTGTTTGGGAGGAGCTGTGGCCCCCAAATTAAAAATTTTTTAAAATTTTTAGTACGAAATTTCTTTTTTTTAGAAAAATATTTTAATTTTACTTCATATAATTAGTAAAATTATTTTTTTATCCCTAAGCATTTGGACTGGTTTCGTCACTGGGTGGTGATTTAGACGGCAAAGCAAAGTCAAATGCTCTTTAATTATCCTTCTTGCCCGAGTTGTTTAGGCAAAACACAACTTATTTTGTACTTCTTGGAAAAACTTGATGTGGACTATTCTTTGAGTGTGTTTGATTTTTTTTCTTTTTTCTTAATCCTGTTTACATGATAATTTTAGAAAATGAAAATAATATTAATTATTTTATTTCAATCTTACTCTTATCTAAATTTATGTACTTAATCAAATAAGGATTAATTAAAAGGTAATTTAATCAATTACCTTTTTTTTTTTTTAAATTGAGGGGATTCAATAATTTTCTTGTATAAGGTCAAAATTTATCAAATTTAACAGAACGAATGGAGCAATAAATTTCTATTTTTAATATAAAAAAAATTCTAATAGTAATAACAAAGTTATTGCATATTTCTTCTCTATCGTATATAGATTTTAAAGGTAAAAAGAACAATATTTATATATCTCATTAAAATCTAATTATGTAAAATTGATCATATACCTATTTATTGTTTTAAATTGGGAGTTATTATATACTTCTACTATTAAGATAATTACCTTGAATATGTTTTTTTTTTTTATATTATCTTGGATTATATCTACTATGCACTTTTATTTCTTAATTCACATTATTTCTACTATTATGAATGAATGAAACAAAAAAATTAGAGTACTTACAAAAAAAACAATTTTCAAATTTTATTTAAAAATTTCTTCTAAATATATAAACTTTCCACCAAAATTATGAGATAAAATGAAACTTAATTTGATAAAATACTTTCAAAATGTGATTATTTATGTACATGTAAATAAAGTGAGCATTTCGTCGGTTGGATTCAAAGCAAACTAATTTAGTATAAAATGCATTTTTAAATTTTTTTAAAAATAAAAAATCAAATATGATTATACAGAATCAAACTAATATACACACTTTCTTTTTTTCATCTGTCACACATTGCAGTTCACTTACCATTTTAATAAGTTAGTTAATGCGTTTTTTTTTTTTTCATTTTATAAATTACCGGTATACGGATCCTATCCCATTACTAAGGATCGTCTAACCTGGTTCAGGCTTAGTCACAATTAAGGTTCTTCGCTTCTCCCCGCAAGTACGTGCCCTCTCTGCAGGTGTGTTTAATGAGAATCGAACCAAAGAGATCTTCCCAAATGTCCAGCCTGCAATGCCAACTGAATCACAATCCATAGGTAATTTAGTTAATATGTTGAACCTTTACTATACCCATATTTAATGTTACTGGTTAAACATAATTTTTTTTTTTTATCAATTACTCTTTATTTTTTAATGTCATTATTTATTGACAATCACTTTTAAAATTAAAAATGTAAATATTTACTAAATTTGGTCATTTTCAATGCAAATTAATCAAACTTAGATAATTAATTAATCTTGGTTGGTGCAAAAAGTCAATAATAGATTGATGAGTATATCTTATATTGAAGTAAAGATATAATAGAAAAAATATATATGTATATATTTATATTTCTAATTAAAATAATTAATTTTTTAAATTCTTGTGAAATATAAAGTGTGTCTATCAACCGGGAACGTACAAATAAGTTAATTTGGACTTAGTGAATCCTGATGGAAATAAAAAAGAAATTTATTTTTTTTTATTAAAGTCGAAATCAAATTAAATGTGCTAAAAGTCAAGCTACACTGAAACAAACATATCGATTCAATTTAATTTGGTTGATTTTACCAAACTCAGCTCAATGTAAAAGTGATACATGTTGCAGGATTTCAAACATGGTTTAAATGGATTGGTTAGAAATTTAAGGTGCTTAGCCAATTTGGATAGACAGTGAACACTTATTTGAAGACCCAACTGCAATAATAGTCAGTAGGTATGAATACGATTTGGTTTCCAACTGAAATCAAATTGAAATCGAATCAATTAAAACCGGAGCTAAATCATGGTCAGTAACTTTTGATTTTAGATCATAATCAAAACCGTGTTTAAGGTTCGTTTCAATTCTTTATTTTTTAAAATCGAAATTAGTAGTTTTAGTTTAAAACCAGCAGTTCTGATATGAAACTGTGAAAAACACGTTCTCAAAGAAATTTTCAATTTGTTTTCTTTTTTAATTTTAAAAATAAATTTTAAGAATATTTATCAAATTGATTTAATTCTTTTAACCAGTAATATTTATCATTGTTATTTATTCAAGCTACAAACCTAAAAAGAATTTTTAAAAAGTTTAAAATATATTATTTAATTTCAGTTCAAATCAGAATAAAATGAAAATTGGTGGTTCCAAAACCATTTTATAACTGCCTAAAAACAGTTCGATTTCAATTTTACTTTTTTTAAAAAAAAAATTGAAACCACTGATTTTAAAACCGAAATCAGTTGTTTTACAAACATGGTCGGTCGTGCCTGAGTAGTCAACACACTCTTCCAATTTGATGCATTAAAAAAAATTAGTTTAATTAATTATCATTATTAGATCTATTATAATTGGAAAAAGACTCCCTTAGCAACTAGTTGTATTTATACATTGAACTGCACGGCATTGCAAATTGGAAATTATACTCTTAATTAGTTTACTTCTAGAACTATGGACCCATAAGAAAATGCATATATTTGATTAATTAAATGAATATATTCATTTAGGACTTATTTGATAGAAATGATTATATTTAAAATTTTATATTTTTATCACACTTCTTTTCCTTTGATGAATTTCAATTTTATATATAAAATTTTATATTAATTAACAATAACATGATGTTCTTCATAATAATTTGAATTAACAATAATATGAACATATTGCAGTAAAAAAATAATATTCATTTTAAATTCATTTATACTAAAAAAAATTAAAATATTTGGGACTTTCATAAAAGTATTTGCAATTCTTTTTTTCCTTCTTTTCTTTTTTCCATCCTCAAAGAGAACAAAATTATGGAAAATCAATTTCAGTGATAACCACTAGCGTTTTGTACTAATTTATTTAATTAATAATTTTTGTAACATCACTACAGAAACCACACTAACCAACTCACATCCAATATTTGGTACTTGATTAATAGTTTCCTTCTTTGTTTTTGACTTTTTTTCTAACAAGATTTATTATATAAATTATTAAAACTATTTATTTTATAAATAAACTAGAACTTCTAATTATTTTATAATTTTAATTTATCTTATATATGCATCGTGTCAGCCTGTCAGGCTCGTAAGGGGAAATATTTTTGGTGAAGTTTTCTTTATCTGTAAAAATGGAATACTCGATCTCTTATTTTAAAGAACATAAGCAATTATGTCAATTTTTTTTTTTTTTTTGAAAGACTTCTTGCTTGCTCTTAGCCTTCTTTAATTAATTAATCATATTTTGCAACATCATCTAGATTATTCAGCAGTATATGAAGTCTCCCTTGGCTCAAATTTTTTTTTTCTTTTAAATCTTAATAAAACAAATAAATTTATATATACTAAATGAAATTGAATAATAGCAATTTCTTTAGAGAGAGAAGATATTTTTTATTTATAATTATTCATAAGAATTTGAGTGTTAGACAAAGTTTTATAATTATATATATATATATATATATATATATATATATATATATATATGCAAAAGGAATTGTAGATGTGGAAGTCAATTATTGTATAAGCCATTACACAATGGAGAGAACAAGTAAATATAGAATAGATTAATTAACAGAAAACCATGTTGACTAGCCTTTTTGTAGCTCTTTTCTTATTTTTGTTTTGCCTTGTTAAACAACCTCACAACAAACTTTCAAGTCATTCTTTAGCAATAAATAAAAATGCAGTTCAAGAAACCTCTTTTCTATGGAATTAAAATACTTATTTATACTCATTACTCATAAATCTATTGTATTTTTTTTTTTTAAAAAAAAAAAAGACATTCACACTTTTATTTATACCAATTATTCAGATCAACTTACCTAAATTCAGTCTACAGTCCACTTATGGAAAAAAATAATGAAAAATAAATTTTTATTGAAACCACAGTATTGCTAACCATTTATTAGGAAAAAAAAACATAAAATAAAAATAATTTTAAAAAATCATATTTTTTTGATAAGTTTAGTTATAAGTAAATTTATAGACCAAATCTTGGAAACTCTAATCCTTATTACACTAGCTGAGTATAGGGATAGACTTACCTGGACTAGGTTCATGGCTTTATATATGAACCAAACCAAAGAAAATATGAGTTTTTCATGAAATGAGGTTATATTTTACCGTACGCTAAGAAGAAAATGATGAAATAAGTACAATTTTTTAAAAAAATTTATTTTCATTGGTTAATAGATAGACCATATATCTAATCTAAGTTAAAATAACACTACAAGAAATAGCCCTCCCCTTAGCTTACAAATTCGTAAAAATAACTGTAATTGAAAGAATTCAAATTCAAGACTTTTCATTTTTAATATAAGTGAAAAGACTAATTAAATCACTGTCTAACCAAATCACTATCTAATTTACAATTATTATAGATAAATTGCAAGCCACCAATATTTGTGTTTAAAGAGATAGGGTTGCACTTGCATGAATATATATCTCACTCTACTCTATTGCCACATCACAAACAAATATATAATTGAACCAATCAACGAACAGACCGACCTGACAAGCTCTTGTTGGGTAGCTGGCTAGCTAGCTCCTACCCATAAGTCACGTAAAGGCCACGTATATATCATATATCATATAACACTTTGATTTTGAACTACTTCAAAAGAGAATTTCAACTTCTTCACTACTAAGTTATGTGTCACAGCTTTCTTAAGGACAACTACTCCTCGTTTGTTCTTAAAACTGTGGGTCATAATTATAATCCATCTTGTTAACAGAAAAAAGTTATATGTTAGTCCAAATTTTTTTTTTAATTTTAAAATATTTTCGTCTATTATTATTGGAAAATGTAATTGAATTTAGTTTATACATTATACAACTTAAAATTGACATAATTACAAAATTTAGAACTTAAAAAGTAGTTTTTATACTTAAATTTGAATTGTACGTGTACTTAAAATAATATAATAATATAATATAGTAGTCCACGAAATGCATGCAGTCTACAATAATTTATCTTATTAAGTTGATCCACTTTCATACTGGACCAAGAATCTTCTAGAAAAACCTGAAGATTCCAGGAAAAACACACTACTCGCCCACCAAAGTCGGTTTCCACTCGGCTCCGCTCAGCCACAAGGTCATGCTTACGTGTTCCCATATCTTGTTCAATTTTTATTTTTCACACTTCCAATTATTTATTCCCAAATAATCCCTATCGCTTTCGCTTCCTTATAGCTCAAGAAGCGAGGGCACTAACGTCATTCTAGAAAGGTCAACTATAAAAGTCCACACTTTTTTATAGTTTGCATGCTCAACAAGTTAACTCAACACATATCCAAACTTTATAAATACCTTAACCCTAACTCCTCCTTATAGTCTTTTCTTTCCGTTCCTTCAAAACTCTTTCCTTTTTCACACTTTTCTCAGTTCAGATCTAATTGTAAACCATGAAGAGAAGCTTTTATAACACAGAGATCGATAGTATAACCATGGCGAATTGCTTGATGCTTCTATCACAAGGGAAGGAAACGCGATTTCCATCCTTTGAAGCCATGAAAGACACTGGTCTTAACTCGCCGGGTCGTGTTTTCGAGTGCAAGACATGCAATAGACAATTTCCATCGTTTCAAGCCCTCGGTGGCCACCGTGCTAGTCATAAAAAGCCTAGGTTGATGGGTGGAGATGGAAGCTTAGAGAATCAAACGTCGTCGCTGTCATCGTCTTCTCCAGTCAAGCCAAAGACACATGAATGCTCAATCTGTGGATTAGAGTTTGCTATAGGTCAAGCTCTGGGAGGTCACATGAGAAGACATAGAGCTGCTTTAAGTAACAATAACCATAACAATGGAGATGATAGTGCAGAAGAAAAAGTGATGGTGCCTCCTCCAATTTTGAAGAAGTCAAACAGCAAAAGGGTTTTGTGTTTGGATTTGAATTTGACTCCATATGAGAATGATTTAGAGTTCTTTAGGCTTGTTGGTAAAGAAGCTCCTATGGTTTTGACTGTTTCTTCTAGATCTTAATTAATTAAAATTACATGTAATTAGTCTCTAAGATGGCAATTAGTTGGTTATACCTTATATAACATTTTGAATTTCTTTTTTCCTCCTTCTTTCTATATATAGAGGATTCATTATCTTGTATGTAAATATTTATTCATTTGTTTATAGATACAATTATTATATATTCATTCTTTTGTTATATATATATATATAAATTTAGTTACTGCTCTTTGCAATTTGTGGAATTAAAGAAATTATTTATTTCGTAGTCATGAGACAAGCATGATGTCACATATAAGATAATTTTATGGGTGACTTACTTTATTGACAAGGATAATACTATAATTAATTATCATTAGCCAGAGGATATCTAAGTTAATTAAATTCCATCTTCATACATGGTATTTAAGTGTGTGTGTTAAATGTAGCAACTTGCTTTGGAAGAATTCTTCTCAAACTCAAGAATGATAGTGACCGGTATATGATTTTTCCTTTTTAATTAAGCTATTTATGAACACTATGTGATAATTTTTAATTATGTATGCTAAAAAATAAAAAAAAAAATACAAAAGAGTAAACTATAATTGAGTATTTTTTTTTATTTATTTATGAATTTGTATTAGATTGGAATAATGAAATAAATTTAAAAAGACTCTAAACAATGAATAAAAAAGAAGGAAAGAAAATTCAGTTGGGGTGCCATTGATCATTAGAATAGCCTCCACCTTGTGCTCTTTGTTTTGCTTTTATTCTTTTATTTACCTTAATAAACTCATATATCTGTTTGGCCTCTGCAAAACCTGAATTCAGATTAGTGGGCTGTACCGAATACCAGATGGTTTATAAAAAAATAAAAAATAAAACTCATATATCTAACATTATATCTCTTAATTTTAGTTTTGTTATTCAAAAAAAAAAAAAAAAAAACATAAATTCTTTTAGTTTGTTAAAAGATAAACGAACTCTATTAGCTATCAATAATAAAGTTTTAGATATATATGAGTATTTATAGTACTTCATATTATTATTAATGAATTATATTTTTTAAAAAAAAAAGATAAATAAAGGAAGAAAGAATCCCATTTTAAAAAATGAAAAGGAAAGAAAGAAAGAACTAATGCTATGTATAGCAAGTCTCTTAGCTTTCTCAAAGGTTAGGTGTTTGGGTATGAGTGAAGATAATTGTTTCAATGTCCATTTTCAATGTACTTCTATCTTCCTGTAGCTTGGTATCATTTTCACGAACTTGTCTTTCTATTATATTTATTTTATTCCCAAAAATGATTTTACATACATATAACAAATTGCACTATCAATTGTAGTTTGCAGGATAATTTCTTTCCCTAAATTAGTGATTTCAAGAGAGAGAATTGAAGTCTAGTCTAGCTACCAACCTTATCGAAAATGGTTTTTCTAAAATTTTTCTTTCGTCATAAATGTTTTTGAAATGACCTTATTATTTAAAATTCAATAAGTCATCATGACTGATTTCTTGAAATTAAATTCAAAATATATCCCAAAAATAAAATTAAAACAATATTATATATATATATATATGTAATTAGAGTGTGTTAAAAATTATATTGATAATTCTAAGTATCTATAACACTTCCATAATATAAATAAATAAAATTGAAAGATAAAAAGTAATAATAATTATAATAAAAATAAAGAAAAATGAGTGAAGAAAATTTTTCAATGGTAGAAGTTAAAGTAGATGGAGATGTTATGTTGATGGTGTTAAAGAAAAAATTAAAAGCCAAAAAGCAAAATTAAAGTAAAAATTCAAACCTACTAATAAGAAAATATATAAAGCACATAGAATATGATACCGTGAGATTAAATTAAGAAAGAAAGATGTAAAATATTTTTTCAAGTAATAAAACTGAAAACAAAACTTTTGATTGTCTAACGTTAATTTAAGTTCTCATGTTAACAAATTATCTAATAATCAATTATTTTTGAATAGGCATAACTAGGTTCCAGTTTTCTTTATTTTTTAGAACCATTTTTAAAATAAAAATAAATTTTATGATACCATTACCAGTCGTTAACATAATTGTGTTTTATATTTTTAATTATATTTTTTTTCTTTTTTTCTCTTTCGATTTACATAAATATCATTTATTTATTTATTTAAGCTACTCAAGTATTATATTTTATTCAATTGATGGTGTAAATAATAATCAAGGTTATTGTGACTTCAAAATTTAAAGATTAAAGTGAGAATTCTTTTAATTATTTTTTGCTTAAATTTTGGATTTTTAGAATTTTATTATTAACTAAAATCTTTAATAGCTAAATAGGAGAGATATTTGATAATTGAGCGAATTGATAATATTATGAAAAAATTAAATTTAAAGAAACAAGTAATCAAAAATTAAAAATTGTTTCCTACTTTTATTAAATAAAAAACTAAAAACATATAATTATAATAAAGATTGTAAAACAATAAAAAAAGTATTTAAATACCTTCAAAATGCCTTAAAATAAAATAAAAAATATATTTTAAAAATATTTTATTATATATTAGAAATTATAAAAATTAAATTATTTATTTTATCTCCCTAACTATTTTTTATTCTCCCCTAAAATTTCAGAGAGTAAATCAACCAATATTATCAAATTTTCTGAATCAAAAACATAGGATTCATCTCCCTCATCTTTGTACAACCTCTATTTCCATTTTAGTTGATTTTCCTTTTCATATAAAATTATCAAATTCGATTGATCCATTAGATTCAATGTATGAGAACCTTAAAATTAGGTATTAGAAATAGGTACGCAACCGCATTAATAATTGTATTTATTGCACATTAGATAAAATTTAAAAAATAATTAAAAAATAAATGCACACCAAGGCATAGTGTAAAGGTAAGTGCATTTACGACCTCTTATGAACTCTTTTTCTTCTTCTATTAGCGGCCACCGGTGAACTCACCTATAGTCAACCCTTTCAAATATTAAGATTTATTGTTGTTATATTTTGAGATTTTGTTCCCAGGTTAAGTTTTAAGTTATTGTTCTCATCATTATGATGGTTTTATTTAACATTTTTTGTTATTTAGATAGTTATGTAGAAAAAAATGAATATATCCTCTCTAATAGAGAGAAGAAATTTAAAGATAATCAAATTGAACTTATAGAAAGACTATGAAGTCGAACAATGACCTTGAATAACATAAATATTATATTATGTCAATTATCAAATACTTCAAATTAAGGTTGTACTTTTTTAATCTTCATTAGACTTCCTAAACAAAAGTGTAAAAATATATTGATCTGTATCCCATAACTGCATATAGTTTTCTTTTAATGAAATTTTTTTAATTTGATTTCTTCTAAAAAAACTTATACAAATCAAAAAATAAACAAAAACAAAAAGCCAATAATTTAGCAGGCGTGGCGTCTAATTTAAATAATTATTTGATGGCATATTTACTGTTTATCATCAAATAATTCAAATTTTGGACACCACTAATTCAATCATTTTTGTCGCGAAAATCCAGTTCTGTAATCGTCATTCTTTTTTAGGATAAGTCATTTCAAGTTTCAATCAGTTGCAGATAGCTATGATTTCATTATTTTTCATTTTTAAAAAATCTATTAGTCCCTAAAATTTTATATAAAAATACAATTGGGTCCCTTACTTCATCTGTGTCCATTCAACACTTAAATTCAAATCCTTACTTCATCTGTGTCCATTCTTATTTTATTTTCAAAAACTAACTCTAAGATCACTAACTTATGATTATGTTAATATTTTAGTTATTTCATTTAAAATATCCTTTTTCAATTGTTAATTGCCAGAAAAATAAATCTCTAGATTATAATAATCTAACTATAAGGTTTCTAACTTATTATTTATACTAATAATTTGATCAATATATTTTGTACGGAAGAAACAAAATGTTAATCAAATCATATTTTAGAGATTTGATAGTTAGTCTTCTAAAATAGAAATACCCATGTGTTAATTTGATTATAATTTAGGGACTAATTTATTCTTTTCTCTTTTAAAAATATAATATTTTATTCTTATATTTTACTTCCATTAAATTGTTATATCATTTTGTCAATTTTTTTACAATTTTCATTAAAAAGTACAAAGAATTGCAAAATATACATGAATATATTGTTAATTTTGTAAAATATAAGATTAAAAATCAGTAATTTTTCAAAAATAGTCTTATAAACATTCGCAAAAAGAAATAAAATAAATTAACAAAAGGATACAACGGAATCGACTCAAGTCTGATACAAAATTTAGCTAATATCAAATAAATTTATATATGTTATAGGTAATGCTAAACCTATAACATGAAAGGAGCCCTAGTGTATTTTCAAAAATATAGAAGTAAATACGTCGTATTTTTTTCTTTTTAAAAAAGGTAAAATAAGCTTGTGACATTTTACAAAGCATTTATGTAATCATATGACATTAAATTATGAAGTAACAAATTATACAAATAGATAAAAATAAATTCTGTTCATATTTATCTTCATGAGCTTCTCTTCCTCCTCTTGTTTGCATGTGCTCTAAATAAGAAGCTCATTCCAACATTACAAGGAAAAAAATCCCAAATTTCAAAAAAAAAAAAAAAAAAAAAAATCTAATTTCAAATCAATAAAACATAAATTGAAGAAGAGAGAAGCTTACCTTTACCCAAATATCACATAAGAGGATGAGAAATTTCATGAAAGTGGGAAAAAGAAGAGAAAAAAAATAAAGGAAAAATCGCAATCAATGGAAGAAACAAAAACAAAACACAAACAAAAGGAGGCTTAGAATAAAAATTGTTAATAAATGATTAAATCATGACTGCAATTAAGGATATAAGCAAATGAGATAAAAACCTCATCATGCTATAAGTTCCAAGAATTGTCTCGACAAGATAAACAATTTATGATAGAATATCATCATAGCCTCTTTAAAGGGGTGTTCTTTATATATTTTGGACGAAATCATTGACTTCACTTATAATTAGACAGTGAAAGGCAGAAGTAAAATATAATTATACTAAAATTTGATAGTTGCCTAAGAGCAAAACCTCATTCTCAAATTAATAAAATAAGACCTTTAAAATAAAATACACACATTGATACTTTGTTAAGTTGGAGAGCAACTCATTTCCCTATATAGATCAAATCATTGTAATAGGAAAAAAATAATTGTATGGAAATGCAGTAATAGACAACAAAAAAAATAGAGACAAAACAATGAAATTGATACAAAAAAAAAAAAAAAATAGTAGAATGATAATTTCGGAAAAAAAAAAATCAATACCAAACCTTCAGATAAGTAGTAGCTTGTTGTCTCTGACAAAAAAAAAAAAAAAAAAAAATAGTGAACTCGATAACAAAATTAGCATTAATTTCATTCTACAAAAAGTGATTATCAAAATTAAATAAAAACTCCAAAAATTCATATATTAGGAATTGATAACAAACCTTTAAATAAGTAGCAATAAATCTAACTGCAAAATTAGCATCATTCTCATACTTTAAATAATGACATATGAGTTATCATCTAAATCAAATCAAAACTTCAAAAAGTCAACATAGCATAGCAATTAAGTATAATTAAGTAGAGTTCATATTTTTATTTATTCCAATTTTTGTGCAGTAAAATAGTGCACATTAATAAATGAGTGATCCTTGAAACTGCAAAAAGTCCTCAAAAGAATATAAACAAATAAAAAATGTTACCACTCATCCAAACAAAAAAAAGTTCTCCAACACCGCATAAAAATTGTTCAATTGTTCTTGCATAACAATTTAATAGAAAACTAAAAAAGATAACATTACCAGAACTATTTCTACTGATTTTATTATCAATAATTCTTTCCACCTACAAATTTAACTGTTGAGGAAATGCAAATGGATGAAATAAACAAAACATACTTGGAATGAAAATTCAAGAAGTAATAGGATATGATAACAATTGAAATGCAAACAAATAGCAGAGTAATTTGCTAATTAGATCCAAATTCATTTCAATAACTCCAATATTCTCCAAGTTTGGATGTCACATATTTCTTAAACCATTTTTTTTTTCCAAAATTTCAAAATCAAAAGATACAGAAAAAGACAATTATTTACGAATGATAAACAAAAGTGGTAATATTCTGTACGAAATCATTTGTAGCAAGACATATACAAAAAGTGTTAGAATTTTGTGCGACATGATTTATCAAGTGTTCATTTTGACCAAAAAAATTATGATTTTTAAGCATATTGTCTAGTATGTTAATAAGGTAGGAGGCCTTTTTTAACACCATAGACAATATCAAATAAAAAATGGATAGGTTTGTATATATTGTTAGTAAAAAACAAAAAAAAAAAGCAAAAAGCATTAAAAAAATAGCTCATTGTTCAATCATCATCAGTCAAGCTGCAAATAATATATGCATCATAGTTTATTTGTCATTTTTATTTCTTTATAAAAAATCTCTTAAGTGTTATTTTACAAAATTTCTTTAGTTGATTAAGAACACATGAATTACCTTGTTTTAGGCTCTTTACCAAGTCGATGGGCTTGACTCCTATGAAAAGAGACAACATGATATTCATTTGCATTTAAATCCTCACTACTATGCGTTAATTAGTTTGTCATTAGTTATATAATAATAATAATAATAATATATTGCTATTACAAAAATATATCATGATTAAGCAAGTAAAAAAAAGTTCAAAGAATTCTATAAACCTTGATTCTGATTCAATTATAGTTTCTTGAAAATATGGCAATTTTCTTTTATTCACATTTGCTCCATCAAACACAACTTGAGAACAGACTTGTTCTGATATCAATGATGGCCTAAGAGATGATTCTTCATTACCAAACTATTGTGGCAAAGTATTTAGATCATATGCTGCTGCAATAATCAAATCACTCCTTGATAAATCACTTTTAGGTACGCCCCAATTAACTTAAAAATAAAAGCTTTTTTTTTTTAAATTAGAACAATTAGCAAAAAATATGACCCCTTCCTCTCCCCTCTCTCCTATCTTAGCCCTTCAAGCCCCTCCCACCACCGTCATTAATCAACCTGTTATCAACCCTCTTGACTAGAAATGCAACTCAGGTGCTTACTTAACGCCATAAGAGCTTGCTAAGTATGGACCTGAGACTCCCCTCTCGGGTGATCGTCCCACAATCGTTGTTCATACACAGTCTCCTCTTTTACCTCTCCATATCTTAAAAGTATCAGCCTCTTCGAATACCCTTTCTATAAACTTCTGTAATTTTCCTGAAAACTGGGACGCACAAAGTCTGAAGAGTAAAATCTTTTCCCGTTATGGCAAAGTTCTATACCTGTATGTTTCTCCTAGAAAAAACAAAATGATGCAGTGATTCAGTTTTGTCAGATTTAACAAACTGAATATTTGCTCTGATGTGGTAAAAAATCTTTCATTTGTCTGGATTGGATCATTCAAAATGTGGGCAAGATTTTCAAAATTTAGAAAACAAATGAAGCCTCTTCCAACCAAAACTCGACTTCTCCCTCCAAAAAAACCCCCTTTATTCCCAATACTAGAGACAACATAACCTACCTGGATGCCACGATCAACCAAGCTCTTGAAAAAATCCTTAAACAACTTGCAAATAACAACGTATTCTTTGGACGAAAAGTAAACGACTCTTCTTATATCTGGGGTCGCTTCAATTTCAATAGTCTGAAGGAAAACTATTAATGGTTAGAAAAATGTGTTATTGGAAGGTTAAAAGACCCTGTTGACTTTTCCATTGTTCAAAAGGAAATTGGAATACTTTATTGCAAAACATCTTTTATTAATGGCTTTAGAGTGCTTCTTCAGTTTTCTTCGATTCAAGAAGCCCACAACTTTACAAACAATTCTCTTCTTCAATCTAATTAGTTCACCCTGTGTCGTATTTGGACCCCCGATTTAATCCTTGGTCATGATAGAAGAGCTTGGCTTAAGTTTGAAGGAATTCCACTTACAGCCTAGAATGAGAATTTTTTTTAGGCACATTGGAGCTCTGATGGGTTTTTTTGATTAAGATTAACGATTGAACTCTCTCAAAGGCAAGATTTAATTATGGCAGAATTCTTGTCCAGACTAAGTTTCATGTGCCAATCAATACTACCATAGATGCCTACGTTAATAACCATCGCTATTCCATTAGAGTCATAAAGGAGATTGCTTCTTTTCAAACCCATAATTTGCCCTTATCTTCTCCAGTTAACTTGGAGCCTCTTTTGGATGCTGTGTATGACTTAGACTCTCCAGAAACGGTGATTGCAGAGTCCCCGTTGTGCTTTTGCAACGTTTCGATTCTCAATAAGCCCCTGTGATAACTCTGCTTCATCCTTATTGGCTGATTCAAATTATAGATCTCCAGCCGACTTTTTGCTAGATCCATGTTTATGTCAGCAGTTAAGTTTTTCTGGGGAACCCAACAACCGCTTCCTTTCTACTAAACCTAACCATTTTCTCTTCCCAAAAATTAATTGCTTGGGAGAAAAGTCCCTCGTTACTTCTGCGTCTCAAAACCCATATACTGGGCCCTAGTTACCAGCTTATCAAACTTTTGATCAGCCTTGTCCAATCCTTTTTGTCCCTAAGCCTATTAATCTAATGGTGGACCTCTCCCCTTTTAAACCCGATGACTTATCTAAGAGGGCCTCTTTCTCTCCTTTAGTCCCTGGGCCTTTTGTGACTAAAAGATCTTTGAGTAGAAAGAAGAAGCTCCTCTCTAAATCCCAACCTGCTCCCTTCATTCCCAATTCCCTTCCTTTTTCTTCTTTTCCCCCTCCCTTCTCTTTGCCCCTTCCTTGTAGCCCTTTAAACTCTCCTTTTACCCATTCCTGCCCTATTTCTTCAATTTCTGGTAGTGATTCATTTAACCATATTTCTGATAATGTTTCTGGAAGCCATGGGTCTATTTATGATTCTTCAGAGTTTGAAGTAAATGAGGAAATTCGTGAAGCAGAGAAAACATGGGATCTTGGAAAAAATTTGGGATTGGAGTTCGATGACCCTCAGAATGAAATGGTGGATGCTTTGGTGGAGTTAGGGAGGTCCTAATTGCTGTTTTGAAATAAAATCAGCTATTCAAGTGCTCTATTTCTTTTAATGAGCTTTCCCAATATTTTGTCTCTTAATGTTTGGGTTTAGGGAGGAAAGGCAAGGTTAGAGCTATTAAAGGCCTTGTATAAGCAGAAAATGTGGGAGTTTTATTCATGCAAGAAATTAAGAAGGATAACTTTGACAGTAATTTTATTAATAAACTGTGGCACGACACAGATTTCAGCTTGGTTTTCCTTCCTGCCATTAGTTCGGCTGGTGGTATTCTTACTATTTGGAACTCTAGATGTTTCCTTTATTCAAGTTCTCTATCAGGCGATGGTTTTCTCCTTGTCTCTAGTTCTTTTTTCCATTCCTCAGATTGTGTTCACTTGATTAATGTCTATTCACCTTGTGATTTACTTAAAACCAAGCAACTTTGGGATAAATTACAAGCTTTAGTCCTTAATTTATCTGGGCTGATTTATATTGGTGGCAATTTCAATGTTGTGTGTAATTCCTTGGAAAGAAAGGGCGATAGAGATGACACTGTTAGCTCCAATGATTTCAATAGCTTTATTGCTCCTTGTGGATTAAACAACATTCAGCTATTTGGGCGCAAGTATACTTGGTCAAATGCTGATGGCTTTAAGATGAGTAGAATAGACAGATTTCTCCTCTGTTCTAATTGGATCACTTCTTGGCCTAATTCCTCTTCTAAAGGCTTAAGTAGATTTTACTCAAATCACTGCCAGATCCTACTCTATTCTAATTCTCTTGACTGGGGTCCAAGACCTTTTCGATTCTTTAATCATTAGTGTGATCACTTCAAATTCCAAGATTTAGTTAAGGGTGTGCGGTTTTCTTCTCAATTCTCTGGTTGGGGTGCTTTTGTGTTGAAGGCCAAACTCAAAGCTCTCAAGCTATCTCCAAAAGCTTGGAGTTAAAAACCTTCAATTCTCTCAATCTTGAAATTTCTAAAACCAAAGAAGCTCTGGCTAATCTTGATTTGAAGGCTGAAATTGGCTCTCTTTCTGAAGCTGAGATTTTTTTAAGGAAGCAATTGAACCTTAAGCTTTTCCATCTCCAGAGAGTTCAAGAAAGCACGTTGAGGCAGAAAGCTAGAGTTCTCTAGTTGAAAGATGGTGACAATAACTCGAAATTTTTCCACGCTTTCTTAAATAAAAGAAGGGCAAGAAATCATATCAATGGTTTACTTTTTAATGGTAGTTGGATTTATGAAGTTCCTTTCCTAAGAGCTACTGCCAAGTCTTACTTTGAATCAATTTTTGACTTCACTTCTATGCCTAGACCATGACTTGTTTGTGAGTTTCCTAATACTCTCTCTTCAGTGCAAGCTCTTTCTTTAGAAGCAGAATTTTCAGAAAACGAAATCAAATCAGCTTTGTGGAGTTGTGACTCTTCAAAAGCGCCCGACCCCGATGGTTTCACAATGGCTTTCTTTAAAAAATGCTGGTCTTTTGTAAAGGATGACATTATTCAATTCTTCAGTAACTTCCATCGTAATGGCAAGCTTTGTAAAGGAATCAATTCAAGTTTCTTAGCGCTTATTCCTAAAACAGCTTCTCCTCAGCAGTTCAAAGATTTTTGTCCGATCTCTTTAATAGGTAGCTTATATAAGTTACTAGCTAAAGTGTTAACACTAAGGTTGAATGTAACATCCCTTCCCGGTCCACCCGTTAACCCGAATGAACCGAGTCGAGATGCTATAATCTGGTTAACTTTATGTCCTGTCATGCTGATATCATAATGTATGCTGACTATTATATCATGCTGATATAGTTTACATTAGTAATGTACTTAATATTTACAAGACATTATACTAGTTTCCAAAATGAAATGGGCCCACTGTGTGCCCTGTACATGCCATGATAAGGATAGACAGAATCAAAATATCAAAATGAGTAGCTACCCTGAAGACTGGGTCTTCCAAAGATGAACTGCAGCAGTTGTAAGCTGACTCTCTACGGTCCAGTCCCAAAACCTATGAGTTAAACAAGTAACTCGCTGAGCAAATAAAGCTTAGTGGATATCTCAACTTATAAAGAAACAAGTAAGCACATACATATGTAGAAATAAACATGTAAACACATATGGATAACTAAACATGTAAGCACACATATCATGATACTTTCATTATACTTTGATTATCGTTCTTGCTGTTTATTATGCTGTATGACTTATGCAATGTTTAGTCAATATAACTGTATGGCTCTATAAGGTTATAGTGAAACCCAAGTGATAAGAAGAACTGTATGAAACTGGATGAATACTATATGATTGGGCTGCTATGGCCATTATATAATCATATTCACTCAACGGCCTGTAGCCGGAGTACCAAACTGTATGGGGCGCAGATATGCTATCCTATGTCGCGACATAGCCTTATATACGTGGTTTCTACATAACCTCAATGGAGCATATTATCGGTATGTCAATAGTATAACACGAAAGCATATTAACGTTTTCATAACCTCATAAACCATATTGTTTACCTGGTTTCACATAATTTGCATGCTTGCATGTTGTTTTGATACATGTTCTCATGTTGTCTTTTTGTTTTAAAATGATTGTAGGAATACAATTTGAGCAAAGGAATACAATTGCATAGAAAAAGAGGTTCAAAAGAGCATCAAAACACAAGTCGTGAGCGCGCCATGAAAAGTCGCGAGCGCGAGAAGCACACATGAGGGTCAGTGAGTTTACAAGCCAAATTCGCGAGCGCACCATGAAATTCACGAGCGCGAGAAGCACCCTCGTGAGTCAGAGAGATTACAGGCACAATTCGCGAGCATGCAATGAAATTCGTAGCGCGAGAAGCACAAAATGAGAGTCAGAGAGTTTACAGGCAAAATTCGCGAGCTCGACATGAAATTCGCGAGCGCGCGTCGTGTGTCCAGCCTGCGCAGTCTGTACTATTTCGGTCATATCTCTCAATCTATAACTCCGATTTGGGTGATTTAAAAACCCATGGAAAGCTAACATATTTTCTCATTATCAACACACCATATAAATTCTCATGCAAGGAAATTAATTAAACTAAAAGAGATATCAAACCTTCACTCAAAAAGCTTGAACTCTTCTCCTTAGCTTCCTTTTGCTTCTACCTTTGAGCTCACCTCTCCTATACAAGAACTCTTACGAATAATCTAAAATATCACTTAATGACTAAATTATGAAATTCAAGAAATTCTACTTACTTGGATAGAATAGAGGTTGAAGTTAATGCTTGACTACCATTAAAATGGATGGAGATAAAGATGAAGAAGATGGAGAAAGGAATTTGAGTAAAGGAGATGAAGATAAGGATGAAGAAAGGAAAATGAAATGGTAATCACGGGTGGGCTCCAAAATATCAATGATTTTATGTGAAAATTACCAAATGGTACCTCAATTGTCAATAGGTTACAACTTAATACCTAAGCTTGATATTTTAGTGCAAGTAAGTCCTAATCCTTATACTTTGATCTTTTTACTTCATTCAAGTAAATCCACTTCTATTATAGTAAATCCCATACTACCCCACTCTAGACTCTAATGGCTCAAACTGGGTTTTCGTTCAGCCCGACTCAACTTGACTCTATGCAATGACTTGACTCAGTAGGATGTCACAGTTCTCCCCTCCTAAATAAAAAACTTCATCTCGAAGTTTACCTGTTGTGAACAAATGTGGATACTGTTGTCACATGGTTTCTTTAGCTTCCCAAGTTGCTTCTTCTGTTTTATGATTCCTCCAAAGAACTTTTACCAAGGCTATTTTCTTATTCCGCAATTCTTTAATTTCTCTGGCTAGGATCTGAATCGGTTCTTCTTCATAAGTGAGATCTGGCTGAACTTCAATCTCTTCTGCTGATAACACATGTGATGGGTCTGATCTGTATCTCCTTAACATTGATATGTGAAAGACATTATGAATTTGATCTAAGGTCGAAGGTAATGCTAGGCGATAGGCTAATGGTCCTACACGTTCAACAATCTCGTATGGACCAATGAACCTAGGGCTAAGCTTACCTTTTCATCCAAACCTTAGGATCTTTTTCCATGGTGAAACTTTTAGAAATACTTTATCACAGACCGTATACTCAATGTTCTTTCTTTTTAAATCAGCATAGGTCTTTTGTCAATCACTTGCTTCTTTCAGCCGTTTTCTGATGACTTCCACTTTCTCTTCTATTTCTCTAACCAAATATGGACCCAAAATCTTCTTCTCACTAAGTTCTGTCCAACACACAGGTGTCCTGCATTGTCTACCATACAACGCTTCATATGGTGCCATCTTAATGCTCGATTGATAGCTGTTGTTGTAGGCAAATTCCATGAGATGTACATATTTGTCCCAACTGCCTTCAAATTCTATAACACATGATCTCATCATGTCTTCCAGGATTTGAATTACTCTCTCTGATTGGCCATCTATCTAAGGATGAAATGCAGTGCTGAAATGCAATTTTGTCCCTAATGCTTCCTGCAGTTTACCCCAAAACTTCGATGTAAACCTTGGATCACGATCAGATATAATGGATGATGGAACTCCATGTAATCGAACTATTTCTCTAACATAAATTTCTACTAATGTGTCCAGAGAATAGTCCATCCTGACTGGTAGAAAGTGCGCAGGCTTAGTTAATCTGTCTACAATTACCCATACTGCATCATGCTTTCGCTGTGTCTGGGGTAATCCAGTAACAAAATCCATCGTGATCTGATCCCATTTCCATGTTGGCACTGTTATTGGATGAAGCGACCCAGTGGCAGTTGATGTTCTACTTTTACTTGTTGACATGTTAAACATCTTGTTACAACATTTTTGATGTCTTTCTTCATGCCCGACCACCAGTAGCCCTTCTTCAAATCCTGATACATCTTCGTACTGTCTGGATGCATTGTATATGGATTATTGTGAGCTTCATGCAGAATCATCTGTCTGATCTCCCCTGTCTATGGTACAACAACTCGATCTTCATAGAATAATACTCCACTCTTATCCAATATGAATTTCCCATCATGGCCTTCCTGTACTTGTTTAACCTATAGTGTTATTTGCGTATCTTTCTTTTGTGCTTCTGTAATTTCCTGAACCCAAGATGGTTGTACTTGCATCTGTGCTAGAATAACTCCCTGCTGTTGCAACTCCATACTGATTCTCATTGCTTTCAAAGCAGATAATGATTTTCGGTTAAGGGCATCAGCTACCACATTAGCTTTGCCCGGATGGTAATTAATGACATAATCATAATTAGCCAGAATTTGCATCCACTTCCGTTGTCTTGAATTCAAATCTTTCTGTGTCGGTAAATACTTTAAACTCTGATGATCGGTGTAAATGTAACACTTTCACCGTACAGATAATGCTGCCATACTTTGAACGCTAGAACAATGGCTGCCAGTTCTAAATCATGGGTTGGATAATTCAATTCATGTGGCTTCAATTGGCTGGAGACATAAGCTACCACTTTCCTGTCTTACATGAGTACACATCCTAACCCAGTATGAGAGGCATCACTGTAAATCTCAAAGTCTTTACCTGACACTAGCTGGGTCAACACTGGTGCTTCAGTCAACTTTTTCTTCAAAGTTTCAAAACTTTGCTGACATCATCATCCCATTGGAATACAATTGCTTTCTTCAATAATCTTGTTAAAGGTGATGCAATGATGGAGAATCCCTTTACGAACCTTCTGTAATAGCAGGCTAAACCTAGAAAACTTCGGACTTCTGTGACATTTCTGGGTGGTCTCCAATCAACAATAGCTTTAATCTTCTTAGGGTCCACTCTGATACCCTCCGATGACACCACATGTCCTAAGAAAGAAACTTCTTCCAGCCAAAACTCACACTTACTGAGCTTGGCATACAGCTGTTTATCCCTCATTGTCTGAAGTACAATCCGCAAATGTTTATCATGTTCAACCCTGTCTCTAGAGTAGACCAAAATGTCGTCTATAAACACCACCACGAACTGATCTAGATATGAATGAAACACGTGGTTCATGAGATCCATGAAAACCGCTGGTGCATTTGTGAGACCGAATGGCATTACTAAAAATTCATAATGACCATATCGGGTCCTGAATGCAGTCTTAGTGATATCTTCTTCCTTTATACACAACTGATGGTATCCCAACTTGAGGTCGATCTTAGAAAACATGCCTGCACCTTTTAGCTGATCAAACAAATCATCGATTCGAGGCAATGGATACTTATTCTTGATTGTCAGCTTGTTCAACTGTCTGTAGTCAATGCACAATCTGAGTGATCCATCTTTCTTCTTTACAAATAACACCGGTGCTCCCCAAGGTGATACACTGGGTCTGATAAAGCCTTTGTCCGATAAAGCCTTTGTCCAATAACTCCTGCAGCTGAATCTTCAACTCTTTTAGCTCTGCTGGTGCCATTCTGTAAGGTGCAATTGATACTAGTGCTGCGCCACGATAGACATCTATGGTAAATTCCACTTCCCTCCTTGGTGGTAACCCTGGTAACTCTTTTGGAAATACGTCTCGATAATCACACACTGTTGGTATGTCTTGCACTTTTGACTTTTCTTTCTCTGCTTGTAATGCATATACCAAGTATGCTTCACAACCCTTCTGAATTAATCTCTTTGCTGCCATGGCTGATATCACATTACCCAGAAAATCTCGCCGCTTCCCGACTACTATAATCTCTTCCCCTGCTGTTGTATATAATGTCACCCTTCTCTTTGCACAATCAACTATAGCCTGATGTCTGGATAGCCAATCCAAACCCAGAATCACATCAAATTCTCTAAATGGCAACTCCATAAGATCTCCTGGAAACTCCTTTCCATGAATAACAACTGGATAGCCTTTGACCATTGTATGGGTTTTTACTACATCTCCTAGTGGATTAGTAACCAACATACCCTGACTCACATATGCAACTGCTAACCCTTTAACCCAAGGTTTAGGTATGCTAATGTATGAATGTGATGAGCCAGGATCAATTAAAGCATAAACTGTATGATCACATAAAGAAAACTCACCAACTATTACATCTGGAGCTTCCTCATCTTCCCTGGCTCGCATAGCATAGACCCTGGCTGGAACTGTAGTATCGGGTCTGTCCACAGTATCTGACTACTGTCTCTGCCCTCCGGAGGTCTCAGCTCTACCTCTGCCTGCTATGAACTGTGTAGGAACTTTTGCCCTCTTAGGACAGTCCTTCTTCTGATGGTCTGATGCTCCGCATAGCCAGCATTTACTAGTCACCAGCCAACAATCTCCACCATGTCGTCTGCCACAATGCTCACAAGGTGGAAAAGAATAACCGGCTGACTCTGCACCTCTACCGATGCCTTTACCAGTTCCTCTGCCTGAACCTCGACTACCACCGGTAGAACTAGCCACAACTGATACCGCTGGCGCGTTAGCACCCCTAGCTATGCCTTGGCTAAAGGGAGGCCTAGAACCAACTGAAGCACTAGCACCTCTGAATCTCTTGCTCTCCAACTGATATGTACTGGGTGCACTCTGAGTCTGGTCTCTCTTCTGCTGAGATCGTTGGCGTCTGGTACGCTGACTGGCCTGAATTCGCTCTATCTCCTGAGCTGCCTCTACCAAAGCTGAGAACTCTCTGAATCGGGAAGCTACCACTCCCATCTGAATCTCATTGTTCAAGCCTTCCTGGAACTTTTTACACCTCTCTGCCTTTGTAGCCACTATCCGGTCTCCATACCTGCTAAGTCTGGTGAATTCTCTTTCATATTCTGCAACTGACATTCTGTTCTGCCTAAGGTATAAGAATTCCTTCCTTCTAGCATCAAGGTAAGCCTCTGTGATGAACTTTTTCTTGAATTCATCCAAAAAGAATTGCCAGGTACGCTGTTCTGCTGATACTCTCTGCTGAACAGTACTCCACCATGTGTATGCCTCATCTATCAGTAATGACGTAGCACAAATCAACTTGTCCTCTGGTGTAAACTGTAACTGCTCTAGGACTCTCAAAGTACCATCTAACCAATACTCAGCTATGTCTAGATTGTCATCCTTGCTAGCTCTGAATTCTTTCGTACCATATTTTCTAAGCTTTTCTAGTGGGGGCTTTCTTTCTCTATCTACTACTACTGGTGTGACATCCCAGGTTTGGGGCACAACACCTTAGGCGAATCCCACATCGGCTACGCACAAGGTGGAAGTCCTATACATATAGGGTGGCAACCTTGAACTAGTGTGACGCGTTTTGGGTTGGCAGAGCTGAGGTTTCCCTGGCCCAGAAACAAAACCGTGAGGGTTCAGGCCAGGTTTGGCACCCAAAGTGGATAATATCACACTAGGGCTGGGCTGTTACATAGGAAGCTTACCAGTAGAGCAACGACGACAACTTGCAAAAAGATTAAGTTCTTCATCAGTAAGATTAACCCCAAACAATTCACTGTCAGAAAAATTAATTTTTAATCTAGAAAGCAATTGGAAACAGAGGAGAATCTTCTAATATTTGAAACTTGATTACTACCTGCTGAATTAAACATGACATAATCATCAGCAAATTGCAGATGAGAGATTATTATGAACTCGTTGCCTAGCTTTACACCTGAGATGAAACCTTTAAGTAAAGCATTACGAAGTAATAAATTTAAACCTTCTACAACAATCAAAAATAGGAAAAAGGAGAGTGGATCTCCCTGCTTCAGGCCATGACGCATTTGAAACTCCAGAGTAGGTGAGCCATTAATTAAGATGGAAAGTCTAGAGGTACTGAGGCATTCTAGTATGCATGATCTCCATTTAGCACCGAAACCAAGCTCTCCATCATACTGAGGAGAAAATTCAAATTAACTGAGTCAAATGCTTTCTTAAAGTCTGCTTTGCAAATCATTCCCTTTTGCTTTCTTATTTTCAAGTCATGAATTAACTCATTACAAACAAGGATACCATCTGTTATCTGTCTTCCTTCAATGAAAGCCGATTGAGACTTGCCTATTAAAGGACCTAAAACTGTCTTCAATGTGACATCCTACTGAGTCGAGTCATTGCATAGAGTCGAGTTGAGTCGGGTTGAACCAAAACCTAGTTCGAGCCATTAGAGTCCAGAGTGGGGTAGTATGGGATTTACTATAATAGAAATGGATTTACTTGAATGAAGTAAAAAGATCAAAGTATAAGGATTAGGACTTACTTGCACTAAAATATCAAGCTTAGGTATTAAGTTGTAACCTATTGACAATTGAGGTACCACATGGTAATTTTCACATAAAATCATTGATATTTTGGAGCCTACCCGTGATTACCATTTCATTTTCCTTTCTTCATCCTTATCTTCATCTCCTTTACTCAAATTCCTTTCTCCATCTTCTTCATCTTTATCTCCATCCATTTTAATGGTAGTCAAGCGTTAACTTCAACCTCTATTCTATCCAAATAAGTAGAATTTCTTGAATTTCATAATTTAGTCATTGAGTGATATTTTAGATTATTCATAAGAGTTCTTGTATAGGAGAGGTGAGCTCAAAGGTAGAAGCAAAAGGAAGCTAAGGAGAAGAGTTCAAGCTTTTTGAGTGAAGGTTTGATATCTCTTTTAGTTTAATTAATTTCCTTGCATGAGAATTTGTGTGGTGTGTTGATAATAAGAAAATATGTTGCTTAATGTTGAGTAAGAGGACTCGAAATGGTGAGAAAGCATGGGATGAAATGAATAAATAAAGTAGATATTGAGTTTATACTGAAACAGGTTTGCTGGAAAATAGGCTAGTAAATTCACCTCGATTTTCACCCTGTTTAATGATGGAATTAGGAAGTGGTCTAGAAGAGTTATTTGTTCCTCTATGTGTTAGCTTTCCATTTTGAATCACCTAAATCGAAGTTATAGATTGAGAGATATGACCAAAATAGTACAGACTGCGCAGGCTGGAAACACGACGCGCGCTCGCGAATTTTGCCTGTAAACTCTCTGACTCTCATTTTGTGCTTCTCGCGCTCTCAAATTTCATTGCGCGCTCACGAATTGTGCCTGTAACCTCTCTGACTCACGAGGGTGCTTCTCGCGCTCGTGAATTTCATGGCGCGCTCGTGAATTTGGCCTGTAAACTCACTGACCCTCATGTGTGCTTCTCGCGCTAGCGACTTTTCATAGCGCTCGCGACTTGTGTTTTGATGCTCTTTTGAACCTCTTTTTCTGTGCAATTGTATTCCTTTGCTCAAATTGTATTCCTACAATCATTTTAAAACAAAAAGACAACATGAGAACATGTATCAAAACAACATGCAAGCATGCAAATGATGTGAAACCAGGTAAACAATATGGTTTATGAAGTTATGAAAACGTTAATATGCTTTCGTGTTATACTATTGACATACCAATAATATGCTCCATTGAGGTTATGTAGAAACCACGTAGATAAGGCTATGTCACGACATAGGATAGCAGATCTGCGCCCCATACAGTTTGGTACTCCGGCTACAAGCCGTTGAGTGAATATGATTATATAATGGCCATAGCAGCCCAGTCATACAGTATTCATCCAGTTTCATACAATTCTTCTTATCACTTTGGTTTCACTATAACCTTATGGAGCCATACAGTTATATTGACTAAACATTGCATAAGTCATACAACATAATAAACAGCAAGAACGATAATCAAAGTATAATGAAAGTATCATGATATGTGTGCTTACATGTTTAGTTATCCATATGTGTTTACATGTTTATTTCTACATATGTATGTGCTTACTTGTTTCTTTATAAGTTGAGATATCCACTGAGCTTTATTTGCTCAGCGAGTTACTTGTTTAACTCGTAGGTTTTGGGACTGGACCGTAAAGAGTCAGCTTACAACTGCTGCAGTTCATCTTTGGAAGACCCAGTCTTCAGGGTAGCTACTCATTTTGATATTTTGATTCTGTCTATCCTTATCATGGCATGTACAGGGCACACAGTGGGCCCATTTCATTTTGGAAACTAGTATAATGTCTTGTAAATATTAAGTACATTACTAATGTAAACTATATCAGCATGATATAATAGTTAGCATACATTATGATATCAGCATGACAGGACATAAAGTCAACCAGATTGTAGCGTCTTGACTCGGTTTATTCTGGTTAACGGGTGGACCGGGAAGGGATGTTACAAATTTTGGTATAAGAGCCCTAGGTTTACTTTCCCCGGGCTTGAATGCATATGTCAGTATAGTGTACATGCCATGACTACCCTGATGAACTAAGCAGTTGTTATTGTTTAGGAGGATGTCACAGGAGGGTGAGAGCGAGTCACACGCCTCCAGAGCAGTGGAGGGTGAGGCTCCAGTAGCACCAAGTCAAGAGGTGCTGTTAAAACAACTTGCGGATACTTTGAGACAGATTGTAGGGGTGGTACCTCTGGCACCAGTTGTGACATCCCAGGTTTGGGGCACAACACCTTAGGCGAATCCTACATCGGCTACCCACAAGGTGGAAGTCCTATACATAAAGGGTGGCAACCTTGAACTAGTGTGACGCATTTTGGGCTGGCAGAGCAGAGGTTTCCCTGACCCAGAAACAAAACCGTGAGGGTTCAGGCCAGGTTTGGCACCAAAAGCGGACAATATCACACTAGGGCTAGGCTGTTACAATTTGGTATCAGAGCCAAAGCCTTGTCCCTCTGGCCGGTGGTGGGGCAAACCTCAGCGAGGACGCTGAGTCCCTAAGGGGGGGGTGTATGTGACATCCCAGGTTTGGGGCACAACGCCTTAGGCGAATCCAACATCGGCTACGCATAAGGTGGAAGTCCAATACATAAAGGGTGGCAACCTTGAACTAGTGTGACGCGTTTTGGGCTGGCAGAGCTCAGGTTTCCCTGGCCCAGAAACAAAACCGTGAGGGTTCAGGCCAGGTTTGGCACCCAAAGCGGACAATATCACACTAGGGCTGGGCTGTTACATGCTACCTCCTATCTCAGAATTCCAGTCGATTGTAATCCTAGAAATGCCAAGGTCTAGAAGCCAGTTATTAATAAATTTGAATTTAAACATGCTAGTTGAAAAGCTTGCTACTTATCCTTTGGGGGAAAGCTTGCTCTCATTAAATTTGTCCTTTCTACCTCGCCATTGTACTATATGTCAGTGTTTAAAGCTCCAATTTTAGTCGTTAAAAATATTGAAAGCTTGCAACGTCGTTTCCTTTGGGGCAAGGGGCTGGATAATGGACGTCCTTTGAATTAGGTCTGTTGGAGTCAAATTTGCAAAAGAAAATGTCTAGGTGGTTTAGGATTTGAAGACTGCAGAAAGAAGAATATAGCTTTATTGGGCAAGTGGTGGTGGAGGTTTAAATTGCAGAAAGACTTCCTATGGAGAGGAGTTTTAGAGGCAAAATGTGTTCCTTTTGCTCAACTGCAATCTGAAGTTCAAGCTAACTTTTGGAAAAATTAATCTACTATTTGGAAGGAAATTGGTAGTCCTGGCTGCAAGTCCTCTCCTTTGCATAATTTTTTCTCAAATGGTTTTTGATGGATTTTGGGGAATGGTTATTCCATTTGCTTTTGGTTGGATATCTTGTCAATTGATATTCCCTTAAAATAAGCTTTTACAAGACTTTATAGAGTTTCTACGCAGCATTCTGAATATGTTCGTTCACGTGGTTCCTTTGTTAATGGTATTTGATCTTAGGACTTCAGGTGGAGGCGACCTTTGAGAGTTTCAGAGTTAAATCTTTTAAATCTTCCTTAAATTGAATTATGTCTCTGTTTGTAACATCTTGGATCTAAACACCATATCATGATCATACATTTATATTTATGAACATGACAAATGTAACATGAATATATATATATATATATATATATATATGCATTTACAATTTGCTTGTGATAATATTGGGGAATGATATGCCTAAGCATGACCATGCACATATGCATCTAATAATAATGTGAATATGCAAATGCATGAATCTGAATAAGCTCTAAATATGCAAATGTTTATGGTATTTTTAATATAGTTTTTTTTATAGAAATTTTAGTATTTTTAATTACTTTAATTACTTTTTATTTAGTTTTATTTTTATTTTTGTTTAAAACTTCCTTGAATCATATTTCGCTTGATCTTGATGAATTTTGTAACCAGCCAAAAATACAGAAAAGAGTGTACCTAAGTAAAAAGGCTAGCATGCCCTGGGCCTGTTATCCAACACCCTCGTGCTGTGTTCAAGATAAATTCAACAAAGGTTCAGAGTCTAGCACACCCAAGTCATGCCAGAGAGCATGCTCGTGCTGCAAGAGGCTGTTAATCTCTGAACGTACTTATCCAAGCACGGCCCGTGTTGCAACCACATTAAGGACTCAGAGCATAGCATGCCCAAGCACTGCCAGATAACACGCTTGTGCTGAAGACCAGATTTTGCATTGAGTTGAGAACATCAATTCTAGCCCGTGCTGCTTGCATGGACCTGCATGAAACACTCTCTGACGTGCCAATCAAGCTTAAAATTTATCAAGCTGTTGGGAGAATCCTAATTTGGAAGAAATACAAAGCCTAATCAGTCTCTTATCCCCAAATGATTTCTTCCTCATTTAAGATTCTATTTCCTAAACGAAGTCGGAGGTTCCCCAATAAGTCTATACAAAGAGAGAAAATAGCTACGTTAAAAGAAGTCTTTTTTTTTCTCTAATTCACCGGCTCTTAAGTTAGTTCTCTTTCTTTAAGATTTCAAGTGCTCATGATTGGTGTCAAGAATCAATGAAGCAGCTCAAGCCCTTCGTTGACTAGTTTTTATTTCTAAACTATCTTTTTGTTTATTATTCTTTATGGCATTATTTATAAGTTTAATTGAGTTTTATTTAATTACTATGTTGGACTAAACTCTCACACTAGGGATTTGATGTAGCTTAATTTCTATTCCAATTTATAATATTAGATTTGCTTTTCTTTGTTCAAAGTATAATTTATTATTGCACTTAATGCTTCCAGACAGAGTTTCTCCCTTGGATTTATTTATTTCATTAATCAGTATTAGGAGAAGAGTTTTTGATATGAAATAGGTAATAAATTACATGGCAATAATAACTTGATACGGAAGCTATATGGTTTGACTCATAGGGGGTTTTCATAAGTTAACGACCTTAGGTTATGAATTCATAAACAAACCGTAAAACTTAATGATTTAATTCATGTTTGATTGTGCTATTGGAACATAGGTAGTTAGACCGAATTAAAATAGCTAACAATACATTGGGAGAGCTTGTTAGTGATTTTAGGGTTGTTTTCCCTACTTGAACAATTAAAATTGATTATCAAACTAATAAAATAAATTGGACAGAATTAACTGAAGTCATAATCCCTAGCAGTTTTTAATCCTCGATTTCTTTTCAACAATTACTTGCTTAAGTTCTTTTCATCACTTTATTTTATTTCTTTTATTTATAGAATTATTCTCTTTATTGTCATTTAAATAATATTACGTTAACAAAATTCTGGTATTTGGTATACAATCTTCGTGGGAACGATGCTCTACTCATTCTTTATTACTTGTTGCGATTTCTTGCACTTGCGAAACGTATGTAAAAACTATTAGGACTCCATGGTAAGTTTTAGCGAAACCTAGGGATTACAAAGTAATTACCTCATTTTGTTATAATTTTTAGTTAGCTTTCCTTACTTTACGGATATATATTCAAGAATAGTAGCTATAGTATTAGATCGAAAACAAGGCTAGATAGAATATGGGATAGAACATGCAAACTTATACCCTTACAAATAGAGTTCCTATTACTAGTTTTGTATGCCTTTAAAAAGGAAACTGAAGGTTGAGCTTTGCGCGAATCCAACCTGAAATACAAGCAACAAAACAATATAGTTGCCTTTGTCTTGAAGTGGAAAAAAGTTTAATTTGAGAACTAAAGCAAATACCATAAAAATTTGATCTTCACAGATGCGAAGGACAAGTCAACTTAATAAAAATCTGCCACTCGCACTACACTTCCTTCATGAGCAACCAAAAATGAACAGTCTCGTCTACTCTTTAGCATTGTAACCTTCATTTTAGGATACATTATCACCTTCAGCATCAAACTAAACACGTGTTAACAAATTTATGTTATTTGCAACATAAACTTTAATTCAAGGTCATACTAAAATAGAATCTAGACAAATTAAGACGTAAAAATGAAATTGTTCAGAAAGCCCATACGTCCATATGTTATGCCCCAAGTTTAGATCTAAGTTTGAAAGTCTTAGAATATATTGTAATTATGACTAATTATTGTAGAATTTGAATTTCCTATATAGTTATAGCTAGGATCCTATATAGTTATAGCTATGATTTATTATTATATTTGTATCAATCTTGATCTTATTTAAACCCTAATATGCTTGAAGGAATAATTAAGCAAAGCTTCAAAACCTCTCTCTAATCATGGTATCAGAGCCTTCCAAGGTCTGATTATTTCCTTTTTCCCAAACACTAATCATATTTTTGTAATTTTTTTTGCACTGTGATTTTGTAATTTTTCTGCACTACTTTTCTGACCTAAACAGTCCTGCCAAAGTGAGTTTGCCTACATCCCAAGGGAGTTGGATCTCACCACCATCATAGATCGGCTCCCAAGATGCTAGTAACCCAGGACACAAAATCTTGTCACTGTAAACTCTGTCCGTAGTCATCACACGCTGCCGAAAGCTTCTTGGCTCCAACCCATGCGCCGGTGCATGAGTTCACTTTCGACGACCTTTTCTTTAACGGCCACCACTGACCAGTTTGCCTAAGCACACTTACCTTTCTATTTTACTAATCATATCAATATTCATGAGAAACCATTCACATATACTATTTATAGGATTGTTCACAATGCAGGAATGGCTCCACAATCTCTCTCTTGTTTGATCTTTGACCCTATTCCCATTAAAACTGATAGAGTAAGGAACGAGAGCAAAATTCTTTATAGAGATTTTAGAAAAAAAAATAGAAGAGACAAATAGAATAAGAATTTGAATGAATTTCTTTTGATTGATAACTCAAGGATGAACAAAAGACTCTGGACTACAAAATTAAATAAAGGAAGTAACAAGGAAGATAAATAAACTTGATTAGTAAGAATCAAGCTCAAAAATTGAAGTTTCTTTACAGATATCATAATCTGCCAAAAACAGAAATATTCCAAATGATGTCGCACAACAAAATCCTCATGATGTTGTATAGTGCTAGTGTCAACCTTGTTGTAACAAACCATGCCACTTGGAGCTCTCTCATTGCTTGAATCTCTATGCATAAACCTCAAATCGTTCTCCTTGTCTGTTGTCACAAGCTTGGGCCTCCTTCAATAAACTTTGAAAGGCTTGGTAGTGCTAATGCGCTGCTTATTCCTATCAATGATAACCACTTGAGAACTTATCTTGTCCCTAAGGCTGAATTAAGAAATTAGCCCATAAAATCAGCTTCATCTATCTAGGTCAACTCTTCCTTTAAGCAGCCATGCCAATGAACTAGAAGTTGCTTCACCTCTTTGTTTATTCTAGTGATAAGACGAGTTTGTATGATTTTAGTAGGCTCAACCAATGGCTTCTCGATCACTTCTAGGCGAGAGGGAAGGTCAGAGAGGGGTTCATGATACCCAATGACCCTTTTTAATTAAAAAACGTGAAAAAATGGGTGAATCCTTGAGGAGGGTGGAAGTAAGAGTTTGTATGCTACAGCCCCAACTCTTGTAACTATCTCGAATGGCCCATAAAAGCGAGCAGACAACTTAGCATTAATCTTTGTAGCTACTGAGTGTTGGCGGTAAGGTCTGAGCTTGAGAAAGACATGTCCTCCCACTTGGAACTAGGCATCTGGACAGTGTCGGTTGCCATATTTTATCATCAATTGAGCACAATAGAGATTAAATTTTAGATGCCTAAGGATCTCATCACAATCTTGAAGCTAGTGAGATACTTCAACCCTTGTTTCCCCCAAAAGGAACCGCTGCAGTGTTGGTGGTGGTCTCCCATAAAAAATCTCAAATGGGAACTTTCCAACTGCACCCTGATAGCTAGTATTATACCAATACTCAGCCAACTCCACCATTTTGCCCGAGACCGAGGCTATTCAGAAGAGAAGCAGCAGAGATAGGATTCAATGGTTCGATTTAAGACTTTTGTCTGGCCATCTGTTTGAGGGTGGTAGGCCCAACTGGACTTCAGTTTGGTGCCTTGCAAACGAAATAGTTCAGTACAGAAATTGCTCAAGAAGAGAGGATCTCTATCGCTAATCATTATTCTGGGAACTCCATGAAGACAATCAATTTCAGCCACTCGTTTAGCAATAAACGGATGCCGCAATGAGAGAAAGTGAACATATTTTGAAAGTCAATCCACTACCACTAAAATGCAATCAACACCTTTAGAACGTGGCAGACTAGTAATGAAGTCCAAAGCAACGTCATCATTTTTGGTATTGGCAGCAATTGAAGCAGACCGACGGGTGATCGTACTTCATATTTTTGCTACTGGCAAATAATGCGGGTTGCCACAAATTTTTGGACCATGCCCATCATTCCAATCTAATAAAAATTAGATGATATCTAATGAGAAGTACGGTAAGCTCTGGAATGACCACTCATAGGAGTAGAATGGAATTCAGAGATAAGCCTGAGAATCCATTTGGAGAAGGCTGGTAGAACTAATCTCCCTTTAAAATAAAGTATCCATGTATAAGAGAGTAGTGTGGATAAGGATGAAGTTTGTGCTGCAAATCTGATATAATATTTGTGAGAGTAGAATGAGCTTGGATTTCCTGCTAGATCTCATCCTAATCAGCCTATTGAGGCTGAGAAATAACATTGAGATGCAGATCCTCTAATTGCCTTGAAAGAGCATCGACAGCCCGATTCGAAACTCCTAGCTTATATTCGACATTGTAATCATAACCCATTAATTTGGAGACCCAGTGTTGTTGGGCGGGAGTTGAAAATTCTTAACTGAGCAAAAAACAGAGGCTCCATTTATCGATTCTAATTAGGAAATTTCTGCCAATCAAATAAGGCCTCTAATGCTTGACAGCTAGGACCAAAGCCATTAATTCTTTATTATATGCTGACTGAGAACTAGAAGAACTTGAGGTAGCTTTACTGAAATAGGCGATAAGCCTGCCCTGTTGCATTAGAATCACTCCTATACCGAAGCCGGAGGCATCACACTCAATAATAAAATGTTGAGTGAAATTAGGCATGGCTAGCATAGGGGAGGAAGTAACAGCTTGCTTTAGTTTGTAGAAGGCTTGTTGAGCTGCCATATCCCATTGAAAATTTAGTTGTGCCTCCTTCCTCAAAAGAGTTGTTAATGTTTGGCAATTTGACCATATTCTTGGATAAAGTTATAATAATAATTCGTTAAGCCAAGAAATCCTTGGACGACTTTTACCGATTTTGGAGTTAGCCAACAAAGAAAGCCGGAAACTTTAGAAGGATCCATAGCAATGCCTTTACTAGAAATGACATGACCTAAGTAATCAATAGAGGATTTACCGAAAGAGCATATCTTCTAGTTGATAAAAGCTTGTGCTAGTGCATGAGTTAGAGGAATATGTTCAAATGTTCTAAATGAGAATCCCAATCTTTATTATAGATCAGTATGTCATCGAAGAACACTAGTATGAACCACTAAAGATGAGGCCTGAAAATGTCATTCATTGCAGCCTGAAAGGTGGTCAAGGCGTTCATCAGTCCAAATGGCATAAAGAGGAACTCATAGTGGCCTGAATGAGTGTGGAATGTCATCTTATAAATGTCAGGAATGCTACTCTGATTTGGTGAAAACCTAATTTCACGTCTAATTTGGTAAAGCAACAAGCGCCATGAAGCTCATCTATCAACTCTTGGATAATCGGAATGTGGTATTTATCCAAAATAGTGCCCTTATTTAGTTGGCGATACTCAAAACAAAAGCACCAGCTTCCGTCTTTTCTTTGCACTAATAACATAGGGCTGGAAAACAAGCTACTACTAGGGCGAATAATTCCTGCTAATAACATCTCAGTCTCTAGCTGTTCAATCTCATCCTTTTAAATATCACCATGTCTATATGGCTTGATGTAGATTAGTTCTTGCCCAGGTGCGAGATTAATCTGGTGGTCAGTGGAGCGTTGAGGTAGCAAAGCCTTCAGGTCTTCAAATAAATTAATGTATTGTTGAAGAATTTGGAGTAAGGCATGAGAATAAAAATCTGAAAATTCTTCAATGGTATCAAGGTGAATGGCTTTTGAAGAAAATTCCTATAGAATAGTTGAGGAAACAACTTCAGTAGTCTTATTAATAAAGTAAAATTTGGCTGGAAGCTTTGATAGGCTAGATCACCTTGTAAAAAAATTGGCTAATTGTTGTGGTTCAATTTCATATACACTTTTTCCCAATTGATCTATATTTCCCCCAATGTTTCTAAGCATACATTTTACGAAATCAGCCTAAATTTCGTAATCTCCTAAGGGGAATCTGAGTTGACGGCAAGTTCCTGATGTAGCCACGTGACAACCATCACCCAATCGAACATAATAAACAAGGGTCAAACTTATAGTAAGTTGTAGTTATTTCACCAATTTGTCCGAGATGAAGTTATGTGATGCTCCACTGTCAAACATGATTATAGTATTATGAGTAGCAATGTGGCCATCAAGCTTTATGGTCTTAGGCCTTGAAATCCCTCCAATGGAATACATAGGGAATTCGATGTGTGTAAAATGGGCCTCATTCCATTCGACTAGGTAAGCTCTTCTAAGGTTGCCTCCATCTCTGTTAATTGATCTCCAGGTGGTAATACTTCATCATTGCCAATAATGAGAGCACGCAAGGATCTATTGGGGCATTCATGTAATGGAGAATAGGTTTTTTACATTTAAAGCACAACCACTTCGCTCGAAGATCCTGGTATTCCTGGTGAGAATACTAGCGGACTAGTCTAGGTCCGAGGTCGGTGGTGGCAAGGGTTTTTGTTCACTAGAGCAGGGAGGGCTAATGGTCGATTTGTGTTTGGTAAAGTGAAGTGGTCTGGAGGACGGATTGGGTTATGATGAGGGTGGTCTTTCTGTTAGGTTAGGTTATAGTAAGTTGGGTGTTTGAAAGAATATGGGCCTAGTTGTTTTGTTCCAAGACCAAATTGAGGATAACGGGTATTAGGATTGGGGTGTTGTGTTTGGGTTCGTGATAAGTATGGTGAGTGGAATTTCATTGTCTTATACAGAACAAAAGTCTCATGAGCGCAAAGATGCAATTTGATATCTCCTCTAAGACCATTCAAAAAGTAACCAAGGCACTGAGAGTCCGATAGATTGGGGACTTGAGTTACTCGAGAAATAAAATCATCGACAAATTTTGATATCATGCCGATTTGTTTAACGATAGTAAGATACTCATAGGGATCATCGGAGATATCACCACCATATCATTGGGTTAATTCCATTGTTAATTGATCCCATAATAAGAGAGGAGTATGTGTGCGAAGCTAGCAGAGCCATTGCCATGGGGTAATGAGACCTTTAATTCATCTCGAATCTGGTGGATTTCAAAGTATTATTCCACTCTAGCTACCCATCCAATTTGGTTTGCTCCATTGAAAGAGGACATCTCAACCTTTTTTAGTGGAAGCATGGTTTCATCAGGTATGGTGATTCTGGGGTTTAAGCGAGTGCGTGGTGTTATGAGTTGCTGGGATTAGGAGGTATCACTAGTTTCTGGGGTAAAGTGGCCAGGGGTTAAGGCTTTGAGGAGCTGTTCAATTTTTTTGAGCTTAAGTTCTTGGTCATGACGAAAGCTGGCTAAAGAGTCATCAAGGGTAGTGATGCGGGCATCTAAGGCAGTAATGTTCCTATCTATCTGTTCAACTCTAGAATCCATTCTTGTTTTGGTCGTAGGAGATCCAAGGTAGGTTGGACCAATTTGATAGAGCAAGGAACGAGAGCAAATTTTCTTTATAGAGATTTCAGAAAAAAAAAATAATAGAAGAGACAAATAGAATAAGAACTTGAATGAATTTCTTTTGATTGATGACTCAAGGATGAAAAATAGACTAGTAACATCTATGGATTACAAAATCAAATAAAGGAAATAACAAGGAAGATGAAATATCTTGATTAGTAAGAATCTGTGAATACCCAAATTTTGAGGCTCAAAAAGCCAGTTTTTCTCGGAATGCAAACAGTCCGGCCGGACCGGAGGCCATTCAGAAAGTTCACCGAAAGTATGCCAATATGGTACTTGAAACATCCGAAAAATTACGAGGATCACAGAACTGGTCCCGGAATATTTTTTGGAGGTCCGGAACTCCTGGAAAAGCCTCCGGAACGAAAAACTAGCGCACCCGCCAGCCACGGCGGCGGCGTCCGCCGGACACGGCTGCGCCTGTCGCCGGCCACGGCAGCGGCTGCTGCCGGACACGGCGGCTCCGGGCGCCCTCCAATCCGATTTTTGCCTATAAATACAGCCCCGGCACTCCGTTTTGACTCACTCAGTTTGTGTTGACGGACGCTCCTTCTCCCCTACGCTCCTTGCGATTCTTTACTGGTTTTTTGCATTTAGCATAGGCTTTTATTATTTTATTATTGTGATACTTGGTCACTTAAATTAAATTAAATTAATCAATATTCCCCAAACGAGGAGCTTAACTTGGAGTTTTCAAGCTGAAGCTAAGAAACGGCCGTCGAATAAATCAGGTACATAACTAAACCCTGTCTATTTAATTTCGACATTTGATGCATGTTTCTCTTCTACTCCTAATTCTACAACTGCATTCATGACATCAACTTTGGCAAATAAACTGCCTCAATTAAACATTGTTTAAGCTTAAACGCCTGGTTAGTTAATAATCGTAGTGTTAAAGCCTAAATCCGACAATATTGGCTAAAAAGCCTAGTTAATTGATAACTATGGTGTAAGTGCCTTTATTTCGAACAGTCCGGCTTAAGTCCAATTAATCAATAATTGTGACTAAGTAGCCTTAATTAAACACATTTTTCTTGGCAATAAATTGCCTATATTGCAATTCAATTGATCACTTTTGGCAAATAAATTGCCTATAAGTGAGATTAACCATTTTTTCTTTAGCGATAAATCGCTTAAATCAAAGTTTTGGCAAATAAATTGCCTAAAATCTACTCATTTTGGCTAAAAGCCTTCAAATCAAAACACTTTTGGCAAACGAATTGCCTAAATCAACCCATTTTGGCTAAAAGCCTTAAAATTAATCATTTTGGCGACAATCGCCCAATCAACATTTTTGGCAATAAATTGCCTAAATCAATCTTTTTGGGTAAAAGCCTTAAATCAATACTTTTGGCAACAAATGCCTAAATCAAATCAATCAATTCTTTGGCAAAATGCCTAAACAAAATGCACGAAGCATACACACACTCATACATTAAGCATACCCATTCAAAGCCGTTTTAAAAAGGCCTATCGAACTACGTTGACTTTGATCTTCCATTCAAACAGAAGTACGTAGGCACGTTCGGGATTTAACCCCGAGCGGCAAGTCGAAATCCTTTAAACACTTTTATTTGGTCCAATTACATCATTTACCTTGCAAAGCATTCATTCATTGGTTAGTTAATCAGCATGACATGGTCTCGGGATCCACCTCGGGTTCGTAGATTGTGCCTTAAACATTGGGATAATTAATCTAGTAATTAGGTTAATTAAAATTGGAGTCAACTTAGGGTTTTTTCCTAGTTTACCTTAAAATAATTAAATAAGGTGGCGACTCATACATTCACGTGCATTTTTGCCCTTAGTCATATGCATATATACCTATGTTTTCGGGGGAGGGGTTCACAGAATCAAGCCTAGAAACTGAAGTTTCTTTACAAATATCACAATCTACCAAAAATAAAAATATTCCAAAAGATGTCACACAATAAAATCCTCATAATATTATATAGCGCTGGTGTCACTCTTGTTGTAACAAATAATGCGACCTGGAGCTCTCTCATTGCTTGAATCTCTATGCATAAACCTCATACTGTTCTCCTTGTCTATTAAAAAAAACTTGGGCCTTTTTGAATAAACTTTGAAAGGCTTGGTAGTGGTAATAGGTTGTTCATTCCTATCAAAAACTCTAATCATTTCACCTAAGTTTCTGCACATTCTAGCTTTCAAATAACCCAATATATAAAGTCGGCATCAGACCCAACAAACTGTCCTACATCAGTAGGTTTATGATGAGCATTGTAATGCTTTTGCTGTCACCATATTGAATTAATTCTTTTTGAAATTTTTTGCAAGATATTTGTAGCTTAATGCTTGCAGAAACTTAGTATTAAAAATCTCAAAGCTGATACTAATTTAATGTAGGTTAAAATAAGCTTAAGTTATGGGAATAGATTTTCAATGAAAAGAATAATCTCCTTTTTGTGATCATCCCTAAAACTTTCAATCTCAATTCTTCTTATTTTTAAAGTTACATATGTTACCAGAGTATCTCATCTTTAAGGGACTATGAGAAAAAAGAGAGAGGAGAAATAAAAAAGCTCCTTTAATAGAACCCCGAAAGCTAGAAAACTCGAAACATCTAATATGGCTTTAAGCAGTTTGTAAGATCCTCACCTCCTATTTGCACTGGAAAGAATTAGAAAATTTAAGGTATAAAAAAATGAAATCCTACTTGAGAACTGTTGAGCTATGAGACATAGTGAGACAAGTAATGGTCCTCCCACATTAAGAGGTAACATGCTAGACCAAATGAAGCATTATGGTTGAGGTGTGCCAAAAATTTAAAGATTTATCTTTCATAGATTCAACTATCAGAGAAAAAAGTTTCAGAAAATTCCATGGGAACCATGGCTTGAAAGTGCATAAGAGACATGGAATAAACTTGATAAGGGTTTTTGAGGAAATGAAATGACTAGCAAAACTGCAAGTCTTAAGTTCAAGAAGAGAATTTAAAATTCAGTAGATGAAAGTCACAAAGACAGTCAAAGAGTATTTTCACAATTTCTTAAAGGTTATTGATAGCATCCATATTTAAAAATACTCTATCTCTAAATAATATCTCAATATCCTATAAAATCATAAAATCTTAATTATGAATATATTTGAATATCCCAACAGATATATGAATGACAGTGGAGAGATTTTCTCCACTGTCCCCTCTAAATTAAATGGTTACATTTTTCCCATATATATAGAAACCAAGAAAAGGAAAAAGGCTATATGCTATAGCTCTATTCTCTCCACTCTATTCTCTTTATCTAAAAACTTAAAAACAACTCTACAAACGCTCTAAGATACTTTTATTTTTGGAAGCTATCAGTTATCAATCAAATTAGATTGCTTTGAATATCACAATGAAAGAAGGATACAGGTAGCAAAAAAAGTTCTGAGTCTAAAATGTTCCAAAGAAGATTCCAAACATTTAAACCAATTAACTCTGACTTGCTAAATGCACTGCAAGTGCAAAAGTAGAGGAGGTTATTTATAGTTCTAAACAATAAGCTATCAAAAATGCTTCTCTAGCAAATTGGAAAGGAAAAATCTCTAGCAAGTGGTGAAGGAAAGAGGCAAACTAATGAAAGAAATGATAAAGGCAAAAAAGAATCACAAGGTAGCAAATACAGAGGCACGAGAAGGAAGGTTAATCCTCCAAGTCCTCGCTACAAAAGATTCACTCAAGGAACCATTGTTGGTTCACACAAAAAGTGCAATGTAGTTCTTGCTATCAATTTGATAATGTAGAGATGTTTGCAAGTACAATAGTGATCAAAGCTCAAGTAGTAGAAAATACAAAGAGGAGGAATTGTGTGTTGGCACTTGCTATGCGACACAAAGCAACATAAATGCTTGACTATTGAAAGTAGATGCACTCAACAGTCACCATGACTCCATATACTTATATTTCTAAAGAATTAAACAAAAGTCGTCTCTAATGATTACAAGCCTATATCAATTCTATCAATGAATCAATTTGGTGACTTAAAAATTTGGGGAGTATATACACCTTATCATATAGTGAATGATGTCTTTTGTTTCTGATCATAATGATATGTGTAGAGTATGTAGTTCAATAATAAGAAACTATTGAATTATAAAAATAGTATTTAGTTTTTTCTATTTATGGTGGTGCTTTTTGTTTTTTTTTTTTCTTTTAAAGCTTTTATTTGTGCTTAGAAGATAGATCATTTTCCATTATGTAAATTTCTTCCTTTATTAATAAAACTCCTACCAAATTTCCTTTTTTGTTCGTACCTCATGGTTGCCCTTTTTTTCCCTTTTTGCAGAAAAATATAATATTCCTTGATGGAGGACTTACTTGCATGGTGAATGAAGGGTCATGGACATTTTTGGATCATATGATTTTATTCCAGTTAGTACTAAATTGCAAAATATCTTTGTATTTGTATAATAATTGTTTCTCACTCAAGTTTGTTTTTTCATGCTCATTTAATACATGACATGAGTCTAACTTATGCAAAGCTCAACTCTTGGTTCATGGGCTAATTATCATATAATTTAATCATATAAAATATATGTATTTTGTTTATGATTTTTATGCATAAGTATAATTTTTTTAAAATTTATTTGCTAAACAAATAATTTTCAATAGTAGAATAACTAAAGTTTATTAGATATCATTTTAATTTTGAATAAATTTATGAATTATTAAATTTATAACACATTTTTTTCATAAAGAAAAGCTAAGCTCGCAGCTTTGGATGAGCCTAATGACAATTGTCTTGACTCTTTTATTGATAAGCCAAGTTTGAGCCCGCCAAAGCTAAACTCTTTTACAACTCTCTATATTCTTGGTTGAAGTAGATTTAGGATTTTTGCTGCTTAAATCTTATAATTATGCAGAATAATATTCATCTCATTTGAATCAAGTATCAAACAATTTTTTTAAGGTATTCTGGATGCGTGGTAAATATTATAAAATAACAACTGACTCAAAGGTTAGCAGTTTGTCATGGCAAACTTTTTCTGCGGGATAGAGGTAACACCTTTCATCTTTTCTTCTCTCTCCTTATGTGCTTGTCTAGCTAATACTCCATAATGTTAATAGAGTTTTGTTTTCATTTTGTAAAGTGTAGATAGATGACCGTCTGGTGCTATCAGAAAAAATGCGACGTCTTCAGCAAAGATACAAAATTTCGTGCACATCAAGGGCCGGTTAACTATTTGGAATTTGGAGATGAATATCATCTTTTTTCTAGCTCAATAAATAATCACTTCAAGGAATATTTCATTAAAGTTATGTTGGATTCAGTTTGATTTGTTATAATTTTCTCATAGTGCTTTATTTTTTAGGTTTGGTATACCCTAAACACAAAGAAGTTGCAGCGAATACAAGAGTTAGAAGCCAATGAAACAATTCCTAATTCATCTATCGTGTCTTTGTGTACTTACCTGCCCAACATGCTCTCTGCTCTATCAACTCAAATGGAAAGCTGAATGTTCGTAGCATCTTGCATTTTTTGTTTTCATTTTGCATATATGTAAAGTAATATAATTATTTCTTTCCAATATTTTTTTTGTAGGCTTTTAGGATTCCTAATGGTACTCCTGAAGTCGGAGGGCTCACTCTTACGGTTTCACACCACATCAATTCAAATGATTTTTTAATATATACATGTTGTTTCAAAAATTAATTTAAAATATCTTTTTATTTAATGGAAAGGTAATATCGCAACCAATTTATATATATTTTATTAAACACATCTTTTGTTTAATAATAAAGGATAGGTAATGTATTTCCTAAATAAGAAAAATTTTTTGTTTATATATAATTTCACTTAATTAAAGCTAATTAATGAGATGTTGTGTAATAAATTTAAGGCTTAATTATATATTTGGTGTCTCAACACTCTAATTTTTTTCTATTTTGGTGTCTAAATAGGAAACATTTGCAGTTAATTATTTAAACCTCAAAAACATTTTCAATTAGGTATCTCCATCCTACGTGGCAAGTTGAAAATATAGATAGGAAGGAAAAGGCCCACTAAAAAAAAAAAAAAAAAGCCACATAAGACGACAGTAACTCTGTCACCATATTTTATTTGTATTGTAACAACACCTCAGTCATTTGATAAAACTTCCTTTTTGCTATGCTGCATCAACTCGTAAAAGTAAGCCATTCATTTGGCAGTGTTCTTATATTCAAACAATTTCGATGCAAATCTACACAGAGATAGCTAGTAGAATTATCATTTGTCTCATCATACTAGGGTTGAGGAATGAAATGGGTAGAAGAAAAGAAGTGAAAAGAAGAAACTCTTTGTAAAGATTTCATTAGAAGAAAATCTTTGATGGGTATTTGCTCGAGTTGCATTAATGGCAAGTCCAATCCAACCCCGAAATCTGATATCTTCAATCCATCGCCACCTACAAAGCCAATTCCAAAATCAAGTCCACTCCCGAGTAATGTGGCCTGTCTGATTGATAGTAAGTTATCATATTATCATATCTCTCTTGCATCAAATCTCCAATTTTTGTTTGCATATTAAGGGCCAATTTTTGTTTGACAGCGTGTTATGTTTGGTTGGATGTTATGCAATGTAATATAATAAAAAAATGTAATATAATGAAAAATATAATGAAATGAAATATAATTAAGATTCCATTACTATGTTTAGTAATATAATTGATAAAATTTATGGAATGTAATCATCATTCCATTTTTGCATTTGTTTGTAAATATGTAATGTAATGTAATTAAAACACTACCACCATGACCAATCACACCACCATCATCACTCCACCACCACCACTACAACCACCACTCCACCACCACCACCACCACCTCAAACACTACTCTTCCACCGCCATCACCACATCATTATTAATACAAAAGAAATATCTTAACTAAAAACTATTTATTATATTAAACTATTAAAGATCATTTAGATTTATAAATTTATTTGAACTAAAAAATTAAAAGAAGGTAAACAAAAAAATATATAATTTATGGATGATCATTTGGCCAATTCGATCAATTTGAATAAAATTTTTAACCGAAATAAATTAATCAAATTTTTTTTACTTAACCGAATTTAACTGAATTAATTTTTTAACCAAACTTAACCAAATCGTTTTGGCCAAATTAATTTTGATTCTTAATCGAACCAAAATTAAAGAAAATAAAAACTTAATTAACGATCAAATTTAATTGAAATTTATGATTAACTGACTTTAACCAAAATAAAAATTAACCGAAGTTATTAATTACTACTCAATCAAAATAAAAACTGAAATATTTGTATTTTTAATTTTATTATGTACTTAATCAAAACAATGTAGTTTTGAGAGTAGACTAATTTGATTACTTCAATTAAATTAATTTTTAACCAATCACCGAAATTTTAATTTTCTTTAACCAAACATTTACTCATCGAATCAAATTGACCGAATTAATCGAATTGACCAAACCGAATGCTCACCCCTAATGTAATATAACAAAATAAACGTTAATTAATCATTATAAATTAACTTTTTTCATATATTTTCATTGAAAAAAATTAAATTACAATATAAAATTACGGGTATTTTGATCTTTTTAGTGATTTTTCATTCTATTCTTCTCATTCCTATAATAAAATAAAATAATAAAATATAAATTTTATTTTTTGTTGCATATTAAACACCAAAATATAATTTTTATTATGTGGTGGTGGTGGTGGTGATAGAGCGGTGGTTGTGGTGGTCATGGTAGAGTGATTTGAGGTGGTGGCGGCAGAAACACAAAGTAATAATTGTAGTGGTGATGATGGTGGTAGAGCTGGTGGTAATGATGGTGGTTGAGGTGGTGGTGGAGCGATGGTGGTGGTAGTTAAGGTGGTGGTGATGTGGTGGAGCAATGGTGGTGATTAAGGTGGAGAAGCGACGGTGGTTGAGGTGATGAAGCAGTGGTAGTGGTGGTGGAGCAGGTGGTGGTGGGAGTGATGGTTTCTGAGGTGGCGATGAGGGTTGTGGAGTAGTGGTGGTAGTGGCGGCGCGGTGGTGGTAGTGTAACAGACTGATTTTTCTTTTAGTATCGGTAATAGTGATTTACCGGTCTGTGAATAGTACCATCGGTCCGGGACTTGGTATTATTTTAGTCCGGAAAAATTACTATGCATAGTTAATATTTTATTTACTATTTTTGGAGCATGTTTGCATGATTTAGGTGGGTAGAAAATATTTAATGAATATTTTTGGAAAGTTTATGTATTAAATGCATAATATTTATAGTGTGGTATATTAAGAAATAAATGAGGAATTATTTTAGCGGAGTTCATTTAATTAATTGGTGGAGTTAGATAAGAAGTAGAAGAGATTTATTTGAGGAATATTTAGAGCCATTGGATGAGATTACTTAGGACTTGATCTTAGCCACACATTTGACATGAAATTTGGAAGTCAAATTTGACTTTGGCACTTAAAGTAACACCACAAGACTTTTTGTTTTCTTCTCTTCTCTTCTCCACGCCATTTCCATCTTCTTCCTTCTTCTTTCATTTTCTTCATTTTCTTACCTCTAAATTTACCACCAAACTAGCTAATTAAACCATAGATTAGTACTTAATCCTTAAGAATTAAGAAGTAGAAGTTGAGTTTGGTGATTAAAAGCAAAGAGAAGTGAAGTTACCATTGAAGCAAGTAAGTTGTGGTTTTTGAGTTTTGTGAATTGTTAAGTAGAATTCATGGTTTAGACATGTTATTGATGCATTAAATCATGCTCCAACTATTTCTTTTGTCAAGTTTTGCTTGTAATGTTGATTTTTCATGCTTTGAAGAGGTTGGAGAACCATCCTCAAAGGGGAAAGAGAAAGCCAAGGAGTAAGGCTTTCCAAGCTTATTCAAGCTTGTTAATAAGGTTAGTGCAATCATAATTTCACTTGTTTAAGTTGTTTTTACATGGTTAGGGTTTTGAATATATTTTGGGAACTTTGTATGTTTTGTTGAAATTGCTGAATTTTAATGTGAGATGTGTTCTGCCGTGGGATTGGAACTCATTTTCGACCCCTTTATGCTTCCCATCTGTTTCTGACTTCTTCATGAAAGTTGTAGCTCTATTTCTCAGCTTTCCAAAACATATTCTTATGTCTAATTCCAATACTTGTAGCTCAACTTATGATTTAAATACCAAAACTGGTTCTGTTATGATGTCTTACCTGTCTATCCGAAATGATTGTCCATTTTGACCACTCAAATGGCAAAATAACGTTTTATGTTCTTCATAAAAGTTATATATTTACTTCTTATCTTTTCAACCCATCCTCTTGTGTCCAAATTGGATATACATAGCTCAACTTATGGCTGAAACACCCAAACTGACTCTGTTGTGTCGGGCCACATGCATTACTAAATTGAGTGCCCATTTTGACCACTATACTGACAAGATTAGGTTCTTAGTTCTTCATAAAAGTTGTTGCCCTGTGTCTTGAAAATTCTCTCGTTCTGGATTGGTTTCATTTGAGTGTTTGGTGAAGTAGGAATTCAAGAAACATTGGACTTGGTTCTGCTGAATCAGGTCTGATCTGTTGGTCTGTGTTCTGAGCTTTTGTTTGCTATCTTACTGTGTGATCTGGGCTGTGGTCCCTTCTGAACATTTGTATAATTTTGTCTTAGCTTTCTAATGAATCTAATTTCATTCAATTTGGAGACCCATAAGTCAACTTATATGTTAAAAACCCTGCAAAGGTCAAGTTTATGAAAATGCTGAAAAGTTCTTGATTTATGTACTTTTATACTATCTTAAGTATATATACATCTATAGTGTTTTGAGTAAGAATTTTGAACTGATGAGTACTAAATGAAGAGGTTTTGACTAAGAATTATTGCTTTTGTGAAAGAATGATTTTGATTTGGGCTCTACTATGCATGATTGAGACGTGGTATGATGAGATGGATTTTCTTATTGTGAAGCTATGATCATATGCTAGGGTTATCAGCCCTTATAAATAGGCGGACGCGCTTGTTTGTGTGATGGGGTGGTGCTTTCATGGGCCATGGTGGTGCTTTCATAGGCCACAATTTTGTGATGGGGGTGGTGCTTTCATAGGCCACGGTGGTGCTTTCATAGGCCACGAGTATGTGATGGGGGTGGCGCTAATATAGGCCACGATCAAATCTGCTTATGTTCATTCTGCATGAGTACGAGCCTCAACAAAAAATGAAATTTTATTGTTGCTATAAAAGAATGAAGACATATTTGTATTTATAATCTTCTCATTGCTTTCAAAGTATTTGAATTAAATGAATGCGATTTCGGTATTTATATAGTTGAGTAATTTCAGATTTGACTTGGCTTTTCTATTTAATTTAATTGTTGGTTATTTAGCACCACTGAGTCTTCCACTCAGCGCGTTGATTTTTATCACGCGCAGGTTAGGAGCGGAGGGTGTTCTTCAAGACCAGAGGATAAGCATCAGAGTAGAGATCACATTTTGGGTAGGATATTTTGTAAATGGTGATTTTTGGCATGTATATAAAGATTGTATTATGGAGGTTGTATATAATAAGTTTATAATGTATTAAGAGTTATGATTATTGAAGGAAATAACATCTTATTATATTTTTGTTGTATGATGATTATATATTCCTTGAAAGGAATGTGTTTAGACTATGATGCGTATATTGATGGATATTTAGAAGTGCTTGTGGTATGTTATGTTGAATTGGAGTTTTGGGGTTTGGAGAAAATTGGAAGTGTGTATATTTTCTTTGTGTGGCAAGTTAATTTTTAGGGGAAACTCTTGCGAAATTTTCGTAGGAATTTCCTTAAATATTATTTTCGTTAACAAAAAAAAAAAAAAACAAAACAAAATGTTAATTACTTGCCTCCTTATGAAAATTTAACCACTTCTAATTTGTGATCTAGCTTTAATAAGTGACATAAGACGGTGCTCCGGCACCAATTGTGGCATCCGCCGTCTGGTTCTTCGGGATTGGCCGGTGGGTGTTACATTTTGTGGTATCAGAGCATAGGTTTAGACGATTCTAGGAGATATGATTTGGTATGAGAGTTTATCCGATTTGGAGTCATGATATAAGTGATTTAAGTTAAATACATGCCATATTAGTCTGTTCTGGGAATTTCTCTCTGATGCGAATCCGCTGGTCTTTGTAGGTATTTAGTGATGTCTCAGCGCCTACCGGATGAGGAGGTGGACAGTTATGTCCCTCCAGAGGGTGCTATGTTAGAGGGCGGTAGGCCAGCCGGTGGTGATGCTGGTGGGATTTTGGGTTCCGATGCAGAGCGTGCCTCAGCTGTAGGGCAGGCTACTGCGGGTCCTGCGGGGCCTAATCAGGGTGATTTGGTACAGCAGTTGGTAGCTGCATTGAGGCAGGCTGCGGGAGCTGTTCCCCAGGCTCCAGTCGCACCAGCCCCTGTTCCAGTTCATACCCCGGTAGAGAGACTGAGGAAGTATCGTGTTGAGGATTTTATGGGTCGGAGAGATGATGATCCTTCTGTAGCAGAATTTTGGCTCCAAGCTACAGAGAGGGTTTTGGACCAGATGCAGTGTACTCCTGCAGATAGATTGATTTGTGCTGTTTCCTTACTAAAGGAAGAGGCTTACCTATGGTGGGAGTCTATGGTGAAGACAGCGAGAGTTGAGGATGTTACTTGGGATTTCTTTCTCTCTGCTTTTTGGGAGAAATATGTAGGGGAGTTATACACGGATCAGAGGATAGCAGAGTTCCTTGAGCTTAGGCAGGGACGGATGACTGTCTCCGAGTATGAGCGGGAGTTTCTGCGGTTGAGTAGGTATGCTTCTAAGTTGGTCCCTACTGAGGCAGATCGGTGTAAGCGGTTTCGGAAGGGGTTACTGGATGAGTATAGGATGCACTTGACATCCCAGCCCCACACTACATTAGCTGGTTTGGTGAAGGCTGCTACAGAGCTTGAGCTTATTCGGAATGAGAGACAGGCCAGAGGTCAGAGGATCCAGCAGAGCAGTCAGTATAAGAGATTTCAGAGTGCTACGTCTGGACAGACTTCAGGGGTCTAGTCTAGTAGCAAGAGATTTAGAGGCGGATCGCAGATGGGGGCCAGACCGGGCCAGACAGTTGGTCGGGGTATAGTTCCGAGATCAGCTCCTCCGGTTTCATCTGTTGCTAGTGGTGGAGGTGCTGCATGGTCAGGTATACCAATTTGCAGTCAGTGTGGCAGGAGACATATTGGGGTGTGTTGGAGAGCTACGCGAGCTTGCTATAGATGTGGATCCACTGAGCATATAATTAGGGATTGTCCTATGACTGTGACTCATCCAGCTCACCAGGTTGGGAGGCCAGCTCCCTATGTTCAGAGAGGCAGAGGTAGAGGCCGTAGTGAGGGATATGGTACTAGGAGTGAGAGACCCGTGTCTGAGACTGTGGAGAGACCAGAGGCTAGAGCACAGGCGAGAGCTTATGCCATCAGGACCAGGGAGCAGCGGGATGCGCCAGACGTCATTGCAGGTACCTTCTCTATCTTTGACACTTTTGTACTTGCTTTGATTGATCCGGGCTCCACGCATTCATACATATGCACACATGTGGGTAGACTGGGTAGTATGCATGCTGAGACATTAGAGCACAACGTTGAGGTTACTAGCCCTTTGGGTCAGAGTGTAGTAGTTGATCGGGTGTATAGAGATTGCCCTGTAGTCATTCATGGGTATGTATTTCCGGGTGATTTGATAGAGTTGCCTTTTCGGGAGTATGATGTGATATTGGGTATGGATTGGTTGTCTAGACATGGGGTCATTGTTGATTGTAGACGTAAGAGGATTACGCTTCAGACTCCGTCTGAAGAGGAGATTGTAGTTGTGGGGGAGAGGTCGGATTACCTCTCTAACGTTATTTCTGCTTCTACTGCGAGAAGACTGATCCAGCATGGTTGTGAGGCCTACTTAGCCTGTGTACTTGCTCCAGAGTCAGAGTCTCCTAGTGTCCATGATATACCCATAGTATGTGATTTTCCGGATGTGTTTCCAGAGGAGTTGCCTGGTTTACCTCCTGAGAGAGAGGTTGAGTTTGGTATTGAGGTTATGCCTGGTACTGCACCGATATCCATTGCTCCGTATCGGATGGCGCCTGCTGAGTTGAAAGAGTTAAAGATACAGATTCAGGAGTTGCTTGATAAGGGTTTTATTCGTCCTAGTGTATCTCCATGGGGTGCTCCAGTATTGTTCGTAAAGAAGAAGGATGGCTCACTTAGATTGTGTATTGATTACAGACAACTTAACAAAGTTACTGTGAAGAATCGGTATCCATTACCTCGGATAGATGATTTGTTTGATCAGTTGAGAGGAGCTAGTGTATTCTCGAAGATAGATCTGAGATCAGGCTATCATCAGCTAAGGGTGAAGGGATCAGATGTACCTAAGACTGCTTTCAGGACACGCTACGGTCACTATGAGTTTTTAGTGATGCCATTTGGGTTGACTAATGCTCCAGCAGTGTTTATGGACCTGATGAACCGGATCTTCCATCCTTATTTGGATCAGTTCGTGGTGGTTTTTATTGATGATATTTTGGTGTACTCTCCGACTAGAGAGGATCATGATCATCACCTACGAATAGTTCTGCAGACTTTGAGAGACCGACAGTTGTATGCCAAGCTCAGTAAGTGTGAATTTTGGTTAACTGAGATTGCTTTCTTAGGGCATGTTGTTTCTGCAGAGGGTATTCGGGTGGACCCGAAGAAGAATGAGGCAGTGCTCGATTGGAAGCCACCTACGAATGTCACAGAGATTCGAAGTTTCTTAGGTTTGGCTGGATATTACAGGAGGTTTGTCAAGGGGTTTTCTCTTATTGCAGCCCCTTTGACTAGACTTCTCCGTAAGGATGTCCGTTTTGAGTGGACTGATAGATGCCAGAGTAGCTTTGAGAAGCTTAAGGCGATGCTTACTGAGGCTCCAGTTTTGACACAGCCAGCTCCAGGCAGACCATATGATGTTTATAGTGATGCTTCGCATAATGGTTTAGGTTGTGTGCTTATGCAGGAGGGCAAGGTGATTGCTTATGCTTCCCGGCAGCTGAAGCCACATGAGAAGAACTACCCTACCTATGATTTGGAGTTAGCAGCTATTGTGTTTGCCTTGAAGATTTGGAGACATTACTTATATGGTGAGAAATGCCACCTGTATACGGATCATAAGAGCCTTAAGTATTTGCTTACACAGAGAGAGCTTAACCTGAGGCAGCGCAGATGGTTAGAGCTACTTAAGGACTATGAGTTCACTATTGATTACCACCCGGGTAGAGCTAATGTAGTGGCAGATGCACTCAGTAGAAAGGCATTAGTTGCTCTTCGTGCTATGAATGCACACTTATCTGTGACTAGAGATGGTGCTCTTGTAGCAGAGCTTATGGTGAAACCTAGCCTACTGCAGCAGATTAGAGATGCACAGCAGGGTGATGAGACTATTTCCTTATGGAAAGGCCTAGTCAAAGAGGGTAAGAAGAAGGGATTTGAGATTAGAGAGGACTGCTTGTATTTTGGGGATCGAATTTGTGTGCCTAAAATTTCAGAGTTGAGGAAGAGTATCTTAAAGGAAGCTCATAGTAGTCCCTATGCTATGTATCCTGGCAGTAATAAGATGTATCATGATTTGAAATCACACTATTGGTGGCCGGCGATGAAGAGGGATATCACAGATTATGTGTCGAGGTGTTTGACATGCCAGCAAGTGAAAGCAGAGCATCAGTTTCCTTCTGGTTTGTTACACCCTACTTCTATTCCGGAGTGGAAATGGGATAGGATTACCATGGATTTTGTGATTGGGTTGCCTCCTACACCTAGAAAGAAAGATGCTGTATGGGTAATAGTTGATAGACTAACTAAGTCGGCACACTTTCTTCCTGTTAGGACTGACTTCACCATGGAGCAGTATGCAGAGCTTTATATAGATGAGATAGTGAGATTACATGGGGTTCCTTCTTCCATCATTTTAGATAGAGATCCGAGATTTACTTCTAGATTTTGGAAGAAGCTACATGAGGCCCTGGGTACTAAGCTGAATTTCAGCACAGCTTTTCATCCTCAGACTGATGGTCAGTCAGAGCGGGTTATTTAGATTTTGGAGGATATGTTAAGAGCTTGTGCTATTGAGTTTGAGGGCAGTTGGGAGAAGTACATTCGACTTACTGAATTTGCCTACAATAACAGTTATCAGTCGAGCATTCAGATGGCTCCCTTCGAAGCACTATATGGCAGGAGATGTAGGACTCCACTGTGTTGGTCGGAATTGAGTGAGGGTAAGATTATAGGTCCAGATTTGATTCGAGACACAGAGGATAAGGTCAGAATTATCAGAGATAGATTGAAAGCAGCATCAGATCGTCAAAAATCTTATGCGGATTTGAAGAGGAAAGATATAGAGTATGCAGTGGGAGATAAGGTTTTCCTTAAGGTATCTCCGTGGAAAAAGATATTGATATTTGGAAGAAAGGGTAAGCTTAGTCCTAGGTTCATTGGTCCATATGAGATCATTGAGCGTGTGGGTCCATTAGCCTATAGACTAGCTTTACCACCAGACCTGGATAGGATACATAATGTTTTCCACGTGTCTATGTTGAGGAGGTATCGGTCCGACCCATCACATGTGATACCAGTTGATTCTGTTACCATAGAGCCAGATTTGACTTATGAGGAAGAACCAGTGAGGATACTTGCGAGGGAAATCAAGGAACTAAGGAATAAGAGAATTCCTTTGGTAAAGGTCCTTTGGAGAAACCATAAGACCGAGGAAGCTACATGGGAAAGTGAAGATATTATGAGACAACAGCATCCTCAGTTATTTACACCAGGTAAATTCGAGGACGAAATTCTTTTAAGGGGGGGAGAACTGTAACAGACTAATTTTTCTTTTAGTGTCGGTAATAGTGATTTACCGGTCTGTGAATAGTACCATCGGTCCGGGACTTGGTATTATTTTAGTCCGGAAAAATTACTATGCATAGTTAATATTTTATTTACTATTTTTGGAGCATGTTTGCATGATTTAGGTGGGTAGAAAATATTTAATGAATATTTTTGGAAAGTTTATGTATTAAATGCATAATATTTCTAGTGTGGTATATTAAGAAATAAATGAGGAATTATTTTAGCGGAGTTCATTTAATTAATTGGTGGAGTTAAATAAGAAGTAGAAGAGATTTATTTGAGGAATATTTAGAGCCATTGGATGAGATTACTTAGGACTTGATCTTAGCCACACATTTGACATGAAATTTGGAAGTCAAATTTGACTTTGGCACTTAAAGTAACACCACAAGACTTTTTGTTTTCTTCTCTTCTCTTCTCCACGCCATTTCCATCTTCTTCCTTCTTCTTTCATTTTCTTCATTTTCTTACCTCTAAATTTACCACCAAACTAGCTAATTAAACCATAGATTAGTACTTAATCCTTAAGAATTAAGAAGTAGAAGTTGAGTTTGGTGATTAAAAGCAAAGAGAAGTGAAGTTACCATTGAAGCAAGTAAGTTGTGGTTTTTGAGTTTTGTGAATTGTTAAGTAGAATTCATGGTTTAGACATGTTATTGATGCATTAAATCATGCTCCAACTATTTCTTTTGTCAAGTTTTGCTTGTAATGTTGATTTTTCATGCTTTGAAGAGGTTGGAGGACCATTCTCAAAGGGGAAAGAGAAAGCCAAGGAGTAAGGCTTTCCAAGCTTATTCAAGCTTGTTAATAAGGTTAGTGCAATCATAATTTCACTTGTTTAAGTTGTTTTTACATGGTTAGGGTTTTGAATATATTTTGGGAACTTTGTATGTTTTGTTGAAATTGCTGAATTTTAATGTGAGATGTGTTCTGCCGTGGGATTGGAACTCATTTTCGACCCCTTTATGCTTCCCATCTGTTTCTGACTTCTTCATGAAAGTTTTAGCTCTATTTCTCAGATTTCCAAAACATATTCTTATGTCTAATTCCAATACTTGTAGCTCAACTTATGATTTAAATACCAAAACTGGTTCTGTTATGATGTCTTACCTGTCTATCCGAAATGATTGTCCATTTTGACCACTCAAATGGAAAAATAACGTTTTATGTTCTTCATAAAAGTTATATATTTACTTCTTATCTTTCTAACCCATCCTCTTGTGTCCAAATTGGATAAACATAGCTCAACTTATGGCTGAAACACCCAAACTGACTCTGTTGTGTCAGGCCACATGCATTACTAAATTGAGTGCCCATTTTGACCACTATACTGACAATATTAGGTTCTGAGTTCTTCATAAAAGTTGTTGCCTTGTGTCTTGAGAATTCTCTCGTTCTGTATTGGTTTCATTTGAGTGTTTGGTGAAGTAGGAATTCAAGAAACATTGGACTTGGTTCTGCTGAATCAGGTCTGATCTGTTGGTCTGTGTTCTGAGCTTTTGTTTGCTATCTTACTGTGTGATCTGGGCTGTGGTCCCTTCTGAACATTTGTAGAATTTTGTCTTAGCTTTCTAATTAACCTAATTTCATTCAATTTCGAGACCCATAAGTCAACTTATGTGTTAAAAACCCTGCAAAGGTCAAGTTTATGAAAATGCTGAAAAGTTCTTGATTTATGTACTTTTATACTATCTTAAGTATATATACATCTATAGTGTTTTGAGTAAAAATTTTGAACTGATGAGTACTAAATGAAGAGGTTTTGACTAAGAATTATTGCTTTTGTGAAAGAATGATTTTGATTTGGGCTCTACTATGCATGATTGAGACGTGGTATGATGAGATGTATTTTCTTATTGTGAAGCTATGATCATATGCTAGGGTTATCAGTCCTTATAAATAGGCGGACGCGCTTGTTTGTGTGATGGGGTGGTGCTTTCATAGGCCACGGTGGTGCTTTCATAGGCCACGATTGTGTGATGGGGGTGGTGCTTTCATAGGCCACGGTGGTGCTTTCATAGGCCACGAGTATGTGATGGGGGTGGCGCTAATATAAGCCACGATCAAATCTGCTTATGTTCATTCTGCATGAGTACGAGCCTCAACAAAAAATGAAATTTTATTGTTGCTATAAAAGAATGAAGACATATTTGTATTTATAATCTTCTCATTGCTTTCAAAGTATTTGAATTAAATGAATGCGATTTCGGTATTTATATAGTTGAGTAATTTCATATTTGACTTGGCTTTTCTATTTAATTTAATTGTTGGTTATTTAGCACCACTGAGTCTTCCACTCAGCGCGTTGATTTTTATCACGCGCAGGTTAGGAGCGGAGGGTGTTCTTCAAGACCAGAGGACAAGCATCAGAGTAGAGATCACATTTTGGGTAGGATATTTTGTAAATGGTGATTTTTGGCATGTATATAAAGATTGTATTATGGAGGTTGTATATAATAAGTTTATAATGTATTAAGAGTTATGATTATTGAAGGAAATAACATCTTATTATATTTTTGGTGTATGATGATTATATATTCCTTGAAAGGAATGTGTTTAGACTATGATGCGTATGTTGATGGATATTTAGAAGTGCTTGTGGTATGTTATGTTGAATTGGAGTTTTGGGGTTTGGAGAAAATTGGAAGTGTGTATATTTTCTTTGTGTGGCAAGTTAATTTTTAGGGGAAACTCTTACGAAATTTTCGTAGGAATTTCCTTAAATATTATTTTCGTTAACAAAAAAAAAAAAAAAAAAAACAAAAACAAAATGTTAATTACTTGCCTCCTTATGAAAATTTAACCACTTCTAATTTGTGATCTAGCTTTAATAAGTGACATAAGACGGTGCTCCGGCACCGATTGTGGCATCCGCCGTCTGGTTCTTGGGGATTGGCCGGTGGGTGTTACAGGTAGTGGCACGGTGGTGGTGGTGGTAATTAAGGTGGTGATGGTGGCGGTGGAGCGATAGTGGTGGTGATGGTGGTGGTGGAACGGTAGTGGTTGTAACATCCCTTCCCGGTCCACCCGTAAACCCGAATGAACCGAGCCGAGATGCCACAATCTGTTTGAACCTATGTCATATCATGCTGATATCATCCTTTATGCTAAATATTATATCATGCTGTTACTTTATATATCATTTATATAGAGACATTTATTTAATATATACAAGACGTTGCACTATTTTCCAACATGAAATGAGCCGAACTATATGCCATGTACATGCCACAGAACCAAAATATCAAAATGAGTAGTTATCCTAAAGACTGGGTCTTCAAAAGATGAACTGCAGCAATTGTAAAGATGACTCTCTACGGTCCAGACCCAAAACCTGCGAGTTAAAACAGGTAACTCGCTGAGCAAATAAAGCTCAGTGGATATCTCAACTTAATAAGAATTAAATAAATAAGGATGTAAGCACACATATCATTATACTTTCATGGTCTTACCTGGTGTTCATTATGCTATATGAATTATGCAATTTTTATTAAACATCGTATAATTTATAAATAACACAATTTCCTAACTGTATGGCTCCATAAGGTTACAGTGAAACCGAAGTGATAAGAACGACTATATGAAGCCGGATGAATACTGTATGGCTGGGCTGCTATGACCCGTATATAATGTAACATCCCTTCTCGGTCCACCCGTAAACCCGAATAAACCGAGACGAGACGCTACAAACTGGTTGACTGTATGTCCTGTCATGCTGACATCATCCTGTATATGAACATACTAGCATGCTGATGCTGTTATATTAATACTGTCTATAATCTTTACAAGACATGATACTAGTTACAAAATGGATTGGGCCCAACTGTGTGCCCTGTACATGCCATAAAAAGAATAACAAAATGAGTTTCTACCCTGAAGACCGAGTCTTCTACAGATGAGCTGCAGCAGTTGTAAGCTGACTCTCTATGGACTAGTCTCAAAACCTGCGAGTTAAACAGGTAACTCGCTGAGCAAATAAAGCTCAGTGGATATCTCAACATAACAAGAAATAATAAAGCACATACATGTATAGAAATAACCATGTAAACGCATCTGGATAATTAAACATATAAGCACATATAGCATGATACTTGCTGTTTATTATGCTGTATGATTCATGAAATCTGTATGGCTCCATAAGGTTATAGCGAAACCGAGGTGATAAGAAAACTGTATAAACTGGATGAATACTGTATACTTGGCTGCTATGGCCCATATAATCATATCCACTCAACGGCCTGTAGCCGGAGTAACAAACTGTATGAGGCGCAGATCTGCTATCCTATGTCGCGACATGGCCTTATCGACATGGTTTCTACCTAACCTCAATGGAGCATAATGTTGGTATGTCAAATGTATAACACAACATCATAGAAATAGTTCATCACTTCATAAATTATAATGTTCATATGATTTCACATCATTTGCATGCTTGGATGTTGTTTTGATACATGTTCTAATGTTGTCTTTTTGTTTTGAAATGATTGGATGCATACAAGTTGAGCAAAGAACCCAATTACATGGAAAAAGAAAGTCCAAAAATGCAGGAAAAGCCAAGTCGCGAGCGCGCCTGTGGAAGTCGCGAGCGCGAGATGCAGAAAATAAGAGACAGTGTGTTATCAGGCACAAGTCGCGATCGCGTACTTGAGAGTCGCGAGCGCGTAGTGTGCCAAATGAGAGACAGTGAGTTTTCATGCCAACTACGCGAGCGCGCAATGCAAGTTGCGAGCGCTTCCAGGCCAAGGGCCAACTTCGCGAGCGCATCTTGCAAGGTCGCGAGCGCGTAATGTGCCAATTGAGAGTTAGAGAGTTTGAAGTGGAAGTCGCGAGCGCGCAGTGCAAAGTCACGAGCACGCGACGTGCTTCCAGCCTACGCAGTGCCAGGTTGCGACGCGTTTCCAGCCTGCGCAGTCTGCACTCTTTTGGTCATATCTCTCAATATACAAATCCAATTTGGGTGATTCAAAAACCCATGCAAAGCTAACACATAGAGGAACAAATAACTCTTCTATGACACTTCCTAATTCCATCATTAAATGGGGTCAAAATCAAGATGAAGTCCTCCCCTGTTTTCAACATAAACTCAATACCTCCCCTGTTTTCTCACCACTACCATTCTCCAACATGAAGCAATATATTGTCTCAATAGCAACACACCACACAAATTCTCATGCAAAGACAATAATAAAAATCAAGAGATATCAAACCTTTACTCCAAAAAGCTTGAGCTCTGTTCTAGCTTCTCTTCTCTACACTCTTTGAACTCCCTTCTCCTATACACATCAAAATTCTTACAACTTATCTACAATATCACTCAAGTAGAGACTGAATAACAATAAGCTGCAAGTAATTCTACTTACTTGGAGAGAATTGAGGTTGCCTAATTGGATGAAGAAATATGAAGAAGATGAAGATAAAGATGAACAAATGGAAAGTAAAATGATGATTACGGGTAAGTCATCACAAAATCAAGATAAATGATGGAAACTTACTACATGGTACCTCAATTGGGTAAAAGCTACAACTTAATACTCAAGCTTAATCTTCTAATGCAAGTAACTCCAAATCTTTATACTTTGCTCTTTTTCTCTCAATCAAGTAAGTCCACTAATAAACCCATTCTACCCCAACCGGGTTTGGTTCAACTCGACTCAACTCAATGCAAGACTCGACTCAATGCAAGACTCGACTCAGTAGGATGTCACATATAAATCATATCCACTCAACGACCTGTAGCCTGAGTACCAAACTGTATGGGACGCAGATCTGCTATCCTATGTCGCGACATAGCCTTATCTATGTGGTTTCTACCTAACCTCAGTGGAGCATATTATCTGTCTTATTTATAAAATGTATAAACCATACTGTTTACCTATATGCTGTCTCATTCTATATGTCGCTAACCTTTTTCATGCTTTAAAAGGATTTCATAGACAACTACAAGTAATATCAAATGAGTAATAATGTAAATAATTGATAACTTGTAAAGGAACTTGCATGAAATTAATCTAACTGTTGCACCCGCGACGCAACTCTTACTAATCTTTATGTATTTTAATTTAGAACATTCGGATTAAGGAAATGTTTGATCTTAATTTAAGTACTAATCTTAGGCTGAATGAATCTACATATGCATTCCAACAACATTTCTAATGTAGCCTCAAAATCTACCAGGACAGCCTGTACATGTTTCACAAATTCTAGCATAACTCTTTCTTCTTAAGTCCAATTTAGGTCATTCTAAAGTCTATGGTTAGCTAACACATTAGGGTACAAATATGTCTTTTATCACCTCTTGAAATATATTGGTAAAGTAGTCAAATATTGAATTAAAGTAGCAACTTTCAGTCTGCCCAGCTGTTGGTTTCCAGCCTGCACAGTTTGTACCATTTTGGTCATATCGCTCAATTTATAAGGCCAATTGAGGTGATTCTAAATTCTATAACACATTAGGGTACAAATATTTCTTCTATGACATCTCTGAAATATTTTGGTAAAGTAGTCAAATGTTGAGCTAAAGCAGCACCTTCCAGTCCGCCCAGATTTTGATTTTCAGCCTGCACAGTTTGTACTATTTTGGGCATATCTTTCAATTTATAAGTCCAATTTAGGTGATTCCAAAGCTAATAGACAGCTAAAACATAAAGGAACAAATAACTCTTCTATACCACTTCCTATTCCATCGGTAAATAGGTTCAAATTCAGGTTGAAGTTACTGGTCAGTTTTCCAACAAACCTGTTTCAGCATGAAATCAATATCCAATTCATCTATTCAATGCATCCCATGCTTAATCAACATTCTCAAACCTATTACTCAACATTCAACAACATATCTATCACTATCATCACACTACACATATTCTCATGCAAGAAAATTTGTTAAACTAAAAGAGATATTAAACATTCAACCAAAAAGCTTTAAACCTTCTTCTTAGCTTCCTTTTTTTTCTCACTTTGAGCTCACCTCTCTTACGCATAATAACATCTTATTAATCATCCAAAATCTCACTAAATTATGAAATTCAACTTACTTGGATAGAGTTATAGGTTGAATTTAATGCTTGAAAGGGTGAATATTAAGGTAGAAAATGGAGGAAGATGTAGGAGAAGATGGAGAAGGTAAAGTGAAGGAAGAAGACAAAGGAGAAGATGGTGATAAGGATTTGGACCTCTAACTTCGCCCCAAAAGCTAGCTCGTAGGGGAAGGACTGAACCCAGTCTTATACACTAGCCCAGGATGTACTCCGCGGGCGATGTGGGACGCATCATCCCCACCCCCATAAGACCCGATTGTCTCAGTTGGTGTTCTGACGAACCCCATGAGACACCGACGCTACGAAGCCAGAGCTCTGATACCAAATGATCAGGATCTGGACCCCTAACTTTGCCCCAAAAGCTAGCTCGTAGGGGAAGGACTGAACCCAGTCTTATACACTAGCCCAAGATGTACTCCGCAGGCGATGTGGGACGCATCAGATGGAGAAGGTAAAGTGAATGAAATTTTCGGGTAACCTCCAAATATATCTTCTAGTATGTTAAAAAATTACCAAATAGTACCTAAATTTTCAATATTTTACCATTTAATACCTAAACTTTATACTTTATTTCAATTAGGTCCTAATCCTTATACTTTTATTTCCATTGAGTCTACATCTTTATGTTTCATTCACTTAAGTCCAAGTCTTTGATTTATTTAATTTTTATGGCTCGAACCGGGTTCTGGTTCGTTCCGACTCGACTCGACTCGCTAAATGCAACGACTCGATTCGGTAGGATGTCACAGTGATGGTGGTGGTTAAGGTGGTGGTGAGGGTGGTGGTAGTCGAGGCGCAATGTTGGTGGTGGTAGAGCAATGGTGAAGGTGATGGTAGGAGTGTTGGAGTAGTGGTTAAGCAGTGGCGGTAGGAGTGACGTTGTGATGGTGATAGAGTGGTTGAGGTGGTGGTGGTGAGGTGATATTGTTAAATAGCATTCGGTAAAATTTTATTGGAATAACTTAATATAAATGGTAAGTGCTTGATGTAATAGACAATACATGTGTTTTTTATTGTAATGAATATTACAACAAATTAAGTAGTGAAGATTACACATGTAATCTCAATTATATTACATTGTCTAAAAAAAGTCTAACCAAATAATTTAATCAATCATTTAATGTAATCCTCATTCCATTACATAGTTGATACATCATACCAAACATGGCTTTAGTGTCGTGATTTGTGGCTTCTTCTTAAATCTTCAATGGACCTTTTCCTTCCTATTCGTATTTTCAATCCTATTTGTATTTTCGGCTTGCTATGTAAGACACTTGATTAAAAATATTTTTTAATTTAAATACTTAATTGTAAGTATTTTCTGTTCAGACATTAAAATATAAAAAATTAGAGTGTTGCAGCGCCAAATTTATAATAAAGGCTAAGTTTAATAATTTTAAGGGAAAAAAACAATTGCAGCCCGTTGTTTTTGTCTTTGGTATTTGAGGAAGTGCCTTGTTTGAACCTCACACACTGGATCACTCCTCCTAAGTGAAGACGAACAAATGGCAACCAATTAAAAAGCACCAAGTAGTGCTGTACTTACCATGTATGCGGACGCTGGAAAGCTTTTTGCCTCGGTATATTATTACCAAACAACCCTCCAAATATGGCAAACCATAACAGTTCCAAATTCACCTTAAAAACAAAGTCAACGGTCAAACATAGCATAGAATTGCCACTTGCACGGTAGTCATTTGAGGAACCATGGAAAGCAACATTGCGGAAGCACCACAATATAACTCCTCTTCTCAGTAAAAATGCAATACCCAGTCTGCATATTAGTAGTAGTATTATGGTATATAGTAGTACCCTTCAAACAGAAGTCATTTTCTATTAATTTTCATATTTCTTCTTTAAAATAAACACACACTTACTCTTTTCGTCGCCGGATATTTCTCCGACGATCTCTCCGGCGAAGGTAGCTCCTTATAAAACTCTCACCTATGCCTCAATTTCTCAGTTTTCCCTCCATTGTTATTATACAATTTGTGAATAAATGTGTTTGAATTTTACAATATAGGCTTATGATCTTTCTAAGCTCTCTGTTTCTCTCAAAATTTCTTTTTTCTCTTTAGATCGTTTAGTGCATGTTATGTATGATCGAAGCTTGATTTCATCATTTCTTTATTGAAATCGTTAGGTTTTTTGCTGTTTGTTTCCTATAGGTAATTGAGCAGAAAGGAAGCTTTCAGGTGTGTGTGCTTTTGCATGGCTCGAGCTCGATCCTTATCAATGGCTTCTACAAGTCAAATGGCGTCGTATAATAAGGAGTAGAGTTTGTTCTTGAGGAATAGCAGTTCGAGCTTTTGACTGTGAATCGACGAGTTTAGTGAGTTGCTGTGGTGGACAGAGCGAGCCTTTCGAATTGGATAACGGCTAAAAATGGTAGGCTTGGAAATCTTTATTGAAGCTTTTTGAGTGTAAAAAGTTGTGTTTTATTATGGTATTGACATTGAATGTTCTGTTCTGTGTGAATGCTGTTTGGCAATTGAGATGGAAGTTAATCTGTGTTGAATTTCTATCTTTAGAGTATGTTTTCTAATTACACATGAAACGTGCTACTTTCTTATTCATTGGTTGAATTCTTTGGTTTTATTGTAATGATGCTTTAAGTTTCATTTTATTGGAATGATGATAATGAATCAATGATAATGATAATGATAAGCTGCCCACTGATTTCAAGCTGAAGTTTGCTTATACTCTGTGTATTTAGTTTATGGTTTAAGAGATTATAGAGTGGAAGATTATATATTAATTTCTTTACCACTTCATTAGGTAAAATGCTTATGTCCTGTTTGATTTAGTGGTGTAAGTGACAGTTGCAACAACAATCATATTGTCTTGAGATAAGGTGGTAATGATTAGTGGCTATCCTGTTGCTGGAATAATATATCTGGAAAATCCATAGAGATTCAAAAATAGGATTTCTAGTGGAATAAGATGATAGTCTCTTCTCTTAGTAATTAATTAAATATGCATGATGTCATTTTTGGTTCAGTGAGGCTGAAATTTATTGTGGAGTGGTTTAAAGGAGTTCTATTTCCTTTTGAATTAAGGCAAAGAAGATCTGGTGAAAAGATTTGCTTTTCCTCATTAAAGATATTGAACTTCTCTTTTGAGATAATAGATGCATCTCTTGGAATGGATAAAAAGGAGTCCATACCTTATGTGGGTGCAATTTTTCTAAATCATGTTTTCATTATGTGATGGATTTTAGTCTTGTCTGAATTGACAATTATAGTTAATTGTTGGTGCAGTCAGATATTTGCAGTTGGTAGCTAGAGTTTGGAGGTCCAAACTGTTGGCACTTAGAAGTTTCAACTTCTAATTTATCAGTTAAATTTTTAAACATTATTTCTGCTGCTGCTGTTGCCAATATTCTAAACTGGTGATTGAAGCCCAAATGCAAGCCTTTGGCTTTCAATTGCCAATCTATGCACCTACTATACCATCCACTATGTTTACTCTCTTTGACTGTTTTCCAAGTCCTTTCAACATTACATGTGTCAATAAAGGAGGTTATCTTGCTATTCTTCTTGAAGACAACCCGATTTTCGATATCTGAATGTATATGATGAATACCAGTATTCCTCAAAATGCAAACATGGACCTGCTAAAATATCTCTTTGAAAAGTGAGTGTCAAAAACCTATGGCTCAATTGATGGAAGAAGTGTAAAGCAGTCTGTCAAGCTAGAATAGAAGCTATAAGAATCCTTCTAAGCAGAATTGCACGGTCCCTGAATGTACTTGTAGCTAGAATACATCAACTATATACTTCTTTCAGCTATTTAAGGTGAAAGGAGATTAGAGTGTGCATTTGTGCATTCAGAAGACACATCATCAGTAGGATTGAATAGAGCAGCATTATAGGCTCAATCACAGTAGGGTTGAATTTACAATGGAGTTATCTTACAATTAATGAACCTATTAATGAACCCTTGTAATTTTAGACTCTAAAGTATTAGCATTTCTAATTTGATTTGAACATGCAATATTTTCTAGTTGTATAGGATCTTGTATGCGTGTACTATGCTGCATTAATGAATGATCAAATGAGTCCATCAACAGAGCCCTTGTACCTGAGGTATATTGAAGAGTGTAGACAAGATAAATAGAAATTGAAACCTGCAATATCATTAATCAACTTGAGAAAATATCCACAATCGAGCCAAAATTGGAAAACAAATTCACCAGTAAGGATCAGAATACTCATAAAACATCAAACGTAATCCCAATAGTCTTATTTCTTTTCCATCTTAATCTATAAATTCTTTCCCTTGCCTTAAATAGTCATGATGCACTCAGGCCATCATGTGACAAAGAACGTGACACGTCATCTTGTTATTGATTACTTCATACATGCTGTTCTCTCCCTCGTTAGGATACTGAAATGGATTCCCATAAATACCAAAGTAAAAGCTTTGTGAGAGACTCAATTTGTTGTAAACTCTTCCATGTAAGCATCACTATCAAAAAGGTGTAGAGGAAGAATTTCACCTAGCCTTTTGCTAATAAATCTCCATTTTAGGAGAATCTTATACTTACTAATTCACTTCCGCCTGAGTGAAAAAAAAAAAAAAAAAAATTTTAAGAAGAGAACCTGCAATGTCTATGCTAGTCACTATTTCATTGCTAGGGTTCTGAATCCTGCATTTTGCATGTGTTTCTTTTCACACTAGAAATAACATCATACTATGAATTTCAAATGTTTGCCTACCCTAAATTCTCACATGAGGAATTATCCAATTGCTTCTAATTCTTTTGGATGTAGTAACTCCAGAATTGCTTCTAAGCTTTCTATAGCAAGGATAAGTCCCCTAGGTTTATGGCATAATGATCTCGTGATTTTTTATTGTATCCACATCAAAGATCTATACTTCTTCAACCCTCTTGAGTCTTGAATCTGTGTTGCATATTCCTAAAACACAACTAGTTTGGTATCTCTAACATCGAGGTTGAAACTCAAATTTTAAAAAATCATTTAAATGGTGTTAGAAAATGCAATTTTGAACTACTAATTAGTTGTTTTGGTGTTTTTCTTTTGCCACCAAAACATGTCAAATATAACTTTAATTGCTTTTAATTCACACATTCAAGAAGTTGATTTTCTATACGGACCTTATAATAAAAATGCCAAACAAGCCTTAAGTAAAAGTTTTAGGTTTCAATATGTTTCGGTCTTTCTTTTCGATTTTCCCTTCTTGGAAACCAAGAATTGGCTTGAGAGCAGTTAAGCACTTCACTTCCATTTACACACAAAAACTGCGTCTTGAAATTCACAATTCCATTTGCAACCACCATGTATCCACCTAGTAAATGCTAGAAAAAATTACATAATATCCTATGATATTAATCCAATTACAAAAGAGTGAGAGATGGCTCGCAAATTTAGTTAAACTTCTCCAAAGTGAGCATTTGTGAAACAAATTGTTGCCTCCTAATTCTCTTTGGCCACTTTTCGTCAATGGAAGACAATCTCCAAGGAAGCTTGATATTCAATTTCTGCTGAACTACGAAATTGTTTTTAAATTTCTAATGAGAGACTTAATATTAATACTAGTTCTTCTACAGATCATCTAGCTAATTTTGTCTTCTTTCTTTGTTTTTACTATACAACTACTTCCGAAACTGAAGAGATATATATATATATATATACTTGAGCTACTAATTCTCATTCTTGAAAATCTTAGATAAGCTTCCTATCTCATGCAAAATCTTTTTGTATAATGTTTGGCCATGAACTAACCAAAGTATCTTTATATCTAGCTTGCAAACAAAGGTACGAGAATGGGTTTGAAGAGCGGAATCACAATTTTACTTCTCATGCTGAAATACAATTGATCCCTTGTTTCTTGCCTCAGAAAGCACAAAGGAGAAACAATCTTCTTATCCTTCTTTTTTTTTTTTTTTTTTTTTTTTTTCCTTATTTGAATTTCATGTAGCTACTTACCTAGAAGAGCTGAATAAAGAACAAGGCTTATGCCTAACCTCCTATGTCTTTAGGTAAGTTGCTTGATCATCCATTTCTTGTTCAGTCATTTTCAAACGCCTTCATCATATTGTCCTTTTGATTTGATCACTAGATGTTAAACCACAAACTTTTTGAGGAAAAGAGGCATTTATAAGGTAGGAAGCTGGAGGAAGTTTATCTTAATAAAACAATGACACTATCCCCTTAGAGAGATAAGGCCTTATCTTATTAGCTTTTTTTGATTATCGAAACTTCTCCCCAATAAGTTAGGAATGAATATATCCCCGTCACAAACTCCTCAGAGAAGACCTTAATAAGTCAAGGGAAGGCATTTCACTTTACAATTTAAAAATCAGCAGTAAATTGCTATCGTATCTTTGCCAACGGAACCTCCTTTCTACAAAATTCACTTTAATGCCAGATAGCTTCAATGTAAAAACAAAACACAACTTAAAGAATTGATTTGTTGGATCCCCATACCATAAAGAGCTTGTTTGTGTGATGTGTCTTGAGAAAATTACAATTTTAAATGGTGTTGAAAAATGCTGTTTGTAAATGCTATTTAGACTGTGTTTAGCATTTGTCCATAACCAAAATGAAAATGGTAGGAAGACGAGCTTATATTAATGCTTAATGCCCATATTTCTTCTGTCTTTCTGTTGCATTAGATTGAAGAATTTAAATTTTTGATATTCTTAAAGTATTTCTATTTCTAAGTTCTATTAAACCTTTTTGATTCAACTTCCTAATGAACTCCTTTTCTTTGGTAACTATATTCAGAAGTTTAGGGTTACATAATTTTTAAGGTTTTTTGTTTGTTTAGGTGTTGTCAGTGGCATAAGATCTGTTACACATGAGAGAAATATAAGGGATATATCACTAGATGTTTGTGTTATGTATTTTATTAGTAGTGAAATGTGCTCTTTTGTTTGCAACAATCTCTTTGTTTGTCAGTTTGGAATGATATTGTATTTAGGGATTTGGTAAATGCAGGAGGCCATCGACGTTTTTAAGTGTTGTGTTATTTGGTGCATTTGATTGGAAGGGACATAAGATTTTTAGAGATCTAGTTTTGCTTATGCAAGTGTAATGGGATTTTCTCTCCTTTTCTAACTCAAATATGAGTTTATGCATTAAATACCTGTTGTTCCTTTTTGTTTTTTCAACATGCTACCTTATTGTACTTTTTTAATTTTTTCCTTTTTATTTTATCATTAAATTCCTCTTTTATCTGAAAAAAGTTGTGGTCAGAGGGTCTTCTGCTACCATTAGGAATGAATAATATCTTTCCAAACACATCATTAATTCCAATCACACCATAGAGTTCTAAAATGCAAATTCTTCTAGGACATATATAGGAAAATTGCAACGTTCAGTTTCATAAGCCTTGTCCATATCAAGCTTACAATTCATCCTTTTCTTACATTCCTAAACTTCACAAGCAATCAATGACCCCTAACCATGAATTATCTTTTCTCCATAAAAGCATATTAAGACAGCCTCTCAAAAAACTGCAACTTGGATGAAATTAATCAACTCGAGACCTTGTTTTAGTGATTAATTATTGTTGCAAGCCCAAAGGAAGAGGCAGCAACTTAAAATTCTAGGGGACTTAATTTTTTTTTTTTGCAAGAAAAAAACATGAATCTTCAACTAGGCGGAAAAATCAGACAATTTCAAAATGAATTTTAACACAACAATAAATTTATTGGTAAAGAATTCCATGCATTATTCCTGCAGCTTATAATTTTAGAAAGCAAATCCCTGAAACTTAAAAACAATCTTGATCCTTTGGTAAATCTAATCCTTAATGTTTTTACTAATTTAGATATGATGAAAAAATATCCTGAATACCTATTATAGCCTTAGCTATAATAGCAGAAATTATATTGCTAAAATACAATTTTGTTAAAGCTTCTCTGTCCGTTTAGTGGCATAATTTATCTATGCTAACCTGTTTCCGATATTAACGGTCTAGAGGCAATTGTAGTGTGTGTTTAGAGTGTGAATTACTGGAAACATGTTTCGCAACCTGACTGCAATTTCTATTTGGATCAGAAAGTAAGGTGAACTCTAACTCCTTTTACTCTACTGCTTTATCGATTGTTCTTGTATAAACTCCTTTGTGTCTTAGTTTAACTTTGTGGACATGCATTGTTATAGTCATTTGGGAAACCATACATGTTAGCATTGTTCAATCAGAAATAGTTGCTAGTTTGCAGGGCTCCAAGTGAGCATATCCCAACGATAACTGCTGAAGCTTTCTTAGTGGGTTTATGCTTGCCTTAGAGCTTGGCTTCTGTGTAATCTCTTACTTTTGCTTTCCTTCTTTCTTTCGGCTTGGCTTGATAATATATTCTTGGTATTTCTCTAGTGTAAAAGGCACAGGTATTATGCCTAAAAGCAAAGATCTGCATGTTGTTTTAGACCTACAAACCACAAGGTTAAACAGAAAACCTCGGATTTGGGGAACCAGAAAAGAAGAGCTTCAATGGTTTACTGGTTTAGTTAATGAGGGTTTGGAGTAAATGAATTCCAAAGCATCCATCCCTTGTATTATTAATGCAGCAGGGGAAAGAGGAAATGGATGCCTTACATTTTGGATATGTTGATTTTTGTTTATATAGGAGATGGTGTAGAGGTTGGCTTTGGCGTAATGGTATAGTTACTCCACTTTTGACCTGGAGGACATGGACTCGAGCCATGGAAACAGTCTCTTTAGAAAAAAGTAGGGAGAAGGCCATGTACATCAACCCTTCCTAGAGTCCTTATATAGGGATGCTTTGTGCATTGGGTCGCCCTTTTTGGGAGATAGTGGGAATGTTTCTCCAGGGCCAACATGGTTTGCGTTTAATGAATTCAGTATTCCTTTGTGTTATGCACAATGCAACTCCATTTTCTCACAGTAAAGCCTCTATGTATGAAGGGCATTTGATAACCAAATAGCCTGGTTATGATAAAACCAAATTGTCAGGTGTGTAGTCCAAGTAGGATGAAATAGGTACATATGTGGCTACTGCCGACTGGATTATATGTGAAAAATCAAAATGTTGGGTCATAACTTTTTTGTGGTTTTCTCGTCAGGCATTGCCTTCTTTGGAAATAATTAAGTGTTTAAGAAGGGAATGTAACATTTATTGAGTATTGCCAATGGTGCTTTTTTCTAAAGCTTCCAATTGAAAAATAAGAAGTAAAAACCCAGAACACGATGATATGGATAGAGAAGTGTTGTTCAAAGCAACTTAAAAGACCTCATCAAGATTCTCATAATCTTGACAAGTTATATGAAAACTTGTAATTATGCCTTTCCATTTCTAAAGTAGTTAAACTAAACTCTTGAAACATTTATGTCCATAATTTTTTTTTACACATTTTATTAAATTTTAAGAACCATGACTTTGGTATTGGATTTACCTAATTTGATCAATAATTTGGGCTTTGGACTGACTTTTGTAGTGTATATATGTTCATGGTTGCTCTACAAGTAAAGAAGCCTAGTCAATATGGTCATAGGGGTGTTAAAATTTAAAGGATAATGTTGTAAGTCCTATAAACATGTACAATTCTTATTAAATGTCCGAAATTATGGTACTTGTTGCACTGGAGGTACTGTGCTTATGTCAAAATGTGGAACATGTGTCTGTCTCATGTAACCGTTGTAACTTGTTGAAGTTAATGTCTTCACTGGTGGATTGTTCGTAGTAGATCTTGTTTTTTCTGCGAATGTAGATTCCATGATAAGGAATTCAGTCTATCATGCTATATATGAAGTTAAACCTTATAAGTAGAATCTTACTCTATGTGGATCTGTTAGTGTGTACTTGTTACATGCCAAGTGTAAAGGCTTTGCTCATGTACTAATTTCTTAACTTTCAGAAAACCTTAATCTACATGGTACACAGGTTAATCTCTGAGAAAAAGAAAAAATAAGGAAAAATAAGGGTTTTAAAAAATTTTGTTGTCTGCTATAATTGCATTGGAAAGCAGGTAGTTCTGGTTAATGCATTTGCCTGATCTTAGTTCATTACTTGTTGAACAAATGAAGCATATCTTAAATTGTTTTATATTTCCTAATTGTTTTTTTCCCATTTTGAATAAATCCTTGCGAATTCTAGTTTCTTTTCTTAGCCACTTTTGTTGATTTAAGGTTGCGACTCATTTGACTCGGTCGGGGACTTGTCCTTTATTGTTTCTGCAGTCTTTCCAGCATAAAAGCTTTTGGATGCCAAGGGATGCTGGGTGTCTAACTGATGGAGAAATAGGCTATGATAGTTCCACAAGAATTGAACCAAAGCGTGGACATCAGTGGTTTATGGATACCACTGGACAAGAATTGTTCAGCAATAAAAAGCAAGCAATTGAAGGTGTTGGTAACCGGCCAGTTTTGGGAACTTCTCATATGAATGTTTCTCCATGGCATAATGCTACCAATTTTCAGTCAGTTTCAGGACAATTTAGTGACCGCCTATTTGGGTCTGAGGCTGTACGAACTGTTAATATGGTCGATAGAAATGTCCCTTCTGCAGGTAGTGGAAGTATGAGCATGGATATGGGAAGGAAGGATTTCAGTGATCAATATGGTAGCAATTCCTCTATGGGTTTGTCCATGACTCACACCATCGACGATCCATCAGGGTGTATTAGTTTTGGTGGACTCAGAAAAGTTAAAGTCAATCAAGTTAGGGACTCTGGAAATGACATTTCTGCATCCATGGGGCACTCCTATAGTCGTGGAGATAACAGTGCAATTTCAATGGGTGCGGTATATGATAAGAATGATTGCAGTACCATATCATTGGGGCAAACTTATAATAATGGGGAGGATAATACCATCTCGATTGGCCCCAACTTCACTAAGGCAGATGGCAATTTCATTTCAATGGGCCATGCCTTCAATAAAGGAGATGGAAATTTTATAACAATGGGTCATAATGATTATACTAAGGGAGATGACAATATTTTATCAATGGGTCAGCCCTTTGACAAGGAGGATGCTAACTTTATAACAATGGGCCCATCATATGAAAAGGAAGACAGCAATGCCATATCAATGGCTCCTTCCTTCAGCAAGGGACATGAAAATTTCATTTCAATGGGCACTACCTATGATAAAGCAAATGAGAGTTTCATTTCTATGGGCCCTTCTTATAGCAAGGGAGATGATAGTATCATGTCCATTGGTGTGAACTATGACAAGGCAGATTCCAACATGACATCAATGTGTTTTGCTCAGGACAAAGGGGATTCCAACATTCTATCCATGGGTCACAACTATAACAAGTGTGAGAGTAATACCATATCTTTTGGAGGTTTTCATGATGAACCTGAGGCAAATCCTTCTGGCAGTATAATCAGTGGCTATGATATGTTAATCAGTAATCATAACTCGGCTCAAGTTTCAGAAATACCTGGTCCAAAAGATTTTGTTCAGTCAAATGCAGAGCCAACTGTAAATAATGCCCCAAAAGCTAACTCAAAAACTGATACTGCCTCTAAAAATAAAGATGCAAAGGCATCTAAGAAGATTCCGCCAAACAACTTTCCTTCAAATGTCAAAAGTTTGTTATCGACCGGCATGCTTGATGGGGTTCCTGTAAAGTATGTTTCATGGTCAAGGGAGGTGAGATACATATATCATATGTGCGTGAAGTGTTAATAAGTGTTTAGAGAGAATATACATGCTCACCGAATAAGTTTCTTTTGAAATGCGTTAACCTTCTTGCTTGGCAGAAAAATCTGAAAGGAATTATAAAGGGAACTGGGTATTTATGTGGCTGCCAGGAGTGCAACTTTTCTAAGGTAATTTATAACTGTAAGTTTGGCTTCACTCTAAATAAAATTAAAGTATGTACATAATGAGTTTTATGACTTGATGCAATCATGCAGGCTCTAAATGCTTATGAGTTTGAGCGTCATGCTACCTGCAAGACCAAGCACCCTAACAATCATATTTACTTTGAGAATGGAAAGACCATCTATGCAGTTGTTCAAGAGCTGAAGAGCACTCCTCAAGAGATGCTTTTCGATGCAATCCAAAATGTGACTGGGTCATCAATTAATCAGAAGAATTTCCGTAGCTGGAAAGGTAATGCATTTAGTGGTGATTTATCCAGCTAACTTGCAAATATGAAATATTTATTTTCTTTACTCCCCCTCATACAATTCCCTCTTCTTCCTTATTAGCATCGTATCAAGCTGCCACCCGTGAACTTCAGCGTATCTATGGAAAGGATGAAGTTGTCATGCCATCTTGAGATAAAGATACCAGTTCTAGAATGTGGGCGGCAGTATGTTCTGTGCTTAGCAACATACATCTTTGGTAAACTATCAACTTGCTTTGGGATTTTAACAACTTTGAGGAGACAAAGCTTATTGAGATTTTATCCTTTTTTTTTTTATTGAATAAAACCCAAGTTTTAATTTCAGATAATTAAATGTATTAAAATGGAAATGTGTTATATATGTATGTGTGTGTGTGTGTGTGTGTGTGTGTGTGTGTTTAAGGTTGGCACCAGAGGAGCCTTCTCCATATTGGTTGAGGAGACAGCTGTTCCACAGAGGGGACGGATGAGGGCTTGAGGGAATTCATTACAATACCATCTTTAAGGAGTAGTGCTTATCATTGATATCCTAGCCTAAAATGATGTGTTGGCTGGAAAAAAACAAAAATGAACAGGCATATTGCCCACAATAGATTTGATTAAATGAACTTCAGTGCAATATCTTGAGTTTCTATGGAAAAATTGCTCTGGAAGACTTTATTATGCATCAATAGTTCAAAAACCCTTTCTGCTGATTGGATTGCTATCCCAAAATTCGCAGTTGCAAAAGTGGCTTTTTCAATTGTCAACCTTATAAGCATCCTGATACCTATTATTAGGAATGCAATCAGGAGTATGCTTATGTTTTTCCAAGGCCAATGGCCATTTCAATCATTATGTGCCGATACGTGCTGGTTCTGGTGTCTAGCACAAGTTACTGGTTCAGTGTCTGTAGTCATTAGCATCGCATAGTTGGCTAAACTATTAAAAAAATTTAAAACTTTACGGGTAGTTTTAATTGTATCTTAATACCAATTTTCTTCTTCTAGTTCTTTAAATTTCAACTTTAGTGACAATAGTAATATAGTTTCAAATTATAGCCAATTCAATGAATAAAATATTATTACCGTTGAACTTATATGGTCAGATTAACTAAAAACTCACTATTTAATAACACACTAACACTAATATTGATTAGGAATTTTTTTTAAAATTCATAAAAAGTCAACTAAATAATAAATTTTAGTTAGTTATAAGCATAAAATATTAGTTTAGGTTTTTGTTTTTTTTCATTTTTTAAGCATGAAATTTTAATTAAGGTTTATTGAAATTATACTTTAAGTTAGATTTCTTATAAAAATAGGTTTTTATTCATTATGATATAATTTTATTTTTAGGGAAGCATTACTTGTCAATATTACACAAAAAATAAAAAGTATTTTATTGTTCAGATGAATATATTATTTTTTATCATAATATGGGAGCTATTTGAAGATGATATCTAATTTATTAAATTGAATACAATTTGAAATTAAAATACTATTGTAATTAAAATTAAAATTCAAAAGGAAAAAATTTTAAATTTAATTTATAGTACAATTAAAACTAACCGCAATTTAGCTTAATTTTATGTGTAGGCTATCTGTCGGTCTTACTCGCTACGGATGACAATAGGGCATGGCAAGGGCGGGGAGCATTTACCATTTAATTGTTAGGACGGTATGGAATCGCATGGGATCAGTTGAAAATCGGGGACGGCAGATATTTGGGCGAAAAAAAAAAAAAGATGCCATCTCTGTAATGATGTGGTGTTGATGTTGGCCCAATTGAAGGCCCAAGAAAGGAAGGCTTAGCTGGTCCTGAAAGATATTTTTCGGGCTTTAAATGGTTTGGATCCACTAATAAAAAGGCTTTTTATTACTTTTTGTTTATAATCCAAGGCTTAATTTTACCTGTCGTTCTAAATGTAACGTTGTTGTTCACAAAACTCCTTGAGGCCAATTTTTGGTGGCAATATAGCTTGGAAATCTGATGCGACAAGAAGAAATTTTCAGCTCCTTAAATTAAAATGCCACATAAGTAAAAGAAAAGGTAGAAATTTTCTCTCTTGACCGATTAGTTGCCTTGATAGTTTTTCTCTCATCTACCCGCGATAGTTCTTTCTTATTTTTTCATGGGGATTGCATCTCCAAGAAAAAATGGTGAGAGGGTGAGGGATTTTCTTGTTGAGTAGTAATCTCTATGACTTTTCACCTAGGTTGCATGGAAACCTTAAAAAGTCTAATATACGGTACTGGACATCAGTACTCTTCAGACACTTTCGGATGTGTGTCAGACACTTTAAAAAATATGTCCAAATATTTTTTAAAATTTTATTAATTTAGGACACTACGCTTTTTGGACACTTTAGACATGTTTACTATGGAAGCAGCAAAATGTTGATAGATGATTCATGGTGCAAATGCGCCTCTACTTCAAAAATAGCCTTCAAATTGCTTGGTCAATCATTTTCTTCATCATGCTGCGGAAGGAATTGGAGTACATATTCATTTATCAATTCTGTGAAAAAGAATAAATTAACTCCAAAATGTGTCAAATGTTTGGTTTTTATTCCTAGTAATCTTCGACTTTTATGAAAAAGAAACTCAAAATTTTGTACTGAACAAACAAAAATGTAGAACACTGCAGGGAATCAATTTGACTCTTTTGAAGATGTTGAAATTCACAAAAATTTTCAGTTTATCTCTAGGTGAGTGAGAGTAGGAAGTGATGATATCATTAATGATGATATTATTATTGAGGATCTAACTAATGATGTTGAAGTAGAAAATTAAGTGTTATTTTTTTATTTTATGTTTATGACTTATTATGAATGGTTATTTACATATTTTAATTTCTTAATAAATTATATTTTTTTAGTGTAACATGTCCTAAACGTGTCGTATTTCAATTTTTTGAAAATTACCATCTCCTACGTCCGTGTCGTGTCTTGTCCTGTGTCCCTTGTCCCGTGTCGGAATCCATGCAACTTAGCCTTTTTCTATGTCTCTTTGACTCTCTCTCTTTAGCTCTCTCTCTCTCTCTCTTGATTTCTTGATCTGGTCCTTGTCAACTTTACAATGGCTACTGCACCGGCGAGGGCTCGAGTGGATACCTCATAAAGCTTTTCTTGATGGGCAACAACAGCATGTTAGTCAATTGATTTTTAATTTCTCGGATCTTTTGTTTTGGTTTTTTGTTCTGGTTACAAGGTAAGTTAGTTTTTTTACTGAATGCATTACAGTGCTCCTAATTTCTTGCAAAACTGAAAATTTATATTACAACATTGCATGACTGACCTACCATATATTAGTATTTCGAAAACTTACAAATTAAGAAGGAAATTCATTGATTAGTGCAGATGATTTTTATTTATCATCTAAATCTCTTCAGGAATTGTCTCAAGTGCATCATCATAGCCAGCAGACAAAGAAGGCACAGCACTTGCACGATCATCACCATTAATTTTTAAGAAATGACTTTTTCATGTTATGAAAAGAGATCATGATTTTAAATGTTACTATAATTATGATTATAAATGATAAATATCATTATATATATGTTGGCACGTACAAATGAATTTAGAGTGATTAGAATTAGAAAATTCATCTAATGACCTTTCAATTTTTAAGAAATGTCATTTCCATTTTCTAAAAAAATCATGATTTTTCTATTTTTCTTATCATATATAGAGCATATCTCACTAATAATTTACTACTAACTTGCATACTGATCAAGGGGAAAATTTTGGCAAAAAAAGAAAAAAAAAAAATGGAAGAACAAGATTATTCTGCTTTAGTTGAGATGGTGAGTGTTAGGGTCACAATAGATCAATTATCAACTGATTTTCATATTGCATTGAATGCAACAATTCTTCAAGTAAAGCAAAAGATTGAAAAGAGTCTGACGTACAAAGTCGAAATGCAAAGTCTCTCTTGTAGTGGTCAAAAATTGGAAGATGATCGCTCTCTTGAATCCTATGGTTTTAAACAATTTCTGAAGCTTGATCTTGAATTTGTACGTCCAAATTCTGCAAAATTCAATATTGTGTTGAAGTTTTCTGATAAAGAATCAGTTTTACAAGTAAGAGCAACAACCGCTGTGGCAAGTTTGAGGGGCAAAATTGAAAGAAAATGGGGTATTGTTTATAGTTATTTGATTTTAACCCATAAAAATGAGGCAATGAGTGATAAATTTTCTCTCGCTCATTATGGTGTTGTTGAAAATTCAGAGATTGAAGTGGTTGTGATGCAAGTAGAAGCACGTTGAGTATTAAGTAGTATTAATTAATTAAGCTTAATAATCAATTTTAATATGAATAAGTAATTAAAAATTAAATGTTTAGTTTTATTATTCCATTAATATAAAGTAGAAATGTTACTCTTTAATTATTTTGCCCTATTGGAATGAATAAATATTTCATATCTAATTTTAAATTTTAAATACTTCTTAAATATATTGATCTTTATGCCAATTTCATCCTAACTTTAATAATATTTTGCAATAACATCCTAAATTGCAATTAAAACTTAAATTGCAAATTAAAAAATACATTACTACGGAGTTCACTCTTGATCTTGAATGTAAGTTAACCTTTTGCTTTCCTCTCCTCTTTTATGTTATTTTAAAGTGCATTTACTAACTTTTTTTGTTATTATGCAATAATATTATTAATATTTTACTTTTATTTTTTTTATTTTTTGAGTTTTTATGGATAGTAAGTTTTAATAAAATATTTTTATAGTTTTTATAGTGCATTTTATTTTTTTCTAATATTATTTTTAGTTATTATGCATGAATGTTATTAATATTTTAATTTTTAGTTTTTGAATTTTAATATTTTAATTATGCCAGAGAAATGGTTTCCTATTCTATATGGAGTTCTCTCCTTTTAATATTTTTTGTGTCTATTTTATGTCGTTTAATCAATGGCAATGTTTATTTTTATTTAATTTATTAATTTTGAAATTTTATTGTTGAATTGCACGAAAATTTGATGCATGCAACAATTTAAAAAAATGATAACTTTTCTCAAAATTACAGTATTTGTGGAATTTTTAAGTGATAGAAACATAATTGAAAAAAAAAAGTATTTTATGAACTAAGCAAAATTATTTAAAACACTCTCCCTTCAAATCTTAAATCTAGAAGCTTTCTTTTTTTTTCTACAGGCAGTCACCCCTTTCTCTTTTGTATTTGTTTTTTGGCAAATAATTCTCATATCCATATATAGATCTGAGTTATTGTCACCTAATATTGGGATTTATTGTTGCCCATATATTGAGATTTTGTTCTCAGATCTAATTCTGAGTTATTATTATCATCATTATGGTAATTTTGTCCAGCATCTTTTATTATTTGGATAGTTATGCAGAAAGAAGTGCAGATCTTCTCTTTAATAGAAGGAAGAAATGATTAGATCGGACTTGTAAAAAGACCATGGAGTCGAATAGTGGCCATGAATATCCATCAAGTGGAGCAAGCGATCGCTTATTACACAAATATTATGCTCTGTCAACTCGATTAGATACTTTAAATCAAGATTGTGTTTTTTTATTCTTTGTATAAGCGGTTTATTATCATACTTCCTATTCAAAAATATAGAAACAGATTAATCTGTATCCCATGTCTGTATACAGTTTCCATTTAATGAAATTTCTGGTGTGATTTTTTCTATAAAAAAATATTTAAAACAAATTATAGTATATTATTTTATTTTAAACTTTATTTTCAAATATTTATAAGAACTATAATTCAATAGATTAAAAAGTCCAAATGCATATTTTTTGGACCCGTATTTTTTCAAAAAATTCTTGTGGCCCCTTATACTTTGCAGGGTCCTATTAAATACCTCTATTTATTTTTTTCATATTTAATAAATACATCGCCGCGCTGGAACTGCTGTGTGAGAGACCACGCGATTATGAGGAGAGTAAAAATTTATTGAATTGCCATATTGGCACCTAGAGCATTTCAAATAAGGAAATTTTATTATTTGAAATTGTCAAAGGCTCAAGCTTTAGCCTCCCGTTTTTCTAGCCACCGCCCCCATCTCTTCTTTGCTCATATATTCCTTCTCTCTCTACCACCACCACCGCCTTCCATTCTTCATATCACCTTGTTTTTTCTTTCATTTTCTTAATCATTTTAAGTTTGGATTTTAAAGAATTTGTCAAAAGCAAAAAATGAGAGCAACTTAGAAAAACAACTTTCTTGTTTCTTGTCCTTCAACATGCATACTTCCACGCCATAGACATTTTTATTTCTTTTATTTTCTGAACTGGGTTTTGTGCATAACTAGCTGCACAAAAAGTTTTCCTTTTCTTTCTCATTATTTTCACATTTTATTAGATAAATAAAAGGGCCTCTAAATGCATTTGGCCTTTCATTAAAATAATTCTTGTTGACACAATACTAAAAATAAACTTTGAAAAACAGAGTTCACAGTATAAAGGGAACAAGATAACTCTAACAAACAAAAAGAAACAAAATTGAATTTGAAAGGCACAATTAAAAAGGGGTATCCATAATCAGTTTAAGCAAATATGTATTACTGGAAAGAAAAAAAAAAAAAAACACAGAGAGAGAGAGAGAGAGATTTTACGTAAAGAAAAAAAATAGTGATATCAACTTCTCTCATTGCTAGATAGCAACAGGTTTGTTGTCTAGCGAATCGGGTAAGTTTATCATTCGAAGAATAGAGGAAAACAAAAAGCAAGCACAATCATATTGTCCAAGGTGTCAATCAATTTCCTAGCAAGATTGATCCAAAGCCAAACATTTCAGATCTCCATACATGAGTTTGCTAGATTTTTTTTCCGATAATAACTAGAATCAAGATCTTCTACATTCTCGTTGCTTGAAATTGAGAAAGAGTAATAATATAAGAGGAGGAGGAGGAGGAGAAGAAAAATAGATTAAAATAAATCCTGATTTATTATAGGCTTAAAGAAGGTGAAGTTGTTGGGAATTGTGAGTCTGTGAGAGAGAATCACAGTAGAAGAGGAAAAGATAAAAGAGGGAAGAGATAATGGCGTTGTGGCTTATGACTTTTGACTTGTCATTAGCTTCTTTGTCATGTCATTTTGTTTGCGCTACACGCACTTGGTTTTCCTGGCAAGTTACTTATTAAATACAGAAAAAAATAAATAGAGGTGTCTTGTAGGAATCTCGCAAAGTATACAGGGCCACTTGATTTTTTTGGAAAAGTACAGGATCTCAAATACGCACTTGCCGATTAAAAATAACCATCAGTTTCAAAATTTGCACAAAGTGCAAATTGAGACTACACTAGTTACATATATATTGGGTACTATTTACATAATTACATTTCATTGTTTTTTTTATAAAGCTAGAAAAATTTTGTATTTTTAACCGGCTCAATGAATAAATTCACTCATAAACTTTATTATTTTAATCTTAAGGTATCCTTAAGTTTTACTTTAACCCATTAAACAATTCAACTTATAAAATTACACCAATTAAACACTTCAACTTATATAATTATTTTATTGAACACTTCAACTTACAAAATTCGATCAATTAAAAACCTACTAAATAATTGAAATACGTGAAAATTTATGTTCCAAAAGTTATTTAATTACACATCAAATGAATATTTTGCACATCAAAAGTAAAAAATCCTAAAAAATATTGGTATTAATGTGAAAAGGTGTGCAACAATACCAAAATTTGCAAATTCAAGTACAAAATAGATAATTCATAAAGTTTAAGATATCACAGAATTAAAGTTATAAAATTCAGGGGTGAATTTATGAAAGAAAATCTTATAAAATTGAAGGCAAGTAAATGATGGCTTTATACTACAAAAAGAAATTGCGTTCAATTGCATCCATATGCATATATTGATATGATGTTAAATTATTATTGATATGCTTTAGTGGATGGATGAATTAGTTTCCACTGCCATGAATTTTAATTTGGTATTTGCTTTTATTCACTATCTGTTAACTATATGAGGTTGACAACATTAAAGACGGAGTTATGGAGATGGTTCTTTATGAGCTTCTGATAATAGACAACATTTCTTCTTTAAAAAAAAAAAAAAAAACAGACAACATTTTATGTGATGGAATTCCACATCTTAAGTAGGTTTAGATAATTAATTATACATGAAAAAAAAATCAGTCATAATATGATTCTTAAATAATAGTTTATATGTCCATAAATATAAGTCGTTTTGAGAATATCAATGAATAATTATTACTCCATGTAATTTTGTTATATAGACAGTTTTTATTTTGGGTGTCCCATTTAAATAGACAAAGTTACTCAATCTGGACTATGACCAAAGTATAAAGTTCAAATTGCCAAAAAATAAGAAAGTGTCAGACAAAGTTTAGATATTGCATTAAATATGATTGAGTTACCAATGCACAACTGTCCACTCCGTTTTTAATCAAATTACACGTAGTTTTCAAGTTCTATGCTTTATTTATTATTACAACATCTGTGTTTAAATTTTCTAAATGTGGCACACTTTTATTTTATAGCTGCATATTTCTCATTATCGTATCATCTTGTTTAAGTAAGATAAAAAATGCATACTTATTGTAATATATGTTCCATTAGTTAATAGTGGAAAAGTTGTTGGGTCTAGTTTGACATTATAAGCACATTTTAAACTAATTCCTGAATTCCTTAATGTTTGGGGCCAAAATAGGAAGAGTTGGCAAAAAATTATCAATTAAACTAATTTCTTAATTTACATGTAAAGCTAGTTGTATAGTATAAAAGAATTGAAGGGAGTATTTTTTTTTTTTTCAATTTCACTATTATTTACATTAAATGCAATAATTATCCCCACAATTTTCTAAAGAGTAATATAGTCGAATTAATGAATATTTTATTATAATTTATGAAAATTAATTATTTTCTTAACCACCTTACAACAATTTTAAACTATTTATATTTTTAGAGAAAGGGAGTATATGATTTATTTGATAACACATGTTGTCTGTCTATTACAAAAGGAGAATTATATGACTTAGATTTTGATGTTTCTGATATATCACAGAAGATTAAAGAATAAAGTTTATTGGAAGTTGCATGATTTAAAATAAAGATGTTACTGATAGATATAAAGAGAGGATACAATCACAGCAACATAAATATATTTAAAAGAAAAATTATTTACTGATGTAAACTCAAATAATCCGCTTATCCTGCGAGCTTTATAAAAATATGTCCAGTTTCTGGATCTTGCAACTGACAATTATTATTATTATTATTATTTTTTTTTTTTTTTGAACTTCCAACTGACAATTAGTTAATCCCAGTACTTATGTATTTTTTTTTTTATCGGCAAATAAATATTTATTATACTAATATGGTCCTGCAATAAATTCAAGTCAATATACTTCCTTTAGACACCCAATATAATGTCTCCCATTTTATTAGCCTCTCTAATTTCTTACTTTAGCCAATAAATACAAGATTCAAGAATAAAATTCCGTTTATTTCTGAAAAATAACTTATTTTAGAAAATATTTTCTAAGAAAAATATTTTTCAAATAATTTTTTTTCCGTTGTTTGTTACAGTATTAAATATTAGTTAAAAATATTAAAATTTTTAACTCATGAGACTATATAAAATTTATGATAATAAAAATTTCATATTTTAAAAATCTATTATTAAATATGAGAAAAAAATGTAAAAAATATAGTAAATTATGAAAGCCGACGGTGATTAATAGTGGTGAACGGTGAGTGGTAATGACTACTGATGATTAATAAATAAAAAAATATGCATTAATTTATAAGTCTATAATAAGTTTATAAAATTATTTTCCTCTCTTGAAAATGATAAGTCATTTTTTCTTGAAAATGACTTAGCTTTTCTTTGACTAAAAAATTATTTTTCCTTTACTTATTTTTCTGAACACCCCAAACAACAATGGAAAATTAAAAAAAATATTTTTTTGCAAGTTATTATACGGAAACAAATGGAGCCTAGATTGGAAACAAAATTGAATACAAGGAAGATTGAGTTTAGAAGTTGTATACTAGTGCAACCCTGGCAAGAGTTGGTCTCAGTACAACTTTTTTTTTTTTTTTTTAAATATATATTTATAACATAATAAGGGTGTAGATAAAATAGGACTTTCAAATCGGATCTAATGTAACCCGATTTGAACAGTCCTAACTATATTACTGATGTCATTTGTCAATCAGAGTCTAATTTTTAAATGGGAGGAAAATAAAAGAAATAATTATTTTGGTAAATAATACAAAAGGATCAGAAGTCATAGTCATGGCAAGCAAAGTCAAGAAGTCAAGATGTTTTACTAGGAGATGAAAGACAAGACATGACGGACGAGAAGATACCACTTATTGAATTAGGGTTTCAAGAGAACTTATTGTAGCGAGTAGAAAACCTGTCAGCAGAAACAATAATGCTAGAAGAACATTTATGGTCAAAGGAAATCCATCTGTTTTCAATTTCTCCAAATCACAAAATTGGGATAAAAAAAATATTATAAATAAAATCGAAATGTTAAAATTAGTTGAAAAAAGTCATATCAAAATTTGCTATCACGGCAATTGATGTATGATACGCCAATATATCGAGTGTAGATAAGTCTTATCCATCTAAATATACGTATGCATATATTGGAGTATACAAGTCATTTTCCCATGTTAAAATACACAAGTACAAATTGTAAGGTTATAGAGCTAACTTTGGTACTATATATATTTATATTTATCAAATCCAAAAAATTTCGTTAATGGGTCGTAAGTTATAAATATATTATAAAGTTTTGAACCAAATATACATAGAATAGCATTATTTACGGATTTTTTTTTAAAGAAAAAATTAATAACCTTATCATGGTTCTCTCTCTAGCTAAGTAATGTCCTTGTCCTTATTTCTTTTCCCTCTTTTTTTTTTGAAGGGTATGAGAGTAGTTTCTCCTTTTAAGTGAATATAAACCATACCCTTCATATTTAATTTGTACATTTGAGAATTATTTTCCAAATATACAAATTATGTCACAATAAAATTTATTCCTTTCCCCCCTTCAATCATGTCAAATTTTTATATTATATTTTTTCACTAAATATTAAAAAAAAACTTTCATTTCTATCATAATATTAAGTAAAAGCAAAGTTGATAATACATTTAGAATACATAGATAATACATTTAGAATACATATACAAAAACAGTTACAGGGCAGTGCCTAATTTAAGCATCATGCCTAAAACTCTCTTTCTCTCTTTTATATTCTTAAATTTAAAAAAAAAAAAAAAAAAAAAAACACATTTGAATCTAATTAGTAGAGAAAGCTCAAATTTCCTTAACCAAATTAATTAGAATATAATTCCTTCAAACAGATTATTCTGTAGGTCTTACTTTGGTGACATCAATTGCAACAAATTCTTGATTTGAAGTACCTACACTTTCACCTGTAGTACCCATTTCTGAAGTGGTTACAACTTCCTTATCATTGCTTGAAGCTAATGGAGATTTATCTTTGCTCTTACCCCATAATACTAGATATAGACCAGTAACAATTACCAGTGCTCCAATAATCCTACAAGAAAAGAAAAAAAAAAATTATAATGAAGACCTAATTAAGTTATATTCCAAAAAACAAAATTTTAAAATTCTACATCTTTAAATTTTAAGATATTAATTAAGTTAGCAGCTGAGTTTTCTGATCGAATGCCTATTTTGTAATCTATAGAAAGAAAGCAAGTATGGAAGTGTTAGAAAGGATTACCTTCCCAAGTACATGATCTCTGATAAGACAAAAGAGCCCAAAATTGTAACAATAACCATACTTAGAGGATTGAAGGCAGTCACAAAAACAGGACCTTTAGCCTTCATTATTACTCCTTGTACATAATAAGCAATTCCTGAACACATGACTCCCTGCAATATAACAAAACTGTAAATTTTGTTTCTAAACAAACATAATAAAAATAATAATAATAGGAACCAGTAAAAATTTAAATGTAATACTTACACTATAAACAGCAGCCAATAACTTGGAATCAAAGTGTATAGACCAAGCTGAAGGATTGCCCTTTTCCATTATAACAGCAAATATGCTGCCTTCAATAGTTCCCATGAAGCATATCAAAGCTGTTAGGGAGAGCTCAGCTGGGTATGTTTTTAGTGTTATTGCCTACAAAGCATTCATTCAACTTTGTTATTTACTGTTAGAAATCTTATATTAACTTGACAAAATAATAATTTGAATATATATATATATATATATATATATTCGTGTAATATAATTAATCTACCTACCTATTTTTTATAGTAAATGTTAGATTAGAATAGGGGCAAAGCTAGATTTTAGAATTTGAAGGACCAAAATAATTTTTTTTTAAATTAAGGGACCAAAATGAAGAAAAAAAACTTTTTTTATACTAAATTATAAAGCAAATTCTAAAAAAATCCTAGAGTTTGGGGGCTCGACTCCCCCAGTCCCCCCTCCCTCCGCCCCTGGGTAGAATATATATGATGTTTATGTATGAGTGAAAGATGATAATAGCTTGAGTTTATCGGACGACTTCTACAAACTTGGGGGGTTTACTTCATGTAAAAAACACTGTTCGCAAATGCAACGTGAGATTAATTTTATACCAAAAAAAGATATAGGAACCCTCGTTAGAAAAAAAAAAAAAAAAAAAATAGTTAAACTTAAGTCTCTTAAAACAAATTGTGAAAACAATATCATAGCACAAATTACTAAAAAAAAGTTAATAATTAATCAGATAAATGTATAATTAATAATTAATTAATTACCTGAAGGATGATGAAGCAAGACCAACATAAGCAACCAATTCCAATCATAAAAGCACCCTTGATGGTATCATGTGGGGTGACTGCAGCTGTAGATGCTTGATTATCATATCCTTTTGACCATGGTAATTCCAATATTGCCCCTTTTATTAAAGTCATTAACATTGCTCCTCCAACTGTCACTATTGTTCCCAACACCTTTGCCCAGCTATGCACTTTCTTCCACTTAACCTCCTCAAGCCTACATTATATATAATTCTTAATTAACAAAAACCAAATTTTTTTATTTAAATATTATTTTTAATTAAATGTATTATTTTTAAAATTACCTTAAGGCCCAAGCCATCAGAAATGCAAAAGCAGGAAGAATATTACACATAGCAGAAGCAAAAGTTGCTGTCGTATATTTCATGCCAGTGTAGTACAAGTTCTGGTCAATAGTTGGCCTGCAAAATCAGATAATTTTAATTATTTAATTAAGCTTAATTAATGATATAATATGATTAAATTAAATGAAATAAAATAATTTAAGTGTCCTTACTCCAATAAACCAAGCAACAGTATCTTCACAAAGACGGAGAAGGTCATCTTTGGCCTCACTTTCCTGTATAAAATACAAAAAAAATATAATAAATAAAAAATTATAATGAATAAAAACCCAAATAATGATAATTAAAAGAGAGAAAGACCTGTCAAAAAGAATGGCAAAAGGAGCCATAACAATGGTGGCAACTGCATGCCTATAGACAACTAATACATGTTGGCTCATTCCTTGGTTTAAAGCAAATTTTGAAATGATTGACATTCCTGCATACCCAAATTGTATAAAAATTACAGCCAAAAATGGCTTTGATTTTTCATAAAATGTACCCCAAGTTTCCATATATCTAATATTATTATTATTTTTATTATCTCTAACCAAATCAAATCCTTTTTTTCTCTCCTCTGCAATTGTGAGGGAAGCTTATTGCTGCTTAGTTCATTTATATAGAGAGAAGTTCTGAAGGGTAAATACAACATCAACACGTCTTAGTTTTAAAGTCTGGGGACTCCACTAACTGAACATTAATATTTTGCAACATGAGAAAAAAGGAAAGAGAAAAAGTTAAAAAATGTCAAAAACCATTGTTGCTGACTAATGAGGAGAGGAAAAGGAGTACAGAAAGAGTGTTATAATGGTGGATATTACAGGTAGGTTTTTCTTAAACGTAACCATATAATAATTTTAAAGCATGTATTTGAGGATAGAAAGTTGTAAGATAAGAGAGATATGATGATGGATTGATGGTTTTTTCCCCCCTTTTTATGCCTCATAGATGAAATGCTTTTGTCATTTTAAATGGAAGATGATCATGTCTAAGGCATTTCTTTTATTTAGCCATTAACAGAAACACAAATATAAGGAATCTAAAAACATTTCTTGTTATCCTTTTGTTTCGTGTCTATTATTCAAATTCTAACTTAGATAGCTTCACTTTTCAGTATTTGTATTAAAATATACATATATATTCATTTGCACCACGCACTTATGCAAATTAGAGCATCATTTATATTTATATAAATGGACTAATCCACCCTCGCTTTATAACTACTAATTTAATGATATTTTCCTACTTTTATTTTTACTTACCTATTATAATTTTACTATCAATTCTCGAGAGTCAAGAACGGATCTGTTTCAATATAACTTCAAATTTTGATTCTTGATCGATGTGGTAAGATTAAAATCTATATATCATTTTCATTGTTTTTTTTATAAAATAAATGTTATAAATTGATCCTACTTTAAGCATAGTTTGACTCAAGAACTATATAAGCAATTTGCATTGACCATGAAAATCACATATATATTCTATGTAGTTATTATTGATTTAGTACAAGGTTCTTATATATGCTCTAAAGATAGGTATCATCCATATGTATTAGTCAATTACTTAATAATGTTCATGAGCTTGATTTGGTGCATTGTGACCATTTCATTGGTTTTGACTTTTTTTGTGCTTATTAATTAGCATAATTACCCAATAAGATTTCATGTGAAGATATTATTTATAAACAAGAGGGATGTGTGGATGAAATTAGTGGCTCAAAATCAAAGCAACTAATGCCATTTTGCCTCTCCCCCTTTCATTACTATAATAATTAATTAATTTCACTATCAAAATTGCAATCCTTCTCATACTCTAATAACTTCTTGCTTTGTCATTATATGCTTTAATCAAATTACTTTTCTCCACGTCTAAGGGCAATTTAGGCATAAAATATCTTGTGTGGTATAAAAACCATGTGTAATTGCCCATTGATACAATTTTACAAACCCATACACTCTCTGTATATGATATTATTTAGTTAATCTACTAATATAACACAATTTATTGATGTTAATCTCCAACTCATACAGCATTATTAGCACTACTTTTGATTAACCTTAATTCATCTTACTAATTATTATTATTTTAATGGGATATCGATTATATTTATACAAGCAATACTGAATTACAACCGTTAATATCAATCAGGTGGTAGTCCGGTTATCTTCTCAATTATATGAGAAGTGAGAGGTCTCAAATATGTCATTTCTATTGTGTGGTTCGCAGTCTTATTTCAGTACAGTGAACTTTCAATGAATTAAAATAAAGTACGACCATTGGCTAAAAAATTTTAAAAACAGAAAAAAAAAAAAAAAAAAAAACAGTAAAGCAAAGCAGATTGTGTTTGCCTATGAAGAAAATACTTAAGATAACAAGGTTTTTAATGCTAAGTTTTTCCTTGAATTTTATTATAATGAACTTGTTATTGAATTTCGAAAACAAATAGCAAATTGAGTTTTAGCTAATTTTGGTCACCATTAATTATATGTAATGACTATATTTTATATTCCCCAACAAAAAGTACACCACTTGTTTGGTTAATTGTGAGGCACACGATAATTAGATAACGTCTATGCACATCTATGCATTAATCTAATTAGCAATTAAATTGTTATTTTCATCCTTTATATCGTAAGAGATTTCACTAATTTACTACATTAAGGAAAAAAATATTTTTTTAGTATTGAAAAATCGGGGGAAGGACTATTCATGTGTATTTTTTTTTTTTTATTATTGAGTGTTGAGGGAACGGAATCTAAAACTGGATCTATTATTAGGTAATAAATATACTTACAACTGCGCTAAGAATTATTCATATTGTTAAGGCCACAATGTTATTTTAGCGTAGATGAGTACTTTGACAAATTCAGCCATGATTCCAATTGGTCGAATTAAATTTGAATTTGAAATCCAATGATAGTTTTCCATGCTGTTAAAAACATTTTCTTTAAAAAGTTCATTCACATTACTTCATCCTTGACCGTAAGGTAGCAATCATAAGTTTTTTTTTAAAGTTCATTCAAGGTACTTGTTGTAAAAAAAACATTTTTTTGAAAATAGATTCATTCAATTTCTATCTTATATTGTTAAATTTCAAAATTTTTTGATTATATATATTAGTCCTGTTAACTTTAATATTTAGGTTTTAAGTTCGAATTTGGATTTTTACTTTGTTTTCGACACCCTAAAAACTAAATGATTTTAACTTATTCGAAAAAAATCATGTTAATCGAAAAATAAAATAATAATTTGAAAAAAAAATCATGTTAATCGAAAAATAAAATAATAAAATAAAATAATTAACCATTATTATTTGATAATTAAATCATCATCACTTGGAAATCTAAACGTCCAGTACTTGCTATAAGATCATAAATACTCATTCTCATATTTTAAACCAACCCAAAAAGAAAAAAAAAAAAAGATACAAATGTTTCTTGTACGTATAAGATTGATAAGTAGGAGGGAAAGATACATATAGATACATATAGATACATATAATAATTTATACGCATATATGCGTATACCCAAACAACCGCGTAACAGACAGCTAAAAAACAACATTTGAGAATGATATTCTCATGCACGCTTAGGTTGGCAGTGTCCAATTTCGATTTGTAACGTAGCTAGTTAGTTGGGTATATAGGTGCTTATGTGTGACTTTCTTTTTTAAATGTAAGTTTAAATAATATTGTGCATTAATGGATAAATATATATATATATATATATATATATATATATATATTTGTATAATAATCAGTTAAAACAAAAGTTTGGATAGAAGGAGGTATGTCCTCTAACCAAATGTCTTCTCCTAGCAAGTTAGGATGAATTAACTGAGATAACTCGTGTGCTACCTCGTCTTTACTATGATAAGCATGAACACAATGGACATTCATAAAATGGCTAATAAGAGAATCCATAATCAGCAGCCGTGTACCAAATCTGTCTTCGGTAATTCTAAGTATTAACATTTTGCACCAAAAGAGAGGAATCCAATTCAAGAGTTAGGGAAAAGAAACCTATATACATAGTTTTCTGCAGACTGAAGAGAGCTGCCTCTGCTTCTTCACTCTCAATTATAACAGACCCAATGAACTTTATCCTCGATCCCATCACTTCTCTTTTATCATTTCTAATGACAAAGCCCACTCCACAACCAAAACCATGGATTATTGATGCATCGACATTCATCTTATATGAAGCAGAGGGCGGAGGAGACCACGAATCGGTACATGCAGAATTGCTACCCGTAGAAACATTTGAATTAGCAGACTGAAAATCGTTACCGCACAACATAACCATATCAATGATTTGATCTTCTCTAAGCCTGCTACTCTGACATTTTGGTAAATTTCGAGATTTTTAAGGTGCTCGGGCTATCATCGAAAAGAGTTCAAGCTGCTTATGTTCGCAGTTCAAAGAAAAAACTTCAAACCATTTCATAACTTATGATGTTTTTAATGTTGGATTTAATTTTCTATTGTGGGCTTAATATGTAAAATTAAATATGTACAGCAGTCCAATTGTAAAGTCAATTTCAAATGTGGTCTTGATTGTGAATAATTGACTATTGAGGTATCAACTAATTATAGATATTAAGTGTAGAGACCATTATATAATTCCTATTTCGTTAAAGGACCGAAATAGGAATTGTACTAACCCTACAGGTATATAAAGGTCGTGGTCCCCAGAGGAGTTGAATACGATTCAGTTTTACGTTCCTTTCGTACTGCTTCCGCAAAATCGATTCTTCAATTCTCTGGAAGGCTGCAAACCTAATTCTACACATCAAGATCGACGAACAACGATGTCAGGTACGCAACCTTTTCTTATTCAATCTATTTTGTTGAATCTAGTGGTGTGCATGATCTAGGTTATTGTGGAATTATTTGAGATTAATTCTTTACAAGTGGTATCAGAGCCTTGTGCATAATTGCTAGATTTTAGATTGATTTTTCGTTTTTTTTTTTTTATTTATTTGTTTACCCTACTGTTTATAGATTGAGGGTTTTGTTTAATAAAAAAAAATGTATATATATATTTTTGTTCTCACTGTTCTTCGGATTCCCAAGAACAGGTAAGAGGTTTTGAACTAACGCCATTAACGATTAATTGTTCGTTTGGTATTTTGTTGTTTTTTTTGGTGGCCGGATCTTGTTAAAAAAAAAAAAAAAAAAAAAAAAAAAAAACAAAACAGTATAGGTTTCTTTGAAGAGAGTCGGCGGAAAGGAGTTTCCGTCTCTTGTTGGTTTTAGGGTTAGGGATGAAAATAACAGTTAGGTCCCTGGAAAATTTCATATTAGATCCCTAATTTTATGTTTTTTTCGTATTAGGCCCTTAATTTTCTGTAACTTCAGATTAAGACCCTAATTTTCTGTAACTTCAGATTAGCCCCTAAATTTTCTGTAACTTCAGATTAGGGCCGTAATTTTCTGTAATTTCAGATTAGGCCCTAAATTTTCTGTAATTTCAGATTAGGCCCTAAATTTTCTGTAACTCCAGATTAGGCTTTAATTTTCTGTTTTCTTTCGATTAGACCCTGAACTTTATTTATTCAAATATATTTAGTCCTATTTTATAATTTAGTCTCAAATTTAGTGACTTAAAGACTAGATTATAATTTTTTTTTGGGCTAAATAATTTTAGATTATTAAATATTTAGACAATCAATTCATTTAATTGCAATTGTTTTGTTTTAATTACAATTAAATGAATTAATTTGTCGACTTGAGATTAAAATTTGGAGTGATTAAGTCCCTATTCTGTTTGATATTTATTAAAATAAATTGATTTGATCAATAAGTCACCAAAGTGACCTCTATTGCTTGAATTGATTTATTTTAGAATATTAGACAGGTGTATTAGAATTCGTTGCGGATAGTTAATCGGCCCAAAGGAAGGTTGCTATCTGGCTGAGTTTTGAATACATGTTTGGCAATAAATATGTGATAATTGTTTGATTATTTTCCATGACAATGATATATCGGCCCAAAGGAAGATTTATTATTTGTCAGGACTATGTTATCAATATTTGATTGCTGCGTTGAGATACTAATTACAAGTTAATGTTTTACATCCAAAGATGAGAATATTAATGTTGTGTCTGTATCTTATTTCCATTTTTTGATCTCTACTTATGTGAATTGTTTCATTTGTGGATTGTGAGCTTATACTTATCTATTTGTTTATTTTCTCTGATGTCAGCTAACATGTCATTTAATCCTACTTCCAGAACTTTTTTTGAAACGAGAATTGCAACATTTTTTGAGGATGTTGATTTTGGAGGGAGAAATAAAGAAAGAAACATTGTCTTTGAAGAGGAACCAAGTAAGGATGATTCGGTTCTCATTCCTTTTGTTGTTTCTGATAGCGTACAGACTCCAGTTGCTCCTGTCACTATTCAAGATCCAATTCAAGACAATGCTATTCTTCCTCAAGAACAAATTCAACAACCTCAAGAATTAGAGTCTGTTCAAATGCCTTTGAGGAGATCTACTAGGGAGAGAAGAAGTGCTATTCCAGATGATTATATAGTGTTTCTTCAGGAACATGAGGATACTGTAGACATGATAGATGATGATCCAGTTAGTTTCTATCATGCCATGCAGAGTTCTGACTCTCATAAGTGGATTGAGGCAATGAACGAAGAGTATAAGTCTATGCAAGACAATCAAGTTTGGGATCTTGTTCAATTATCTGAAGGAAAGAAACCCATTGGTTGCAAATGGATATTTAAAACCAAAAGGGATTCTCAAGGTAATGTGGAGAGATATAAAGCACGTTTTGTAGCAAAAGGCTTTACTCAAAAGGAAGGGATTGACTATAAAGAAACCTTCTCTCCAGTTTCTTCGAAGGATTCTTTTAGGACAATCATGGCCTTAGTTGCAAATCTTGATCTTGAGCTTCATCAAATGGATGTTAAGACTGCGTTTCTCAATGGCGACATTGATGAAACAATATATATGGTGCAACCAGAAAATTTTGTAATTGGAGATCCAAAACATCTGGTATGCAAATTAAAGAAATCCATTTATGGACTCAAGCAAGCTTCTCGTCAATGGTACTTTAAGTTCAACCAAGTAATTGTCTCGTTTGGCTTTGAGGCAAATGCTGTTGAAAATTGTGTGTACCATAAGTTCAGTGGGAGTAGGTTTATCTTTTTGGTCTTATATGTGGATGACATACTTCTTGCTACTAATTGTAAAGTCTTGTTGCATGAAACCAAAGTTTTTCTTTCAAAGCATTTTGAGATGAAAGATTTAGGTGAAGCTTCTTTTGTTTTAGGGATTCAGATACATCGAGACCGTTCTCGAGGTATTCTTGGATTATCACAAAAGAGCTATATTGATAAAGTGCTCAAGAGATTTGGTATGCAGAATTCTAGACCATTGGATACCCCTATTGCAAAAGGTGATAAATTTAGTAATCAACAATGTCCAAAGAGTGAACTTGAAATTCAGGAAATGCAAAAGGTTCCTTATGCGTCAGCTGTAGGAAGTCTTATGTATGTTCAAGTTTGTACTCGTCCAGACATTTCTTTATAGTTGGCATGTTAGATAGATATCTCAGCAATCCAGGAATGGATCATTGGAAAGCAGCCAAAAGAGTCATGAGATATCTTCAGAGGACTAAGGGACATATGCTCACATATAGGAGATCAGATCAGCTTGAGATCATTGGGTATACTGATTCTGATTTCGCTGGATGCCAAGATAGTAGAAAATCCACATCTGGCTACGTTTTTCTATTGGCTGGCGGTGCCATTTCTTGGAAGAGTGTGAAACAAACTCTAGTGGCAACCTCCACCATGGAAGCTGAATTTGTAGCATCTTATGAGGCATCCAATCAAGCTATTTGGCTGAGAAACTTTGTCACTGGGCTGCGTGTAGTAGGTGGAATAGAAAGACCACTGAAGTTGTATTGTGACAGCAAGTCAGCCGTTTTATTCTCCAACAACAACAGGAGCTCTTCTCGATCAAAACACATTGAGATTAAGTTCTTGGCTGTGAAGGAGAGGGTACAGAGTGGACAGATATCCTTAGAGCATATTGGAACAAACTCTATGATTGCGGATCCGCTTACAAAGGCAGTGATACTGAAAGTTTTCCATGAGCACACCGCTCATATGGGTATCGTTTTGTTTGAGACTGTCTAGTTTTAGTGGGAGTTTGCTCTTTATGCATACATTATGTTTTTGAATGCTCTATTTTATTTTGGATATGTTTTATTATGAAATTTTGTTGAGTACTCATTTTGGTTGATGGTTACACTCTGTATTATTATTATTGTTTTGCTTGATCTCACTTTTGTTGGTGACCAGTTGGAAACAGACATGATGATCACATTACATGTAGTTTTCATGCTACACTTCTATAATGAATCTGTGTCATTTAGGGGTATTGGTAATGTAGTTGATGATGAACTTAGTCATGAGATCTATGACGAATGTTTCTTCAGCTCTTTATTAATATAACTAATGGACGAGATTGTTTTTGGATACCTTGTATGACTGCGTTTGTTGAGCTCATTTTGGTGTATGTATTTTATTTAACATATGTTCGCCCAAGTGGGAGATTGTTGGATTTAATTTTCTATTGTGGGCTTAATATGTAAAATTAAATATGTACAGCAGTCCAATTGTAAAGTCAATTTCAAATGTGGTCTTGATTGTGAATAATTGACTATTGAGGTATCAACTAATTATAGATATTAAGTGTAGAGACCATTATATAATTCCTATTTCGTTAAAGGACCGAAATAGGAATTGTATTAACCCTACAGGTATATAAAGGTCGTGGTCCCCAGAGGAGTTGAATACGATTCAGTTTTACGTTCCTTTCGTACTGCTTCCGCAAAATCGATTCTTCAATTCTCTGGAAGGCTGCAAACCTAATTCTACACATCAAGATCGACGAACAACGATGTCAGGTACGCAACCTTTTCTTATTCAATCTATTTTGTTGAATCTAGTGGTGTGCATGATCTAGGTTATTGTGGAATTATTTGAGATTAATTCATTACATTTAAATCATTAAAATTGGATGTGACAAAATTAGAATTAGTTCGTAGTCCTTTAGTAGGTCTTACACAGAAACAAGTACTAGCAAAAGGATGGATTGAAGTCACAATGAAGCTTGGAGATGATGAACATTCAATATTCCAAGCGGTTTGTAGTAGTAGACATTCCATTCCCATGCAATGCCATGGCCGACCACTGTTATATAATTTGAATGCATGTACATCAATTAAATATTTAACTTTGAAATTTACATTTAACAATAACATTGTAGTAGTCAAGGGAGGTCAACACACGGTCATGGAAGCATACATGATAGCACTAAAAGGACTACAATTATCATTACCTATTATGATGGTATACACACCACCATAAAATACGAGGATAAGGAGAATCAACAAAAAAGACTAAAGAAGAGGTTGAAGCATTCGACATGCCCAAAGAAAAAGCAGAATTAAATCCCGAGCTAGAATCAAAACCTCAACAAATTGAACTACAACCACGAAAGAATGTTAAAATTGGAACCAACATAATAAGGGTAACTTTAAATTCAATTACACAAATTTTGATTAAGTACAAATCTAATTTTGCTTGGCAGGCTAGTGATATTTTAGAGATTAATCCGGATATCATTAGCCATAAGTTTAATATTGATCCGTGTATAAAGCCCATATAGCAAAAATGGAGAAACCATGCTCCTGAGTGGAAAAAATAATAGCCGCTGAAGTAAATAAATTAACCAATGCTAGCTTTATTAGAGAGGTTACGCCCAACTTCTTTAGCCAATATTGTATTAGTACCCAAGCTAAATGGAAAGTGATGTCTGTGTGTTGATTTCACAGATCTCAATAAAGCATGCCTAAAAGACTCAGACCCTCTTCCAAAAATTGATCAATTAGTCGATTCAACTGTTGGCTATGAAATATATAACTTTATGAGTGTAGCTGCAAGATATAAAATAGAAATGAACAAAGAAGATAAAGAGAACATCATTTATAATGGATAGAGGCATATATTGCTACTGAATCATGCCATTCGCTCTAAAAAAATGCATGAGCAACTTATCAAAGAGTTGTCAATCATATGTTCAAAGACCTAATAGGAGAATCAGTAGATATCTATGTTAACGATATGATCGTGAAAAGAAATAAAGGCTGAACAACATGCACAAGATTTGGATAAAGTATTTTAAATATTAATATGGTAAACCCTGACAAATATGTTTTTCATGTAAAAAAAAAAAAAAAAAAAAATTCTTAGTCCATGATCTCACAAATAGGAATTAAAGTAAATCTGATAGGTCCCAATCAGAGTTAACAAAGATATAGTCTAAGAAGTTTGATAATTTTTTGTTCATCATCCTTCTGCTGCAAATACAAGGATTTTAGTAGGAGAGAAAATAAACCAACTAGTCCTATTCTAAAGGCCACAAACGACACAATTGAGTGAAAGTAGGCAAATATGTTGCAACAATCTCAACAGCATATCTGATTTATTCAACATGAAACTGATTAATAAAAAAATTAATTAAAAACAATTACAACAGTAAAACGATAGTTTTGTAGCAGCAACTCAGTCTTCAAACATCTTATTCATCACACGAGTCCTTGAAGACCTTCTTGGTGGAGTGCTAACATTACCTCCCCCTCGGACAATAACCTTGTCCTCAAGGTTAACGTTTGCATAGTTCTCTTTGATGAAGTTAGAGTCCACCCAAGAAGCATCTTCGGGTAGCAATTTCTTCCACTTAATTAAGTTCTATTCAACATATTTGGCCCCTCTCTTAATCCAGCATGTATCCAATATAGCCTCAGGTTCTAAAATCAGCTCACCATCATCAGAAATTGGAGGCAGCGATTGAGAAGTCAGAACTGTATCACCAACCCGTTTTCTCAAAAGCGACACATGAAAAAATGGATGGATGCGAGACTCAGCTGGAAGTTTAAGTTTATAAGCTACCTGCCCAATTTTTTCCTCAATCTGAAATGGGCCATAAAATCTGCAAGCAAGCTTTTGATGCTGTCGAGCAATCACAGACTGTTGGCGATAGGAATGAAGTTTTAAAAATACCCAATCACGAACTGCAAACTGTACATCACGCCTTTTTGCATCAGTATATTGTTTCATTCAATTATTGGCAGCCGCAAGATTAGATTTCAGCTGTAGCAGCAAAGCGTCTCTAGAAAGGAGATTTGATCAACTTCATTGACAGAACTTGTACCTTCACAGTAACGTGGAATGGTAGGTGGCAGTCTCCCGTATAATGCTTGAAAGGGAGTCATTCCTATGGATATATGGAAGGTTGTATTGTACCAAAATTTCGCCCAAGGCAGAAAAGAATACCATCGGCGAGGCTGTTGAAACACAAAGCAGCGAAGATACTGCTCAATACAACGATTAACCACCTCCGTCTGTCCGTCTGTTTGTGGATGATAAGCGGAACTCATCTTCAACTGTGTCCCTGACATTTTGAAAAACTCACTCCAAAATTGATTGATTAATATTGGGTCACGGTCAGAGATGATGGTTCGTGGCATTCCATGAAGTTTGAATATGTTTTCAACAAATTTTTCAGCCACCACCTTGGCTGAATATGGGTGAGTCAAGGCCAAGAAGTGAGCTGATTTGCTCAGCCTGTCAACCACAACCAAAATAGAATTCTTACCATGTGAAGTTGGTAATCCATCGATGAAATCCATAGTAATGTCATCCCAAAGTTAGCAAGGAATTGGAAGAGGCCGGAGCAACCCGGCCGGAGATAAGGCCTCACTTTTGACACATTGGCAAATCTCACAAGCAGCTACATACTTCTGCACTGATTTATACATTGAGGGCCAATAGAATTGCTGAGCCAGCCTTTTATATGTTCTCAAAACACCAGAATGGCCGCCAAGAGGAGAACTATGGAACTCATACAATAATTGCTGAATAATGGGAGATTAAGGGGGTACAACAACCCTATTTTTGTAGCATATCAGTCCATTCTGCCACTTGTAGGGGCTGCTAGAATTGGTTGAAGCTTCCTTGCCAATCTTGAGCATATAAGGATGGGTTTTGGCTTCGTCTTTGATTGTATCCCATAATTGAGTTTGGGAAACAAACAAAGCATCTAGAGTTGGGCTGCCAGAAACCCTAGATAGCGCGTCAGCAGCTCCATTTTCTTTCCCCGACCTATAACGAATTTCATAATCATACCCAAGGAGTTTAGAAACCCATTTTTGTTGTTCAGGCGTCACCACCCGTTGCTCCAATAGGTGTTTGAGGCTGCGTTGATCTGTATAAATAAGAAATTTGTGGCCAAGTAAATATGGTCGCCAAGTCTGGACTGCCTGTACAATAGCCAACATCTCTTTGGCATAAATGGACCAAGATCGTTTACTGCTGCCCAAGGCTCTGCTCATGAATGCAACCGGCCTGCCCTGCTGTGTTATGACTGCACCGATGCCCTCACCAAAAGCGTCGAACTTAATGACAAAAGTATCATTAAAATTTGGTCTAGCAAGGGTGGGAGTGGTTGTCATTGCCATTTTTAGCCACTGGAAGGCTATGTCTGCTGCCTCATTCCATTGGAAATTCCCTTTCTTCAAAAGATTAGTGAGCGGTTGAGCTATGAGGCCATAATTGCAGACGAACTTCCTGTAATAACCTGTAAGTCCCAAAAATCCATGTAATTCAGTGATGTTAGTGGGTGTAGGCCAATTCAACATTGCCACAATTTTAGTTTAATCCTGTGACATCCTACCGAGTCGAGTCTTAGCACTGAGTCAAGTCATTTCATAGAGTCGAGTTGAGTCGAGCCAAACCAAACCCGGTTGGGGTAGAATGGGGTTATAAGTGGATTTATTTGATTGAGAGAAAAAGATCAAAGTATAAGGGTTAGGATTTATTTGCATTAAAAGATCAAGCTTGGGTATTAAGTTATAGCCTTTTGCCACTTGAGGTACCATTTAGTAAGTTTCACATCATTTTTTTCTTGATATCTTGATGGCCTACCCGTGATAATCATTTTCACTTTCCCATTTTCATCCTTATCTTCATCTTCTTCATCTCCTTCCTTTCTCCATCCATTTTCATGGTAGTTTAAGGCAACCTCAATTTTCTCCAAGTAAGTAGAATTTCTTGAAGCTTTATATTATTCAACCTCTAATTGAGCTATATTGTAGATAAGTTATAAGAATTCTGATGTGTATAGGAGAAGGGAGTTCAAAGGTAGTAGAAAAAAAGAAGTTAAAGAAGAGCTCAAGCTTTTTGGAGTAAAGGTTTGATATCTCTTTTCATTTACCATTTTCTTTGCATGAGAATTTGTGTGGTGTGTTGCTAATGAGACAATATTGCTTTATGTTGAGTGGGAGGACTGGTAATGGTGAGAAAACAGGGGAGGAGTTGAATAAATGAAGTAAATAGTGAGTTTATGCTGAAACAGGTTTTGCTGGAAATTTTACCAGTAGCTTCATCTTGATTTTGACCCCATTTAATGATGGAATTAGGAAGTGTTATAGAAGAGTTATTTGTTCCTCTATGTGTTAGCTTTACATGGGCTTTTGAATCATCCAAATCAGAGTTGTATATTGAGAGATATGACCAAAAGAGTACAGACTGTGCAGGCTGGAAAACGCGACGCGCGCGCGCGAATTGCATGACGAGCTCGCGACTTGTGCCTGAAACTCACTGACTCTCATTTTGCACATTACGCGCTCGCGACTTTCATTTGCGCGCTCGCGACTTTCACCTGAAACTCTCTGACTCTCATTTGGTGCTATACGCGCTCGCGACTTTGCACTGCGCGCTCCCGACTTGTGCTCGATAACTCACTGACTCTCATTTTGCACTTCTCGCGCTCGCGACTTTGCACTGCGCGCTCACGACTTTCACCTGGAAACTCACTGACCTTCAGGTGTGCTTTGCGCACTCGCGACTGTGCAAGGCGCGCTCGCGACTTGTGTTTTCATGCACTTTTGGACTTCTTTTTCTATGCAATTGGATTCCTTTGCTCAATTTGTATGCCTCCAATCATTTTACAACAAAAATACAACATTAGAACATGTATCAAAACAACATGCAAGCATACAAATGATGTGAATCAAATAAACATTATGATTTATGAAGTTATGAACTATGAATATGATGTTGTGTTATATTATTGACATACCAACATTAGGCTCCATTGAGGTTAGGTAGAAACCATTTAGATAAGGCTATGTCGCGACATAGGATAGCAGATCTGCACCTCATACAGTTTGATACTCCGGCTACAGGCCGTTGAGTGGAGATGATTATATATGGGCCATAGCAGCCAAGCATACAGTATTTATCCAGTTTCATACAATTTTTCTTATCACTTCGGTTTCATTATAACCTTATGGAGCCATACAGATATCTTGACATAACATTTCATGAATCATACAGTATTATAAACAGTACGAAAGATAATCAAGGTATAAGGAAAGGATCATGCTATATGTGCTTATATGTTTAATTATCCATATGCATTTACATGCTTATTTCTATCTATGTATGTGCTTAATTGTTTCTTTATATGATGAGATATCCACTGAGCTTTATTTGCTCAGCGAGTTACCTGTTTAACTCGCAGGTTTTGAAATTGGACCGTAGAAAGTCAGCTTGCAACTGCTGCAGTTCATCTGTAGAAGACTTAGTCTTCAGGGTAGCTACTCATTTGGATGTGTATCTTTTGTCTACCCTTTTTATGGCATGTACAGGGCACACAGTTGGGCCCATTTCATTTTGACACTAGTATCATGTCTTGTAAATATAAATTACATTATTATTGTAAACAACATCAGCATGATATTATATTCAATATACATTATGATGTCAGCATGACAAGACATAAAGTCAACCAGTTTGTAGCGTCTCGGTTCGGTTCATTCGGGTTAACGGGTGGACCGGGAAGGGATGTTACAGATCCACTTTAACCCCATAAGGAAAATCCACAGAAATTCTGGACAGCTTAAGAGATGCAACCACCACAAAATATCAATGGAGTTCAGAAATTAAATGGACAACCCACTGCACTCGGAAGGTTCATTTCTTGCTCAGCCAAAAGATGATTATCTTTATATAAAATCTTGAATAATATTAAAGAATTTAATTGGATAAAACAATATGTCAGGTAGCTTTCCAATAAGTAAAAATTGTCTTAGTTCTCCTCCACTCTTTCGCAGACCCAAAAAAGGTGAATTATGATATTTATATTCTATCGAAAACTCAAGAAATATTAGCATCATTGTTAGTCAGGGAAGAATGAACCAAAAAAATGTCCATTATATGTAAGCAAAGTCTTAAAGGGAGCAGAATTTTGATATCCTCAAATAGAGAAGCTTGCCTTCACAGTCCTGGTAACTTCAATTAAAATCAAAGCATTACTTCCAATCTCACATTGTATATGTTCGTACTAATTTTTCTTTGAGAAAAGTTTTACATAGAATAGGAACATTGAAAAGAATGATGGAGCGTTTAGAAACTCGGAGAATTTGATATTCAATATGTACCCCGCACAACATTGAAGGCACAAGTTTTAGCAAATTTTGTGGCAAGATATATAAGAAAAATAACACTAAAGAGTTACTGAACAATGAGCGTTAGCTATGGAATGATACAATAATGGAACATAAAGCATTACAGGAGCAGGAGCGGCAATAGTACAAAGAACCAAGAAGATCAAATTGAAATATATAGACCAATTCAATTTTACCACAACAAATCATGTAATTGAATGTGAAGCAATAACAACAGGAATCAGAGTAAGTAAGAGTTGAAAATTTGGTAATTTTTGTGATTCACAATTGGTTGTGAATCAATTGACAGGAAAAATTAAAGTTAAGGAACCTTCATTGATCAAATACAAATTGTTAGCAATAGATTTGTTAACATAGATAGAGAAAAAGAAGACGACAAATAAAAATAAAACAAATCCCAAGATCAAAAAATTCTGAAGCAGACGCCATAGCAAAAGCAGCAATAAAAGGAGAATAGGCAGACAAATACATTCCATTAGAAATTCAAAAATTACTGAGCATAGAATAAAAGGAGATGCTGCTAATGTCAAAATTTGAGGGATGGATAAAGGCAATAAAAATAATAAGAAAAGCATCTAATTACACATATGATTAGTAAATTTTATACAAGAGATCAAAATGTCATCCATGGTCAAGATGTCTAGATGAGGAAGAAGCCAAATGTGTTCTGAAAGAATTACATGTAAGGCTTATGCAGAACACGTGAAGGATCTAATGCAATTTTTAGAAAAATCAATCTTGGATACATTGGCCCATAATGAAAAAATATATATATATAAAAAGTAAGAACATGCATACAATATTAAAACTTTAGCCGAGTGCCAAACAACCAGTGTCTGAGATGCAGTCTTTAGGAGGAGCATGGTTGTTTGCACAATGGGGAATGGATATACTTGAATCATTTTCCACAACAACAAGGAAAAAGAAATTTATTATGGCCACAATTGACCAGTTTTCAAAATTGGTAGAAGCTAGGGCCCTATCTATAATTACTCTGAATAGGATTATAACTTTCTTCCAAAACAATGTTCTTTTTATTTATGACATACCAAATAGTGAAGTCATAAACAACGACAAACAATTTGACTCGTTACCATTCAAAAAATTTTACAGTAATTGGGGAATAAATTTACATTGCACATTAGTAGTGCATCCACAAATAAATGGCTTAACAGAGGTAACTGACAGAACTATTTTGTAGGGATTAAGAAAATGTTAGATGAAGAAGATAAATTGGGCAAAAGAATTAAACAGTATCCTTTCGGAAATACCGAACAACTCTAAGAACATCTATAGGAGTAACTACACTCTCATTAGTATATGGAGTAGAAGTTGTGATAATAATAGAGATTGAGATGCCAAGCAAAAGAATAATTTATTTCAATACTAATCAAAATACGCAAGATCAAAAAGTAAACTTGGATATGGTAGAAGAACGAAGAGAAGAAGCAAGTCTCCGAGCAGAAACAAAAAACAATAAATGATGAATATTACAATAGAAAGTTAGAACAAGTTTCCAAGTCAAAGATCTAGTGTTAAAGAAAATAGAAATCACAAAAGGGTTTGCTGGAGTTGGCAAACTTGGCCCAAATTAGGAAGGACCCTATAAAATTACACAGCAATATGGACCAAGCAATTTCAAAATAAAGAAAATTGGAGGATCATAATTACTCCGAACTTGGAATGCAGAAAATATCATATGTAAGATCTAGACTGCTCTACTTAAATAAATAGATAGATAAAAGTCATATTTTTCACCTAAGCATTAGGATCCTAAGAATGGGGTGTAATAGTGAAGCTCAGGAGAGCTCAGGAATAGAATTTGGATCCTAATAAACAGGTTTTTTTCTAGAATTTTATGAAAAATCTCGTCTTCTACTTACTTCAATACTAACAGAGCCAAAAAGAAGAAAAAGATCTCTCAAAACTCTAAACCTAAGCAAGTTTGGAACTATTTGTTATTTCTTTAAAGGCTTAAGAAGCTCAAAAATTATTAAAATAAAATAGAATAAGAAAGGAAGAATTATTGTTCCCTTAAATAGAACATTACATCCACAATTGCTCATCTATATTCCCAGGATTAACAAAATCAGTAGTTATATTTTCTTCAGAAGTAATAATGGCTTCTCCTTGGGGATCTTGATCCTGAATAGCTTTGATTGGTTCAGGATTATTGACATCAGCCTTCTCGAACAGTGGCATTTTAGAAATAAAATCGAAATCTTCAGTAAAATGCTTCTTCAAATCAGTAATCATTTTAGTTTGAAATATCTCAATTGTATTGAGCAACTAATTGTTGCACTAAGCACACCATGAGCCTTCTCTAGGCCAAACTTAATTGTTCCCCTCAACAAAAAGGTTGCCCTTTTCCAAATTAACAGAAGCTTTTTTCCTTTAGAAAATTAGCCTTCTCCTGAACTGGCAAAGACTTTTCCTCCTCCAATTTGTCATTTGAATTTCTCAACTTAAGGCATTTTCTGCTATCTTTTGGCACTCCTCAGTAGCTTCCCTCAACTTCTCTTCAATCTCTCCCACAGCCTTGTTATGAGCTTTAACATTGTTGTCCAGGAGTTTTCTAGTAGTCTTCATATAAAGCTTTGTCTTATTTTTGGCCAACTCAAGTTCATAGTAGTTAATCCGAAGATTATTATATATATTAGAAAGTTTGGCTGAAAGCACCTGCATCGAATCCTTTCCATAACGGTTCTATCCATTCTCTCAGCAACTTCCTTTTATTGTGAAGTTTTAGGAATCGTCTTCTCAAGCCTAATACCATCCTCCTTGTAGTATTTTTAAAATGGTCCTATGTACCAACCACCATTATCAACTCTAACACACTTCAATTGTCTTCACGATTCTCTTTCAACACTAGCATGGAAGTACTTAAACATATCTAGCACATGGTCTTTTGATTTCATAGGGAAAACTCATACTTTTCTAGGATGATCATCAATAAAAGTAACATAATATGTGTAGCCACTAATAAACTTGTCAGTCATAGAACAAACATTAGTATGTATCAAATCTAAAAAATCAGGCTTTATAAAAGGAGATGGGGATCTATGAAATAAAACTCTATATTGTTCACCAGAAAAATAATCAATGTTGATCTTTAAATGCATATCTGTCAATGGTAGGGTCTTCTTTTTAGAGGTAGCTCAAGTAGCATCTCACTTAAATGATTAAGTCATTTATGTCATAACTCTATAGAGAAAGCTTCAGATAGATTCACAATCCCTGTGCAAATCTTAGCTTGGTTATAGTAAAGAGCGCTCTACTTCTTTCCTTTAGCAAATATCAAGTTGCTTCTTGAAAGCGTCCATATATCGTTGGTAAAGGAATTTTCATAACCCAAATCACTAAGCATAGGAACAGAGATGAGATTAAAGCATGCATCAAGAGTGTATCTCACATCTTCCAACTAAAGTTCATGGCCAACATTGATGTCAATACATATCCTCCCAATGCCACGATGTTCAGCAAGTGTGCCATTTACAACATTTTGACATGGCTAAAATTACTAAGAGTGAGGGAGGCAAAGTATTCTCTTTTAAAAGCAATATGGTATGGACATGCATAGTCAAGCACCAAAATGGAATCTTGATTGGTGGAACTCATTACTATCATCATGAGAAATAAATGCATCACCAACAATCACAACTGAATCTTACTCTTTTTCTTCTTTCTTTTCCTCATCTTTCTCCTTTACCTATTTCTTCTTCCACTTTTTGCATTGTTTTTTATATGACTAGGCTTTCAATAATGATAAGACGTAATACCCTTTCTTGAATTGGTTCTCCTCCTTGACTAGTAATGTTTTTCTGGATTTTGAGGATATCTAATCTTACTTTCCCTTGTCTTTCTATGACTGTAATAAATGCTTTTAAATGGCTACTTAACTCTTGTTCCTTACACCTCTTTATTTAGAATGTTATCCTTAACTGTAATTAAAGTTAGCTTCCCTTCAGGAATTGAGTTGCTAAGTGATATAACCAAAGTCTCCCAACTATCTGATAAGGAACTCAACAGAAGTAGTGTCTTGACCTCATAATCTAACAATAAATTCACAGTAGCCAACGAGTTTAAAATTTGTTAAATTTGTTCAAGTGTTCCGAGCATTCACTCCATCTTTATGCTTCTTTCATGAGTTTTCTTGTCATAAAGGCCTTGTTATATGCATTTTTTCGTTTATACAAGCTCGCAAGCTTTGTCTATAGTGAATAGGCTTTTGTTTTCTAAGCAACATGGTGAATAACACACAAGTCATCCGCCGTTTGATTACTCCGACAGTTTTTCCATTAATTTTCTTCCATTCACTCATAGCTCTTCTTACTGGCTTGACTCCCTTCAATTCAATGGTGTCAAATAGATCTTTACAATATATAAGGTCTTTCATTGGCATCTTTTATGTTAGATAAATTCAATGAAGTGAATTTAATCATAGTGCTTGTCGATTTATCATCCATCTATATTTACACAAGAATACCTACAAAACAACCAGATGCTCTAATATCACTTGTTGGGAAAAGGACATAAAACACAAGCACAATGGAACAATAACAACCTTGATCAATTCTTTTTTGTGCAAATCAAATGGACAACACTAATATATCAAGATAATAGCCAAAATAATAGTCTAGCAAAATATTAAAAATCATCAATACATAAGAACACTAATTTTTATGTGAAAAACCCTCCAAGGAAAAGAGAAAAACCACAGAAAAATAGTCCAAAATCTTCCTCTAATAAAATTAATGGTCTGCACAAAGTTTCTCTATAGATCAACTAGAGACTACACAAACATCATCAAGCCATACCCTTGGTTAATACAAATTAAATCGTCACCCAAAAAGGTGGATTTCAATAACAAATACAAAAGATAAAATGATTAGATCTCATCAATTGAGAGAGTCAAACCAAGAATCAGAATTGTTCAACTTGTAGAGCTTGGTGAGTAGGGTATCGTATTAATATTTCATCAAGATCAAGTAAAATTAACCATCTAATTAAGGCTCTTAAATTTCTGATTGAGTTTCTCCTTCTCTCTAGATACTGCTTTCTTTTTTTATATTTTTATCGTTTTGGTTGTCTCACATGCACACACTACACACAGCAACCCTATACCTCTTCTTTTCTTTTAACTCAACTGCAAAACTCACTTGACTGCGAAACTCATGCCAACACTCTCAATATCTTGACATATCAAATTATCAATAATTGCCTAATGCTTCAATAATATCAATATCATATTACTCACATGCCAAAATATTATGGGTCAATACATAAATTGTCCTCTGTATTTTTCACGAAAAATCTTATGTCATCCTTAACTTTTACTTTTGACCTATTGAACACTTCAACTTATAAAATTAAATCTATTAAATATTTTAATTGACCTATTGGACACATCAACTTATAAAATTAGATCAAATAAATGCCTATTAGATTATTAAAAAATGTAAAAATTATTGTTTCAAAACTTGTATTAACCACATACCAAATCAATACTTTGCATGTAGAAACCAAAAATCTGAAAAATTTATTGTTTCTAACATGGCAAGATGTGAATTATTATAAAAGAGAAGTTCAAGGTGCCACAAGGTCTACTTTAAAGTCCAAGGTGCCATAAAGTTTTTTTGTTAAACTTCAGGAGTTAAATTATGTATTCAGCCAAATATTATGTGTTTAACTTAGTCGAATATATAAAATTCATCTGTAAACTTTATTATTTTAATTCTGTGGCACTCTTAATTTTTATTTTGACTCATTAAACACTTTAATTTATAAAATTACACATATTAAACATTTTAATTCACAAAATCATTTATTAAACACTTCAACTTTTAAAATTAGCTCAATTAAACATTTATTAATAGCCAGAAAAGTGACCCCGGTGGGTGAGATAGGATGATAGAAATCCCTTCTCTTTTAACCAAAGTTCTCGAGCTCGAGCCGTAAGGTTTCCCCCTTTGTGGTGGACATTAGGGAGTGAGTATTTTTCCCTCCTTTATGAGCATGTCCAACGCGAAAATAGTGAGAAAAGTGAAAATTATTGTTCTAAAAATTTATTAACTACACATCAAATCAATATTTTACATATAAAAACCTTAAAAGTTATCACTATTAATTTATATAACTATTAATGTATATATTTAATAAAAATTAAGTGCTACACAGCTAAAAAAGCAAAATTCAAAGACGAATATATATATATATTTAGTCATTTTAATTTTGGCCAAGTGCATAAGTTCACCGTTATGTGCTTCACAAAATAACAATAAAGTTTATGGTGTACAAACTTCAATGAAAAACTTATTTTGCAGAGATTTAAGAATTTTGATAATATTATTTAGATCGATATGCTATCAACAAAATGAATATCGATATGCTATCAATAAAATGTCCATTTGATGTATGATTAATATTTTTTTTTAAATAAGTTCTACATTTTCTACTATTCAATAAATATTTAATCAATTTAATTTTACAAATTGAAAATATTTAAAAATATAATTTATAAATTGAAATATTCATTTGATCAAAGTAAGTGATAAATGTGACAAAACTATTCGAATTTATGTAAATCCAAGTGCCATCAGGAACAATTGTCCAGCTTATCACCTCGTTTTAGCAAAGAGAGAATTACAGTGACTAAACTTCTCAGATTGTTTACCAATATCTGAACTTTATAAGGAGACAACGGCAAAACATTTAATTAGAATCAGAGTATTTATGTGCGACTCAGCATGTATAGAAAAACCAAGATGCCTTGGGCTAAAACAGGTGTATGAAAATAAGCATCAAAAACAAGATTTTAGACAACATCTGGCTTCCACAAAGGGAGATTTATCCCTGGATGACCGTTATTGTTCTTTAGTTTAATGGATTTTGAGGGCCTCAGTAGGGATAATTAATTGGCTCCTTTTGCAACGCCTTTTGCACAAGCTCAGTCTGCTCCTTCACATGCACCTGGTAGAAACCAGTAGCTGTCGCAGCAGATGGAGCTCGTCCGACATACTTGACGTCCTCCGTAGTTCCCCTTCCCAGTGCATGCATGGCAGTGCTAAGGCGAGGTGTAATGTAATTGTATGCACCCATGTTCATTGGCTCTTCCTGGCACCAAACGATTTCCGCATCTGAAACAAAAAAGAATATGGTGTCAAAAGATATTCTTTGCAATGTCAATGGAGAAACAAGCAAGAAATAAAAATAAAAAATAAAAATAAAAAAAAAAATTTACTCATAAATAATCACAAGTAACCCACACAAACCCACACAAGAAACCATCGAGTTCAATTAACTGGAAATTAAATAACCGAATGCTAACTATTTTGTCATGCAAAGTATACATGCCAACAAAAGGAAGGAAAACTTCTTTTGGACCATAGCTTTTTATCAAGCTACAAGTTTGCAAAACATACTTGGATATCGCTTAAGCTCACGCTGGATCAGATCATATGGGAATGGACACAGCTGCTCCACTCTACAAATTGCAACATCCTTTGCACCAGTCTTTTTGCGTTCTTCATCAAGCTCATAATAAACCTGCAAGCAAATATTATACATTAATATCTTCCATCACATCTTTAGAATGAAACCAAAATTCAAAAGGAGTAGAAGAAAAAAAATACCAAAAGCAAAGGGCAAAACGCACCTTTCCGGAGCAAAGAACCAGACGTCTGATACCCTCTTCAAGATCAGCATGGTCATTCTGATCCTTTATCAGACGCTTAAATCTGGTTCCCTGTTTGTCAAAGCCAGGATGGCCTTGGACATCGTCAAACTCAGACAGATTTGATTTGCAGTCCTTGTGACGAAGTAGGTTTTTGGGAGCCATCACAATGAGGGGCTTACGGAAATCTCTGTGTATCTGAGACATGAGAGTAGAAAACATAAGAACAAGAAGACGCTCATCTACAAGCAGGAAGCAGTTTCATGAAGCAATTAGTTAACTGTACTCACCTGGCGCCGCAAGACATGGAAGTAATTAGCAGGGGTTGTGACATTCACAACCTGCCAGTTACATTCCTGAATTTGTTTCCGGAGAGTTGGGTCCATTTCAGGAATAACATAAGGATTATCATCACTCATCTGCAACAAGAAACAACTATGAGTTAAGACCATGAAATTACACACAAATGTGCGCATATAACTGAAAAGCCAGCAATTGGACAGACTACAGTATTAGATAACCAAACAACGGAATCATGAAGACCTAACAAGACTGGACTCATGAAACACTTTTGTTAGCTCCTTCCATAAATCCCTTTTAGAGTGTTTCAACACTCCCCTGATCGACCTTCAACAAATTCCAACTTCTGGACTACCAAATCAATGTTTAAAATGTAAGACCAAGTAGACATGCAGATACTACACGTCCAATAACAGTAACCATACAGTTCGTGTGATTTTTCTTTTGGAATTAACAGAAGAAAGCAATGAAACAGGAAGGATCCACCGGATAACAGGTTTATCTAAAGCACACTGCAAATCCGATTAGGGAATACGAATACCTGAAGGAAGCGTTCCAACCGTGCACTTGAATGTTCAGGACCCTGACCGTCATATCCATGAGGAAGAAGCACAACTAGCCCAGTTTGACGCAACCATTTTGATTCACCACTGCTCAGGAACTGGTCAAATATCACTTGGGCCCCATTAGCAAAGTCACCAAATTGAGCTTCCCAGATTACTAATGAATTGGGACTTTCCATTGAGTAACCCAATTCAAAACCTAGAACACCAAACTCTGAAAGAGAACTGTAGAAACAAATATTTTGCTTTTATTAGTGGCAAAAATAATTAAAATAACACCAATTCGACAAAAAATATATATATATATTTATCTCGGCCATTATATGGTACACAGTTCCAATGTCCTCAAACGAGTAGAAACATGAGAAATATAGTATAGTACCAGCAGCTCAAGTTATATTCATTTATTTTCTTTACCATAAAAGTTGCAATGAAAACATTAGACTTATAATATGGTACCTGTTGCTGACAGTAAACATCTCCTCATCTTGGTTCATAACAACATGGTCCAGAGGGCAATACTTCTCCCCGTTTTCTTGATCATGAACTACAGAATGCCGATGACTAAATGTACCTCTTTCAACATCCTGACCACTCAATCTAACATGATTACCTTCTACAAGTAAAGTAGCAAAAGCAAGGGCTTCTGCAACTGCCCAGTCAATTCCTTCCCCTGTTTCAATCATTTGTGCACGATGTTCATAAACCTTTTTTACAGCTCTGTGAGGCTTGAAATTCTCTGGAAGAGTTGTGATTGCTTTGCCAACATTCTTCAAGATCTCAGGTTTCACCCTGCATAATAATGTCAGTACAAGAGGCCTAAGTCAACAGCAGCTTGAACACTAAGGACTGGTACATACCCAGTGTTGCGGACACGTGACAGCTGCTCAGGAGACTTAAACCCAGCCCAATGAGATGAAAGCCAATCTCTTCTTTTAGGGACATAATCTTTGCTAGCCAAGAATTCTTCATTAAGGATTGTAATGACCTTCTTCTGTATCTTCTTAATATCTTCGTCACCCACCTGGCCTGATTCTAAAAGTTTCCTTTGGTAAATTTCCAGAGCTGAGGGATGGTTTCGAATGACCTGTTAACTCATTTAAATAAGGTATGAGAAGTTCACTTAAAGCATTTGATGACAGCAGTTGATAGATGCTACTAACAGAAAAATCATGACATACATCCACAGCAACAACAAAAAAGAAGGTGGGGGGAAGGAAAGGCAGAAAGCAAGATGAATTACAAGGAACCGATAACTGGACTAACCTGATACATTTTGGGTTGTGTGAAAGATGGCTCATCAATCTCATTATGCCCAAATCGACGATAACAAACCAAATCAACCACAACATCCGAATGGAAAGTCTGGCGCCATTCAGCTGCCAGCTCACAGGCATGAACAACTGCCTCCACATCATCTCCATTTACATGGAAAATTGGGGCATTCAAAGCCTTTGCAACATCAGTGCAATACTGAGAAGATCTGCCTGCCCTTGGATCAGTTGTGAAAGCAACTTGGTTATTCACCACAATGTGTATAGTCCCACCAGTAGTGTAGTTTGGCAGTGCACTAAGATGCAGAGTTTCATACACTACACCTTGACCTGCAAAGCTACCATCACCATGAATCAAAATTCCCATATTTTTTGTCCTGTCTGCATCTTGGGAGTAATATTGCTTAGCTCTAGTCTTTCCAACAACAACTGGATCCACAGCCTCCAAGTGACTAGGATTTGCAACCAAAGACAAATGGATTCTCTTTCCACCTCTGGTTGGACGATCATAAGAAGTTCCCAAGTGATACTTGACATCACCAGTTCCTGTGTAGAGACCAACTTCATCTACAGGCTTTGTGCCACCACTAAATTCGCTAAATATTTGTCGGAGAGGCTTCCGAACAACATTACCAAGAACATTTAATCTTCCTCTATGAGGCATTCCAATAACTATGCTCTCAACTCCAAGATCTGCAGACCTATCAAACATCTCCTTCATGCCAGGAATCAGAGTTTCCCCACCTTCAAGCCCAAACCTCTTTGCTGTTGTCCACTTTGTAGCCAAGAAGTTCTCAAATTGTGTGCTCCATATCAACCTATCAAGAATAACCTCACGACGCTGACGATTGTACTGCATAGGAGTTGGGGTTTCAATCTTGTCTCTCAACCAGTTACATTTATCCCGATCTGCAATGTGCATATACTCAAAGCCAATGCTCCCACAATAAGCCTGCTCAAGCCGAGTCAATATGGACCTAAGGGTCTGCACTGGACGGTTTTCAGATAAGAACCCAGACATTCTCCACACCCCTAAAAAGAATTCTCGATCAAGATCAGCTTCTGTAAACCCATAAAGTGCTGGGTCTAAATCCTCAGGAATTTCTCTTTCTTCCAACCCCAGTGGGTCCAACTTAGCTTTCATGTGGCCATTAACCTGGTATGCCCTCACAAGCAACAGTAAACGCATACTCTCCTGAATTGTCTGGCCTGAAATTCCAGGGGATGTTGCTGCCTGACCCACAAAGTTTCTAAAGAAATTGTCCCATGACTCATCCACACTATTTGGGTCAGCTTCCCAAGCTCTCTGTAGCTCCTCCAAGTAAACACTGCTGGTTCCATCTAAGAAGCTATCAGTTAGCCTGGAAAGAGGAACAGGTCGTGGGACTGGTGCAGTTTGCGCCTTGGACTTAAAGACAGTGGTATGGAAATATCGACTCTGAGATGGAATGAACCGTACTCTAGTTGTGTACGACCCACTCTGACATAGAGTCCTCTTAATGGCAAGCCTTGCAACGTTAGTGCCTGCTCTAAACCACGCCATTGATAACAGTATCCACTATTTAATAACAACAATCTGTCAAAGATTGTAGCTCCCAAACTCCAAGCTTTAACTTATGTATTTTTCTCCTACAGAGCAAACCCAGTTAAACAAAATTACATTAAGCAAATTAAGCTTAATCACTTAAATGCTCCATTAACTTGAAAACCCCCAATGCATTTTACAAGTACAGCCACCAAGGCCAATATATATTGGAAATGTTAAAAACAAATAAAAAAAACACTTTGTTCTAATTGTGATAAAATTGAAATGAAAAAACAAACATAATAATATGTATTTCTCTTTTCTAAAACAAGCCCAGTTAAAAATAAAATAAAATAACTAGCTTAAATAATTTTTATTTGGCTAACGGTTCCAAGCACTTGAAAGCTTTATCCCGCTAACGCAGAAACCAAATAGATAGATAATACATATTGAAAATAAAATATAACAACAAACTGAGAAAAAGAAATGACACTTGATTCTACTGATTTGCAAAAGAAATGAAAACAACACCCAAAAAAAAAAAAAAACCAGCGCGCACACAGTGATTATGACAATCAACAAAATTTATTATAAATCTCGAGAATTTATACAACCAAAAACTCACCGAGAACCAGATTCTCCATATTCAACAGATCATAAACACAAACAATAAAGTGAAAACTAGGGGAATTTTTTTCTTTTTTTTTTTGTGGTTTCACCCAGTTTTCCCAGAAACCAAACACACAAATCACATCAAAATTTTCAATCAATCACGAAACGAAAACAGCATCAGATACAATATCAAATTGAAGAACATGATTCAAGCGGGCGTAGTAGATTCGAAATGAAACAGAAACAAAAGGTTGAAACATGAAGTGTTCGGAAAGAACGAAAAAGCCATTACCTGTCATTGGTCAAATAGAGATACAGAACGGTAAAGATAAAACCTAATCGCAGTGGCGACTGTGTCTTAAATCTATGTAGTGGCTTCCTCCTCTTTCCTTTCTCTTCCCATATTCTGGAAGCTAAGAAATATGAATTTTCCTTTTTTATATTTTTTTATTATTGTTTAGTTTTGACTTTTTTTTTTTTTTTTTTTGTATAATAGGCGTTTATAATTGACTGGAGAGGCCAGTCTCAGCCCACTAGAAGCCCAAGTATTGGCCCCTCGACATGGTACATTCGTGTACACCTCATTTTTCCTCTTTCCTTATAGATCTTAGAATGCGTTTGGTTTAGCTGATTCAAACAACTAATAATTATTTTGTACCCAACAGGTTATAGGTGTTCATAAGTTCTTTAATCAGCAATTGTTAGTTGATAGAAGTGTTAATCAGCTATTGTTTAACTAAATACCCTTATTTTGTAGCATTTTGAAAGTTAAAAAGAGTCATTAACTCTTATTTAGAGGCAAGCATTATGTCAATTCAGTTTAACTCAAATCAAACTGGTGGAAATCAAATACTAATAAACTTAATTATTATGCTAAGAAAATCAAGTTATGGATTAGTGATCTAAAGTCAGTTTTAAAATAGAAATACTTCCTCAATTCTCTTTTAAGCATCGTTTTAGATAAAATAATTTATTCCCAAAAATTTAAAGTGAAATTTCAAAAATGTTTCCCACTCTACCCTTGCTTCAAAATGAGGCTTTTATAATTCCCAAACTTCTTAAATATGAGAGATATAATAGAAAGGACCCAAGATGAGAGCATGATGTCATGTGGAAGAGAATTAATGGATTAATAACTGAGAGTAGAGCTTCATGGAATTTGCTTCATGTGTTACACCATTTGGATGATAAGATATGGGCAGTGCTTGGAGATTTTAATGATATGTTATCTTCAAAAGAAAAAATCAGAGGTCTTCCTCAACCTGCATTTTTAATTTCTAAGTTTTCAGGAGACACTTTGCGATTGTAGTGTTGAGGATTTACCAATTATTGGCAGTGTTGTTACCTGGACACATAGACCTCGAGGAGAGGATCTGATTAAAGAAAGACTTGACAGATGAGTTGTGAATTCTGGTTGGTTTTCCTTATTCCCTAAGAGTGTTGAGAAAGCTTTGGTCTCTCTAAATAGTGATCATTGTTCCATTTGGTTTATTATTTTCCTGTTATTCATGCTCAAAAAATTGGTACTTTTTCATTTTGATAATTATTAGATGTTGGACCGTGATTTTGTTGATGTTTTTCACCGTTTATGGGAAAGTTTATCTACATCGACATTGTTGGGAAAGCGTGATGAAATAATCGAGCATTTACAGCGTCATGGGAATGATAGAAATAGAGATTTTCGAATTCGCAAACATCATCTTTCTCGACTTTTAGATTCCGATTCTGCATCTTTGATGACATTTGAGTACTAGAATATTTGCAAAGAATGGAATCTCATATGGGAACAAGATGAAATTCGTCATAAGCAACATGCTAAACTTTTTGGGCTACAGTATGGAGATTCAAATTATAAATTCTTCCATGCATCTTTTAAAAGTGGAAAACTTAACAATCACATATATGCCTTGAAAGATTCTAATGCTGTGTTGGTTAGGACTAAGCATGATATTGATTCTGTGGTATTAGCTTATTTCCAAGATATTTTTATAGCACTACTTGTGATCTTAATGGTTTGTTGAATCTTGTTCGTAGAAAAGTTTTTGATGATGATAATAGAGATTTGATTACTCTATTTACTAATTATGAATTTAGAAACATAGTATTTGGAATGCATCCCGATAAATCTCCTGGTCCTGATGGCCTAAAACCTGCTTTTTCTCAAAAATTCTGGACTTTAATAAGTGATGATGTTTTTAATGGTTGTGAGGACTAGTAGAATTTGGGTGTTTTTCCCTTCCTCTCTTACTGAAACATTGGTTGTTCTTATTCCTAAGACTTCTAATCCTTCTAGCATGAAAGATTATAGACATATCTCATTATGTAATGTACTTTAAAAGATTGTTTCAAAGGTTTTGGCCAATATGTTGAAAAATATTTTGCCTAACATTATCTCTGATAGTCAATCTGCTTTTGTTCCTAATCATCTTATTTCTGATAATGTGCTTACAGCCTTTAAGGCGTTTCATGCTATAAAACGTAAGACTAGAGGTCTAGATGGTTTAGTAGCTTTAAAATTGAATATTAGTAAGGCCTATGAGAGGGTTGACTAGACTTTTTTTAAAACATATGATGATTGGTTTGGGTTTTACTGATAGGTGGATTCATTGGATGATGATGTGCATCATATGTGTCTCTTACTCTTTTTTGGTTAATAGGGATGTAATAGGTCCTATTGTTCTTGAAAGGGGTATTCGTCAGGGAGATCCTCTTTCTTCCTACTTATATATTCTCTATGCAGAGGGTCTTTCTTTGTTTTTCCAAGATATGTTTAGGAGAGGTAGTGTTCATGGTTTTAGAGCTCATTCATGGTGTCTTCGTGTTTCGCATTTATTATTTGTGGATGACTCTTTATTCTTTTTTAGAGCTAATGAGTCGGAATGTCTATGAGTTAAATCTCTCTTAGATAGGTATGGATCTACTTATGGTCAATCAATAAATTTTCAAAAGTCTGGTATTGATTTTAGTCCTATTGTTCTTGGCTCTACTAAGGATAAATTATTTTCTATTTTGGGGTTTTTCAGCCTTCAGGGAGTGGATCATATTTGGGATTACCTTCCTTAATAGGTCATAGTAAAAAGCAAGTTTTTTCTTTTTTGAAAGATAAATTATGGAATAGAATTAACGGATGAAATAATAAGATGTTTTCTCATGCTGGTAAAGAAATTCTTCTCAAGTCTATTGCACAAGTCATTCCTTCTTACCCTATTGGTGTTTTTCAGCTTTCTGTTTCTATTTATGATGATCTACAAAAGATTATGAATATCTATTGGTGGGGTGCTAAGCGAGATGGGTCTAAGGGTATTCATTGGATGTCATAAATAGAATGTGTTCTAGTAAAGGGGATGGCGGTATAGGCTTCAGGGATTTAACGTGTTTTAATTTGTCTTTGTTGGCTAAGCAAGGGTGCGTCTTCTAACTACTCCTAACACTTTCCTTTCTAGAATTTACAAAACTAAATATTATCCTAATGAGGATTTTTTTTTTATCAACTAACTTGGGATTAAATCTAAGTTTCACTTGGAAGAGTGTCCTTGCTGCAAGAGATATTTTTAAATGTGGTATTAGATGAAAAGTTGGTATAGGAGAACACATTTTAGTTTGTCAGGATCCTTGGATGCCTAAAGAAGATTCATTTATGGTGGATAATTCTTTTGATTTTATTGGTCCTAATTTAAAAGTCTGTGATTTTATCATTCCTAATAGTAGAGTTTGGGATTTATCTCAAATTATTGAAACTTTTTCTGATTAGGGATATATGGGTAATTTTTTCCATCCATTTAAGCATGAGACCATATGAAGATGAGCTTATTTAGGGAGTTCATAAAAAAGGAATTTTTAGTGTCAAAACTTATTATTTTCTTTGCCAAAAAATTTTAGGAAGAGAAGGGGATATAAGTATAGAAACTTTGTGGAAAAAATTATGGCATGTATATCCATCCTAAAGCTATGTGTAGTTTGAAGGGTATTTTACCAATTAAGGATAATTCATTTGGAAGAGAAATAGATGTGGATATGCTTTGTATATCTTGTAATGATGTTGAGATTATAGATCATATTTTATTGCAATGTTTTAGAGCTAAAGAAGTGTGGATGCATTTTAGTTTTTCTATTCCTTCATCTTCATACTCTTTCAATGCATATTTTATTCAGATTATTAATTTTTCTACTCATGCAAGAATTATTGAATTGTCTTCATAGCTTGGAAATTATGGTATTTTCATAATCAAGTTGTGTGGAATTATGTGCATCTAATCACTCTTGAGATTTGCAAACATATATCTATCTCTTTGCAGAATTGGATACATTCATGTATGCTTCACATTTCAGGATTGATGAATTCATCTACTTTCCATTCCTTGTCAACTCTACATGGTGATCCAGGTTTGGTTGTTCATAATATTTCTGGTGCTTCTGTTACACATGTTGGACAACCTACTCAGGTATTCAATAGTTTTGTTTCTCGAATTTACATGCCTCAACATGCTCAGTTTGCATTTATGGATGAGGCTTTTTTCCTCTACAACGAATGTTGGGATTCGGTATTTATCATGCACTTTTGGGTCTTGAGACTCTTGAAGAATTTTTTCCATTTTTTGGTTATGTATGGAAAGATAGAAATAAAATGACAACAATTTTAGGTATTCACTTAATCTTGCTAGGCATAGGTGCTTTTCTTCTAGTATTCAAGGCTCTTTATTTTGGGGGCATATATGATACTTGGGCTCCAGGAGAGAGGAGGAGATGTAAGAAAATTACCAACTTGTCCCTTAGCCAAGTGTTATTTTTGGTTATTTACTAAATCCCCCTTTGGAGGAGGAAGGATGGATTGTTAGTGTGGACGATTTGGAAGATATGATTGAAGGGCATGTATGGTTAGGTTCCATTTGTATACTTGAAGAAATCTGGCATATCTTAACCAAACACTTTGCATGGGCTCGACACAAGAAAATGAATTTTCCACATCCCTTTCTTGCGTCAAAACAAAATAATAATCATTCTTGATCCAATTCCTCAAAGATTACTATTCTCAGTTTTTTGAGTGTCAGAGGGGAGTGTTTCATAAGGCAATTTCTAGCAGTTTCTCGGTATGGTGAGGCGAAATTGATTGAAGCTTTGGCCTTACGAGCTACACTTAAATGGTCTGTTAGTAATATGACAAGTTTAGGTTGTATGTATAGTGACTGTCAGTCTCTTGTTTATGCTTTGTATTCCAATTCTTTAAATTATTCTGAATTTGGTGTGGTGGTTGAGGATTGTAAGTCTGAATTGTTGTAATGGAATCTTAGTTCGTTGGATTAGTAGACATGTTAACATGTAGGCTCATTATTTTGCAAGAGTATCCTACCAATGTGCAAGACTTGTAGTTTAGGACATGGTTCCATCTATCTTGTATTTGCATTATTTCTTTGAATAAAGTGTCTCTTTAGGTTTTAAAAAAAATAATAATAATAACTGAGAGTATATTTTGATAAAAAAAGTATTTTAGTCAATTTTTTTTCTTAATCTTAGTGCTAAAATCTTAAAACCACACTCAAAAAGGAACAGAAAAAGTAATTTTTTTTTTAAGAACCAGAATTCCTAAATGAGAAAATCAAGCTCATGGATTTATCAATCTGAGTTCAATTTTAAAACAAAAAAATTTTTTTAAGGAGCAAAAATCCGAAAGGTTGAATTAACATAATTAACACAATATCTCAAAGTTTTGAAAAGATAAATAATCTTCAAATAAAATCACTTAAATTCATATGATTTATAGCCTCTCAAATGATCTATGCTTTTCAAATTTTCGAATAGGCATCATTTACTCCAATAATATAAAATAGTAGTTGTTGGTGCACTAAAATGTCGAGCTTTAGCTTAATTACAACACAAACTTAATACCATCCAACATGTTTTTTTACAAGAATTTTATTATCAAATACTTGAAAGAAGAGATTAAAAAAGAGGGAAGAAAAACTTATTTCAGGGCTTCAAAGTAGGAATTAATTTCTTGAAAATCATTGCCAGATTATTTTGTTGGGTTGACATGAAGCATCACAAACTTTTGAAGGTGAAAAAGAGCTACGGAAATTGAATTAGGTGACGTTTGATATCCTGTGGATCTTCTTTCCAGTGCTCCAAATTAGGTTAGATTTTACTAAATTGTCCTAGTTATGTTTGTAATTTTAGAGAATTATCGATTTATGATATTGACGGGATTATAGATTTATATAAAGGTCTTCCTAAATATTATTATTTTATTAATTTATTAAAATTACTAACTTTGTAAACCGGCCTAAGTTGGGATCCGAAAAAAAAAATATTTACAAGAGGTTATTTATTTATCGAGTTTTAATTTATGGAGGTTTGCCTACATTAGAATTTCATTAATAACTTCAAATCAATACAAATAACATGGGGAGGACAGAACCCCTCTCCTAAAAACCAGACATATATAGAACAAAATTATTATTAATAAAAATAATTATTGTTAGCTGGTCTAGTAAGAAATTAGCTGATCTAATAAGAAATCATAATGAAAATTGATAGAACTTCAAAGTGGTTATCCAGACAAACTCTCTGAATTTTCTATATATGGTATGATTATCCATGAACCAGTTGCTTATGACGAACATAAAAAAATTTGAAGCATTAAGACAAAGATTATCATCTATTTAAAAATTCTCCAAAACCCAAAATAAATATAAAAAATAAATACTCCATATAAAATGGAGACGTCACCCACTTCATACAAGATCCAAATTTTGATTTATTAGAGTTGAGAAAATTTTCAAATCGAATGCGTTTCACTTTTTTCTAAACCAAACTGTTATTGAAAACCAATTTATTATAGTTGGGTTTGATTATTTGCGCTAGGAATAAGGCTAAATTTGGCCCTTGAACTTGGATTCAACATTCAATTTGCTCAAAAATTAACTTTTGTACAATTGGCTCCTTCAATTTGCATCAACAGAACAAAATGTCCAGTTTTTTAAGAATCTTTTTTATAGTTTTAACTAACAAAAATTAGAACATAAAAAATTATTTGAAATATAATAATAATTATAAAAAATTTACACTATTGATTTAAAAATAATTTAACAAATATTTGATTTTAAAAAGATTATCGATTATAAAAAAATTTCATTATATTGAAATATTTAGTTAGAAAAATATTTATTATTTTTTGTTGGTTATTTTTTTTATTGTAGTTGATTTAGATCAAATATTTAATTACTTTTTAATCATATTTGATTTATATCAAATAATTTATTTTTTGAGCAGATATTGGCATTTTGTACTTTTAATGTAAGTTCAAGGAGTAAATTGTATAAAAAATAAATTTTTGAGCAAATTATATATTGTGTCCAAGTTCAGAGGGGCAAATTAAGTCTTATTCCTTCGTTTTACATTGAATTTTACAGGTTTTTTTTACAAAAATGGTATTTTGCGAAAAAAAAAATATATTTATGCAATCGGTGTTCTTTGAAAAATATTTACAAAAATGGTGTTCTGTTGATATTCCAAAGACATTTATTTCAGTCATAGTATAACAAATGCATTGTTACACTATGACTGCAACAAAAGCGATAAATTTTAATTTGTTTTAATATTGTCCAATATTTTTACGAATCAATATTCTCTCACCTCTCTCCTTGTTGAATGTTACACTATAAGTGAAATAATATCACAATTTTAGAAAGAATATATTCTATGCTTTGGTAAGGTACGCAAAGTAAGGTGTGCAAGATAAGATTAAGATTTCCATGATGAAAGGACACATTGTTTCATTGTAAGTGTAACAATTTAAAAGTTATTAAAGGACATTGTTACACTATAGCGCTATAGAAACAAAGATTTTTAGAATGGCCTAGGAAATAAAAAATGGTGTAAGGAAATCATGCAGAAAAGGGAATCATGCAAGGAATCTCATGCATAAATTATCTTTCCAATTGTTACATTATTAGTTCAATAGGTATTTCACAACTTCAGTGTCTTATAATGGTGTTCTACTATGGTGCATGATTTTATTAATTTTCTTTCTTTGTCCTGCTATTTTTAGAAAAATAAATTATAGAGTACATATTGCAATTTTTGCTACTATGCTACTGCTCAACACATAAATGTGTGACAATTCAGATTTGGATATTCATGCTTTTTGGTAAGTTTATGGTATATTTTTTTGTTAATTTATAGTAGTAATTATTATAAACAAAATATTTGACTTCTAATATTTTGATACGAGTTTTCTTTTTCCAACTGAATATATATGAAGTTTTGTTTTTATAGACTCAGCATATGTGGGATTAGTTTGTTTTTAAGGTACATATTTTTTTATATAGAAATTTCATTTTAATTTAATTATTATTTTAGAATAAGATAATGTTAGTTATAAATGACTTGATGTGTCCAAAGTTATTATTATTTTTGTTGCATATCTTTCTATATAACTTATTTATAAACTGAGTTAGAGAATATTCTAAATATAAAGTTATGTTAGGTTATGGAGGTTGAGTATTAACTTGTGTGGAGGTTGAGAATATTCCAAATATAAAATAAAGTAAATAATAAATATGTGCAATGATGGTCACGTAAAATTAAATTCGACGTGAAAAACATGTTTTACAGAAAATGACAACCCCATCATATGGTAGTGTTCACTGGATAAGACTATGATGGTGGTAGATCTAATATGTTTAAAATTTCTTAAAGATTGACGTTCGAAGAGTTGTTCATCAAAATTGTGGAGGCAATCAAACTAAAGAAAGATAATGAATTTCTGGCTAAAATAATGTTTAGATAACCTATACTAGCAAATGATCAGATGCCAATCTAGTTGAATGAAACCAAGTTATGATGCTCCATAAAATCCACTAGATTGCAAAAATGGGATTATGTGTACATCTACATCATCCGACAGGTGTAGAGCAGTTCCAGAATGCCTGCACTGTAAAATTTGTAGATCAGCATCTTCATACCATATAGCCTCATATTTATGATGATATTGGTGATGCACCAAGCTAGTATCTTGCGGTCTAAGACTAATATACTCTGTTCTATGGTGACTAGATTCCATTATTTTGTTGCCCAAGCTGCAAAAAAAAAAAAAAAAAAAAAAAAAAAAAAAAATCGAACGGGCAATATAGCAAATAAGTTCAGGGATAGAATTAACTTAATATAAATTCATAATAATAATGAAAACAAATCGATTATTCTTTTAAAGTAATAATAAAAGTCATTATTCTATAATAGATATGCAGGATACACCTAATATATGTAGGTATAGAGCATAATCTCAATTTACAAATAACAAGTCAACAATGTGGCAAGCAATAAGGTACATACTTTTAGAATTCATCATCACTACTATTAAATAAAAAATCTGAAATATTTGCTTCTTCAATTCTTCTATATTTGGTTTTGAATAATATTTATCAAGTTGTTTCTGCACTATATTTATTTCAACTTTCAATTATTTTTTCACCTCTACAATCTCTGCTCTTGTGAACCGATGTAAAATAGTAGAATAAACTTTTGGGGATAGATATCTCATGGTATCAACTATATGTTTCTAGTTCACATCTAATTTTCCATAATCTACATCATTCTGTTTCTTCAGATATTATACGTCAGCCAAAGATTCTAACCAGTGCTATGAGGCCTATAAAAAATATGATCTGCTTTGGTTTGCATCATCCATGAATAATTTTTAACATTTACAAATTCTCTTTTCCTCCCAAACCATGTCATCTCAGTCGGATCAACATATTTATCAATTGTCACAACTCTTGCTTGTCTTCTATTAGAGGTTCGTGCCATAGGATAATATTCTACCATTGGATGAAAAGGTTTTCTGATTCAACTAAATTTTTAAAGTTACAAATTTAGGAGTCCAACTTTTGTTTAATATTTATTTACCTCAATCCTCATTAATTAGTACATATATTTATTATTTTAAAATGTTATATTATGTATAATACAAGCATATTAAATTGATATCAATTTAATATTTAATAGAAAAAAATCAACCTCTATTTAATAAATATTGCAAGTACAGAACTGAAGTAATATCTTAAGTAGATTTTTCTCGACAAATACAATATTTACTCTGGGAAATTAGTGGTTCATTGTCGAAAAGAATTAGTATATTTTCATTTAGAACAATTATAATTTTTAAATGCTAAACAATAATAATAAGTTTATTAAAATTTATAATTCTATGTGAAATTCAACGCATGATAAAAATAAATTCTAAAATAAGGGTACTTAAACTATTAAATTTTAGGTTACTTTTTACATAACTAGTAATACATTATACAACTACCCACAAAATTTAATATGGATGATATTGTGCATGCCTTGCATTTTTACGTTTACAATAAATGATTTGGAATGTCGGTAAGTGTGCATAAACTTTTGCCTTGATTCATCGTTATGATCTTTTATGCAAATACAAAATAGATTTATCATATATTTTCACATAGTCCCGATTTCAAATATTATTAGCAAGTGGAAAATACCACAAGGGAATGGTCATAATTACGACATTCACTTTCTCTGCCTTGTTAATATTATAGCCGGTATTAATTATCTTTTGTAATATATCGGTAACGTTGATTACGTGCTCCTGCAAATTTCTGGATGTCGGATTTACTCTAATATATTTTTGTTTAAATAGTTCTTTGACTTTCTACTTTGCATATTCTCCTCATACTCTCGGACCGAGTATAGTTGCAATCATCTACCAATTATACATAAATAAAGCTCAATTTAATTACTTATATTTCTTATGTATATAATTTTCTTAACAAAAAAATCATACATAAAATACTTTTGTTATTCCAAAATAATAATCTACATTACTATTTTATTTAAAAAATAAACAAGTCAAAAAGTTATAATGGTTTTTTTTTTTATATATTTCATATAACAAATCAAAATCAAAATAAATGTGAAATAATTCAAAATTCTAATTTTATTGATAACTTTAATGAAATAACATTTATTCATTAGGCTATTTCGAATAATGGAATTGAATATTAGAAAATATATATTTAAACTCAAATATTATGAATTGTTCTTTTAACAAGATTATGAATTGAAATTCTCAATTATAAATCATTGGATCTTATGTGCTAATTACAGCCTCCTCCAAAAAAAAATAATAATAATGTACTTTATTTATTCATCAAATTTATATTTTCACTTTTTTGTATAGAATAATAGCCTACTGACATGTGTAATTAATTCTTGAAAAAATAAAGAAAAATAAGAAATTAAATTAAAATTAGTTGTTTCATCTTATTCTATTAGCAAAATAAGCAAAATAAATGGTACTAAAAGTTTAAGACGTATTCTCTTATTCTATTAGCTGTTTCATCTTTTATTGTTGTCCATAGAGAGGCTTTGCATGTTGAGCACAATGGATGGAGAAAGAATCAGAATCGCCAGATGGCAAAGCCATAGTTTGGGCTATTGCCATATTCTGATTCTCTTCAATAATGTAATGTAATGGGTACTTCCTTTTCTTTTATAATAACTCTTAATCATTCATATTTTTATTTTAACAATATTGGACCGTACTTACCCTTTGATTTCATACAAATATATTAAACTATGAATTTTTAATTTGATGGCTAAAGGAAACTTGAAGGTTTTTTTTTTTTTTTTTTTTTTTTGAAAATCTAATAAAACCAAATCAGTCGCCTTTACCCCCATTCTGCTGAGGCCCCATCTTACAGGGATGACCACTCTCGTAAGCCGTTAAACATTGCCTCTTCCCCAATGACAGTATCGTATCATGTTGAATTTTCATTGCAAAGCTAGAAACGAATATCAAATTGGAATTCTCTTCTGAAAGGGTCAATTGAACAGAAAATCGCATATGCTTTAGCGAGAGATTCCTGACACATAATATTTTCAACATTTTGTTTTTTGGTAAATAAAGATTTTCAATATTAATGCATTTATTGTTCTTGAATCAGCTATGATAACAGATTTGATACGATTGGACCTTACAAATACCCTGACTAATGTTATCATAATGAGAGTGCAAAAAAATTTTTTACCTTAAACTAACTTTTGCATCAAAATTTCCTTGCCATGTTGCTTTGACTAATTTGTTATTTATATTGTTTGGTAACATAATATTTTCACTAATATTTAGAATTTGAGAAAACAAATTACACAATATTTAATGAAATACTAATTAAACAACTAACAGCTACCAAATAAATCCTTCGTTTACATTCTGAAACGGAGAGGTTAAAATTATTTTGCAGAAAGAAACATGCAAAATATTCATACTTTGAATCTTCATGACAATTTAATTATATTTCTAAAAACAACAATTTCAAACCCCAATGATGAAGACTCATAAACAATTTCCCAACCACAGGCAGTTACAGGACAATGAACTATAACACAACACAAACATCAAAATATTGACATCTAAATGCACATTAACAAAATAAAAAAAAAAAAATGCAATATTTAAAGAGGGAGGGAAAATAGAAAGAAAGAGAAAGGCCAGAAACAACCCTAGACATTTTATCAGGTGAAATCAGCTAAATATGGATTATCTTATCTACATCAAGACTAGCCAGTGAGTTCAAGCCCCAACAAAGGAAAGAACGCGAAAAAGGGTGTCATATCATAAATTCCACAAAGTAAGCGAAAAAAAATACTGCCTTAAACATGCTAAGGTTGGTAATTGGGAAAATAACAAGGGCACAGATATCTGGGCCCAGCATAATGTCATCATAATCAATTTTACACCCCAACAGGTGCCGCGGGCATAAACTTCCCCCTCAGTCTGTACTTTAAAATCTGCTTTATGAACCACAGCACGCTGACTTCTGCGCTGCTTCGCCACCACCAGCTCCCTGGTCTGGTTGGTTAATCTTGATTGTTTGAGGCTGGTACCACAAAAAATGGAGAATTACATCACATTTGTAAATAAATATATTAAATTAGCAAAAAGAAAGAGAAACATAATAAAAGAGCCTTTGGCAAATGGTCTAAATCTAAATTGTCAAACTGGAGAAAAAACAGAAGAAATAGTATGGTATAAGATGAAAAAAATAAAAATCACCTCAGACTTAGAATCAGTTTCTGCAAGCCTTTGCTTGATGTCCCTTGCAATTGAAAAGAAAACTTCCTCGACGTTCAAGTTTGTCTTTGCACTCTGCAGAACATGGACTTTTAATATAAAGAGAGAAGTAGATGAAGTTCTAAAGAACCAATTGCAGCATACAGTTAATACTTACAGTTTCAAAAAATTTGATACCATACTCATCAGCAAGAGCTTGACCCTTGGAGGTAGGCACAGCCTAAGGAAATGACAAAGAGTATCTTTGCGATTATTAGTGGATGGCACACAAAACAGACACAAATATGAAGAGAGAGAGAGAGAGAGTGAGAGGAATCAAATTGAGACATGAGTCAGAAAACCCAACTTTTAAGGCATAGCAGTTATAGATCATCCTAAAACTCTTCTATCTAATCACACAATTTTTGGGTGTAAACAACTTTGCTTCCACATAAAAAGCCTGCTAAGGAGCTTATGTTACAGAAAAGTAGATGATGATGTTTTATTGATGAACAGTCCAACCTATCCAGTAACAAGAGGAGCATGTCCTCCAAGTCACAAAATTCAATACTCACCCTTTTACTTTCATCCATGTCTGCCTTGTTTCCTACCAGTATCTTATTGACGTTGTCAGAAGCATGTTGTTCAATGTTGCGAATCCAGTTTCTTATATCTGAACATGAAGAGAAGCTAGATCCATAAGCATTCAAGAGACAGACGTACAGATATTGAAGAAAGTGTTACAGGATATAGGACAAGCAACATAAGGAGTGACAATCAAATGAAACACATATTTCACTGGTAACCATTTATCAATAACCAAAAGGAAAATGCTCAGGAAGTAGAAAAGGTGATAAAGCACCAAATCTAATCAAATAGCATTAGCATGTTTAACAAATCTCCACAAATTTAAATGCACAGGGAATTAGAAAAGGAGAATTTACTGTTAAAAGAAGATTCATCAGTAACATCATACACCAACAAAATCCCCATGGCTCCACGGTAATAGGCTGCAAAAGAACATAAAGTCAATAAGCAAATTTTAGAAATTTGTCAAAGATGGTAAGAGCATTTATTATTATTTGCTCTTTTTTTTTTCCTTGTACGTATTTCCTACAGCATTTAGAAAGTCTTGCATTTCAATCTCATCCCCATTTACTAGGTTCAATAGCCAGATGACTTTATATTTATACTGCAGTCGTGAGGCTCAATCAAACAACTTGGTTATGCAGCATTCTAATCACCACCACCATTATATATATATATATATATATTTGAAACTTTCAAACACAAAAACAACGTCACTCATAAGTATCGAAAACAACATACCAATAGGTAGAGTGCTAAATACAAACCTGTTGTGATAGTGCGAAAGCGCTCTTGACCTGCCGTGTCCCAGATTTGCAATTTAATACGTTTTCCGTCAAGCTCAATAGTTCTTATTTTAAAGTCAATGCTGTTTAGAGAAGTAAAAGTAGAATTTCAAATAATAATAATAAATTATCATAGATATCCAATATATACAATCAGCCACATTCCAGACCCTCAGTTAAATTATGCAGAACAATTACAAGATATAGCTGGAGAACTATCTGATTTCAGAACTTAATTGATTGCATCTCTAGAAAAGCTTCTAACAGCACCTAAAATCTCAATGGCAAGTGGAAATTAAATGGCAAATTCTAATTGCATATTGCCCAAATCTTGACCTTTAAATCACACAAACAGAACCTACTGCAAACTATCATTAACCTACTTCTCAATATTCATGTTCTACGATATATCACAAACATACTTCTCAATTTTTCAGTTTGCAAATGATGCTAAGTTCAGAAAATAAGGATAGCAAAAGTCACAAAGATATCAACCCAATAGTGGTAATGAAACTGGTTGTAAAAGAACCATCAGAGAAGCGCAGAAGCAGACAACTCTTCCCGACACCTGAAAATTTAAAAGAAAACTGTGTCAAATAACACTTGAGAGCCAATAAACAAATCATCTCATAACCAAGACTAGAGTAACAAAATGATCAGTCTTAACACATTCATCAAAAATTCTACGATCAGAAAAAGAGGGATGGAATGGGCAATGAGAAGTTAAGAATGCAAAAATCATGAACCTTCTTGCAGGTCTACAATAGAGTAGAAAGCATAAAATTCGGTTTGTGCCATTCAGAGATGAAGGAAGGCCATTTAACAATAAAGTAGAACACATGTTGTTACCAGTATGCTAGCAAAGCAGGAAGTTTACAATCTTAAATAAAGAAGAATGAACTACCGCGCCATACATCAAAAGCTTTTCAAGTTCTCCATATATAATGAAATTAAGATGGTAATGGGATGGGTGGATTTTCTTATCGCCATTTCACCCTATTAAATTTAAAGGGAAGAACGTATATGGGAATCCCAGCTTTTTGTTTTAATCATTTATAAACTACTATAAGTGTCAAATTTTGAGTATTATTATTAAATTTATTTTGTTTGTGTACATGTATGGTATACTTCAGATCCTACTAGTTAATATTTGAGACAGAAAGAGTAATATAAAGTAATAAACTATAAAAAAACTTTTTGTACATTTATGTTAGTTAAAAATTATAATATAAGTATATAGTTCTAAACTCCAGACTGGCGCAGAGATTCTCAGTCACTCAGGCCAGGGTAAAATTGTTCTCTCTCGAAAATCTAAACATATTTTCCTCACAAGCTACTCCATCGTAACCAGTCTACTGTCTAATATATTGTATTCAATCTCCAATTCCAAATTCTCAGTCACTAGCAAGTCAGTTGCTTCTTTGTTTTCTTTACGAGCAAAACTTAAACATGAGAACTCATTCTTCTTATTCTTCTACCCAAAGCCTCACATGATTGGCTGCACGAATAACAGGCACAATTTTAATTTGCAAGCTTCTTCTACATCAATGGTCAAATCCTACCTAATTGACCCAGGCAGGCAAACACCATTCTACTTTCGGTTACATAAATTAGTAGGCTGAGCCGGGATCAAATTAAAATGTTACTAATTTGCATACTCTGAACGACAAGTACACAGTCCAGCTTGGATAATTTGTTCTGATCCAAAAACTCAAACTTTAATCCATCGATTTATCCAGGATCATTTTGGCTCAATTCACATGAATGTGCAAAGTCCAGATAAAGTAAAATTTGGAAGCAAGCTCAACCAGCCTAACATTCAACCCAGCAATTAATCAATTAGAGTCCAGCTCTGAGCAAATAAGAAAATGAATTTTTCAAGAAAGAAGGAGTAATTTTTCATGGAAAAAATTGCAGAAACTTCATGGCCTGATCAAATAACACATCATACAGACATTAGTTGTCTCAGATTAACACAAGCATCTTTGCCTGATAAAACAGTAATACACAGATTGGAAAATCACTTCCCAAAAAACTAAAAATAAAAAAAACAAAAAATAAGACTCAGGTTTCTAGTGCAAATATATTACAATGTAATGGAAGTATACCTATATTAACTACACAACTAAGGAAATATACAAAGTCGAAAAATGTTTGGTCAATCAACACATTTGCCAATTCATATTTAAACAAACCACCCGCAGCTCAACATCAATCTGTTCAAAACTAGAATAGCCTATTAAACTCAAATACAATCAGAATTTTATACAGAAAATAAAACTTGGTATAACTCCCAGATGCATAAATATATCCATAAGAGATCCAATTAAACTGACACGTCGATACTGTGATCAACTTGCATGGGAACAATATTGGCATTCCATGTAAATAGCGTTCAACAATAAAGAAAATTAATTTTCCAAGCAAAACAACAAGAATAAACGACATAAATCATCAACCCTTATATAAAAAGAAATCCCAAACAGCAACACCTGCCCATTTAAGAGAAGCTCGAAAATGTGGCATCCAACAAGGATAAAACAAAAGGTAACCAGAATCCATTTCCTGAAGACACAAAAGAACCCCTAAAAATCACTGCATCACATACTAAATCAATAACCCAAATCGTCTCTCTCTACCCAGAATATAAATCGAACCCAAAAAGCAATAAACGAAACCCAGATTGAATATGGAGAAATAATGAGAAATGAGAAGCTTGCTAACCGCTATCCCCAATCAAAAGAAGCTTAATCAAGTAATCGTAATCAGCACGCGCCCTTGTTGGTTGTGCGGCCATCGTTTCTCTCCCAAATCAATTCAATTAACCCACAAATCAAATTCCCTCTCTGCAGAAACAAAATCAAAAATTATAGATATAAAACAGCAACGTCATATATAAGATCAAACTCGGAGAGAGAGATAGAAGGAGAGAGTAACCTTTGGCCTTTAGGTTAGCAAGCAAGAGAGAGATGCAGAGACTGTGTCCAACGAATTAGGGACACTTTTGTCTCTCTCTCTCTCTCTCTCTTTCTCTCTCTCTCTCTCCGCGTATATTACGTGGATATCTCTCTTGTTTCTGCATCTGTATCCTGCCAATTGGAGTGACGGTGGATTTTTGTTAAGATATACTCGAGTATAGCAGATAGTTACTCTTTATAAATATTTAGATTTAGATTTTTTCTCCTAATTTTTCACATTTGATCTCTGTCACAAATTTATTTATGGCTAATAATGATGAAATGCTTATTAGTACAAGTTAAATTACATATCATTGGCCTAACATAATCCATCCTTTGTATTTTTTTTTTCCCTTAATGATTACTTTCTCAATATCAACCTTTCCTTTTTGTTAACGAATTAGCTTCTCTTAAGGTCAACGTCTCCAACTCAAAAAAAAAAAAAAAAAAAAAAAAAAAAAACAAAAAAGAAAACTCCAATAATGAGGTTAGTAAACACTCAGCGATCAAACAGTCCAAAATACCGTTTACTTCAATTCAAGTCGTTCAAAGAATACGCTTTATTTAAAGAACGCACTTTCTTTGTGAAAGCAGTTCAAAAAATGCACCGTCCAAAATGATGCACCTCAACACCAAGCCGTCAAAATAATGCAATTCCTCCATCAAAGACATTCAGAGAACAATTTTATTCGGAGAACGTTCGCCCCTGTTTGGCTCTTATAAACAATAACAATAATGGAGAAATGGATTGTGATGGTGGTATTTGTTTGATGAGGAACATCAAATTTTTAAATCCAAATCTTGAAATCTAACTTATTTAATTTACTGTTATATTTATGCACTTAAAATTTCAACAATTTATATTCAAGCCTATTATTTTTATGTTCATTATTTATTATTTCACTAATCTCCTAACCATTAATTTGGTCTTTGTTTAATTTATTCACTTAAAATACATTATCTAAACTCAATTATAAATTAGGGATTCAAACTCGTTTAAAATTTTATTTTTATTATCCGAACCCATTTAACATTAAAAATATTTTTCATTTTTTATTTTAAAAATAAAAACCATAAATTTTATTTTGACTTAATAAAAAATATTAAGATCTATATTAAGTATATTTATAGCTGGTCGAAAAAAATTGTACTTCACGCGCGGGTATTTAAATATTATTTTAATAATTATTATTTTAAATATTATTTTAATAATTATTGCAATCATTGTCTTTAATAAACTATAATGAATTATCAAATGTTTAGAACAATAATAAAAACTCTATTTGAAATAAATCAGTAATGGTAAATATCAAAATAATAATCTAGATCGTTTCATCGAGCACCATTTATATAGAAAGGTGTTCTGACTCTATTGGATTAAGTCATCACCTACGCCTATTTGTAATAAAGACAACTATAACATCATTTATGAAACGACCTGAAAATTTAATTTCATAGAATTTTCATTTAAAAACTAAATTTTCATTCTAACAAAATTCAGCAGAAAATATTTTATTACTGCTAAACCAGACCTATAAACCAGTTTGAATTTTTTGAAAATCAAGTGAAAAATCCGTAAACCAAGAAAAATTGAGTTAAATCACTGAATTGGATCAAACTGGTTTGAATCGAAACAGAATAGTCTAGAAACCAGCCTTTTCTCTTCTTTTTTTTTTCTCCTTTCTCTTCTTCTTCTTCCTTGGTCGGCAGCGCGTCATTCCCCTCCCTCCTTGCTTTCGGCCACCACTTGACGAGAGCGAGGTGGTGATCGGGTCATCTTGTGCTGCTGGTCACGTTTCTGGTCTTCTCTCTCTCGGAAAGAGCCTCCATTGACGCGAATCGGGGCTATTTTCTTTGATAACTCTTGTTCATCAACTTCTAGTGATCTACGCCGTTTCCGGCGGTTGCAACGTGAAGGGGGGGGGGGTGCCAATTGCTTCATCTCCTCCACACGCGATCGTTTCTCCTCCATCAATTTCGGCAACAAAGCTCAGATGACGAAACCACAGGAGCGGCGGCGAGAGGACTGATCTTGGGCAACTAACGCCAAAAACGGACTCCTGAGTGAAAATCGAGCCAGATGGTGTGAAGAGCGCTCGATTCCGTGCAACCACGGTTTTCCAGCCATCGTAGAAGGTAGCGGCGGCGGTTCTATGATCGGCCGGCGAATCTCCGGTGCAACCCTAAGAGGCAGAATCACCTCGTCCTCGTGCGGATCGTGGCATCATAGTCCGATTTTTTATTAGTACGCTCTAAGACCCAGTTCCAAATTTTTCGGTATAAATTCCAATTTCAAATTTTTAGTTGCTTAATTTGATTTCGAATAAATAGATAAATATAATTAATTTTGAAAATAATTTAGAATATTTTAGCCTTTATGTAGATCAGTTGAATATTTAAGTAGATTTAATTAAATAAAAAGAAATTATATTATTTGAGTAGCTTTATATATGAAGAGAATATTTTAGACTTTTATAAATAAATTAATTTTGATTAGTTTATGGTATTTATGGTAGCCAATTGCGATTAATTATTTGGTTTAGGATTTAGAATTATTAAGTGCATATATGTGTGTGTGGTGATTGATAAATGTTGTTTAAGGCGGATGGGTTGATTTGATTGATTGCCCGACGGATGGACTGTGTGAATTGAGTAAATGTTTAGATGAATGAAATTTGGTTATAGCGGACGAGATTAATTATTGTGAATTGCCCGATGGATGGGCTTTGAGAATCTATTGTTGAATTATAGTCTTAAGCAGGTGGTTTAATCCAAATTTTAGAGGAAGTTCTGCCGAAATTTCGCTAGAATCTACGCTAGATATATTTAATGGTTAAGTTAATAGGCTTATTTGGAATAATGTTTTAACCTAATATATTTAAGATAGAGTACTTAATTCAATTCAATTTCTCCTCTTCTTCGAATGCCATTTCGTTTAGATCATTGTAGTTGTTCACTGCTTCAAAGAGTTAGGACCCGAAATTAGGGTGTTTTCCCTATTTAGCAATGTAAGTAATAATAGGTAGTATGCATCATACACAAACTCATTACTATGCAACGCTTCGTCTTTATTTGTTTATTTATTTATTTACTTGTTTATTTATTTTTCAAATATTAATTATTATATTATAGCATTTGCTTCTACATATTTATTACTACCTATATGTGAATGTCTAATTGTGCACTTGCATTATGATATTTAAGTGTTTGATGTACTTGAATATATTTGCACTACTTGATTACATGTGTTCTAATAATAATGTTCCTTGTTTGTGTGGAATTGGGATGAAGTGGGTCACCATGAGTTTGCGAGGACGGTTCTGAAAATGATGAAAATATGCAATTCGACCGTCTGCCATGCATGGGGAAATCGGCGCTCCATGTGCACCTGATGATATAGATTATATGGAAAACCACAGGTGGTCTCCTGATGGTATGGAAAAGAAAAGAGAGTATAAAAAAAATGAATGAATGAGTGAAATGAAATGAGAGGGCTGGTCAAGTGAGGATTAGACTTGTCGGCCAATTATCGGGGATCGGCTCCCTGATGCACACGTCATGAGAGGATGGGTCATGTGTGAGGACGGCTCATCAAGGGTTCCGATGACGCCACTGACCAATCACCACGTGTTTGATTACTTGAAGGTGTGATTATTTGTTGGTGCTTATGATGTGCCATTTGTTTGATTGGAAAAGTGCTCATTTTAGTACTTCACAAAGCATTTTGTGTGAATGCTTGTGTTGTGCATTAATTATTATTCATTGTTAAGCTCACATTTCTTTTGTTTAAATTCTTCTAGGAAGTAGATTCTTTTGCCTGGTTAGAGCTCTATCTCCTTCCCCGCAGAGTTAGGAAATTAACTTTTAGAATTAGCAGTTATTTAATTATGTAGCTATATGTACTAAAACTTATTTATACTTATCTGTTAGAGAACTCCGCAGTTATAGGATTGTAACCAATAAACTAATGAGGATATTTATTTATTTATTTATTTTGTCAATGTATGAATATATAAACCCACATTAAGAATGTTTTGTATTTAGATTGGGTCCAATCTATAAAATGTTTAAGATGTTACATTTGGGCCAAAATATAATACAATTATGAGATTTATTGTGCATGGCAATATAGATCGAATGTTTGAAATTCATATTTATATGGTTAAATTTTAGTAGTTCAGGCTTATTACGGATCTCGGGAGCTTTAAACTTACCTAGACCCTAGTGTCGGTCTGGCTTATGGAAACGGGTCGTGACAATTTGTAATAGTTTTAAAGAGGCATATATATAGATTAGTTCTTATGTTATCTTAAAATAAATTTGAAAAAAAAAAAAAGTTATCCAATTAAAATGTATAGTCAGGGAAAAAATTAATAAGGAGATGTAGTTGAAAAAAAAAAAAAACAAAGAAAGAAAGTCATAATTATCTTATTAAATTTTATTTTCCATTATAATTTTGAAAAATAGATAGGATAATAGATAATAGTATTCATTATAAATTTATTTTAAATTTATAAAATAAATATAAATTAATTTATAAAAAAAAAACTTTTCTATTAAAATATGTAGATATAATTTGGAAAAATTGTTAATTGATGAATTTATTTTTTGAAAAAGAAAAAGAGGCATATATCTAGCTTTGTTACGGGTTTGCAATTGTTAAAAAATAGACAAACTGAAAAGCTAATTTTTAATTAGAAAATAGAAAATATTAGAAAATATTACTCGTAAAATCATGACCCACAGTACCCATATATTTCTTTGCTATAAACAAAGATCATGTTCATTCCCCACATTACGGCTTTGTTGGGCAATTTCAACGTTTTTCTAGTAGATGTTAACTGCTGTCGTTAGATATTAGCCGTTAGTAGTTAGTTATTTACATAGTAGTTTAAAATAAAAATGTTCGGTAAAAATAAGTGTTTGATTAACTGTTTAATATAAAAGGACAAAAAAGGATAAAGTCATAGAGAACAAGATAAAGATAAGTAATGGGCACAGGATAACGTTTCATGAACATTGACTCAAACTCTAAATTTTAAAATAGACGTGACATTACCGAATATAATAATTAATGAAAACAGTGATTTAACCCAATCAAAATACTAAACACTACTCCAAACGCTGTTGCCAAACAAAACCTATATTACGGGTAATGATCTTGAAAAGAATTCCAATACTATCCCAAAACTAAAGCTACAATGAATCCTTCTACATAGCACATAGATCGCAGATACACTTTTCCCACAAATTCAAGCTATTCCGTTCTGTCTTAAAATCAATGTCCAGAGCCTGGTTTTCAACTTGTAGGATGGACAGTTCCACCTCCAATGAAGGTAAAGATTCTTCCATTTCTAGTATGATATAAAGGCTTCAAGAAAATGGGATGCTTTAGAATCTTTTTCCTCCTTAGAAAGAGCAGGAGAGAAAAGGCCTGCCAGTGCAAGTTTTAAAAGGTATACCAACGATTAATGAAAAAAAGAAAATAAACGTATAGATATATGTACAGATATATTTATACAGAGTTAAGATATTTAGATACAGAGTTAAGATCTCTGAATCGTTTTCCATTGAAGTTCCTCGAACATGTTCCTCTGCAGGTATAACCTGAAATACAAAAAGTTCTAACTTTTAAAAAATACTTGGTTAATCTTTATTTATAGCTAATTAAAAATATTTTATGAAATAAGCAAGCACCTGTTTGCCACGCATATGCCCTGAAAATGCATGAATGAGAGAGAGAGTATCAACCTAACATCTTAAATATAAAACAACTAGAATCCATTCTCTTCTTAACCATTCCAATCTAACATGAATCAAAAGGAGATGGGTTTTACCGCATTTCTTTGGCCATTGTTGATCCTGGAAGAAAATTTGAATTCTTTAAAGTTCACACAACATCTGCAGTTATCGGTATTATCGGTATTGAGTGGAGCCGCAACACACAACGTCCTTGCAACCGCTGCCATTTCTAGTCCCTATAATCTCTGAGTTGTTTGCTGGTCTTCGAGATTGTTTATTTTATGATGCTTTTGATATTGCTCAATCAAATACTTTGTAGCTTGCGTTTAAAGCTTGACTCTCTTCTTTTATCTTAAAAAATAAAATACCAACGTCCATTTCATTTAAAATTAAAAAACATGTCTTTATATAAATCTTAAACTTTATCCATATCCAAAATCCATTTTCAACTATGAAATTTTATTATTTTAAAAGTTAATTGAGGATAATATAAATAACAATTATTTATTAAATTAATAGTTCAATAATTACATTTTTTTGAAGAAAAGTTCAATAATTAAATAGAAAACATTTATGATTGTTTTTAAGAAATATATAATTTATTTACGCTTACGTAAGTATAATACCGGCTGTAAGGTACATATGTATAAAAAGAATACAAAATACAAGAAGGGATAGTACATATGTATAAAAAGAATACAAAATACAACGCTAGAAGGAGGGCTTGAACCTCCGACCTTGTGGTTAACAGCCACACGCTCTAACCAACTGAACTATTCCAGCTTGCTGTTTATAATTTAATTTAATTCATAATTATTTCATATCTCTCTTATATCCCAATTTTTTTTAAGACGAAGATTTATTCGGTTGGAATATGAGAATTTTATTTATATGCTCTTTCATTGTTACCCTAACTTGTAACCTTCTAATGAAGTATTGCTTTCTTCAAAAAAAAAAAAAAAAAAAAAAAAGACCTATAACATTCTAAAATATGTAAAATATTACATATTAATTTTCAATTCATTCTATAGTCGAAATAAACACTGTGAATAAAATTAATTAGTCATTTCTTTTAAAATATTCAACAGGAAAAACATATTTCATTTTATTATAAATATTTTAAACCTAAATAAATCCAAATAATAGTAATAGTTATTTAATTCAAAAAATATATATGTTTTTTTTTTTCGTTTTCTCTGCACATTTGCTTTAATATTTCTAACAGTATATTAACGAATATCAAATTAAAATTATATTTCATTGGATGACATGTACAGTTGTTACAAAAAAAAAAAAAAAAAAAAAGCACATGACTGGTACAAATAAATTTGTTTACCAGAAACTACTCAATGTGGCAAATGGCATGTTACCGATTACATCAGATGAACAAAAACCACTAAAACCAGAATTTTTTAGGTAGATTCCACAATTGTGTTAATGTCTTCTTATATAATTATTAAAAGCAAAGCAAAAAGTGAGAAAAAGCAAAGAAAGGGAAACAAATAAAATTTGTGCTTTGAAGTATATGCTTTAGAAGATCCTCTCTTCATCATTTTTATTCCTACAAAACAAAACCCACATATCACAAGTTTTCACCCTCCACTCCTTTGGAGGGATCAAGAGATTGGATCCTCCCTACAACATAAACATCCCCCCAATATATTCTCATTTTCTTCTATCCTATGTATTGGTATGGGTGGTCGGAGGTGGCTGCCGCCGTTGCCAGGGAGCCAAGGAGACAATTGAAGCAGGGAAGATGAGGATGAAGAGGGATGTGGAGAGTAATTAAGGTCATGATGGTTTTTAAACCATTAGGGCAACTATGATCCTTTGGCAACATGTTATTATGATGGGGAATATATATGTGGGTTTTACTTTTATTTTACTAATATTTGTGTTTTCCTTTTTATTTGTTGTTTGAGGGACATGATGAGATCATTCCTTATTCATATGAAATCAGTTAAAATAGTTGGCAGTTGGTAAATCTTGGTTTTAGTTGTTTTTCCAGCTCTAAGCTTCCTAGCAAGAATCATAATTAAGAATTTTCTTGGAGGGTTTTCTCTGTTTCTTCTTCTTTCATTTCTTTTTTTTTTTTTTTTTTCTGTCCTAATTTTGGAATTTTTTTTTTCAGCCCCTATAACATATTGAAACTTGGACTCCACCACGGACAAAGTCCTACCTAGCTAAAAAGACAAAAAGCGACAAAACAACTAGCCTAAAAACAAACACAATCATATACCCCCATGTTTCAAATTAGAAATCCACATATTAGACATCCACGTAGCTTGAAATAAAAATTCTGATCAGTCGTTTGTTCAGTTATAGATTTAATTGGTTATAGGGTGGATAATTAGATTTTACATTCTTGCGATTATCATTAGCTGTTGTTTTAAACATACTAGATCAATGCTCATTGGGTTGTTTATTAGTACATTGATACCAGCTTTCTCTCCATTCAACAGAAAAGGGGTAAATTGTTCTCCAATATACATGCTGCCTATTTGACATTCTATTCGACCTGTTTTCAGCAAACTGCATTCACAACGTCATAACCTTTAAATTACAGGTAATAAAGATGCAACAATAAGATAAATATGGCATGGACATCATAACTATAACAGTTAATAAGATGTGAGCTACCAGAAAAAGAAATGCAGGTCTTCAATTCATACAAGTAAAAAAACCAACATTAGCTTTTGTAGAAAGCATAAATCAGATAAAGCACAGGGCTAATCCTAAGGCAAACAAGTTCAAAGGCACAACCAAAACTCTTCGAAGCAGAATAATTTTTCTCTAAATCGAAAAAACAAAAACTTAGCCTAGTAAAAGAACCCAAGCACTTTGCCACCAACATTCTTTCTTCTAGCCTCTTCATGATCCATAATGCCAGCAGAGGTTGTCAACACAATATAACCAAACTGCAATTTTAAATCGATGTTAGGTGTCAAGACAGAAATCCATATGTATCACATCAAAGAATCCACATAATTGTGCAGCATCAACCAATCATGCATGTCATTTCATATATGATTAAGTTCTTAAATACCAAAATGTAAATAGAAATGATACAAACTTAACTGAAGCATAATGTTTTACTTGTTTGTTACAGCATAATTAACTCGATCCTAATAGAGTAACTCTTATTTGCATGCTCATGTCAACTCAATATTAACAGTAACGAAAAAATAAAACTGAACTTAGATATTTTCGTTTGTTTACCTGTCTTGATGGAAGCAGTCGTGCAGTCCATCCTTCAATCTCCTTGACACCGATATCAAAACGAGGGCTGATAACTCCACACTTGTTCAACCTCCCATTCAATTCAACCACAATTTTACCAGCTCTATGATCATCAACATACTCAAACTCGCCAATGTATCCTTCATAACAGAACCAAAGAGATAACAATCATAAACCAGCACAAATTTCCAAATTTTCCATAAAAGAGAGATGAATAGGGTGAAAATGAAAAGATACCATGCTTTTGCATCACCAGCAGAAATTTGATGATCACTTTTGAGGAAGGCCTGATCATAACCTGTCGCTTCCCACGCTTTTCAGCATTGTACATGCTCTTCAAAGCATCATTCAAAACACTAACTCTCACCATGGTTGCTGCTCCACATATTAGAGGAAATGTCAAAAATTGCAGAGAACTTTATGTGTGTGTGTGTGTGTGTGTGTGTGTGTGTGTGTGTGTGTGTGTATATATATATATATATATATATATATAATGAAAGAATTTAGATCAATAGTTAAAACAAAATATTTTCATTTCATAACAGCAAGATATTACTAGCCAAAATACATAATTTTGTTTCTTCAAGATCAAAAGGGAACGAAGAAATATTAATTCATAATCTAATAGACCAATTGAAATACCATTTTCTAAGAATGTCATAACAAAGCATAAAAGTCTATTCTAGCTGGTTACGGGCACAAGTCTCAATAATAGCTTAATGGCCAACCAAATCTACACCGCGGCGTATAATAACTTAAGGTTTAATTAAACCCAAGTTCTCGAATCATCAATCAAAATCAGAAACAACACCCAACGCAGCAAATCAGTCGATGAATCTATACTTTAAGATTAGATCAAAAACAAAATAACATAACAACAGAAAAAAAAAACGATTCATAGATCTAAAACGTTTTCACAACAAAAACGCACATCTCAATCTCCGATCAACCAAATCCACCGAAAGGAAAGGATAAAAACAATAAAAACCGAAGAGAGAGAAAATAAACAAATAATATACAAAGGAATAACAGATCGACAAAGAATCAAAAGAAACTTACCTTAGAACGTAAAGAGAAGAAGAGGCTGGAGAAGGATTGGTCTCAACTGTGCGTGAGGTGAGAGAGACTGTGAAAGATTAAGGGGAGAGCAACGCTTTTATATTGAGCGACGAGGTAGAGAGAGAATAGGTTTTCTAGGGCAAACTCGGCCGCTTGATTTTTTCTATATTTTTTCCTTATTTTCTCAAACCGACTTATTCAATAATAACTAGTAGATTTTTTTTTTTTTTTGGTTGCGTTAATTTTATTTTATTTTAGCTTTTCTACTTCTCTTTTGCTCCACGTTAATTTAATTCCTCAAATACAAAGGGAAAATTCTGATTGATGGAATTTAATTGGGGAAATCTAATTTTTTTAATTAAATATGTTTATGCAATTGAGAAAAATAAATCACAATTTGTAAAATTTGTAAAATTCTAATCTATGTGCTATCGGAATAGACTCTGTTCTCATATTAAAAAATAACAAAAATAAAATTATTGTTAAATTTTACAAAATTCCTGAATTTTATGTTCTATTAATTTGAATAATCATTCGGTGAATTGTTTATGCAGTAATGATAATAAACAATAATTATTATGAAGATTAGATTAAATTGCATATTGAGGCAAATACAAGAGTTCTTTTTTTTTTTTCTTTTAATAAAACTAACATCTAATTATATTAGAAAAAAAAATGTTCGTAGATCACTAAAAGCAGTAAAGTCATTGTTAATAATCTAATATCTAATATTTTTTATACAATAAAATTAAAAGTTACATAAACGATTACATAAAATTATTGGTGGTTCTAAAAGTAGAGCAGATTTTAAAATTTTCAGTAACACATATACAATGTAACAACAATGACTGTCAATTTCAAAAACAGAGTGATCCCTAGAAGCTCATAATTGCAACTGTAACAACAATGATTCGCCAAGAAGAATAAGATAAAACACATATACAATCGCTAAAAGTTTTCCTACGATACTATTGGTAGTCGTCAACATCTCGTAGCACATAAAGAATAATCCATTGAGAAATTTGAAAAAAAAAAAAAAAACATAAACAAAAGATTTTAACGATTGATTAAACAAATATACAAACAACAGAGACATATATAAGATAAGGAATAACACGAGTAGTTACCGGATGCAGAAAGCAGAGAAAGAGAGGCGCCTCCAAGCAGAATGAAGAGAGTTAGGGTTTTGAGAGAGACTAAAAAAAGCAGTAGAAAACAATTTAAAGAGCACGGTGGTTTGGTATTTGAAGCCATGGGCTTGACCTAAAGATAAGCCCAATTAGAGTCTGTCCTTCAAAGCCCTGATATATTTTCCTTTTGTCCTCTGGGCTGGACCTCAGCATTCGTTTATTCTTTCTTAGCAGTCCGCATTGCTTTTATTTTTTTTTTCTTAAAAAATTATTTTATTTAGAGAAAACTATTATTTAGTCCTGACATTTGACCAAATTGACTAACTCATCATTGCATTTTGGTAATATTAATTAGTAGTTTCTGAGAATTACCTCCGTTAGACTAGTTGGTCCTTACATCCAATTTCTTTTATTTTTGCCGTTAACTCCATTAAAAAAAATGAAAATACCCCAACTTCTAATATGGAAAAGACTAAATTAACCCAGGTTAAATATTTCATTATTGTGGAGGAAAAATTTGAGATTCATAATTAATTTATTAATAAAATTATGAGAAAGTACATAATTAAATACTTATAGAATAACTTTCATATTCTTCAAAAGGTATTTTAATTTAAATTGACAAAGGCTATAAATATATAATCAATAGTTTAAATTTATAACTATTTGTTTATATTATATTTTGAATTTATTTGATACTATTTAATTAATTTTTATTATTTTTTAAAAGGATTATTTGGATTTTTAATTTTTTTAACTAATAAGTATATTTTAAATACTTAGGAAAGAAATTAAAAATAAAAATAGAAAATAGAAAAAAATAGCTAGACCTCAAATCGTTCAAATGTCCTTTGTCAATATACAAGCCAAAAATGGTTAATAAACAAATGCAATGCAGATCGACAAATCCAAATCTTTACAAAGCAATGTAGAAACTTCGCAAGTGGCATTTGGCTTATAATATATATAAGGCTAAATTGTCAAAAGAAGTCAAATTTACTGTTACCGTCGGTTTCCGTTTTAGTATATAATAAATGTAAAAAAATTTGTATACCTGTAACTTAAAAAAAAAAGAAACGACTCGAGCCATAAAGTAAAAAAAACTATTAACCTTTATAATAAACTAGGTGAACCCCGTTGTTGCACGGTCACTTTATTACCTTATTATACATTATTATTTTTTTAGATAAATAATATTATTCATTAAAAAATGAAAGATATATAAACTTGAAATAAAAGATTAAAAGTGCAAAACTTTTAAAATTTAAATATATCAAGCTATGACAAAATTACTTACCTATTACAATAAACCAAAGCAGAAGAAAAATCTGAATACAAATTAAGAATTGAAAATATATTTATGATGGAAACTCATTTAACTCTAATAATTGAGAGTCATTTAATTTTACTGGCATAACTTTGGAATTATTATGTTACTAGATGAAAGCCTATACATTGCACGAGTTGTTCTATTTATTGTATATTATTCTTTTTACAAAATCTCCATTGATAATTTTTTACTAAAAGAATAATAAAAATAAAAATGATTGGAAGTATTTTAGACCAAAAAATATATAACTCAATTTTTATATTCCAAAGATACAACAATACCCTTTATAAAATAGAGAGAAAATTATTATTTAGTCCCTCCGTTTTTACATAATTATCCAACTAATCCCAAGTTTTGCGCAAATATCTAACTAGTCCCTCAGGTTTAACTCCGTCTAATTAAAAGGTCTTTCCGTCCGAAAAGTTGATTTTTTTCCATTAATTATAGATTAAAAGACGAAAACACCCCTCCCTAGCTGACGTGGACCATAAGGGGAAAATTATTATCTAGTCCCTTAGGTTTTACATAATTATCTAATTAATCCCAAGTTTTGCGCAAATATCTAACTAGTCCCTCAGGTTTAACTCCGTCTAATTGAAAGGTCCTTCCGTTCGAAAAGTTAGTTTTTTTCCATTAATTGAAGATTAAAAAACTAAAACACCTCTCCCTAGCTGACGTGGACCAGTATGAAGCGATAATGATATACTTAGTTTGTTTCCTTTTTGTTCCTTCCATGCCATAATGATATACCTAGTTTATCTTTTGCGCAGATAATCTTGCATTAAATATTAATATTCATATTCAAAGTTATGAAATTATAATAATATAGGTGGCAATAATAATTACTTTTTTTATCTATAAATAACTATTATTTTAGAGCCGGTGTTTTCTCCGCAAATATCTTTTTTTTTTTAATATTAATGAGTAATTAATTTTTTTTTCAATTTTATCCTTATTTATATTAAATTTAATAATTATTTTTATAATTTTCCAAAATCATATAACATCTCCTCTCTTACTTAAGGTTACGTAATAAAATTAATTAATATTTTGTTATAATTTATAAGAATAAATTTACTTACTTAATTACCATAAAAAAATTGAAAGTATTTATGAATAGATGGAATACTTTGTTTTTTTTTTTTTAGATTTTATCAATGATAATAGTAATGTTTCTTGATAAAATTTGCATATTAAATATGAATAAAATAGAAAATTATATTTATTACTTTTTTTCTAAAAAAGAAACTATGATGATAATTTGGGGTAAAAAGAAAAATGAGATATTTACTTTTTTGAAGAGGTATTTACTTTCATGATTCAATTAAATTTAATAATATTTAATTGGAACATCAAATTAATTTTTTTATCCTTTTTTTAATACTATCTTTGTTCCATAATACTCAGATTTGAGAAAATAGTTTGTTCTAAAATATTTGTCTAATTTGGTCTAAAATACTTGTTATATTTGCGGTTTTAAGGAGTAATAAATATTTTTTTCATATTTACCCTTTGTGTATGATTAATAATTATTACTTCAATTTAATGATTTTCTTAGAGATTAATATTAAATTAAGGGTAATATTGTCAAAATTTATTCAATAATTTATTATAATTTATACAAATTTAATAATTTTTTTAAAAGATATGAAATTCTAAATGTGACAAATATTATAGAATGAAGACAGTAATATTTTAGAGACATAATTATATTTAATGGTTTTCGATTTGCAAATATTCATAATCTAAAACTAAACCGTACATTTAAGAGAGAAAAATGATTATGTTTCCATCGACTTTATATGAAACTCTTCAATTTTCATTTTTAAATTTAGCGAAGGCTAATTTTCCTACTCGTGTAATTAAGCTTAGTCTATACAATTCTACATGTGCATAAAATTATAGGGAAAATTATTATTTAGTCTTTTAGTTTATACAATTCTCTCCCTTATCGCTTCATACTGGTCCACGTCAGCTAGGGAGAGGTGTTTTAGTCTTTTAGTTTTCAATTAACGGAAAAAAACTAACTTTTCGGACGGAACGACCTTTCAATTAGACGGAGTTAAACCTGAGGGACTAATTAGATATTTGCGTAAAACTTGGGATTAGTTAGATAATTATGTAAAACCTGAGGGACTAGATAATAATTTTTTCTTATGGTCCACGTCAGCTAGGGAGGGGTGTTTTAGTCTTTTAGTCTATAATTAACGGAAAAAAAATCAACTTTTTGGACGGAAGGACCTTTTAATTAGACGGAGTTAAACCTGAGGGACTAATTAGATATTTACGTAAAACTTGAGATTAGTTGGATAATTATGTAAAAACGGAGGGACTAAATAATAATTTTCCCTAAAATATATTACATATTTTTTCCTCATAAACCTTTAGAATTAAAGTAAAAAAATAATTGCTTGCAAAAGTAAATTAGATAATAAAATGCTAAATTTTGGATAGATTGGTGTAACATATAGTTTTTTAGATGAAAAAATATATAGAAAACTATTAAATAATTCTTGGAAACTAAAGATATATAAAAAGAATTTTAAAAAATTAAATTTAGATAAGAGAAAAATTTCATAAGTAATCACTAATGATTATCTTTATATCTATTAATTAAAGATAAATGGATTTGCAAATATATGTGAAAAAATTAATTTACTTATTTAGATTTTCTTTTGTTTAAAAATTTACGAGAACATTCTATTTGTATTACTAAGACAATTTACCAAAAGAAATTTGCAAACCGTACTGAAAAAGAACTTGCAAGCCTTATGGGTCACAGTATCGAAACTTAGACGCACAAAAAGCATGCCGATTAACGATGTTAATACAATCTGAAAAAAATTGGAGTTGCATCAACTAAAAGATAAAATATTAATTAACAAAGTTCATAAAATCTTTAATATGATTTAGAGTTATAATTATAATGATTATCTACTTTGAGCACTTTCAACCATCTTCTCAGAGAAAACTGCAAATAAGACAAATACATGCTCAAATTATAAAATACAAATATGAACCAATCTCAACCAAACAAAAAAAATTTTTTTTACATTCGAAGAGAAACAAATAGTAGAATGAATCAAATAACAAATAATTATGCCTACTACAAATAATATATATCTACCATATCAAACTACTATTTCTATCGAAATTGGAGGAGTTGCAATCTGTTTTTAATCTGTAGTGCTAAAATTTACATATGCATTAAAATAAAAAATAGAACTTTGAAACTAAATAGAAGTTATACAATTTAACTAAAAGAAAAAAAAAAAAAAAAAAGAATAAAGAGCGTCGGAATATTGATAAGAGAGAAGAGAGAGTCCAAACTTCACTTCATGGTTTGGTTTTGGTTTTGTGAATTTTAGTTCTCCTATGCTTGCCTCCTCCCTTTATCCTTATCAGAAGTGTAAATTTTATGATTTGTTCACTCACTATGTTTTCTTTTTGGGTTTTATAGATGATAATTTATATATGGTAGAAGATAATGTTCTAATGCTAAAAAATTTAGCTAGAGTTCATAATTCAAATAATTTATTAATGTAGATAATTTATATAGTGATTTTAGAAAATATTAAGACCTAATTAAATTATAATAAAAATATAAAAAAGCTCAAAAATTTATAAAAAAAGTAAAATACAAATATTGAATGGAGAAGGAAAATGAATGATTTTAAAGTGAAATTTTGTGAAAAAAAGGAAAAGGAAAATGCTGAAAAAAATAGGATACAACTCGCTTCTTAAATATATTTTTTTGCTTTAGGATATATATTAAGATTAAATTTAATTAAATAAAAATATAATAATCATATAAATAAAATAAAAATAAAAATTATAGAAATGTATCACAAACTAAGAAAGAAACTCTATAATCATAAAAATCTTTAAAAACTAAAAAAATAGCAAAGCAATAAATTATTTACCTCAATGGACTTGGGATTGCAAGTAGAAAAAGGGTTCCTGCAAAAAAAAAAAAAAAAAAAAAAAAAAAAAAAAAGATTTGAATTCTAAACATTGAATATTGATAATATAATTTGAACTAATTTAGACTATTCTTATGTGATGTTCATTTTTTATGTCTACGAGCCAGTAGTCTACAGGCAACTGATAAGTTTATTTTCTTATACTGCGAAGAATCCATATCCTTGGCATATAGATCATCAGATCTCTGTTTATTATCCTCATCAATAATTTGCAGCCATCGGTGCAAACCTATTGTAATTTATATTGCTTCACAAAAAAGGCTTAAGATCAAAAGATTGATACAACAGATTAATATTTTTAAGCAGGTACAGTTGGATAGAAATGAAATTATCAGTCAATGAATAGCTTTGTCATGGACACAATTCAGATTTGGTCCAGAGCTGCATTCAAATAGGAGTCCTTAAGACATAGCTCAATTGATTCCGGACTCATAATGCAACCTAAAGAGCGATCTTTAGACATTTTGATTAAATGATTAAATATTGAAATAAATAAGAATACCAAAACTGCAATGTTGAGTCTGCAATCTCCCAGACTTCACTTGGAAATGCTACACTGCTGCTAAAATGGGAAAATGATTAGGCATAACAGCACATATCAGACACGGATCAACAAACACTGTACTCCAAGGCTCCTAATCTCTTAGTATATTAATGCATGCTTTCCATTTCAGAAACTTAAATGACTTTAACGAATTTCTTTTTTAAATTTGAAGAACTCAGCGGCATCAGCCTGCCACAAATATTAAAAGAAAGATATAGATGCATTTTTGAGCTCTTCAGTTTAAATTTTAAAATATTGTTATATTGTAGATAATAGATAAAATTTTATAATTAATTCAATTAAATTATAATAAAAATTGAAAAATTTATAAGAAAAAAAGAAAAAATGTTAACAAAATGTATTAAAAATTAGAAAATTTATAAAAAAAGGGAAAAAGAAAATAGTGAAAGCACACAGTGCCAACTCAGCCTTTTAAAATCAAATTTTGCTTCAGGATTATATATATATATATATATATATATAGATATATATTTGCTGGAAATCAAATCTATACTTTTAGTTTTGTAGAATAAGTCTATTTACCACATCCCTCGATATATTATTAATTAAATAATAATTATTTAGAGAGATGAAAATATTTCCAAGACAAGTGATAAATCACGCTGCACTAAACTGCATCAAATCTTGACTAATTAGTAAAAAATTTCATTTTTCTTCCTTAAAGCTTACAAATTTATTTTATAGCATGCATCGATAGGCTATCTTCATTAGGTTAATAATTTATTAGTTAAATGTGCTCGTTGAGCTAGAAATTCATTTAAAAAAATTGTGCGATCATGTGAGATGTGATAAAACCATGATTTTTCATAAATAATTATGAAGTGATTTCTTTATAATAATAATAAAAGTATTATTATTGGCATGATATAAATTGAGACTTTCATATAGAAAATTATACTAAAAATTACTATATAATATTGAAATTCGTTAAATTAGTCTAGAGATACACAAAATTAGAAAAATTTCACATTATAAGAGTTCATAAGCATGTCTTGATTAGGATGGCAATTTTATGCACCTCAGTTGTATACTCAACCGAACTTGATTCGAATGGATTGAAGTAAACTCTCATTTAAAGGTGGGTGGGTATGGATTTTAAAAAATAAAACCCAACCTACTCATAACCAACTTCATTTTTTTCAACTAAGCCTGTATTTTTTTTTTTTTTTTATTCATGATTTATCTCATTATCGGTTCATTGAATCACTGGTATGGGAGTAAATGAGCCGAGCAGAATCTGCCGGGCTCAAGGCTTAGCTCGAAAGAATTTATCTCAGCTTGAAAATCAACGAATCTAAAAATTTTAGATTTGAGCCTTGCTCAATGAAAACTATAAATTGTGCGACCACGGTATTTAAAAACTTAACATTAAAAACATGATGTACTTACACTTGGGGCTTATTTGGTTCATCTTGGAATTGGAATAAAAATGGAATCGTATATATATTCAAAGAATCACGATCCAAGAACTAATAGAATTTATTGGTTAGATTAAAATTATACTTATAAATTATATCATTTCAATATAGATTGCATCTATTCAAACATCAAATATGAAAAAAAATTTGGATTGCTCGTGAACCAAATTTAAAAAAAAAAAAAAGTTAATCCAATCTCAAGAAGAGAATTTCATTCTAATTCTAGAGTGAAGCAAACATGGGCTTAAGGAATCGTAATGCCAACAGACCTCTAAAACAATCTAAGCATAGCGGTAATCAAAATCGAAGCTGTCACGCTTCTGCTAAACTGGCAGTGAACAAAGATAAATTACTTAGAGTTCTCATTCTGAAAAAACTTGCTTTATATGCATGTGGCTACACAGATATCGTTATTTAAGGAAGGGCATTAGCCATTTTCTTAATTAATGCATAGAATATGCAATATTGAATCATAAATAATGAAGATGATCAACATTCTGAACAAAAAATTTTTATTATATTTTTTGTTAATCAAACTCCAACTAGGGATTTAAACTTGCAACCTCATCTAAAGATGACTCAAGGATCACTAAGCCAAAACTCATTAGTGGTAACATAACTATTAACCTACCAACTAGCATGCATTCATTTTAATTTGATATACGAATTCATAATCCAACAACAGTAACTACTACATCATGGAACTATGTGTTTCCATAACCTTATAATTAAAGAAGAAGATTAGAACATACCCTTCTTTCCCAGTAAAGGAAGAAAGCACACAAAATTGTAAACAGGAGTAATAATTGACACCAAGATGACATTAAGTCCAGTAAACACCAAATGTGCTGTAATAGGCCGCGTTCTATGCGGCAACTTTTTTACTTTATGCGTATAGGTTTTTGATCTACAAACAAGATATCAATGGAAAAGTAGCTATACAACAAAAACATGAAATTCTAATTGATTCCACAAAAAAATGAATCGAAAAAGATAGATAAAAACCCCAGCAACAGAAATGCACAATTTTTCTTACAGTGACTGCAGCTGGAAGCAACAAGAGAGAGCTGTACGGAGTCTCAAGCAAGTTAAGAAAGAGAGGTAGAGCTTGAGATTTATGAAGAAAGTAAAAAACCCTTCTTTTATTTGGGCTTTGGGCTTTGATTAAAGTGATGCTAGCTAACCTGCCATTTGTGAGTGTTTGAACCTAAAAGTTAGCAAAAGGTCGACTAGGTCAAAACCGAACTTGATCCAGTCCAAACTGAAAAAAATTGGCATTTTTTGCAATAAAACCCGAACCAATTAAATTTCCAGAATGAACCAACCAAATTGTACCAGTTCAATTCAATTTGGTTTATTTAGTTTTATGATTCTGATTAAAGAGAGTTTTGATTCCAAACGAAGCAGTTTGGCTTGGGATTTTGTTTCTTAATGAATTGGCTAAGCTTACTATATTGTAATTCAATGGAAATAAAAGAACTTTCATTTGCTTCACACCAGTTTGTATGTACACAAATGCTAATGTTGTTATTTAAATAATGAATACAACTCCAACTATAAAAATGAAAAGAGAAAATACAAAAATTGTTCACTTACGAAGACACAGAAACAAATATCTTCAATAAATCTTTAAAAGTGGTTCCTCTTCTCCTATTGGCTTGGGACTTAAGAACAAAGATTGGGCTCTAGTGACTAGGTAAGACAATGTACAGAAGATGACTCTACTTTGACGAGTTAGGACTTCTTTTTCTTGTTTCTTTCCTTTTTTTTTTTTTTTTCCTCACCCCATGAATATTTATTATTTTTAATTTCCTAAAATATATGTATTTTTTTTCTATAAATTTAATAAATAAAGCCATAAATAATATTTTAAATTTTCCGTTACGAGCTTAGAAATTGAGTATGGAAAATTGTGAATTAGCCCTCGTTAGGAGTAAAGCTAAAGTATTTATGTTGGAGTTTTAGGACAATTGTATTAGGATAATGATTATAAAAATCCTACGTAGCCTATCAGTTAGAGCTTAATTAGGAGTCCAATATCTCATTAACGTATTAGTGTATTATTTTTATATAATATATTATCAATAGTTCCCCTTCACTTTTTGTCATTTATGTCCAAAAAGAGGGTTTATTAGGCATCTTTATTATTTTTATTTGTCATTATAATGTCTTGTTAGCGTGAAACTTTTTATTTACTTATATTGTAAAAAGATAGCTCCTTTTGAAGAGAATGAGGTGTCGGTTTGTTTGCCAATGAGTGTTCCAAGGATCTTTTCATTAATTGGTGTGTCTTTCCAGTGTCTCATCCGTCTATATATAGGGGTCTTACTGGACACATTTGCTTCATTCTTTCATTTGCGTTTCTCAGAGCTTCTCTCTAAAAGTTGTTATTTGCAGAGCTTCTCTCTCTACATGCTCTTCTAAGTAAGTCTTTTTACTTCGTTTTTCTCTTTCTTCTCTTATCTATTATTTGAGCGAAGCTATAGGTTTGTCTAGTGACAAGAATGTGCGCATTTTGGTTGATCATTTTGCGGATGAAATTGCGAAAGCAAACAAATTTGGGGTGGGTGAAGCCCAGGGTAAATCGGAGAACGTAAGAGTTGCAGACATCCCTTCTGACATCAACGAAGCCAAGCTGCTTGCCATAATTTCCAAGTATGCATTGCGCCAGAATACCGGTTGGTTCGCCCTGATCTAGATATGCGAATCTACACTTCTTTAGATAATGAGTCTCTCATGATGTACAAGGAGAGTTTTAGCTCTAGTGTTCGATTTCCTTTGTCCGAGCCTTTGATTTAATGAATATGGGATTAGTATCAGCCAGCTTCACCCTAATGGCTGAAGGCTACTGTGTGGGATAACTAAGTTAGCTCACCGCGATGGAACTAATTTAATGGCTCGAGGGATGCGAGAGCTTTATCGTGTGTACCACCAGGTGAATGAGAATCATTGCTTCCTACAGGCGAAGAATGAATGTAATGTTTTTTATAAAGCTTCAAAATTTCTTCTTTGAAGAATTGGAAATAGAAGTATTTTATCGTTCGACGAGCTGGAGGGTTCGGTATTCCAACCCAGTGGTCTAACGATTTTGCAAGACATCTCCCTACTTCGCCTACCCCTGAAGATCTACAATGTGTAGATTTGATAAAGGATAGAGGCTTAAAATCGGTGAGCCTCAAGCAAGTTATTGCAGATGGTTACAGAGTTCATCATCCTTCACCTTCTGGAAAACATTGTCTCTAGATTCCTTAAAAGTTGTCCTTGTACTGACACTTCTTAATTTTTCTTTTCTTTTTCTATTTGTGTAGGACTGGCTTCTAAGAAGGCGAAAGGTTCAACGCTGTCCAAGGTAGCATAGGCAATGAGGAAGAAGTCTGAGGTGGAAAGCAGGGAGAAGAGAACGCCTTCAGTGGTTAGTGACCCTCAAGTCACCGAGCCAGGAGTTCCTTCAGAGCCTCTTGGTGGAGAGCCTACTTCCTTAAGTCCACCTACCAAGCCGACCCGCAAGAGGCAAATGGAAGTGCATGTTCTTGGTCCTCCTCCTCCTACCAAGGTTGGCAAACCTCTAGACATCCGAGCCTACTTTTTAAGCAGATATGGGGTCAACTGCTATCTTCAATCATATGGGCCTAGTCAAGAGATGGATTGCCGTTGTTTTTTTCCTGTGGATGTTCATTTTTTTTTATACTATGGATGACCTAGCGAGGAAAGACTTCATCAATCAGTGCCTGTTTTAAGCTTTGAATGCAAATAACATCAACTTTGGTCGGATAACCAAGTTAAAGGGCAGCTATACAAAGATGTAAGTGAAGAAGAACGAGATGGAAGATGCATTAAAGAGCATGGATGCTGCTATGAGGGAGTAGGGGGCTCAACATAGAGCTGAGATCGCCGCTCGGGACGTCGAGCTTGAGAAGTTGAAGGAGGAGAACTGGGCTTTGCTAGGAAAAAAAATATCTTGAGAGCAGGAATGAGCAGATGAGGGAGGAGTTACAGGAGTTTCAAGACTAGGAGGTATTTATGGCGGAGGACCTGGCCAAGGCATGCCTAAGCCCTAGGACGAACATCTTGTCAGAGTTGAAGACTCGAAAACTAGGAGAGGATTGGAGTTGGGTGAACAAGATATACCCTGATGGGGATGACGAGGAGGTGGATGTATCGGCCCTTGGTGACTCTAAAGTAGGTGATCTGCCTTCTGTTATTGAGGTCACTAAAGAATCCGAGCTCAGGACTCTATAGGCAACTTAAGCATTGATCAACATATGGAGTCCGAGGCACTCGTAGATATTCCTTTTGTGGAGGCGAGCTTCAATTTTGACCTTCCTAGCAACATCGAGTCTTGAGTAGTTTAAGGTTAGTTGAAGTTTGTAACATTTTTGGTGTATGTAGTGAAAGAACCTTTTGTATTTTCTTTTTAACTTCATGAAAAAGGAAAAATTCCTATTTATCTTTTGCATCCTTTAAACTTTCAAATATCTTTCTTTGAGTGGGCTTGTATTCTTTTAATAAGGTGAATGTCTGTTATCTTTATTTTGGCCTTTACTTAGCAAATTAGAGAGAATATTGGGTTCATATCACCTTTAACTTAAAACAATAGCTTATTTTAATATCGAATTGACTAATTGTCCGAGCTTATGGACTTTATGAGTTTGAGTCGAGGGACTATTTAAGTCCGAGCTAGTAGGCCGAAGTGATGGACTTGTAAAAGCTAATGGACTACTTAAATTTGAGCTCTTGAACTACTTAAGTCCGAGCTAGGGGGCTGTCCGAACTAATGGACTTATGATAGGGGATGGGCTGCTTAAGTCTGAGCTTTTGGACCACTTAAGTCCGAGCTAGTGGGCTGTCCAAACTGATGGACTTGTGTGGGGTAATGGACTACTTAAATCTGAGCTCTTGGACTGCTTAAGTTTGGGCTAGGGGGCTATTCGAATTGATGGAGTTGCGATAGGAGATGGCCTACTTAAATTTGAGCTCTTGGACTATTTAAGTCTGAGCTAGGGGGCTGTCCGAACTGATGGACTTGTGTGAGGTGATGGACTACTTAAATCTGAGCTCTTGGACTACTTAAGTTCGAGCTAGTGGGCTGTTCGAACTGATGGACTTGTGATATGAGATAAACTACTTAAGTCTGAGCTTTGGGACTACTTAAGTCTGAGCTGATGGACGATTTATGTCTGAACTGATGGACGATTTAGAGAATGAGGAAAATTTTTTTTTTTTTAAGTAAGATCCTCTAGGAAAAACTTTAAATATCATGTCTTTCTTACCTTGATCATGATCTATTAAGTGAAAAAATCTGAGGTCTTTTTATTATTTCAATTTAGAATTACTTTATATCTTATATGGTGGAAGTACAATATGCTCACTTTAGGTTGTTGCATTCCATGTTCGAGGTAGATCGGCCCCATCAATCTTCTTGAGCTTGTATGGGCCTAGTCGTTTCGTGACTTCATAGGGACTTCCTAACTTTGTCCTAGGTTGCCCACTCCTGCCGAGCCTTTTGTTATCTCTGCTTTTCGCCACACTTTGTCTTCTTTTTTGAGTTTCCTACCTTGAACTTGTTTGTTGAAGCACCTTCTTATTTTTTGCCTATATGCCTTTGGACCGCCGTCTCCTCTCTCTGTTCTTTTGCTAAGTCTAGGTTGATTTTCAGGCTTTCATTGTTACTAGGTTCTTCATGCTCGGTTGTTCTTTTGTTAGGGATGCCTATCTCTATAGGTATCACTGTTTCGGTCTCATATAATAAAGAGAAAGTGATTTTACCTGTTGCTTGTCGAGGTGTGGTCCTGTACGCCCAGAGCACGCTATTTAATTCTTTTGTCCAATTAGCTTCCTCCCCATCTAACCTCTTCTTTAACCCTTGTAGTATGGTCATGTTTATAACTTTAGTGAGGCCATTAGTTTGGAGATAAGTTACATAGGTGAAGTGAAGCCCCACGTGCTAGTCTTCATAAAAGGATTTGAATGCTTCATGGTCTAACTACTTACCATTATCAGTAACAATCTTATGGTATGCAATACCTGAATATTACAATATTCTTAAAGAACGTGATCCTTTGAGCTGGGGTGATGGTACTAAGTGCTTCGGCCTCTACCCATTTAGAGAAGTGGTCAATGGCTACTGCCATGAATTTTCTTTGTCTGGTTGTTAGAGAAAAAGATCCCAGGATATCTATTCCCCATTGAGCAAAACGTCATGTCGAACCTAGAGGTTGTAATTTCAAAGAATGTTTTTAGGCACGCGATCATATTTTTGGCAAGTAATATAGTGCGAACATATTGGCATACTTCTTTCTTCATTATTGGTCAGTAGTAGCCCAAGAGTAGTATATTCCTCAGCATTGCATCTGAGCCTTTATGGCTCCACAGACATCTTCATGGGTTTCTCTTCTGATGTAGTTTCCCTTTTCTTCAGTTAGGCACTTCGCCTAATAATGTGATTTTAATCTCCTATAGAGTTCTCCATCCTTAAGTGCATAAGTCATAGCTTTTCTACAAAGTTTGATCGTTTCTTGCCTATAACTAGGTCGGTCATCATTCTATATGAAGCCAATAATGGGGCTCATTCAATTGCTGCAAGGTTGAGATATGAGGACTTTATTTATATCGTAGCTTGGCTGACTCTGATGTTCAAGCATTACTTCTTTAGGCAATTCCTCTTTTTGAGCTGCAGTCTTGGCCAAGGCATTTGCTTCCTTGTTGTTCGCCCGCTCTATTTGGGTTATTTTCCAAGTACCACCTTCCTCTTCTAGTTTGTGTAAGAGAAATAGTGCTAGAGAGTGGTTTTTGGTTAGGGTCGCCTCTTTAGTGATGAATGCGCTTGTAATTTGATTAACTACAAGTTGTGAGTCTAAGAAGATATGAAGTGCTGGGTTTGTACTTCCAAGGTGAGCTTAAGTCTTATGATTAGACCCTCATATTCGGCACCGTTATTGGTTGCTATGAAATCTAGGCACACGACATATTGTACCTTATTTTCCCTGGCGCTTGTAGTATGATTCCTGCAGTAGCTCCCGAACCTCTCAAACCTCCCAAAGCTTCGTCTATGTGTAAGTGCAAGATGTTACTATTGGGTTTTGGCACTTCGGTCTCCGGTTCACCCTTTTCATGCTCTTTGGAGAATTCGGCCTCAAAATCTGCAAGTATTTGGGCTTTCATAGCAGTTCGAGGTGTATACTTGATGTAAAATTCCCCTAGCCTGATTAACCATTCTACCAATCTCCTAGAGGTTTTTGCTCAGTGTAGAATCTTCTTTAGAGGGTGATTAGTTTGGACAAATATGACATGAGATTGAAAGAAATGACATAACATGTTTGCCAAAGTAAGGATAGCGAAAGCTAGTTTTTCAATGTTTGGGTATCACAGTTTGACACCTTGGAAAACTTTGCCGATGTAATAGATGGGGTATTGTTTGCCCCCTTCTTCTCTAACCAAGACCGACGCCACTATATTTTCAGTAGCCGCTAGACACAAGTATAGAGGATCATCCTTTTTGGATCTGCTCAGGAGAGGAGCTGAGGATAGGAACTCCTTTATCTTTTTAAGGGTGAACTGACATTTGTAGCCCCAGTAGAAACTCTTTAATTGTTTTAGGGTTCGGTAGAAGGGCACGCATCTGTGGGATGGTTGGCAGCCTTTGTACTTTTGACGATCATATCGTCTGTATATACCTCCACTGTTCTCCCTATTTGGCCTCGGAATATGCTTGTAACCAACCTCTGATGTGGCCCCTGCATCCTTGAGATTGAAGGGCATTACCTGATGCAATAAAATTCCCCTGTCTGCAATGAAGCTTGTCTTCTCCTTATCCACCTTGTTCATTCTTATTTGGTGGTATTCGGCTGCTGTGTCTACCAAGTTGTATACCTCGTATCCAATTATTGAGTCTACCAATTGATCTATGCTGGGTTGTGGGTAAGGATCTTTAGGGCACGTCTTATTCAGATCGGTAAAGTCGACATATAACCTCCACTTCCCATTGGACTTAAGCACTAGAACTATGTTTGCTAGCCACTCGTGATCATTAACTTCCCTTATGAATCCTATTTTTAACAATTTATCTACTTCGGCTGCTATGGCTTGCTACCTCTCGAAACCCTGGTTTTGCTTTTTCTATTTCACCGGCTTGTAATCTTGATCAATACTGAGCTTATGGGATATGATGTTAGGGTTAATGCTAATGATGTCCTCCGCAGTCCAGGCGAAGCTGTTAACGTTATCCTATAGAACCATTCTAATGTTGTTCTACACTTCTGTGAATAGCTCAATTCCCAATGTTAGGAGTTTCCCAGGCCCTACTTCCCACGTGATCAACTCGCCCACAGGTGTTGGGCTTGAATTTGAGGTATGCCTAGGTATGTCACAAGGCTGATGATCTTTTAGCATCTTGGACGCTTCCTCTTCTAGCATCCACAAAAATGTAGGGCGAGAGACAACCCTTTCAATGCTACCATATATGCCTCTCGAGCTGTATTTTTGATCTCCCCTTATAGTAGCAACATCATCATCATCCGATCAAAACTTCATATTGAGGTAACTGATGCACGTGGTTGCCTTAAATTCATACAGGGTCAGATTGCCAACTATGGCATTGTATGGGAAGCGAATATCCACTACCATGAACTCTGACTTGAGCTTTCTTGATGCTCCATCATTTTCGAGCTCTAAAATTACATCTATGGATCCAGACACTTGTACAGGCTTCCTTGCTAGCCCAATCAGAGGGATTCGAACAAGTTTCAACTTTGCCTAATCTAACTTCAAAGCTTTAAAGAACTCCATAGTCAACAAATTTACTGCACTGCCTTTATCCATTAAGATTCTCTTCACTAAGATATTTTCCAAGATTCTTCAATTACTAAAGCATCAGTGTGGAACTCATAATACTTGCTCTTATCTTGGTAGCCCGAGGTGTCTTCCTTCATTTTCCTGAGGTAATATACCTGAACCTGGTCCTGCCCTCTTGCCCAAGACAATATCTTTGAGCAAGACCTGTTCAAATGGGTAAACTCTCGGTCTTACTGTAATTTGTCATCTCTTGAATATGGTGGTCTAACAGCCTAGCTGGCTCGCAGGAATCAGAGAGGCTATCTCTCCTGGGCGATCATCTCCTTACTATTCAAATGGATCCACACATGTTATGAATCGAGCCTGGAATGCTATGGTTAACTGGGAGAATGAATGAATAAACCATGTTTTGAGTGTTTGGTACCATTCTTGAACTGCTCCTTTCAGGGTAATTGGGAAGACTTTACACATGAGGTCCTCAGAATTGGTTTGAAGGTACATCATGGAAGGTCGCTAGATGGCTTCGAGGATCAGTGGATCCATTATACAGTTGAAAGGTTGGAATTTTAAACTTTGGGGAAAAAGCTGCACACACAATATTAATTGATAGGGGTGAGTCCTATTAAAGGCCATAGTCCTCGACCTCCCCCATCACTCTACACTCTCTAACTAGTTCTTTGACAATGTTTCTAAGATTAGCTCCTGACTATAAGGGGGATCATACTAAGGTTTGCCTCTGACTCCTCCTCTTGGAGTTGTTTAGATGTTGGGTGGCTGGGTGGCCTGGGAGACGGCGAAGGTGCACTATGCTCTCGGGGGTGATGGTTTGTTGGTCCATCTTGGGGTGTTAGTTCACCATTTAGGTGAGGGGTCTTCAGGAGGCGCTTTAACAAGGTGGCGAATTGTGAGTAAGCTTGGGCCAGGGTAGCCGCTACCTCAGGATTAGTAGTTGAAATACCCCGAATTTTTATTTTCGAAACTTTCGAATTTTTATTAAATCAAAAATCTCGATTTTCAACTATATGGGCTATAAATACCAAACAATTTCAATTCGAGCCCAAGTTTGCGAGTTGGGCCTAAGCCCAAATATATCATCGGAAATTTCCGATTTGAGAACAGTTAAAATTTTCGAGAAATAATTTGAAACTCCAGCAATTTAATCTATTATGAATATATAAAAATTAATTATCCTGAAATCAAATATTGTTACTATTAATATTTTTTTTTTATTCTTATTGAGTTGATGGAGAAAAAGTTACAGAACCTAACTAAAACAATCGAAATAAATCGAACCGAACCCGAAAATCAAATTGATTTTCGAAAACCACACGAATAACTTGAGAACCAGTGGAAAAATCCGAGAATCAAGCGAAAATCAAGCAAAAAGCATCAAATTAGACCAAATCGGTTTGAATCGAACCGGAATGGCCTAGAATTTGCTAGAAACCGACTTTCTTTCTTTCCTTTTTTCTCTCCTTTCTTCTTCTTCCTGCAGCGCGACCTCACCGGGCCATCTCCTCCTCTCGTGTAAATTATTTTCAACCCTATTCAATACATTTCATGAATTTTGATCCTGAATAGGAGAGTTGATATAGAAATGGAAATTCTTAGCTACTGTTATGAAGATTAACTAGGAAATTTTGATAAAAAGAAAATAAATAAATATATATATAAATGGAAGCTATAAATTGAATTCATATATAGAATAGCTAGATTATTGAATCTATTATGAATTTTTGTAAGGAAATGATGATTCGTTAGTATGATAGTAGGTACTTGTGGTCGTTGGTTGAGTTCTTGCTATGTTATGAAGGAAACCTTAACTGTACCATTTCAATTGGACTATAAACTGAAATGGCGAATGAATTGAGAAACTTTTGGTAGTGGCAGCAGCTATTTTCAATTGCTTGATATAGAATATTTGAAATAGTAGATTTAATTCTTGTTAAGAATTAGTTAGTTGGTATATTGTAAGTTGTAAATTGGATTTCTTGGTAAGATGTACTCATTAAATTTTAATTTAATTGAGGCATTTGTTCTTATTGGCTAATTTAAAGTATGATAAAGGTATGAATATGTGATTGTCACCTTTAAGCAAGGATGAAGAAATGAAGGTTTGATAAAGAGTTCTATAATATTTAAAGGCTAGGTAACTATCAAACGAGGATGGCTGAATTTAACTTAATGATACAAGTTTTGTTTATAAATTGTACATTTATTTGATAATTAGTTAGAGAATAATTAATAATGTCGTTGGAACATGCTTGGAGGTTATTATAATTTGTAAATTAATTGGTGCGTGTTGACATGGTTGTTTTGAAAGGAGGATGGGAATTAAGTTGATTGATTGCCCGTCGGATGGGCTGTGTGTATTGATTGATAAATATATAATAGTATTGTGATATTTAAACAGGTGGATAGTCAAATTTTTAGAGGAGATGCTGCCGAAATTTCAATAGAACTTAGACTAGTTTTAAGTAATAACATAATTAATAAGTTTATTTAGATTAACTCTATAACTTAATAACTATTAAATAGAGTGCTCTAATTATTTATTTATTTTCATTATTATTCATTGAATTATTCAGTTATTTATTTATTTTCATTATTATCATTTATTTTAGTGTTTGTTTATTGTTAATACTATTTATTTATTTATTTATCTATTTGCATTGATTTTGGATGTTTAATTGTGCATTACATTACGAGGTCTAATTGATTAATATGTCTGCATTCGATTGCAATGTTTGATTAATTGTGTTGTGATATTGCTGTGCTTTGCTTGTGTGGAATTAGGATGAAGTGGGTCACCATGGGTTTGTGAGACTGTTTCTGTTATACGGATCCTCATTTTGATTTCTGTTATATTCTGATTCTGTTATATGGATCCTGATTCTGTTTCTGTTAGCCGGATAAATGGGAGATTGGCGCCCCCGTGTGCACCTACCGTTACCGTTACCGTTAACCACGGGTTGGCTTCTCGTCATTGCGCACCGGACAGTCTAGATTTGATCGCAGCCCGCAGGGTGGCCTCCTGTTGTGAGCGCTTGATGATCTAGATTGGATGGAGACCACCGGGTTGCCTCCTGTTGGTATGAAAAAGAAAAGAGAGGATAGAAAAACAATGAGAGGGCTGGTCAAGTGAGGATTAGACCAATCGGCCAGTATGGGGGATCGACTCCCTGGTGCACATGTGAGAGGATGAGCCATGTGGGAGGACGGCTCATCGGGGGTTCGGTGACTCCACTGACTAATTTCCATGTGATGTGATTATTTGAAGGTGATATTGTTTGTGAGTGCTGGTGACATGCCATTTGTGTGACTAACTGCGTGAGCATATAACTAGTCGGATGACTAGATTGATATGTTTACACATTTGTGTGACTGCGTGTGTTGTGCAATAATTATTACTCCTTAGAAAATTCACATGTCTTGTTTGATTTTTCAGGAAGTAAGTTTTTCTTTAATCCGATTTATGCTATGGTTCTTCGGCGCAGGGCAATACAGAAATTTTCCTAGTTCCATAATTATTTCACTATGTAATTATGTGTATAAAAAGCTATGTATACCAAGAGTTAGTGACTCCGCAGTTGTAGGATTTACATATATTTAGTCGTGAATTAACATAGACAAAATAATTTTGTAAGCCATATTAGAATGTAATGTATTGTAAACTGGGCCCGAACTATAGAATGCTGTAGAAGATAAACTTGGGCCGAGAACTAATAAAATGTTGAGGTTTATTTTTCATAATCATATGGGCTGAATGTTGAAATTTATACCGAGATAATAGATTCTAGTGTTTCAGGCTTACTACGGGCCTTGGGGGCCTTAAGCTTACCTGGGCCCTAGTGCCGGTCCGGCCCATGGAGTCGGGTCGTGACGAAGTTGGTATCAGAGCTTAGGTTAAGGTTTTAGGACACAACTGCGGAGTATAGGAAATTTCTTTATGTTGGGATCGACCGTAACCAACATGAGGAAGGAAACTTGTGATTTTTCCCCTCTAGGGATGGTGGACGCACTAGACCCTATGATGTGGGAAAACCCACACCTATTGTGTCGATCAATAGACTATAGAAGGAGTAATTCAAGGTTGAAGTGAAAGCAGTAGACAATAAGATAAATCCATCACAATACCTATAAGGGCTAGAGTTGGTACCAACCCTTAAGCTAGGGAATAGAGTAATACCTGATGGTAGTGGATTGGCCTGATCACCCAGTACACTACTTTTCATGTGAACTCTATTCCTATCAGTGAACAGGATAGTGTAGAGAATAAGTAGGTTTTCCAATTGTATGGTGGATTGATGAATTTTGGGTGATTAGGAATCGGTATTTTAGTATTTAGTTCGGCTACTGAATTTCTTTAGAATTTCTTTTTATTGTTTTATTTACTTGATATTTGATATTTAAATTTAAAACCCCATTTTTATTTTGAATTCAAATTGTGTTATGATAAATAAATTGAAAATTGATTATTTATATAGAAAATTATTTTTGAAAGTTGTCTATTTATATCACGGGGCCAGTTAGGTGAAATAACAAGATAAGTTGATCGTGAGTATGGTTAGAACTTAAAAAGAATGTTTTAAGAAGAACACGATAAAAGGTAGTAATGAGAAATGGTGATGTTAATAAGAAGTAAGTAGACAATTAATAGTTGAATTAAGGACATAAATGTTGGAAAAGTTTGAGGAGACAACTTTAGTTTAGAAGCTAGGTTGCAAAATAAATGGAAGGAATAACATTAGGAATGGACTTGAATGGTTTAAGGATATAGAAATGGTATATGTAACAAAGTGTAATATATGTTAGGAGCAAGTGGTAGACAAATCAAAGTAATTTATAAATATCTTACTCGACTTGAATAAGAGAATATTGTTTGATTAAGGACAAAAGAGATAGGTAAGTTAAATATAAAGTTGACTCAAGTTAGTGATAGGTAGACGTATGGCTAATTAAGACTTTTAATTAAATGTTAAGATTATAGTTTAGAAAATTCTAGTCCATGATATGGACAGAAAAGTGAGAAGTTATTAGTATATATGCATTAGGCGATAAAAAGCTAATGAGATTGATTTGATGTGATATTTGGGTGTTAAGATAGCATTAGGTCAGGACTTAAGAAATTTTTATAGAAGACATTAGTCTTTATGTGTATTAGATGAAAGCATATATTTAGAGTAAGTAATAAGTTTTTGAATTTTTGATCAATAAGAGTTTTAGTAAGTATATATGTAAATTAAATGAGATAATTTTTATCACTATATATAAAATCAAATTTCAATTAATCGTTTTTTTGTAAAATTATATGCTTGGTTTTCATGAAGGAATGTTTAAATTTTCAAATGAATCATATAATCTTGAATATATATATATATATACATATAAATGTGCAACTTACTGCTAAACCGGTTTTAAGATAAAATATTATTCAAAGAAAGATTTTCTAAAGATTTCAGTAGCTGTCTGAAACTAGTAATTGGAGATTTGGGTAATAAATTTACGGTTCTTGTAAGTTTTAGCTAGGTGGCACTAAATAGGATGGTTAACGGTAGAATTACAATTAGAATACCTGACCCTTTTCTTTCTTCGGTTCATATCATCCACTCTTGAGCTGTCTCCCTAGTGATGGAAATAATTTCTTATGACCTTGAATTCCCTATGTATCCATTCTTGCTCTCTCCTACTAGATTTCAATTCGAGGACGAATTATCTTAAGGAGGGGAGACTGAAATACCCTGAATTTTTATTTTCGAAACTTTCGAATTTTTATTAAATCAAAAATCTCGATTTTCAACTATATGAGCTATAAATACCAAACAATTTCAATTCGAGCCCAAGTTTGCGATTTGGGCCTAAGCCCAAATAAATCATCGAAAATTTTCGATTTGAGAACAGTTAAAATTTTCGAGAAATAATATGAAACTCCAGCAATTTAATCTATTATGAATATATATAAATTAATTATCCTGAAATCAAATATTGTTACTATTAATATTTTTTTTTATTCTTATTGAGTTGATGGAGAAAAAGTTACGGAACCTAACTAAAACAATCGAAATAAATCGAACCGAACCCGGAAATCGAATTGATTTTCGAAAACCACACGAATAACTTGAGAACCAGTGGAAAAATCCGAGAATCAAGCGAAAATCAAGCAAAAATCATCAAATTAGACCAAATCGGTTTGAATCGAACCGGAATGGCCTAGAATTTGCTAGAAACCAACTTTCTTTCTTTCCTTTTTTCTCTCCTTTCTTCTTCTTCCTGCAGCGCGACCTCACCGGGCCATCTCCTCCTCTCGTTTTTTGATTACCGGAGACCAGCGCCATGCCTTGCCGTCGCCTCCACGCCACAGTGGATTCCGGCCTCCCTTCTCATCTCTCTTTTGTCTCTGGCGTGCGCAGAAGGTGCAGGAGAGCCGCGACATCCTTCGATCGGAAAATCGCGTCGAGCCTCCTCCTGCTTGATTTTCCGGCGGCGTCGATTTCTCTCTTGTCGGTGAAGAAGCTTCGGTCTCTTCTTCACTCTCCCCTTCCTGTTCCGGCTGGCGCAGCAAACCCAGGAGCTGCTCGCAATAGGTACAGTCGCGTTATCTGCTTTTTTTTCGAATTTTCGACTAGTCGGGTAAATTATTTTCAACCCTATTCAATACATTTCATGAATTTTGATCCTGAATAGGAGAGTTGATATAGAAATGGAAATTCTTAGCTACTGTTATGAAGATTAACTAGGAAATTTTGATAAAAAGAAAATAAATAAATATATATATAAATGGAAGCTATAAATTGAATTCATATATAGAATAGCTAGATTATTGAATCTATTATGAATTTTTGTAAGGAAATGATGATTCGTTAGTATGATAGTAGGTACTTGTGGTCGTTGGTTGAGTTCTTGCTATGTTATGAAGGAAACCTTAACTGTACCATTTCAATTGGACTATAAACTGAAATGGCGAATGAATTGAGAAACTTTTGGTAGTGGCAGCAGCTATTTTCAATTGCTTAATATAGAATATTTGAAATAGTAGATTTAATTCTTGTTAAGAATTAGTTAGTTGGTATATTGTAAGTTGTAAATTGGATTTCTTGGTAAGATGTACTCATTAAATTTTAATTTAATTGAGGCATTTGTTCTTATTGGCTAATTTAAAGTATGATAAAGGTATGAATATGTGATTGTCACCTTTAAGCAAGGATGAAGAAATGAAGGTTTGATAAAGAGTTCTATAATATTTAAAGGCTAGGTAACTATCAAACGAGGATGGCTGAATTTAACTTAATGATACAAGTTTTGTTTATAAATTGTACATTTATTTGATAATTAGTTAGAGAATAATTAATAATGTCGTTGGAACATGCTTGGAGGTTATTATAATTTGTAAATTAATTGGTGTGTGTTGACATGGTTGTTTTGAAAGGAGGATGGGAATTAAGTTGATTGATTGCCCGACGGATGGGCTGTGTGTATTGATTGATAAATATATAATAGTATTGTGATATTTAAACAGGTGGATAGTCAAATTTTTAGGGGAGATGCTGCCGAAATTTCAATAGAACTTAGACTAGTTTTAAGTAATAACATAATTAATAAGTTTATTTAGATTAACTCTATAACTTAATAACTATTAAATAGAGTGCTCTAATTATTTATTTATTTTCATTATTATTCATTGAATTATTCAGTTATTTATTTATTTTCATTATTATCATTTATTTTAGTGTTTGTTTATTGTTAATACTATTTATTTATTTATTTATCTATTTGCATTGATTTTGGATGTTTAATTGTGCATTACATTACGAGGTCTAATTGATTAATATGTCTGCATTCGATTGCAATGTTTGATTAATTGTGTTGTGATATTGCTGTGCTTTGCTTGTGTGGAATTAGGATGAAGTGGGTCACCATGGGTTTGTGAGACTGTTTCTGTTATACGGATCCTGATTTTGATTTCTGTTATATTCTGATTCTGTTATATGGATCCTGATTCTGTTTCTGTTAGCTGGGTAAATGGGAGATCGGCGCCCCCGTGTGCACCTACCGTTACCGTTACCGTTAACCACGGGTTGGCTTCTCGTCATTGCGCACCGGACAGTCTAGATTTGATCGCAGCCCGCAGGGTGGCCTCCTGTTGTGAGCGCTTGATGATCTAGATTGGATGGAGACCACCGGGTTGCCTCCTGTTGGTATGAAAAAGAAAAGAGAGGATAGAAAAACAATGAGAGGGCTGGTCAAGTGAGGATTAGACCGGTCGGCCAGTATGGGGGATCGACTCCCTGGTGCACATGTGAGAGGATGAGCCATGTGGGAGGACGGCTCATCGGGGGTTCGGTGACTCCACTGACTAATTTCCACGTGATGTGATTATTTGAAGGTGATATTGTTTGTGAGTGCTGGTGACATGCCATTTGTGTGACTGACTGCGTGAGCATATAACTTGTCGGATGACTAGATTGATATGTTTACACATTTGTGTGACTGCGTGTGTTGTGGAATAATTATTACTCCTTAGAAAACTCACATGTCTTGTTTGATTTTTCAGGAAGTAAGTTTTTCTTTAATCCGATTTAGGCTATGTTTCTTCGGCGCAGGGCAATAGAGAAATTTTCCTAGTTCCGTAATTATTTCACTATGTAATTATGTGTATAAAAAGCTATGTATACCAAGAGTTAGTGACTCCGCAGTTGTAGGATTTACATATATTTAGTCGTGAATTAACATAGACAAAATAATTCTGTAAGTCATATTAGAATGTGATGTATTGTAAACTGGGCCCGAACTATAGAATGCTGTAGAAGATAAACTTGGGCCGAGAACTAATAAAATGTTGAGGTTTATTTTTCATAATCATATGGGCTGAATGTTGAAATTTATACCGAGATAATAGATTCTAGTGTTTCAGGCTTACTACGGGCCTCGGGGGCCTTAAGCTTACCTGGGCCCTAGTGCCGGTCCGGCCCATGGAGTCGGGTCGTGACAGTAGTCGGTGGAGGAGCTAGCATGGGTTGTCCAGTCGCTTCGCCATGGTTGTTGTCTGGCCTTCCATGTTAGGATGTTCAACTACATCGTTCGCCATAGTATTCAAGGTGAAGAAAGATTAAAGGTTGTTTAGGTATGAAGGTATGTTGCACGCTCACAGCACCAATTGTTACGAACTTAGAAATTGAGTATGGAAAATTGTGAATTAGCCCCCATTAAGAGTAAAGCTAAAGTATTTATATTGGAGTTTTAAAGCAATTGTATTAGGATAAGGATTATAAGAATCCTACATGGCCTATTAGTTAAAATTTATTTGGGAGTCCAATATCTCATTAATGTATTAATGTATTATTATTATATAATATATTATCATTTTCATATTAACTTCATTCCACCTATGTATGCCATTGCCTAGCAGAAGAAATACAAAATAGCTGCATCCTATACAGCATACTGTAGGCTAAATGTTTGAGGAGATACTGCGCTAACAATGGCAACACACACCTCAGTTCATGCTCTGATAGTGGCAGCATTGGTAGAAACTAAAGGAAATGATAACAACGCTAATTATAGCGATGGCTATATAGTAGCACAAGCAACAGAAGTGCAATTGAAATGAGGTGAGCACCACCTAATTAATCCAGGTAGAGCTTAAACAGATAGAAAGATGACAGGGATAATGAAGATGATAGATAGAGTTCAGTTCAATCACTCTTCAATTGAATAATTTGCTGCCTAAACTATTGAATTATGACTAACATTAAAGATAACAGTACCATTGAATAGCATGAACAGTTGAGATCATCAAATAATCACTGACTTGATAATATAAACCAGATAGCATTAAAAAATTTAAGGCCTCACCCTAACTTCATGAGAAAAGCCTCATTAAGCAATTTCAGGTTGTGCATACCCAACCCACCAAAATCTTTTGGTTGTGTGATATACTTCCATGGGACTAAAGCAACTTTCCGGTGGTAAGTTGAGCCTCCCCAAATGAAATTTCTACAAGCTTTATCAATTTTGGAGCAAATATGGTTTGGAAGCTTGACATTTTGCATCCCATACTATAGCATATCTGCAATAACAGAACTGGCCAAAGTGATCCTTCCAGCCAGAGAAAGATGCGTGACATTTGACTCCGATAATATTTTGTAGGCATGATCCAAAATATAAGAATAAGAAGCTAGAGATGCTTGACCATGGATAATAGGTATACCCAGATATTTACCCAAGTTATATGTAGTACTGAATCCTAAGGAATAACTCAATTGTCATTTAAGTGCACTCGGGACATTCATAGAATAAAAAACTTGGAATTTTTCCTTCAACTCAGCTTGTAATAAAGCAAAGCTCATTCCGGGATCAACAGCCAATTGAGATTCTAGTTTCTTCTTCACCCACTTTGCTGTTGCATTTGGATTCTTGTTGTTTAATGGCCTCATGCATTTATGCTCAGGTTGGAGGGTTTTACTACAAAAGTGACTAAGTCTGGAGCCACACTAGCATGGAATCTAAATGGGCAACCCTTCCCCTTACATTTTGCTGTCACTCTTTTACTATCATTCTTGATCATCCTTATTATGAATCCTCCCCTAATAGCATAATCCCTTAATGCTTCCCTACAACTATCAACACTTAAGATGCCTAACTCTGAATTCAATATCACCTTCATCTGGTGTTTCAAAAATATTGTCATATATTTTCTTCCAAGGATCTCCTATTTTCTTTCTAACTCTTCTCCTTTCTTGGTTTATCAACCTCCATGTCACTACTACTTGCAGCTGACTGCTCCTTTTCAGTATCTGAGACCATCATCAACATCATTATTGACGTCAATATCCTCTTCTGGATCTGTTTCCACACCCCCCATGTGTCTCAGATTCACTACTCTCATCTTCAGTACCAGAAAAGACAGTCATCATCTGTGGATTGGCTATCAGCAACAGTTTCTGTTTGTCCCCCTTTCCTATCCAGTGGTTGTTCTTGTTGTACCCTATGTCTAAAGCTATAAGAGGTTCCAACTGCAGTTGCTCTTTTCCCCTTACTATTGTCCCTATTCACATTTGCCTGATAAACTTTTGCCCTGCCTCTACATCTCCCTCTCCTCCTCCCTCTGCTCCTGCCTAAACCGTTTACATAGCCTGAATACTCAGTGTCGTCAGCCAACACATTATCCCACATCTGTGATCCTACCAAAATTTTTGCCCCTTCCCCCTACCCCTACCTATACCCTCTTTATTTCCAATCCCACACCCTACATTCTCATGGTCAATAATAATCACATCTCCAAGATCCCCACTTATCTCAATCTGTGACCCGACATTACTTTCTGCCTCCCCAACACCATTACCTGGAACTTCCCTATTCTTAGGCTGCAAATTTTCATGATGGAAACCCATATTATCTGCCACCTGACTCTGGAACACAATTGGCATAACAACACTCGGTTCACCTTGCTTTCTAACCAAATACATTTCAATATAAGCAGTGTCCTTGAATCTTTCAAACATTAAAGTCACTTCTGCATCTTTCTCTATGCTATAATTTTCAGAAGATGTAATATCTACATTCCCATCTTTTATCTTATGAACTTTGCATACATTTTGTAAGAGAACAATGTAGCTTTTAGGCAAAGCCATCAAATTCAAGCTTTCCTACATTGCAATTTAACACATATGTTAAAAATAAGCATTAACGTATGCAAAAACCCCAAATGCATTCTCATTATAGAAATAAGATTCGTAACGATGCTGGAGCATTTCAATATACCAAAAATCATCATCATAAACATCCTCAAAAATATGGGTTTTCAATTTTTTCAAGAACAAACTGAAATGGGTCTCAGTTTTTGGTATTTACCTTAAACACGAAGCTTCAAGATTGTGATTCCACGCAAACGAAGCACTACATGCTACGAGCACTCACTTCGTGTCGTCAACAAACATCATTTTCTGGAAAATTTCTTCAAAACGTGAACTGGCGATCAGCGAGGTGTTTGATTGACAAGTTTTCATTTTGGAGAACTGGCAAAGTGGGTCTGCCTTTTCATTTCCCGCCCTTGGAAGGTCATACTAGTCCACATCAGCGCAGGAGGGGTGTTTTAGTATTTTCGTCTTCCATTAACGGCAAAACACCCCACTTTCAAAAGGAAGGACTTTTTAATTAGATGGAGTTAAAGGTAGGAATGCGTTACATATTATATAAAACGTCGGGGATTACTTAGATAATTATGGCAAACCTCAGGGATCTATAAATAATTTTTCTTATTAAAAACACTACACAACATAGTATTGATCAAATACAATAAAAATTGCTAATCAATACATATGTTTAACATGTATTGTCAAATATGGAAAGGATTCTTATTTAAACATTATTTCTTTTAATTATTCAAATCATGAGAAGGAACATATTGGCATATCCAAAGCCAAAAATTATTGTCTCTATGAGTATTATTAAATATAAAAGATTTAATATCATTATAAACAAATAAACATTAGCAATCAATTTACAAATCAAAGGGTATTAATGTGTCGAGTGTTATACTCTATATATTAGATCAAATCAATCTGTAAGAATTAATTACTTTGAATTTTTAAACTCAATTTAAAGCAACCGTACGTTTAATATATGCACATAAGGAAAGAAAGAATCAAAATTAAAAATTTTATTTCCTTTCACCATAAATTATATTATTTTATAATTAATAATATAATTTTCAAGAACATATAGATAATTACCTTTTGAGTGTAAATAAGTTAAACACACCAATATTAATTTTGAAAGTCGCAAATAACAAGTTATCCTCTCTTTAAGTATTTTGATCAACAAAGTCGTAGAACGAATTCAAAGCAGTAGAATAAAATCGTACTAATAAAGTGTTATAAAATATAATAAATAGAGAATATATATAAACATATAGTAAATAAAATATAGAGAGAAATTGAATCATTGTACTAGAATCTTAGTTACCATGCATAGGATTAAAGAACTATTTATAGGATACAAAATGCAATCTAAAAACTATTTATAGGATACAAAATGCAATCTAAAAGATATAACCTTACTTATTAAAGAATATAATTATTCATCCTAAATGATATAACTCTTTATTCCAAAGGAGATGACTCATGGAGAAGACAAATAATTTCTTTAATAACCTTAATGGATATCCATATTTTAATATAGTATTTCTAACAATTTTCAAAATTTTTAATTAGTTTATTAGCAATCTTAATAAACTTTAAATAAGTTTAATGTCAATATAAACATGCATCTGTAGTAGAAATCACTTTTTAAACTGGGTCAAAAGGTATTTGATGCCAATTATGATATATGTTTTTTTGGTAATTGATTATATAGTCCTTTCCAACCGATTTCATGGATGAGAACTATTTTTTTTTCTATTCAAAAGAAAAAAAAAATATGAAAAAGCAAAGTAACTGTTATTTTGTATATCCTACAGTCAATCAGATGATTGCACGTGCACGTCATATTTTCAATTTTATTTAACTAATAAAAGGCATTATTTATCTTTAATATTCAATTAATGAACCTCCATTAAAGATAAATTTCTTGGGACACTATTTCTTTGCAGAAGAAATTATAATATGGTTGTAATTCTGAGATTCTTATGGCATCAAAAGTAATGTTACTAAATATTTCTAGTCAATGCCATATCAATATTGGATGATGACGAGATGTTCAGACCGGTACATATTATGTTATTTTCTTTATGAAAGGAAATAGTTGTTCTCATAAGTTGAGGTATGTGTGATATCCATAACTAGGGATGGAAGTGGTGCGGGTATTTTAAATTACCCGACCCACTCTGATCCATTTAAAGAGGATATAAATAGTTATAAAAGGGTTTAGGACAGGTACGAATAGTGAAATTACTACCTATTATGCATACGGATAGGGTATGGGTATAGATCGTTGGGTACCCACTACTCGTTACTGGCTATATTAAACGCGTATCTTATCCACTATTAATAAAAATTGTATTTTAAATAAGTTCAGATTTAGATAGTTTAAGATTCGTAGGTATCCTACTCGTATAAGGGTAATTTAAACGGGTTTTGGGCGGATACGAGTAGTAAAAATTTAAACAGGTTCAGATAGGGATACTTAAATGAATATTTAAATGGATTTGGATATTAAAATTTTAAATGGATACGGATATGGATAGCTTAAAACTCGTGGGCATCCGCCCTGCTTCCATTCCTACCCATAACTAATATACAGGTGCTTGTTGTAAGGATAAGTTCAATAAACTAATCCAAACAAGAATTTCATACGGAGAACTACCTATGCCTGTAAAAGACTCAAGTGATGGTTGTGTAAGTAAGCTTTAACTTAAGATTATTAAGTTATCTTATTTAGGGACTACTATGTTTTGATCCATCTACACGTTACTCTATTTAAGATAACAAATGGAAAATAGCAGAAATTGTATAAAGTGACATGAGTGATCAAGATGGGTTCATCATCCTCTGTAAATTAGAGAAAAATTTTCACTTGTTCTCTACTAGTATTGATCATGCAATCCTTGCACAAGATGAAATCAAATTAGTAAATTGGATTTGAAATCTTATTCAATGAATCAATAACTATTGCTAAGAAAATTAATAAAATTTAACTTACTAGACATGTTCCGTACTTAAATGAAATAAATCAAAATATTATTGATGAATAGATTTTAATTATATTGAGAGATCATTCACTAAAAGGTTAAGTCAACCTACTATAGACTTTTCAAATATTTAGATAGTCTTGTTATGTTGCTAGATATCGCAAATATAAATTTAATTAATTATATTTGGAACCTAATGTATCATATGTATAAGGATTGATATGAAATATTAAAAATGAGAAATTAAATCAAGTTGAATTTGATTAAAAATGAGTTTTAAGTAAAATTTTATAAAAATTATAATTTTGATCTAAATTATTAAATAGGGACTCAGAATAAACGTTTCTAAAACTTATTGGGTTTAAATATAAGATATTTTAAAAGGTGAATTAATTATAATTTATTTATTTTAATCAATTTCTAACTAGGATAACTTCCCGCATTCCTCTATATGTAGACTTGACTTTTATAGCCATCAAAATAATATAAGCGTATTTTGAGTTAGAATTCAAAATACTTTTTGCTTTTCAAATTCTCTAAAAATAATTTTATATTTTTTTCATTGTCAATTGGTGAGGATATTGTTAAAGACCATTCAATTAGACGGTTTATGAATTACGACAATCCATTGAATAACAAGTTTCTAACTCTACTTATGAAAGATTTGATAATAGGTATTATTTTAAATTAATTATTTATTACTTTAATCATTTAAATGTAATTCCGTTAATTAAAAATTTTATAATATCGATTCCATTGCACATTTTATTCCATATAAAACCAATAGTAACTCCATTACCAATCTCATGGATGAGATACGTACATTCAAAGAAAAAAAAGAAATAGCAACAAAACGGATAGGGATGGCAATTTTACCTACGTGGTGAAAAAAAAAAAGTAATAAAGCGAAAGATGAATTGGTGCACACTTTGGTTCAGTACCTACGTGGTGAATAGATGTCAATCAATTATTTGTAATCCTCCAATTGATGGAACACAAAAAGCGAAGAACAAAAAGAAAGAAAGAAAGGAAAGAAGAAAAGTGAAAGCTTTTAATTCCAATGAACTTTTCCTTTTTGGTGGGATCATATGCGTCAATAATTGTTATTCCCAAGCACTTGAGCTTACAGCTTTAACGAGTTCGGTTGGAAGAATTACACTACTAAAACACATTACAACTACTTATCCTTCCAAGTTTATTGCATTTAGTGTAAGTTCTTTCTGCACACTAGAGTTTCTTTTAATATTCTTGAATTGCTATTTAGTTGGTTCTTGTGATGTGTATGTGCCTCTTCTTTTTCTCCTCTCTCTTTTATATACTTCTTCCTGTTATTTTCTGCATACAACATTCTTCGGAACACAGGCATCTAAGCCTTTGATTCCATTATTATGTCTAAACTTTGAAGTTTTTGAACTTGTTTATATTAATCTCTGTTTCTAAGCAAAATGTATGTTTTACTCTCAATTGGTTTATCAGTAGGCCTATAGATCCGATCTAGTTATGTCATTCTTATGTTAAACTTACTTAGATCCGGACTATGACTTCATGCACCAAACTAATGAAATGAAAATATAAATTTTTTAAAAAATTGTTCCTTCTTTATGGTCTCACCCATGGATCAAACCAATGAAAATAAGGTAAAAATTGCTCTCCTTAAAAAAAAAAAAAAAAAAAAAACACATTTTTCATTGGTAAAAATTCCATGGGTAGATTCACACGGGTCTAGATAAGTCAATCCGGTTAAAGTTCTTCTGATTTTCTTGAATCGCTATTTACTTAGTCCTTTTCTCCTCTCTCGAATTGCTATTTACTTAGTCCTTTTCTCCTCTCTCTTTATAGAATTCTTGCTGCTGTTAATTTTTTACATACAACATTCTTGGGAACATTGGCATCTAAGCTTGTGATGAGTTTCATTATAATGTCCAAACTTTCAAAAAACTTTTGAGCTTGTTTGTTGTTTACGTTATTCTTTTTCAATACAACATAAAGAGAAGTTTAGGCAAATGTTGTTATTTCCAGTTTGCATTTATCCTCAGGCATTAAACTCAAACCCAAATGAAACCTTAGAAAGTGAATAAGGAAAAGCAATTACTTCACTCTCAATTCAATTTGTTGATTGTTGTTGTTGTTTTGCTATGGGTTTATTTAGAACTAACCTTCAGTGGTTCAACAATTATTTGATCTTCCCACGCTTTCGATGTAAAAGGTTGTCCTTTTTATAATTGACAGTTTGAACATACATCCTAGGATCAAGAGGATAAACATGGCAACAAAGATTGTCCTTCAAGATCTAGATGGAAATAATTACGCAGACTGGAGAATTTGGATGAAGAACTATTTGTTGGCAAATGATCTATGGGATGTTATTGAAGCAAATGAGAAACTGGAAGAGGATGAAGCTGAATTGAAGGCTTGGACAAGGAAAAATGCTGCAGCTTTACATGCAATTCACGTTTCATGTTCGTTGGAGGTATTTTCTCACGTCAGAGAGATTGATTCTGCTAAGTCTTGCTGGGAAACTTTGGCTATAATGAATGAGGTAAAGCCAGCTGTCAGACCTCCAGGTAATGCATTCCTCTTCTACGTCTAAAGACTACGGGTCTCGTTTTTTTTTTTTTTTTTTTTTTAATGAAATCACCGGTATCCAATCCTATTAACAAGGACCGATTAATCTGACTCGGGTGTTTAATCACAGTTCTTGGAGGTGCTACACTACGAGTCTCTTTAATATTATGGTTAAAATTGCTTTTTGAAAAAAACATCATATTACATGCTCTTGGAAAAACAGTTTTAATTTGTAATTTTTTTTGTCATGGTCATCGTCCTCCTCGTGGTCATCATCGTCCAAAATAATTTTAAAATATACTTTATTGTCATCTAAAAAATTACTTTTCTAGTCAGCAGTTCAAATAACAATTTTAATAGGATCAGACTTACTTAAATGTAATCTATATAAATATTTTTCAAAAATTTTTTTACTTTATCCCTTTTTTTCTCCAATGAATGGTAAAAATACTATTGTTTCAACAAAAAATTATTTTTCATTAATTTAGTTCATAGATGGAATCATAGACTGGATTTAGCCAAGTCAATCCCACTCCAACAATTCCCTAATCACCGAAATATTTATTTATCTCATAGAAAACTCAAATTCTTCGGCTGAAAATTTTGTTTTGTGAAACAAAAATATTAGACTTGTACTTTACATTTCTTCTTCCATTGGCATTTCTCATCTTAACTAATGAGTTGATAAAAAATGACAGCAACAGAGGTCGCTGCCTACGTTCAATTTCATCCTTTACGAGAGGCTATAGAGAAAGGGGACTTGAATTCCGTGAAAACCTTCCTTCAGCTTCACCCAGACACATTACACAGAAAGGTTTCAGGTTTTGGTGAAACAGCGCTTCATCTTGCGACAAAGGCTGGGAACATAAAGATTGTGGAGTTTTTGGTGGAGTTAATGTCAGTAGAAGAGTTACAGGCAGTTGATGAAAGTAAAGGGACAGCTCTTCTTTTAGCTGCTGTTATTGGAGCAACAAGAATTGCCGAATGCATGGTGGGAAAGACGATGAATCTGGTTACTATTGCTGCAGACAGTGATCTTCCAGTAATAGTAGCATGTAATAATGGCCATAAGGAAACAACTCGGTATTTATACTCTCTCACTCCTTTTGAAATACTGCTTGAAGATAATGGAGCCTTTGGATCTTTGCTTCTTCATGCTTCAATTTTCAGCGAAATGTTTGGTAAGTAATTAAGAGTGATTGTCATTTTCAAATCTTGCATAATCAGTAATTTGTTTTAGGGTAGATCGATATGGAGCTCATAAATGAATTGAAATTCATTTATAAATTATTTTATTTGTAAACGAACTTTTCAAATTTGTAATAAATTTAAAATTGAAAATAATTTTACTTTTATTTTCTAAAATTAACTTTTTTTAGTAGAATTTGGTTTAGTTATATTCAGATATATAGAATTTAATTTTTCATTTTTTTAGGACCAATACAAAAATTTGAATTTATAAATAGATTCTACGTAATTTTATGGAATTTATTAATTTCAAACAATGGATTAAACTTGATTAATTTTCTTTTAAGTATATAATAAAAAATTTTCAACGACTAAATAATAATTAATTTTACTTTTAAAACTTGATTTAACTCTTGTAATTCTAATTTTGATAATGCTATACAAACACCAGATATATCCTTGGATTTGCTCCAGCGTTGCCCAAGCTTCGCCACAAGACGAACACTTTATGGAAGCACCCCACTTGTCGAATTGGCTTGTTTCAACGATTTATTTCCTAGCAGCAACCGTTATGTCTTCTGGAAACAATGGATCTATTCCTGTCAGTACCTCTTCATCTCCCTCTTCCATTTCTTTTTCCCCTTTGCTTTGTTTATTCTTTCAGATTAATTGCAATAATTTTAAAGATTCTGGATTTCAAAACTAAATTCTGGTTTGGTTTTATATAGAATAACCATTCTTAGGTTTGGTTTAATTTTTGAGAAGTTTTACTAATTAAAATTCCCTTTATTTTGAGGTCATTTTTATAATTTCATTCCATTACACGAAGCATGAAGAAGTTCCTACAAAAATATGAACCCGTGATATGTTTGTTTTGAATTAGGAACAAACATAAAGGAATTGATGACAAAAGGAAAAAATTGTGCACTAAACCATTCTGAATACCCCAAATTATACGAGTTGTTATAATTGCATCCCAAAATGAACTTAACCCTCAGACACTCCAATTTTAAATTTATGTCATAATTGCATCCTAATCGCAAAATTGGTCAAAATTGAGATTTAAAAAATACTCTCTCCGTCATTTTGTTGCATGATTTGACAAAACACGCATATTAAAAATTTAGTGAATAAAAGTTATTTTTTCATTTTTTACCTTTAATTCATTAAGATATTAATGAAAGTCTTTCATTTAATGAACAATCATAAATGTTATTATGAGAAAACTAATTGTTTACATATCTAAATTTAGAAATCTTGTAAATATTTTGAAACATCCAAAAAGGTATAACAAGCAAACAAAATAGAATGGAGTAGTAAATATAGGTCCCACATGAGTTGGCTAACCCAACATGAGTTAGCTACAGTAAAATGCAACTTTTGAAGGAGCTAAGAATTTTCTTTCTTCCTCCACAGACCGAATATGCTATTTTCTTCCTCCATCTTTGTGCAAGCAAATAGATAGATCAAGAATTGTTTGAGTAAAATTCAACTCAAATTAGGGTTTAAGAGAGTATGTAAAAATTAATTAAAGCTTCATACCTTGATTTTACAAAGGGGAAAAAAAAAAACAGCCCTAGAAAATAAAAACACTTTAATATCCAAAAGCGACTGTGATCTACATAATCAGGCCAAAAACATATTTACAGCGAAAACTAAAAGAATCTCTTAATGTCGTATACATATCTCAAGGATCTAAACAATAAAGAAAAAGAAATTAAAAGAAGAAAGTACATGGTCCAATTTAGAAAGGTCAATGAAGATTGGGTTGTTAAGCAGCTTCATACTCACCATGAACCGCTCTATCTCATCACCGACGTACATCGTAACATGACCCTCAAGAACTGGCTTGGTTCCACCAACGTGTCGGCAATCACCGGAGGATTACCTCTGTTTTACAATATCATGGGCACACTTAATCGGGTCAGAGTTTTATAAGATTCAAACCCACTCGATCTCTATACAAGCAGTTGCTCTCTCAACTTTTCTCGATCCCCTTAAGCCACTTCCCTCCTCCACCATTGTCTCCTTCTTGGTTTTGTTAGTAATCATCCATAATATTTTTTTTATTCAATGATTATTAATCCAGTCTGATAATGTCTAAATTGTGTGTTTTGAGTTAGCTAACTGAAGTTGAGTTAGCTAACTCATGTGGGACCCCACATTATTTTTAGTCTCTATTTCGACCAATTTTATAATTAGGGTGTAATTGTGATATAAATTTAAAATTGAAGTGTTTGGAGGATTAGATTCATTTTACGGTGTAATTATAACAATTCTCAAAGTTTGAGGTATTAGGAATGCTTTAGCCAAAATTGTGTTTGTTACTGAATATGAGTTAATGATTTTTATATGGAAGGTATTCATGTCCAACTACCTGCTTTTCCTGGTGATGTTCGAATTGCCATTCTAGAGAATGATCATGTCAAACAAGGTAAGATTTATTTAAGGTCGACATTCCATTATCATTTTTTGTCATTTCAAATTTAATAACTAATCAAACAATTATTTGTATAAAAAACTTTTGTTTTAAACCACTATATTAAATAGTTAACAGGTAACAACTAGTATCAAACAGCAAATAGCTACTATAACAGTTACTATTGTTGAGTAGACCTTAAATAATGAAGTAAAGGAAGCATAGTTAAAAAAAGGCGGCTATGTTGAACATTCTTTATCTAAGCAACAAAATTGAAATATATTCCACCTCCAAGACTCAAGAAACACACACACACACACACACACACACACATATATATATATATATATATAATTAGGTTGTTTTAAAAAACGTTTAACTTAGTTGTTTAATTTTTCAGGGAAGGGTGAAATGCGGAGTTTGAGTTCAAAGGTCCTAGACTTTTTTGGTAATGTTATCTCTAATTTCTCATTTTGTTTTATTAAATGGCATATTACTTTATTACCTAGTGGTAAGACTGCTTGCCACTCTCATAGTGGCCAGAGTTCGAGTACTTCTCTTCTCCCCAAATTTCCCCCCACCCTCTCTCCTATAACATAGCTTTCAAAAGAAAAATAACTTTATTAAAGGGTAACTATTGAGTAACCCATGAATTTTGATGTCATAAACTGCTCAACTATTAAACTTTTAAATAGTAAATTACTATTTAATCCTTCTCTTTTGATAAATATATTAATACATTTTTGTAGTATTTATTTATTGTGTAGTCATTATGTCAGAAACGTGTCAATTTGCCTTTAAATACCGCTACCCATTAACATATATTTATAAATTAAAGAGAAAAATAGTTCTATAAAATTTTAAATAATTAAAAAGGAAAATAATTTTTAAAAATTTTTCTACTCAAATTTCCTCAAAAAAATTATTCTATAATTTTTTAAGGTTGACGTTATTTCCAGAGTACTGATTGTTAATGTTAAAGCAATAACATTCTATACAATATCACTTGATGAAATTGCCCCTTAATGAATTTATGTCAACTGTCCTTCCTTTTTTATACATTTAATTCAATTTTTTTAAAAAAGAAAAAAATATAAAGAAAGAATTAGACAATCTAAATAAATTCAATTTTAATCATCAACATACACTGCATACTAGGGAATTTGCGAAAGGCAGTAGAGTATATTTAGGTGTCCGGTGGTCGTAGCAATGCTCAGATCACCATCACACTCAAAACCAACACCATTTTTTCTAGTCCAAAGCTCTCTTTTGCTTCATAATAACATAACCTTTCTTTATAAATACCATGCTTGGATTAAAAAGGGAAAAATATGTATTAAGGCCTTGTCTTTTCTTATTCTTTTTATCCTTTCATAAATAAATTTGGATCAATATTTGGGAAACAACTCTCTTCTATAAACCAATTGAAATATTACCTTACCGCAATTTTTTATAAATCCATTCTTAACTTGTCAAATTGCATATATTTTTTTTATCAGATAAATTTGCTATTGCAAGAACTTTGTGTGAGAACTAAGTATAGCAACTGAATTGAAAGCATTCATTTCAAAAAAAAAAAAAAAAAAAAAGAATTCAAAACATCAAGTGATAACTGTGTATGCAATTTAATCCTATGGGAGTTCTTACAAAGAAAACGGATATTTAATAAGGGGCAATTTTGTCAAGTAATATTATATAGAATGTTATTAGTCTGGCATTAACAATTAGTGTTCTGGAAATAACAATACCCTGTTTTAATACTAAAAATCCTAAATTTTGGCTTTATTACATAATTAAAACTATTTTTTTGTTAGCTAAATACTCAATTTTGTTCAAGAAATAAAATGTTTTGATATATTTTATATTTCAAAATAATTAAAATAAAATAATTTTTGAAAACGTAAAAACAATATTTTTACTCCAATATTTGTCATTATTTAAATTCCTTAGAGAAAATGAGTGGAAAAATTAAAAATAAACTAACAAATAATTTTTTAATTATTTAAAATGTTTTAAAATTTTGTATCTTAATTGTTGAGTATGCATTAATAGAGATCATATTGGTCTTTTCAAATAACATTAATTAGGGGTTGTGAGTAAAATAACACTTTTTCATATTCTCAAAAAAAAAAGAAAAAAAAATCCTTGCAATTTAAATTAGATTGCTGCAATTCTTCACTTTTGGCTTGGTTTTGCATGTGAAAATAGGACTGAAGCAAATTTACGATAGGAAATTAAGGCATACCTATGCTCTTAAAATTCTAGAGCTGATGGCCAAGCACGTATCTTCTATTGATGACACTAAACTAAAACAAAAAAGAATATATGATGCATTCTTTAAAGCTATCAAATATGGAGTTGTTGAAGTTGTTATTGAGATGATCAAAGCCAATTCTATTCTTTTGACTGTCGCCAACAAAAATTCAAGAGACATGCTTATGAATGCAATCCAATATCGACAAGAAAAAGTTTTTAGCCTTATATATGGGCTTGGTTCCAGGAAGCAACTTCTGATTTCTGGATCCGATGAATTCGAAAACACCATTTTACACATGGCTGCCAAGTTAGCACCTCCTAATAGACTTGCTGACATCTCAGGTGCAGCATTGCAGATGCAAAGAGAGCTACAATGGTATAAGGTGATATTTTTTGACTTGTTTAAATATTTCTGCAACATCATATTAGCGAAGTAAACTGACTAAAAACCTAGAGGATTCACCTACTCTGAAAGTAGGATAAGACTTTCTTTCACCATTCTAATGGAATATTTCTCTTTTCTGAAATATTGAATTTCTTTGGAAAGGCTCTACCTCATCTATAATTAGAAGGAAGGACTGGTTTAGCAACTATTATTCATGGTTGAACACAATGAGGGGTTAAGAATCTGATTCTTGATTTATTGTCAAGATCTCTAAGGACTCTCTTACTGTCCTTATTCCTCACAAAGTAGTGACACTCCCAATCATTTGCAATATAAACAAACAAATGCACTCATATCCCTTGTAGAATTAGTTTTTAAAGTGCAAAGTTTTTAGATGATAAGTTATTTTTTAAGTTATGTTCAATCACATAAATTTTAGTTTTTAATAAAAAATTTCGAATAAATTCAACATTCAAAAGAATGGGGAGAGAAATTATGCTCACAAGTTAGTTTTTTTATATTATAGTTTGACTTATACAATAGCAAAATGTTTTTAATTCAGGAAGTAGAAAGCATTTCGATTCCTTCAAATAAAGAATACATCAACAGTGACAATGAACAAGCTAGTGAGATATTTTCTAAAAGCCATAAAGAGCTAATAAAAGATGGAGAAGAATGGATGAAAGAAACAGCAACGTCCTGTACAGTAGTGGGTGCACTTATTATTACTATAATGTTCACGGCAGCATTTACAGTTCCTGGTGGTAACGTTCAAGAAACTGGTTTTCCTATGTTTGCACATGAAAAATCATTTATGATATTTATAATATCCGATGCCATTTCTCTCTTTGCCTCCTCAACATCAGTGTTAATGTTCTTAGGGGTCCTTACATCACGCTATTCAGAAGATGATTTTCTCAAATCTTTGCCTACAAAGTTGATTATTGGTCTTTCTACTCTCTTCATTTCTATTGCAGCCATGATGGTAGCCTTTTGTGCTACTCTTATGATAATGCTAGAAGGAGAATTGAAACTTGTCCTTCCAATCATTCTTTTGGCTAGCATACCTGTCACCCTTTTTATATTATTGCAATTTCCCCTTCTTGTTGAGATTTTTGTATCTACTTATGGACCAGGCATCTTTGATAGAAAAATGAAGCCATGGTATTGAACTATGCATGTTCAGGAAGCTATATTGGCCTTTCTATTGAATTTTATGTTGCAAAGGCGTTGAGTTGATGTAATAAGCCAATGTGATGCTTTTAGCTAGCATACCTATCACCCTTTTTATATTATTGCAAGTTCCCCTTCTTGTTGAGATTTTTGTATCTACTTGTGGACCAGGCATCTTTGATAGAAAAATGAAGCCTTAGTATTGAACTATGCTTGTTCAGGAAGCAGAATTGGCCTTTTCTATTGAATTTTATATTGCAAACGCATTAAGTTGATGTAATAAGCCAATGAGAGGTGTTTTTCTTTGGGTAACATTGTTTTATGGTTATGAGTTATGATCCACAACAAAAAATGCAAGTTGTGCTTTGGTGGTCATTCACTACTAAACCACCTATGCATTTCACTGGAATACAAATAGTTTTCTCTAATTTGGTTTATTTTTACCATAATCATGATTCATTTGTGGGATTTTTGTAATTATTAGATTGAAAAATAGTCAATTCTGACTTTATTTCAATATTGACTTTTCTCTTTTGCATTATAGATGTACATTACTCTTTTCCATTTCAATGAATGGTGTTATTCTTGGTTCAACACATGTGTGCCGTGATACTTGTGAATGTGAAATGCTCCATGTTTGCATTATTTTTTATGACAAGATGAAGGATCAAGGATGAAGTCGAGCTTTAGAATCCCTTAGTCTAGATGGAACTAGAGTTTTTGGACCTAGAAATTAAGTCCTTTAAGGATAAAAGGGGTGTCAAAGAACCTAACAAATTTCAATTAATGCAACATCATGAAAGTAGATAATATTTTGTTTATGACACATCCTTTATACATTGAGAAAATATTTAGGGTAACCTAGCTAGGATTTGCCATCCTTCAAGAATAGATCCTTTTCAGATTTTGTTGCAACTTGCATTAGATTGTTATGATGGGATACTGGTGCTATAATTGACCAACATATAGTTGGAGACCTCCTTTCTTTTATTGTTACTTTGCTTAGCCATTGCTTTTCTCTTCTACTTTTTGGTTAGTTGGTAGAGTAAGTAACTCCTAGTTTAGTTCCATCTTGTTATTATCTCCAAGGTACTTAATAATCACATACTCAATAATCCAATCTTGTGGTAATGATATCTTATTATTTGTATTATTCATATTATCCCCTAGTTAAGTTCCATCTTGTTATTATCTCCTAGGTACTTATAATCACATACTCTACAACATATTCCTATAACCAAACAAAGGAATTAAACTAGAATTTCTATTCTATCATGCATACCAAACATAGGATTAGAAATTTATTTCCATTCCATTTCATCTTCTATTTTATCCCTTATTTTTATTCCATTTCGCATACCAAACCTAGCCTAAAGGCTTCTTTCTTTTTTTTTTTTGAAATCAAGAAGTTTCACATGATAGGAGCATTTAGCTCCAACTATGCCTACTAAAGCCTTTTTCCTTCATTTCAATTTTTAAAAAATTTCATAATAACAAGAGCAAGTAACTCCAAAAGAGGCCTACTAAACATTGAAATAAAGTCAGCTCACTGTAAAATATATGAAAATAAAGAAAGTGGTCTTTGAGAAGGCCTTTCAGTTACTTTAGTTTTCAAAATAGCTTTGGTGCAACCTGCATTGTCAAATGCCAAATTAGATGATGTCATGTGTCAAAACTCTAAAAATTTTCAAACAATAACCAACACTTACACATTTATCAACACAATACAAGTAATCAAAGTATTGCCCAGTACAGTGCTTTAGCCCAAGTTCTTCTCCTTCTATTCTCTTTATACATGTAAATATTAAGTTGAAAAGCATTTTCCTTTTAGTAACAGTGAAGAAAAATAATAAAGTCCCAATTAAAAGTATTTTCCTTTTATATTAGACCGTTTAATATAAAAGTATTTTACCTCATATTCAATTAAAGGCTTCACACATTTAGGCTTGCAGAAGTCCTCCAGATATTTCTTTTGATCAACAAATTCTTCATCCGCCCTAAATTTAATTAAAATATATAGATATAAATAAACAAATAAGGAAATTTTAGAATTCAAAGAAAAAAGAAGTTTTATATTATATAACAATTTGGATGAGAGTGCTATAAGGTCTACCTTTTATATAAGAATGAAACTATCAGTTGTTAATTTAAAATTTTATCGAGATAAATATAGTTATTATTGATATGTTTGACTTTATATAGTTATTAATTGCAATGACTAACAGATTTATTCTTATAAAGGTCCAACTTATAATAGTCAAAGCTAATAATTTTCAATATTATACGTGACGCCTTATTTAGGAAGGGCTATGCAACCCATCCCCAACTATGATTGATGTTGATATATTAATAACTTAAAACACTTACACCTGTTATATGAGTGGGTTAATCTAATGCAGACATATAGAACAAATGAGGGTATTGCTGAATATTTACTCAAAAAAAAAAGGACAAAAAAAAGTAGGCAAGTAATTTTCATTAATCACATATACCGAAAGTAGGCAAGTAATTTTCATTAATCACACAAAACAAAGTACAATGCTATTAAATGAATAACCTTAACTATAAGAGTAGATAAGCTTACATAGAAGTTAAATTGTATGGTACAAGAATTTACTAAGCCTTCAAAGCTATCTTTCCTGCATAAGAAAAGTACATATTGATCATTTACAATGATTAAGAATATTGATCCACATAGAGGAATTAACAAAAATCATATGAATATAAAAAAATTGCAAAATAACAACTAAATCGTGAGCAAAAAATATGAACCAATATCATAAATTAACAATAAAACTATAGTGAATCAAGAACGACTATTAAAATTTAAATTTATTAATCACCATAATCACACCTTAAGCTGCTCTAATTACTGCGGGTTTCCTATTTTGTCAAAAAAGGGGAAAACAACGTAGATTAACAAAATTAGAGCTTACAAATGGAAATGGAGGATTTGGGGTAGATAAAAAAGCTGCAAAATGGACCATAAAAAAATTTGGAAGTTATGATTTACAAATTACACATATATAAAGGTTAAGAAACCTTGCCTTTATCCTATTGATATGTATCAATGTAACTTTGAGCTTCAACAACGCAACAAATTGGTATAAATTATCTAACAAACTTGGTTATATATAGCATAGAGATGCTTATATGTTGCCTTGAAAGTGTGGATACTCATAACTTTATGACCATTGAACCAGTCAAATACTTGGCACATGATTATTGATACTATAATATTTTATAAACATATTTTGTTTCATATTCATATATTGATACTATATCCCAATTATTTGATATTCAATTAAAAAGACTCAAACCTGATATCTATCACGGATTAGAAATCTCAATCACCACTTGAAGTTATATTATAATTTTATGCTCTATTTAGTTTGTTAAGAATCAACGGTTGACTAATCACTAGGTGGTGTTTCTTCTTATAATTTAAATTAAATATCATGTGGATATCTTTTTGTGTAAACTATATTCCTCCAGTCGAATGTATATATAATAAAATTAAAATGATACTTTTTTGTTATAAAATATAATAAATAGAGAATATATATAGAGATGTAATAGATATAATAGAGAGAGAATAGAGAGAAATTGAATTCTTGTAGTAGAATCTTAGTTATCAATCCATAGGATTAAAGAACTATTTATAGGATACAAAATACAATCTAAGACATAACCTTATACACTAAAGGACATAACCTTACACATTAAAGGATACAACTATTCATCCTAAAGGACATAAACCTTTATTCCAAAGGACATGACTTATGGAGAAGATAAATAATTTCTTTAATAAACTTAATGGACATCTATTATATAATATAATATGCATAATATCTCCCCTTCGATGTCCATTACACAAAGAATATATCTCGTTAAAATTTTACTAGGAAAAAATCAAGTGGGAAAAAATCCTAGTGAAGGAAAAAGAGTATAATATTCTGTCATGACCCATTTCCGCGGGCCAGACCGGCACTAGGACCTAGGTGAGCTTAAGGCCCCCGGAGCCCATAGTAAGCCTATATTTTTAACACTCATATTCTATTCATAATTGTGGATTCAAGCCCAATAAGTTATTTCACATACGTATCAAAAATACAGTTCATATATTTAATATAGACTCTTATTATTCATTTACAACCCAATTGGAATACAATTGCGGAACTCTACCTTTACATTTACACCGTTATTTCTATCATTAACAGTCTTCTATAATTAATGTTTCAACTCCATAGGGGCTTTTCTTCGTTTCTATTACCTGAAAAAAATAGTAGGCAAGGGTGAGCGCCAAACTCAATGAGTAGGGTTAGATAACCCTCTCACCCTACACAATTACACATATGCTATCATAAATCATTTTAGTCCTCCCACTAGTTATATGATCATGCAGTTTATCACACAAATGACAATACAACAGCAATCACAATTATTATCATCTTCATGTAATCACATCACGTGAAAATTAGTCAGTGGCGTCACCGAAACCTCCGACGAGTCGTACTCTCACATGGCCCGTCCTCTCAAACGTGTGTACCCGGGGAGCCAATCCCCCATACTTGGTCGACTGGTCTAATCCTCACATGACCAGTCCTTTCATTGTTTTTCCATTCTCTCTTTTCTTTTCCATACCAACAGGAGGCAACCCGATGGTCTCCGTCAAATCTATATCATCAGGTGCACACAACAGGAGGCCACCCTGTGGGCTTCCATGACATCCAGATTATCAGGTGCACACGATAGGAGGCCACCTATGGTTTCTATATAATCCATGGTATCAGGTGCACACGGGGCACCGATCTCCCATTTTCCCGGCCGACGGTGCAATTTCATAATTTCATCATAATCAGGATCTATGCTTTATCGACCATCCTCACAAACCCATGGTAACCCACTTCATCCCAATTTCACACAAACAAGGCACAGCAATATCACAACACAGGTAATCAAGCAAATTTTAATCGCAACAATAGTGCAGCACAATATAGCCATTCAACAAATGAATGTAACATTTAGCCGTAAATGCATGAATGCAAAGATGCAGACGGATGATGCGAATTATCTACCACTACTCACAGTTCTTCATTGTCCTTTAAAGGACTATGTAACGTCCCATTTTTCTATTGAATCGGGTCGTTGCTTAGAGTCGAGTCGGGCTGATCCAAAACCCGGTTCGATCCATTAGATTCTAGAGTGGGCTAGAATGGGATGTAATTGAAATAAGGAAAAGAAGTGGACCTACTTGAAGGAAACAAAAAGATCAAAGTATAAGGATTAGGACTTGATTTCACTAAAGTGTAAAGTTGAGGTATTGAGTTGTATCATTTTGACACTTGAGGTACCATTTGGTAATTTTCATATAAAAATCAATGACATTCTAGAGACTACCCGTGGATTCCATTTCATTTTCATTTCTTCATCCTTATCTTCATCTTCTTCCTCTACTTTTCTCTTATACTTTCTTTTCTCCATCACGTTTAATGGTGGGGAAGATTTTAATGGGAGCTAAGCATTAATTCAACTTCTATTCTATCCAAGTAAGTAAACCTTCTTGAATTTCATACTTGACTCATTTGGTGATCCTGTTAGATAATTTATAAGAATTTTATTGTATAGGAGAGGTGAGCCAAAGGTAGAAGGAAGCTAAAAGAAGAGCTTAAGCTTATTGGCGTAAAGGTGTGCTATCTCTTTTAGTTTAATCAATATCTTTGCATGAGAAATTGTGTGGTGTGTTGTTAATGAGATAATATTGCTTCATGTTGAGTGGGAGGACTGGTAATGGTGAGAAAACAGGGGATGGAATGAGTTTATGCTGAACCAGAGGTTGCTGGAAATTTTACTAGCAACTTCATCTTGATTTTGACCCCATTTAATGATGGAACTAGGAATTGTCATAGAAGAGTTATTTGTTCCTCTATGTGTTATCTTTACGTGGGCTTTTGAATCATTCAATTTGGAGTTGTATATTGAGAGTTATGGCCAAAAGAATACAGACTGCACAGAATCACGTCGCGCGCTCGCGCATGCTGGAAAGCACGTCGCGCTCGCGACTTCCCATTGCGCACTCGCGACTTGAGTCAGGTAGCTCTCTGACTCTCAATTGCACAACTCGCGCTCGCGAGGATCACATGCGCGGTCGCGACTTCAGCCAGAAACGCACTGACTCTCAGGATGCACAAGTCGCGCTCGCGACTTTCACATACGCGGTCGCGACTTGTGCTGTGACACTCTTTTGCTTTTCATTTGCTATGTAATCACATTCCTTTGCTCAACATGCATGCATCCAATCATTTTACAACAAAAATACAACATAAGAACATGGATTAAAACAACATACAAGCATTCATATGATATGAAATCAAATCAATATGATGAACGATGACGTTGTGAAACCAATTATGTGCTATTGTGTTACATTGTTGACATGCTAATCTTAAGCTCCATTGAGGTTAGGTAGAAACCATGTAGATAAGGCTATGTCGCGACATAGAATAGCAGATCTGCGCCCCATACAGTTTGGAACTCCGGCTACAGGCCGTTGAGTGGATATGATTAAACCGTGCGGTGCAAATCCGGTTAGGGGCACCAAAACGGACAATATTGGCATAGGCGAATCCGGTTCGGGGCCTATCGCCTATAGCATACATTTTCATCCAGTTTCATACAGTTTATCTTATCACTTAGGTTTCACTATAACCTTATGGAGCTATACAGTTATATCGACTACAAATTGCATAATCATACAGTATACTAAACAGCAAGAAAGATCATTAAGGGAAAATGAAAGTATCATGATATGTGTGCTTACATTCCATATGTGAGTAAATGTTTAGTTCTACATATGTATGTGCTTATATGTTTCTTCATTCATTGTGATATTCACTGAGTTTAATCAAAGTTGCAGAGTTCATACAACATAAAGAACATCAGGTAAGATTATGAAAGTATCATGTTATATATGCTTACAAATTTATTTATTTAATTCTTAATGAGCCATACAGTTATGAAATGTTGTTAATCATACCTTATATGCTGTGACTAAAGTGCATCAGTCATACAACATAATGAACAGCAAGTAAGAAAATGGAAATATAATGTTATGTATTCATACATATTTATTGATTTCATGCAGACAACACAATGAACAGCAGGTAAGACCATGATAGTATCATAATGTGTAATATAAGGTTCATGTAAAGGAGTTATGAGAGAAGTAGATTAATTATGTTTATGAGTTAGAAATTTATTCGTTGCTATAAAGAGACATTTATGTTGAAATTTATTGATTCTATGAGTATCAATGCTTTATAAAATTGGTATTTGAAGTTAGTTGCCATCGCACTTTGTTTAGTATGTGAATTATGAGCACCACTGAGTTTTATACTCAGCGCGTCGATTTTCATCACGCGCAGGTTGAAGATCGTGGTTGCTACTTGAAGACTTGAGGAGTCCTATCAAAGCAGAAGTGCTTAATTTGGTCATAATAGATTGAGAGATGTAGAATTAAGATTTATGGCATGTATTAAGAGTTATGGCATGTATAATTCTTTTATTGTTAGAGCTTATGTGATTGTAAATATAAGTGAAACATGTAATTATTTTGGTGTAAGTAGTTGGTGATAAGAATAATATTTATGAAATGATTGAAGATGAAATAGTTTACTATAGTTGATATGATTAGGTCATGAAAACTTGATATAGATTCTGAATGAAATTAATTGCTAGATATTAAATGCTTTTGAGGATTTATATAATTATGTAAAGATATTTATATAAAGGGTTATTGTGTTATGATGATTCTTGGAGATGTTGGAAGTTTAGAGTGTAATTGGGAGTGTTTATATTCATATTTTGCATACAGTATGCTGTCAGCATGACAAGATATAAGTGCAACCAGATTGTAGCGTCTCGGCTCGGTTCATTCGGGTTAACGGGTGGACCGGGAAGGGGTGTTACAGACTATCTCTACTACTGCACGCTTCCAGCTTTTGTCTTCACATTTCAGAACTTTATAAATATCTAAAATAAAAAGAAAATTCTAAATGAGTTATAATTCGAGAAATGTATTTCACGTTCATTTATTAGTTTTGGTTACTAGTCGCTTGATTAACTTATCAAACTAAACTATGTATATATATATATATATATATATATATATATATATATATATATATATATATATATATATAATGTTCACTTATTTATTCTCATTTATAACTTTTTACTAAAACTTCTAATTATGCGGTAAGTAATAATAATAATAATACTAAAAGTTTTAGTCGTTACTACCTATTAAGGATATAACTAATTTAATTCTTTATTAAATGTTTCGCTGAAAATTCAGCAGCATTTCCTCTATAAACTGTACTACCCAATTTTATATTTTTTCTGCATGTCAATACACAGCCCATCTATCAAGCAATTCACATTAACCGATCCCATCCGCCATAACCATCATTCATTCGTTCATTCAATTCACACAGTCCATTCATCAGGCACATTCTTAATCAAGCTAAATTCCCATTATAATTAATTGTTCTATAACTATTTACTTGTTTATACTAATACTTAATAAAATTCCTAAAATTTACTTACAATATTATTAGCTAGGAATTCATATTTCAATATCAACCTTGTAGTTATAATTAATATTCATGGAATATATTTAGCAATTTTCAATTTAATTTACTTAAATACCCAATTAAATTCATTAATTAGTTAATTCGAGATTTATACAAAAATTGCGAATTGAGTCTTAGAGTGTACCGGTTGAGAATCGGACAACGAATCCACAGTCTACACGAGGAGAGGAGAATTCTGCCTCTTGGTGCCTCGCCGGATGCTCGCCGGCTGGTCACTGGACCGTCGCTGTGGACGGTGGTCGGAAAAGCCAAATGACCCAGAATAGTGCAACACCTACACCAAAGTGCTCGGAATCACTTGTAGAAGCTGAATTTGGTGTCGTTTTAAGGAGGTAGTGGTTTGTTTGGGCGGATCGACCGCCATAGTCACCTTCAGGCTGCCACTCATGGTGGTTTCAGTTCCCGCCATTGTTTCCGTCGATTCTTTGATGGAAAACGTTCGCGTGGAGAAGCTGAGTCGATCGAGACTCACCTTGCAGCTCCACGTCGCCGGAGTCGCCTGTTATTACCGGAAAATGAAGAATAAGAATTGTCGATGAAGATAGTCTCGTTTCGCGCCTCTAGAGGTTCTACTAGTGTGGAGGGAGGTTGGAATCATGTCCGCCGATGCCAGACGAACCGATCGCCACCTCGCTCTGGTCGAGCGGTGGCCGGAAATGGAACGAGAGGGAGAGAATGGCGCTGCCTAGCGCTCGCGAAGGAGAGAAGACAAAAGGGAAAAAGATGCGGTCTTGAATTTTCTAGGCCATTGCAGTTCGATTCGAATCGATTTTGTCCAAATCAGCGATTCAACTCAATTTTTATCTGATTTACTGGTTTTTTGCGTGGTTTTCGAAAAATCAAAACTGATTTACGAGTCCAGTTTAATAATAATAAAATATTTTCCGTTGATTTCATTGGTTGGATTTTATGATATATTTTAAATGAAAAATTTTTGAAACTAATTTTTCTGGGTCATTTCATATTCTTTGTGTTTTAAAAATTTATTTCTCCCCTTGATGAAGACATCATTACTTGTATTTTCCTTTAATATATCATTCCTTCAGGCAATATATAATATTTTAATATTATCTCCTACAATATATGGAGCTTGTTTTCTATGCAAGCAGATTATATTTACTTCGTACGTATCAAAATATCAATTTCAATCAAACACATTACTGGCTTGCTTCATAAATTGTGATGTCTTTCATAAATAAAGAAATGTAAATCATATATCTATCATTATGAGTATAATGATCCTTAATATATATACTCAATATGATACTATGATACTATGATACTTCAGGACATAGTATTTCATTATTGCAAAAAAATATAATACTTCAGGACTAAAGAGCTCTTTATCATTTGGAGGTTGAAATTAGTTCTTTGTCTTAGTAAATGACCTCACAATTATCAGTTTCACTAATGAATTAGTTTTATCCATATACAATCATTTCGATCCTTTGGATTATATGTATTAATTAATGGACATAAATTCCATTTATAAAATTTTCGCTCTTCAAGACGAGAAAAAATTTTGTATTTTCAAGTTCTTTCATCTCAAATTTCTCCTTTGGAAAAACTATAATCTTTAGAAAGCTCTTCAAGAGTTTTAATAATTTTCATAAATCAAAATAATGGTACATTATATTTAATTCTCTTATGAATATATTCTATCAATAAATATTCACTAATTAATTTACTCCTAAGTAGAATAGCATATAAAACAAATATCAATACTTTATCAAAGAAGAGTGGAAACATGATAGAATTAATTTACCTTATGAATATATTCTATCAATAAATATTCACTAATTAATTTATCTCTAAGTAGAATAGCATATAAAACAAATATCAATATTTTGTCAAAAAAGTGTGGAAACATGATAGAATTACATCATATATTTTTTTTCTACTATAGCCATTTCATTAAGGCGATTATACCATCTTTGCGGCAGATTTTCTTAATTTGTATAGAAATCTTTATAATTTACTTGAATATATTTTCAGAGTTTCAATTTGCATGCTCTAAGCATGTTTTAATCTTTCAAGGATTATTATTATCAAGTAATCTATATAGAGCTCTACATAATTTCTTGAGAATTTGATTTTTGTTCTTCAAGCAACTTAAATCTTTTAGGGATTTTCACACAGATATCTATATCAAATGAGCCATATAAATAGGGAATCACTATTTATAATCAATGCTAGTACTTTGTGAAAATTTTATACAACAAGTTTTAATGTTTGGATTACAAATCCAAAAACTTTACTTTTCAAATAAATTATATTTCAATTGTACTGCTCCTTTTTGGCCAATCATCATATGTCTATATTTAATACATTTATAATCAAGATCCTCATCATTTTTCACAATGTTAAGTGCTATAGTATACGAAAAAATACAATCCATATTTATTTTATATCGATTTCATCTTTCCTTGACATGACATAACTTATCGAGATTTCATTATTTTCATCGAATTCATTGATTTCGGGTAATTGATTTTCTTCTTGAAATTTATCAGTCATGTCTAAGGTCTCTTCTAGATTTTATTCTTCAAAAGTTTTTCTTTTTAGAATTTGCACATATAACATATTTGCTCATTTTCATTTTGAATGATTCTTGTCCTTGGAATTGATTAATCTACCATGCTTCTGGCGTGCAATAGATTTATTAACATAGGCAGTTTATTATTCAAGGACTTTAATTGTAATAAGATTCTAGCAATTGATTTACAATAGTTTGAAAAATATCTATCTTTAGAACTTCTAGTTCACACAACCTTGTGAGATGATCAAATTTTGAAAATAATAATTATTTTCAGTAATTAGTATTTTCAGCTGCTTATTTTCTCCCCTTAATGCCGAGATCCATAAATTCTAAAATAGATCCATAATCAAAAGAGGAAAACTTATAATAACTTATTGGTTTGATGCGAATAATTATTATTATACATAATAGCAATATCTCTATATATAAACAAGGAGTTCTGTTCTCAAAAAAATTGCTTTGAGAACACAAACATTAAAATTCATTAGATTTGAAGAAATTTCTGGTTCTTTAATAAATATCCATATAAGGATAAATTTCCTTTTTCACATCATTATTAATCAGTATGGTCCAATCAATCATGCCAAATAATAAAGTGCTTGGATTTGTAAACTTCTTGTTTACAACCATATTTATTTCAATCTTTATCTTCATATGATATCCAATTTAATCAATATCTTTGGAACTCAATGCATTATACATAATTTTATTTGCCTTTCAATATTTTGGTGTACAATAAGTAATAACCAATATCCATGTATGTCACATTATTTATACCACTTATGGTGGTAATATTTATTTATATGGCTACATAATTGCAAAGATTATTATTTCAACTATGATCTCATTAATATTCTCAATGACAAGTCTATCTTTGTCATTATTCACATAAATGTCCAATATCATATAATATCGCATTCACTTCAGGGAATGCATCAAATCTAATTGGGTGAATTTCATTATTTCAACACCTAATATTATATGTTATTCCATTCACTTTAGAAAATGGAGCAAAATCTAGTTGGTTGGTCTCATGATCTTTATTAAGATTTCTTTATTTTGCTTAATGATATAAAGGATATGAAAATTCAAAACATATCTTAAAATTTTTTCTCTTGATATTGCTACTTCAGGAGCATATTCGAGGTATAAATATCAAAAACGAAAATAGGCTCCAAAATAATAATAATAGTAATATCATTCGTAAAGAAATCTGTCAAATCTCAAAATTTATACCATGTGAATATATATACCAATATATAATAATAATTATAATAACTTACAATTTTATGATCTTGTAACGATAAATGCATCTATCAATGATAAGCTTTTGATTGCATACTTTTCTATCAAACCATTTCAAAGAATATACAGATAAAATATTCAATAGAAGAAAATTACTTACTTGATGCATTTTATCTTAGATTTTTTATTTCTAATTTTGATTTGTCTCTAAGACTTATAGCATCCATATGTATTTCAACGTCACTTATTCATGGTATACAATTCTTGCTTGTAATATAAAAGGGCTAGAAATTCGAAGTTTCTATAATTTAACACAATAATAAATATTAATATAAAATAAAATAATTATAGTAACCAAACAACACATGACAATTTGGAATTAGTATAATTATGAATTAATAGTATCAAAATATAAAATATAAAACACATCAATTAAAGTAAAAAGAAAAATTGATTCATGTTAAAAACAAATGACCAATTATGATATTAAAAACGGGAAAATTATTATTTATTCTCTTGAGTTTTCCATAATTATCTAAGTAATCCACGACGTTTTATATAATATATAGCTAGTCCCTGAGCTTTAACTCTGTCTAACTAAAAGGTCCTTCCGTCTGAAAATGGGATTTTTTGCCGTTAAAATGACTTAAAAACAAAGAAAGAGATGAAATGATAAATTTAAAAGGACACATAATACCCTTATTGAACTGTCCATAAAAGAGAGGGGGTTTGACCATATTAGATTGTCACGACCCGTATCCGTGGGCCGGACCGGCACTAGGGCCCAGGTAAGCTTAAGGCCCCCGAGGCCCGTAGTAAGCCTGAAACACTAAAAATTTACCAGCTCAATATAATATTAAACATTTAGCCCACATAATTATATTGTCTATGTTAATACACGACTAATTGTATACAATTTCTACAACTGCGGAGTCACTAACTAATAGATATACATAGATTTTTATACATCTAGATACATAGCAAAATATTTATTGTCTAAGAAAATTTTTCTTTCTAGCTCTGCGACGAAGGAATATAACTTAACCGAATTAAAGAGAAACTTACTTCCTGAAAAAAAAAGATTAAACAAGATATGTGAGCTTTCTAAGGAGTAACTATTATTGCACAACACACACATTCACACAAATGTATAAATATATATATCAATCTAGTCATCCGACTAGTTATATGCTCACGCAGCTAGTCACACAAATGGCATGTCACCAGCACTCACAAACAATATCACCTTCAAATAATCACATCACGTGGAAATTAGTCAGTGGAGTCACCGAACCCCCGATGAGCCGTCCTCCCACATGGCTCATCCTCTCACGTGTGCACCAGGGAGCCGATCCCCCATACTGGCCGACCGGTCTAATCCTCACTTGACCAGCCCTCTCATTGTTTTTCCATTCTCTCTTTTCTTTTCCATACCAACAGGAGGTAACCCGGTCGTCTCCATCAAATCTAGATCATCAGGCGCTCACAACAGGAGGCCACCCTGCGGGCTGCGATCAAATCTAGATTATCAGGTGCGCCCAATAAAGAAACCAACCTGTGGTTTTCCATATCACACAGATCATAGCAGTAGGTGCACACGGGGGCGCCGATCTCCCATTTACCCGGCCAAATTTCATATCATATTCAGGATCCATATCACATATACCATTCTCACAAACCCATGGTGACCCACTTCATCCCAATTCCACACAAGCAAAGCACGGCAATATCACAACATAATTAATCAAACATTGCAATTAAATGCAAACATATTGATCAGTTGAACATCATAATGAAAGGCACAATTAAACATTCATGCTCAAATGCAATTAAATAATTAAATAAATAATACTATCAATAAACAATAACGATAAAATAAACACTAATAATAATAATAATAATAATAATAATAATAATAATAATAATAATAATAATAATAATAAACAATGATAATGAAAATAAATACATAATTACATAATAAGAATAATGATAAAGTAATTAATGCACTATATTTATTTTGCATCATATTATAGAAATCATCTAAATAAACTTATTTATTATGTTATTTATTAAAACTAGTCTAGGTTCTACCGAAATTTCGGCAGCACCTCCCCTAAAAATTGGACTATCTACCTGCTCAAATATCACAATATTATCATATATATATCAATCAATGCATATAGTCCATCCGTCGGGCAATCAGTCAGCTATATTCCCATCCTCCTTTCAAAACAACCATATCAACATTCACCAATTAATTTACAATTTATAATAACCTCCAGACATATTCCAACAATATTATTAACTGTTCTTTAACTAATTATCAAATAAATGTACAGTATCAATAAGTTAAATCCAACCATTAATTTTTACAAGCTTACAGTGATCTTTAGTCATATTCCAAAGATATCATTAATTAGTCTTTGCTTCGCATATACATAATTAGCCTCTCTAGCTTATTTTCACAAAATGAAATATTTTATACATATGCATATAAACAAAGCTCACATCACTAAATGATTTCAATTACTTTCATTTAATAGGTTCTTAGCCTCTAACTACAAATAAGCTCCTTATCAAACCTTTGTCTCATCATCTTTGGTCGAGGTATAAACCGCATATTTACAACTTTATTAAAATTCTATACTTGCTACTAAGAACCAACAGTTAAATTTGAACTTAATGACTAAATCTATTAAGCAAATCAATCCACAACCTAAGCAAGTTTCAACTAAAACTCATAAATTCTTACCGTATTCGAGTACAAAAAAAATAAAGAATAATCCAAAAAAAATGAACTCAATCATATTTGCCCAAAACTCATGTCTCCCTCCCTCCTCAACAACACAAAACTAAAAGTTCCATAATTTAGCTTATTATTCCTTAAATTACTATCAATATTAAGCAATAATATAATTAATGACCTCACTTTAACTTGTTGAGAATTCAAATACATTCATGACCAATATTAATTAATCCGAAACTCAGTTTACAACATAATAAACTTCTTATCAAGATAACAGCTCATATCAACAATTAAAGTAATTGCTGCCATACCAAAATGTCTTTATCTTTCTTTATTAAGATCCATGATAAATTAAATAATCTATTTGTTTTTTTTTTTTTTGTATGGTGTTCCAATTATACTTAAATTAATAATTCAATCCAAGGATTCCTTCCAGTTCTTCATAAAAATGGTACCTGATATCTAGCTAGCTGTTGTCATGCAAGAGAAATCCAGGTTTTCTTGTTTAAACTCATACACTATATACCAATTACCTCACTTCCCAATATAAACTAGATTATTCACAAGAAAACTAAAATATCCTAAGATTTTCGATTAATTGCAAAATAAGCAAACAAATGATTTATAAAGGAATTAGAAGGGATAGTCAGCCGACCTCGTTGGTGTCAGTCACCGGAATCGTTCGAGTGGCCGGAGTTGATTATCGCAAGCTCTCTGTCTCCTTTCCTCTTTCTGTCGTGCGAGAAGTAGGTCAAGAGCATGGAATGGGTCGGATAGTTGTAATGGTAGGGACTAGAGGCGAGATTCAGGTGGCGCGGAGGGCGTTCCTTGCCGTTGATCGGTCTGAAAATGCGGGAGGAGGGGCTGAGGGTGCTGCGATCGCAGCTTCCTGCGATAGCCGCACTAGCTACGCTAGCCTGAGACAACAGAGGTGATGGCGATGGAGAGCGGCATGGGAACGGCAGCGGGAGGCGAGAGAAACGGCACTGGCTTCAGGTGACCGGAAAGGCAAAAGGGAAAAGGGGGAGGGGGTGGAGGTCGCGCACACGGCGCTGGCGCAAGGAAGGAGAAGGAAAAGAAAAAAGAAAAAAAAAGAAAAAGAAAAAAAAAAGAAAAGAAAGAAAAATCTTGGCTTCTAGACCATCCCGGTTCGATTCGAACCGGTTTGGTCTAATTTAATGATTTGGCTCAATTTGCTTGGTTTTCGAGTTTTTCACTTGGTTTTCGAAAAATCGAATTGGTTTACGGGTCCAGTTTAGCAATAATAAAATACTAGCAGGTATAATTTCATTGGTTGAAATAAAAAATTTAGTTTTTAAATGAAAATTCTACGAAATTAAATTTTCGGGTCGTTTCAATCTCCCCCCCTTATAAAAATTCGTCCTCGAATTTTAGAAATGAGTAAGAAATAGGAATGCAATTAGAAAAGAAAGCATGTAAGGATATTTAACAAATAAATTATCATTTGATTGTCATCCAAGAATAATGAATGAATGGTTTCATTATAACTCAAACCCCTTAAACTAGCAAACAAGGTTCCATCCAAATATCACATCGAATCAATCTCATTAACTCCTTAGAGTCTGATTTAAATATGCTATTAACTTCTTTACTCTTTTGTCCATATTCTCCTAGATTACAATTTCAAACCATAATGCCAACATTTTAATTAGTCTCATTTAACCAAGTATTAGGTACCATATGTGGAACTATTAACTTAGCATCTATCTATCGCTAACTTATATCAAATTCAAATTCAACTCACCTGTCTCACCAATCTTTAACTTCATGTTTGACTTCAGAATTTTCAACCAATCTAGTAAGGGATTCATAAATTCCTCTCATTTTTATCTTCCACTTGCTCCTCATATATATATTACAACTCGTTATATATATATATATCATTTCTATACCCTTAAATCATTCAAGTCCATTCCTGATGTTATTTCTTCCATTTATTACATCAAACAATCCTATACTCCAAATCTAAGTGCCACTTAACTCTATACCAAATCGGCTACCCGATATTTCCAGCGTTCATGTTCTCAATTTGTCTACTAAGTGCCTACTTATTTATTATTATCACCACCATTTGTCTTATTCTTCTTTTCAAAACTTTCCTTTAGATTCTAATTACACCCATGATCACCTCACTTTGTTGTTTTATTCAATTGGCCCCGTGATATAAATAGACAACTTTCAAAAAATAATTTTCTATATAAATAATCAATTTCAAATTATTTATCATAACGCAATTTAAATTCAAAATAAAAATGAAGTTTTAAATTTTAAATATCAAATATCAAGTAAATAAAACAATTAAAAAGATTATCTTTTAAATAAATTCTAAAGAAATTCGATAGCCGAGCTGAATACTAAAATGCTGATTCCTAATCACCCAAAGTTCATCAATCCGCCATTCAAATGAAAAACCTATTTATTCTCTACACTATCCTATTCACTGTAGGAATAGAGCTCACATGAAAAGTAGTGTACTGGGTGATCAGGCCAATCCACTACCATCAGGTATTACTCTATTCCCTATCTTAAGGGTTGATAATTGCTTTAGCCCCTACAGATATTGTGATGGGTTCATCCTACTATCCATTACTCTCACTCTAATCCTCAATTAGTTCTTCTATAGTTAATAGATTTTTACACAATAGGTGCGGGTTTTCCCACCTCATAGGGTCTAGTGCGTCCACCATCCCTAGAGAGGGGAATCACAAAGTTTCCTTCCTTATGTTGGTTACGGCCGATCCCAACATAAAGAAATTTCCTATACTCCGCAATTATGTCCTAGAATCCTAACCTAAGCTCTGATACCACCTTTGTCACGACCCGTATCCGTGGGCCGGACCGGCACTAGGGCCCAGGTAAGCTTAAGGCCCCCGAGGCCCGTAGTAAGCCTGAAACACTAAAAATTTACCAGCTCAATATAATATTAAACATTTAGCCCACATAATTATATTGTCTATGTTAATACACGACTAATTGTATACAATTTCTACAACTGCGGAGTCACTAACTAATAGATATACATAGATTTTTATACATCTAGATACATAGCAAAATATTTATTGTCTAAGAAAATTTTTCTTTCTAGCTCTGCGACGAAGGAATATAACTTAACCGAATTAAAGAGAAACTTACTTCCTGAAAAAAAAAGATTAAACAAGATATGTGAGCTTTCTAAGGAGTAACTATTATTGCACAACACACACATTCACACAAATGTATAAATATATATATCAATCTAGTCATCCGACTAGTTATATGCTCACGCAGCTAGTCACACAAATGGCATGTCACCAGCACTCACAAACAATATCACCTTCAAATAATCACATCACGTGGAAATTAGTCAGTGGAGTCACCGAACCCCCGATGAGCCGTCCTCCCACATGGCTCATCCTCTCACGTGTGCACCAGGGAGCCGATCCCCCATACTGGCCGACCGGTCTAATCCTCACTTGACCAGCCCTCTCATTGTTTTTCCATTCTCTCTTTTCTTTTCCATACCAACAGGAGGTAACCCGGTCGTCTCCATCAAATCTAGATCATCAGGCGCTCACAACAGGAGGCCACCCTGCGGGCTGCGATCAAATCTAGATTATCAGGTGCGCCCAATAAAGAAACCAACCTGTGGTTTTCCATATCACACAGATCATAGCAGTAGGTGCACACGGGGGCGCCGATCTCCCATTTACCCGGCCAAATTTCATATCATATTCAGGATCCATATCACATATACCATTCTCACAAACCCATGGTGACCCACTTCATCCCAATTCCACACAAGCAAAGCACGGCAATATCACAACATAATTAATCAAACATTGCAATTAAATGCAAACATATTGATCAGTTGAACATCATAATGAAAGGCACAATTAAACATTCATGCTCAAATGCAATTAAATAATTAAATAAATAATACTATCAATAAACAATAACGATAAAATAAACACTAATAATAATAATAATAATAATAATAATAATAATAATAATAATAATAATAATAATAATAAACAATGATAATGAAAATAAATACATAATTACATAATAAGAATAATGATAAAGTAATTAATGCACTATATTTATTTTGCATCATATTATAGAAATCATCTAAATAAACTTATTTATTATGTTATTTATTAAAACTAGTCTAGGTTCTACCGAAATTTCGGCAGCACCTCCCCTAAAAATTGGACTATCTACCTGCTCAAATATCACAATATTATCATATATATATCAATCAATGCATATAGTCCATCCGTCGGGCAATCAGTCAGCTATATTCCCATCCTCCTTTCAAAACAACCATATCAACATTCACCAATTAATTTACAATTTATAATAACCTCCAGACATATTCCAACAATATTATTAACTGTTCTTTAACTAATTATCAAATAAATGTACAGTATCAATAAGTTAAATCCAACCATTAATTTTTACAAGCTTACAGTGATCTTTAGTCATATTCCAAAGATATCATTAATTAGTCTTTGCTTCGCATATACATAATTAGCCTCTCTAGCTTATTTTCACAAAATGAAATATTTTATACATATGCATATAAACAAAGCTCACATCACTAAATGATTTCAATTACTTTCATTTAATAGGTTCTTAGCCTCTAACTACAAATAAGCTCCTTATCAAACCTTTGTCTCATCATCTTTGGTCGAGGTATAAACCGCATATTTACAACTTTATTAAAATTCTATACTTGCTACTAAGAACCAACAGTTAAATTTGAACTTAATGACTAAATCTATTAAGCAAATCAATCCACAACCTAAGCAAGTTTCAACTAAAACTCATAAATTCTTACCGTATTCGAGTACAAAAAAAATAAAGAATAATCCAAAAAAAATGAACTCAATCATATTTGCCCAAAACTCATGTCTCCCTCCCTCCTCAACAACACAAAACTAAAAGTTCCATAATTTAGCTTATTATTCCTTAAATTACTATCAATATTAAGCAATAATATAATTAATGACCTCACTTTAACTTGTTGAGAATTCAAATACATTCATGACCAATATTAATTAATCCGAAACTCAGTTTACAACATAATAAACTTCTTATCAAGATAACAGCTCATATCAACAATTAAAGTAATTGCTGCCATACCAAAATGTCTTTATCTTTCTTTATTAAGATCCATGATAAATTAAATAATCTATTTGTTTTTTTTTTTTTTTGTATGGTGTTCCAATTATACTTAAATTAATAATTCAATCCAAGGATTCCTTCCAGTTCTTCATAAAAATGGTACCTGATATCTAGCTAGCTGTTGTCATGCAAGAGAAATCCAGGTTTTCTTGTTTAAACTCATACACTATATACCAATTACCTCACTTCCCAATATAAACTAGATTATTCACAAGAAAACTAAAATATCCTAAGATTTTCGATTAATTGCAAAATAAGCAAACAAATGATTTATAAAGGAATTAGAAGGGATAGTCAGCCGACCTCGTTGGTGTCAGTCACCGGAATCGTTCGAGTGGCCGGAGTTGATTATCGCAAGCTCTCTGTCTCCTTTCCTCTTTCTGTCGTGCGAGAAGTAGGTCAAGAGCATGGAATGGGTCGGATAGTTGTAATGGTAGGGACTAGAGGCGAGATTCAGGTGGCGCGGAGGGCGTTCCTTGCCGTTGATCGGTCTGAAAATGCGGGAGGAGGGGCTGAGGGTGCTGCGATCGCAGCTTCCTGCGATAGCCGCACTAGCTACGCTAGCCTGAGACAACAGAGGTGATGGCGATGGAGAGCGGCACGGGAACGGCAGCGGGAGGCGAGAGAAACGGCACTGGCTTCAGGTGACCGGAAAGGCAAAAGGGAAAAGGGGGAGGGGGTGGAGGTCGCGCACACGGCGCTGGCGCAAGGAAGGAGAAGGAAAAGAAAAAAGAAAAAAAAAGAAAAAGAAAAAAAAAAAGAAAAGAAAGAAAAATCTTGGCTTCTAGACCATCCCGGTTCGATTCGAACCGGTTTGGTCTAATTTAATGATTTGGCTCAATTTGCTTGGTTTTCGAGTTTTTCACTTGGTTTTCGAAAAATCGAATTGGTTTACGGGTCCAGTTTAGCAATAATAAAATACTAGCAGGTATAATTTCATTGGTTGAAATAAAAAATTTAGTTTTTAAATGAAAATTCTACGAAATTAAATTTTCGGGTCGTTTCATAGATAGCAAAGAAAATTAGAAAATGCAAGAAAAGTGAAATCACTCAAATTTGCAGGTCACTAGAGAAGAGACAACTGACTATGTCTTGTTCAAGCGCACCTGATGGAGCATGGGAAGGAAGGTTTGTGAATATGTATTGCAAGTGTGGGAAAAAAGCAGGCGTTAGGATCTCAGAGACACAAAAAAAATAGAAATCGGCTCTATTATTACTGTATTGATAATGCATGCGGGTCTTTCCTTGGATGGTGTCAAGCTATGGATTCATTAGATCAATCTCAAGGAAGCGATTTGGAAGTGAGGCAAAGAACTGTAGGTACTGACATGTTTGAATTGAAGGAAGAGACGTTGTATCTGAAGAGGGAGCTGATGAAAATGTACACTGAGATTGTGACGATTAGAGGAAAAAGGGAGTGCTTAAGTCGGATATTGGCAGCTTGAAGAAGTTGATTTTCATATGCATGATGGCTATCATGATGCTTTTTACATTACTTGTAATTTTACTCTATAAGGGCAACTGAGGATTGTGATTTCTGTGTCTTTTTTGTTTTGTTTTTTTTTTTTTTTTTTTTTTTTTGTATTTTGGGTACTTGGTAGTTTTTGTAATGGGATTTTTAATGTGATGGGTTAGTTGTTGAATGTTATTAACTCAGATGAGCATGGTCAATTTGCAGATGAATTGAATGTAATATACCTTTTGGAAGAAATGTATCCTTATTAACTCTAAACTCATTTAGTGGTAAGCATCAGAAATGGCGAGCCAAAAAAATATTGAAAAATATATACAAATAGTTCTATTCTCATTAGTCAAATGTTTCCAATCTACAAAAGACAAAATCAACCTGTTTACATAATATGCATTACAAAAAGAACTCAAATCAAACTTGGTTCACATGCACTAGAGTGTTTCCTATAACACAATTGCATGTTTGCTGTCAAGAAAAAGACAAACATAAAGAGAAAAAAAAAATAGTGACACATTTGTTCCTGTGCTTGCTAGAAAATCAAAAGATTCCTTATTCTCCCTTTCTTAATATCTTCACACCAGCAGCACCTCTTCCCACAAAATACACATAGCAGGACCTCCATATGCAGCATACTAACAACTCCAAAATATCTTCTGCAACATATGCATCAGAAAATATCATCTGCAACACCTCAACAACCCAAAATACCATCTGCATCATATGAATACACAAAAAACCATCTTCAACATATCAAGAAAAAAACCAAGTCTACAACACATCAACACAGAACAAAAAAAGGGCTATTCAAGACACAAGAGCTCCTCTCCCTGCAGAAACACCTCTCCCTCTTGAAGCAGCAACACCTCTCCCTCTTGAACTAGCAACACCTCTCCCTTTTGAACTAATAACACCTCTTCCCATGGTGCCAATAGCACCTCTTCCCACAGTAGCAGCACATCCAGATGCTGTTCTCCTCCTCTTTACACAAGTTATTTTTTCCTCTAATAAAACAAGTGGTATATACATTAAAAACAGCATACTATAAAACAACATACTAAATACTCAAATTGCAATAAGTGAATCTAACTTGAGAATTGGTTGGTGGGGCTTGCTCGCATGTTCTTTTATTATGGCCTAGTTTCTTGCATGTCAAACACCTAACTGTGCAAGATCTTTTTGCTGTGCTTGGATTAGCTTCTCCCTCTTGAAGTATTCTCCTTTCTTTTGGTCTACCAGGCTTCCTCTTAACTTTTGGAGGCTTTAGGACTGGAAATTCAGTTTTTGGTGGGATGTTGTAATTTGGGATTGGATGAATGACTCATTTGTAAGCTTTCATATACTTCTCTACTGTGAAATACTCATGACAAAAGTCTTCAAGATTGAGTCTCATATGTCCAAGTGCAATGCAAGCATGTTTACATGGAAGACCTGAAATGTCCCAATAATTGCAAGTGCATGTCTTTTTCCTAATGTCAACAATAAAAGCCACAGGCCCCTCTCTCACCTCAAACTCATTATTGTTACTTGGTAGTATCTTGCATTATCTAGATTCTTTTATCAATCTGTTTAATGCACTCATGCATTTTGGAGTCACTCTCCCTTCCCAAGTAGTCGCCATTGCAAACCTTTTGTGAAGCCTAACCATGGATTTCTGCCTAATAGAATCTATTAGCTCAACGATTGGTTTGTTCCTCAAGTTTCCAATCCAGCTGTTGAAACTTTCTATCATGTTATTTGTCACATCAATACTTTTAGCTACCGGATGAAAGGCATGTTTAGTCCAATGTGAAAAAGGAATATCTAGTAACCAATTTGTAGTCTCTCCCTCATTCTTAGCCTCAACATTCTTCATATGATGCTTAAATGCATAACTATGGCTAGACTTAGTTGTCATCCAAAATTCCTTCCTCAACATCACCCTTGGAGATTGCTTCTTGAAGTTCATTAACAAATGTTGACAGCAATATCTGTGGATTGAACCTTCAAAATGTGTCCTCACAGCCTCAAGCAATGCCTATGTTCAAAAAGAATTCAACATCATTAGCTAAATAGGTGAAAGTGAATTATAAAATACTTTAGAGGAAGTTACCTTTTGTCTGTCTGAAATGAATGTCCATGGCTTTGAATCACACCGAGGTCCAATGCACTATCTAAGACAGTCAAGGAAGAAGGTACATGTTGCAGTGCTTTCATTTTGAATAATTGCAAATGCTAGTAGGAACACCCCCTATTCCCATCTAGTGTAACAACACTCAGAAAACATCCTCCAAAAGGACCCTTGAGGAAGCATCCATCCAATCCAATGAGAGGCCTACATCCCTAAAAAAATCCCACTTTCATTGCTTCAAAACATATGAAAATGGAGCTAAAGAGAAGTGGCTAATCCAAACTGTTTCTTGGCATTGATTCAAATTTTATGAAAGTTCCAGGGTTTGACATTTGAAGATGTGCAATGTATTCATGCAACTTATTGTAGCTCTCCTCGTGTGAACCTACAACTTGCTCTTTAGCAGGCATCCTTGCCTTATGAAGCTGCCAATATTCAGTTTATTTCATAACATTGACCTTCTGACCTGAGGCCATGCAAAATCATCCAACAGCCCTTTGATGACTGCCACTTGATTAGTTGAGGCTTCCGCAAGAAGAATAAGATCATCTGTAAAGAACAGATGCGAAAGGGACAGGCCCCCCTCGAAAGCTTAACCGGCTTCCATCTCCTTTGGTGAACAGCCTGTAAAATCGCATAAGAAAGTCTCTCTAAGCACAAGACAAACAAATAAGGGCCTAGAGGATCCCTTTGTCTAAGGCCACGGGATGGAAAAAACTTCTCCGAAAGATTCCCGTTGCAGGCAACTTGCATATTACAATATGTAATACAATTTATAATCGCATAAATATAAGAAGCAGGAAAGACAATATCTTTGAGAGTATCATGTAAGTACTGCCAACTAATGCGGTCATAGGCTTTCTCTAGATCCACCTTGATGACCATAAGCTTCTTACCACTCCGCCTGTTTCTCATAGTATGAACCACTTCCTGGGCAACGATAATATTATCGGTAAAGTGTCTGCTAGGAATAAAGCTGGTTTAAAATGGATTAATAAGCTGAGGCAAAATAGTTTTCAACCTATTAGCTAGAATTTTTGTAATAATTTTGTAAATCACATTACACAGGCTAACAGGCCAAAAATGCAAAAACGAAGAAGGACTCGCAATCTTAGGGATTAAAACCGAGAGAGTAGCATTAAGCTCTACAAGCAAAGGATCACTACTCCAAATTTTCTTAATATCCTGAAAAAATGATCTGCCCACTGATTCCCATTGATGTTGAAAGAACCCCGCACGGAGCCCATCAGGACCTAGGTATTTCCATGGCTTCATTTCAAAAAGAGCCTTTCTAACTTCTGCAAAGAAAATATTAAACTTAAAAAATCTAACTGAGCATTAGAGGTGACAGGAAAGGAACCTCTCAACTGAGCCCCTAGCTGAGCATTCACATCCTCGGTATACAAGGAAGAGAAAAAATCCACTGCCATATGCCTCAACTCATTCTGATCATCAACTAAGTTTTCCAAAGGGTCCCGCAACATGTTGACTCTATTAACTTTTCGATGTTGCACTGCCCAAAGGTGGAAATAAACCGTATTCCGATCCCCACTAGCGATCCATTATGCCCGAGATTTCTAGTGCCATGTCAACTCTTCACGACACAATACCACTTCTAAATCTTTCTGAAGCTTGACTTCTAAACTTAGTAGGAAAGGGTTATGACAATTCTCTAAAGCCCATTGAATACCTCCCAATCTGACCAGCATGGACTTTTTTTGTTAAAAAGCATTACCAAATACTTCTTTATTCCACTTAGTAAGAGAATCAATAAAAGCAGCAATGGGAAGAAAGACAGATTTAATAGGCAAAATCTAATAAGTTTAGATTTAATATAAATACTATAGTTTTGAGCTATTTGGCACCACATAACTTATCAAACAAAGATAAGAAAAAAAAAAAGGGAAGAGAGAAATTTCAAAAGAAGAAAAAGATAAAGTGCCCATGGGAAGTTAAAGTTAGTAACCAATGCAACTAGTTCTCTGACAAGTATTCAAATCTAAGATTTTCAATAATATTAAACTTCATATCTAAAAGATGAATCTCCCAATGCGACAGTGAAAAAGCCAATCGCCTCATCATAAATATATTAAATACTTCTACAATAAATTAGATAAGTAATTGGTGGCCATGAATGACTGCTAATTATGAGAGAAGGAAGACAATCTGAGTCTGATCAAAGAAGAAGAATGAAGTAGGTTTTGATTTTAGTGATGACAGCAATATGGTTGAGGGAGTGGCGATGTTAGGAAGAAGAGAGGAGAGAGAAGATAGTAATGAGAGAGAAAAGAAATTAGTGTTTTTAGCTTATTAAGGAGGTTGATGTGCTTTAAGTCCCATTTTATTAATATTGAATCCTGCCACATTATCTTTCCGATTGAATTTGTGTTTGAACCTAGTTAGGTTCAATTTAGTGCTATAAAATTGAAGTTTGGAGAATTTCAAGTAACAAAATTAAAAGCACTAATATGATAAAATGAGAACTCTAACTTGGAATAGATTGGATGAAACTAAAGCCAACATACATATCCTTTAGAGGGTAAGACTACTGTTTATAAATGAGAAATTTTGTGTAGATGCAAAAAGTATTTATTTTTCATTAGATTTAAACTACCTAAATGTGGGTCATTGGATGCCTTATATTAATTTAGTGAAATGCAAAAAAAAAAAAAAAAAAAAAAAAAAAAAAAAAAAAAAAAAACATGATCATGAAAAGATCACTGCATTTTAGGCAAAAAAAAAAAAAAAAAAAAGATTTTCTAAAGTCCTAAAAATAAAAGAAAATTAAGAATATAACCGCATGACCTGCCTAAGCACATTAGCATATCCTAATGGTATGCAAAGAGAGTTTTAGTGTTTATGCAGAATTTTTGTATTGTACACGATAGTAAAAATTTGTAGAATTTTAAGGGACAAATTAAATCATTCATATGAAAAATGAGACCCCTAAATTGTGGAGTTCTTCGCAACATATTAGCGGGTTGGGTTGCTAGGTTCATTTGTAACATTGGCCCATATTCAATTCCGTGCTCTGAATTGTGAAGCCTTTATGAAGGCCTTCGATTAGCTGGTGGTTTTGCTATTCCTAAGATGTTAGTGCAGTGTGATAATGTTTTGGTTGTTGCTGCTATAAATGGCAAGGAGGAGGTTTCTAGTGAAGGTTTGTCATTAGTCTCGATCATCTATTCGTAATATCATGTACTTGGGATGGGATTGTGCTCTTTCTCATGTCGATAGAGAAGTAAATGTGAGTGCTGATTTTTTTATCAAAGCTCAATCCTATCTTTTGGATGTTCATCAACTCACCGAGTTGCTTGCTGGTCTTCAAGATTGTTTATTTTATGATGCTTTTGATATTGCTCAATCAAGACTTTGTAGCTTGTATTTAAAGCTTGGCTCTCTTCTTTTATCTTCTTCATTTAGAATTAAAAAATGTGCCTCTTTATATAAATCTTAAACCTTATTTATATCCATAATCCATTTTCAGCTCTGAAATTTTATTATTTTAAAAATTAATTGAGGATAATACAAATAACAATTATTTATTAAACTAATAGTTCAGTAAGTACATATTTTGGAAAAAAGTTCAATAATTAAATAGAAAACATTGATGTTGTTTATTTACGTTTAAGACAAAAATCGCTAGAAGGAGGACTTGAACCTCCGACCTTGTGGTTAACAGCCACACGCTCTAACCAACTGAGCTATTCCAGCTTGTTATTTAAAATTTAATTTCAATTATACTTCTCTTTTTAAAGCCCTCGAAGTTTTTCATCATTATGATATTTATCTGAATTTTTTTTAAGACTAAGATTTATACGGTTGGAATATGAGAATTTTATTTATATGCTCTTTCATTGTTACCCTAACTTGTAACCTTCTAATGAAGTATTGCTTTCTTCAAAAAAAAAAAAAAGACCTATAACATTCTAAAATATTACATATTAGTTTTCAATTCATTCTATAGTCGAAATAAACACTATGGATAAAATTAATTAGTCATTTCTTTGAAATTTACTATGAATATCCAACAGGAAAAACATATTTCATTTTATTTTAAATATTTTAAACCTAAATAAATCCAAATAATAGGAATAATTGTTTAATTCAAAAAATATATATGTGTTTTTCGTTTTCTCTGCAGATTTGCCTTAATATTTCTAACAATATATTAACGAATATCAAATTAATTATATTTCATTGGATGACATGTACAGTTGTTAAAAAAAAAAAAAATGCACATGACTGGTACAAATAAATTTGTTTACCAGAAACTACTCAATGTGGCAAATGGCATGTTACCGATTACATCAGATGAACAAAAACCACTAAAACCAGAATATTTTAGGTAGATTCCATAATTGTGTTAATGTCTTCTTATATAATTATTAAAAGCAAAGCAAAAAGTGAGAAAAAGCAAAGAAAGGGAAACAAATAAAATTTGTGCTTTGAAGTATATGCTTTAGAAGATCCTCTCTTCATCATTTCTATTCCTACAAAACAAAACCCACATATCACACCAAGTTTTCACCCTCCACTCCTTTGGAGGGATCAAGAGATTGGATCCTCCCTACAACATAAACATCCCCCCAATATATTCTCATTTTCTTCTATCCTATGTATTGGTATGGGTGGTCGGAGGTGGCTGCCGCCGGTGCCAGGGAGCCAAGGTGACAATTGAAGCAGGGAAGATGAGGATGAAGAGGGATGTGGAGAGTAATTAAGGTCATGATGGTTTTTAAACCATTAGGGCAACTATGATCCTTTGGCAATATGTATTATTATGAACGTTGCTGAACACATTTATGTTACCATGTTATTATAATGGGGAATATATATATGGGTTTTGCTTTTATTTTACTAAGATGTGTTTTCCTTGTTTTCAGTTATTTGAGAGACAAGAGGAGATCATTTTTTTTTAGGTTTAATTTTACTCTTCGTTGTGTTTCCTTAATGGTCAATATGTCAAGAATGTGTTCTTATATATAAAGAAATCTACAAGTCAGTCTTAAGAGGGTTTTCTCTGTTTCTTCCTCTTTCATTTCATTTTTTTTTTTTTTTTTTATAGGACGAGCACAAACAGTGACAAAAGAAATTTTTTCTTTTTAATTAGGGAGAAGGCAGGGTTGGTGGAATACCTTTTTAATTTTTTTCTTTTTCTAACTTTGTCCACCTAATTTTGAAAATTTTTTTCAGTCCCTATAATATTGAAAGTCCTACCTAGCAAAAAAGCGACAAAACAACTGACCCACAAAAAAAAAAAAAAAAAAAAAAAAAAAAAAAAAAAAAAACAAACAAACAAACAAAAAAACAAAAGAAAAACAAAATTATATATAATTATATCCCATGTTCCCAATTTTTTTTTTTTTTTTTGTCCATTTATGTTATGGACGCATCTTTTGAAAAGATCATATATACAATGGCACATAAGCTATTTCAAATTTTCTTTGCATTTATCTTATAGACATCCAGCAGTTATTTGACAAAGATTTCTATCCTTATAAAACGTTCATTTAATTCACTTAAAATTGTTATTTGCCTGCGCTATCATAAGACAAGCTCAACTATTAAATTGCTCAGGTAATTATAGTTCCATTTTTATATGAAGTCTATATAAACTTTTTCCGATCTATAACCACCGGTATCTGGTAGTCCAATAGACTTTGACCAGCTCGAGTATAGAGCAGTGAAGGACAACTTTTTCAGCATGGTAATTCCCTGAGTATGACTCTTTTTCCAAAGCTCAAACTCAACACCTTAGTTAGAGAAAAGAATGCCCAACCACTGTATCCCGGTCAATATTATCAACATAATTCAAAGTGTGAAAAGCCCATATCAATTGTTCCAGTGTCATAAAAACTATTTAAATCCCTAAAATATTTAACGTCATTTAGTCATGTACTTAATAGATACTTTTATCACTCGGTCATGGAAATTCCTGTTTGTCTGATAGACAAGAATTAGAAATCTACGAAGCGTGAACTAAAAATATGATTACATTCACTTCTTATAGATTTGATCGATGATTGAATGGATTATTAGATTCTACACTCTATATTTGTTTGATGTCAACTTTCTCTCAATTCAACAAAGGGTAAACTGTTCTCCAATCTACATGCTGCCTATTTGACATTCCATTCGAGCTGCTTCAGCAAATTACAACAATAATAAGATGCAAGCTACCAGAAAATGAAATGCAAAATCTTCAATTCATAACAAGTTAAAAAAAAGCAGCACTAGCTTTTGTAGAAAGCATAAATCAGACGAAGCACATGGCTAATCCTATGGCAAACAAGTTCAAAGGCACAACCAAAACTCTCGGAAGCAGAATAATTTTTCTCTAAAGTGAAAAAAACAAAAGCTGAGCCTAGTAAAAGAATCCAAGCACTTTGCCACCAACATTCTTTCTTCTCGCCTCTTCATGATCCATAATGCCAGCAGAGGTAGTCAACACAATATAACCAAACTGCAATTTTAAATCGATGTTAGGTGTCAAGACTGAAATCCATATGTATCACATAAAACTCAAAGAATGCACCTATTGCACAACATCAAGCTTTCATGCATGTCACTTCATGTAAGATTAAGTACTTAAATGCCAAAATGTAAATAGAAGTTAATACAAACTTAACTGAAGCATAAATGGGTTATTTTCTTGTTTGTTACAGCATAATTAGCTTGATCCTAATAGAGTAACTCTTATTTGCATCCTCCCAACAACTTGATATTAACAGTGAAGAAAAAATAAAACTGAACTTAGACATATTTGTTTGTTTACCTGTCTTGATGGAAGAAGCCTTGCAGTCCATCCTTCAATTTCTTTGACACCGATATCAAAACGAGGGCTGATAACTCCACACTTGTTCAACCTCCCATTCAATTCAACCACAATTTTACCAGCTCTATGATCATCAACATACTCAAACTCGCCAATGTATCCTTCATAACAGAACCAAAGAGATAACAATCATAAACCAGCACAAATTTCCAAATTTTCCATAAAATATTAAAGAAATGAATAGGGTGAAAATGAACAGATACCATGCTTTTGCATCACCAGCAGAAATTTGATGATCACTTTTGAGGAAGGCCTGATCATAACCTGGCGCTTCCCACGCTTTTCAGCATTGTACATGCTCTTCAAAGCATCATTCAAAACACTAACTCTCACCATGGTTGCTGCAACACATATTAGAGGAAATGTCAAAAATTGCAGAGAACTTTATATATATATATATATATATATATATATATATATATATATATATATATATATATATATATATAATGAAAGAATTTAGATCAATAGTTAAAACAAAATATTTTCATTTCATAACAGCAAGATATTACCAGCCAAAATACATAATTTTTTTCTTCAAGATCAAAAGGGAACGAAGAAATATTAATTCATAATCTAATAGACCAATTGAAATACCATTTTCTAAGAATGTAATAACAAAGCATAAAACTCTATTCTAGCTGGTTATGGGCACAAGTCGCGAATCAAACATCTGTCAATTTCAACAACAGATTTATCCCTAGAAGCTCATAATTGCAACTGTAACAACAATGATTCGCCAAGAAGAATAAGATAAATCACATATACAATCGCTAAAAGTTTTCCTACGATACTATTGGTAGTCGTCAACATCTCGTAGCACAGAAAGAATAATCCATTGAGAAATTTGAAAAAAAAAAAAAAAAAAAAAAAAAACATAAACAAAAGATTTTAACGATTGATTAAACAAATATACAAACAACAGAGACATATATAAGATAAGGAATAACACAGAGTACTTACCGGATGCAGAAAGCAGAGAAAGAGAGGCGCCTCCCTCCAAGCAGAATGAAGAGAGTTAGGGTTTTGAGAGAGATTATAAAACGCAGAAGAAAACTATTTAATGAGCAGGTTATTTGAAGCCATGGGCTTGACCTAAATATAAGCCCAATTAGAGTCTGTTCTTCAAGACTGTCCTTCAATTAGAGTCTGTCCTTCATAATTTATTAACAAAATTATGAGAAAGTACATAGTTAAATACTTATAGAATAATTTTCATAGTTTTCAAACAGTATTTTATTTTAAATTGACGATTTCAATACATATATAATCAGTAGTTTAAATTTATAACTTTTTGTTTATATTATATTTTTAAAATTTATTTGATACTATTTAATTAATTTTTCTTATAAAAAGATTATTCAGATTTTTAATTTTTGTAACTAATAAGTACATTTTAAACACTTAGGCAAGACATTAAAAAACAAAAATATAAAATATATAAAAAAAAATTGCTAGACCTCCAACCATTCAAATGGTCTTTTGTTACTGTGTAAGCCGAAAAAAATCAAAAATGGTTAATTATAGTACATCTTTACAAAGCAATGTAGATACAGTTTTCAGAAGTCTCATTTGGCTTATAATCTAAGGTTAAATTGTCAAAAGAAGTCAAAATTTACCGTTAATGTTGATTTTCATTTTAGTATATATATAATTTAAAAAAAAAAACCACCCACGAGACAGATAAGTATAAAAATTATTAACCTTCATAGTAAATTTGTTTGCTAGAAATTCAAATCTATGCTCTTGCTTATACAGAACAAAGTCTAATTACCACCTCCGTTAATATATTATTTATTAAATAATAATATATTTAGAGGGATGAAAATATTTCCCGAGACAAGTGATAAATCACGGCTGCACTGAACTGCATCAAATCTTGACTAATTAATAAAAAATTGCATTTTTCTTCCTTAAACCTTACAAATTTATTTTATAGTATGCATTGATTGGCTATCTCCATTAGGTTAATAATTTATTAGTTAAATGCGCTCGTGGAGCTAGAAATTCATTTTAAAAAATGTTTGGTCATATGGGATCTGATAAAACCATGATTTTTCATAATTATCAAGTGATTTCTTTATAATAATAATAATATTATTATTATTATTAACATGATACAAATTTGAACCCTTATATTAAAAATTATACTAAAAATTACATAATATTGGAATTCGTTAAATTAGTCTAGAGATACACAAATTAGAAAAACTTCACGGGCTTAAAGATCATTATAAGAGTTCGTGAACATGTCTTGATTAGGATGACAGTTTTATGCACCTCGTTTTATACTCACTGAACTTGATTCAAATGGATTAAAGTAAACTCTGTTCATTTAAAGGTGGGTGGATATGAATTTTAAAAAGTAAAACCCTATTCATAACCATTTCATTTTTTTTAACTAAGCCTGTACTTTCTTTTTTTTTTCATAATCTATCTCTCGTGATTTATCTCCTCAGTCAGACATGATTGGTTTATTGAATCGCCGATTTTGATTCACTATCGATTCGAACTAAACCGGTGGCTATATTTATTCATCACACTTCTATTTGGCCGTGGAATGACAAACATGTATTTTATTCTCCAGAGCGGTAAAAAATTAGAAAACCTATCCCATAGTGATTCATTGCCATCCCCAACTCTTGATTTGATGCAAGTTATTTCACCTTCCCAATCGGTGCGAATTTTGTACATATAGGTATTTAGTACGAATATTAAAATTTGGCCAAAATAATGTCTAAGTGATTTGGAAAACACAGTTCACCGATTTATGGTGCTGTGAAGTGCTTTCAAATTACAATAATGGAATTACAAATAATGGATGTAAAAATTTATGTTTCATTTATTTCCATAAAATAACTTGTATTCAAAATAATTTACTGAAAAATATTTTTTATGAAAAACATTTTCTTAGAAAAATATTTTTTAAATGACTTATTTTCCGTTGTTTAGTTATAATATTAAAAATTAGTTAAAAATATTAAACTGTTCCTCTCGTAAGACCATACAAAATATTAATAATAATAGAAATTTTATAATTTAAAATTTTTATTGTTCAATATGAGAAGAATGAAAAAAAAAATGTAAATTATAAAAGCCACTGGTGGCAAGTGGTAGTGGTAAATAGTCATTAGTGGTGATAGTGACTACGATGATTAATAAATTAAAAAAAAAATATGAATTTATAAAGTTTATCAATATCCAGAAAATATTTTACTCTTTTAAAAATGAATAGTTATTTTTCTTAAAAAATGATTTAATTTTCTTTTAACCAGGAAAATATTTTTCATTGACTTATTTTCCTGAACGCCACAAACAACAGAAAATTGTAGAAGACATTTTCCTACAAATTATTTTACTTTACAGAAACCAATGGAGCCTTAGATGGAAAAAAAAAAAAAAAATACAAGTCCAGATGATAAAAAAAATAAAATATATATATAAAAAAAAAAAAAAAAAGAAAAAAGGAAAAGTATCTCAACTTTATTAATGAGCTTTGACACAACACAGTGGTATTAAAGTGTTCCCAAGATAATGATGCTATATGAACTCTAATCGCAGCCAAAGTAACCCAGAAAAAGAAATTAATTTTCATCGGAGCACAGGGTATAATAATAACATTAACCAGCAGTTCCTGTATCATTCTTTACCCACTGGTAGAAACAATAATAATTTCAAGTAACGAACAGAGCGCATCAACAGTCTTCAGCTGAGGCAATTCGTCTATCTTTGTCACTCAGGTCGCATTCCAATTCCTCAATTGATTTTCCTCCCGAGTTTGTTGAATCCTACAAAGTCAAACAAGGTGCCATTAGACATGCCACTCAAGCAAATTGTCCGCAGGATGTTATTCTGATACATGCTTTTACTAATCCCACAAGAACGGTACAATCATGCAAATACATAGCATGACAGATAAAATTGAACAAATTGCTCCATCTCAACAACTGACAACAGAATATAGAAGCATGTTTCCATCAATAATAGTTTCAGTTCCCATTAGAAGGGTATTTTTCAGACCATAGCTCTGGTAATGTTCCAGGTGAAAAATGGTTTTGCAATGCCAAAGGATCTGTTGCAATTTTTGAGTAATTCAACTACAAAAATTTACAATTTATCATGGAGACGGCTCATACAAAGTTGCACACTCCTATCCTCTCCAATGAATGCCCAAGAAAAAGAGCAAAGGAATTTGCGGCCCTATAAATGGATATGAGTTGATTTAAAACTAATCATCATACAATTCTGACCTCAAAGACCTGTCCCTTTTCATGTAGAACCCTTTGTTAAAGTGCCTTCACGTTCTTGGCGGCGGCGTTCTCTCTGAGATACATCAAACACAGGCTATTAACAAGATAGATGAAATAACCAAACATTAGGTTTAATCAGTCAAAGGAGATATATTTATGGACTATTTCTCAGACATCTCGAGACCTCAACAAAATGCACTAATTCCAGATATACAGATTTACAAGATGGAGACTTCTCTTGATTATTCTTTTTATATGTGAAAATCTTGGTAAAATACTCACAATTCAAACTGTATAGGTTCCATTCATGTAAGTAGTTCTCTTTGTTGCTAGTGGTAGTGATCCACTTTATTAGTGAAGAGGCACCATAATCATGTTACTTGCAGAATAAATACATCAACCACGAAAATATATGATAACTGACAACTCTGGAGACCACAGGCAAAATAAATCTACTTCATTGAAAAACATATTCGGTGGGCAAAAGGAAATTTTTGGGATCACTACCAAATGGCTATGCGATACATGTGCTGCAAGTCAGTAGAATAGACTATAGAGCACCTAATCCGTGGAAGAAAAAACCAACACGACAATTTCTTTTGTGTATTTGTATGTGTGTGCTTTCATTATGTTCCTTCTATTTGATATTGGTAATGGCACTAAGGCAAAGTTTTGAAAGGCAATGATTCCTTGTGTGATATTAAATTCAACTTTTGCACAATTCTTTGCCCTTAGAAAAGACCATCATGAACCACATATCCAATCCTTGGTCACCTAATTCATTCCCAGCAGCTAACCAACCTCATATATTTCTTCCTGATTAGAAATTAACATCAACCTTCTAAGAACACACACATCAAGAAGAGTGATGTTCATAAAAAATGTAAAACCATAAATTGTGCGACCACGGTATTTAAAAACTTAACATTGAAAGCATGATTTACTTACACTTGAGGCTTATTTGGTTCATCTTGGAATTGGAATAAAAATGAAATTGTATATGTATTCAAAGATCACAATCCAAGAACTAATAGAATTTATTGGTTAGATTAAAATTATACTTAAAAATTATATCATTTCAATATAAATTGCATTTATTCAAACATCAAATTATGAAAAAAATTTGGATTGCTCGTGAACCAAATTAAAAAAAAAAAAAAGTTAATCCTATCTCAAGAAGAGCATTTCATTCTAATTCCAGAGCGAACCAAACATAGGCTTAAGGAATCGTAATGCCAACAAACTTCTAAATCAAGCTAAGCATAGTGGTAATCAACATAGAAACTGCGAGGCTTCTGCTAAACTAGCAGTGAACAAAGATAAATTACTTAAAGTTCTCATTCTGAAAAACCTTGCTTTATATGCAGGTGTCTACACAGATATTGTTATTCAAGGAAGGGCATTAGCCATTTTCTTAATTAATGCATAGAATATGCAATATTGAATCATAAATACTGATGATGATCAACATTCTGCTGAGGTAAACAAAAAATTTTATTATATTTTTTGTTAATCAAACTCCAACTAGGGATTCAAACTTCAAACCTCAACTAAAGATGACTCAAGGATCACTAAGCCAAAACTCATTAGTGGTAACATAGCTATTAACCTACCAACTAGCATGCATTCATTTTAATTTGATATACAAATTCATAATCCAACAACAGTAACTGCTACATCATGCAACTATGTGTTTCCATAACCTTATAATTAAAGAAAAAAGATTAGAACATACCCTTCTTTCCCAGTAAGGAAGAAAGCAAACAAAATCGTAAACAGGAGTAATAGTTGACACCAAGACGACATTGAGTCCAGTAAACACCAAAAGTGCTGTCATAGGCCGTGTTCTATGCGGCATCTTTTTTTCTTTATGTGTATAGGTTTTTGATCTACAAACAAGATATCAATAGAAAAGTAGCTATACAACAAAAATATGAAATTGTAATTGACACCACAAAAAATTGAATCGACAAAGATAGATAAAAACCCCAGCAACAGAAATGCCAAATTTTACTTACAGTGACTGCAGCTGGAAGCAACAAGAGAGAGCTGTACGGAGTCTCAAGCGAGTTAAGAAAGCGAGGTGCAGAGCTTGAGATTTATGAAGAAAGTAGAAACCCTTCTTTTATTTGGCTTTGGGCTTTGATTAAAGTGATGCTAGCTAACCCGCCATTTGTACGTGTTTGAACCTAGAGGTTAGCAAAAGATCGACTAGGTCAAAAACCAAACTTGATCCAATCCAAACTGAAAAAATTGACATTTTTTGCAGTAAAAACCAAACCAAACAAGAATGAACAAACCAAACTGAACCAGTTCAGTTCAGTTTGGTTTATTTAGTTTTATGATTCTGATTAAAGAGAGTTTTGATCCCAATGAAGCAATTTGGCTTGGGATTTTGTTTCTTAATGAATTGGCAAGGCTTACTACATTGTAATTCAATGGAAATAAAAGAACTTTCATTTGCTTCACACTAGTTTGTATGTTACACAAATACTAATGTTATTATTCAATGAATACAACTCCAACTATAAAAATGAAAAGAGAAAACACAAAAATTGTTCACTTAGGAAGACAAATATCTACAATAAATCTTTAAAAATGGTTCCTCTTCTCATATTGGCTTGGGACTTAATAATAAAGATTGGGCTCTAGTGACTAGGTAATACAATGTACAGAAGATGACTCCACTTTGACATGTTAGGAATTCTTTTTCTTGTTTCTTTCCCTTTTTTTTCTCACCCCATGAATATTTATTATTTTTAATTTCCTAAAATATATGTATTTTTCTATAAATTTAATAAATAAAGGCACAAATAATATTTTTAATTTTCATATTAACTTCATTCCACCTATGTATGCCACTGCCTAGCAGAAAAAATGCAAAATAGATACATCCTATAAAGCAGACTACAGGCTAAATGTTCGAGGAGATACTGCTCTAACAGTGGCCTCACACACCTCAGTTCATGCCCTGATAGTGGCGGCATTGGTAGAAACAAAAGGAAATGATAACAGCGCTAATTATAGAGATGGCTAATAGTAGCACAGGCAACAGAAGTGCAACTGAGATGAGGTGAACACCACCTAATCGATCCAGCCAGAGCTCAAACAGATAAAAAGATTACAGGGATAATGAAGATGATAAATAGAGTTCAGTTCAATCACTCTTCAATTGAATAATCTGCTGCCTAAACTATTAAATTATGACTAACATTAAAGATAACAGTACCATTGAATAGCATGAACAGTTGAGATCATCAAATAATCACTGACTTGATAATATAAACCAGATAGCATTAAAAAATTTACTGCAAGGGAAATGAAATCCACATCTCTCCAAGGGAAATAGAGCAGGCAACACAAACCCAAGAGCACAAAACACACTTCTTCCTACCAAAGACAAGAAATCTGCAAAATTAGGCACCAATAGAGCCATCAAACTTACAGCCAAAACAACCACCCATCTCAGCCATAAACAATACCTAAAATTGCACAATCACCTGTCAGCCACCTCATAAACTGGGCTCATCATCAAAGAGAAAGTAAAGAACAGATTCAAAGTTTCAAACATAAACCAAATGGAACCAACTAGCTAACAGACCCAGGCCTCAAATTGGTATAACTCAGGCTATTACAATGTTTCATGAGCAATCTACTCTTCATTCTTTAATCTTTATCACTAAATTTCAGCTGATGTGCAATATTTCCACCATGATAGGCTCAATGCCTTAATTTATCATTCCTAAACAAATACTAGTATCAAATCCACCATGATGAATCAAGCTCAATTACTCCTCTTTTTTTCAGCAACAGATCACGAAGAGAAGTATACAATATGGAATAAAAAATGGATACAGAGCATAAATTATTAGGAACTACACATCCAAGTATTGAGAGGTATTAGATTTGAATCTAGCAAGAACCTGTGGGCTGGAATGTTATCCTCTCCCCATACAAGTGTTATTTCGACAAAAAGAAGTGGAAAGCAAGAGTAATAAACTTCCAGTTTTGTAGAATCAAAAACTAAAAAAAAAAAAAAATCAGTAAGCTATACAACTGAAAGAATTAAAGAAATACCTCAATCACAAGACTTGACACCCAGAAAAATAGGAGAGCTGGAGAGAGGCACCAATACAAAGACGAAAACGTATTTCCTACAAAGCCAAAATGACAATATTTGAAACCATAAAACTACTTTAAAAAAAAAAAAAAGAAAAGAAATAAACCAAACTAAACCCTTAAACCATATTTATCTTACACTATTTTTTAAGAATCTCACACTAGTTTTCTTAAGTTCATTATTTACTCATTGGTTATGCTCATTCATTTTTTTATAAATATCAAATATTTTTCTTTTATATTATCTAGATTTTTATAAAATTAAAGCATTATTTTTATTGAGAATAAAATAATTACAATAGCCGCATATTGATTTTTATATAAATCTTAAAAAATACATTATCTAATCAAAATATAGTAAATTGGAAAACTAAAAAAATTATATTTAATAATATCTGTTTATTGATATATAAAATCTGTATCAATATTTAATGACATATAATTAATATAATTAAATTTTTTAAAATTCTTTTTTACTACATATTAATTTCCAAAAATAAAAAAATTCGTTATGTGGTTCAAATAGAAAATAAAAAATTAAAGAGAAATTTCAGTATTACTTTTTACATGTATAGGGTTCTTTTTTTAGTCATTGTAAAATGAGTTAATTTTATATTTTTAGTTAATTCTTTAAATTTTGTATTTGCTTTTTTTCATATGATTATTAAACTATTAAATTATGTGAGTTAATGTGCTAATAAAACTTGAACATTAATTACGTCGTTTTTATTAATTATGCATTTTTTAAGACGATTTACATATATGGCATTTAATATGGTATAATAAAGGAAGGTTGAAAAATGATAAATATTTTACAAATAACAAATAAACTAGTAAAGTTGAATATACATATACCAATAGTGTACTATCCTGAACAGCTTAGGAAATAAAGTGCATAATTCATTTACTCATGTGTTAGAATAAGTGATGGGAGGATATTTTGCTCGATGTTGTCATATGGTGGTTGCAACAAAAGAAATATATAAAAACACCAAACAACCAAATCACCAATTAAATAAAATAGTTAAAGAAAAGGAAAATATAAATACCACTTATAAAATTCTTCTTTCAAAAATAGATAATGAAAAGTATTACTGGTGTGGAACTTCTCAAAATAAAATATAGATTCTCATACTCACTAAGACAAGGTTTCCAAGGCAATACACGAGATATCACAAGATAATAAATAAAATTAATTGGGAAGCAAAGAAACTCAATAAAAGTTAGTTATTATTAACGAATGGTCTAGTTTATAACATTAACTAATATCAATATCAATATCAATTTGCACCTGCCATAAACATTTATCTAATATCTATTCGCATTCCAACTCAATTCGACCATATCAGAGGTATCTCATACTTACTTCTCCAATACACATATATTCAGTAAACAGGATAACAAATATAAGTAACCTCATTCCTCCCATTAATTTGGTATTCAAATTCATTTTTTAGGTAACTAGTCATTTAACATTAAATTTACAAACCAAGAAAATAAACCAAGTGGTTCACGTCCATCAAATATATAACTATTCTCATATCGGCAATTGAAATTATGTGAATTAACAATAACGAATACATAAGTAAGTTTGAATTAAACAACTAGATTTCAGTTCATGACTAAAATTCTCATGTTGGATTCTATGCCCTTAAACATTTGTTAAATTCTAGACTAGCTATTAAGAATCGATGGTTCAATTAAATTAGAATTTAATAAAGGCATCTTCTAAGTAACCAAATTCACAACTTAACTATATATCAACTAAAGCTTCATGAATCTTTCTCCATCTTGACATAAAAATTCCCTTTCTAGATATAACCAACACTAATCATATAAAAACAATGAAAATATATGTACATCCATTATTACATTAGTTTATATATAAAATGGTATCAATTATCTGCAATAGCAACTGCCCATCAAACACTAGGTTCTCCCTTGCTTAAACTTATATACTATGTTTACCTCACTAAGAATTTAATTCACGACTTCATTTGGTTTACAGTTCAACAATAGCTCAAGCAATTGACAATATTGGTTGCTGCCACCCTCACGCTATACTTATTTCTAAACTAAAATCTCCTTATTCATGCTTACCCATTAAATTAGCTATTAATTCAGACTAAATTAAAGAACCAAATTCCCTCAAAGAATGCATAAACAATAAAAGCTAGGGTCTAAATTTTCCGCAATAGCTTAATTTATGCTTCAAATCTTTCATTTTCAATCAAAATTTCCTCAATGGTCTAGCATATATAGTATATATATCCTATTTAATTTATCTAAAACTTAGACTGTAGTTCCCATTAATAATATTTATCAAAATTTCTTAGTTAATTTGCATAACAGTAGCTAAAAATTTCCATTTCTATATCATCTCTCCTAATCATGATCAAAATTCATGAAATGTATTGAAAAGGATTGAAAGTTAATTTACCTGGCTACAAAATGCATCGGAAGTTGAATAATTTCCGGTTCAAGTCATCGGTGGTAACCCAAATACCCAAAATCCGGCTCTGCCGGCGTTAGCTTGATCGGAACTGACGAAAACAGTGGCCGGCGAAGCTTTTAGCGACAAGGGAAGGGTCTAATCGGCCGGTCTTTAGTTGGTCTTGCCGGAGAAGCAGAGGGTAGCGCTGAAGGAGTCTGCCAATCGAAGTGAAATCGCAGCTCACTCTTGCTGCGCTCGCCGGAAGAGGAGAGAGAAGATGAACGGCGAAGGGACGGAGCAAGGAGCTCAGGTCGGCGTGACTCGCACTCAGGTGCCCGGAATCGCAGGTGGAGCTCCAATCGCGATTACACAGCCTCCTGCTTCTCTTTGACTTGCGCTGAAATCGAACGGAAAGTCGGAGAGAGGGAGAGAGACCGGAGATGCTGCGGTGAGGAGGCGGCAGCGGCAGGGAGGCGATGGTCTCAGGTGATCAGAAAAAAGGGGGGGTAAGGGGGAGGGGAGTCTGTCGCTGTAAAAGAGAGGGAGGAGGGATAAAATGGCCAAACAGTAATTTTGCAATCTTCTAGCGTTTCTAGAGTGATTTCGGTCCGATTTGGTTCCGGTTCCAAATCGTGGATTTTGTTTGATTTTAATTGGTTTATGGGTTTCCTAAATAGGTTTGGGGTTTGTAATTAGTTTATATTGGTTAAGAGGTTTGGTTTAACATATATAAAAATGTATATCTTAATTTTTGTTAAATAAATTCACAATGGATTAATTTAATTATTTTACATATAATAACGTTCTATAATATCATTGGCTTAGAATTAATAATTAAATTTTTAAATGAAAAATTTTGAAAATAAAATTTCGCATTGTTTCATTAAGCATTTTAAAATTTTAAATTTTATCTTTACTAAATTTATTTTTTTATTAAATATATATGATAATGAGACATTTAAAAATTATTTTATATTTTATTTATTATATATTAATTCTTTTAGGATATAGATAGAAAAGAAAGAAAATATATTCTTTTTATTAATATTCTTTTTTTCGTTTGTATGATTTGATTAGATATATTTTTTTAAAAAAATAAATTTTCAAATAGAATATATAATATTTTGTTTAGGAGGGAGATAAAAAAATAAGAAAAAAATATATTATTTTTATTAATATTTTTTTCTTTATATTTGTAAGATTTGATTGGATATGTTTTTTATACAGTAAAGTTTGAAATAAAATTTACATAATTAAACCTGAGATGATAAACAGTTGAAAATTTTAATTTAAAAAAATATATAATATTTCATTGATATATTTATATATCTATATACATTGAAACCTTTTTTTGTTAAGTAAGTTTTGAAAGAGTTTTATTCTTAATAATAATTTTTTATTTTTTTTTCGTTGCTGAATAATTTGTAACTAATATCATTTTAATTTAATAAGAGATTTATATCTCCCTTGCAATAAATAGATGACCTCTTGATAATTAAGTATTTTTAATTTCCTTGTTATTTTTTCTCTTCTATCCTAAATTTGTTTGACTTAAAACAAAATAATGTTTCTGAAAAAAAACTAGAATTATATATTTCTGTTCTAGTCACTTTTTGGGGTTTCAAGAATTTATGTATATGTGCATATATTACTTTCTCTGATACACTGGATAAGTAATACTGCGACTGTAGTCAAAGTGATTTTCATTATCAATTCATATCATCTTTCTCATTTATTTTCTTTTACCTAACAATACAAAATAAGTTATTATTATTTTTCATTATAGTTGTATATAGATATTGATTTGGGGTTGAAGACATGGGTTGAAGATTGAATGATGGTTTGATTAGGGACTAAATAATTAGGTCTAACGATTGTGTTGAACTTTTTTCTGAGACCAATTCATTATATGAAAATAGAATTAAGTACATAAGAAGTAACATTGCAAGTGGTTTGTCCTATAAAGTGTAATACAAATTAACCACTCATATTTATTTTAATCTAAACAAAACTTATACTTTAGTATTATATAGATAAAAAAAGAATATATAATGAGCATAGTCAACGTGCAACGTACGTCATACAAAGGACTAGTTACTCTTAAATAAATGGGTAACTCGCCTAACCCGCGTGTCAACCCGTGACACACAACACATTTATATTCGTGTCACGAGTGACTCTTTTATGACATGAACTCGTTTGACCTTAACCTTAACCCATATTTTGCGTGTTAGGCGATTCGTGTTCGCGTGTCGTGACCCATTTTGATACCCCTAGTATGACCTGCATAAAAAAAAATGCACACACACTATTAATATATTTTTCAACAGTCATAATAATTTTGAGAATTTAACTAATTATATTGAAACAAGAAATTAAGTATTTTTTATTTTATGTTTATGATTTATTATAAATGATTTTTTATTTATTTGAAATATTAACGTCTTTATATTTTAGTGTAGTATATCCTTAACGTGTGAATCTCCTATTTTTTTTAAAATTGTCAAATCGTATATGTTCCCGTATCGCGTGATGAAGTATTTTTTTTAATTTATTTTTTTATCTTTTTTTATTAATGAATAATCAAAAAAAATAAGAAGGGACTAAATTTTTTTTTTGGAAAAACTTTTGTTACTTATTTTTTTGATATAAAAAAAATAAAATTAATTTTTCTCTACAAATTTATTTTTATAGTTTTTTAGTTTCCTTCTAATTTGAAGAGAAAATTATCGTTATTCTTTTCCCTTATATTCCTTTCTTATTTCCAAATAAAATAGTTTTTGCTTATTAATATTAATTTAGTTTTTTTTCCTCTTATATGATATTATCTGAAAATATAATTGTTTTTTTCCCTTATAATCCGCAAGATGCACAGGGTAATATTAAAAGATGAAATATATTTTATAACATCATTCAAAATTAGTAAAATTATATAATAAAATGATAAATTGTATCTTGAGATATGCTGAAAAGTTGTGATGCTAAGATATGTCTTCTTAAGTATTAAGCAAAGCTTTTCATAAGATATGCAATAGCAAAAGTCATGCAATGTATGACCTATATAAAAAAATGCATATACACCATTAATATATTTTACAATTGTAACAATAATTTTGAGAATTTAACTATTGAAATAAGAAATTAAGTATTTTTTATTTTATGTTTATGATTTATTATAAATGATTGTTTATTTATTTGAAATATTAATGTATTACTTATTTACTTATTTAATGTATTACTTATCATATCTCGTACGTTCTTGTATCTTGTGTCTTGTATTTGTACAACCTAGCTCCTGGTATATGAGACTACTCCATACATCAAACTAATCAACTAAGATTTTTTTTTTATTACCAATAAAAATGAAGTTTTTTTTTTTTTAATTTGCTTTTATGTCATATATTGAAATAAGAAATTTAATGTTTTATTATTTTATGTTTATTATAAATGATTGCTTATTTATTTGAAATATTAATATATTGCTTATTTAGTATAGTATATTTTAAGCGAGTGAATGTCTTACTTTTTTTTTAAAAAAAAATTATCGTATCCCAGTAGTATGTTTTAAGCGAGTGAATGTCCTACTTTTTTTAAAAATTATCGTATCCCGTGCATTCCGTATCTCGTGTCTCGTTTGCGTGCAACTCAACTCCTGGTATATGAGATTACTCTATACACCAAGCTAATCAACTAAGATTTTTTTTATTACCTATAAGAAATGAAGTGTTTTTAAATATTTTTTATGTCATTGAAATGAGAAATTAAATTTTTTTTTATTTTATGTTTATAATTTATTATAAATTATTATTATTTAAAATATTAATGCATTACTTATTTAGTGTAGTGTGTCCTAAGCGTGTGTATATCCTGCTTTTTAAAAATTATGGTTCGTGAGTTTCAAGTTTTGCATTTTTTAATTTTTTATATATTATTTATTTAATAGTAATATATTATTTATATATTATTTACTTATTAATTGTTTTGTAAGAAAAAATAAATTTATATTAATATATTAAATTAAATGCTAGAGATAATCTTTTTTATTGATATTATCTTGGTAAAAGAATTATCTGAAAATAAAAACAACTGATCTTTTTAGAATCCGTCATTCTATAATCCAAAATAATTGCAAGTGGCAAACTATGCTACTTACACTTGGCTTCCATATAAAGCAAACTACCATGCTTTTATATACCATATAGATAGATATAGATTTTTCAATAGTGATAATAATTTTGAGAATTTAACTAATTATATTAAAATAATAAATTAAGTATTTTTTATTTTATGTTTATTAGTTATTATAAATGATTATTTATTTATTATCATATTTCATACATTCACATATCTCGTGTTCCGTGTCTGTACAACTTAACTTCTGGTATATAAGAGTACCCAATACGTCAAGGTAATCATTAAAATAAGAAAAGAAATTAAATATTTTTTATTTTATAGTTTGGGTTATATGTATTTTAATTTAATTTTAATTTAAACTAATTATATTAAATAAAAACTTAAGGATTATTTTATTTTATGCTTTTTATTTATTATAAATTATTCTTTATTTATTATCATATATCCCATACATTCTATATCTAGTGTCCCGTGCAACCTAGCTCCTAGTGTAAATTAAGTATTTCTTATTTTATGGCTTAAGTTATTTGTATTTTAATTAAATTTTAAGTTAATTTAATGCATTATCTTGATGTGATGTAATTAATAGAATCATGATAAAGACATTATCTAAAGGGATATTAATAATTTTAGTGCTTGAACTCTTTGATTTTTTTTATTTGAATACCTGTCCGGAAAAGTTTTTCAATTGAGTGTCTAAATAATTAAAAAAATGCTATCAAGTGCCTTCAGCTAAATCTGTCACTGGATTTCTAACTCCGCACATGTGGAACCCACTTTTAATGATGTGGCACATGACATGTAAAAAAACAAATACACGTCGGATTTCACGTGTATTTATTTGCATGGAATCTCAAAAATACCCTTGATTATTTTCCCTTAACACGCTAACTCTCTTAGTTCCCTTTTCCCCTATTTCCTTCGATCTAAACCTCCCAAAATGGAAACCTCTCAAATGAAATTAGGTTTTCTTTAACTTTGTTATGGATTTGATGCAAATATATTGAAGTCCATGTTGATTATCGCATAAAGGAGATCGATTGTTGCATAATAGGAGATTGATTCTTATAATGGAGCGTTTGGGTGCTACTAACAACATGTATGTGTTCCTTTGCTTTGTATAATATTGTTGGGTATTTTTTATATTTTCATTTTCAATTTTTGTTTGTGTATTGGTTGCTGGGTAGGTTGTTTTGCTTGTTTGTCGATTTTTTTTTTTTTTGTGTATTGTTTGCTGGGTAGGTTGTTTTGCTTAGTTTTCGAATTTTATTTGTGTATTTCTGATATTCATTCTGTTTTCTTTATCTAGGTTTTTTTATTCAAATGCAGTGGGTTTGAATGTCAAATTAAAGTGAATTATGGGGGATATTTATTAGAGAAGCATTTGGTACTGGTTGTGTGTATGTTGGAGGGGATAAAATATTAGGAGGAGCTGATCTTGATAAATTTTCTATTGAAGTTTTTGCTGCATGCATGCAAGATGTAATGGGGGATAAAATGATAGAAAAAATATATTTTAGACGGCCTGGAAGACCTTTATCACATGGGTGTATTTTTTTATATGATGGGACCAGCCACATGTTTGTGGACTGTTTAAGAAAAAACAAAAGAGTTTAGGTGTATGTCACGACCCAATTCCATGGGCCGGACCGGCACTAGGGCCTAGGTAAGCTTAAGGCCCCCGAGGCCCGTAGTAAGCCTGAAACACTAAAAATTTACTATCTCAATATAATTTTAAACATTCAGCCCATATTTATAGGAAAATAAACCTCAAGATTTTGTTAAATCTCGGCCCAAATTTATCAGCTACAACATTCCACAGTTCGGGCCCAATTAACAATACATCACATTTATTCTATGGGCTCACAGAATTATTTCGTCTATATTAATACACGACTAAAAGTATATAAATTCTACAACTGCGGAGTCACCAACTGTTTGATATACATAGCTTCTTATACATATAGTTACATAGCAAAATAATTATGGAACTAGGAAAACTTCTTTATAGCCCTGCGGCGAAGAAACATAGCTTAAACCGAATTAAAGAGAAACTTACTTCCTGAAAAATTAAACAAGACATGTGAGTTTTCTAAGGAGTAATAATTATTGCACAACACACACAGTCACACAAATGTGTAAACATATCAATTTAGTCATCCGACTAGTTATATGCTCACACAGCTAGTCACACAAATGGCACATCACCAGCACTCACAATCATTAACATCTTCATATAATCACATCACGTGGAAATTGGTCAGTGGCGTTACCAAAACCCCGATGAGCCGTCCTCCCACATGGCTCATCCACTCACGTGTGCACCAGAGAGCCGATTCCCCATTCTGGCCGACCGGTCTAATCCTCACTTGACCAACCCTCTCATTGTTTTTCCATTCTCTCTTTTCTTTTCCATACCAACAGCAGGCAACCCGGTTGTCTCCATCAAATCTAGATCATCATGCGCTCACAACAGGAGGCCACCCTGCGGGCTGCGATCAAATCTAGATTATCAGGTGCGCCCAATAAAGAAGCCAACCTGTGGTTTTCCATATCATACAAATCATAATGGTAGGTGCACACGGGGGCGCCGATCTCCCATTTACCCGGCTAACGGTAATCATAATCAGGATCCATATAACGGTAACGGTCTCACAAACCCATGGTGACCCCCTTCATCCCAATTCCACACAAACAAAGTATAGCATTATCACAACACAATTAATCAAACATTGCAAATAAATGCAGACATATTGATCAGTTGAACATCGTAATGCAATGCACAATTAGACATTCATATTCAAATACAAATAAATAAATAAATAAATAAATAATATTAACAACAAACAACAATGACAAAATAAACAATAATAATAATAATAATAAACAATAATAATGAAAATAAATAAGTAATTGAATAATTAAATGAATAATGATGATAATAATAAAATAATTAGAGCACTCTTTTTTATTATGTATTAAGTTATAGAATTAATCTAAATAAACTTATTAATTATGTTATTAATTAAAACTAGTCTAAGTTCTATCATAATTTCGGCAGCACCTCCTCTAAAATTTGACTAAACCACAATTCAACAATATAATATCAAAGCCCATCCGTCGGGCAATTCAAATCAACTCATCCCGTCCGCCATAACCTTATTTATCAACTATTCGATCAATCAATTCACACAGCCCATCCATCGGGCAATCAATTCAACCAACCCATCCGCTTTAAACTATATGTATCATCCATCAAACTCACATATATACACTTAATAGTTCCAAATTAACTCATTAACAAACTATATTAACCTCCAAGCATGATTCAATGATATTATTAATTGCTTTAAAACCAGTTACTTGTCGAAGCCTTAAATTATAACTTCTCCTAACAATATTTATTAAAATTCTTAAATTAGCTTACATAAATATTAGCTAGGAATTCTTATCTCAATACCGAAGCTTCTAGTTGAAACCAATGTTCATGAAATATATATAACAATATTCAGACCTAATTTGCATTTACATTATACCGACTAATTCTTAGTAAAATTATATTTGATTGATTATTCGTTCAAATTCAATTTAATTAACTAATAATTACTTAATTTAGAATTTATACCGAAAATGGAGAAATTGGTCTTAGAACGTACCAATTGAGAATCGGACGACGATTCCATGATCAGCACGAAGAGGAGAGAATTCTGTCTCTCGGGACCTCGCCGGAGTGTCGCCGGTCGGTCACTGGACCGCCGCCACCAGCCGCTGTGCACGGTGGCCGAAAAGTCGTGGCCGCTCAAAACATAACGCTCTCCACGCCATCTGGCTCGATTCTTCCCCAGGAGTCCATTTTTGACATTCGTTTTGCGAGATCGATTTTCTATGTGGCCGAAATGAGCCCGACAGTCACCCCTTTCACCGCCGCTCTTGCGGTTTCTTCCTACATGCTCCATCGCCGGATTTGTTTGAAGGAAAATGGTCGCGTGGAGGAATGGAGTCGTCTGAGACTCTCCTTAAAGTCTCTCGTCACCGGAATCGCTAGACTTCATCGAAAAATCGAAGAGCAGGTGCGGTTGGTGGAGATAGCTTCAATCACGCCGCTGGAGGTCCGATCGGGGCGAGGGAAGGCAGGGAAATGAACCGGCGACTCCAGGGAAGCCGATCGACACCTCCCTTGCGTCGGATGGTGGCCGAAAACGGCTGAGGGAGGAGGGCCGGTGCTGTTGCTCCCGCTAAACGAAGAAAGAAGAAGAAGAGGGGAAGAAAAAGGAAATAAGTCGGTTTCTAGATCATTCCGGTTCGATTCGAATCGATTTGATCTGATTCAACGATTTGGCTCAATTTTTTGCTCGGTTTGCAGGTTTTTCACTTGGTTTTCGGATTATTCGTGTGGTTTTTGAAAAATCAATTTGAGTTCCAGGTCTGGTTCAATTTATTTCGATTGTTTTAGTTAGGTTCCGTAACTTTTTCTCCATTTACTCAATAATAATAAAAATATTAATAGTAATGATATTTGATTTTAGGATAATTAATTTATATATGTTCATAATAGACTAAATTGCTGGAATTTCATATTATTACTTGAAAATTTAACTATTCTCAATTCAAAATTTTCGACAATATATTTGGGCTTGGGCCCAATTTGCAAAACTTGAACTCAAATTAAGATTATTCACTATTTACGGCCCATACCGTCAAAAATTCAGATTTTTGATTTAATAAAATTCTATAGTTTTGAAAATAAAATTACGGGGTGTTTTAGTGTATATTGAGCATGGAATAGTTAAGGATGAAAATGTAACTTTAGTGAGGGTAATGTTGACAATATGTGTGACCTAACTACGAGGTAGGGGTACATTGATAAGGTTAAAGCAGTAGTTGGTTCTTGTAGTAGGGTATTAGATGAAACTTATAAGCATTTTGACTATGGTGAGGTGGGTGAGGGCATTCATTTCTCATTCAGGCCTACTGAGTTTGATGTGAATGTTAATTATGCTATTATTGAGGTTGGTGGTAGTAGTAATAATATAGTTAGGGATGAAAGAAATGGGTGGTCTTTTGTTAATGAGGGTACTGAGTCAGTGAATGATGTTGTTGAGGCTTTGAAGGAAGCTACAGTAGCAGCTCATGATGGTGAAACAAAAGAGGGTGAAGATGAAGAATATGCTGAGGATGAAAAATGAAGATCCAGTGGAGTGTGAGTGGATGTAAACTGATGATGAAGAACTTCAAGATGCAAGGGATGCTGTGAGGGATTTTTTGACAAACAAAAAGAAATCAAAAGAGCAAAGGCATGAAGATGTGGTAATGATTCTGTTTGTGATGATTTTGCCTACGATTTAGCTGCAAATGTAGATTTGGTATAAAGAGGCTTATTGAGAAGAGGTAAATTCCCAACCTACGATCCTGATTTTGATAGAGTTAGGTTTACACTTGGCATGCTATTTAACAGTCCACAACAGTTCAAAGAGGCTGTTACTTTAAAGGCAGTTCAAAGAGGCTATTACTTTAAAGGCAGTTCAAGAGTCTAGAGAGATTAAATTTGTAAGAAATACTTCTGATAAGTGGAGGGCAAGGTGTGTGAAGCCAAATTGTCCTCTTTTTTGTCTATGCATCAAAGGAAAAAACCATGAATGACATCCAAATCAAGACTTTGGTAGATAAGCACACTTGTGCAATATCTTATAAAAATAAGAGGGTGACAGCCATATGGCTTTATAAAAGGGTGTTGCAAAAGTACAAAGGATTGGAGACAAAGAAGCTAGTGAAACTTAAAGCTCAATTAAATGAAGACATTAGTGTAGAGGTGAGCTTGACAAAGTTAAGAAGAGCAAAGCTTTTGTATCTTTCTAGGCTTAATGGTGATACAGATGGTGAATATGTTAAACTATTTGGGAGAAATTAGAAGGTCAAACCCACTGAGTACTATCATGTTAAAAGTGCAGAGACCAATGCCTGATGATATGGCGGTGTTTGATAGGTTGTATATTTCCTTTGCCAATTTGAGAAAGGCATTTTTAGCTGGTTGTAGGAGAGTGATAGGACTAGATGATTGTTTTCTAAAAGGGAAGATAAAAGATGAGGTTTTTGCTGTAGTTGGTAGGGATGGGAAGAACCAAATGTTCCCAATATGTTGGGCTGTGGTGAAGGTTGAAAATACCTCAAATTAAAACTAATTTATTGAGTTATTAAATAAGGACCTAGACATTAGAGATGGAGAAGGATGGGTATTCATATCTGATCAACAAAAGGTATAAATAATTTTTTTTAACAAAAGCGTGTTTTGTATTTATTTTCTAAAGCTTTTAATGTGATTGATAAAATGCTATGGTTTATATAATGCAGGGACTTCTGGAAGGTATAAGGGAACAAATGCCTTCTTGTGAGCAAATGTGTTGTGTTAGACACCTCTATGCAAATTGGAGCAAGAAGCATAAAGGGTCAGAACTGATAGAGATATACTATTAACCATGCATATGTAATAGTATAGCTATGAATGATTTTCTATTGACAATTATTTCTTTGTATTTAATTGGAAATTTGCATTAAATAAATGTTATTAGCATATGAACAATAATTGTGATTAGTACATTTTGTATGTATTTAATTGGACCAAGTAGAGAATGGATGTTTAGTACTGACTGTTAAACATATTCTCTAGGACATTAGAAATAATGTTTATTGTTCTTAATCTTGATTTATTTTAATATGAGCAAACATTGATTGTCTTGTGCTTTGATTCATTAAAGGGTGAGTTTCATTATTGGAATAATATTCTCAGTGAATTGGGCAAAGATATTTTGTGTTTGTGAAATATTAATTAATGATAGAATCCATGTCTCGGTTTAGAGATTGATGATGCACTTTAAGTAAGCTTATAAGGTTTCATAGTGTAAACCCTGTAGGTGGATATTGAATCCGACACATGAAATAAGTTGAGCGACAATCTTAAAGTTATATTGTGATTTAAATAAATTGTCAGTAAGTTATTTAAATGACAGCATCTGTAATCTTAACGTGGGGAACATTATTTTATTATGTTGTGGAATTGTAAAATAAATAAGGAGTTCAGTCATGAGTTTTTAGTGGAATAATTCATGATTAATTATAATAAGAATATGTTGGTCTACATAGGTTCTTATTATAATTAGTAGCTTGATTTATTTTATTCCTGCGGTCCCTGTAGTGCCCTAATTATTTGAAAAGTTAAGGGTGTATTAAATAATAGATAAATTATTTAGTTTTAAAATAATTGATAATTATTTTAATTAAATAATTTTTTATTTAATTTATTTTATATTAAAAAAATATCTTCCTATCGAAGAGAGGTTTTTTAATATAAGATTGCAAAACGCTAAGAATAAAGAGATACGCACGTTATTCTATTCTCTGCCACTCAGAGAGTTCCAAAACAGAGATAGTTAGGGATTACTGCAGAAGATCGTGGGTGACTCCAAGATATCTGGAAAGAAGACCGGTGAGCGATTTTGTGCTTCAAGAGGTCAGTTTATTGATTTGTTCGATAATGTTTTTAGTTTGCCTCATATGGTTTCGATAAGGGTTGTTTCCGCTTTATACCCGCTCCCATCAATTGGTATCAGAGCCATACGAAACTGTATGATGGTGGCTATTTTGTCATGTTTCAATCGTGTACCTATAATCTGTTTTGATTGTTTGATTGGTACATGGTTACAAGAGCTTCAAGAGTTTTTGAAGGACAGCAGCACAAAAGTGCAGTACCTGATACAACCTTTGTTTTTGAAACTGTGGTTTTTAATGGGCATTAAAAAAAAAAATATATATATATATATATATTTTGTTTTTTGTTTTGAAGATCAGTAGAGGGGCAAGAAAAGATAAAATTTTGTGTTTCTGTTTTGATTTTTGTTTTTCGAAACTCAAGCTCGTCAGCGAGCTTGCTGCATCCGGACGGGGAGCCGGTGGCGGCGGGAGCTCGAGCATAGGCGTTAATGGAGGTTGAAGGGAAAAGGGGCAGCGGCGGCTAGGGCTTCTTCGTGAAGAAGAAGCTGCTGCTTGCCAAAATTCTCGTCTGGTCCCTCAATTTTTTTTAAAATTTTATATTTTTGACCCCTGATCTTTAAGTTTTTATTTTTTTTCCTGAATCTTTCTGTTTATTATATTTTAACCCCTGGACTTTAATTTTTTAAATTTTGACCCAGAAAGTATCAGTTATTCCGTTTTGGCCCCCTGGAGTTATTTAAATTATAAAGTTACCCTGATTGTTTCTGGTTTTATTAAAATTGCCTAGACTATTTCCGGTTTTTGCAATTTTGGCCCAATAGTTTCTGTTTTATGCAAAATAGTCCAAACAAGTTCTGAAATTTGCGAAATGGCCCAGAATTTTTTTGCTTTTGCAAGATAAACCAGGAATGTTTTAATTTTTTTTGCATAAATAGACCAGAACACTAAATTTTTAACATTTTCAACCAAAACTGTTAATTTTATTTGCAAAATTGTCTTAAAAATATATTATTTTGCAATTTTGATTATAATTAATTTATTTTAATTATATGAATTAATTTGTGAGTGGTTTTTTATTACTTTCTAGTTGTAATTATTTCCATTTCTTCCCCATCGGAAGATGTCATGTTTTAATATAATTACTGAACTAGTCTAATTTGTCTGTATTGATTTAACTCTCCATCTGAGTAAATTAATTAGTGACATGAATCAGATGTAATATTTTCTCACACATTAATGTTAATTTAAGAGGCATGTTATCTCCCATCGAGTAGTATGTGCTGGTCTTATCTAATTATAATATGCAAAACATGTGATTGGTTGAATTCTCCCATCGAGGTTGCTATTCATGAATGTTGTGAATGTGTATTTTTTTTTTTGAATTGTGATATCAATGTTGTATATTTGCAATTTTGATTTATTCAATGTTTATTATTGATATGCTATTTTTGTTTAATGCATGATATAGAAATGGCATCATTCAGTCCCCTTGTAAACATCTTAACCCAAAACAAACTTGAGGGTCCAAACTATGTTGACTGGAAGAGGAATTTGGACATTTTGCTTACTGCTGAGGAGTATAAGTTTGTGCTTACTGAAATTTGTCCTGAAAAACCCGGTGAGGGTGCCTCTGAGGAGGTCACCAGAGCTTACCAGAAATGGGTTAAAGCTGATGAGATGGCGCGATGTTACATTTTGGCTTCTGTGTCAAATGTTTTGCAACATCAGCATCAGAAGATGGACACAGCTTTTGACATGCTCGAAAATCTCAAGGAGATGTTTGGAGATCAAACTAGTGCAGCAAGGCAAAATGCACTGAGGGAGATTCTTACTTCCAAAATGGAGGAGGGAACTCCAGTTAGAACTCATGTCTTGAAGATGATGAGTCTTCTGAATGACATGGAGGTTCTTGGTGCTGAGGTTGACAATGCTACACAGATAGAAATGATCTTGAACACTTTGCCAGCCAGTTTTCAGCAGTTTCGTTTGAATTATAACATGAATAAGATGGATTTCACTCTGTCTAAGTTGCTGAATGAGCTGGTGGCTGCTGAGACTATCATTAAGCAAGGAGCTGCACTTGTTGTGCTTAATGTTGAGCGAGGTTCTTCTTCTGCCCAGAACAAGGGTAAGAAGAAGAAAAATGCTCACAAGGCTAAGCCTAAAACAAGTGGTGCATCTACTAGTGCAAGTGTTGCTGTGAAAAAGCCTAAGGGTAAGTGTTTTCACTGCAAGCAACCTGGGCACTGGAAGTCACAATGTCCAACATGGTTAGCTAAGAAGAAGCAAGGTATGTCTCTGTTTTATGTGCTGATAGTTGAAACTTGTTTAGCGGTGTTGACTACACTCCAATGGTGTGTAGATTCTGGAGCCACTAATCATGTCTGCAATTCATTGCAGGGGTTTCAGGTAACTCGTCAGCTAAATAAAGGAGATGTAAGCATTTTTCTGGGAGATGGCACAGAAGTTGCAGTTCTAGCTATAGGAAATGTTTCTTTGAATTTTGAGAATAATAGAACTTTGTTTTTGAAGGATGTTTCATACGTACCTTCAATTAGAAGGAATTTAATTTCAGTTTCTAGTTTGAGCAAGAATGGATATTCGGTTTGTTTTAATGAATTTTATGATGATTCTGTCGTTATTAAATTTAGAAAACAAATGATACGTTCTGGCTCAATGATTGATGATCTTTTTATTCTCAAAGTTTCACCTGAACTGCAAATTCCTAATTCTGAAGTTAATAACTTTGATGTCATTGTTCCATTGAAAAGAAAACGTCCTATTGAATTTAGTCATACCTATTTGTGGCATTTAAGGCTTGGTCATATTAATTTAGATAGGATTTCTGGGTTGGTCAAGGATGGACCATTGAGTTCATTGAAAGTGGAGGCACTGCCAACCTGTGAATCTTGTTTAGAAGGTAAAATGACTAAGAGGCCTTTTCCTATAAAGGGTAATAGAACTAATGATGTACTTGAATTAATTCATTCTGATTTGTGTGGTCCAATGAGTGTCCAAGCTAGGGGTGGTTTTGAGTATTTTGTGACTTTCACAGATGATTACTCAAGATATGGATTGATTTTTATTCTTGTCCAAATTCAGCTATCTAATTGAGGAGTTTGTGCAATTATTTATTCTATTCATGTATTTTGTTAATTGAATTGAAATGGAATGATTATAGATGTATTGAAGTGATGATTTTCTTTTAGGCATTTTGTCAAACAGTTACAGTGCATGATGTAATGGCCTTTGAGACTTTGTTGCATTTCATTTTTGAAATGCAAACACAAAACATGTGAAAATTCTTTTAGGCATTTTATCAAACAGGTGTAAGACTTTGTTGCTTTTCATTCCAAATGCAAACACAAAACAAGTGGACGTTCATTCATGTATTTTATCAAACATGTGTAAGAAGTGTAAGAATAACAAATATAAAAGAAGCAATTCCATAATTTGTCTCTTTTCCATTCCATCACAATTCATTACAAAAGGCAGATCTGAGAATCATGGTAAGATTTCACTGAAATCCTACACTGAACATCACCAATCCTAATGTCAATTACAATAGTTTACTTACAAAAAAATCATCACTTCTCCAAAACACAACTATCATCGCCTCCCATGATCATTACTACAAGCTATTACAAGTGAGATCACTTGAAAGTGATAATGAGCAATGAGATGACCACCCATAGCCAAAGCAGCTTCTCTCGCCTCTAATTTCTTTGCAATTGCTCCTCCAACTCATTCTTGCTCCTTAATAGTCCTGGTATAGTTCTCGATGCTCTATCTCCCATTATCGGGTCTATCCACTCAAAATAATCACATCCTCGGTTATGATCCACCTTTAGGGAAGAGAAATAGAAGAAATTAATTGAATTTTTTAGATTTCCACGTATGAAAGATTCAATTTCGGAGAACAAGCTAGCATACTTACCAATCAAGTCTCACAAGCCACGAAATGCCTTCCAGGATTCCATTCGGTCCATGAAGTTCTCATAGGGTATCCTAATCCACATCTACATATGCGATAATCCATGGAATCCTCTTCTGTGTTCTGTGTTTACAAAGACATACCAAAAAGATACCCTAAAATGGTGCTAGAGCGTGTTAGGGGAAAATAATTAAGGGTATTTTTGAGATTCCATGCAAATAAATACACGTGGAATCCGGCGTGTATTTATTTTTTTACATGTCATGTGCCACATCATTAAAAGTGGGTTTGTAACGCCTTATTTTTTCTTGTGTCTAAAATAGTAGTCTATCGGTCTATGAATAGTACCACCGGTCTGTGAATAGTACTACCGGTCCGAGAATTGGTATTATTTTGGTCCGAAAAAATTACTATTTATATTTTATATTTTATTTAATATTTTTGGATCATGCATGCATGATTTTTATGGGTAGAAAGTAAGTAATGAATATTTTTGGAGAATTTAGATAATTAGTGAATAGTGAATTATGGTGTTATATTAATTCAGGAAATTTGAGGAATTATTTTTATGGAGCAAATTTAAGAATTTTGTGGAGATAAATAATATTTTGAAGGAATTTAATTGCAGAATATTTTTAGCCATTAGATTAGATTACCATTGACTAAATCTTGGCCACCCAATTATGGTAAAAGACTAAAAAGCCCTTTTGTTGCTTTATAAAAGTCAACTCAAATATTTGAGCAACCATTTTCTCTTCTTCTCCTTTTGGGCGTCAACTTCCTCTTCTTCTCTTTGTTTTTCTTCACTTCCTACTTGCCAAATCCATCAAATTCACTCCATTAAACTTGATTTAAGTAATTAATCCCAGAGATTAAAGCTTGAGAAGTGATTTTTGGTGACTAATTTCAAGAAATTTGGAGAGTTACTACTTAAGCCAAGTAAGTGATTTCATGATAACTTCATTATTTTTGGGTTAGATTCTTCTTTTAGCATATACATGCTTATTCATGCTCCAATTTCTTTTTTTTATGTGTTTTCTTTGTTTTGATTTTGATTTTCTTACATGTAGAGGGTGGAGAGCCTTCTACCAAAGACAAAGGCAAGACTAAAGCTTAAGGAGCTTTAATTTAAGCTTGTTAAAGCTTGTTCTTAATATTAGTGTTCATAAATACACTTTCCTTCTTTAAATTTTTGATTTTGTGAATTTATGCTACTTATGAAAATTTGAGAATTTTGTATGAAAGATTTGATTGTTGAACTTTGGTTGTATAAACATGCTCTTGGGTGATTTCTAAGCATGTCTACATGTTTGATTGAAGTGGAAAACATTTTCCTCTTCTTCTCCCAAGAGAGGCCGAACCTACTAAGAAAAAAAGGGCCTTAAGTTTTTCTTGTTTTCTTTGTTGGTTTATGCTCTTAAAATGATGTTTGATGAATATTTAATATGTGGTAGAAATCTCTACCTTGTATCTTTTGTCTTTCATATTCTTTTTCATGACTATAGTAAGCTAAAATTTGGAAAAATGTGGATCTGGTTTAGATAATGAATGATGAGGTTGTAAATGGTCATTTGGGTGTGTAAAAGTTGTGTTGGCATACTTGATAAAGGAGGAAACCTCCTCCCCTTGGTCTTCATGAAGAGGCCGAACCACCCTAGGGTGGTAAGCCTTACATTTTTACTCATCATGTGATGTTAGACCTTCCATGTTATGCTATATATAGATTTCATAAGTATGATACATTTGACAATTTTCCTATGTTTTAAAGTTTATGAAAAATGGATGTTTTTAAATATATGTGCTTTTAATTGCATAAGGGAAATATGATTTAATTGATAAGGTTTTATTCATAATAAATCTTAATATGACTTTAAGAAAAGTTTTAAAAGAAATGAGTTTAAGAGAAATTTTTCCTATGATAAGTAATTGTGACTAAGTATGGAATTTTCATAAATTGCTTAGGTTTACATTAAGTTTCCACTGTGATTTCAAGAAGATTTAAAAAAACAAGTTTTATGAGAAAAGTTATGACTTAAGAAATAAAATAAGGATTTTGGGTTCTAATATACATGGTGTGAATTTATTGCATGATTTGATTTATTATGTAAGATGAGCATGCTCGGTATTTGATGCCATTATGATAAGAAGCTATGATCATATGCTAGGCATGTGGGTGTCTTATGTTAGGGCGGACGCGCTCTATATGTTATGATAAGTTGGCATATAAGGTCATTATGAATAAGCTATGAAATCTTATCTACTTCTTTTTCTCCAAAGTGTATGCGAGCCCTTGAAAACTATTTTTAAGGAAATTAAATTAATGAGATTGCATTATTTTAGTAAATCTTAGTTTAGATTAAATTATTTATGTTATCAAATGAATTTCCAAAACATGATGTGTTGGTGCATAATTATAAAATAATAGCATGATTATTGGTGAATAAGTGTTTAAGTAAAGGACTTATGGTGTAAAAGAACTAAATTATTTAAGTTATCTAAATTATATAAGTTATTAATTGTAAGTCTATTTGATATTTCTTATGCTATAAATGTTAATGCATGTTGAAATTTAATGATTCTATGATTGTAAATGATTTTATGAAATTTGTGTTTTAAATATGTCGTCATCACAACATTGCTATGTTTGTGATTTATGAGCACTACTGAGTTTTATACTTAGCGCGTTGATTTTATCATGCGCAGGTTGGAGACTGTATTTGCTGCTTAAAGACTTGAAGAGTAGCATCAGAGTTGAAGATATTACTTTGGTAGTTCATTTAGTGTTTTATGTAACTAAGAATTATGGCATGTATAGGTATTATATTTCTAGAGACTATGTTATTTGATTTATGACTTAAGCACGTTATTGTAAATTATTTTAGAGCATATATTTGGAGATAAGCATGAGACATATTTTATGATTTGATATTAAATATTTTTAAGATAGTTGACATGATTAGATCATTAAGACTTGATATATATTTAATGAATGCATTTAATTGATGAATATTAAAATGCTGATGAGGATGTATAAAGTTAAGAAGTTATAGAAGTGTAGTTATGTTGTGTTGATAATTTGGAGTAATGGGAGTTTAGAGTTGAATTTGGGAGTGTTTTGGTATTCACATTTTTGGTGAGCCAAGTTTTTAAAGGAAACTCTTGCAGTTTTTCTATAGGATCTTTCCAAATTGTTTTTCATAAAATAAATATACATTTTAATAACAAAATATCATTTGCTAAATTTTGTGAATACTAAGTCACTTCTAATTCATAATATGATTATATGATCTTTATGTCAGTTAGGACTGTGTTTCCGGCACCGAATGTGGCATCCGCCATCTGGTCTCTCAGGGTTGGGCGGTGGGTGTTACAGGGTCCCACATCTACGGAGTCAGAAATCCTATGACAGATGTTGACTGAAGGCACCTGATTGCATTTTTTAAATTATTTAGACACTCAATTGAAAAAGTTTTCCGGTCAGGCACTCAAATAGAAAAAATCAAAGAGTTTGGGCACTAAAATTATCAATATCCCTTATCTAAAAATATAAAACAACTTATCTTCTTACAATTGCTGTTATTACAACTTATCTTCTTATAATCGTGCTACATAATTATTGTCCTCCTCATACTTGGCAATTTTAGAGGCTTACACTTAGCTTTTATATAATGCAAACTACTCTACTTATATATATATAGATAGATAGATTTTATTATTTTATTAGAATCTTCGAAGAATATTTTTAGATATGTCTAATAATTTTCACAATCCACTGTTTCTCATTCCCACATATTTAGGCCGCTTATGAGTTTAATCAATTATTAAAGAATGACAAATTAAGTTATTATTAGGAAAACAGAGGAATATTTTACACATTTACTTTTCTAGTACTCTTATAATTGGATTGTTATTGAAAGAATGTACCATTATATATAATTGTTCATTATAGTCATAAGAGGGAAAGATTAATTAAACAAATCAATGTTTAACATCATCCTATCCTTACTTCATTAAATTTTCTAAAAATCTACTTATTTCTTATAAGACAAGGAATTTATTTGTTGGTCTCTATGGTATTTCTTGGCATCATTAGTTCTTGGCTGCTATTTGGTGAGCTTGGAAGGCAAGGAATTTATTTGTGTTTCAAAATGAATCTTTTATTTTGTATCAGTTGAATATGTGTGTTTTTAAAGTTGCCACAGATATTGTGGCGTTTTCTACGCCTTCTGTTTTTAGTATTGCTCACAGACAAATTTCTATTCGGTGGGTTAAGCCGCAAAAGGGTTGGGTGAAGTTAATTTTGATAGTAGTAGTCTTACTAATCTGGGACTTACTAGTGGTGGTGGTTTGTTTCGGGATTGCATGGGAAGGTGGCTTAGTGGGTCTTGTCTGAATATTGGTCTTTCTTCGATTCTAGTTGGTGAGTTGTCTGCTATTTCGGTTGGTCTTGTTCTTGCTTAGGACCATGGCTTTCATAGAGTTATTGTTGGATCTGATAATTTGGAGGTGGTACGGTTAGTTCATTCAAAGTTGATACCTTCTCATCCGTTAGCTGTTCTTATTTTGGACATCCAGAGCCTTCTGGCACAAATTAGTAGTGCTCTCTTCATCATGTGTTTCGTGAAACCAATTTTGCAGCTGATCATTTGGGTAGGTTGGGTCACTCTATCCATTCCTCTATGCTTATTGGGATTCTTGCCCTGCTTCTTTGTCTTTGATTATGTGGGTTAAAGCATGTGGAATTAGCTTCTTGAGATAAGTTCTTTGTTGTTGTCCTTTTTTGTACCAAAAAAAAAGACCTACTAATTTTTCCTAAATATTGTTTTTAAAATGGCACGAAAATGACCAATTGTCTCAAAATGAATAAATTACATATTTTATATAAGCATCCATGAGACAAATGAGAGCATTTGAAATGGAATTATATCTAAAATTATTACAATCTAAGCTTGTACAAACTGTTAGCCTAAAATATCATTACTAGGTTAGATTAATAGAAATGAATTACATTCTCAAATGAATTTTACCCTTTTGGGTCAATGTTTGAAACTTCCTTAATTTTGGCATATTTACTAAAACTTCAATTTAGAATAGAGTTTAAAAATCTATCTTCAAAAACTGAAACATATTAGAAATTTTTGTAGGAAAGGAGAGGAAGGAAAATATTAAAGGAAGAAAAATAATTGATGAGAATAGTGAGAAATTGTCAATTTTATTTCTATAGTTATTTTCCATCATTGTGTTTGGATATAATGATGGGAAGAAAATAAATTTATTTTCCTTTATTGGAGATAGACAAAATTTTTGTGGAAAGAAAATTTTATTATTAAAAATTAACAATATATCCTCACTTAAATAATGAGATATTTAAGAAATGATCAAAATTCAATAGTTAATTTGTGGTATTTGGGTAATTTAATGAAAATGAGTAAAATTCACTCTTTCCTCCATTATTTTCTATCTAAATTGGAGAGATTCAGAAATATGGGTTTGGGTAGAAACATTACCTCCTTTCATATTTTCTTCCACTTTTGCAAATAAAGTAAAATATTCATCCAAACAAAGGGTTAATGTCAAATTAGTGGATGAGATTGATTAAATACAATATGTTGTGTTCTTATTCTTAAAATAGGCATCAAAGACAATATATTAAAAAACTATGATCATTTTACCATGTAAAACTGTAATCTCTCACTAATGTAAATTAATGCAACAAATAATATGATCTAAAAGACAATGTTATTACAGATGAAAGTTGAAAAAAAAATTTTGGATCAGAGGGTTGGAAGTTGATGTTTATCATACTAGGATGCCTACGGAAGGGTGCTCTTTGTTGAAGCTGATTTTAGTTTTGCAGAATATTGAGGCTGTTGGTTGGATTGCTTGGAAAAAGACATCAACAGGAAGTTTAGCACAAATATATCTTATGCTTTGGCTATGGATTCTCAATCATAGAGGTTAGAATCCAATCTGTAAATAAGTTTGGCATGTTAAAGTCCCTCAAAGAGTGAGATGCTTTATATGGCTTGTTGTTCATCGAAAGATCCTTACTAATGAGAAAAGAGCTAGAAGGTATTTTACTATGGATTTAAATTGGAGCATTTGTTGGATGACCAAGGAAACTACGGAACATGTTTTGAGGGATCATAGGGCTGCTCAAGAAGTGTGGTTGCGAATTTGGGATCGACATTGCTTTAACCAGTTTATGAATTGGGATTACTGTGAGGCGTTAAAGATACTTGAAATTCCAATGATTAGAGACACATTAGGCAGAACGTGTGTCCTCTCTTAATGTCATTAACAAATAAGAACTACAAGAAATTTACCCTTTGTTTGGAAAGGAGAGGAAGAAAAATATTAAAAGAAGAAAAATAATTGAGGAAAATAGTGAGAAATTCTCAACTTTATTTCCATAGTTATTTTTCATCATTATGTTTTGATATAATAAAAGGAAGAAAATAAATTTATTTTCCTTTGTTTGGAAAAGGAAAAATTTGTGTGGAAAGAAAATAATCCAAAAGTTTACATGATTTTTAAAATGGACAAAGCTACATGATTTTTCTAGATATACCAATATTCTATGCTTCAAAACAAATTAAAAGTTACGTATCAGTAGCCTATAGGGCATCCATAGGGGCATAAGATGGCATAGCATCAGCATTCCCTAGTGCACAATACAACCTAATAGATGGCCTGGTCCATTATTCCTAAACATAATAATATGAAACAATGACTTACTACGTTTTAATATGATGTCAATTTTTATGTCAAAAGCAACAAACTAACAAAGGTTCAACACGTCATAATAAAAAAGAATATTATTTTCAACTTTCTGTCCCTCTCTTAATGTCATTAACAAAGAAAAACTACGAGAGATTTACCCTTTGTTTAGAAAGGAGAGAAAGAAAAATAATTGAGGAAAATAATGAGAAATTGTCAACTTTCTTTCCATAGTTAATTTTCCATCATTATGTTTGGATATAATGATGGGAAGAAAATAAATTTATTTTCCTTTGTTTGGAAATGCCAAAATTTTTGTGGAAAGAAAATAGTCCAAAAGTTTACATGATTTTTTAAAATGGATAGAGTTACATGATTTTTCTATGTATACTAGTATTTTATGCTTCAAATAAATTAAAACTTATGTATCATTAGTTTATAGAGCATCCACAAGGGCATAAAATGACCTAGCATCAGCATTCCCTGGTGCACAAAACGACCTAATAGATAGAATATGCCCAGTGTTCCTAAACATAATAATACGAAATAATGACTTGTTAAGTTTTAATATGATGTGAATTTTTATGTCAAAAGCAACAAATAAATGTTCAACATGTCATAACAAAAGAGAATACAAACATTATTTTCAACTTTTTTTTCCCTCTCTTAATATCATTAACAAAAAAGCACTACAAGAGATTTATCCTTTGTTTGAAAAGGAGAGAAGGAAAATATTAAATGAAGAAACATAATTGAGGAAAATAGTGAGAAATTATCAACTTTCTTTCCATAGTTATTTTGCATTATTATGTTTGGATATAATGAGGGGAAGAAAATAAATTTATTTTCCTTTGTATGAAAATGGCAGAATTTTTGTGAAAACAAAATAGTCCAAAAGTTTATATGATTTTTCCATGTATACTAATAATATATGCTTCAAATAAATTAAAACTTGCATATCAGTAGCCTATAGGGCCTCCACAAGGGCATAAGATGGCCTAGCATCAGTATTTCCTGGAGCACAAGACGGCCTAGTAAATGTCCCAGGCCCAACATTCCTAAATATAATATTATGAAACAATGACTTCCTAAGTTTTAATATGATGTGAATGTTTATGTGAAAACAACAAACAAAGGTTCAACATGTCATAATAAAAGAGAATATAACATTATATTAAATTGCATAATAAAAATTATTAATAATAAAGTATAATATTCATCAAATTTACATAATAAAAAAATTTTAAATTTGATAATAAAAAAATTATAATATATTATGATATATTTTAATATGAAGTGAATTTTTATGTCAAAAGCAAGAAATAAAGGTTCAACATGTCATAGTAAAAGAGAATACAACATTATTTTAAATTATATAATAAAAAATTACTAATAACAAAGTATAATATTCATCAAAGTATATAATAAAAAGTTTTAAATTTGATAATAAAAAAATTAATAATTATTATCATCTTCTAGCTCCTATCACTCACTCAGATACTGAGATTCAAGAAAACAAATTCATCCAAAAGTAGAAGATTCAACGAGAAAACCTCATAAATGATACACTGAACAATTCGTCCATAAGACCAAGAAGGTGAACTTAAAGATAAAATGGCTAACCCACCTCCAAAATATATTTGTGGGTTGGTGCCAATAAAGTAAGCCCTCGGGCACTTTCAAGCAATTCTTGGTAATATCAATTTGCTCCTTCCTGCAAACATAACTTTATAAATCCATTTGCATTTGTGCTCTTGAATTTGCAAATATCAAGAAAGGTTAGAATCATAAGAAGGTTTTATTAAGAATTCTTGTAGTTTTTCTTTGTTAATGACATTAAGAGAGGGCACCCTTTCTGCTTAATGGTGTCTCTAATCATCGAACGTTCAGTTACCTTTAATTCCTCATAGTAATCCTAATTCATAAACTAGTTAAAGGAATGCCAATCCTAAGCCCAAAACCACACTTCTTGAGTAGCCCTATAATCCCTCAAAATATGTTCCATAGTTTTCGTGGCCATCCCACAAATGCTGCAATTTGAATCCATAGTAAAACAACTTCTAACTCTTTCCTAATTAGTAAGGATCTTTCGATGAACAACAAGCCATATGAAGAATCTCACTTTTAAGGGACTTTAACACGCCAGAGCCATTTCCAGATAGGGTTCGAACCTCTATGATTGAGAACCCATAGCGGAAGCATAAGTTGTTTTCATGCTAAACTGCCCCATTGGTGTCTATTTCCAAGCAATTCGATCATCAACCTTAATATTCTGCAAAACTGAAATCGACTCCAGCAAGGAGCACCCTTCCACAGGCAGCCACGATCTGATAAGTTCCCACTTCCATGACAAACTTGCTGGATTTCAATAGAATTTTAATAGAATTTCAATGGAATTTGCTTGCCATTTCTTCCAGCTCATTAGGTTTAAATAGGCTGAAGTATCTCACAAATTTGGGAATAAATTCCTAAATTACCTCCCTAATTGATGCCCATTGACTCCTAAATTACCTCCTTAATTGATGGTCATTTACTGTTATCTTACAATAGTATAGTCAGCCTTAATTAGCTCCCTAATTGACGGTCAGTTACAGCTATCTTACAATAGTATAGTCAATTAATTATAATAGTATACTAACATCCCCCCTTAAATTATTGATGCTGGGCGATCAAGAAGCATCAATTTGCTAACGAGAAATTGATGACGCTGTCTTGTCATAGGTTTTGTGAACACATCAGTAAGTTGAAGAGCAGTGGAGACATGTGGAAGAGAAATGACACCTATATCTATAGCTTCTCGAATAGAATGACTGTCGACTTCGATATGTTTGGTACGTTCATGAAAAACTGGATTTGTAGCAATTTGTATGGCATTAGTGTTGTCAGCATGCAGAGGATAGAATGAGGCTGAGGAAATCGAATTTCAGTAAGTAACCCACGTAACCAAACAATCTCTGAGCAAGCAGCGGACATAGCCCGATATTCAGACTCGGTAGAAGATTTTCAAACACGGTCTTATTTCTTACTTTTCCAAGATATCAAAGAATCGCCAAGAAACATACACCAATCAGTTATAGAGCGTTGAGTGTCTGGACAACCGGACCAATCAGCATCACTGTAAGCAACAAGGCGTACAAGAGAGCTAGTAGGAAAGAATAAACCCTAAGAAGATAGCGAATGATTCGACGAACTACCACCAGATGTAAGTGACATGGAGTACTCATGAATTGACTGACTTGTTGAACTGCAAAAGAAATATCGGGCCGTGTAATAGTCAGATAATTCAAACTGCCAACTAATTGCCGATCAAGAGATGGATCAGGAAGAAGATCTCCGTCTTGACTATGATACTTGACATTTAATTCCAATGGAGTATCAACTGGGGATGAATCTTGAAGGCCTACTGAAGTAATCAAATCTATAGTATATTTGTGTTGATGCAAAAATATCCCAGAACAATCATAGTGAACTTCCAGCCCTAAAAAATATGTAAGTGGACCAAGATCCTTCATATTAAAAGAAGTTTCAAGAGATTGTTGGATATTGAGGATCGTTGATGTATTAGCGCAAGTGATACTGATATCATCTACATAAGAAGTAGAACAAAACCAGCAGAACTCTTATGAAGGAACAAAGAGGAGTCATATTTACTTTGCACAAATGAAAACTGAAGTAAGGTAGATCGAAACTTGTCAAACCAAGAATGTGGAGCTTGTTTTAGTCCATACAAAGACCTTTTTAACTTACACACATGTGTGGAAGATGAGGAATTCAAACCCAGTGGAAGTGTCATATAAATATCTTCTTTAAGATCACCATGAAGAAAAACATTTTTGACATCCATTTGATGAAGAGGCCAACCCTGAGAAGCAGTAACTGCAATAATAGTATGGATGGTAGTTATTTTTGCAACTGGAGCAAAGGTCTCCTCATAGTCCACTCCATACTTTTGCTTATTGCCAAGAGCAACCAATCGGGCTTTATATCGATCCAAAGTTACATCAGAATGAAGCTTGACTGAATAAACCCATTTAAATCCAATGGGCTTAAAATTTGGAGGGCAACGAAGAATTTCCCATGTATGATTGTCGTGAAGAGCTTGAAATTTGTCCTGCACGGCTTTTCGCCAACATTCTTTCTTGGAGGCTTGTGAGTAACAAGATGGAATAGAAATATCAGATAAAGTGGCAGAATATCCAGTAGGATTATCAGGAAAACCATATCGTCTTGGAGGTCGAGATACTCTGGTAGATCTGCGCAGAGTAGATTCAGGAGAATCAGACATAGATGATGGATCAGTCTCGGGAAGAGGCACCGTTGATTGACGTCTTTCATACGCAAATCCATGTCATTGCTCTTGCATCTTTAACTATCCAGTGAAGCAACTCCTTAGCATCTTTAGGAGCTGGATCACTTCCATCAATATGATCCAACAATTCTTTTCCTGTAACAAAGAGCTGGAACTGAAATTCCCATGAAGAGTAATTTTTTCTAGTGAAACGAACATGAAAACTCTCAACTGCATTTGAAGTGGCCAGTCAAATAGCACAAAGAGACCAGAAATGCAAAATTAGTAATAACAAAACCAGGAGCAGGTCAACCAGAAGAAGTAGCAAACCCACCAAGACCTGCAGAATCAGAGGCAACAGAACCTGTACTTTGTTCTTCAAAAAAACAAAGTTGAAACTCATAAAAAAATGCTCTAAAATTGCTTAACCATGGCTCTGATACCATGACAAACTTGCTGAATTTCAATAGAATTTTAATAGAATTTCAATAGAATTTGCTTGCCATTTCTTCAAGCTGATTGGGTTTAAATAGGACGAAGTATCTCACAAATTTAGGAATAAATTCTTAAATTACCTCCCTAATTGATGCCCATTGACTCCTAAATTACCTCCTTAATTGATGCCCATTGACTCCTAATTATGGCTAACAATTACAGCCTTAATTAGCTCCCTAATTGATGGTCGTTTACAGCTATCTTACAACAGTATAGTCAGCCTTAAATTAACTCATTAATTGATGGTCATTTACAGTTATCTTACAATAGTATAGTCAATTAATTATAATAGTATACTAACATTCCAATCCTCTAATCCCTAGAATTTTGTTCCAACTTTCATCTGTAATAACATTGTCTTATAGATCATATTATTTGTTGCATTAATGTACATTAGTGAGAAATTGTAGTTTTAAATGGTAAAATGATCATATTTTTTTAATCTATTGTATTTGGTGCCTATTTTAAGAATAAGAACATAGCATATTGTATTCAATCAATATCATCCGCTAATTTGATATTAACCCTTTATTTGGATGAGAGTATTTTTTTTAAAGGAATGAAAATAACTATGGAAAATATCTAGGAAGGATATTTTCCTTTGTTTGGAAAAGTGGAAGAAAATATTGAAGGAGGTAATATTTCACTTATTTTTCACCCGAGCCTACATGTTTTGAATATCTCCAATTTGGAGAGAAAATAATGGAGGTGTGAATTTTACTCATTTTCATTAAATTACCCAAATACCACAAATTAATTAATGAATCTCTTGTTAGTTATAGTCAAATTAATTTCTTGAAAATTATTTGAGTTTAAAATTTTAGTAAATCTTTGACAATTTTAATTTTAAATTTTTTTATTTGAAAATTTATCTTGAAGTGATTTGTTTATATTATTCAGGGTGCTACAAGATTCTTTTGTCAAAGTTCAAGGGTTAAGTTATGCATTCCACCATTTTGTACCATATCAATAAAATTAAAATGTTCAACCCAACCTAACACATAATGCCATCCGCTTTTATCATGCCAGAAATATAATTTAACTCCCAAACTTTTATAAAAAAATCTTGTGGCTTTTTGAATTTCGAAAAGGACTTTGTGGTCTCCTAAACTTTACTTGTTGACCTTACAGTAATTTCAAATCTCACAAATTGAAAATTATATCAGCTTCAGGATGTATAAGTACAAAAAAAATGAAGTTCAAGAGCTAAAAGGTAAAGTTTATATGCAACAAGGTAAAGGTACTAAAGAGCTCATTTCACAATCTATCTATAAATATATAGATTTAGTTTGGTAGAATACATTCCATGGATTGATTCAATTTAAAATTTTTTTTAAACCGCTATTACAGGTTTAGTTTGGATAAAACTTTAAACCAAACTAAACCGAACTATGAACATTCCAACTTGTAGTTACCTAATGAACATCTTAAAAATATATATATCTCTGAATAGTAGCTCAAGCGATAAAGTACATTTCAATTCAGTATACGATCTCTAAAAAGTCAATTGCTCGGTTCAAAAAGAGTTCTGAAATGAGTTGGTCTCGTATCTGAGGGGAATACATAACTATTTCTTCATTCTTCATCAAAATGGATTGCATAAGAATTAGTATACTCTTATGTCAAAGTCAAGAAACTGAACAAAGCATTCGAAGTATCAAAACAATATTCCTGGGACAATTTCTTCATAATTGATATGGGAAACAGGCAAAGCCCTCTACTTTGTAGGTCTAAAAGTCCATCATCAATTTCCTGTCACAATTAATTTTCTAAAGTCAATGGGATTAAAAAGAAATTAGCAAAAATATTCATAAATTTTCTTCTTTTTTTTGAAAGATATTCATAATTTCATTAAAATTAGTTAATATAGTGTTGATATTTTTTACCTGTGAGAGGCACGAGCTATCTAGCATCTGAAACGATTTCTGTACAAAAAATAAAAATTCAATATCAGATTTAATATTCAAATAGAAATTTAAATACTACATATATATTAAATCCTTTTTTGTTTAATACTACAAATTGAATCAAACTGAATAGTGTATCAAACTTAACCAAACAAATTCAATTCTTTTTAACTATTTTTGGATTAATAAAAATCAAACCGAACTAAAAACATTTCGGGTCATTTATATTAAAAACTGAAACCAAACCCATTATATAAAAAGCTGAACAGAACCAAACCAGTTCGGTTTGGTCCATCAGTTCAGTTTTATTGAACTTTGCTCAGTCGGAGAGAAAGAGAGTTTATGTACCTGAATCTGTTGTTGAAGAAGTTTGATACAAAGAGAAGCCTCTTCAAGAACGGAGGCAGTATCTGTCTGCAATAAATTAATAATGAAAATTCAGCATTCTAAATTTATTTGGTAAAATTACAATTTTCCATTTGAGAAATAGAATATTAAACAATATGATATGACCTTGCCATATGGGGAGACCAGTTTTTGCAGAGCAGTGATTTTGTCACTTAGCTTTTGGCTTCTCCTCACAGGCACCTGCAAATGCATCTCCAAGTAACTAAATTCAAAAATATGGATTTGAATATAATTAAATCAAATTCTATAAAAAAAAAAAAAAAGTGAAATTTATAAATGAATTTTACAAACTTAAACAACTCAGAATTTTATAATAAACAATTATTCATCTTCCTGCCTTTCTAAACTTATTAACAAATGAGTTTTCAATTTTAAATTTATTTATAAATAATTCCATATTTTAAATTTATTTATACCAGACCTATCTAAATTTCATTTTGAAATATACGCATAAAAAGGTCAGAAATGGAGTATGATGACAATACACATGCAGTTGGTACCTTGTGGTTTTTGATATTGTTTGATTCTTTTAGTTGGTGATTGCATTGTAGATCACATTCACAGGAAGTGGTGGGCTTTCGTCTCTTGTTATCATTCCATTCATTAAAAATTGTTCTATTTTCAATGAGATCAATTGATCGCTTCCTCTTTGGCGCTATCCAAAAGTCCTAAAATAATAAACTTTAAGGTAATCATAAATGTACTTATCATCAACAACTTTATCATTAATTAAATATTAATGATTTAAATTTATTAATTAAGATTTAAGTCAACAAAAATAGATAAATTAAATTATACAAAAATGAATTGCATAAGCAGTGATAGACAATTTAGCATAAAAGCATGTACACGTACGCTACAAAAGGTCTTATATATCTATTTTATTTATCATATCAATTTATTCAAATCTAAATTAAAATTAGTCATTTCATTAGGACAATTATTTTGGAAAAGCAAATTTTAAACTTTTAAGGGACCAAATGTAACTTTTTTGTATTTTGAAGTATTAAAATATAACTTTTCATAAGAAACCCTGTTTTTAATTTCCTGTGGGCCACACGACCCTCTTACGCCCTAATTGAGCTCCGCCCCTGCATTTGGGGGCTTAAATTCAAGTTGTTGATAAAACTTCAATTAGCTAGTTTCAATTTCACAGTCTACAGCAACATAATTTTTATTAAATATTTCTGTTTAATAAACTGTTATATAATATAATCAAATGTATTTCTACTATAAATTTATAATGGAAACATTTTATTGTCAAATGGAAAATAATATTTCCTCCGTTCTTTTTATACTGTAATAACTAATTTTTCAAATTGTGTTCATTTAACCTTCTAATTGTCTTAAGTTATTGAAAACGTATTTTAAAATCATGAATTTTTCAAACATTCGAGCAAAGTCCTTAAGGATTTCTTTCATTATGGTCAATCTAAAAAATTTGTTGCATTTTTCTATTCAAACTCCATTTTACTCAGCACTCAAATTACCTATATGAGCATTTTTTTTTTCAACGAAAATTGAAGTAAAAAACCAATTTTCAAGAATTTTTCACATTAAATGTTCATATATACTTTTGTGTGTTACTATCTTGAGAATACCTCACTCTAAAAACTTCACAAAGGACTAAAACAAGGGTAAAATAGGTTTTTTATATTGGCATGGTTTCCAAAATTACCAAATTAAGCAAAATTTTTATATAAAAAGAACACCCAAAATAAAAAGTTTTCATATATAAAAAGAATGGATAGAGTATTTATTAAAGAATCAGTAAACGACGGAAGAGTATGATCAACTTCAAACTCAAAATTTATGATACATGAAGTTGCAAATTAAGTTAGACTTTGTTAGTGATATAAATTCATGACAAAGTTAAAATCATTTATACCGATTCCTCCGGAATAGAAGCATTCTTGTTCAGTAGTGTAGGCTGTTGTGTACTGTTCTCCCAACTACATAATGTAAGCTCAAAATCTACGAAAAAAGAAAGAGGAAAAAAAAAACAAACAAACGAGGTGTAAGTAGTCAGCGGTCAGCAAAATTGGGTAAAATTGAATAAAATTGATTCAGTTTAATTCAATTCGGTCTTTTTCAGTTTTGGCTAATAAAATTGCAAATAAAATGTTCAAAATGTGAAAAATTCATAGAAATTAATTTCAAGAAAATCAACGAACGTGATTGGTAGTATCGATTAGGAAATGCAAAATTGCCATCAACATTTGACTCCAAACAAAAGTTTTCCATAAGAACATCCGAAATTGGAATCTGGACTTCATTGTTCCCTGAAACAAACAGTCCAAATGCAAAATGTTATATACATCATTAGAAAAAGAAGTTCAATTATTTGAATTCTAATCCATAGTGATGCCAAAGTTTAAACTTAATTTGCTTTTTTTGTAGGTCATAAATTTAAGGGCTTAAATCCAAAAGCGTATCTAAATTGATTGAAAGTGAGATTTTTATTAAAATGTATGAAGTTTCACATTCTATCATTTTGTCGTGAAATAAAATTTATGGAATCATAAAGTAAATTGGAACGAAATTAAATAAAATTTTATCATTAACAAAATAACGATGAAATTTGAGAAATTTTATTTATTTTTTCTTTTAAAATGGTGGAATTAAGGTCAATTAACCGAATAAAATGATCTTGATAAATCATAATAAAAAAAAGAATTACAACTAATTACCAAAATTGTAAATTTGAGAGGACAAAACTTGTGGAAGAACAACATTTCTCATTTTTGGACCAAATAGTACATATAAATCAATTCTATATGAAGAGTTATTATATATGAACCTGCATACAGAAGAGAAAATGGAATTGGTTAGTTCGAAAACCTCAACTGTTATTTGGAAGAAAATATATAATTAATGAAACATATATTGCATATGGGTATGAAGCTTTCTCACCTCTATCTGAAGCACATAGAGAGCTACAGTAGGAATCTTTTGCTTTCTCGGAAACCAAACACTTCTGAGTAGAGAACTTCGTATTGTTTCTTTGAGAGCAGCAAACGGCCCTTTATATAAATTGCATGAAAGGAATATTAAACGTCCATATGACTCATCACAAGACAAAAACAAAGGCTTTTTGGATTGATAGATAGGAAGGGCGGCTTTCTCTAACTGACAACGTATCTGTTTTTTTAGCTTTCTTTTTATTTTATTTGTATTATTATTATTATTAGTAGTAGTAGTAGTAGTTGAATTAATTAGGTCAATTGGATAATTAATTAGTATGTTTTGACTAAGTAATCATGTCAAAGTTAATTAGGAATCAACTTAATTCATAATAATGGGTTAAATCATTAAAAAAATTCCAAATTTTGTAGGTAGTTTTATGATGAATATATTATTTTTTATTTTAATATTGGGTACAATATGAAATAATATTTTGTTCATTAATTGTACTCGATTTAATAAATAAAATATTATTTTTTATTTTAATATTGAGTGCAATTTGAAATTAGAGTGCTATTGCAATTATAATTGAAGTTCAAAATACTAGGAGAATAAAATTGAATTTGGAGTACAATTAAAACTATCCACAAAATTTAAGGTATTTTCTGACTAAGCCATAATAATGTGACGTCATGAAATTGCATTTTTATTTGTTATATTCAATAAATATGAATTTCTTTTTTCAATTTGATTAAAATTAAATTATCCATTATGAAAATATAAAATTCATTAATAGAAAAAAATACAGCATTTTTTAGTATGACTCAACGTTTGTTTGCTAAAATTGATGGAATCAAATCAATTTGGTTAGATTTTACTTTTGATAGAAAATACTGAAATTTTTTTATCAATTTAGTTTATTTTTATTTAACTTAAAAATAAATTTAAATCCACCAAATCAAATTCATCAAATCAAATTAGTCCAAATACATAAAACTGCCACTCAACGATACATCTTTAACCTTATAATATTTTGAACTTTGTCAATGACATCAAATCAAATTAGTCCAAATATTTTGAATTTGAAGATTTTAGTTAATATTATACATTTTTCCATACTGATAATAATAATTTTGAAGATTTTTAGTTTTTATATGCAAGATATTCAATTAAGGCTAAATCGTTAAAAATATCCTAAACTTTACAGATAATTTTAATTATACCCTAAATTTAACTTTTTTCTTCTAGTATCTGAACTTCAATTTTAGTTATAATAGCACCCTAATTTCAAATTGTACCAAATTTGATGAATAAAATATTATTTTTATTGGATCTATGCTCTCTCTTATGGTTAGATTAACTAAAAATTCACTCTTTAGTAATGCCCTAACTAATATAGGTTAAGAATTTAAAATCATAAAAAGCCAAGTAAAATAATAAATTTTAGTTAGTTATAAGCATAAAATATTAGTTTAGACTTTTGTTTTGCCATTTCTTAAGCATAGAATTCATTTATACTCATATTAAATTTCTTATAAAAATAAATTTTATTGATTAAGGTGTCATTTTATTTTTAGGTAATCATTACTTATTGTCAATATTATATTAATAAATAAAATATTTTATTTTTAAGATGAATAGATTATTTTGTATTTTAATATTTATATAATCAAATATAAATAAGTGATGGGAAGGAGTCCAATTTAAGAGAAAATTGGGTCCCATAAAAATAATATTTTATTTAATAAATTGGGTAAAATTTAAAATTAGGGTGCTATTGTAACTAAAATTAAAATTCAGAATACTAGGAGAAGAAAGTTGGATTTAACTACCCAAAAAGTTTGAGGTATTTTTAATTATTTTGCTATTGATTTATATATAATTAACATAATTTTTGGAATAATAATTTTTATTTAATGGATGTTTAATTGATTTAATTTTATAAATTCAAATGGTCAATAAAATAATTCTGCAAGTTAAAATATTCAATTGATAAAATTTATAAATTAAAATATATAATGAATCAAAATAAAAATTAAGGGTGATATAAAATTAAAGTAACGAATTTATAAATTTATAAATTCATGCAAAAACTGATTTCAAACAGGTCAACATTCAATAAATTATTAATAAATAATTTTCCATTAAAAACTAACAGTAAAGGAGAATCTAGTGGGCTCTTGGTTTTGTCTCGAGACCGTCTGGTTTTTGCTGCTTGTCAGTTCTTGCTCTTCCGCTCGTCTAATCCTGTCCTTTGAGAGGGAACGTTGACTTTTATTAGTTGTCTATTATAAGAATTCTGGCCATTCATTCAATAAAAATTTGAACAAAAATGCTAAATTTTTCCCCTAAATTTTATGAGATATTTAATTTAATTTAAATATTAATTTTTTGAATTATTTTTTAAAGGAAAATAATCAACTTTCACTGCCTTAAATTATCAAGAACAACATTAATAATAAAAAAGTAATAAGATCTCACTCTTAAATTATGTTTTGATGGCCGTTAACTATTTTAGTAGCGTTTATCTGTTAGCTGTTTGAGTAACATTTCATAAAACATTAAAAGCTAAATATTACATGAATTAACTTTTCATGTAACACTACCATAATATCTAAAAGCTAGTCGAAATGCTACATTATCGAAAAACTTTTTTAAAAGTTGTTGCCGAATATAGCCATAGGTTAACAGAGATAGCCATAGACTATCTAGAGATAGCCATTAACGGTTTGTTAGAGGGATTTTAGGAATTTTTTTTATAAAAAAAAAAATACTATTTATTATTAATAAATTAGAAATTGTTATTTATTAAGTTTATAGGGATATATAAAACACATATTTGAAAAATATATAAATATATTATTTATTTGATATAAAAACTGTTGACTAAGGTCACGATGTATTCAAAAGTCACAATGTAAGTTTTCGCCATGTCTTGTATGATCTATGTCAACCTATCTAAGCAAAAGAATCCTTTATTTAAATATGATTCCAAAAATATATTTATTTATTTTCAAATTCAGCCTTTCCTTTTCTAGCTACTTAATTATTAATATTCATCCTCAAATCTTAATGTGATTACACGTGGAACTCATACTTTTCTTTTTAAATTTAATAAATCATTTTGATAAATTTAAAATATGAAATTGCAGAGTCAAAAGCTGGAGTTTGTCAAATAGGGATTTGTACTTTTAGACTTTAAATTTTCCTGCTCTCCTCGTATACAATTAATTTTAAGCTTAATTATATCAGTCCATCTCTGCTTGTGTGTGTGCAGGCCAAATATATATTACAGGGTTGTAATAATCAGCTCATATGTTCTCATAGTTGTAATTAATGAACTTATATATATATATATATATATATATATATATATATATATATATATATATATATATATATATATATATATATATATATCAATTTATCAATTTAAAATCTTGTTGAAATTGATAAATATTTTATTATTACCTATTATAATAAAAATGTACTCCTAAAATCAAAGAATTTAATAGATTATTAAGAATCCCACGTTAATTAAATACCTAACCCACAAAAGGCATGTAAAGGTGGCAAGTTAACTAGCTAATTAGTTAATATTAAATTTTTAGCATTGGTTGGTTCAAGTCCAAATAAGTCCATATCACACATTTTTATCTCAAAGTATTAATTTTTCTTTTACTTTTATGATAAGAAAAGTAAAAACATGAAATTTGAAGTTTTTTAAATAAAAATTTGAATACTATAGTTATTACTCCCTCTGTCCTAAATAAATCGTTTTGAATATTTTAAAGAGTAATAAATAATGTTTTCCAATGTTTTCTTTGTTTAGATTAGATACAATAAATATTTTCATCAAGTAACTATTGGTTTTGAGATAGATGATAATTTGGTCAATTATCCTTGAGTTTGATATAATTTAGAAGAATTAATTGCTTCCTTAATCCTTGTGCAAAAACCTTAAATGACTTATATTTTGGAATAGAGGGAGTATAATATTCCATGGTGTGGTTTTTGTATTGAGAGTTGTTATAAATACTTCACCCGATTTATTTATATAGACAAAACTAACTTTGCACATGGATTAAGGAGTTAGTTAAAATATAATCTTTGCTCAAATCTTTTCTATTTTGCCCCCAACATTGCATTAATTGAATGGTTGCTTTGAAAGTCAAATATGCCATGCCAATTTATTCTCATAAACATAATTAATGACTTACACCATAATTAAAGGATGAACATAGAAAAAATCCACTCATTTCTCCTAATTAGTGTCAACTTTTACCTCCTAATCAAAATTTTAAATTTGGTCCTCCCATTTTTAGTGTAAAATCTTAGTGGGAAATGAAAGTTCAATTTTCGTTTAAAAAATGTGGACACTTAATAAATGAATCATGTGTAAATAACCTTTTTGGAGCCAGAATTTTGATAGGATCAATTGTTTCTTCAAATTTTTTTCCAAATCCCCACTTATAAATAACATAAATTCAATAGCTAACAATCATTACATATGAACTATAGTAGAAAATCCAAAAGTCCACTGTCTACAACCATGTCATATCCATTTGATCTAAATCTATAACCTCCTAATTCGCCCATAACTTCAAAAGATGTGCTCACTCTTACTGTTGGTCTCTTGGACTTGATCGATTTAAATGCAGAAGAAAATACACAACCACTAAATCATGATGAAGACCTTGAATCCACAATGCCCTTCTGGCATGGGTACAAAGTAGGGAGCACAGATAAAGAACATGACAGAAGAAATAAAAAATTTAGTGAAAACATGCTTCTTTCTGAAATGTAAGGAGTGTTAATTTGCGCTCTATTGAGAAAATTACGCACACATTGTCTATTTCAAAAAATCAATTTATAGAGTTTGACATATTGCAAAGAAGGTCCACTAGTTACAAATGTGATAAATAGTCCTTGTGAACATATTTGTCATGGGATGAATGCTAATTGAAGTTAATGCAGAAGTAGGAAGGAAGTAGCAACTATGGTGCAACATCCTATTGCGAACAGATTTGCCATGTGATAGTAGTTTCATATGCTTTAAAGGATAAATGACATTTAATAGTTCAAAAAATATGGTCTCTTTATTCAACAGTGCACTAGTTGTCTTTGTAAAATGTTGCTTCAAATCATCTTCTGGATAATAAAAATATGTGCTCAAATATTATAAATGTGGGTGTTTTTATGTCAACACGCATTTTTTATTTTTAACTGTATATAAAAAAATAAGAAGCAGTCTTTTGTAAGTAAATGTGTACAAAATTTCTAAATGCGTGCAATTTTGCTTGAAATAGAGAGAAAGATAATACAGCTATGAATTAGTTAGTCAACCATATTTAATATAATATTTTAATTTTGTCCGACACTTTCTTATTTTTCTAAAAAGTTGGTATTCTAAACAAAGCAAATCAAAGGTAATTTAGACTTTGCACGTTAGCCATAGTTCAAATTAAGTAACTTTATCTATATAAATGGAAAGCTGAAAATGAAAACTTTGTCTATATAAATGAATCAGAAGGAGTATTTTTTTTGTGAATTTTTTTTGAAGGAATTGTGAATTTAATAGAGTATTTATAGGACAAAGTAATTAATTGATGAAGTCTATAAGATGATTATGAGTTTTTCAAATTGTAATTAATGAGATTACTCAAATAAATTATAAAATTAAATTTTAATTCAATTATAATACTATGAGTAATTAATTATTTATTACTATCTCTGTTCCATAATACTTGTCACATCTGAAATTTCACGTTCTTTAAAAAATTATTAAATTTGTCTAAGTTACAATAAACTATTGAGTAAATTGACTATATTATCATTAATTTAATATTAATTCTCTAATAAAACTATTAAATTGAAATAATAATTATTGGTTATATACAAATGGTAAACATGGAAAAAAATATTCATTACTCCTTGAAATTACAACCCCGACAAGTATTTTGAAACAAACTATTTTATCAGATGTGATAAATATTATGGAACGAGATGGTATTAGGTTTTGAGTTAAACTCATGTCTAGAGACTATCAAAATGCACTTCTTAGTATTGTTGTATTCTATTAATTATTTAAAGGTTATTAATTATTGAAAAATAAAATAAAAGTTTCACTGTTATAAAATAAGAATGATCAAAATTTTCTTTTTTGCAATTAAAACAGATGTCATTATTGAACATCAGAACGAGGAACTATAAAAATAAAATTTTTTCTCTTAACAAAATTAAAAGTAACAGTAGCTGATACAATTATCTATAATCAAATCAAAGGTAGAAGAACCTGTTTTCTTGATCGCATAATCACCATAGTAGATATAAGCTTGTGATTTAATCCAGCTAAGAGCTTCCCTAACATCCATTGCTTCAGCCGAAGAAGGAGAAAAAGAAGCCAATAATCGAAAACCATCTTTGAGCAATACAAGTAGAGCCGATAGCAGGTAGAATTTTAGATGATTGAGCTTCTTAATTTCCATTCTCTAACTGCATAAGTAGCAAAAGAAACCAATTTAGGAGGAGGAGTTAAAGCTTTTAATTCCTGTTTCTCAAGAGATAGCAACAAATAAGAGGAGCAAACATAAAGCTTCATCAGAACAGAGCGTTCAATGGTTTGGACACAAGAGAATGAGGTTGAGTTATCAACTTCCAACTTCATTATCAAATTAGTGTTCTAAAATGGTCACATAATTCAATCTTTTATATATTTATTTATATAAACAAACAGTTCTATTGCTCATGTTTTTATGAGCAGGACAAGAAAAGATAAGACTAAGCAAGATTAACTAACTAGGAAGGTTCATAACTAATATTTGCTTAAGCATGCATTTCTTTCTGACAAGTCCTTTAACTTATCTCTGATCAAAAAAAGCTTTATGGCAGCATCAGTGGCAATTGATCAACAGAACAAGAAATTCCAAGTACAGAAATCAAACATTCCATCATCTGATTGAATGAGAATTTGATCTACAGTTGCACTCACTCCATTGGGTAAAGCTGACGCCATAAACTTCTGAAGCTTCCAACCTTCTTAAAACATGTCGTCAGTAGGCTCCTTCCGTGTAAACATATCTGGCATGAGAATGCCATAACTATAAACATCACATCTGCAATTATTAAGTTAGATATTTCAATCCTACAAGTTCAAATTTTTCGAAGATGAAAAAAGAAAAAAAATAAAAGTAAAACTCTCTACCTGGAGGAGCATAACCAACAGTTCCTCGTAATCCAACTGAACTTGATTAGTAAAATTATTTTGGATGCTATGCAAAAGGAATCTTGCCATCCCAAAGTCTTCAATTTGGGCAGCCATTTCATCATCGAGAAGAACATTACTGGGCTTGAGGTCGCAATGGACTATTGGAGCCCCGGAATGATGATGAAGATATTCAATTGCAGAAGCAAAATCAATTGCAATATTTATTCTGAATTAGATTTAAATTCTTATATCCCTCACACATTCCATATGCTGCAACAGATGGATGCAACCATTCCTCAAGGCTACCATTGACCATGAGCTCATAAACTAATGCCTTGGAGTCATTGCCTCGACTATCCACATCCGAACATGCAGTTACAATCTTTACAAGATTCCGATGTCTAATACTAGTCAAAGCTTCACATTCTACCATAAAACTCTCAGCTGCACCATGATACTGGAAGTTAAGCATCTTAACAGCTACTGCTTGCCTGCCTTCATTACGATTTCCTTTGCATGCAGATCCAAAACTACTACTACCAATTAAATTAGCTGATATGAGCCCGTTAGTGGCCTTATGAAGATAGTAATATGACCCTTTCAGAGCTTTCAGAAGATAAATTTCTGAATTGGATGAAGCAGATTTTTGTCTTTTCTTTTTAAACAACAAAAGAAATATAAAAGATACAACCACCAGAATTGCTCCTGATATGTCTCCTTTTATTGGATCTTTTGAAATGGCAAACTGGCAGCTGGAACTCAGTTATGCCTCCACGTAGCTTGTTGCTTCCTATAACTGAACGCTTGCATTCTTGAAGACTCCATCGCTTGGCACTATGCAGTCAAAATCACTGAAAGATAAGTCCAATCTAAGCAATGAATCAAAGCTAGCAAAAAATCTAGGAATTTGCCCAGACAAATTATTGTCAGAAATTCATAAATTGAAGACCTCTTAATGAGCTGAGAGAGGAAGGAATGGACCCTTGGAAATGGTTGCCATTCATGTATAGGGACTCACCATATAAGTCGGTGTTAGCAATAGTGACACTTATGTTACATGTCATTCATCTTGTGTTTTTGATATTTTCCTTTCTTGTAAACTTGAACAAGATGATGGCAGCAAAGCTTACTTTTTAGTTTAGTTTAACTTAAGTTATTAGTTTTGGTAGAGAGTTGGTAAAAACTAGATTGCATTTCTTTGTATAAATGTAGCTGCTGGGACAGATTTGTTGTAAGGAAAAAAGAGAAAAAGGAGAGAGCTGGATAGCTATGAGAATGAAGAAGAAGAAAAAAACTTTGTTTTTTATGCTTTGTAAAATCCTTTTACTATGGGTAATGAATTTATGTTTTTCCTTTCATCTTTATCTATTCCTTTGTTATGTGTTTAAGATATACTTTTTTGTTATTTCTTTGAAAATGCTAAAACCAGCTCTCCTCCCCCATTTTCAAACAGTCAGACATCTCATATACATAAGTCTTTCAAGTTGCCTACTTCTGTCGGAAGGGAACCAGTGAAATAGTTTTGTGCAAAACTGACATAAATTGACAAGGATGAGAGGCCAATAACTTGTGGAGGTAAGACACCAGTAAGATCGTTTCGAGAAAAGTCCAGCAATTGCAAATATTTGCAATTAGCAAGGCTTGAAGGAATCATACCTTGAAGGTTATTATCAGCAAAATGAAGTCTATTCAAATTAGTGAGGTTTCCAATAGATGATGGAACGGGTCCAGAGAACTTGTTTTCATCAAAATCATAGCCAATGCACTTAGCACATTTCCAATACTTTGGGAATGTTACCTGAAAGCTTGTTCTTATTCACTCATATAAAGGCCAAGTTGACCAGATTCCTAATATTAGTTGGAATACTTCCAGATATTTGATATTCATATAGAGACAATTCATCAAGCTTGGATGACAATTTGCCAATGCACTCAGGTAAAAACCCTCTAAAGTTATTTATGCTAGTATCCAACCTCTGCAAAATGCTGGCATTAGTCAAAGAACAGAGAAATCCCAAAATCATCAACTTTCCAAGACTATTGCCATTAATAAAAAGCCCTCGAACATTCAATCTATCTAAAGAAGGCACTATGAGAGTGCTTCCCTGCAACTGAAGCTCCACTAACTTGGAAGCATTAGCTATTTAATTAGGAATGGGACCTGTAAGTTGGTTATAAGCAAAACCCAGGACCTCAAGATTTGAAAGAGAACTGAACAAATCTGCAGGAAGAAATCCTTCAAAATTGTTGTCTCCTATATCTAAACGTGAAATAAAAGAAAGATTGAAGATTAAAGAAGGGATAATGCCAGACAACTTATTTATAACAAGTTCTAAAAACATAAGATTTTTAAGTTGTCCTAAAGCAATAGGAATATTTCCAGCAAAGTTGTTTAAAGCTACAGAAATAGTATCAAGAGAATACAAGTTTCCAAGAGAATGAGGGAGAGTTCCTTTTAGATTGTTCATAGATATAGAAAGAAATGTAAGCTTTGAGAGAGAGCCAAGCTAACACAGGAACTTTTTCCCGTCAGATTGTTGTTCACAAAACTCAAATAAATAAGATCATTCTCATGTTCCTGTGACAAAGAACAACAGACAAAAGAGTAGCATACATGAAAAATATGACCTGAAGCTTAAAGAGCCCATTCCTATAAAGTTAAAAGTTCTCTCTACAATGGAAAGCTAAAACTGCAAATATTTTAGGGACCCTGAAACTGGTAATATTTGGATGGTTTAAGCTATTCAGAGCATTAAATCCTGTATTATACAAATAAATGGATCATTCCCAGCATTTGATTTAGTCTTGCCCACTTATTTGGGTTGGAAACTTGTTGCTAATTCTTTCTTCCATTCAACTTCTGACACAAAAGCTAATTACTGTAAACTTTATTCTACTTGACTTTTACAGAAGAGCCACAGGATATCCTTTGTCGAGCAACACTAGACTTTCCACATAGGGATCCAGATGAATATTATATGATGATCTCTGCAAATCGATAATATCCTTGCTTTTGCTGCTTTGTAGCTCAAATGTAATTATCCGATGCGACCACCAGTTCCAGATTAGGAGCGCAGTACCATTATATCCCAACGGGCATCCAATTTCAACCGGCAAAGTTGATAATATGGTCCATGACCCTATCACATTATAATCCTTCATCACCCATAAATGATTCTGTGATGAAGTAGAATCTTGTTCTCCTACCACAAATTGAGACACAGCAATTGATGATGATCCCTTGTGTGCAAAAAGTGAGAGGCACCATGGATTTGCATAAGCCAAATTTTCAGGCAACGTAATCTCATTAAACTCTTCATCACTCATGTTAAATCCCAATATCTTATTGTAATAATTAAAGTGTTCATCTTTTTCATAAGTTAACCAGTGCAAAACTCCATTAGAAAAAATCGGTGAATCCCAATCTGTACTCTTCAATGGTGGGATGATGTCAGTGAGAGCCTTCCAAGAACCCATGTTGAGAGAGAAAAGCTCAACTTGGGCTCTGTAACAACGATTTTGTTTGACTATCCTTACTAACTTGTAGTCGTCTGTGCGGGAATCATATCCAAACCCAACAATGGTTTCCCCACTGTAATTGGGTTTTGGAACGTTAAAAGATCTTTTAATTGCTGGATTCCAAAGGATCAAAGTGTCTATATTTATGAAAAATTGATCAGTGACAGAGTTAACGCGAAGGCAAACTAAGCCATTGACAGAACCAACAATCTGGAAGAATCCAATGGTAGATCCTTGGAATGGAACATGGAGCTTCTTGTACTCATTGAAACCTTCATCATCAAAATGCAAATAAAACTCTATGCTGGGATCCATTCCCGTGCCGCGAACAGTGAGGAGGGAAAGAGGATCCTTGGTTGAAGAAAGGTGCCTGTAGATGAACGAAGGGCTTCTGATGAGGGAATTCCAATATTTGCACACGCCAGTGCAACACAAGAGAGTTTTTACTGATAGCTTTAGGAGTATTTCTTCAACCAATTCTCCAGGCAATTCTGTCATCTTAGAGCAAATTTCAAACTGGGACAACTAATACAAAGACCTTAACGAAGGTAAGAAAAAAAATTTATTGCAAAAGAGGATTTGGGTTTACGAAAACGGAAGTGTGAAACAGGGTTAGTTTTCTTTCATGGTTAAACGTAGTAAAAGGTTTGATAAAGTTATGCAGAAGAAACTAAAAATATATATAGTAGTGAAATCCAAGTTATTTAAGGTTAGATGAATTATTAACAATCAAAAATCTAAATGGAATATAATTTCCATGTCTCTCAAGGAAATCAAAACCTAATCCTAATCGGCAAATAACTTTTGTCTGCACCTTTTTGTATTGTTTCAACGCTGGGTATAAGATTTAAGAAACAAAAATAAGATTAAGAAATCTCATATTGGGGCAAAACTAGAAAGTTTTTTCCGTGGCTGTGTCTTAGAGTAAGAAAAGGCCCGTTTTAGATTTTCCATGATTTTCTGAACTGATACATTTATTGATACAGTTCAAAACCTTACTTTGACCACAAGTAAAGCCGGTTGGAAAATAAAGATTGAGAGGAGAAAATAAAAAACCATAAACACCCACAAGAACTCAAAGTTAAAAATTCAAAGCAAATGGCAGCAGGAATTCACAGCACAAAACAATGGAAATTTCTTTCTTTTTTTCTTCTTCATATTTTCAGCACAATACACTTACAACTCCTCTTCGCTTTTCTCTTTTCTGTTGCTCTTAAATCTGTCCTAGCAGCTATATTTATACAAAAAATACAACAATAATTTTTACCAACTCTTCGCCCAATGCCATAAATTGCCCCCTAAACTTTTATCAAAAAGTCCTGTGTGCCTTTCTATTTTTAAAGTGATCTTGTGATCTCTGAATTTCATATTTTGTAATCTATACACGCCTGGATATATTAGAAAATGGAAACTAAGAAACACGCACGAAGGAGCGGGTTAGGTGACTTAATAGCATAATAAGTGGCACTTTATATGCCATAATTAAGGAGGTCATGTTAATTAAGTTAATTAAGTCTATAATTAAGGATAACATTATTAATTTTTATGAAATTTTTTTTTTAAAAAAAATTAGAAGGATAAAGAGAGAAAAGATCTGATGTATTAGGTAAATAATTTCTTAAGAAAACAACAAAGATTTTTTGTGTCAAAAATTTTAATTTGTTTAAGAAAAACTAATCTCAAACCCATCACTAAATGAAAATGACAAAATTAAAATAATAATAATTATTGATTGGGGTTGAAAAGATGAATTCAAACCAGGAGTCATAACAATTTGGCTAAAGAAAGTGAATCTACACAAAAACTAACCTGAGAATCATCATCCTACATACAAGCACTCATCCAAACTCCCACTCCACTCCATATCATCTCTTCTTTTTCTTTCCTCCCATTTCAACACTAGAAAAAAAAAATTAATTGAGGGCTAAAAATAGAGGCAGTTCCTCTCTTACTGCCAAAAGCAAGATTTTCTTAAAATTTTCGTTTATTTGTTCAAATCGCCATTAACAATCCCTATGAAACTCAACTTGTTTTCTTTTTCTCTTTGGGGTAACGATAAATCAGCAGCTAACGATTTATGAACCTACAATATATTCCTTTAACTCTCAGCTTCTTCTCAATCGATCAAACAGTAATGAAAAAGAACAAAATGAAAATCGACAAATGAGCGAGATTAGAGATTTTTGAGAGTAAACTTGTCTGCATGTTTAGGAAGGAAGTTTTGGGGAAAAGAACAAAAAGAAATTGAGAAATTTAGGGAAAGCAAAACTGACTAAGGTGAGATGACATTCAACATGGCAATATAATTGTCATCTGTATTGCCATTAATCCACATCATCGCCTATGTGATTCACTTAACGTTTTTCATCTGTCCAAGTGTGTATAAATTACAAAAATTAAAATTTAGGATGCCATTAGGTTATTCTGAAAATAAAGAGGCCACGAGACTTTTTAATGAAAGTTCATGAGGTAATTTATATATTCGGGCAATATATTTTATAAAAGTAAAGATAGATACTCTTTACAATCATTTTATTATCCCCATTCATAATTTTATTATATTGCACGATATGATTTTACAATAGCTGGTATTAGATAGTGAAAAGATATATTGAATTTTCAATATTACTTTTAAATTCATCTTTATATAACTCTCTTTTATTCTTCTACGGGTGGCAATCGGTGAGAGCTTTTCTGTTTGCTTTTTTTTGTTTTTCAAATAATCCTCAAATTTGTATCTTTTGATACAGATTTAAGTTATTGTTGCTTATAACTTGAGATTTTATTCTCAGATCTAATTGTGAGTTATTATTTCACCATTAAGGTGATTTTGTTTAGGGTATTTTGTCATTTAGACAATTATGCCAAAAGAAGTGCAAATCTCCTCTCTAATAGAAAGAAAAAATTTGAAGGTCATTAGATCGGACTTGTAGAAAGACCATGGAGTCGAACAGTATCATAAATAACCACAAAGTGAAGCAAACGATCGCCTATGACACAAATATTATGCTATATTAACTCGATCGGATACTTCAAATCAATATTATGGTTTTTTATTCTTTGTATAAGTGGTTTAGTATTAGACTTTACTACAAAAAAATTTAGAAACATTGATATGTATTCCATATATGTAAACAATTTCGTCTTGCTAAAATTTCTAGGTTGATTTCCTTTCAAAAAGAAATCCGTCTTTACATCATAGATTTAATTTTATTTAAATTTTGAACAGTTAGGTTTATTTTTATTAAATATGAAAATATATTGTAATACATTGAATTTTTACTTTCAAAATTTCTTGGTTTAATCTGATTTTAAGACAAGGATTGCTTGTAATAAAATGATTAATTGTAAATTATAACATAATTATTTTAAAATTTATACATCAAATTAAAGTATATTTTATGCTTAATATTTTCAATATAAAATAATTATTTTCAAAAATCATTAATTTTAATAAAAATCAAAGAAGCAAAACTATTTTTAATTCTACAAATAAGTAAAAAAAAAAACTAAAAAGGAAAAGCTAAGAATCGAAAATAAAGAAAAAGAAAAAAAACAAAAATTTGTCAGAATGAAGGTTTTTGACAAAAATAATGTCCTTCAAAAACTATTTCTCAATCTAATGTCAAATCAAAACTATTTACCAATCTAATGTTTATGACATGGAAAGAGAGTGTTGCACTGAAACTACTAACGTAATTGACGATTTTAGTGCAATAAAAAAGTAACTTGTACTGACAATCAATCAGCAAAAATTAATTGTATTAATAAACAATAAGTTTTTATTTTGTATTGAGACTGCCAATTTCAACTGGTGGTTTCAATATAAAATAAAAATTTTAAATTGTTAATTGGTCTTTTTACTAAAACACATAATTCATTTGGTGGTTTTAGTGCAAATATGAAATGTGACCACTAGTCAGTAAAAAATATACGAGAATAGTGTTTTATTGAGAATACACTGGGTTAAATAATGATTTTAATAAAAAAAACATTTGTTTACTCAAAGTACCGTTTCACTAATAGACATATTCTAGTTGAAGCTCCAACAATACGATAATACTTTAATTCCCGCCACTATGACATATAACTATTATGAAAGTTATCACGTTAAAACACACGATACATTATCTTCTGCAACCAAAACCTAAATGGAGTGTACCATCTGCAACATTAGAAATCTCATTGAACACTCATTGCACTCTGATGATGACAACAGAATAAACCCATACTTTTTCCCCTAAAATGGGCAGGTAATGCTATTTCAATATACAATACCACTTTCAATACTTCTGCGACATCTTTCGGCACACGTGATCGATCTACATTCCACTTTAGGCACTCATTTAATGAATTTTTTGAGATGATGAAGGCACCCGATTAATAGACTCATCTGACATTTTCTAGCCCACAACAACCATAGAACAATCATTTGTGAATATGATTAAGCTCCTCTCATGAGTGTCAGTATAAATATCGAGAATGGAGGAGAATGTCAATGCATTAGAGAAAATGTAGTAGACTGAAATCCGCGTTGTAATAGGAAGCGTCCAAGATATGGTATATAAGGACACTTGATAGACGTTAATATAACTCATTTTTCATGTATAAGTTATTAAAATATTTTTAACATAATATAAGTTCAAGGCGAAGCACTTTACTACTCTTGATAATTTGTAACTTTATAAGAAAACTTATGTTTTTTTCACTTGAAATATTTATGAACCAAAACCATTAGATAATATGTATGAAAAAAATACTTTGAGTAAACAAATATTTTTTTATGAAAACCATTAGTTAACCTAATGAACTCTTAACAAAACACTATTCTCTCGTGTACTTTTTGCTAACTAATAGTCACATCCCATATTTGCATTAAAACCACCAAGTGAATTGTGTGTCTTAGTAAAAGGTAATTTGTTTATTAGTATACTTACTTTTTGTTGACTGTTTGTCAGTACGAGTTACTTTTTCTATTGCATTGAAATCGCCAACTGAGTTAGTGGTTTTAGTGCAACAATCTCTCTCCATAGCAGTACAAACATTAGATTGCTAAATAGTTTTGATTTAACATTAGATTGGAAAATAGTTGTTTAAAGAACATTATTTTTATAAAAAGAGAAAACTCAAACTTTTCAAACAAATCTAATCACGATTCACCTTTATATAATTTCAAAAATGGCCTAAATACGGATGAATCATATCTAACAGAAACAATGCTTCATTCTTTGTGGCTTTCAGCCTGTTGGAAGACATAGAGAAGCATTCCAAGCCCCTCTATCAAAAGAAAAGTTAAGGTTTGCAATGAAAATGGAAGTATAAATCAACACAAATATATTCTATCACAAAATTGAGAAGATAAAGATAAAATACAAAGAAATTGACTAAAAAAAAGTGGGCAAAGCAATATTGGGATATTTCACATCAAAATCCAAAAACAGAGCAAGAATGCCATGAACAGTCTTCAGTGACCTTCTTCTAGCATTCTCTTAGCCTTTCTTCTTCCACATTAATGGCTTTTGGACTTTAGTTAGCTCCTTTTCCGGTTCTTCTTCTTCATACTGTTGATTAAAGCTATTCCCTTTATTTATTTACTTCCCCTTTTCTCTATCTTCTTTATTGAGTTTTACTTGGCTGAAACTTTTTTGTTGGGTGTTGGAAAATGAAACCCCCAATCATCAACTCCAAAAATAATACCATTCCATGGCATATGACACTTATTAGACATATGAACAAACCTAATTACATTATCAGTTTTCAATGAAAAAGAAGCCAAAAAATCCAAATCCTATGGTTCAACCAACAAAACCCATTTCAAGTTTCTCCTCAAATAAAATGAAAGCTGACTGACAAATTTTCTTTTCTGGATAACAGTCATTGTATGTGAGTCTTCTTTTACTGCCAGTTCTAGAGGAAGTAGTGAAGCAAGAATTTTTAAGAACAACAATCGAATAAGGAGAAAACAGTTCCTATGGAGTCTTCAATTTTTCCATTTCTATTTCATGCATTACAATATAATAGGAAAATATATGCTCCTGTTGCAATGAAATAATGAAATAAATATTAATAAGGCTAAATCTTCTATTCTTTGATTATCAAAAGGATAAGATTTTTGGAAAGTTGTTTAAGAGGGACTGCTTTTTTGTCTTCAAGGGATCGGCATAGGAGATGGAAGGGAAAAAAGAAAGGAGAGGGAAAAGGGAGGCAATTGAAAATAGAAGGAGACTTGGAGAACAAACAACATTATTATATAAAGCAATAAAATTTATATTTTTTCGCTTTATTAAAGAAGAAAAACGGAAGAGACTTTGTTGAAATACGGAAGAGACTTTGTTGAAATCATGAACTGGAAAAGGAATAAAATTTATGTTTTTTTGCCTTGTTAAAAGAAGAGAAATGGAAGAGACTTTATGTCGAAATCATGAACGGTTGAGCCATTGAAAGGATTAGGAAGAAATATATATATATATATATATATATATATATATATATATATTGATTAATAAACAAAACTGAAAACTCAATTGATGTTTCTGTTATTCTAAAATTATAAAACACATGGTACAAGTTACACTCAATCTTCAGTGGCTTTTTTTTTTTTTTTTCCCAGAAACCACATATTTCAGATTTTCTGATCCATTACTAACCCTCTTCAGATTTTCTCATCCGAATAATACTCTTCGGCGTTCTTCTGCCTCTGTCAAACAACCATTGCTAAAATGGTCAGAACCCTTTCTCTGAAAAGAACAGTTGGGCAGCCAAAGCTATTGTTTTTTTGTCACCACAAGAACTGAATCTCTCTTAATAGTATGTACGCTACTGCAAAACATGCTACAAAATAAGCTTATTGTGTCTAATCATCGATAGAAAGCTTTTGCTTCTTCCAGGCATATGCAGCTTCCAAGATCCTCAGGTTTGGTGCTTGAGTTTCTTCTGGGAATATGTAATCAATATATTCCTCCAACCCAGCCAGACCATCTTCTGAAGCAATAGGCCTCCTCTTTTTGAGTTTCTTAGGCATCTTAGGCTGGACTAAGCTAACATCACCTAATTCTCCAAAACTGCTCTCCATGTTCAACCATTCTTCCAAAAGCATTGCACGTTCCTCCTTTAGTTCAGGCGCTGATGTTCTGAAGTAGTTAATCGCTTTCTCAAATACCCTTCTTGCATTTTGAATACACTTTTTCTTCTGTTCTTCCAAAGAATCTGCACCATCAACAACCTCATCCATTGCAGATGCTTCAAATTTAGCATAACTAACCCAGACCTTCAAATGCTTTGTCCGGTCCAATAGTCTCTCATAAAGTTGTCTAGTTCTGTCATATTCACCTTCGGAGATCTCAAAATCAATATATGCCTTCCACAACAACTCTGGCATGTCCAAGGCTGGCTGTGCTATAGCAAGTTCAAAAATTGCTCGTGCTCGGTCAGTTTCAGCCAGAGATCTCTCCAGTTCTGCGTATTTGCTCCAAGCATAACAATTTTCTGGTGTCCACTCTAAATATTTCTCATAAAGCTTTCGGCAACGATCAATATTACCAAGTTGAAGCTCTATTTCGATATATTTCTTAAAAATCTTATCTTTGGGAGCTTTGCCAATGGCATTGCCTAAAATTTGTCGAGCACCAGCAAGATTCAACTGCCGAATTTCAAATTGGGCAGCTAGAAGCCAAATCTTTGCAAATGAAAACTTCTTATGAGGAATTAGGTTCAGGCACTCCCTATAAACATCCCGTGTTCTCTCAATGTCTCCTGCATCCAGTTCTTCATAGAGAGCATAATTGATCCACAAATATATGTATCTCTGCCAATATCTCTTCTCCTCAGCTGGTGGCACATTAGCGATTGCACGCTCATAAACCTCTCTAATCCTCTCCTTATTCCCTACGCTCTCCTCCAATCTAATATAATCAAACCATGAGTCATAATTCAATGGATTCTTCCTCACTTCATCTTCATACTGAAATCTCCTCTTCCCCACTATTGCATCTTCGATTCCCTCTTTATCCCCATATTGCTTCTCAAATGCTACAAATTTCCTATACAAATCCTCTGCCCTACCTTTTGGTATATGATCCAAAGCAAACTTATAGATGCACCTTGCACGCTCTGTCTCCTTACATCGCTCCTCAAACTCAGCAAAAGCCACAAACAACTGCTCCGCCTCCTCATCATCAGCCAATTTCTCAACTGCCCTTTCATACACATTCCTAGACCTCGCAACTTCCCCATTCTTCATCTCAAACTTGGCATATCTAATCCATGCACTGACTTTTGGATGACACTGAACAAATCGTTCAAAAATCCCTCTTGCGCGTTCAATTTCATTATACCGAAGCTCAAATTTGATATAAGAGAGCCATCCTTGTTGGTCTGGCATCCAAATCATCCATCTTTCAAAGATCTGCCTCGCGCCAGCAACATTGCCAAGCATCTCCTCCATGTGAATGTACTTGTACCATAATTGATCCACACGAGGCAGAAGCGTAACAGCACGGTCCCAAACATTCCTTGCATGATTTATGAACTTGTTTTTCATCTCGACTTCTGCGTATTTGAGCCATAGGATGTGATTCCGGTAATCGACCTCAAGTGCCCGTTCCCAAACTGAGCGAGCTCTATTGAAGTCCTGTGACTCCTCCCACTGAGCGTATTTTATCCATACGCTAACATTCCATCGAACTCGCCTAATTAGGTCTTCGAATTCCTTTCTCTTACGCAGGCGATAGTCAGCAAGTTCAGTTGAGTCTGTGATTTTCTGCTTTGGAGGCCTGATTTCAGCTTCCTGGCGTTCCCGTGCCTCACGTAAAATCTGCTCCGCGGTGATTTGAATCGGCGCGGGGGTTTTATTTTTGACCCGCGTTGGCCGAGGAAGCTTCACCTCAGTGTCTTTTCGGGTCAGGTAACCAAGAGATGGATCGGCATCCTTAGCAGAAGACATGGTTGCCAACACCTGAATTTATGCACCCTTCTCAAATTAATGACTGAATGGGTATAAGAGCCTATACTCACCTAGTTACCTGAACTGCAGAAAATAGATGCAAAAGCAGCAATTCGTGCCTCCCCAAAAGCAAAACAAAATAATAGATGCTGCTGAGATTTCTTCTCTACGGATAAGAAACTGGAATCACCTTCCTTTTCCAGGAGCAATGGCGGTGGCTGGAATCACGCGACGATGAGCGGCGAAAGTTGGTTGGGTGCAGCGTCAACGAGCTGTAGCGGTGGCTGGGCGCCGCGGCGATGAGATGGGGCTGGGGCTACGTCTAGGGATGGGGCGATTTCTCCAACCCAACTAATAATTTGAAATTTTTCTAAACCAACTGAAAAAGCAAATTCTCAAATTCTATAGATTCTCTATTTTTGATGGAGATGCCACGTTAGCACACTTGAAAATCGTCATTCTTCTCTTTTATAATGATATATATATATATATATATATATATATATATATATATATATATATATATATATATTGATTTTGCTTTTCCTTATTCCTTATAAAACATTAACACACACATTTATAGCGATAGCTAATCCTAAATACATTGGACTTAGACACCTAACTAGTATTAATTGACATTAATGATAAGATGATCATTATTTTCTATATATATGAACCATAATCAGTATCATATTATTTATATTTTTAATTCACACTTATCCAACATATTTAATACAAAATTATCCTAATATTAATGTTCAAACAAAAATATTAATGACTTTTTCAACATTCTCCTTTGATGAGATTTTTGGTGAGCTTGAACTTGAATAATTTTGAAGCACTATCTCTCCAACCTTAAATGAACTGACTCCTCTTTAAAATAATGTTGAAGTTTAGTAAATTATTAGTCCCAAAAATAACCATTTTTGTGGTTTTTGACTTTTATTTATTTAATACGTATGATTTATTCAACTTTTAGAATAATAATTTTTACATTTTTCAACTATCTAAAAAGTGTTTAGCTGATTCAATTTTACAGGTTAGTGTTCAATTGGTCAAATTGAAGTTTTTAATGGGTGCAATTATGAGTCAAAGTAAAAATTAAAAGAACCACTAAATTTTTTGTGAAAGTAATAGAAGTGGAATTTATGTATTTGGCTTTTTTTAAAATATTAATATGTTTTTTTATTCAAAAAGCTAGTATTGGAATATTGACGGCAGTATAGGGTGCAAAATGTCTTATACAAATTCATTATGTTATAATTTGGTTACCATATTTACCTTTTAGTATATTTTCAATAAGGTATGGATCTTCTCATCTATTTTCTTAATAAAGAACATTGACAATACCTTATTTGTGTATAGGAGTCCCTAAAATTATATAACTTATGCTCTTTGTGTGTAAATTGTGACAACTTGAAATAACCCGATCTCTAAAATTCAAAAGTTTTCAATTTAATTTTAAATCTGAGAATCTAAAAATATTATTTTATTGTAATAACTAAAAATATTAATATTAAGGAAGATTGTCCTTTTTGTGGGGGTGATAAAAGGATGTTAATCATGCTTTAAGAGGATGTCAAAGGATCAGAATAGTTTGGATTCTTGGGGCCTTTGAGCTTCAAAATTCTAATGCTTTATATAAAGATTTTTTTCTACACGTGCTGAATAGTGGAGACATATATAAAGTCCACGCTTTTGCTATAAATGCTTGGTCCTTATGGCAAGCACATAACCAACGTGTGTGGAAGAATAATGTTATGCCATACAATGTTATTCATGCAAATGTTGTGACATTCATGCAGTTATGGTCCACAGCCCAAACAACTCTCCAACGTGCTTTAGTGTCTAGTCCTCATCTTGTTACTCAGCCGATCGACACTTCAAATGCATGGCCTGCACATGTTAATGGTGCGGTCTATGACGAGGCATGTCTAGTTGGGTTCAGTGCAGTATTTGAAACGGAAGAAGGCTGCTTCCTTTAGGCCATCTACGGCTGCTATGACGGTGGTCCGGATCCCACAATTGTTGAAGCCATTGCATTGCGGTATTGCCTTTTGTTTGTTCATGAGCATTACCCACGCAGAGGTTCTATTTTTATTGACTCTCAAGTAGTATTTTTTTGCTCTTAAAAATACAGTATTGATAATTCTTCTTTAGGCTTAGTTATTTTAGATTGCAAAGCTATTTTAGATGAATGCCCAAATGTCAATGTTATCTGGATTAGACAACAAGTTAATGTACGTGCTCATACTCTTGCTAGAGCATCCTATCTCCATGCTCGTTTTCATATTTGGGATGCCCATTGTTTGTTGGATTTCTTTCATTAAGTTAATAAAGTTATTATCTCTTTCAAAAAAAATTTTAAACCTTATAAAAAAAATAAATAAAGGAAATCAAACCGCTATCTAAACCAAGGAACCGACCATAAACCAAGACGGAAACCAAAGATCCGACCAAACCATTCCAAAACTACTAAAAGTCTAAAAAATTCTATTAAATCAAACCAAAAACCCATTTAAGCTTGTCAATTGGACCAAACTACACCAAAACAACTTTAGTAGCGCGAATCAAAGGTGTCTCCTTCGACAGCTTCCTCTTCTCCGGTGACGTCAATGCTTTTCCAGCGACATAATTTGACTTGGTAAGCTTAAATCACTCTCTAAGCAACTATAAATGGTAAGCTGAAATCACCCTCTAAGCAACTCTAAATCAGTTCCCTTCAAATAATTTGGTCTCTTTCTTTGGGAATTTGGATATGGTTAAAGTTAGGTTTTTGAGAATTGGGAATCTAATTCCTAGCTCAATTAGTGTCTAACAGTTATAATTGACCAAAGAATCGAACTCCTCACGCAACATTTTGATGTACAGACTTGAGGATTCTGGGCAAGGACTTAGCACCGGCCACCATGCATGGTGGATGTCCTGGCAGTCCGGTGAGACTCCGGTGGGGCACGAAATATAGAATCTTCTCCTTACTCTACTGGTCATGAATATGCAGATCGAACTTTAATAAGTAAACTTTTAGGCCTAGAACTATCTTGATTTCAGTTTTGGATTTTGACTTCTAATTCCTTAGGCTGTCAACTGACAACAAATGAGAATTTGATCTTGTATTTAGAAAATAAATAGAATTGAGGTCACTATAACTCAAACTAGGAAAATCTAAACCTTCGTCAAGAAATCTTAAACATATTGAGTTCAATTGAGAAATTCAATAATGGTATTTAAGTTAGTAAACCATTTGTTTGGATTAGAATATTGTTTATAAGCTTGATTTTGGAAGAAATGGATATTACCTCAACAAGTAGCACTGTAGTTGGAATGTATGATTGCATAACTTGTGAATGGATTCCCAAATGTACAAGATTGGTATTTATAGGAGTATGGAAAGCCTAAGTAGCATCGATATTGATGTTGATGTTGATATCAATGATTGTTGAATGGTGTCTTGTTGAAGAATAGGGGATGGGCATTTATTGTTATTGATTGCCATTGGATTAGGCTGTGTTTGTATTGCTTTATTATATATTTTTAAACATGTAGATAATTCAATTTATAGAGGAAATGCTGCCAGATTTTTAGCAAAAAGAGATTATTAAAGAATTAGGTTTGTTTTATTATTAATAGGACTAACTACTAGAACTATTAGTATATTTTACCATTCTAATATTACTATTAATATTATTAGCATTACTAGTGTTCTCATGGTTATTATTATACTATCATTATTAATATCAGTTAGAACAAATAAATAAATAGAGGGATTATAGTTTCATGTTTTGATAAGTTAAGAGAAGCTGCTATAGTAATTGTAATTAACAAATGAATAAGAATTTAAATTTCTTGAATTAGAATTCTTACTAAGAATTTCCCTTTTAGAGGACTACAAAGTTCCTGAATAACAAGACAAAAGATTGAATGAGTAGTAATAGAGATAGTCCTATTAAGGACAATAATGATTTGTGAGTAGCGTCAAATAATTCGCATCCCTCGTGCATTCTGCATTCATGTGTACATGAGTAATATGATATTCATGTGGAACATGCATACATATAGAAATGCTATATAGGTATGTATGTCATAAGTTGCATTGTCCCATATATACTTATATATCAGATATATGGAAATGCTTTATATCGTGCACTTTGTGAATAATGTGAAATGTTGTGAATGAAGGTGACTTGATTGTGACATGTTGTGGAGTTAGAATGATGTTGGTCACATTGGGGTGAGAGCACGGGCATAGTGAGAATGCCGACAATGGGCCGCAAATGGTTGGAGTGCCCTGCCCCCTGGTGCACTTTATGATTCGATGCGAATCGATGATAAAAGAAAACGAAAAAAAGAAAAGAAAAGAAAAGTGGAAAAAAGGAAAAGAAAAGGAAAGAAAGGAAAATCGGACAGACTGGATCTGTCAAGCCCGAATGGGAATAGGCTCCCTAAGTGCACTTGACACAAAGATCATGGATTTCTTTTTTTAAAACTGTTTTAAAGAATGCTTTGGGGCTAAGCATGATCCTTGTTTATAATGGGTGATTCCACAGACTAATATCCGCTATTTGATTACTTGAACTGTTGTGACTTGTTTGATAAGTGTGCATTCATGCTCGCTTGCTCATTTATATTTAGCCGGAGGACTACCGATTGTATAATATGATTATCATATGTGTGATTGTGTGGGTTGAGATGACTACTCATTGAATTTAGATGCTCACCCCTACCTTATTATTTGTCCCTAGGTCTCAAGAAGCAAAAAGAGTCCCATATATATGAATAAATTGAATCGCGACTAAAGAAGAGCATTAGAGTTGTATCCCCTTGTTGCTTTAAATTGTATGTTGAGATTTTGCAATTGTATTCCAAACAGGTTGTGATTGACTAACATTTTTATATGTATTTTGATACAATACAGGTTATGGAGGCAAAATGAGCCAAAACGAGAAAATGTCCAGGTATGAAAATTTATAGGCTGTTTGGGCTTTTAATTAAAGTATGGGCTAAAATACTTTCTAAATTATTTAAAATACATTTGAGCTGATTTAGAGCTCATTTTGGGCCTATATTTATGCATGAGAAATTTTATGGAGTAATGACATTATTAGGCCTATTTTGGCAATTTTTAAGTTGTTGGGCTTTTAGCTCAAAACTCATTTTGAGGCCCATATACTTGGGTTAGCCAGCCCATTTAGGCTTATTTTGGATCACTAGAACTTGAAGGGACAATAAGGTAGAAGATGAAGATTCAAGGGAGTTATGGAAGTTGAAGAGCTATCCACTTTATGGCTTTAATTTTATTTACTTACTTTGTACACCTCTATTCTATATAAAGGGATTAACTTTCTTTGTTTTGAGAGATTGAATTTTGGATAATTTCATATTAATGAAGGTGAGGTGTATGCCTTCTTTTATCTTTATGCATAAGGTGTCGTTTGGATTGTAATTGATTTGTTCAATTGTTATTCAGATTCAATTCCTATTTCTTATGTTTTTGAACATCTAATTCAAATTGGGTTTAAAGGAAATATTCTGAAATTTTCTCTTTAAGTTCTTTTGAGTTGAGTTCTTAGGTATAAGAACAAATCAAAATCATGATTGTTTGGTGGTTAATTTTTCTGGTTCAAATTGATGGAGAGTTGTAAGTTCCATGCTGATCTTGGAGTTCTGTATCATATTTTATCTTATAATATGTAATTATTATGTGACAATCAACTATGAGAATGGATCTATTGAATATTTGAATTTAACTGTGAAACGTGTGGATGTGCCTACAACCTTATTTATATGGATTGGGTTTTTGGCCCAGAGGCCATTTTATAACTAGTATATTGCCTTAATAGATTTAGGCTTACTATGGATCTAGGAGGGCTTAAGCCCACTCAGGCTCTAGTGTTGGTCCGACTCTTGGAAACTGGTTGTAACATAACCAGGCATATTGATATGGTTAAGATAGTGAAATTGATATAATTTTTAGAGTTTTTAAATAGGATTTCGCTTTCATGTAAGACATCTGTTGTTCTAAACTTGTCCATTATATTTTTGCCATTTTTATAATTATACTAGCAGCATACCTGTGTTATACAAAGTAAAATATATAATTTAGTTAAAAAAAATTTATAGTTTAAATTATTTTTAATTTCATATTTGTTAATTTTGTTAAAAATTATTTAAATTAAAGAACAACTATTTCAAATTCAAACATTAGACTAATTATAAAAAAATCAATGTCTATAACAAAATTGAAAGAAAAAGAAATATATATTAAAAATCATTGATTTTAATTTATTTTTGAATTAATAAATTTTCTTAGATGATGTTGAAAATAATAAAATAAATAAAATGAAATGGACAATTGAAACTCAATCATAGACGTGTATATATATCATTTTTAATGATAATTTCATATAAACCGCTTTCTTTTGTGATTTATCAAACTTTTCCTAATTTGATAGAGTAATAGAAATTAGAAGAGAAAAAATATATCAATGTAGAAAATTGAAATTACAAAAACAAAAAATTGATCTATTAATAAATATTGAAACGTTTGGATATTCGTTGTTAATAAAGCTATTAATAAATATTTTCATCATTAACCTTCTTTATCATTTTTTTCAATATAAAATTTTCATTCATAATAATAAATGATAAGTATGATTGATTATAATGATATTCAATATCAATATTATAATAATATCAATTTAAAAGATAAGTTAAAATACATATTAATATGATAATCAACATTAAAATTATAATATTTTTAATCAAAAAATAGGTTATAATATTATAATAATTTTAATTATTTAATACATATTAATATGATAATTGAATGACAATTAAAATCAATATTATGTAATTTTAATTAGAAAGATAAGTTACAATAAATGATAATTAATGTCATTGTTTATATAACATTATAACTAATAATTAAATTCTATGTGGCACTATCAAATTTTAAAAATCATATGTGTCATTATAGTTCTATATGTCATTATAATCTTATATGTCTTCACCAAGAATCTTATGTGGCAAGAGTAAGGGAAGAACATTAATTTATGGAATGTCACATGTCAAATTCTTGGGAAAAAATGCTTGCTATATATATATATGCTCTTTTTATATTTAACTACTGTAATAATTGAATTATGAAATTACAAAACTATCCTTCATTAGTCTTTGTTGCCTTTCATGAATTTAGGTAACCCTACTCTCTTTCTTTCATCAAAATCTCCCTCCACCTCTCCTCTTGCTCTCGATCTCGTTGCAACTCCTTAAACACGACCATTGGTTTTGCTTTCCCTTTATTATTACTTTTTCCCTCCTTTTTATTATGAAAAGATTATGAACAAAGGCTGAGATAAAGTCAACTCGTGTTCGGCAATAACTTTTTAAATAACTTTTAGTTAAAAACGTTAAATGTTATTTTTTATAATGTTCGATAACATAACGTTTGACTAGCTTTCACAAGTTAAAATAACGTATTGTACAAGCTTAATTTCTATAGTACTTAGGTTTAGCGTTTTATGCAAAGCTACTAAAACATCTAAACGTTGCTAAAACAACTAATAGCTACTAAAACAACTAATTTTACTGAACATACCCTAAATAGACCAGCTCCATATCAAACTGAAAATTTTAAATTTAGAATTCTAAACCACACTAAATTCTTTTAAATTATCTCAATTCAATCATCAACATATTAATTAATTGTAATCATAAAAAAACATCAAATTTTATATAATAGAGGCTTCAAAACCCATAATAAAAATAGCAGTAACACTCGCTCATTGCATAGCACAAATAATTAATTATATGATATAGTTTAAGTCATAAAGTATTAAAGTACCAATTAACTCATAAAAGGTAATTTAAATTTATTTTTCACTAAATTTAAAAATAAATGTACATTACCTTGAAATTTCAATCTCAAAACTTTTTTATTTAACTTATATAAAAATGATGACTTTATGTATTAAGTCAATCATCAACTAATTAAATGAAGTTACATATCAATTTGATCTAAAGTTTGGTTGCAATTATATTCTAATATGGTTTTATATCACTAATAATAATAAAAAAAAAAACAACAGCTACAATTCGATTCAATATAACATAAAACAATCATAATTGTATTCAATGAAGAATAAAACAGAGGGAAAGACAATAACTTGTTAAATAATGACTTGAATGTTTGGTTTATGTCCATAACATAGGCGATAGCCTATAGTGCAAAATTAAGGACATTAGGCCATAGCCTATGTCCAAAGTAAAGTGGAAAATTCAACCATGGTCGATAGCCTACAATTTGTAACAATGGGACATTAGGCGATAGCCTATGGAGGAGATGGATAGGCACATGTGATAGGCTGTTGGCAAACATGGACCAAAGTGATCGTCTATTCTCTCATTTTTTGAATTTCCCAAGGTTTTTGTCTCCATTAGGTGAATGAAAACTCATACCGGTTGCTATTCAATGTACGACAACTCATGATGTGATAGAAAGTAAAAATTGCTGCCTACAAATCTGCAATCTTTAGTACCTACAGGCAAGCCCTTGCCTATAAATACAGGGCATGGTGAGATATAAATGACACGTTGAGGTGGGTGAGATAAACACAGTGCGAGAGGCCAATATTTATCCTTTTTCTGCTCTTAGTTTAAGTATGGTAATTTTGATCATATTAATTACCAGTACAATTTGTAAGAGAAAAAATGTTGTGAGATTTCGAGTATATATTTCGATTCAGGCTTTGAGTGTTATCTTCCATTTGTATTTGTATTTTCACTATTATGGTGAAGTTCCTACCACTTTTGATGAAGCTGTCCAAAGTTCAGAATAAGAAAAGTGGAGGAATGTTATGAATGAAGAAATGCAGTCCCTTCAGAAGAATCAGAAATGGAAGCTAGCTAGTCTGCTGAAAGGGAAAAATGTAATCTTGTGCAAATGGGCATATGCAAAGAAGGAAGGATTTTCTAACAAGTATGATGTTCGCTACAAGGCAAGATTGGTAGCCAAGGGCTCTACTCAGACAGAGGGAATTGATTATAATGAAGTGTTTTCTCCTGAGTTGAAACATTCCTCCATCCCAAACCTTGTTGACCTTGGTAGCAGAATTTGATTTGGAATTAGTTCAATTAGATATAAAAACTACGTTTTACATGAAGACTTTGAAGATGAAATCTATATGACTCAGCCAGGAGGATTAAAGGTTGTTGGTAAAGAAAATATGGTATGCAAACTTGAGAAATCATTCTATGGATTGAAGCAATCTTCGAGGCAATGGTATAAACGATTTGACAAATTTATGAAAGGCAGAAGTACACAATAAGCAAATATGAGCATTTTATGTATTTGTGCAAGCGACAAGATGGATCTTTCATTTATCTTCTTCTTTATGTTGATGATATGCTAATAGCATCAAAGAATAAAGAAGAAAATGAGAAGCTGAAGACTCAGTTGAATAGAGAATTCGAAATGAAGGATTTGGGTGAAGTTAAGAAGATTCTCGGCATGGAGATAAGCAGAGATAGAAAATTGGGGAGACTTTGTTTGACTCAGAAGTAGTATCTGAGAAAGGTACTAAAGCATTTTAGCATGAATGGAAAGTCAAAACCTGTTAGTATACATGTCAAGCTCAGTGCGGTTTGTCTTTGAAGAATGATGTAGACTAAGAACACATGTCAAAGGTGCCATATGCAAATGTAGTTGGTAGCTTGATGTATGCTATGGTGTGTACAAGGCCCAACATTTCACAAGTAGTTGGAGTTATGAGCAGGTATATGCATGATCCTGGCAAGGAGCATTGGTAAGCTATAAAATGGATTCTATAGCATATTCTAAACACCATAGATGTTGGATTGATCTTTCAACAGGATAAAGAAGTTGGTCATTGTATAGTTGGTTATTGTGATCAGGACTATGCAGGTGATTTGGATAAACGTGTATTGACTATCGGCTATGTGTTTACTCTTGCTAAAGCACCGGTGAGTTCGAAGTCTACCTTACAGTCTATAGTGGCTTTTTCTACTATAGAGGGAGAGTATATGGTAATTACAGAGGCTGTTAAGGAGGCAATTTGGCTTCATGGGTTGCTTGATGAATTGGGAATTGGACGAGCACATAAAAGTACATTGTGATAGTTAGAGTGCTATTCGTTTAGCAAAGAACAAAGGCGATAGGGACCAAAGTAAAGAGGAAAATTCGACCATCGGCGATACGGACCAAAGTGTCACATGGTCTCTCATTTTTTGAGTTTCCCGAGGTTATGTTTCCATTCGGTGAATGACAACTCATACTAGCTGCTGTTTAATATACGCAAGCTCCTGATGCGATAAAAAGTAAAAATTGCCGCCTATGAAACCACAATCTTGAGTAGCCTCCAAGCAAGCCCTCGCCTATAAATACAGGGCTTGGTGAGACAGAAATGATGCAATGAGGTGGAGAGCTTGGGTGAGATAAACACAGTGTGAGAGGCAAATATATATCCTTTTTCTGCTCTTAGTTTAGTTGAGGTAATTTTGATCATATTAATTATCAGTACAATTTATAAGAGAAAAAACATTGTGAGATTTCGGGTATATATATGGGTTTTAGGGCTTTGAGTGTGATCTCCTATTTGTATTTATATTTTCAATATTATTAGTGGATTTCGTTCTCTTCACCTGTGGAAGTAGGTTTACGCCAAATCACGTAAATTTTTTCTGTCTCCTCTTTCCTTTTGTTTTTGTGGTATTATTGTTTGATTTATTTTTATTTAATAATTGTCGCTATAGTTAAGGATTAATTCGCTGTGAAGAGGGCAAGAGAGAAAATTAACTTTTTTTTCTCTAGAAAATTATTTGTCAATTGAAAGTATAACTACAAATTGAAGAACAAAGAGAAAATGGAAAGAAAATTACAATGGAGAGATGACAGAAGAAGAGAGAAAAATTTTGAGCAAATTAAGAATTAATAAAACATTGGAAACACCATAAATTTTTATACCATCAACAGAAAAAAATTAATGACTGTAAGATTGTCAAAATAATTAATTAGTATTATTTTGTCTAAACGTTAAAAAGTTGAAAGTACGATTATGTCTCTGTTTGTGGTGGCTCGATGTGAGCTATTTAGCATCACCCTAAAGAAAAACACCCAAGTAACATGGATATAGTATAGATTGATTCAGTTTACATGTTTTTACATAAGCATTATGCATTGGCGATTAAATGACAAAAAAAAAATTTACATTCTCAAAAATCAAAAAAACAAAAAATGTCGTTTGCTTTCCTTCCCTAAACAAAATTCTAGAATTATAGTCATACTAGCAGCATGCATGGTAAATATCTTTATCTATAATTTTAGAGATATTATAATAATATTTTAAAATATATAATTTAATTAAGAAAAAAATTATTATTTAAATTATTTATAATTTCATATTTGTTAATTTTGTTAAAAATTATTTAAATTAAAGAAAATTTATTTTAAATTCAAAACATTAGACTAATTATATAGAAATTAATGTCTATAATAAAATTGAAAAAAAAGGTAATTATGCTAATTGAATGATAATTAATATCAATATTTTTATAACACTACAACTAATAATTAAATTCTATATGGCACTATTAAAATTTAAGAGTCTCATGTGACATTATAATCCTATGTGTCATTATTAAGAATCTTATATGATAAGAGCAAGAAAACAACATTCATTTAAGAAATGTCACATATCAACTTATTAGGAAAAAATGATTGCGTTATATATATATATATATATATATTTTTTTTTTGATGTGATCAATTATGGTCCTGCAATACAAAATGAACTAAGATTTTTAGTATCCAAACAATTGTTCCCATTTAAAAGGCTCACCCAGTTATCAGATGACATTAATTTATATATTAATAGATTTTACCGCTTAATTATTTTGCATTTTTAACATAAAATAAAACGTGTCTATCAAAAGAGTAAAATAAAACTTATAAGAATTTTAAAAAATTAGATTAAAAACATAAATAAATCGTAATTGAATAAAATAAAATAATTAAAAAATTTAAACTGAATTTTTAATTTGTTTAATAATACATCTTATAGTTCTTTCTAACAAACATGTCACATAATTATATTTGTAGATTATATTAATCTGACAGAATGAAAAAAAAGTCACTATCATTTAAATTAAATTATATACTTTACTGTATAATTGATGTTGATATATAACGTTGATAAACCCAGATTAATAGCATTCATACAAGTTAAAACTATCAAAGATGAATCAGTAAATGTGAATTGATAGTATTAGAAATGCTTTAAAAAAATCCAGTTTTCTAAATAATTATCCAAAATTACATTAGTTAATAAATAAATTATTCATGTCAAAATTTGATGTAAACTTTTATTATATAATAGTATATTCCGTTATTATGATATGATTTTAAATTTACATTTATAAATATAAAATTTATAATAACTAACCAGCTCATCTCAACGGGCTATATGCTCATTGCTATACTATTAAAGAAGGTTGATAATTCTTACCAAAGGGGAATTTGTGAACTAAGTTATGAGATGCTTTTATTTTCTTTTCAATAACTCAATACTTGTGTTGTCGATCAAATAAATAGTAGGGCTAAAAGAACTGTAGTTGTGAGTATCAAATATGCTATTTATCTACAATTATTATACTTAATGAAAGCCACAAAAATTCATCAGCTTTCATAGCTCAGTTGGTTAGAGCACCCGTTTAGTAAGCGGGAGGTCTTGAGTTCAACTCTCAATGAAAGCATTTTAATTTTTATTCCTTATTCCATCGAATAGTATTTATTTTTCCTCCTACAATTTATGGGTTTAGGCCCTAAATGGCCTTCGTGGCGCTAATTTAACTATATAATGACCCTTTTCAAGTTTTACGAATTCGGGCCTCTCTTTTGGACCTAGTTTTGAGCTGATGTCAATAATGCCACCTGCATATGAGCTTTGTCGGGTTCGAAGTCCCATGTGCATCATGAGTCGACCTAGGATTACCCAAGGGACGTATTCAGTCATTGAAAGATTGCATCCTTCATCCGTAGATTTTGTTTTTTCATACTTACTATAAATGGTTCACCCGAGCTGCCCCTTGTAATGTTGCATTCCCTCAATCTTTTATAACCTCGACCAATAATTCCCAACTGCTATTTTTCAATTGCTCCTCATTGTCATTACTATTTATTTTAAGAACGTCAATTGAATACCTAACCAGTAAGGATGCTCTAATAGTATTGTTGACCGTCTATTCTTTTTCCAAGAGCAATGAGGTTATTCATATGAATATGGATTTTGGGAAACAGACTCATGATCCTTTTTCAAGGGACAGATGCTAGCCATTACAAATTTATCTTTTTTTCACTTCTAAGGCATCTTCTCCCCCCTTAGCTTCTCTTCAGTAATGTATCTGTCTAGAATAAAAATCTGGATAATTGGCCGATTCGTTCGACCTATTTCCTTGCTTGGTGATCTCGCTTAGAGCCCTCTTCCAAATCCTTACGGAAATTGATCAACATTTATGATCCTCCTAACTTATGTTGCCGTCCCATCCCTATTCATTGGTATTTATTTCTTCTAGTGCTCCTTTTTTGGTCCTGTTCGGCCCACTGCTTTCCCTTCAAATTTGGCCCCATGTCTCCCTCCCTTTTAGACATGATTGACTTGTTCGATCTCCCTACAACTGGTGAAATCATTTGTCCTAATATTCTGATTGACATAAATAGCTTTTGTTTTTACCTCAACGACTCTAGTTATGATTAGAAATTGTTCTTAAAGGCCTTTAGAGGAAGCACCTCCATCCTTTCTATGACGGAACATATCTCCTTTTATACTACATGTGCAGATTCATTTTTCTCTACCCTTTGGTAAAGTTATAAAGTCTAATTTGAAAGCAATGATAGCTTTGGCAGAAGGTAGAAAACTGGCTTTAAGACAATAAGTTCTAGTTCGTCTCTATAGAAGTCTCTACCTCTTTATTCCTGATAATTAGGCAAGGTCGTTCGATCTTCCATAAAGACCACTTTGGATGCTTCAGTTATGATTGATGGCTTATTTTTTCCAATTCATAATGAAGGTCAACCTCCAAACCAATTCCTCCCAATCTATGGCCATTGGGTTATCCATTTTCCAGTTCAAGACACTGATTGGAAGAGTAACACTTAGAAAATTTTGTTTATCTTCTGAGAACAACCAATCAGCTCCCCCTTTTTTTTTATCCTTTTTGTTCATATCATTATGATCCATTGTGGTTAAGGACAAAATACGCATCCACTGATTTTGAGACCAAAATCGAATGGCAAGCACATTGGTCGATTGTTCTTCATCAGTAAGACATGTTTTGTGGAACCGACTTACCGATGGGGTTGAGAAATCGTCTGAGGTAGAAGTTTACAATCCCCACTTTTTTGCTCGCCAATATGTCCGTATTCTCTTCCTGTTTTATACGTTTCTCAAAACTTCCCCTTATATGAGCACCCTCCACTTGCTAACTCCACATTATTGAATTCAGTACCCAGTCTTCGTCTAGGATGGGTGACTGTGGATATGTTCAAAGATCATCCTGGGACCACCAAGCTTTTTAATCTTTGGCGGTATAATATTTTGAAATAACTATATAGGAATTTCTATCGAAGGATTATGGGCCCATTTGGATTGGTAGGGGTCCTTTTCAATGACACTTCTCTCCATTGAAACGACCATTACAAGTAAATTTTTTCATGCTCATGGTCTCTTTATTTTCTAATAAATTAGGATTTAATATCTGCTTTCCTATTCTAGGTTAATTTTCAAGAAATCAGGAGACTATATCTTTTCCTGAGCAATCGTCCTTATGTACAAAGCATTCTCAATCAAAGGTGGGTATCTTTCCTTGGTCACTCTATCTTTTATCAGGCTAGCTCTCATAACCTCGAACTCTTAACAATATTCAATTAAGGGATCTTGTGAATCAAGGGCACATATTATTACTAGAGGACAGTCACCCTTTACGGAACTCTAGTCATCTAAGCATAACTAAACTTCTTCATTCATCCTTGATGAACTTTGATGAGTGAACAACATTTGTCCCTTTATCCAGCTTCTTCTCCATCTAACCCTAATTCTAGGCAGAGAATTGATCCTGAGGTTTTGGAAAGAGTCCTCCCTAACCCTGTTAGGGACCCAATGGCTGATGGTCAAGCTCCTACGTTTGGTGAAACTGTTTGATCCCAGGCAACCAGTCATTATACTAGCGCTATGACTGTTGGTCCTTATATTGTGTCAGACATACAAGGAGCTAGTTTTTCGATTGCTCCTGAGGATGATGATGATGATGATATTAATTTCTTTATTAATATTGCCAGTTTGTTAGGTTTGACGGAGGATTCAAACCCTGAACCATCTCCCTCTAGTATCCCTTCCATCCAATGTTTTGAAGACTTTGATGTTCAACAAGCTTTTCGTAGGGTTAAAAGACCATCTAGTCTTGGCGATGATATAGTGTTAAATGTGATACTTTACACTAATCTTACTACAAACTTGGAACTTCTTTTCATCAGTGGCTCGAGTCAATTGCCTGTGGAGCAGCTTCAAAAGATCAGCGCTTTAGCCTCTCAACTTTCCATCTTAAAGGTAGACTTCTAAGTTAGGTTTTTGAGTATTGGGGATCTAGATCCTGGCTCAATTAGTATCTAAACAGTTATAATTGACCAAAGAATCAAACTTCTCACTAAATTCCAAACATTTTGATGTACAGACTTGAGGATTCCGTGTAAGGACTTAGCTCCTGCCACCATGCATGGTGGATGTCCTGGTGGTCCGGTAAGGCACGAAAAATAAAATCTTCTCCTTGCTCTACTGGTCATGAATATGTAGATAGAACTTTAATAGGTAAACTTTTAAGCCTAGGACTATCTTGATTTCAATTTTAGAGTTTTACTTCTGATTCCTTAGGGTGTCAACTGACAACAAATGAGAATTTGATCTTGTATTTAGAAAATAAATAGAATTGAGGTCGCTATAACTCAACCAGGAAAATCTAAACATTGTGCAAGAAATCTTAAACATATTGAGTTCAATTGCGAAATTCAATAATGGTATTTAAGTTAATAAACCATTTGTTTGGATTAGAATATTGTTTATAAGCTTGATTTTGGAAGGAATGGATATTATCTCAACAAGTAGCACTGTAATTGGAATGTATGATTGCATAACTTGTGAATGGATTCCCAAATATATAAGATTAGTATTATAAGAGTATTGAAAGCCTAAGTAGCATCGATATTGATGTTGATATCAAAGATTGTTGAATGGTGTGTTGTTGAAGAATGGGGGATGGGCATTTATTATTATTGATTGCCCGTGGATTAGGTTGTGTTTGTATTGCTTTATTATATAGTTTTAAACATGTAGATAATCCAATTTATAGAGGAAATGCTGTCAGATTTTCAGCAAAAATGGATTATTAAAGAATTAGGTTTGTTTATTATTAATAATACTAACTACTCGAAGTATTAGCATATTTATGATTCTAATATTACTATTAATATTATTAGCATTATTAGGGGTCTCATTGTTATTATTATTACTATCATTATTAATATCGGTTAGAGTAAATAAATGAATAGAGGAATTATAGTTGCATGTTTTGATCAGGTAAGAGAAGCTGCTATAGTAACTGTAATTAACAAATGAATAAGAATTTAAATTTCTTGAATTAGAATTCTTACTCAGAGTTTCCCTTCTAGATGACTACAAAGTTCCAGAATAAAAGACAAAAGCTTGAAAGAAGTAGTAATAAAGATAGTCCTATTAAGGACAATAATGATTTGTGAGTAGAGTTAAATAATTCATATCGCTCGTGCATCATGCATTCATGAGTAAATGAGTAATATGATATTCATGTGGAAAATGCATACATATAGAAATGCTATATATGTATGTATGTCATAAGTTGCATTGTCCCATATGCACTTATATATCATATATATGGAAATGCTTTATATTGTGCACTCTGTGAATAATGTGAAATGTTGCGAATGGAGGTGACTTGATTGTGACATGTTGTAGAGTTAGAATGATGTGGGTCATATTAGGGTGAGAGCATGGGCATGCTGAGAATGCCGACAGTGGGCCACAAGTGGGTGGAGTGCCCTACTCCCCTGTGCATTTTATGATTCGATGCAAATCGATGATAGAAGAAAAGAAAAAAGAAAAGAAAAGTGAGAAAAAGGGAAAAAAATGAAAGAAAGGAAAATCAAATGGATTGGATTCGTCAAGCCCGAACGGGGATAGACTCCCTGAGTGCACTTAACACAAGGATCATGAATTTATTTTAAAACTATTTTAAAGATTTTGGAGCTTAGCATGATCCTTGTTTATAATGGGTGATTCCACAGACTAATATCCACTATTTGATTACTTGAACTGTTAAGACTTGTTTGATAAGTGTGCATTCATGCTCGCTTGGTCATTTATAATTAGCCGGAGGGCTACTGATTGTGTAATATGATTATCATATGTGTGGTTGTGTGGGGTGAGAGGGTTATCTAACCGTACTCCTTGAGTTAGATGCTCACCCCTGCCTTATTATTTGTCCCCAGGTCTCAAGAAGCAAAAAGGGTCCCGTACATATGAATGAATTGAATCGTGACTAAAAAAGAGCATTAGAGATGTATCCCCTAGTTGCTTTAAAATGTATGTAGAGATTCCGCAATTGTATTCCAAACAGGTTGTGATTGACTAACACTGTTATATGTATTTTGATACAATACAGGTTATGGAGGCAAAACGAGTCAAATGGGAAAATATCCGGGTATGGAAAATTATAGACTATTTTTAAGTATGGGCTAAAATACTTCCTAAATTATTTAAAATGCATTTGAACTGGTCTAAAGTTCATTTTGGGCCTATATTTATACATGAAAATTTTATGGAGTAATAACATCATTAGGCTTGTTTTGGAAATTTTGAAGTTTTTGAGATTTTAGCTCAAAACTCATTTTGAGACCCATATATTTGGGTTGGATAGCCCGTTTAGGCTTATTTTGGATCACTAGAACTTGAAGAGACAAGAAAATAGAAGATGAAGACTATCCACTTTATGGCTTTAATTTTATTTACTTACTTTGTACACACTTACTCTATATAACGGGATTAGCTTTCTTTGTTTTGAGAGATTGAATTTTGGATAATTTCAGATGAGTGAAAGTGAGGTTTATGCCTTCTTTTATCTTTATGAATAAGGTGTTGTTTGAATTGTAATTGATTTGTTCAATTGCTATTCAGATTCAATTTCTATTTCTTATGTTTTTAAACATCTAATTCAAATTGGGTTTAAAGGGGATATTCTGACATTTTCTCTTTAAGTTCTTTTGAGTTGAGTTCTTAGGTATAAGACAGATCAAAATCATGATTGCTTAGTGATTAATTTTTTTTGTTTCAAGTTGATGGAGAGTTCTAAGTTTCATGCTGATCTTGGGTTCCGTATCATTTGGTATCAGAGCATTGGTTTGCCAAGTAATTTTTCTATCCTTAATCTACTATTAATATAGCTTATTGGTTGTTCTTTGTGTTCTTGAGTTGTTTAAAACTAATTTGAATCCAAAAAAAACTCAAATTTGGTTTAATTAACTCATCTTGCGCAAATCTGCTTATCTCTTCCTTTTAATTTGTATAACTTAGGGCACTCCATTCCTAAATTGTACAAACACATCTGCATTAGTATAATTCTAAAAAAAGAAATTAAATAAAAAAGTGTATATATATATATATATATATATATATATTATATTTCTACCCATTTTACAGATTTGTGGTTCTAGACATATTGTGCATGCATAAAACTGAGTTGAGGTTGTTTTTTTTCACTTGATTATCATCAAATATCATCAAGAAGAAAAAAAAAACTGAAACAACAAGGGAAACCCGAAAGACTCACTTCAATTGAGTTGGGAATCATTCAAAACCCTATCTTTTTCATTAATTGACCGTTTTGTGTGATAATTTGAGATTCTATTATAGAATTTCAAATTTCTTTCATCAATTTCCAGATTTGTCATTCACTTGCATCCATTAGTTTTTTTTTTTTTTTTTTTTTTTTGGTATCTGCCATATTGCATCTAATTATATCATTAGGCATCAAATTTGACTCTTTGCTGCATATTTGAACAAAAATCAAACATACACTTCATTTCCTTCAAGTGGGTGTTGTTCGTTTATTTGCTTCCAGTGTTTGAGTTGCTAGGATTTCCTTGTAGATTTTAAATTGAAATTGAATGCATTTGGATACATTGATTGCTATTTAAACTAACCTTTTTGTATAAAGCTAAAAAGAGAGCCTGAGTGGTAAAAGACAAGAGTGTGCTAGCTTAAAAGAGGGTAAAAGCCAGGATTTTGAGTGAAACACGAGTGTCCATATTACGAGAGTAAACACATAAGGGAGTGTGTTGTGAGGACTGGAAATCTATTTTGTTTGTTGTTAAATTTCAAAAGAGAAAGACGAAAGAGAAAAGGAAGTCAAAATAAACGATATGGATTTCATGATAATCATGCTATAAGAATTTGAAAGTCTAAATGAGCAACTTGATGGTATCAACAACAAACTAGACGATCAGATTTTGCAAATCAGAAAGGTAAAGAGACAACCTACTCACTCGGATAAATTTGAAGATAATATGACAGAAATCAAGAAATTTAATTCTGAATTTTCCATTTATTATAAAATGTATCTTGAAAATTTGCAAATAGTGGAATGTTAGTCGGGAGCAGGTGAGGAAATTGAAAAGCTATCGATATTGATGATTATGCGACCACTGATAAATCATTTACCGAACCTCATGATTCGAGGACGAATCATATAGAAGGGAGAGGGAATCATACAATACAGGTTATGGAGGCAAAACGAGTCAAAACGAGAAAATGTCCAGGTATGGAAATTTATAGACTGATTAGGCTTTAAATTAAAGTATGAGCCAAAATACTTTCTAAATTATTTAAAATACATTTGAGCTTATTTAAAGTTTATTTTGGCTTACATTTATACATGAAAAATTTTATGAAGTAATGACATCATTAGGCCTGTTTTGGCAATTTTAAAATTTTTTGAGCTTTTAGCTCAAAACTCATTTTGAGGCCCATATACTTGGTTTAGACAGCCCATTTGGTTATTTTGGCTCACTAGAACTTGAAGAGACAAGAAGGTAGAAGATAAAGATTCAAGGGAGCTATGTTGTTTGGAGTGTAATTGATTTGTTCAATTGTTATTCAGATTCAATTCCTATTTCTTATGTTTTTGAACATCTAATTCAAACTGAGTTTAAAGGGGATATTCTGGGATTTTTTCTTTAAATTTTTTTGAGTTGAGTTCTTAGGTATAAGAACAAATCAATGATTACTTAGTGGTTAATTTTTCTGGTTCAAATTGATGGAGAGTTCTAAGTTCCATGTTGATCTTGGAGTTTCGTATTATATTTTATCTTGTAATATGTAATAATGATGTGACAATCAAATATGAGAATGAGTCTATTGAATATTTAAATTTAACTGTGAAACGTTTGGATGAGCCTACAACCTTATTTATATGGGTAGGGTTTTTGGCCCAGAGGCTGGCCATATTATGAATAGTGTATTATCTTAATAGATTTAGGCTTACCATGGACCTAGGAGGTCTTAAGCCCACTTAGGCCCTAGTGCTGATCCGACCCTTAGAAACTGGTCGTGACATAACCAAGCAGATTGTACTGGTTAAGATACTGAAATTGAATAATGTTTAGAGTGTTTAAATGGGATTTTGCTTTCATGTAAGACATTCGTTGTTCTAAACTTGTCCATTCTATTTCTGCCATTTTTATAATTATACTAGCAGCATGTCTGTGCTGTGCACAGTAAAATATATAATTTAGTTATGAAAAAATTTATAATTTTAATTATTTTTAATTTCATATTTGTTAATTTTGTTGAAAATTATTTAAATTAAAGAACATCTATTTCAAATTCAAAATATTAGTCTAATTATATAAAAATCAATGTCTATAACAAATTGAAAGAAAAGGAAATATATATTAAAAATCATTGATTTTAATTTATTTTTGAATTAATAAATTTTCCTAAATGATTTTAAAAACAATAAAATAAATAAAATAAAATGATAATACAAATTCAATCATAGACGTGTATATATATAATTTTTAATGATAATTTAATATAGACCACTTTGTTTTATGATTTATCAAACTTTTCCTAATTTGATAGAGTAATAGAAATTAGAAGAGAAAAAATATATCAATGTCAAAAATTGAAATTACAAAAAAAAAAAAAAAAAAATCGATCTGTTAATAAATATTGAAACGTTTGGATATTCGTTGTTAATAAAGGTATAAATATATTTTTTCACCATTAACCTTCTCTATCATTCTTTTCAATATAAAACTTACATTCATAATATTAAATGATAAGTATGATTGATTATAATGATCTTCAACATCAATATTGTAATAATATTAATTTAAAAGATAAGTTATAATACATATTAATATGAAAATCAATGTCAAAATTATGATAATTTTTAATTAAAAAATAGGTTAAAATATTATAATAATTTTAATTATTTAATACATATTAATATGATAATTGAATGACAATTAAAATCAATATTATGTAATTTTAATTAGAAAAATAAGTTACAATATTATAATAATTATAATTATTAACTAATATGTATAATTATGATAATTGAATGATAATTAATGTCAATGTTCATATAACACTATAACTAATAATTAAATTCTATGTAGCACTATCAAAATTTAAGAGTCATATGTGTCATTATAGTCCTAAGTGTCATTATAATCTTATGTGTCATTACCAAGAATCTTATGTGGCAAGAATAAGAGAAGAACATTAATTTATGAAATGTCACATGTCAACTTCTAGGAAAAAAATGCTTGCTATATATATATATATATATATATATATATATATACCCTTTTATATTTAACTACTACCATAATTGGATTATGAAATTACAAAATTATCCTTCATTACCATTCCTTGCCTTTCATGAATTTAGGTAACTCTACCCTCTTTCTTTCATCAAAATCTCCCTCCAACTCTCCTCTTGCTCTCGATCTCGTTGCAACTCTTTAAACACGACTATTGGTTTTGCTTTCCTTTTATTATTACTTTTTCCCTTCTTGTTATTATGAAAAGATTATGTACAGAGGCTGAGATAAAGTAAATTAGTATTCAGCAATAACTTTTTAATAGCTTTTAGTTAAAAACGTTAAATATTATTTTTTATAGTGTTCGATAATATAGCGTTTAAACTAGCCATCAGAAGTTAAATTAACATTTTGTACAAGGCTAATCTTTATAGTGTTTAGTTTTAACATTTTATGAAAAGCTACTAAAATATCTAAACGTTGTTAAAACAGCTAATAGCTACTAAAACAACCAATTTTACCGAATATACCCTAAATAGACCAGCTCCATATCAAATTGAAAATTTTAAATTTAGAATTCTAAAACACACCAAATTCTTTTAAATTATCTCAATTCAATCATCAACATATTAATTAATTGTAATAATATAGGATCCAAAACCCATAATAAAAATAGCAGTAAAACTCGCTCATTGCGTAGCACAAATAATTAATTATATGATATAGATTAAGTCATAAAGTATTAAAGTACCAATTAACTCATAAAAAGTAATTGTAATTTATTTTTCACTAAATTTAAAATTAAATGTACATTGCCTTGAAATTTCAATCCCAAAACTTTTTTATTTAACTTTTATAAAATGATGACTTGATGTATTAAGTTTTAGTATATGAAGATAATATTAACTTATTCTTATATTATTTAAAGTACAAAATTTACAACGATATTTTATGTTTGAAATATACATAGAATTTTTTTTTTTTGAATTTAAGCACCGAATTAAATTGCATTTAAAAAAAATTGCTAAAAGTTATTGATATGCAGAGTCGAACTTATAATCATCAATCATCAACTAATTAAATAAAGTTACTTATCAATTTGATCTAAAGTTTGGTTGCACTTGTATTCTAATGTGGTATTATATCGCTAATAATAATAAAAAAACAGCTACAATTTGATTCAATATAACGTAAAACAATCATAATTGTATTCAATGAAGAACAAAATAGAGGGAAAGACAATAACTTGTTAAATAATGACTTGAATGTTTGGCCTATGTCCATAAACATAGGCAATAGCCTATACTGCAAAATTTAAGCATGTCCAAAGTAAAGAGGAAAATTCAACCATAGGCGATAGCCTATAATTTGTGACAATGGGACATTAAGCGATAGCCTATGGAGGAGATGGACAGGCACAGGTGATAACTTGATTGCCAAACATGGACCAAAGTGATTGTATGTTCTCTTAATTTTTATGTTTTTCGAGGTTTTGTCTCCATTCGGTGAATGATAACTCATACCAGCTGCTATTCAATATATGCCTACTCATGATGCGATAGAAAGTAAAAATTGCTGCCCATAAAACCGCAATCTTTAGTAGCCTGCAAGCAAGCCCTCACCTATAAATACAGCACTTGCTGCGATAGAAATGGCGCAGTGAGGTGGGTGAGATAAACACAGTGCGAGAGGCAAATATATATCCTTTTTCTACTCTTAGTTTAGGTACGGTAATTTTGATCACATTAATTACCGGTACAATTTATAAGAGAAAAAATGTTGTGAGATTGCAAGTATATATTTGGGTTCAGGGCTTTGAGTGTTATCTCTCATTTGTATTTTTTCACTATTATGGTGGCTTACGCATCTTCATTTGCAAATGAAGACATTTTCTAATGAAGCTATCCAAAGTTCAGAAGAAGAAAAGTGGAGGAATGCTATGAATGAAGAAATGCAGTCCCTTCGGAAGAATCAGACATGGAAGCTAGCTAGTCTGCTGAAAGGGAAAAATATAATTGGGTGCCAATGGGTATATGCAAAGAAGGAAGGATTTTCTAACAAGTATGATGTTCGCTACAAGGCAAGATTGGTAGCCAAGGGCTCTACTCAGATAGATGGAATTGATTATAATGAAGTGTTTTCTCTAGAGTTGAAACATTCCTCCATCCGAACCTTATTGGCCTTAATAGCAGAATTTGATTTGGAACTAGTTCAATTAGATGTAAAAACTACGTTTTTACATGAAGACTTTGAAGAAGAAATCTAGATGACTCAGCCAGAAGGATTCAAGGTTCTTGGTAAAGAAAATATGGTATGCAAACTTAAGAAATCATTTATGGATTGAAGCAACCTCTGAAGCAATGGTATAAACGATTTGACAAATTTATGAAAGGGCAGAAGTAAACAAGAAGCAACTATGATCATTTTATGTATTTGTGCAAGTTACAAGATGGATCTTTCATTTATCTTCTTCTTTATATTGATGATATGCTAATAGCATCAAAGAATAAAGAAGAAAATGAGAAGCTAAAGACTCAGTTGAATAAAGAATTCGAAATGAAGGATTTGGGTAAAGCTAAGAAGATTTTGGGCATGGATATGAGTAGAGATAGAAAATTAGGGAGACTTTGTTTGACTCAAAAGTACTATCTGAGAAAGGTATTAAAGCGTTTTGGCATGAATGGAAAGTCAAAACCTGTTAGTATACATTCCAAGCTCGGTGCGGCTTTACCTCTGAAGAATGATGTAAAACGAGAATACATGTCAAAGGTTCCATTTGCAAATGTAGTTGGTAGCTTGATGTATGCTATAGTGTGTACAAGGCCCAACATTTCATAGGTAGTTGGAGTTGTGAGCATGTATATGCGTGATCTTGCCAAGGAGCATTGGTAAGTTGTAAAATGGAATCTACAATATATTTTGAACACCGTAGATGTTGGATTGATCTTTCAGCAGGATAAAGAAATGGGTCAGTGTATAGTTGGTTATTGTGATCCCGACTATGTAGGTGATTTGGATAAACGTCTATCGACTACCAACTATGTGTTTACTCTTGCCAAAACACCGCTGAGTTGGAAGTCTATCTTATAGTCAACAGTGGCTTTGTCTACTATAGAGGCAGAGTATATGGTAATTACAGATGCTGTTAAGGAGGCAATTTGGCTTCAAGGGTTGCTTGAGGAATTGAGAATTGGAAAAGAGCATATAAAAGTGCGTTGTGATAGTTAGAGTGCTATTCATTTAGCAAAGAACCAAGGCGATAGGGACCAAAGTGACCAAAGTAAAGAGGAAAATTCAACCATAGGTGATAGGGACCAACGTATCACATGTTCTCTCGTTTTTTGAGTTTCTCAAGTTGCGTTTCCATTCGGTGAATGACAACTCATACTAGCTGCCATTCAATGTACGCTAGCTCATGAATATCAAATATAGTTATGAGTATCAAATATGCTACTTATTTGAAATTCAATTATAGTTATCTAAATCTGCTTATATTCATTAGCTTTCATAGCTCAGTTGGTTAGAGCAATCGTTTAGTAAGCGGGAGGTCTTGAGTTCAACTCTCAATGAAAGCATTTTACTTTTTTTTCCTTATTCCATCAAATAGTATTTATTTTTCCTCCTACAATTTATGCGTTTAGGCCCTAAATGGCCTTCGTGGCGCTATTTTAACTATATAATGACCCTTCTCAAGTTTTGCAAATTCGGGCCTCTCTTTTGGACCTAGTTTTTAAGCCGATGTCAATAATGCCACCCATATATGTGTCGGGCTCGAAGTCCCATGTGCATCATGAGTTGACCTAGGATTACCCAAGGGACGTATCCGGTCATTGAAAGATTGCATCCTTTATCAGTAGATTTTGTTTCTTCATACTTACTATAAATGGTTCACTCGAGCTGCCCCTTGTAATGTTGCATTCCCTCAGTCTTTTATGACCTCGACTAATACTTTCCAACTGCTATTTTTCAATTGCTCCTCATTGTCATTACTATTTATTTTAAGAATGTCGATTGAATACCCAACCAGTAAGGATGCTCTAATAGTACTGTTGACCATCTATTCTTTTTCCAAGAGCAATGAGGTTATTCATATGAATATGGATTTTGGCAAATAGACTCACGATCCTTTTTCAAAGGATGGATGCTAGCCATTACAAATTTATCTTTTTTTCACTTCTAAGGCATCTTCTCCCCCTTAGCTTCTCTTCAGTAATGTATTTGTCTAGAATAAAAATCTGGATAATTGGCCAATTCGTTCGACCTATTTCCTTGCTTGGTGATCTCGCTTAGAGCCCTCTTCCAAATCCTTATGGAAATCGATCAACAATTATGATCTCCTAACTTATGTTGTCGTCCCATCCTTGTTCATTGGTCTTTATTTCTTCTAGTGCTCCTTTTCTGGTCCTGTTCGGTCAACTGCTTTTCCCTTCAAATTTGGCCCCATGTCTCCCTCCCTTTTAGACATGATGTTCTTGTTTGATCTCCCAATAACTGGTGAAATCATCTGTCCTAATCTTCTGGTTGACATAAATAGCTTTTGTCTTTACCTCAACGACTCTGGTTATGATTAGGAATTTTCTTAAAGGCCCTTAGAGGAAGCACCTCCATCCTTTCTATTATGACCAAACATATCTCCTTTTATGCTACATTTGCAAATTCATTTTTCGCTACCCTTTGGTAAAGTTATAAAGTCTCATTTGAAAGCAGCGATAGCTTTGGCAAAAGGTAGAAAACTGGCTTTAGGTCAATACGTTCTAGTTCATCTCTGTAGAAGTCTCTACCTCTTTGTTCTTGATAATCAGGCTAGGTCGTTCGATCTTCCATAAAGACCACTTTGGATGCTTCAGTTATGATTGATGGCTAATTTTTTCGAATTCGCAATGAAGGTCGACCCTCCTAACCAATTCCTCCCAATCTATGGCCTTTGGGTTATCCATTTTCCAGTTCAAGAGACCGATTGGAAGAGTAACGCTTAGAAAATTTTCTTTATCTTTTGAGTGCAACCAATCAGTTCCCCCTTTTTTTCCCTTTTTGGTCATATCATTATGGTCCATTGTGGTTAAGGACAAACTACGTATCCACTGATTTTGAGACAAAAATTGAATGGCAAGCACATTGGTCGGTCGTTCTTCATCAGTAAGACATGTTTTGTGGAACCGACTTACCGATGGGGTTAAGAAATCTTCTGAGGTAGAATTTTACAATCCCAACTTTTTCGCTCGCCAATATGTCCTTAATCTCTTCCTGTTTTATACGTTTCTCTAAATTTCCCCTTATATGAGCACCCTCCACTTGCAAACTCCACATTGTTGAATTCAGTACTCAGTCTCCGTCTAGGATAGGTGACTATGGATATGATCCAAGATCATCCTAGGACCACCAAGCTTTTTGATCTTTGGTGGTATAATATTTCAAATAACTATATAGGAATTTCTATCGAAGGATTATGGGCCCGTCTGAATTGGTAGGGTCCTTTTCAATGACACTTCTCTCCACTGAAATGACCATTACGAGTAAATTTCTTCCTGCTCATGGTCTCTTTATTTTCCCATAAATTAGGATTTAATATATGCTTTCCTTTCTAAGTTAATTTCAAGAAATCAGGAGACCATATCTTTTCTTGAGCAACCGTTCTTACGTACAAATAATTCTAGATCAAAGGTGGTTTCTTTCCTTGGTCACTCTATCTTTTATTAGGCTAGCTCTCATAACCTTAGAATCTTATGAATAATCAATTAAGTGGTCTCGTGAATCAAGGGCGCATATTATTGCTGGAGGAAAATCACCCTTTATGGAGCTCCAATCATCTAACCATAGCCAAACTGCTTCATTCGTCCTTGATGAACTTCCGTGAGTGAACAACATTTGTCCCTTTATCCAGCTTCTTCTCCATTTGACCCTAATTCTAGGCAGAGAATTGATCCTGAGGTTCTGGAAAGAGTCCTCCCTAACCCTATTAGGGACCTAATGGCCGATGGTCAAGCTCCTACGTTTGGTGAATGTGTTTGATCCCAGGCAACCAGTCATTATACTAGTGCTATGACTGTTGGTCCTTACATTGCATCGGACATACAAGGAGCTAGTTTTCAATTGCTTCTGAGGATGATGATGATGATATTAATTTCTTTATGAATATTGCCAATTTATTAGGTTTGACAGAGGATCCAAACCCCAAACCATCTCCCTCTAGTACCCCTTACCGCAAACTTGGAACTTCTTTTTATTAGTGGCTCGAGTCAATTGCATGTAGAGTAGCTTCAAAAGATCAACTCTATAGCCTTTCAACTTTCCATCTTAAGGGTAGGCTTCTAAGATGTTAATGAGTTGACTCTTTGGGCAACAAGTGAAGGAGATTTTCGACTTGCGCTGTTCGCTTTACCAATGGACCTCCAAGGGGTTAGTAAAGAAACTTAAAGTTGAATTTCTCCATGCCAAAATCACCATCCTTTAAAATGAGCTTGTAGCCTTACAAGCCTAAGTGTCCGCCTTGGATGCGAAGATAACTGGCCTGCAAGGGAGATGCCTAGCTGTTGAGAAAGAATTAGTACGTTTATGGTTGAAAAGGAACAAGGACCAAGCCTTACTAGAGAAGAAAAAAGTGGCCAATACAACTTTACAGAATTTGTTTCCTTCCATTTTTTTTCCTAATTATACATTGGACCTTGGCCTCTTCTGTAATTAATCTTTCTTAATGACAAATACTATTTCTTTTACATGTTTTCTTGTATATAACTAAAACAATATTGCCTTAATTATTGCGAGTGTAAAGGCCGGTTGCTTTCATAAAATCTTCTTTGCCTGAATAAGTCATCGCACCACTCCAATATAGGTCGATCAAATGTTTACTTTCCATACATCAGCCAGATATTAGGCTTCTTTAATCTAGCAATCTTCTATGATATTAGGTTCGACATTTTTTACTATTTTCGCCTAGATATAAAATTAGGGTCACATGGCAATCGTCTCGTCTAGATTGATTGTAGTCTTTATTCGGAAGAATGATAATTGATTTTAAAAAGAAGTCATCTTAATGGCTTAAGTAACCATCCGTTTTTAGTCCCTTTAAAAAGATTAGATTTGGCAAACTATATCAATAAGTTTGGCACTTCATCGAACCGACAATTTGGACTTTTTGGCTCTAAAACTGGGATCAAAATCGGTCCTAAGATCCAATTCGGTCCTAGTTCAATCAGTTTTAGGTCCAGCAAAGGGCCCACCCTTCGTGACCCAGTTTGAGTTTTTACTTTCTACTTGTCTTTTTATTTTATTTTGTATTTTAATTTTGAGAACAAAACTAGTCTTGAATCACTGGTACAATTTTAGATTAGTTCTAGTTTCAAAACTCTTAGAGGAGGAATTGCAACCTAAAACATTTCCTTTCAATTCCAATCTGATAGAGGACTAGAATTTTTGGATTGATTTCGGTTCAAACCTTTTTAGTTCGATTTTGATCTAGTTTCAGTCTAAATCGGACCAGTTGCCAAGTCTATATCCCAACGAGCAATGAGAGAATAGAAATATATTATATTATATATACTAAAATGCAAATCAAAATCACTGTTCATAGAAAAGTGAATTGCCAGTTAAACCATTTTTCTTTTATTTAATTCATATTTTACCCTTTCTTCCTAGCTGACTTCATCTTCTCAATAAATCTCACCAAATATTTCGACTCTTCTTTGTTGATTCCATCTATTCAGGCAATTCCTAATTCTTTCTCTTGCAATTTCTTCTACTCTTTGTAAAATATTTCTCTTCTCTTCTATTTAATTCCTAACCTATGGTTTATTCAAGTTTATTCATATTTCACATGCCTTCTGTTGGTTTAGGTGGCTTAGAATCCCACATCGGGAAAATGGAAAGGGAGTGGGAAGCCTTTTGCCTATAAAAGGAGCCTACCTCCTTAAATTTTAATCGTACCAACTTGTCTTCCAAAACCTAGTGGGTTAGACAAGTTTCTCTCTCTCAATTTGTATATTTCTTTAGTGAAATATAAATTTGGTAGTGTTCGAGGACGTAGGCAAAATTGGTCAACCTCGTTAAAATTCTGGTGTTCTCTCTTATTTATTGCTTTGTCTTTATTTATTTAATAGCTATTGTTGGACAAAAATATTTGGTGGTTATTGTCTGATTAATTGCATGTCTAGGTAAATTCTTTCAAACGACACGAATTTAGTCCAAGGCAAGTGGATTTTAAGTGAGACCGTTTGTGACTCCTCCACTTATCTGGGAATTTATTTGGTGTAGTTACTCAGTACGGTAATTCACAAATTGTTTTTAATTTGATGGAAAAGGCCCAATTTCCATAACAATTGGTATCAAAGCCAAGGTTACTAAGTATTCACTGTGGTTGCAGCATAGTCTGATCTACCACATAAAAAAGGTTCCTTGGTTGTGTTCTGCATTTTCAAAATGGATTTTATAACTATTAAATATTTAAAGCAAAAATGGCAGACGGAAAGAAAAATACCACACCTGCTACAGCATCAACCTTAGTAAGAAATACTGTATCAAATGCAAGATTTATAGTGGAGATTTTCAATGGCATCGATCATTTCGGCATGTGGCAGAATGAACTTCTAGACGCTCTCTTTCAGCAAGGTCTAGATGTTGCTATTGAAGAAGAGAAACCAAACGAGATGGAGGAGAGTGAATGGAGGACCATCAATCGTCTGGCATGTGGTGCAATTCGGTCGTGTCTTTTTAGGATCAAAAATATGCTTTCTCGAAAGAAACTTCTGCAAACAAATTGTGGAAGGCATTGGAGGATAAATTTTTGAAGAAAAACAATCAGAACAAACTCTTCATGAAAAAGAAATTGTTTCGCTTCAATTATGTTCCTGGTTCCACTATAAATAAACACATCACAAAATTTAATCAGTTGGTGGCTGATTTATTCAATTTGGATGTGACATTTGTAGACGAAGATTTGGCATTGTTGTTGCTGGCATCTCTTCCTGATGAATTTGACTTTCTTACAACAACTCTAATCCACGAGAATAAAGATGTGACTTTCAGTGAAGTTTGTGCTAATCTTTACAGCCATGAATTGAGAAAGATAGAAAAGAAGGAAAAGGCAACTGAAGTAGAAGCTCTAGTGGTTAGAGGCCGTTCACGAAGCCAAAAGAAAGGGGGAAAGAAAAGTAGATCCCGTTCAAAAGCCAGAGTTGAAAAATGAGTATGCCTTTTGTCGTGAGAAAGGTCACTGGAAGAAAGATTGTCCAATGCTGAAAGCCAAAGGCAAAGTTGTTATTGATTCAAAAACAGCTGAGTGTGATGATGAAGACTCAAACTTCTCATTAGTTATCATGGCATCTATAGACAATTCATCAGCAAATTTGATAAGCTCTGGTGAGGTATGGCTGCTAGACTCTGCATGCAGTCATCATATGAGTCCCCATCGGGATTGGTTTTTTGACTTTAAAGAACTTGAAAATGAAGTTGTCTATACTGCAAATAATGTTCCTTCCTTCACAGAAGGGATTGGTTCAATCCGTTTGAAGAACCATGATGGGTCAATCAGAATCCTGATTGATGTTCGATATGTACCGAGTTTGATAAAGAATCTCACTTCAGTGGGAGTCCTAGAATCAAAAGGACTCACTATAATTGCGAAAGATGGAATGATGAAAGTCATCTTGGGTGCACTTGTGGTGATGAAAGGAGTTTGGAGAAGGAATAATTTGTATTACTATCAGGGTAATACAATTATTGGATCGATAGCAGCAGTTGTTTCTAGTGACGACAAAGAGTTGGAAACAACCAGATTGTGGCATAAGTGCTTGGGACATGTAGGTGAAAAATCCTTCAAAAGTTTGGCAGATCAAGGATTATTGAAGGATGTCAAAACCTGAAAGTTGGACTTTTGTGAGCATTGCACCAAAGGAAAGCACTCAAAAGTGAAATTTGGCATCAGAATCCATAATACCAAGGGTATTTTGGACTATGTTCACTCTGATGTATGGGGACCCTCTACAACGGCTTCTTTGGGTAGCAAACATTATTATGTGATCTTTGTTGATGATTTCTCTCGAAGGGTTTGGGTGTATACTTTGAAGTCAAAAGATGAAGTGCTAGGAGTTTTCCTCAAATGGAAAAAATTGGTGGAAACTCAGACTGGCAGACGCATCAAATGTCTCCAAACAGATAATGGAGGAGAATACAAAAATTATGCTTTTGATAAAATCTGCGCAGATGAAGGCATTGTTCGACACTTCACAGTTAGAAATACACCGCAGTATAATGGGGTGGCAAAACGCATGAACCGAATGTTGCTGGAGAAAGTTCGGTGTATGTTGTCTAATGCTGGGTTAGACAAGAAATTTTGGGCTGAGGCTTTGTCATATGCATGCCATCTCATTAATCGATTACCATCAACTGCTATTGGTGGCAAAACACCTATAGAGTTATGGTGTGGAGAACCTGCTAATGATTATGATTTCTTACGTGTATTTAGTTCCACTGCATATTATCATGTTAAGAAATCGAAGCTGGATCCAAGAGCTAAGAAAGCCATTTTCATGGGGATAAGCATAGGTGTTAAAGGCTATCGGCTATGGTGTACAGAATCAAAGAAAATAATCTTTAGCAGAGATGTCACTTTTGATGAATCTACCATGTTAAAAAAAGGTGACAGTAGAGTAATCAGATGGCACTCCACAACAGGCGGAGTTTGATAGAAAAATCCCAGTGGCAGGTACTGAACATGTAGAAACTCCTGAGGTAGAAGGAGGCTCAGATGAAGAGGAGGTTCAACTCCAAGAACCTCCACAGAAACTTGAGTAAATTGCACTTGATAGGCCAAGAAGATCTATAAGAAAGCTTGCTCGTTTTGATGATATGGTGGCCTATTCATCTTCAATTGCAGATGATAGCATTCCATCCACTTTTAATGAAGCTGTCAAAAGTTCAGATGAAGTAAAGTGGAGAAAAGCTATGGAAGATGAAATGAAGTTCCTTTATAAGAATCAGACGTGGAACTTAGTTGATCCACCAAAGGGAAAGAAGGCGATCGGATGCAAATGGGTATATGCAAAGAAAGAAGGATTTCCTGACAGGGACAGTGTTCACTATAAGGCAAGATTGGTAGCTAAAGGCTACGCTCAGACGAAGGGAATTAATTATAATGAAGTGTTTTCTCCAGTTGTAAACCTCCATTCGGATTTTGTTAGCCTCGGTAGCACAGTTTGATTTGGAACTAGTTCAATTGGATGAAAAAATTGCATTTTTACATGGAAATCTGGAAAAGGAAATCTACATGACTCAGCCATGAGGATTCAAAGTTGCTGGAAAGGAAAATATGGTATGCAAACTTGAAAAATCGCTTTACGGATTGAAGCAATCTCTGGGCAGTGGTGCAAGCGATTTGATAAGTTTATGCAAGGGCAGAAGTACACAATAAGCAAATATGATCATTGTGTGTATTTGCGCAAGCTACAAGATGGCTCTTTCATTTATCTTCTTTTGTATGTTGATGATATGTTGATAGCTTCAAAGAATAAACAAGAAATTAAGAATTTGAAGAATCAGTTAAATCAAGAATTTGAAATGAAAGATCTAGGCGAAGCAAAAAGGATTCTTGGTATAGAAATTACTAGAGATAGGAAATTGGGGAGACTTTATCTGAATCAGAAGCAATATCTGAAAAAGATACTAAAGTGTTTTGGTATGGATGATAAAACCAAACCTGTTAGTACACCTCTTGCTCCTCATTTCAAACTTAGTGCTACTCAGTCACCAAAAAATGATGCAGAAAGGGAATACATGTCAAGAGTTCCCTATGCAAATGTTGTGGGTAGTTTGATGTATGTTATGGTCTGTACGAGGCTTGACATTTCACATGCAGTTGGAATTGTGAGCAGATACATGCATGATCCTGGCAAAGATCATTGGCAAGCTGTGAAATGGATTCTGCGGTATCTTTTGAACACCGTGGATGTTGGATTGATTTTTGAGCAGGATAAGTATAGTGGTCAACGCATAGTCAGATATTGTGATTCTGATTATGCCGGTGATTTGGATAAATGTCAATCAACTACTAGTTATGTGTTTACTCTTGCAAAAGCACCAGTTAGTTGGAAGTCCACTTTACAGTCAACAGTGGCTTTGTCTACAATAGAGGCAGAGTACATGGCAGTTACAGAGGCTGTTGAGGAGGCAATTTGGCTTCAAGGGTTGTTTGATGAATTGGGAATTAGGCAAATAACCAAATTTATCATGCAAGGACGAAGCATATCGACGTTCGATTTCATTTTGTCAAAGAAATTCTGGAGGAAGGACAAGTTCAACTCTAGAAGATTCAGACTGCTAAGAATCCTGCTGATATGATGACAAAAGTGATGACAACTGTCAAGTTCAAATACTGTTTGGACTTGATTAATATTATTAAAAATTGAAGCTTGGCATAGCCGAGCACATTTGAAGACATTGCAACTTTGTGAGAGAAAGAGAAGAAGCTTGCATTGGTGGGATTTTCGCCAAGGTAGAGATTGTTGGTTTAGGTGGCTTAGAATCCCACATCGGAAAAATGGGAAGGGAGTGGGAAGCCCTTTGCCTATAAAAGGAGCCTACCTCCTTAAGTTTTAATCGTGCCAACTTGTCTTCCAATACCTAGTGGGTTAGACAAGTTTCTCTCCTCTCTTCTCTCAAATTGTATATTTCTTCAGTGAAATATAAATTTGGTAGTGTCCGAGGACGTAGGCAAAATTGGCCGAACCTCGTTAAAATTCTGGTGTTCTCTCTTATTTATTGCTTTGTCTTTATTTATTTAATAGCTATTGTTGGGCAAAAATATTTTGGTGGTTATTGTCTGATTAATTGCATGTCTAGGTAAATTCTGTCAAACGACATGAATTTAGTCCAAAGCAAGTGGATTTTAAGTGAGACCATTTGTGACTCCTCCACTTATCTAGAAATTTATGTAAGAAATTTATGTAGTTACTCAGTACAGTACACCTTCAACTTCTTGTTGTGTGATTGTTATTTTTTCATCAGTTTCAATTTTGGTAAGACTTCATCGCATCAATTGTCTTCACTCTTTTCCTTTTTTCTAGAAACTTCTCCCTTCGCTAATCAATTTCACAGTGTTAGTTCAGGGAAGGAGAAAGGGAAAATTTTTTATTCTGAATTTCAGTCTTGGCTTGAGCTTATACCTAAATAACTAATCAGGTAATTTTTACATTGTCTATGAAAATTTGGTTATATCTAGAGTTTTAACTCTCAAACTTATTTGTTATGAGTTTAAATTATGAGTACCTGTTTTGTCTTTATATTAGATGATTTGACATTTATACTGGAATTTTTTTTTTTTTTTTTTTTTTGATTGGCTGTTGAGGAATTTTCTTTGGGCTTTTTGAGATGCGAGTTATTTAGATCCTTTGTTGTTTGTCCTTGAGATAATTCATATTAATTGAAAATTAGTCATCCTATTGCCACTACCAAACTACTGATGTGTTTGGTATATATTGGCAGTGTATCAAATTCTAGGGCATGAAAAAGTCGAGCCAAGTCAAACAAGAAAAGCATACCATCTATAGAATTGAGAATGTGAGACTTAATTGGAGCTGTATTGTTAAGTTGAGAATTTCAATCAAAATTTGTTCAGTACCACCGACTCTTCATGAAAATTTTAAAATTGTGAAGCTGTGTTTGAATCGCTACAATTTATGGTTACAAGTGAAAACTGAAATGATTAAGTACCAGCATTACTTTCCTTTTCCTTTTATAGTTTGTTTTTTGTCTACTTTTGAATTTAGTTTGGCATTTTTATTTTTTATTTTTTTCAAAACAAAACCCACCAAACCTTATCTGAGACTTTCTGGCCATAAAATGAATTTACTCCTATCCAACAACTTTGCTTGCCATATTCTTTCCAATTTCCTGGTTGATATTTTTTTTTAAAAAAAGAATATATATATATATTTTCATGATTATATTTGAAAACACATAAAAAGCATGAATGATAGTTCAACAAAATTTTTTAAAAAAAAAAAAAAAAAAAAAAAAAAAATCCCACCTGTATAGAAAGGTCTGATTATGGAGTCCAACTGTGAGAGGAAAAGCACCAATCTCTCACCGTGGCTGCAATTCTTTTGCCTTCTTTAGCCCCTCCTCTTACAATAATTTCAATATTTGTCTGTGAAATAAACAATTATTTAATCTATAATTCTTTCTAATTAATTGCTATAATGAATCAAATAAGCAGAATATAGAATTAATAGCTGTAATGATTATGTAATAATTAATACTCCATCTGTCTCAAAATATAAAGTCGTTTTTGGATGATTATTTTGTTCTAAAATATAACTCATTTTGATTATTTTAATGAATAATAAATGATATTTTTTTAACATTACCTTTATTTACATAAATTCAATAAATACTTTCATAAGTAACTATTTATTTTGAGATAAAAGATAATTTGGTCAAATTATCGTTGGTTTCGTTATAATTTTAAAAAATTAATTGTTTTCTTAATCCTTGTATTAAGGTTACATTAAAGAAGTTGTTACAAATTTTTTTTTTGAAAGAAAGAGCTAGTTGCTAGCCTTCAAGGCTAAGCAGTCTGATCTTTTTAAATTATTTTGTAACTTAAAGTCTTACCTTAAAATAATTCTATACATTGGCAATTTATTTTATGTCAGTATACCTGTCACAATTAGATCTATTTTAAATATTTTTATAATTATTTTTACTCAAAATGTAATTATGGACATGCTATTTCAAAATTCTATATCATTATCAATTAAAAAAATAGTTTTTCTCTAACAATATAATTATACGTGAAATACAATTTCTGTTAGTAAAAATACACGTATTATATGAATTTTTATTATTTTTATCGATTTTTGAATTTCATAAGTCTTCCTATAGTATATACTGTTGTTTGTATTATTTTTTTAACATATAATGCTTCTGTTGTTAAAGAAAAGTTATTGAACCATTTCTTTTATACTGAGAAAAAATAAATAAATCTTGCTATTTAAAAACAATGGTTTATTCAGAAAAGTTTGAAAAAAAAAAATACTTAAAAAGAAAAGAGAGTTAATATTTTACGTTTATTTTCTATGCTTTTTGACCCCCTATATCTGTGTATGCTCATAAACAAATTTAAAACTAGTCTTATAGTAATTATTCCAAATCAGTTTTTGGATTGAAGTATTGCAAAAAAAAAAAAAAAAAAAAAAAAAAAAAAAAAAAAAAAAAAAAAAAAAAACCAACTAAATTTGTTATAATAATTTATAATCATAATTCACTTGGCTAAAATCATATCATAACATGTAGAACAAAATTTGAATATTTAGACTCTGTTTGTTTCCGTAAAATAACTTGCAGAAAAATATTTTTCACAATTTTCCGTTGTTTAGAGCGTTCAGAAAAATAAGTCAACAGAAAATATTTTCCTATTCAAAAGAAAATTAAGTCATTTTTTAAGAAAAATAACTTCTCATGTTTGAGAGAGTAAATCATTTTCTGAACATTGACAAATTTTACAAATCCATATTTTTTTTAGTTTATTAATCATTGTAGTTACTATCATCAGTCAACATTTACCACCGGCCACCACCATGGCCACCGGCGGTTTTCCTAATTTACATTTTTTTTTTGCATTTTTCTTATATTTAACAATAAAATTTTTAAGTTATAAAACTTCTATTATTATTAATATTTTTTATGATCTTACGAGATAAAGACTTTAATATTTTTATAACTAATTTTCAATATTACAACTAAACAATGGAAAATAAGCCATTTGGAAAAATATTTTTCACGAAAAATATCGTTCGGCAAGTTATTTTACAGAAACAAACGGAGCATTAACCAATAAAAAAAATAAATAAATAAATAAAACACTGACTGAAGTAACTAAGAACTAGAATTTTACACATACCACAGATATCAAACATGCCTTCATTGCTGGACATAGCATCTATAGACCATTCTTCTGACAGAAGTTTTGACACCAATTTGACCGGAGGAAAGTTGGAGAATCCTTGGCCTCGAGGCATGATACATCAATTTGCTTCTCCTAAGAATATTACATATTCAGCAGCATTTTCTACACATAGTTTGATGGCATCAAAACAACATGACTTGTAAGCTTTCTCTATATATCATGTAAAAAAAATATCCAACCCAGATCAATGATAGAAACCCAAAGAATTACTCATGGAATCTCTGATCATTATGAGCCCAGAATCCAGAATCCAAGGTAATACTAATAATGATATCTGCAGGAACACTTCAAAATCACAAAAAAAATTGATGGCTCATCTTCTTTCTTGTCCTCTCTCTGAAAGGGAAACAAAAAACAAAAACAAAATGTATCCTCGTGTCAACGATAATAAGGTTATCTGACGCTGATAGGATCCTACAGGTTTCAAATGGGTTGATTTTCCCTAACCATCTTTATGATATTGAAGGAACCATGCATCCTAACCAAACTAGTTTAAGCTCAGTTGAGTTGTGTGTCAATAGAGATATTAAAAGCACATTCTAGATTACAATCATTAAAAGTATTCTCACCAGGCCAAAAAGTAGGAAATTTGGGTTTGAAGCTACCAAAGCATAATAAATGTCGACGAGAATGCCAGGTTTTATCCCCAAGAATAATGCATCATTCTGACAGAAGCATACAGTTCCAAGCAGATGCTGTAACTTGCATAGCTGGATTTTCATCTTTGGAAAAATCATTGTAAGCTGAAAATAAGAAAAATAATTAGAATATAAACACACTGAGATATATGGACAAGATTTCGAAAACAAAAGCAGCAAGCATATAGAAAAGGTTGAGTTAATGACCTCTTCGATGAACAATACATGAGATATTGAACAGGATTGAGCAAGCTTGAGAGAACAATGAACAAATCAATGAATAATAGAAAGAATGAATAGAAGTCGCAGAGAGATCAATCATTCTCTGCTGCATCTCAAAATCGTAATACTCTGTTATGTCTTATGTCTGCTGTACAAGAGAATATTTAAGATCTATTGGACAAATAACTAACTATGGGTTTAGCTAAGAATACTGGGCTGTGATGATTATTGGGCAATGGTGCTGTGATATTTAATATGGACAGACTGTAACTGAAATATCTCCTATAGATATGCCTTTCCATTCGATCCTCAAAATAAGCCAAACCAATGTCATGCTCGGTAAGAGGCCCTGATTAATAAAGTCTTGCCACTATAGAGAGTTTTACTGCAAGAATGTGTTCCTTCCCAGGTTCACAGTCCATCCTGGATGCATCTCAGAATTTTATTTCCTGGTAATAAAACCAGTTAAGTTTTCATCACTGGAGTCAGAACCTATTTTTGCCTAGTCCATGACTTGTGTGTGAAAGACGAAAAATTATGAAAGCAGCAAGTTTCTGACCTCTACTGCCTTATAATTTTTAAGTAAAGAGATTATAGTAAGTTGCTCCCATCTTCCACTCCAAATGTAGATACACTTTAGTTTTGTCTACTGCCTCAAACCCAACTCGATCCTGGACTTTTCCTCAGTCCTGTCTTGATTATCTTTGATCTTGTATTTCCTGCATCTTCCCATCTTCCATATTTAGCATAGACATTTGATAAAACCACACGATGAGTTGGATTTTCAGGTTCAAGTTGAACAAGACGATCTGATGCAAATTCTGCTAATTGCACATTCGAATGCATTTTACACGCACCTAGAAAAGCCCCCCATGCTCTGGCATCAGGTTCAAAAGGCATTGCTTTGATTAAATGCAAAATTTCATCAAATAATCCAGCACGACCTAATAGATCCACCATACAAGCGTAGTGTTCTAAACCTGGTTCAAGCTGGTGCTTTTTCTTCATGGAATCAAATAGTTTCCTCCCTTCATCTATTAAACCTGTATGTCTGCAAGCAGATAACACACTGAGTAAAGACAGAGAGTCAATCCTGACATGACTCTTCTGCATAAGTGAGAAAAGTTCAGTAGCACGGTGCCCTTGCCCATGAATTGCATATCCTCCAATCATCACATTCCATGTAACGGTGTTTTTATTCCTCATCTCATGAAATAACTCCTCTGAGATATCAAGCTGTCCACATTTGGCATACATATCGATAAGACAATTCCCAACAAGTATATTGGACTGAAATCCTATCCGGATAATACAGGCATGAAAAGCCATGCCTTCCTTTAAGGCTGACAAATGTCCTACTGCAGGAAGGACACTCACAATTGTGACTGGAGTAGGATGAAAATTCTCTAATTTCATCTGGCAAAATGTAGAAATAGCTTCTTTGGCATGTCCATTGTGCACATATCCTGCAATCAGGACATTCCAGGAAACTTCATCCTTTCTAAAATCAGTTCTCTTGAACAAGAATTCAGCAGCAGAAAGGCTTCCCAATTTGGCATACATGTCAATGAGAGCATTTTTTACATGACAGTGAGATTCAAGACCACACTTTATAATTTGTCCATGCATGCAGGATCCCTGGCCTTGGTCAAATAAAAGGACACAAGCTGAAAGTAAACTCACCATAGTTCCCGAGTCTGGACATATTTCAGATATTTGTGCTTTATGGAACATTTCCATTGCATGATAAGGATCACCAATCTGAATATACCCATTCATCAAAGCATTCCACATAACAATATCTTTACATGGCATTCTATTGAATATAGTCAGTGCTGAAGCAAAGAATCCACATTTAGCATACATGGACACTAAGGCTGTTCCAGTTGAGATATCTGAGTCAATATTCGCTTTAATAGCATAACAGTGTACGCTTTTACCTAATCTCAGGGCTAGTACGTCTGCGCAAGCCGGAAGTACGCTCGTCAGAGTAACATTGTTCACTTTTAAACAATTATTCTGCATATCTCGAAATAGTGACAGAGCATCTTCAGGATACCCTGATTGAACAAGAGCAGCTATAATTGCTGACCAAGCAACCAAATCCCTTCCTTTAAGCCCTTGAAACAATGATTTTGCCTTATCCAAATCTCCAAATTTTGCATACATGGTAATCATAGCAGTAGTAACCGAAACATCCGAGTCAATTCGTTGTTGTCTAGCAAAATCATGAACTTCTCTCCCTTTCACTAAATCTCTCATCTCCGCTGCAGCTGAAAGAGCATTTACAACTGATACTTTATTCAACCTAACATTCTCTCTCCGCATACAATCAAACAACTCCAAAACCTCAAAGAAGCATTCATTATGTGCATACCCTGCCATCATTGTTTGCCATGAAATATCATTCCTGTCTTGCATTTGTTCAAAAATCTGACAAGCCATATCAATGTTCCCACACTTAGAGTACATATCAATCAACCCATTCGAAACAATTGCTACAAAACCCCTCCTCGTAACATAACCATGAAGGGACCTACAAGCATCAATATCGCCCAGTTTCGAAACAGCTGGAACCAAATTCACAATGCTTACTAAATCAGGCTCCAAACCACTCAATTGCATGCTCTTAATAAAACCCAATGCCTTCTTAGGATCCACACTCTGCGACAAACTAAGAATCATTACATTCCACGTTGTAACATCTTTGCTAGGCATTTTATCAAACAATTCTCTTGCCAACTCTAAGTTACCCATTTTACCATACAGGTCAACAAGAGCAGTCCCCAGAAAAACATCACACTCCATCCCTCTAAAGACAATATCACGGTGAATCAACATACCCTCTTTAAACTCCAGCCCACCGATGCAAGCTTTCAAAACAAAAGTGAACGTATATTTGTCTGGCTCTAAGCCATTATTTAACATCAAGTGATACAATTTTATAGCTTCTTGGTAATTTTTCTCACTTGTATAAGCTCTTATGATATTATTGTACAATCTAACACTTGGGTTGGGCATAAAATCAAACAAAAACCGAGCAAAGTCAAATTTTTTAAAAGAAAGGTAAGATTTTATAATATGGATATTAGACAAAGGGTCGTTTTGGAGGCCTGAGACTATCAAACGGGCATGAATTTGAAGGAGAGAGTTGAGATCTTTGCATGAGGATAGTAAGGGAAGGTAATTGCGGTGATTTACAATTGCATGTGAAGGGAAAACTGAAATTTTGTTATTGCTTGCTGTGAGTGCATGGAATAATCTACGCAGTGGGTGTTTACGTTGACCCATTATTGCCTGGAGATGCCTGGAGCGATCGTAACGTTACGAGAGAAGTGAAAATCACTGAGGTTGGACACTACAGATGTCGTTGTACGAGAAATAACGTTTATAAAGCGAAATCAACTGTAAAAGTTATTAAAAGGCTTCTAAAGGATTATACTTAAATTAAAAATTAATTACCAATGATTTAAATTGAAAGCGGTAGGAACCGTTCCTTGCTATTTCCTATCTAAAAAAAATAAAATCTTAATCATCTAGGGAGTCTTAACTATCTAGGTGGAGACATCTTTAGCCATGAATCTCCTCTATCACTCTTCTTTATTTCTTGTGTTCTATTCTCTCTATTCTCTTTATTTAGAAAAAACAGAAAAAAAAAAACTCTTAGATTAAGAAAATTAGTTAATTGTATTTTCTACCTAAAATGTCGTTAATAAAAGTTAATTTTGTCATTAATTATGGGACAACAGTTGACACAAGAGGTGGCCCTAAGAAGTGTATTAATGAACTGTTTGCATGAATTGGGCGTCACTTTTGATAAAATTTCAAACCTTCCATATTTCTATTATGACACTTTATTACATTGGGGGACATTTTATATAATATGTGCTCAAAAATAAAATATTTGAAGCCAAATTTTTTGAGTTTACAATTGGACTCCTCGATTTTTAAATTTTGGCCACATATAAAATGAAACCACAATTAATAATCTGATCTAGAAAAATATATTCACTTCTTCATAACACCTAAATCGACCACATCATATCCAGAAATGACCACTGTTTTGCATCTCCAGACTTGAATCTTATAGGTAATGAAGTAGAAATGACTTCAGATTGCGTCTCAGCAGTATTGTCTTCATGCATTACAGGATCAGACACATCTTTTGAACTTTGGTCACGTTGTTCTTCATATTTGTTTGCTTCTCTATAAGACTTTCGTGTTTGGCCACATTTGCATCTTCTTGGCCACCATTAGCAGAAACAGGTGTTTCAGGAACCTCAAAGTATTGACCAGTTCTTTTGAGAAAGTGTCTCAAATCAGCAACAAAAGACTTATGAGAATAATATACCACTTTCCTCTATTATTGACCTTGAATCTTGAAACAAACACAAATATTTCAAAGATATTCTTATCTTTTTAACTCGGCTTGCATCCCAAAATTACTATTTAGAGTAAAATTTTCTATATAAAAAATACACTCAAAAAAAAATTTCTAAATAAAGAGATTAGAGGAAGTATTATTTTATCTAGTACTAGTACTTTTGCTTTTGGTTTGTCTCTATCTAATATGGAGTTGATTTGTGTCCATCTTATATGGTTGTTAGGTTCCGCTTCTTGCTCTAAAAATGAAGAAAGACTTGTCGGAAATTGAATTACTGGTTGGTCCAACCAAGAAAGAAATGGGAAATGAAAAGTTAGAAAGAGCCATGATTTTGAATTAGAAGAGAGATTTCAAGAAATGAAAAATCTATTCACTCTATTAATAATCGAGCCGGATCAGGTATATCATAAGGAATTTACATTTTTTTATTGATTCTTACGGATTGGATCCAAAAAAATTTTTGAATGAGGAGAGTTTAATATCCCTTCTATTTGACTTTAATAGCAACATTTCATCTTTTCACACGAATTACGAAAATGATTGGAACACATCTATTTTCTAAATATACATAGTAGAATGTCTAAATTGCCTTAAAATTAAAAATTCCGTATTTAATTTTACTACAAAATCAATGCTAATTTTATGTCATATTAAAGCACCATCGTTAAAGTAGTACTTCCGTTCATTTTTTTATTGAACACTTAAAGTGGAATAAAATAAAATTTCCTTTGTTGCTATTAAAGTGGAATGTATGGAGTATTATTTTTCGTTAGACATGTATACAATATGTGAATATCTATTCTTTATAGGGATAATTATAATTTAGTGCCTGAAATTTTTATTTTTTTTCTATTTTGGCAACTGGATAGAAAACGCTATCAATTGAGTGCACAAATTTTTTAAAATTTCTATTTCAATTTTTCTGTCTAATTTGGCTACCGGAACTCTGATTGTGTAATGATGAAACCCATTTTTTCACATGTGGTAGTTAATATGGCTTAATTGAGATCCAAATCAGCTTGCCATATAGAGTCTACATGCACATGATATAAAATTCTCTAATTTGCTCTTTAGAACACCTAATTCCCTATTGAATCTCCTCACTTCTCAGCATCTCCATTATGGCTCGAACATTGAATTTCAGTTTTCAAAAAAATAGCTTGTAAAAAAAATATTTTTCACAATTTTTCAGTGTTTGGGCATACAAGAAAATAAGTCAACAAAAATAATTTTCCTAATTAAAGGAAAACTTATTCATTTAAAAGAAAATGACTTCTCACTTCAAGAGAGGGAAACATTTCACAAACATTTACAAACTTATTATAATCTTATAAATGTATTTTTTTTAATTTATTAATCACTCGTAGTCACTACCATTAGTTTTCATTCACCACCAGCCACCACCACCGGTCACGGGCCACCATCGGCCACCACCACCAGCCACTCGCGATTTTCATAATTTTATCATTTTTTTCATTTTTCTCATATTTAACAATAAAATTTTTTAAAATAAAATTCTCATTATTATAAATATTTTATGGTCTTATGAGTTAAAAATTTTAATGTTTTTTAACTAATTTTTATAATACAACCAAACAATAGAAAATAAATCATTTGAAAAATATTTTCAAGGAAAACATTTTTTTTGAAAAATATTTTTCAAAGATAAGTTATTTTTCGGAAACATATGGAGCTCAATGTTCTTCATTTTGCAAGGAAACTTCACAAAAGAAGAAGATGAACTCTCATCACTCTTCACAACTTGTTTGGAAACAAGTATATATATTGAGATTTTAATTCAAACGCACAAAATCTCAATTGAGATATTTATTTCTTAAGAATAAATTATTTATTTATTTCTTTTTGGCAGTTGGTGTCTTATTGCTGCTGGTTTACTTAGAAAAACAGATAATAGATCAAGATAAATTACAATACACACATCAAAAGAATGCTCTACATCGATGGCTAAGATCCTCAAAAGCATTGCCTTCCCAACTCAACCACCAGCACAGCCACGACCACTATAACTTCTACTGCAATTAGCAATGGCAGGAACAACAAAGCCAATAATAATAATAATAATAAAAGATAATAATATGATCAATAATAATAATGTTTCTCAAATAGAAACACATAATTATCATTGACTCCATTTTTGCGAGTACATTTGCAGGGTGGTTATGAACCAGAGAATTCAACATGTTCTTTTTGCATTGGACAAAACCCAAACCAACATAAACTTGGATGACATGGCATTAGGATTTGAGTTTTGGCTTGAATTTAAGATGGGAAATAGCTCGATTGAAGAAGTTGAGAGATATTTGAGGTTGGATTTAGGTTTTATAGAGGATTTGAAGGAAAAGGCTTCATTATAAATTTAGTGCCTAAACTTTCGAAAAATTTTATTTTAGTGTCTTAACGGAAAACGTTTACAATTAAGTGTTTGAATCGATAAATTTCTTTTAATCGGGTATCTCTATCTTATGTGGCTTGCAGGAAACATGAATAGGACTTGTGGGACCCATTTAAAATTCAAAATAACATTGAGTAGGACAACAAATAGCTTGACACATCAGATTTGACATGTCAAACAGTAGAGTGTAAAAAACAATTAACAAAATTGTCATTAGCCCTAAAAACCAAACGCGGCTGACTGTTGCGAAAATAGTTGTTTGCCAAACGCAACTGTTAACTCCTCTGACTCTCTCACGACTATGGAACAATGTCCGGCAATCATCAACACATGTTGCGTCTAGTCCTCTCATGCCGCAAAATCACAACATAGGTAACAACCCCAAACACCTCCACTATCATAGTCATGGCTTCCTCCACCGAACAAGGGTTCCTCGCCGAGTATCGAATTAGACTCAACTGCTTCCCACAAACGAACCTCCATTGGGACTCCAAAATGGCATATCGGTGAGAAGCTAGGGTTTTGTCTCAAAGAGATCGACAATCACCGAACAAAATAAAATCTAGTTTTCAAAAAAAGTAATAACCATATTAGAAAAGCATAATATCCAACTAATTATGAAACTCCTAAAAATATTTAAACCTATTTGTAGACTAGCCTACTTGTCAGGCCTGACTCCAACCAGCAGAGAAATTGTCCACTTTGGATCAAGCCAATTTCATCCCATACTGAATTGGCAAGACCCGCATGGTTATGTCCCGTAAGTGAAATGGGGAACTTCTTAGGAGGTCACCCATCCTAGGATTTCTGTTATGCAAACATGATTAGTTTTACCCTTTTCGATATATGATTCGATTCATTCATATGTCCCACGTTCCTCTACCCATAGCTAGCCTGCCATCCTAGAAGCTAGCCAGGAGCTTTGCTCTACCCGCCCTTTTAGGATCGCTTTGCCGGGTCGCGATGTCATAGGCCCACCAGCTTTCGCATTGTTCGTCATCGAACCATACATCTATTGGAGAGGGTCCAGCTTTGCTACCAATTGTCACGCCTGACTCCAACCACCAGAGGAATTGTCCGCTTTGGATCCAACTAATTCTATACCATACTGGATTGGCAAGACCCGCACAGTTTTGTTCCATAGGTGAAATGGGGAACTTCCCAGAAGGTAATCCATCCTAAGATTTCCGTTAAGCAAGCATGCTTAATGTTGAAATCTTTGTGATTAAAGTAAATATTGTGTTTACTAGTTTAGGTTTATTCCTAATTAGTGTAAAGATTGTGTTTCCTAGTTTAGGTTTATTCCTATTTAGATTACTTCCTATATTCGAACAATTTTTTGTATATATATAGTGCAGTAGAGGTTGAAAAATATAACACAATTGAAAGAAATAAAACATATTCTTTCCTTTATTTCTACATGGTATCAGAGCCATTGCCGTAAATTTTTTGGCAACGGTTTCAGTTTGCAAAGTGGTCTGAGATACACACAGCACTGTCGGATGTGGTAGTTGGTCGTCATTGCCCGTCTCAAAAGGAAGAACGATCGCCGATCGGCACTCCATCCAAATCGCATCGCCGTCGACCACGCGTGTGTGCACACGTGCCTCCAGAAGATTCTGACTGTTCTTCACGTGCCGGCGCATGCGGCTGGTTTCGGCAAGCCCCGTCGATGATTCTTATTCCGGCGACCTCGACTCGTTGTGGTGACTCAGACCTACTGGTTCTTCAGAACCAGTTTTACCTTTTTTGGAATTTTTCCCTTTCCACCACTACTGTTGCCTTTTACCGTTGCTGCCTTTTTACCACTGCAGCCGTTTAAATTTTTTTTTTATTAAGATATGGTTGACAGAAAGAAGGTAGATATGGTTTTTCACTCAGAGAGCCCCTCACTTCATATTAGTCCAGTGAAGTTAGATGGAACAAACTACTTAGCTTGGTCTCGATCTTGTTTATTATTCATTGAAGCTAGAGGTTTGCAGGGATACCTTGATGGTGGAGCAACAAAACCAGTTTTGATAGATTCGGCCTTTAATAAGTGGAAATCTGAGAATTCTGTTATTATGTCTTGGTTAATAAATTTCATGCAGCCAACTATTTCCTGAGGATATTTGCTTCTTAATACAGCTAAAAAGATATGGGATGCTGCTTCACAGACGTATTCACAAACTGGAAACTATGCTCAGAGGTATGAATTGCAACAGAAAGTTCATGAAACCAAGCAAGAGATCTAACTATCACTCAATATTTTGCTGAACTTAGTGGGTTATGACAAGAATTGGATTATTATCAACACTTTCAAGCAAGATGTACTGATGATGCGACTTAAGTTCAGAAGTTGATTGAAGTAGAACGTGTGTATGATTTTCTGGCTGGCCTAAATAACGAGTATGATCATATTCGAGTCCAAGTTCTTGGACGAGATCCTTTTCCATCCTTACGACAAGCACACTCATTTATATAGCAAGAGGAGACTAGGAGGAACGTTATGGTTTATAGATCTACCATTGACAAAGCAAGGTTGATTGCTTATTCTGCAAGAGAACATATCCAGGCTGCAAAGGGTAGTTCTTCAGATAGAGATAAATTATTTTATGACTATTGTGGTAAGAACAGGCACACTAAGGAGTTCTGCTGGAAATTACATGGATGCCTAACTAAAGGGCATGGAGGAAAGCGGGTCAATTCTTCTAGACCACAGGAACACATATCTGATAGTGGAGCTTTATCTGAGGAACCATCTACTGCTGGAAGCTTTTCTAATAAGGAGATTCAGTCCTTGAAACGATTGTTGTCACAGCTTGATTCGTCCTCAACTCAGATTGCAACCTCTAATTTTGTTAATTCAGGTAATGCTTTCCTTACCTTTCTTGCAAAAATTGCAAAACCCTATTGGGTTATAGATTCAGGAGCAAATAAACATACAACAGGCTCTGTAAAACATTTCCTCACATATTCTAAGTATCAAGGCACAGACAAAATTTGCATTGCGGATGGCTCTTTAGTACCAATTGCTGGCACCGGTTCTATTGACTATACTTCCAATATTAAACTATCCCCTGTTCTTTATGTTCCTAAATTTCCTATTAATCTGTTATGTGTGAGCTTAATCATAAAAGCACTTAATTGCAAAGTAACTTTTTACCCTACTCATTATATATTTCAGGAATTGAATACGGGGAGAACGATTGGCAGTGGTAGCTTGCGCGATGGACTGTATCTGTTGGATGACGTTTGTCGTTTTTCAAATTTGGGTACCAGCCAAGCTTTGTTAGGAACTTCTAGAAATCCTTCCCATGAAGTTATTCAATGGCATAGGAGATTAGGACATCCCTCTTTTTCTGTTTTAGGACGTTTATTTCCCTCTTTGTTTGTTAAATGTGATTTTAATTCATTAGTATGTGATGTTTGTGAACTTGCCAAACACACCAGGCATTCTTATTCTCCAATCAATAATAAGAATTTGATTCCTTTTGCTACTATTCATTCTGATGTTTGGGGTCCTACTAAAACTGTCTCTCTTTCTGGTTATAGATGGTTTGTGACCTTTATTGATTGTTGCACTAGATTGACTTGGGTTTATTTGATGAAAACAGAAAATGAAGTTTTTTTGTGTTTTCAAAACTCCATAAAATGATTTGTACTCAGTTTGATACGCATGTTAAAATCCTAAGAACTGATAATGGCACTGCATGCATGAATACAGTTTTTCGTACCTATTTAAATTCTAATGGTATTATACATCAGACTAGTTGTGTCAATACTAGTGCTCAAAATGGAGTAGCGAAAAGGAAAAATAGGCATTTACTGGAAGTAGCTAGGTCCCTTATGTTCACTATGAATCTTCCCAAATCATATTGGGGATGCTATTTTGACTGCTGCTTACCTTATCAATCATATGCCTCTTCGTACCTTAAATTTTAAAACTCCATTAGAGGTTCTTTAAGGAAAAAACTCTTATATTGTATCTCCTAAAGTCTTTGGTTGTGTTTGCTTTGTTCATCAGAATGATCTAAGCAAATTAGATCCTAGAGCCTTGAAGTGTATGTTTGTTGGTTACTCTACTACTTAAACAGGATACAAGTGTTATCATCCTTCTTCTAGGAAATACTTTGTGAGTATGGATGTTACCTTTCGGGAGTTTGAATCTTATTTTCCTTCCCAGTCACCTCTTCAGGGGGAGAAATATCAGATGGATGAAATTTCTTTCCAGGGGGAGATTCCTATAGACATAAATAGTAAGAGAGAGCAACCACCCAAATCTCTAGGAAGATTGGATAGACTTGATTTGAAAACCTACACACGGCGGACTAATATAAATACAATCATGGAGCATGAGACCTCTGATCAACCGTCCTCTCCAATTTCAATCCCTGAAGATATAGAAGAACAAGAACTTAGTGAGTCTTCTTTAATTCCTATTGATTCTGATCCTAATCTTGATTCCAGTCCTTCTGACAATGACCTTGGTATTCCTATTGCTCTTAGAAAAGGAGTTAGAACATGCACTAAACATCCCATCTCCCATTTTATCTCCTATAATGCTCTGTCCCTTCCTGTAGAGCCTTTGTTTTGTCTGTTTCTTCTATTTCTATACCGCAGGATTGGCAAGAGGCATCACGGGATTCAAAATGGAAGGTTGAAATGGTTGAGGAGATGAGAGCTTTGGTAAAAAATGAGACATGGGATCTTGTAACTCCTCCACCAGGAAAGAAGCCAGTTGGAAGTAAATGGGTGTTCATAGTTAAACATAGGGCAGATGGTTCAATTGAGAGGTACACGACTAGATTGGTAGCCAGAGGATTCAGTCAGACCTATGAAGTTGATTATCAGGAAACATTTGCCCCTGTAGCCAAGATGAACACAATTGGAATTTTTTTGTCTTGTGTAGTCAATCTTGACTGGGAGTTACATCAATTTGATGTTAAAAATGCTTTTCTACATGGTGATTTGAAAAAAGAGGTGTATATGGAGATTCCTCCTGGATTTGATGATGACAAAACCAGAAGAAAATTTGCAAGCTAAAGAAGTCATTATATGGGCTGAAACAATCACCAAGAGCATGGTTCGAAAGGTTTAGCAAAGCTATGCTTTCTTTTGGGTATATTCAGAGCGATGCAGATCATACTTTATTCATTAAACATCATGAAGGTAAGATCACATTGCTTGCTATTTATGTTGATGATATAGTGATGACTGGAAATAATGAAGAATAAATGACTCACTTGAGAAATTTGTTAGCCAGAGAGTTTGAGATTAAGGATTTGGGAAAGTTTAGATATTTCCTTGAGATAGAAGTTGCTAGGTCAGAAAAAGAGATTTTTATTTCTCAGAAAAAGTACATCCTTGATCTCCTTAAAGAAACTGATATGTTGGGATATAAACCTGCAGAATCACCTATTGAAGCCAATCATAAGCTTTAAGCTGGAGTGGGAAGTTCAGTTGATGTTGGTAGGTATCAGAGATTGGTCGGGAGATTGATTTACCTTGCCCATACTAGACCAGATATTGCATATGCTGTAAGTTTAGTGAGTCAGTACATGCATGACCCTCGGGAGTCTCACTTAGAAGCAGTGCATCGGATTCTAAGATATTTAAAATCAGCTCTAGGTAGAGGACTTTATTTTCTAAACATGGCCATTTAACAATAACAGGCTATACAGATGCAAATAGGGCTGGTTCCCTTAATGACAGGAGATCAACCTCAGGTTATTGTGTTTTTGTTGGAGGAAACCTGGTCACATGGGGAAGCAAGAAGCAGGCTGTTGTTGCAAGGTCCAGTGCAAAAGCTGAATATAGAGCTATGGCACAGGGGATCTGTAAACTTCTATGGTTGCGCAGATTAATGGAAGAGTTAAAATTGGTTGAAACAACAAATATATCGTTATTTTGTGATAGTAAAGCAGCCATCAGTATTAAGAACAATCCAGTCCAGCACGATCGAACTAAGCACATAGAGATTGATCGTCACTTTATAAAGAGAAGATAGTTGAAGGTTTTATAAGTGTCTCCTATATAGCTTCAAAAGAGCAACTAGCTGATATTTTCACAAAGGGTTTGCATAGCAAGTTGTTTCATCCTTTAGTTTGCAAGTTGGGCATGAGTTATATCCATGCTCCAACTTGAGGGGGAGTGTCGAAATCTTTGTGATTAAAGTAAATATTGTGTTTCCTAGTTTAGGTTTATTCCTAATTAGTGTAAATATTATGTTTCCTAGTTTAGGTTTATTCCTATTTAGATTACTTCCTATATTGGAACAATTTTTTGTATCTATATAGTGGAGTAGAGGTTGAAAAATATAACACAATAAAACATATTCTTTCCTTTAATTTCTACACTTAACCTTGGGGTTCTTCCAACTCCCTAAGCTATTCCACTAAAAGGCACCTCTGATGATTAGTTTTCCCCTTTTCGATATATAATTCGATTCATTCTGTACCCATAACTAGCCTGCCATCCTAAAAGCTAGCCAAGAGCTTTGCTCTACCCGCGCTCTTAGGATCGCTTTGCTGAATCAGGATGGCACACTACTACTACTACTAGCTCGTAATTTTGATTCTAATCCAACCTCATGCGTCCTCTCGCTGCTGCTAATGTAATTAATTAGCACTAATTGATTCTTTGAAACCACTTTTTGCACTTACACTCTGAATAGCCACTCATCTCACTAAACTCGACCGTCAGCTTCTTAACCTTATTAGCATCTTTTGATCTTAACGACTTAATTTTATCTTTCTAAAGATCTTTTTTGAGTCTCAATGCCTCCTCAAACTGTGGTTTGAAATCGAAGAATTAAGAATATGTTTGCTAAGGGCAATTTTGTCAGTCATTTTTACACTCCACTATTTGACATGTCAAATCCGACGTGTCAAGCTATTTGTCATCCTAGTCACCGTTATGTTGAACATTAAGTGGGTCCCACAAGTCCTATTCATGTTTCTGTAGGATGGAGATGCTTGATTGAAAAAAAATTATCGATTTAGACACTTGATTGCAAACGTTTACTGTTAAGACACTTAAATAGAAATTTTTCATAAGATCAAGCACTAAATTTATAATTAAATCGAAGGAAAAAAACATAAGAGGTTAGCTTAGTGAAGAGATTGAAGTTCACAAGAAGTGGGATCTAGTTGGTTTTTTATAGGAGAATTAAAGAGATTTGAGATAATAATTGGATTTTCTTGATTGTGGTTATCTAACTGATTTCAGAAGAAGCTGCGTTGAAAATGTTTTGTAAAGAACCATTTGATGGCTGGCGTGTATCGTACAAATATACAGTGGAGAAAAAAGAAGTAATTGGGTGTTCTTGACACAGGAATGTGTTAGAGCAGAATTTAGAATGAGTTAATCAAGGAAACTCCAATTGTGGCGAGATTATAAATCCCGCTATGGAGAAAGCTAGCAAAATAACACCACTTTGGTATTAAGGATAAAGCTCAGCACTAACTACTTATCTCTGTTTTTATAATTTGTATTTAGCACTAACTACTTATCTCTATTTTTATAATTTGTATTTCTGATCTCCTTTATATACGCTTATCTTATATATAGGTTAGTTATAGTCTTGGTATATATAAAAAAGTGCTGTAACTATATCTGAAAAATATATAAGAATCATATTCTTCATATGGTATCAGAGCCATTCTAAAACTCTAACGAGTCGTTCCTGATCCAACCTATCTCTTCTTTTTATTTCTTCTTTTCTTATGGCTTCCGCATCAAATAGTTTGGTCATTCAACTAAATGCTCCGACTCACTTTCCTATTAAACTCACACAGGAAAATTTTCTAGTTTGGCGAAAGCAAGTTCAGTCTACTCTGATTGGACTCGATCTTCTTGGATTTGTTGATGGTTCACGAGTTGCACCATCCAAATTTCTTAATGATAAAGACAAATCAGCCAACCCAGATTATTTACTTTGGTTTCGACAAGATCAAATTCTTGTTAGTGCTCTTTTGGGCAGTTGTTCAGATGCAATTCAGCCGTTAATTTCGTCAGCTGATTCGGCTAAGGAGGCATGGGATCGTCTCCATCAAAGTTGTGCTAATGTTTCCAGATCTAGGGTTTTATCTCTCAAAACCAAGCTCATTCAAAATCCTAAAGTAGATAAGCCTGTTGCAGCTTTTCTTAATGAAATGCGAGCCATCGCAGATGAACTGGCACTCACACAGAATCCGATCAGTGATGATGATATGATTGTTCATATAATTACACAGTTAGGGGATGATTATGCTCCAATTGTTGCTGCACTGAAAGTTCGTGAAACCGCTATTTCGTTCCCTGACTTGTTTGAGAAACTTACAAATCATGAGAGATCCTTGAAAACCAGTGAGCAACCCGTTGCTCCAGCTATTGCTATTGCTAATTATACACAAAGATCTGGAACTGGAGGTCACAATCGTGGCTCTAATACACACAGAGGTCGTGGTAGTTATAACGGGAATAACTCGCGTAATTCCCAATATAACAGTCGGGGTACTTATCGCCCGAATATTGTTTGTCAATTTTGTGAGATTACAGGGCATGCAACAGTTGAATGCCGCAAGCTTGCAAGGTTTCTTAAAGAGAATAATATGGTTGTTTGAATAGCATCGTCTACCTCTTCAGTGGCACCTCCTTCAGTCAATGCTACTTCTGCCATGACTTCTTCATCGCCACAGCAATGGCTTTTTGACAGTGCGGCATCTCATCATGTAGTTTCTAACCCTTCTTCTTTACAGGGCTATACAGATTATGGTGGACCATATGAAATTCAACTTGGTGATGGTAAAACTCTTGCTGTAACACATACTGGATTTGCTACTCTTCCGGCTGATTCTACATATTTATCTCTTCCTGATGTGTTGTGTTTACCAAATTTGCACAAAAAATTGATTTCTATTGCCAAGTTATGTCGGACTAACCATGTTTCTGTGGAATTCTTTCCACTTTATTTTGTTGTGAAGGATCTGCACACGAGGGCGTCTCTGCTACGAGGCCAGAATATTGATGACATTTATTGTGCAAACTTTTCTCAATGTCATTCCAGTTCACAGTTGCACTAATTTTAGTCAATTTACAATGTTATTTTCAGATGTTCCCTGCGCAGGTGTTGCACAACAAACTGACACTAGTCTTGTCATGGTTGATTAGCTGCTAGTCCCTGATATATCACTACAATCTGCTGTTGTTTCAACTCCAGCTCCTGAATAGCAGCAACAAGATGTTTCTACTTCACTTGCTGGTTCTTCTGCTGAAATGTCAGTCTCTCCCCAAGGTCGTCCTACTTCAGATTCAAATGTCTCACCTGGTATTGTGCCTTTGGTTGCTACTGATAGTTCCTTAGTTTCTGCTGCGTTACCATTGGTTGTTGGTTCTCGGTCTCAACGTCAACGGAAACTTAATACACGGTACTTTAATGATTCTTTTATAAATGTTACAACTAAATATCCTATACAAGATTCTGTTGAACCGAGAACTGTTATGCAAGCACTGCAAGATGCCCTCTGGCGTCAGGCTATGGATTCTGAATATAATGCCTTGTTGAAAAATAAAACATGGGAGTTGGTTCCTCCAGCTCATCATAAACCCATTGGGTGTAAATGGGTGTTTCGCATTAAGGGGAAACCTGATGGCACTATTAACAGGTACAAGGCGAGACTCGTCGCTAAAGGTTTTTTACAAGAAGAGGGTGGTGATTATTTTGAGACATTCAGTCCTGTCACAAAACCTGTCACGATTAGAGTGGTTCTTACACTGGCAGTTTCACACGGTTGGCCATTGCGGCAGCTTGACGTTAATAATGCTTTTTTACAAGGTACTCTTCATGAAAGTGTCTATATGCAACAACCTCCAGGGTATGTGAATACTGATTATCCTGATTATATTTGCCACTTACGTAAGTCGCTTTATGGTCTTAAACAAGCGCCGTGCGCTTGGTATATTGAGCTTACCACATTCTTAGGATCACTTGGGTTTCGAAAATCTAATGCTGATGCTTCTCTTTTTATCTTTAGCTCAAATGGTGTTATTGCTTATTTTCTCATATATGTCGACGATATAGTGTTTACTGGCAATGACACTAAATTTCTGGATAAATGTGTTTCTCGTTTGGCTAAACTATTTTCTATTAAGGACTTGGGTACCTTGCATCATTTTCTGGGTGTGGAGGTTATTTCTACATCTACAAGTCTTTTTCTCTTGCAACATCGACATATCCATGATCTCTTGGTTAAATTCAACATGGCAGGTGCAAAAGCGATTAGTACACCTCTGTCCACTAGTGACAAGTTAGTTTTATGTGATGGGTCCCCTTCTGCCGATGCTACTGTTTATAGGTAGATTATTGGAGCTTTGCAGTACTTGGCTATTACACGGCTGGATGTGTCTTTTACAGTCAATCGTTTATCTCAGTTCATGCATGCTCCAACACAAAATCATTTTCAAGCCTTGAAGAGAGTTATGTGATATTTAAAAGGTACAATCTATTATGGATTATTTCTTTGTCGCCATTCTACTCATAAATTAACAACATTTTCTGATTCTGACTGGGGAGGATCACTTGAAAATGGAAGATCAACAACTGCCTATGTTTTATATCTTGGTTCTAATGTTATCTCCTGGAAATCCACTAAGCAGAAGACGATGTCTAGATCTTCCACTGAGACAGAATATAAGGCATTGGCTAATGCTGCAGCTGAATTAATATGGGTTCAAAATTTGTTAAAAGATTTGAGCTTTCCTATTTTAGAACCCCCAGTTATTCATTGTGATAATATTGGAGTCACTTACTTTTGTGCAAATCCAATATATCACACCAAGATGAAACATCTTGCCTTGGATTATCATTTCGTGAGAGAAAGAATACATGCTGGTCAGCTTCGGGTCCATCATATTAGCACTAAAGATCAAAATGCAGATATGCTCACCAAGCCTCTTGGTCGCCCACAGTTTCAATTTTTCCGATCCAAGATTGGAGTTTCCGATGGATCCTCCATTTTGCGGGGGCGTATTAAGGATAAAGCTCAACACTAACTACTTATCTCTGTTTTTATAATTTGTATTTAGCACTAACTACTTATCTCTGTTTTTATAATTTATATCTCCTTTATATACGCCTATCTTATATATAGGTTAGTTATAGTCTTGGTATATATAAAAAAGTGCTGTAACTATATCTGAAAAATATATAAGAATCATATTCTTCATACTTGGAATGCCAAACCAAGGATACAAAATTTCAGTCTTAGGAATTCCACCTAAGGATAGAGGTATCGCAATAGCTAAAAGGAAGTTTATTCTTATTGATCAATCCCAAAACATAACAGCTATGCCCCTCTATATAGGCGTTCAATCCGTAAACTAAAAGGAAACAAAACTAAAATAGGAAAAAACTAATCCTTAATAGATAAGGATTTTCTAAATCATGGTTGCTGCATTCTAATTATTGTGAAGGACTGAATCTAAAGGCAAATTAGAGAATTCAATAGCATGTTCATGTGGACTCCACATGGCACGTTGGTCTGGATTTCACTTAAGCCACGTCAACTACTTAGATGTGAAGAAATAATGGATCCGACAATTATTCAATCATATTTCTAGTGAGTCAAATCAGACTGAGACATTGAAATAAAAATTTTAAAAAGTTCATGCACTCCATTGATAACATTTTCCTTTCATACACAAAAATAAAAAAAAATAAAAAGTTCAGGCACAAATTATAATTATCCCGCTTTATGTATGTTGACTTTTTTTTTTTTTTTGGAGCTTTATATTATGCTTAGTCCTCTATTGGAATTAGTGGATCAAAGTTTTTATCAACATATAAGTAACAAGTACCTGGATAATTAAGTTAGAAAAGAAAGGTTCATAAGAATTTGTATAGCCAACCACTAAGACTCAATTATTTAATCAAGCCCACCCACTCAGTTTTTTTTAGTTCTTATAATATGATCAAACTTTGTAGTATTCTTTTAATTATGATAGTTTAATTTATGTTTGCTCTTTTAAGGAAGGGTCGTGTGCATTGCCTGTTTGCATTGATTGGAATTTTGAATATTGAAATTTTAATATTAATTTCTCAAAAAAATAATTAATTATTATTTTTTTAAATATAATATTTAAGATTTCATTAATAATTTCAAATCAATAAAAATTAATTTCTTAGTATTGCATGCCTTCTCTCACCTCAAACAGAGTGTCCAATTCTTCACGATTGAAAATATAAACAATAGTCATTCCTTTAGATTATCCTTTGACCAGCACAAGATCCTCCCTGAGGAAACCCAATTTATCTCTTTCCTCACTCGAACTCTAACTCTATTCTTGAAATTCTTTCTCAATTGCAATTAAGTCACTGATTGACATTCCCTCGTTTGTTTTTTGCTTTTTTCCTTCCTATTTTGCCTTCATGTTATGCCGACCTTTCTCCTTCCCATTCTCTCTTCTCTTTCTTGAAGACAAATAAACAAGACATTATTTATATGTATGATAAGAAAGTGGAGTTTGCCTTCATCCTTATGTTATGTGTGACTTTTGTGTGTATCAGTCACAAACACTTTGTGACTGTTGTGTGCGAATGTTGTGTGACTGAAGGCTTTTGGGCATTTAGTATTGGGCTCATTAAGCTACTAGGTCTGTGAAAGAAGTAGACTTTTAAAGCCCAAACAATTATTTCTCTTCTTCTTAAATCTATTTATTTACATAATTTTGTTCTGTTGTCTCATTTATTCACTAGGAAATCAATTTGTGAAGATTTTCGTGTGCTCTAAAGTATGAACTTTATGGTGTTAATCCTGTGAATTTTCTCAAAAATTATATTTTAAAAATTTATGTTTGATAAGAAATAATTTGTTTGCAGGTGTACCTAATCTGTCTTGATGAAGCTACAAAACTATTGCTTGTGGATGCCCACAATTCGCCAATAATGAGAAGTAACCATTCTCAAATTTTTTTTCTTTGTGATATGTACTAGTATTAGTTTTGTGAATTCTTTAGCTTCCATCTCTAGCATAACATGACTCTTTGGCCTACTAAACATTATAATACATTGTAACATATTGTTCATTTTAAAAATAAAATGATTATTTGTTGATTATTTGCATCATGAGAACTTAACAAGCGTGTGATTACAAACTAGAGACCCTCAGAAAAGAAAAGTAGAGGGAAATATCAAAAATTTCATTTCCAATAAAAGCTTCATTCATTCAAACATAAAATGAACACATAAGAAGAGTAATGAAGTACCACAGAATAAAGAAGCAAGCCTTTCCGGTTCCTCAAAACTCTCGTGAATAACAACTTCACATTTTGTAGTATTGTCTTCTCTCACCTCAAACAGCGCGTCCAATTCTTCACGATTGCAAATATATACGATAGTCATTTATTTCGATTGTTCTTTGACCAAGACAAGCTCCTCCCTGAGGGATCCTAATTTATCTCTTTCCTCACTTAACTCTGACTTTTTTCTTGAAACTCTTTCTCAACCACAACTAAGTCACTGATAGACATTCCCTAAATTGTTTTCTACTTTTTTTCGTTCGCTCTTGCTTTCACGTTACGTCGACATTAGTGCGACCTTTTTCCTTCCCTTTCTCGCTTCTCTTTCTTAAAGACAGTAAACAATACTCTATTTTTATGTTTGATAAAAATATGGAGTTTGCCTTCATCCTTGTGTTGTGTGTGACTGTTGTGTGTATCGGTCACAACACTTTGTGACTATTGTGTGACTGAATGCTTTTGGGCTTTCAGTATTGAGCTCATCCCCAAACAACTATTTCCTTTCTCCTTCAATCTATTTATTTACATAATTTTGTTTCGATGTCTCATATATTCGCTAGAAAATCAATTTGCGAAGTTAGCAAACAGGCAGTCAATGCAACTTTCGGTGCAATTCAATGCAGCTTCCAGACTCATGCAAAATAGGCAGTCAGTCTAATTCCCAATGCAATTCATTATGGATTCAACACAAATCGAGAGACAGGCATATTCATCGTAAACTCGCTAAAAACCGACAATTCAGTGCAAGTTCGATATAAACGAGGAATCAGTGCTAAGGGTGGAAATTTTGATCAAGACATCAGTGCAGAATCAGAAAGCCAAGCATCTAGTGCAAGCAGGAAAAATAAGTAGATCAGATTTGCACGAATAAAGATCCAATGTTGTCCTAAATACAAAAATCAAGATTTTACAAAATAAGATGCTACTATCAAGGCAGCATCAGCCTAAAATGTGCTACAAAGTTAGTCCCCAAGACTACTTGAGCCAAAATTAGTGGCCTATCCTAAAAAGCAATAGAAAGCAAACGAAAGCAGGAACTCGGGACCTCAGCGGACGCCTAAGGTCATCCAGCAGTGTCTAGACCTGGTCCTCTAAGAAGCTCTCACGATTCAGGGCCTCAGACAATGCCCCGCGGAGCTGACCAACCAAGTATGTCGTCCCCTCACACCAACCAGGACGTGGCTGCACGGTAAGCAACATGCCAATATATATATATATATACCGGTATATATATATATATATATATATATATATATATATATATATACCGGGACGCCCTGAGGATAGACCAGCAAGTGGTCAGGGACGTCATCCAGCAGAGGGTATGATGTGATGTCGTGCCGAGTGACGAACCTCACACGCTGCATGCTCTCACAAAGCAGATATGGTACCTCAAAGACAGCTGCTCGACAGCTAGTCTCCGACCTTGGTAGCGACGGTGGGCCCTGCTCTTGCTCCACTCGCCTAGTCGATGGCGAAGGGTGTGAGGCCTTCACACTCCGCTCGGAATCGCTAGTTGGGGAGTATGAGGATGAAGGTACTTGAGAACCCATTTTGACAAGATTTGGGTATGGAAGCAATTTGCTAAGAAGGAAGACAATACAAAAGAGAGAGACGGTGTGAGTGGGGTAAATGGGCCACCCCCACACCCCTCCTCCCCTATTACTGTTAGAAAAACAGAGTACAACAGAGTTGCTGAAAAAAAATAAAAAGAACTAAGAGGAATTTCAGCAAACTGCTGGTGTGCACAGAAAATGTGAGAGAAGAATGGGATACATTTCCATTCATCAAATGCTCTTTAAATACAATTACAGCATAACCAAATCCCAAATTACGTGGACACAAATTATCTCACGTCAACAAGAAAATAGGGAATCAAATAACAAATATTGACTTATTAAAACAGAAAATTAATATCACTAACTAAAAATAGATAACGTGCAGAGATACTTTGCATTACTCTCTAACATGCTCCTCCTTAATGCAAAAATCCATAACTCCTAGCTTGTCTCTGAGATATGCAAACTTCTCAAAAGTAAGAGCCTTTGTAAACAAATCAGCTACTTGCTCTCTTGTATTGCAAAACTCTAGCTGAATACTTCCTTCTCCAACTTGCTCTCTTATAAAATGATGGCGAATATCAATGTGTCTTGTTCTTTGGTGATGAACTGGATTTTTTGCCATCGAAATTGTGGACTGATTATCACAAAAAATGATTGTTGCTTCTTTCTGCTCAATCTTCATATCTTGCAAAATTCATCTAAGCCAAACTGCTTGACAAGCTGCTGCAGTGACAGCCATATATTCGGCTTCCGAAGACGACAAAGCTATAGATGGTTGTTTTCTTGAGCTCCAGGATATGGCACTAGACCCAAGCAAGAACAAATATCCTGTAGTACTTTTACGGTCATCCAAAGAACCTGCCCAATCACTGTCAGAAAAACCATACAGTTTAAAATTTTCTGAGCTAACATAGAACAACCCATGAGAAGAGGTTCCCTTCAAGTATCTTAAAACTCTTTTCGCAGCACCAAAGTGAACCTTGCTTGGACTCTGCATAAACCTTGAAAGGAGACTGGTTGCTTGCAAAATATCCGGACGACTATTCGTTAAATAAAGCAGACTTCCCACCAAACTCCGATATAACTGAGAATCTACTTTCTCTTCTCCATCATCCAAGCAATATTTATGGTTTGTGATCATTGGAGTTGTGACTGAATTGCAATCTTTCATATTATATTTAGAAAGGATATCATTCACATATTTTTGTTGTGAAATGAAAATTCCAGCCTTACACTGGCTCACTTCCAATCCCAAAAAATAACTCATCAAGCCCAAATCAGTCATATCAAATTCAGTCACCATAATCTTCTTAAATTCATTGAATAACTCAATGCTATTTCCTGTATAGATTAAGTCATCCACATAAAGGCAAATGATCAATACCTCATTGTCTGCTTTTCTCTTAACATACAACGTGGGCTCGCTTGCACTCTTTTGGAAGCCATTTTTACAAAAATGTGCGTCAATCCTCCCATACCAGGCCCTCGGTGCTTGCTTGAGGCCGTAGAGAGCTTTCTTTAATTTGTACACTTTCTTTTCTTCACCAACAATTTCATAGCCCTTAGGTTGCTGCACATACACTTCTTCTTCCAAAATACCATTTAAAAAGGCTGATTTTACATCAAACTGAAAAACTTTCCAGTTAAAATAAGCAGCAATAGCAAGAGTAGTTCGAATCGTGTCAAACCTTGCTACTGGAGAGAACGTTTCTTCAAAATCAATGCCTTCACGCTGCATGTATCCAAGTGCGACTAACCAAGCTTTGTATCTCTGAATAGACCCATCTGGCCTGTATTTCAGCTTGTACACCCATTTCAGCCCCACTACTTCTTTACCGAATGGCAAGTCAACCAACTCCCATGTTTTGTTTTTTTCTAATGCATTCATCTCCTCATCCATTGCATTTTGCCATTCTGCAATTTTTGCTGCTTCTTCAAACTTGCTTGGTTCTTGATAGACCACAAGATGACATTCATCAAGTTGTCCATAAATCTCTTGTAGAGATCTCCATTTCCGTGGAGGGGTACTTGTTGAAGACGATGATGTTGAACTAGAAGGACTGGAAATAGGAGTATTTGAGAAAGAAGAATCTGAACCACCATTGTTGCCTTCATTTTGAATTTGTTCAGGGACAAAATCCTCATCATTTGGAAATACATTTACTCCTGGCTGTACCTCACTCCAAATCCATACACTTTTCTCATCAAAAACAACATCACGACTTATTAGCAATTTTTTTGAAAGAGGATCATAGAAGCGATACCCTTTAGTTTCCATACTGTACCCCACAAATATGCATTTCACACTGTTTTCATCAAGTTTTCCTCTCTTTTGAGATGGCACCAACACATAAGCAACACAACCAAAGATTTTAAAGTGTTTTACCTTTGGTTTCCACCCATTCCAAGCCTCAAAAGGTGTTTGATTTGATAGGGCTAATGTAGAACTTCGGTTCAAAATATAGGCAGCAGTATGAATGGCTTCTGCCCAAAAGCTTTTTGGAAGACTTTTGGCTTTCAACATACTCTTGGCCATCTCCACAAGACTTCTGTTTTTCCTCTCCGCCACACCATTCTGTTAGGGAGTATAACTGGCTGTAAGCTGCCTCTGAATTCCAAGATCTTCACAGAATTTATCAAATTCTGCAGAGACAAATTCACCTCCACGATCTGTTCGCAAGATCTTTACTGCATTGCCGCTTTGTTTTTTGATCAAGCTTTTAAATTTCTTGAATGTTGACAGCGTCTCTGATTTTTCTTTAAGAAAGAAAACCCAAGTCATTTGGCTATAATCATCAACAAAGACAATAAAGTACCTGCTGCCATTAAGAGACAAAGTGCGCATCGGACCGCAAACATCGGCATGTATAAGTTCAGCTGTTTCAGAAGCTCTCCTGCTTTTGCCCTTGGGAAAAGAGTCTCTATGATGTTTCCCAATCACACAACTTTCACACACGTCACCAACAGAATTTATGACAGGTAATCCATCCACCAAATTATTTTTAGACATTAAACTCAAGCTGTTAAAGTTTAAATGTCCATACCTGTGATGCCACAACCAATCATCATCTTCCAATGACACTGCTAATGCTTTTTGTTGGTCATCAAAATCAAGTGGAAATATATTATTTTCGCTCATTGGAACGCGAAATAACATATTCTTTTTTGTTTTATCTGAAAACACAGTGCAAGAGAAATCTTCAAAAAGGAGTGAATACCCTTTTCTCATAAATTGACCAACACTCAAAAGGCTTGAATCCAAATCAGGCACATATAGAACATCTCTAATCTCACAATCATTCAACTTCACGATCCCTTTACCATGAACTTGACGAACCGTTCCATCTGCTGTTTTAATGTTGGATTTGAAGGACTTATCCACACTAACAAAAGCCTCCAGATTAGCAGTCACGTGCTTACTGCTACCACTATCCATATACCACACATTAGAATCACATTCTCTGGTAGCAAAAGCAGCAAGAAATAAACTCTCACATTCATCATTATTTTCTTGCTCAACTAGATTAGCCTGATTTCCTTTTAGCCGGCAATTCTTTGCTATGTGACCTTGTTTCCCGCAATTATAACATGTAAAATTACGGAAACGAGTTTCACCTTTATTACTTTCAGTGTTGTGATTCTGACTCTGGCCACCGGCTCGTCCCCCTCTGTAACCTCTGCCTCCTCTTCTTCCTCGTGAAGAATGTCCACCACGACTACTACTATGGCTATTGCCATTATTCTCTGCTTCTTTAGATAGCTGCAATTTAGTGTGAAAAACTTTTTCTGTGTCACCTTCTTCATAACCACGATGCCTGTCTTCATGGGATTGTAAAGAACCCATCAACTCATCAATAGACAGGATACTTAAATCCTTCGATTCTTCGATTGCAGCAACGGCAGATTCGTATTTTCTGGGCAAACTCCTCAAAATCTTCTCCACAACCTTTTGATCTGACAACTCCTCCCCGTACTTTCGCATTTGGTTTACAACTTCCATAACTCTGTTGAAGTATTCATGCATGGACTCACCATCCTTCATAACAAAGCAATCAAACTTTCTACGAAGTGTCTGCAGCTTTACTGTAACTACCTTCTCTACACCTTGGTAGTTATTCCGGAGTATATCCCATGCTGCTTTCGCTTTTGTTGCAGCAGAAATTCTCGGGAAAATAGCATCATCTACAGCTTGTTGGATGAGGAAAAGAGCTTTATTATCTTTCTTCAGTAATTCTTTAAGAATTTCTGCAGATGCTCTTTCGTTGTAGCCATTCTCTACGAAATCCCATAACTCTTGGGAGAGAAAAAGAGTTTTCATTTTGATACTCCAAATATCATAGTTGGCGATTCCTCGAAGAATTGGAACAGAAGGTTGTGAGAGATTAATTCCCACTGAATTACAAGCCATCTGGAAGGGAACCTGGGACCTGTTAGTAAAACAGATTAATTCCTCGGAGTATAACCTGGCTCTAATACCAGATGTTAGAGAAACAGAGTAGAACAGAGTTGCTGAAAAAAAATAAAAAGAACTAAGAGGAATTTCAGCAAACTGCTGGTGTGCATAGAAAATGTGAGAGAAGAATGGGATACATTTCCATTCATCAAATGCTCTTTAAATACAATTACAGCATAACCAAATCCCAAATTACGTGGACACAAATTATCTCACGTCAAATAGAAAATAGGGAATCAAATAACAAAAATTGACTTATTAAAACAGAAAATTAATATCACTAACTAAAAATAGATAACGTGCAGAGATACTTTGCATTACTCTCTAACAATTACTAGGAAAAAGGGAGGACGAAACTCGCCCTTAACCAGAAGGTTAGACTTTTCGAGACTTATCTAGACTTAGAATGACACACGGCTATAGTCAAAACATCCGCGACAAGTTTCCAAACACAGCGGTGCCTTCTGATCTGATGACAAAATTAGAGAAATGACCCAGAAAATCAGACGGAACAGATCAGCTTTGGAAAAATATTCTCGAAATCAAGCGAAATTCGCATAGGATTTTTCAAACATCACCATGACTTGCTAATTGTGGTTCTCAGGCTAAAATTCTATTTGGAAGTGCTAAAATTGGAGTTTGAAAGATCGAGCCTTGATCGACCCCGATCCCTCAGAAGGGACAAGCTGTTGACCATGATTTCACCACTAGCCTCTAATAAATTTCGCTACGATTCCAATGGCATGAGAATCAGCTTGATAAAACATCATTTGGGCCTCAAACGAACCTCCGGAAGCCCAAAAACCCTAAAAGCAAAGGGCAAAGGCAGAGGTAGTAATTTGCCCTGATTGGCGCCGACCAGCTCCTCACCAGCGCCGATCACCACCTTTTTGGCACAAAAATGAGGCTCATCAAAAACCCATATCAGTACCGAAAAAGAGCACTTCGGTACTGAAAATGGGGACTTCGATACCACCGTGCCCTTGGCTCAGCACCCCTTGGCCTATAAAAGGCACACTCCTCCCTAATTTCAAGCAACTCTTGTTGCTTGATTGAGCGTTTCTCAAGCTTCAACGACTCTCATTCTCCCTTTTACGATTCTAAGGCAATATAGTCCGGCCTTGCTCTTCTTCCTTAGTTGAGTTTAAGGCCTGACTTGGTACTCACTCAAAAGTCGATCCTTTCGACTTTCACTTACATTTTGGTCTTCCTTAGACTAAAGCTATTAGTCAATTAATTCATTATTAATTAATTTAAAAATTAATTAACAATCTGTTAATTAACACTAGTTGATAGGTGTTATTTTTATAGTATTTTTAATATAGTATTTATTAGGATTTTTAGTAGTTTTAATTACTTTAATTAGTTTTTTATTTAGTTTTATTTATGTTTTTATTTAAAGCTTTCTTGAATCATATTCACTTAATCTTAAGGAATTTTGTAGGATTTTTATAGAAAATCAAGAGATGATCAATTGTCAAAAACTTCCAGCAAGAAGCACACACAGGGCGTGCTACCTAGCACCCCCATGCTAGTTTGCAAAGTTTAACTTGGGCCGAGATTTCACATTAAGCCTGTGCTATTCACATGAAGATATTGTGGGATGTACTTTATTAAAGCTCGAGTCTTATTTAGACGTTGGAAGAGTCCTAATTGAAAAGAAATACAAAAACCTAAACAGTTTTCTATCTCTAAAAGATTTCTTCCTCAATAGAGATTCACTTGACAGATTTCTTCCTCAAATGAATACGAAGATATTCCAGACTGTTTATATAAAGAGAGAGACTATCCATTCACAGGGTTCGATTGTCTATTCCATCCATTGTATATCTCATCTCTTGTTCTATTATTTTTCTACATAGTTTTCTCTCTCTTTAAGACATAAAGTGCTCAAGTTGGTGTCAAAATTCATGGAAGCCGCTCAAACCAATCGTTAACTGGTTTTTATTTCTAAACTCTCTTTATGTTTATTATTCTTTATCGGATTATTTATAAATTTAATTGAGTTTGATTTATTTACTATGTTGAACTAAATCTCTTTACTAGGGATATGATGTAGCTTAAATTCAACTCCAGTTTATAATATTAGATTTTTTTTTATTATTCAAGTAAAGTTTATTATTGATCTTAATGCTTCCAGGCAAAGTTTCTGCCCTGGATTGATTTATTTCATTAATCACTGTTGAGAGTAAGATTTTTATATGAATAGGGTAATAAATTCCATAGGAATAACAACTTGATGCAAGAACTAGATGGTTTGGCTCGTGGGAGGTTTTCATAAAATTAAGGGGTTAATTTGTGGATTCCTGAATAATCACAAGAACTTAATGATTTAATCTATGTTTAGTTGTGCCATTGAGAGATGGGTAATTGAATTGAGTTAAAATAGCTAATATAACATCGAAAGAGCTTATCGGCAATTTTAGGTTATTTCTCCTTCTTGAATAATTAAAATTGATTATCAAACTATTAGGATAAACCGGATAGAATTAAGTGAAGTCAAAATCCCTTGTAACTTTTAAACCTTGATTTCTTTTCAATAACTTCTTGCTTGATCTCATTCTTATTGTTTTTACTTTAATTCTTTTTTTTTTTCAAATACATTCCCTTTATTATCATTTAAATAATAATAGATTAACACAATTTTGGTACCCGGTATACAATCTTCATGGGACGAAACTCTACTCACTCTTTATTATTTGATTACGATTCCGTACACTTGTGAAAAAGCCTGTCACCAGTATTATATAAGACTATAAATTGGGCCCTCGTGCCCTACCTAAGCTCTATTTGGAGGAAGACTTGACCTCTTTGGTTGCTATAACCGTGCAGATCTGATCTAGCTGCATAACAAGCACTAGGGTATAATCACTAAACTTGAACTTTGTCCATTGAAGCCCGGTCCATCCAGCACCTTATAAACTGTCAAGCCCGGTCTGTCCGGCACATTGCATGCTTTCAAGCCCAGTCTATTCAGCAAAACCAACAAAACCAGTTTTTATCTCTAAACCTTAGTTCGCCTGGCAAACCCTTTAAGCCCACTCTACAAATGGCACCTCCAAAACCCTACCATCCTAATCGATGGTAGAACTTCGTGCGCCCTAATCCTTATACAATGAGGTACAAAGGCATACCTATAAATTTCAGCCAAAGTAGCGCGCCCCGACCAAACTGACCGGGTCGAGATTTAGGGGAATGTGTCGCACGACCTAGAATCCTCAATAAACGAGGCTAGAGTCAAGCTCCCCTCTGAATACACACCTTTTCAATTATTGTTGCTTCTAATGTTTGACTATAATTATCATGCATTACAAGTGTATTCATGCATCGATAAACTGACATTTATGCAAAACACTGCTTTTGATTTCTCAATTATGACCCAAACCATTGATTCATTCGAAAAAAGCGAAAACCTAGTCCTGAACCCAATGATTCGAGTTTAGTGCTTTTATCCAAAAGGCAAATCGAAAATGGAGTCCATCATGGGGTTTTTTCATTAATCCTTTCCCCGAAACCAAAAACAAATTAAGATGACTACTCTGAAAACACTACACATCGTTAAAGCGCTCCAAAGAGCAAACCCGACATCACTTAAGCACTAAACCCAGCCACAATCAATATGACCTTAACAAACAAAAATTAACCGTAAGGAGTTCGTCCCAGTTTCTGTGAAGAACCAACCAATGGGCCCATTTGGATGGACTCTGTCCTTTGGATCCTTCCCATGGCGCTCAGAAGGGGGCTCACAGGAGGGAGCAATAAGAATATTTTAGTGAAATTCTTATAAAATAAATTATTAATTTCAATTAATTTGTGATTTTTAATTGAGAAGTTTTGTAATAATTAAAATTCTCTCAAACTCTTCCCTCTCTAGATATTCCTATCCCAAAAGCCTTTAAGATTGTAGAAACAGACGCTTCAGATAAAGGCTATGGCGGAATATTGAAACAAAGAATAAATGATAAAGAATCCCTAGTAAGATTTACTAGTGGAATCTGGACAGGACCTAGAGTAAACTACTCCACGGTCAAAAAAGAAATTTTATCCATAGTGCTCTATGTCCAGAAGTTTGAGTCAGATTTGCTAAATCAAAAATTTTTAATAAGAGTAGACTGCAAGAGTGCTAAAGAAATTTTACTCAAAGACATAAAGAATATAGCGTCTAAACAAATATTTGCTAGATGGCAGGCAATATTATCTGTTTTTGATTTTGATCTTGAATTTATTAAAGAAGAAAATAATTCATTGCCTGATTTCTAACTCGTGAATTTCTTACAGGAACTCAATAAAGAAAAGATGAGTTCAAAAATAAGCCTAGAAATCTCTTCATCTTGTTCTAAAGATCCAGACAAACCAAGAAAAGAAGCTTATGAAGCAGACATTAGAGGACCTAATGAAGAAGGCCTTCTAATACTTTGAATTTACCACTCTCATCTGGTGCCCATTACTAAAAGACATGCAGAATTGCCACCTTACGAGGTTGCAAAAATCTATACTCAGAATCACTTCACTTATCCTTATCTTTTAAAAGATTATATGTTCTACCAGTCCATTTTGGAAGAAATTGGTTCGGTAACTTTTACACCGACAGTGAGAGGAGAAGGAGAATGGGCCTATAGTAAATTTATAATTAAGAGAGTGTTTTCTCAAGAAGACTGGGGTGACGATCCATTCCAAACTAAAGAATTAAAGCTTGGAAGACCCCGACATTTTAATTATTTCAATTATATGGAGGCATGGAACGGAGCCTTATGCTACAAAAATCGGCAAAGAAGATTTAGCTGGTTTATAGCATTTAATCTCGTTAAAGAAGAATGGGAATTTCCCCTCTGATTTCAAGAATGGTTTTATCATTGGGGGTTATTTCCCATATTTATGCCAGACAAAATTCGAACACTTTATGAACAATTCTGTGAAGTAAACAGGACCTTAATTAACCCAAGGCTAATCTTCACCGTTGCATATAAAATCAAAAGAAATTTGAAGATTCAAAAGTAGAGGACTCATGGCTAGTTAGAAGAGTTCTATTGCAATGGTGGGATAAGTATTTTCCAGCAGAGGACTAATTCATTTTGCAAAGAAGCCTAGTCCAACTAAAGAAAAAATAACTACTAAGAAAAATCATCATTAAACTTGTCTCAGGTACTGAAAGAACTCCTTCAGAGCGTACCTAAAGAAGAAATTAGAAAGCAATTATTTGAAGCAATAGGAGAAGAATCTAGCATTTATGCCAGCTCAAAAGATAAAGAGAAAGCAGAGCCGTCAAGATCAAGACACGACAGGCTAGATAAAGAAAAAGATTCTCTTGAACTAGAAGACGACACAATGAATGAAGACATCTTTATTGACAGCCAAGACCCGTATGATTTTTAGAGATTCCAAAAGGATAAAGTATATAGTCGTCATCTTTCCTTTCACCAAAGAAAATAAAATCGAATCTTATCTTGTCTCAAGATAGACATAAGCCATGATGTCAAAGACAACCCTCTCCCTCTATAAATATGTATCATAGTTTTAGTTAGAGGCATCGAGTTTTCTAGCAATTTTTTTTTTTTTTTTTTTGTATTTCCTCTCTTTTAAATCTGGATAACTTAGAAAGTATGTACGCTGAAGTTAGTAAACTTCAGAATAAGCTATTTGAGTTTGAAGAGCAGCTTGCTCAAATTTGTTTGGCTTGTAACAACCTTGAATTCTCTGTAAGTTTTTATTAATCATATCATATGTCTTATATTGATTCTGCTATTGCTAATCTATGTTTGATTGATCTTACTAATCATAACGAAATTAGAAGATTTAGACAAGAATTATTAGAGACTGGTAATAATATTTTTGAAGAGCATCTAGAAAACCATACTAAGTACTGTGATTGTAGAGAGTGTGAACAAACATTAGGTCTATTCAATATTATTATTCAATTTTTGAACCAGCTCTTAAGACATTAAAATCTTCCTGGGTCCAAACTGGTATCAAAGCCAAGTTAGCTGAATAATTTATCTGAATCTTTAGTGAAACCAAAGTCGCGTATCCGTGATTGCCGTGTTAAGCCAAGGTTGGGCGTTAAGGCAAAAGGAGTAAATCGTTGGCAATGATCTAAAGATATGGACAGACTATTTGGAAACTTGTCTAAGAGTGCTAGTCTCGATTGAGCACAGGATTAGAGACTAATAAAAAAGCAAAAAATAAAGAAGTTTTTTTAGCAGAAGATATAGATACTAGTCCAGGTAATTGGAAATTACCTGTAGTCTCTTCTAATATGATATATAAGTCAAGTACTAATTTTATGTTTAAATCTGATTATGTGGTGAAAACTGTGGAACAAGCAGTTCCAATTCATGAAGGGTCCCAATCTTTCAGTCTGTTTTGTAAAGAGTTAGTAACAAAACATCAAGAAAAATAAAATTTCCTTCTTATAGTAATGGTACAGGTGGCGTTGAAGCCGGCCACCAGATTAGGGCTAAACACAGCTGCAGTTATCTGTTTAAGAGATAAGAGGCATAACAAATTTCATGATTCTCTGTTAGCGGTAATTGAGTCTTCGCTTTGCGACGGCCCGATTTATTTCTCATGTTACCCAAATCTTACCCTATCTCTAGCGGATCCTCATCTCTTGAAAGCCCTGTCTTTGGATATAAAGAGCTCAGGCTATGATATGCTGCCTGGGTCCAAACAGTTTGGACCTAGGAAGATTTTAATGTCTTAAGAGCTAGTTCGAAAATTGAATAATAATATTGAATAGACCTAGTGTTCGTTCATACTCTCTACAATCACAATACTCAGTATGGTTTTCTAGATGCTTTTCAAAAATATTATTACCAGTCTCTAATAATTCTTGTCTAAATCCTCTAATTTCGTTACGATTAGTAAGATCAATCAAATATAGATTAGCAATAGCATAATCAATATAAGACATATGATATGATTAATAAAAACTTACAGAGAATTCAAGGTTGTTACAAGCCAAACAAATTTGAGCAAGCTGTTCTTCAAACTCAAATAGCTTATTCTGAAGTTTACAAACTTCGGCGAAGTTATCCAAATTTAAAAGAGAGGAAATACAAAAGAAAATATTGCAAGAAAACTCGATGCCTCTAACTAAAACTATGATACATATTTATAAAGGGAGAGGGTTGTCTTTGACGTCATGGCTTACGTCTATCTTCAGACAAGATAAGATTCGCTTTTATTCTCTTTAGTGAAAGGAGAGATGACAGCTGTATACTTTATCCTTTTGGAGTCTTTAAAAATCATACGGGTCTTGGCTGTCAATAAAGATGTCTTCATTCATTGTGTCGTCTTCTGGCTCAAGAGAATCTTTTTCTTTATCTAGTCTGTCGTGTCTTGATCTTGACAACTCTGCTTTCTCTTTATCTTTTGAGCTGGCAGAAATGCTAGATTCTTCTCCTATAGCTTCAAATAATTGCTTTCTAATTTCTTCTTTAGGTACGCTCTGAAGGAGTTGTTTCAGTACCTGAGACAAGTTTAATGATGATTTTTCTTCAGTTATTTTTTCTTTAGCTGGACTAGGCTTCTTTGCAAAATGAATTAGTCCTCCGCTGGAAAATACTGATGGGGCATTAAAGAAGTTCCACTTATCCCACCATCGCAACAGAACTCTTTTAACTATCCATGGGACCTATACTTTTGAATCTTCAAATTTCTTTTGATTTTTAAAAATAATAATATAGTCCCATTTAATGATCCAAGGAATTTTATATGCAACAGTGAAGATTAGCCTTAGGTTAATTCAAGTCCTGTTTACTTCACAGAATTGTTCATAAAGTGTCTGAATTTTGTCGGGCATAACTATGGGAAATAACCCACAATGATAAAACCATTCTTTACCAGAGGGGAAATTCCCATTCTTCTTTAACGAGATTAAACATTATAAACAGCTAAATCTTCTTTGCCGGTTTTCGTAGCATAAGGCTCCGTTCCATGCCTCCATATAATCGAAATAATTAAAATGTTGGGGTCTTCCAAGCTTTAATTCCTTAGTTTGGAATGGATCGTCACCCTAGTCTTCTTGAGAAACACTCTCTTAATTATAAATTTACTATAGGCCCGTTCTCCTTCTCCTCTCACTGTCAGTGTAAAAGTTATCAAACCAGTTTTTCCAAAATGGACTCGTAGAACAAATAATCTTTTGGAAGATAAGGATAAGTGAAGTGATTTTGAGTATAGATTTTTGCAACCTCGTAAGGTGGCAATTCTGCATGTCTTTTAAATAATGGGCACCAGATGAGAGTGGTAAATTGGAATTATTGGGAGGCCTTCTTCATTAGGTCCTCTAATATCTGCTTCATAAGCTTCTTTTCTTGATTTGTCTGGATCTTTAGAACAAGATAAAGAGATTTCTAGGCTTCTTTTTGAACTCAACGTTTCTTTATTGAGTTCCTGTAAGAAATTCATGAGTTAGAAAATCAGGCAATGAATTATTTTCTCCTTTAATAAATTCAAGATCAAAAATCAAAAACCGATAATATTGCCTGCCATATAGTAAATATTTGTTTAGAAACTATATTCTTTACGTCTTTGAGTAAAATTTCTTTAGCACTCTTGCAGTCTACTCTTATTAAAAATTTTTGACTTAGCAAATCTGACTCAAACTTCTAGACACAGAGCACTATTGATAAAATTTCTTTTTCGACTATGGAGTAGTTTACTCTAGGTCCTGTCCAGATTCCACTAGTAAATCTTTCTAGGGATTCTTTATCATTTATTATTTGATTCAATATTCCGCCATAGCCTTTATCTGAAGTGTCTGTTTCTACAATCTTAAAGGCTTCTGGGTTAGGAATAGCTAGACAGGGAAGAGTTTTAACTCTAGCTTTTATCTTTTTCACAGCCAGAGTATAGCTTTGTGTCCACTCAGGTGGATTTTTCTTGAGCCGTTGAAATAATGGCTCTGTAAAAATTATGAATGATATATTCAATCCTTACACTACTTTTTCAATTGTCTATATTGATGATGTTTTGATTTTTTCCAGGACAATTGAGCAACATTTCAAATACCTTAAAGCATTTATAAAGGTGGTAAAAGACAATGGTTTGGTAGTGTCAGCAAAGAAGATGAAAATATTCCAAACCAAAGTTTGATTTTTGGGACATAACATAGAAGCAGGAACTATCATCCCTATAGATAGAGCAATTGAGTTTGCAGATAAATTTCTTAATTAAATTAAAGACAAGACTCAATTGCAGAGGTTCTTAAGGATTCTAAACTGTCTCAGATTTTTACAAAGAATTGGCTCATGATGCTGAGCCATTATTTCAACGGCTCAAGAAAAATCCATCTGAGTGGACACAAAGCCATACTCTGGCTGTGAAAAAGATAAAAGCTAGAGTCGAGTCTAAAGAAAACTCATACTGCGATGGAAATTGTGACTATTATAAGTTACTCTGTACCATGAATGGACTTCTGGTACTCACAAAGAAAGATAACCTAATTCTGGATTTAATAGATAAAATCACAAATCAAGAAGAAAGAAGAATGCAGTTAGAAAATTATTTAGAAATGAATAAAGAAAAACCAGAATCTTCTGGAGAACCTCTTCTCAAGAAAATAGAAGATAGAGAGGCTCCTTATGATATTCATGAAATATTTGAAAGAATTAAAAATACCAAGAAACAACGAGAGCCTACAATTAAAGAATTAAGAGCTGAAATAAATATATTAAAAGCAGAAATTCTAAATTTGAAAGAAAGAGTAGTCATGATAGAACTACTCAATAAAGAAGACAGAGAATTTGATCCTAAAGAATCGGAAAAGGATCCCTTCGAAATAAACAATCTCCGCTTTGTCAACTTAGTAGACAAAGTATTTACTCAAAAATGGCACACTAAAGTAACCATAGTTGTCCATAAAGAATATGCATTTCATACTATTGCTCTAATTGATTGGGGAGCAGATCTGAACTGTATAAATGAAGGATTAGTTCCTTTTAGATATTTCTCCAAAACCACGGAGGAACTAAACACTGCAGATGGAAGCAAAATGATGGTGAAATACAAGTTAAATAATAAAGTCGTCTGCAATAATGGGATATGTTTCCAAATACCATTTTTAATGGTTAAAGGATTATCTCATCCTGTTATTTTAGGTAACCCGTTCCTCCATATGCTGTATCTGATAAAGAAAATATCGAAAGATGGGATAACAATCGAGCTAGAAGGTAAAGAAATTACCTTGTACTTTATCTCTCAGCCAAAAATAAAAGAGATATATTTGATAAAGAATAACATTAAAAGAAAAGGAAAATTTATAAATTCCCTAAAAAAAGAAGTATCATTTAGGGTAATAAAAGAAAAAATTAATGAAGAAAAAATTCAGCACCAAATTAAGGCAATTCAAGAAGAATTAGAAAAGACAGTTTGCTCTGAAAGCCCAACTGCCTTTTGGGAAAGAAAACGCCATGTGGTAAAATTACCATATGAGCCTAATTTTAATGAAAAAATGATTCCCACAAAGGCTAGGCCCATTGCAATGGGTCCAAAGCATTTAGAAATTTGCAAGAAGGAAATAGCTGAATTAGAAGCTAAAGGGCTAATCAGGAAAAGCCAAAGCCCATAGAGCCGTTCAACGTTCTATGTAGAAAATGCTGCTGAATTAGAAAGAGGTGTCCTAAGATTGGTCATAAATTACAAACCTCTTAACAGAGCTTTAAGATGGATTAGGCACCCCTTGCCCAATAAAAGAGACATGTTAAACAAGCTTTATGAAAATTCCTAAAAATTCCTACTCGAAACAAAAGCTATACAAATTAATAGCAATAAGTATGTCTAATAAATTCACTATTATTACTTGCTATTATTTCCTAATTTGAGTTCTAAATATGTCACGACCCATTACCTTGGGCCGGATCAGTACTAAGACATGGGTAGGTTTAAAACCACTAAAGCCCGTCGTAAACCAAAAATATACTAAATAAATTCCTATTCGACAGAAATGGCCTCGAGCGAATATTATCAATAGTTAAATATCATAAGTCTTGGGGTTGCTTGGCTCGTGCCATCATATTCAATAATACACCAATTTCCAAAGTTCTCTATGCCCATATTAATATTTACATAATAGAAAGTTTAATAGGTAATACATCAATAGTTTTCTAGATTCATTATACGTGACTATCGTAATTGCGGAACAATCTAAGAACTTAAAATTTCAAAATATTTATCAAGGTATCTTCTAGACATCCGATGATAGAGGATAATGAGATCTTGGAAGACCTGTAACTTGGAAAAAAAAATATTAAGGCAAGGGTAAGTGCCTCAACTTAGTGAGTAAGATTAGATAACTTTCTCAACCCACACAATCACACAAATGCATATTTAATTCAATAGTCATTCAACTAGTTATATAACCATAACGTCGATCATGCAAATGGCATAGCAACAACAATCACAAATATTACACCTTCATATAATCACATCAAGTGGAGATTGGTCAGTGGCATCACCCAAAACCCTGATGAGCTGTCCTCACATGTGGTCCACCCTCTCATTATGTGTGCACCAGGGAATCGATCCCCATACATGGCCGATCGATCTCAACCTCACTTGACTAATCTCTCATTTTTTTTATACTCTCTTTTCTTTCCCATACCAACAGGAGGCCACCCTTTGGTTTTCCATATCATCCGTATCATATTTCATCAGATGCATGCACGTGAGGGCACCGATCTCCCCATACATAGCCAATGGTATCAAAGATCACCCTCACAAACCCAACGATGACCCACTTTATTCCAATTTCACGCAAACAAAGCTCATAAGTAGCACGCCACAACTAATCAAATAATATTCAATAGCAACAGAGTGCAGCACAAACAACAATAAACCAAGTAATGCATGTATAACATTTAGCGTGCATGCATAAATACAAAATGCAGGTGGATGATATGAATCATCTAACACTACTCACAGCTTTATAGTTTAGCTAGACGTTGTGCTTCTCTTCCGATATCCTGTTATCCAACATTTGATTCCTTGAGACTTCCAACAATATCTAAAGAAAAGAATTGAAATAAATTTATCATTCATCATACCTAATTGTTATTTCTAGATTCTGATTTCAATAATAGTGTATCTAATCTTTTTTTTTTTCGAATTATTTAATCTAGATATTTTGAATTAACATAAATTCTTTATTTCGGTTTCCCACTCCTAAGTTATCTATTCTAATCTATATATATATATATATATATATATATATATATATATATATGTGCTAGCCTAAGTTCTACGTTTCGATTCGACTATTTTAGTTTCCCAAAATATTTGATTAGTTTTGTTATCTTTATTATTCTTCTAGTTTATATTTTCTTCGAGGCTAAGTCTCTTATTCTATATTATCCATCCAACTACCTTACCAAAAATCTGACAGCATCTCTATAACACCCATTGTTCGATCCCATAAGACTAGATTATAAGTGTCACAATTTTGTGCCGAAGGCATAGAGCCACTATTTAAATCTTAGACTAAAACCTTCCTTCAATATTATATCTTAACATCCATAAATTTAAGAGTCTCTAAAATACAACTTAGAAAATTTCTCAGAAATACTTCTAAAGGACTCCAAGCATTTTCCCTATATTATAAATATCTCATTATATCAGAAAAATCATTAAAGCACTTCTATAAATCATCCATGATCCAATTATAATTTTTAACTCAGTTTCCCCAATATAATATTCAACATCAATTATAGAATCAATAATCCATATAGAATCCATATTTCATTACCCATAATATTTTCTCATAAATGAATTACCTCAAATATAACATTCAAGAATTTTTAAATAAATGATCTCATAATAACTTATCCAGAGGAGTTATAATCATTATTGCACTATCTTATATATATGACTCTAAGATGATACAATAATTAAGATATAACACTCCATAAATCATCATATTAATTCCATAATAAATCAAATCATTATAATTACTTATAATTTATCCACTACTCTGAAGCACCCATCTTACTATTCTTCTGCAACCACCATCTACCACCTGCGCGTGATACAATCTAACGCTCTAAGCATAAAGCTTAGTGGTGTTGATTTCCTCATTTCATAAGAAATCACACATAAGCATATAATCATAAATTCACAAATTTGCATAAAGCTTAGTGGTGTTGATTTCCTCATTTCATAAGAAATCACACATAAGCATATAATCATAAATTCACAAATTTATAACATAATAAAATCCCAGGGCATATTATGAAACATTTCATAATGTAGTCTATTCATAGGCTAATTAAACATAGTCAGCATTTATATCACAGTTTAATCAGATGCCAAAACTTTCATAATCATCATTTGAATATCATAAATTATTTACCAGTTCAAAGTAATCATAATCAATAGTTAATAACTATTAAATCACCAATTAAAATATTCATCAGTCAACATTTAACACTGTTGACGCGTGTTTTTATGCCTCCGCCTGATCCAATGATGATACGAGGATGTGGAATGATGGATTAATGCTATCTAGAAGTCTTTTAGTCCAATGATTTAAATAAAATCAATTGTAAGTGTCTGACTGGGTCATAGCTGCGTCACGCAGCTATGTTAGACTACATGCCGTTTTTGTATTAAACGACATGTAGCTCTGATACAGCAAGTAAGCCGCGTCACGCAGCTATGCTTTGTGCCCTACTTATATAAATAGATCTTTTTTCTCACGTTAAGGACAATTCGGGACGATTTTTAAGAAACCCTAAAACGCATTGTGCGGCCACATTTTCCTCCAAAAAGCTCTTTTGAGTTCGTTTGAAAGAGAATTGCCATTAGAGATCAATTTTAGGTGAATTAAACTAAAAAAGAGAGAAAAAAAAAAAGAGAAAAGAGTAAATGCTTAAATCCTTGGTGACAAAGCTTCTGGATCGCCGTAACCTTCGTTCGTTAAACCGTTTACAATCCTCAATCTGAGGATTAGGTAATTTCTTTACACCTTTTGTGTTTTTTTATTCATTGATTATTTATTTTATTCTTATTTTAGTAGTTTAATCTTAATTGGATTGTATTCTGTTCGTTTTTGGTCATTCGAGGTTGCCCTAAAATATATTCAAATAAAAAACGCTTTAAACAAATAATTTAAAAACAGAATTCGGACCAGAGCAGTTGCGTCACGCATCCAGTAGATCCGTAACGGAGCTGGCAGTTGCATGACGGAACTGTTCATGTCCAAAATTTCGTTTCTTTTACCCAGAAGAGCCGCGTCACGCAACTATAGGCTGCGTCACGCGACTATTCTAGGGTCCAGAAACATTTTTATTCTTTCGAAAAAATAATAAATGTTGTACAAAAATAAAATTTAATTTTTCCAATAAATCCTAAAATGACCAATTCTGGACAGATTATAATTTAATTAAGTTTAGAATATTAAAATGTAAGTATACATGATTTTGGTTTTAGGGTTTTTGGGTTCAAATTTTTATTCGGGTAGAATGTATTTTTTAGGCTCGGTTTGTGGCCCGCCTTTAACCATAAGGCAAGAGCGGATCTTTTATTTATTTTGATTTAACTGCTTTGGATTGGATGATTTGGATGATTATGGATGCAATGACTGAATTTAATTGGGACAATTAATTAATTTTCCATATAAGAACTTGGTTCGATTCATTCGGGTTGGGTTTAAGTAAATAAATAATTTGGCTTTTCTAATTAAAATAAATTAGAAATCGTAAGGTTAAAAGAGGCCGATTTTTCCCGGCGTCGGCTTCCAACAGGCTGGCGTACCCAATTCCCTTACCCAGAATTGCTTTGGTGCGCCTGACCAGTTTTTAAATAATTTTGGCCTTAAATAAAATTGGATTTAAATGGAGTCATTTTTATAAAATAAAATTAGAAACAGTCCCATTGCCGAAATAATGGGTGGCGACTCAAAATTTTTTATAAGACCGATTTATCGGCATCGTATCCAAAAAAATCACTTTTTCCACAATCAAAGCAAAAAGTTTACAGTTTTTCGGATCGCCCTGGGGAGGTGCGAAAACAGATTAGCGACTTCACTGGGGATGCATCCACTAGTCCCCGGTTATTTTTTAATAACTAGTTGGTTGCAATTAGGAATTAACTCTAAACTACGATTTTTAAAATTGTAAATAAAATTGGTTACAAAGCCGTGGAAAATTCTTTAATCGTCCTTGTGTGTTTATTTGCTTTCCTTTATTTCTCTAAGTTCTTGCATTCATACTGCATTTCTCTCTTCCCACCACTTTCTACCCAAATTATCCCTCGGTATCATTATTTACTTCGGAGGTGGATCTAGCCTAAACCTTGCGTTTTAGGCACATCCACCCGAGAATTAGCAATTTTACCAACCGCAAGCCTAGTGCCTTAAACGGTGCGTCAAAAGGAGTAGGCCCATGTAAAAGCCTGAATCCTGTTTGCGGAACCCGGACTTTGTAAGCCCAATGGACCAAAGCCCATGCATGTAGTTGAAAGCCTTAGTTACTTCCCCTAAGGAAAAACCTGAATCTATTTGTTGTTGTTCTGTTGCATTCATTCCGAGAGCTTATATCGTCAATCTCAAAACCCCCTGCTAGTTATCGAGATTAGACCAAATCCTAGGGAACAGATGTCGAAATTTTACCAACAGAACTCGTGTGTGGGAGAGATAAGGTTGGAAGGCACGCATTTCCTAATCTCGTTCCCCTGTGTGTTATAAACTGTTCATATACTGTGACATTCATGCATCACGTGATATTATCTTTTCAGCCATGCATTAATAAGGGCTAATTTTCGGTATGGACGTTTGACCCTTGATTTTGAGAGTGGACCTCTAATTCGTTTTGAATAACATAATGCAAGCGTTTATGGTGAATTAATTCCCAAAAAGTAAAGGGAATTATAAGGGAGTTGCGATTCCTTTGTATTTTCACATTTCTCGCATTATCTGAAAGCAAGCGTGAGAGTGCAAAAAAAACAAAAAATAATCAATCAAGATAAGATCCTGCTTGGGACCATCTGTCCCAAAGGCAAAAGTTAAGGACACCAAAAACAAAAAAATAATAAGAAATATGCCGCTTGGAAATTCTTTCATTCCAAGGCAAAAATTAGGGACTCGAGAGAAGATCGCCGTCTGTAAAATCCACAAGGAACGGTCGACAACAGATAATGCCAGAAATGTTTGAGTACAAAGTAAATTATTGCTGTGTTATTCATGCCGAATTTTAGGTCCACTCGTCGAAAACGAGATCTTATTTCCATACCGGTTATTAGCACATTAGATTTGCATTCCTCATCCTATATGCCTCTATTTTTCATGCATGCATGCAGAACCTCTTTAATTCAAGTCCTTTTATTTATCTATCAGCCAAAATTGATCCGTCCCGAGAAACCACTTCGAGAGTTTGGCACCGACAGCCTGGTCAACGCCTGGTCAGAGCGTCCCCAATCCCTGAGCATACTCCGATTAGTTCTGTGGTCAGTTCAAGTTCGTCTGATTCAGTTCCTGATTTAGATCTGGTTATAGTTGAGATGGCTGACAACACTGTGAATGAGACTAGCTTTTCTCCGGCCCATTTAAAGGCTACAACTGATATAATAGTTGCTGCTTTTGCTCAAGAGAGGGCACAGAATCAAGTTCCTCCTTCTGCAAGTAATCAAACTTCTTCCCCTATAGCTGCGAAAAGGGAGGCTCCAGAACCCGCTTTGGGTAACCAAGCGTCAGCTGATAATGTTAGTCCAGCTGAGAATGATCTGATCAAGCAGCTAGCAGAACTGAATGATAAGGTGGAGAAGATGTCTACTTCGAAAGAAAAGGATCCAGTCACCAATTTCCATGTGGCTGAATATGTCTTGAAGCCCACAAACTCTACTTGTTCCAAGACCTTCAAACATACCCTATTTGAAGGAGATAATGACCCGAGGTCCCATTTGTCCGAGTTCATTCGTGTTGCTCAGATGAACCGGTATGATGAGGAGGATGTGTTATGGGCATTTCCTCAGACACTGCACAAGAGCTATAGAAGGTGGTATGACGGTTTGGATGTGGAGACACAGAGAGATTGGGTCAAGCTTCAGACTGCTTTTCTCAAGCACTTCAGGACAGATGAAAGCGATGAGTTTAGTCTTCGTGATCTGGAGAGCTTAAAGCAAGGAAAGGATGAAAGTTTCTCTGATTATTATAGAAGATGGAGGACAAAGCTGTTCATGGTCCAGAATAAGCCAAAGGATCAAGAGCTGATCCGGATTTTCAGCCGAAGCTTGTTACCGTACTTCAAGGAAAGGATGTTGGCTCAGCCTCTCACCGAATTTTCTCTGGTGCAAAGGGCTGGACTGAATATTGAAGAGCTGTACAAAGAAGAGGAAAAGAAAAACCTGGGGTTTGGTAATTACCGGTCTTCCCACAGTGGTCAGAATAGAAGTGCTGGTAATGCTGCTACGAACCAGTCGGGGAGTAGCAATATAGTTGGAGCTGTTAGTGAAAAAGTGCGAAGGGAATTCACTGATTTGGGTAGACCTTTAAGCACGGTTATGAGGTCCTGCATCAAGAATGATGTACTGTCAAAGTTACCCATTAATCCATCTAGGCCTATTCAGGGCAAGTTTGTTGATCAAGACTGTGAATACCATCAGTGCAAAGGTCATTCTGCTGATAGTTGCTTCAGACTCAGACATGACATACAAGACTTGATAGACAGTGGGAAGATCACCAAGCCTCCTGAGCGTAGCAAGCCAACGCCCGGAAACCATTAAAGTTAATGAATTGAACAAGCTTTTAATCCTGCTTTTTGTTTTTTCTGAATGTTGTTTTGAGAACAATATGGATGGATTTTATTTACTATTTCAATCAATGGGAATGAATTTGATTACTTATTTTCTTATTTCTCCTGATTGTTATGTTCATGGCATTGATTATACCACACGCATGTTTGATATAAATGCATTGCATCATTTTGCATTTAACCTAAGCACCGTCGAAAATCCCAAAGTAATCGAAATCGGATCAGAGTTTAAGCTTGAGCTCAGAAACGATCTCCAAGAATGTCTTAACTGGACTTCAGATGTTTTTGTCTGGAGTTATGCTGATATACCGAAGGTCAATAAGCCAACAACAGAGCATTTCGTTCCTACCGATCCAAACATCAAGCCAGTAAAGCGAAAAAGAAGACGGGTCAAACCAGAGTGGCAAAACAAGATCAAGGCTAAGGTTCAGAAGCAGCTAGATGCAGATTACTTGGAGGTAGTACATTAACCTGAGTGGTTAGCAAACATAGTCTCGGTACTCAAGAAAGATGGGAGACTAAGAGTCTGTGTCGACTACAGCCTCGCCCAAAGATGGCTTCCCTCTTCCACATATAAATTTCTGATCAATAGTGCTGCCAGAATGGGATGTATTCCCTTACGGACAAAAAAAAGAAAAAAAGGAAAAAGAAAAATGATGATAAAATAAAAAATGATAATGTGATAGTTGAAAAAAAAAAAGAAGAAAGAAAAAGAAAGAAAAAGAAAGAAAAAAGAAGAAAAAAAGCCAAAAGTGAGTCTTCCAAAAAAAGTCCGTTTTATTTGTTGACTGTCAAACAAGTGGCTAGATCTATCGAGCGGAACATTTTCTGTCGCTATGGTGCTCCTCATCACATAGTTACAGACAATGGTTTCCACTTCCAAGCAGACGTCATCTTGGAGGGAAATTCAGACCCAACTGGCATGGACCGTTCAGAATTCAGAAACTGTTGGACAAGGGTGCCGCTGAATTGGTCACTTTGAAAGGAAAGCCTTTTAATCAGATCGTTAATCAGGACCAGATCAAAAGTTCTATATCTGAGATGATGATTTCGATTATAAAAAAAAAAAAAAAAAGTAAGAAAAAAAAAGAAGGGGCTAGGTTGAAAACCCGAAAACGGCGACCTAGGTAAGAAACGAGCTCGCTAGGTTGAAAACCCGTAAAGGGCGGCCTAGGCAAAAGTTAGAGTTTAAAAAAAATAATAAAAATAAAAATTTTGAGATTAACGCATGGTGCTTAGGTTAAATGCAAAATCTATGCCATGCATTCGTGACATACTTGCAACCGGTTGCTCAATGTCATCAACCTGACTAGAAGGGGAATAGGCGAATGAGTAGTTAGCATGAACGACCATTGTATTAAAGTAGTTTCTCTTTACTTCTATATGATGTTGAAAGAAGTAATATGACATCCTACTGAATCGAGTCGTTGCATAGAGTCGAGTCGAGTAGGGCCGAACTAGAACCCGATTCGAGCCATTTAACTCCAGAGTGGGTAGAATGGGATGTAACTTAAATAAGTAAGAGAAGTGGACTTACTTGCATAAAACAAAAAGATCAAAGTATAAGGAGTAGGACTTACTTGCACTAAAATATAAAGTTGAGGTATTAAAATGTAACATGTAGAAAATGTAGGTATTATTTGGTAATTGTACCATACAATTAAAGAGATAGTTGGGAAGTATACGAGACTTCCATTTCAGTTTGCTTTCTTCATTTTCTTCATCTTCATCTTCAACGCCTTCTTCATCTTCATCTTCCTCTTTATCTCCTTCATCTTTCTCTTCATCTCCTTCCTTTCTCCATCAATTTTCATGTGATTTAAACACTAAATTCAACCTAGAACTCTATCCAAGTAAGTAGCTTTTCTTAAAGTTCATACTTTTGTGATATTTTAGATGATTTATAAGAGTTATTATGTATAGGAGAGGGGAGCTCAAAGTAGGAGGAAAAGGAAGCTAAGAAGAAGCTTTAAAGCTCTTTTGGTTGAAGGTTTGATATCTCTTTTAGTTTTTCACATTTTCTTGCATGAACACTTGTGTAGTGTGTTGATAATGAAAACATATATTGCTGAATGTTGAATTAGAGGTCTGTAAATGGTGATAAAGCATGGGATGAATTGAATGAATGAAGTAGATATTGATTTCATGCTGAACCAAGTTTGTTGGACTACTGACCAGTAACTTCACCCTGATTTTGACTCTGTTTAACGATGGAATTAGGAAGTGGTATAGAAGAGTTATTTGTTCCTATATGTTTTAGCTGTCCATGAGTTTTTGAATCACCTAAATTGGAGTTATAAATTGAGAGATATGACCCAAATAGTACAGACTGTGCAGGCTGAAAACCAATAGCTGGGCAGACTGGCAGTCGCTACTTGAGCTCAATATTTGACTACCTTACCAACGTAATTAAGAGATGTGGTAGAAGACAAATTTGTAGCCTAATGTGTTATCTAACCATAGAATGTAGAATCACCTAAATTGGAGTTATAAATTGAGAGATATGACCACAATAGTACAAACTATGCAGGCTGGAAACCAACAGCTGGGCAGACTGGCAGTTGCTACTTGAGCTCAATATTTGACTACCTTACCAACGTAATTCAGAGATGTGATAGAAGACAAAGTTGTACCTTAATGTGTTAGCTAACAATAGAATTTAGAATTACTGCAATTGGACTTCTGAATATAGAGTTATGCTAGAATTTGTGAAACATGTGCAGGCTGCCCTGTCATATTTCAAGGCCACATTAGAAATGTTGTTGGCATGCATATGTAGCTTCATGCAACCTAAGATTTACTACTGATTTTGAACCTTCTGAGTTGAGTTAAATTAACAGCAATAAATTCCTTAAACTGACCGGTAGAAATTAAGTTATCTAATGATTGGTACAAGTTGCCTCACGGGTGCATCAATTAGATTTCCATGCAAATTATCAATTATGTGCATTTACTTCGATTTATCTATGATATCCTCTTAAAGCATGAAAGAATGAGACAGCATACAGGTAAACAACATGGGTTATGAATTTGATGAAGAATTGAATATGCTTTTGTTTTGTATTCTTGAAATAAAGATAATATGCTCCATTGAGGTTAAGCAGAAACCATGTAGATAAGACTATGTCGCGACATAGGATAGCAGATCTGCGCCCCATACAGTTTGGTACTCCGGCTACAGGTCGTTGAGTGGATATGATTATATATGGGCCATATCAGCCCAGCCATCCAGTATTCATCCAGTTTCATACAGTATTCATACAGTTCTTCTTATTTCTTCGGTTTCACTGTAACCTTATGGAGCCATACAGTTCGGAGATTATATTATTTCTCAATTATATGATGTAAAAATTTCATAAGTCATACAGCATAATGAACAGTAAGTAAACTACTGAAAAGCTAATGCAATATGTGCTTATATGTTATTTATACATTGATATCATGAAAGTATAATGATATGTGTGCTTGCATGTTTATTTATAAGTTGAGATATCCACTGAGCTTTATTTGCTCAGCGAGTTACTTGTTTAACTCGTAGGTTTTGGAACTGGACCGTAGAGAATCATCTTACAACTGCTGCAGTTCATCTTTGGAAGACCCAGTCTTCAGGGTAGCTACTCAATTTGATATTTTGGTTTTGTCTATACTGATAGCATATACAGGGCATATAGTTGGGCCCATTTCATTTTGAAAACTAGTTTAATGTCTTGTAACTATTAAGTACATATCTATATATAAAAATAATGTAAAAAGCAATAGCCTGACATCATATTCAGCATACATAATGATATTAGCATGAAAGGACATAGGTTCAACCAGATTGTAGCATCTCGGCCCGGTTCAGTCGAGTTAACGGGTGGACCGGAAAGGGATATTACAAGTAAGAGCAATAAAGAGCTCGATTCTCAAATTCTTCTTCCCTTTTGTTTCTAGGGCATGATCGTTGATTACAATACCTTTCTCTCTGCCTATAACGTCAGAATTTGCTCATTTGTTTTGAAGATTTTTTACTATTGGTCCTGCCCGGGTATTGGATCCTCCTAGACACTGATCAAGAGGTCAAATGCTATTTTCCCCGGTGGTTTCCTTGGACGGATCAATAAAGAAAGACCATGAACAAAAGTCCCTAGCACTTAAATAGGCTCATGCATACATGAAGAAGTTGCATATTTTATCTCTTTCTGAATGATGCAGGTGATAAAATGGCCGCCTCATCTTTTCAAAAAAAAAAAAGTATAAATCCTTTTTGTTTTTGTGGTTTTGGTTGGCTTTCATTTTATTGTATTGTCTTTTGTCCATTTTGGAATAAAGTTGATGGGCATTTATGCCCATGTTAACAAGGTGGACCGCTCTTGCAAGTGGGTGGGATGCCTCCTTTTTCGTTTCTGTGGTTTTGTTCTCTTTGTGCAGGAACAAAGCAAAGTCCCAAAAAAAAAAAAAATCAATTTGCAGTCAGTGTGCGGCTCGTATACTTCAATCAACTCGCCACACAGGGGGCAAAATCATCAGATACCCTCAGGTAAGTTTTCTCTCAAACACCGCATCAGGAAAAGTATACCTGAAAATTTGAAACTAGAAAAATTTAGCAATTTTTGCTAAAATTTAAAAGACTTTCGTTAAATTCAAAGTTGCAACGGATGAAAAAATAAAATTTTCAAGGTTTGCTTAAAAGATAATATTTTGGTCTCGGGATGGATTCCAAACTAGAGGCAAAAATAAAATCTTTTGCCCTGATGCAAAATTTCAAATTTCAAAATTCATGATTATTAACGCATGGGGGCATGTGATGCTCCAACATTTAACAAAGGCAAGATCTGTTTGTACACAGAAATTGCTCTTTTCTTTTGCAAATGTTTTCAGGTCAAGCAGTGATGATGAATTACGAAGCTGTTTGGATCCTTTTCTCGATTCGTGATGATGCGTTACGAAGCGGATCGAGTCAATCCTTTTCCTAGTTAATGATGATGGATTACGAAGTTGATCAGGACAATCTCAAACCCTCTAAAGCTGATTAGACTGAGCTGAGGAGGTGAACGACAAAGCCGATTAGACTGAGCTTTGCTGTTTGGATCTTTTCTGGATTCGTGATGATGTATTATGAAGCGGATCGAGTCAATACTTTTCCTGGTTAATGATGATGGATTACGAAGTTGATCAGGACAATCTCAAACACTCCAAAGCCGATTACACCGAGCTGAGGAGGTGGACAAAGCCGATTACACTGTGATTTGGACACAACCAAACACTCCAAAGCCGATTACACCGAGTTGAGGAGGTGGACAAAGCCGATTACACTGTGTTTTGGACACAACCAAACACTCCAAAGCCGACTACACCGAGCTGAGGAGGTGGACAAAGCCGATTATACCGTGCTTTGGATTCTTTTCAAACCCTCTCAAGCCGATTACACTGAGTTGAGGAGGTGAACAACAAAGCCGATTACACCGTGCTTTGGATTCTTTCCAAATCCCCTGAAGCCGATTACACCGAGCTGAGGAGGTGAACAACAAAGCCGATTATACCGTGCTTTGGATTCTTTCCAAATCCCCTAAAGCCGATTACACCGAGCTGAGGAGATGAACAACAAAGCCGATTAAACCGAGCTTTGGATAAAGCAAAATCTGTTTGTATATAGAAATTGCACCAAGCAAAATCTGTTTGTATACAGAAATTGCTCTTTAGACCTACCAAGGCGAGATCTGTTTGTATACAGAAATTGCCATTTTCAAAATCATCTTGAATGTGGCAAGATGACTGTCGATGCTTAGAACGCTGATGTAGTCCGACTGGAGCATTCAGGTAAATTCAAATCTTTCGAGCCAACCAAATTTCAAAATTTATGGTTATTAATGCATGGGGGCATGTGATGCTCCAATATCTAATAAAGGCAAGATTTGTTTGTACACAGAAATTGCTCTTTTCTTTTGCAAATGTTTTCAGGTCAAGCAGTGATGATGAATTACGAAGCTGTTTGGATCCTTTTCTCTATTCGTGATGATGCATTACGAAGCGGATCGAGTCAGTCCTTTTCCTAATTAATGATGGTGGATTACGAAGTTGATAAGGGCAATCAAATCAAAATCCTTCTAGCCAATCAGCCTGAGCTTCGAAGGTATCTTCAAAACCAATCAGACCGAGTTTTGGAGATCATTACCGATCCGACTGGAGCCAACAAAACCGATCAGACTGAGCTTTGGAAGTGACCAAATTCAAGCCAAGATTGAAGGCGCGTCAGTAGGCCACTTTAACATTAATCGTTTCCACAATTAATGATAAAGTGGGGGGGCAAACTGTTGACGCGTATTTTTATCCCCCGCATGATCCAATGATGATACGAGGATGTGGAATGATGGGTTAATGCTATCTAGAAGTCTTTTATTCCAAGGATTTAAATAAAATCAATTGTAAGTATCTGACTGGGTCATAGTTGTGCTGCATCACGCAGCTATGTTAGACTACATGCCATTTTTGTATTAAACGACATGTAGCTCTGATACAGCAAGTAAACCACATCACGCAGCTAACAGATGCGTCACGCAGCTGTGCTCTGTGCCCTACTTATATAAATAGATCTTTTTTCTCACGTTAAGTACAATTCGGGACGATTTTTAAGAAACCCTAAAACGCATTGTGCGGCCACATTTTCCTCCAAAAAGCTCTTTTGAGTTCGTTTGAAGGAGAATTGCCATTAGAGATCAATTTTAGGTGAATTAAACTAAAAAAGAGAGAAAAAAAATAGAAAAGAGTAAATGCTTAAATCCTTGGTGACGAAGCTTCTGGATCGCTGTAACCTTCGTTCGTTAAACCGTTTACAATCCTCAATCTGAGGATTAGGTAATTTCTTTACACCTTTTGTGTTTTTTTATTCATTGATTATTTATTTTATTGTTGTTTTAGTAGTTTGATCTTAATTGGATTGTATTCTGTTCGTTTTTTGTCATTCGAGGTTGCCCTAAAATATATTCAAATAAAAAACGCTTTAAACAAATAATTTAAAAACAGAAACGGACCAGAGCAGTTGCGTCATGCATCCAGTAGATCCGTAACGGAGCTGGCAGTTGCGTGACAGAACTGTTCATGTCCAAAATTTCGTTTCTTTTACCCAGAAGAGCCGTGTCACGCAGCTATAGGCTGCATCACGCAACTGTTCTTCAAAGAACAACTGCGAGACGCGACTGTTTTAGGATCCAGAAACATTTTTATTCTTTCGAAAAAATAATAAATTTTGTACAAAAATAAAATTTAATTTTCCAATAAATCCGAAAATGACCAATTATGGACAGATTATAATTTAATTAAGTTTAGAATATTAAAATGTAATTATGCATGATTTTGGTTTTAGGGATTTTGGGTTCAAATTTTCATTCGGGTAGAATGTATTTTTTAGGCTCGGTTTGTGGCCCGCCTTTAACCATAAGGCAAGAGCAGGTCTTTTATTTATTTTGATTTAACTGCTTTGGGTTGGATGATTTGGATGATTATGGATACAATGACTAAATTTAATTGGGACAATTAATTAATTTTCCATATAAGAACTCGGTTCGATTCATTCGGATTGGATTTAAGTAAATAAATAATTTAGCTTTTCTAACTAAAATAAATTAGAAATCGTAAGGTTAAAAGAGGCCGATTTTTCTGGGCGTCGGCTTCCAACGGGCCGCCGAACTCAATTCCCTTACTCAGAATCGCCTTGGTTCGCCTTACTAGTTTTTAAATAATTTTGGCCTTAAATAAAATTGGGTTTAAATGGAGTCATTTTTATAAAATAAAATTGAAAACGGTCCCATTGCCGAAATAATGGGTATCGAATCAAAATGTTTTATAAGACCGATTTATCGACATCGTATCCAAAAAAATCACTTTTTCCACAATCAAAGCAAAAGGTTGACAGTTTTTCGGATCGCCCGGGGGCGGTGCGAAAACAAATACACAATCACTTAAATCATGCTTCACTAAATTTTCACGTAATCCCTTATATAGTCATATCACTACAACAAACTGGATAAATCCATAATTAGCAGCATGATTAATTATTTATTTAATTACTTAATAACATTACTTTAATTAATCAGCATATACAATTCAGTTCAGTATTCATGTACGTAGAAATATATATTTAATCATGGAGTCACAATATTCAACATAATAAGGCTTAATTCAATCATGTAATAAAATATGCATAATTTAACATGTAATATTAAATTTACAAATCATCCATCAATAAATAAAATCATAACTACATACTTAATCATAGAGTAACATAATTTAGTATAATTCCATAAAAGCAATAATTCAATTCTTTATTTATTTTATAAAAGAAAAACTGTATCTTTAATTAGGCCACTAGCTCACTTAGAAGAATCAAATAGTTGACAAAGAATTCCATAATAAAAATACGACTCGAAAAGTCTATATAACATCAATGATCCATCAGTCGGAATCAAATGGCCATATCCATAAAATGAGGTTCAGTAGCCCTTGTAAGACCCTACGTGTCACATGTAGACAGTACTGTTTTTCCTATGGCATATCATACCTCTATACTACTACTGACTTGACCAAGTGAACTAGGACTGATAAAAGATTTATTATATTTAATTCATTTCTTAATTCACATATCAACATTTAGAATTTACTGTCTCATAAATACACCGGAATCTTTTCTTACAAACTGAAAAATGTTCTCTTTCATAAATTTCATTTTTTCATAAAAATCATATTTTTCCATACTAAATATTTCATCATAATTTCAATTCCATAAAATCACATATTAAGTACATAACCATACTTAAAATCTCATAATTCATATATAACTACATAAATTCATATCATGCACATAAAGAATATTTTATTTCACAAAATATTCAATCATGGCACTTAAATTCATATCATTCAATTAATTTATCAATTATACTATGCGTTCACATAATCATTTTTTTTTCATTAATTGACACAATTTTCAAGACTTCGGCACATTCACAATGTATTAAATCCAACATGACAAATGACCACCTAATTTATCCATAATTTTCATATTCTCTTATATTCTCATAATTATATTCTCATAATTAAAACTTAAATTGATCAATTAATAAATTAATTGACCCAATTAGGATTATTAAATCCACTAATTTATTTTAACTACTAAATCGTTCTAATAGCTACCTATTAACTTAATAGCCATAAAATTATATTATTTTCCTTATTTACCATTAGCTCGCCTAATTAATCTAAATATCCTTTTTAATCATTTAATCAATTAATTATACTACACGTAGTCAATTAATTAAGTCCTAATGATTATCATCATCAATGTTAGTTAATTATCATCCTAATTATAGTCAAGTCCATAGTAATTTTATACTTAGTCCTTAAATCATTCATTTGTTCTATTAACTCCTCAAGGCATAGGTATTGTGTCATGAGTCAATGGAACATATCCAATTTATCCTTGAGATTTTATAATTGGGCTTTAGCCTAATGGGTTTGACCCAATTATCATTTAACTTTAATTATGTCACATAATTCACTAATAATCACATTAGACTTATAATTCACATCATATAACATCATTAACATTTTCATTACATATCATAAAATTAAAATATACTATTTGCACCCCAAGTTCATTTTAATTAACACATCAACATAAAAACACGTTTAAATCATCAAATCACCAATCATACTTCATGAGACTTGAGACCCACCTTAATATATGTTTCATTACCATAAATAATTAATTCAAAATAAGATATTAAATATGAAATAGTGAGAGGTAGCAGCCCCACACTTAATTCCAAGTAAAAATACATCAAAATGCATTTTTCTCATCAATTTGAACATCTGCCATACTCTTATCATCAAATCACAATTATATTTCATTTTAGTCATCAAGATAATAATTTTTAACATGAAAAATAAAGAGGAAAAGCCCTCTAAATGATCAAATATCTAATGCAAAACACAAGGAAAAATTACTCATTTTGCACAAATAAGCTCATATTACATCTATACCATAAAATTATAAAAGCTATCCACCATAATATAAAAATAACATGAAAACCAGGAAAAATAAAAGGAGGACAACCTCAACATTTTCGGACTAGGATTAGACACTAAAAATAAATTACCGCATAAAGCATATTAAGCTCAAAAAATGCAACTTAAGCATATATCAAGGCAAAAGTAACATAAAAATTACATTTTCTTGCATAATAACATCAAACCAAATAAGAAATTTCTAAAATATCTAAAATGGTGGAAAAATAGCACAAACCTCCAAAACACTAGCCTCTAACACATCTTTTCTCTTATTCTTGGAGGTAGAACCTTCTAAGAAAGAAACAAATCTAAAATAAATACATAGATTTAATGAAACTTAAATCTAACTGCATGAATAACATAAATAAATATATGAGAACTTATTTCTAGCACTAGTTTGAAAAATCACTAAGATTTTAGATGAGAGAGAAAGAGATAGAATAGATTTTAGTGAGAGAAAGCTTACCAAATGGTGAAAATTCGGGATTTTGATGCAAGAAGTTACTTAGCTTAGGTACTTAAATATTTGTGTTTGAACTTGTTAAAAAATGGTGTCTTTGATGGTATTGTGAAGAAAAATTGAGGGGAGAGAAAGAGAGCTTGGGTTTGGATTGCTAGGGTTTTGATGAAGAAGAAGATGGTTTGTAGCACATTTGATTATTTAGATCTTATATGAGTTTTAGGCACTTTGGTCATTTCTCCAAATGGACGGTGGCGATTAGATCTTAAAATCTCATCTAAATACTCATATTAATTCATTAATGGCAATATGGTAACTTGCCATTGTGTAGAGACAAGATTGACTTGGTCAAAAGTCTTATAGATAGAAGGCCAGAATTTATTTTAGGTTCCTCTCATCCTAAGGCTAGAATTAGACACTATACTGAGTCTAACTACACATTATAAAAACTCTATATTTATACATATCATGCCATAAATTATTTCTCCACATAATTAAAATTACTAAAATAATTTATGGCACCATAACTCATCTATATGAGCATAAATCATATCTTAATAAATTAAATCTCTACACATGTGAAATTACTAAACTACCCCTATGAAATTATTTATTAATAAAAATTGACCATAAGAAATTCATATTTCAAATTTAATTAATCAAGATTAATATAAAGTCTAATTAAATCCATAATTATTAATATCCTTCTTGGATCAAATAAATATCATTTTCCTATCAGACAATATCATTTATAACCCGGTATAGTAATACCATTTTAAGACCTAAAATTTTGGGGTGTTACAATCTCCCCTAAAACCGGATTTACTCCTATATTTTCAATTTTCTCATTTAACCAATAAAATGCATAAATTTGTATCAACATCCAACACAGCCCATCCATTGGACAAGCAACCACAAGTCAATTCCCATCCTCCATCACTTACAACTTTACTTACTAAATACAGTTATAATGACTACACGTAACTACATGTCTCATCACCTGTCAATTAAATCCACAAGCATTATCATTGTTTCAACACCTAACTCACTTATCCAAATTCATATGTGCTATAATACGCTAGTCTAAGTTCATTATAAGTCTTTTGTTAAGCAATTTCCATAAATTCTAATTACTGAAAATAAGGTTAGTTAATCTCATTGTTTAGGTTTCTGCTACTGAAAGTTTGGCAACATATCCCCTAAAAAGGGTTATCTACCTGCTTAAACAATAGCAATATTATCAATTATTCAATATTTCTATTCATCCAATTCACACGGCTCATCCTTCGAGCGAATCAACCATATAATTCTCATACACCAATTCATCAACAATATAATCCTTGCACAATACCAAATTCAATTTGGTTTCACCATAGCTCAACTACAGAGTTGTAATTTAATCCATAATTTTAACATTAAATTAACCAAAGTCAGATAAACATATTAGATAAGAATTCACAACCAATAATTATGTAATTTCTCCACTTAATCAGTTTCTCAACTTTTCAATATTAGGATCTAACATAACAAGTACTTCATTTCTGTATTAATAAATTATACTAATTTAAATCCCGATTTGTATTATATGAGTCAATCTATGTTAACTAAATTAACTGAACTAACTTAATAACTGTAATTAAATATAGTGAGAAAACAAGATATCAAGACCTAGAGCTCACCAAATTAAAATCGGATTGCAGAACCATGATCGTTGTGACAAGGAGGAATTCTGCCTCTCAAGGTCTTGCCGGAGACCCACTGCACAACGCCGAAAAATCATGTCCCGGAACTTCACGAGGCCTACACCACTCTGCTTGAAATTTGGGGTGAGTTCGATTTTGGCATCACTTCAGAGAACCGATGAGCCATTTGGCAGGAATCAAGCCTGCAGCAGCTAAGCCCGCCGCCGTTCATGGTGGCCTCAGCATTTTCCGATACACACATCAATTGGCTTAGGGAAAATACTCTCCCCATCACCAGGATTCGATTCGAGCTCACTCCAAGGCCTATCTTCGCCAGAATCGGCGTATAAAAGCCCGGAGAATGGAATCGCAGCGGTGCTGATTCCTATTGATCGAGCTTCCTCTCGATCCAGGCCCTTGTCGCGCGAACCATGACCACCAAGTTATTCATCTCATCAAGCGCTTGAGTTTAGAGCTCTCACTCACCGGATCTCATGGCTGGTGGCTGGGGAACAAAGAGAAGATGGGAGAGGGAGTCAGCATCAAGGAGAAGGAAGGAGGAGGAGAAGAAGACCCTTCTCTCTCCTCAACCAGCTTCTAGTAGCCCCTTTTTCTTGATTTTTCAATGGTTCGATCGCGATCGAAGGGCTTTCGGATTTTTCCTTTTGGTTCGGTTTGCGAATAGAGAATACAATATTAAAAAAAATAGAACCTAATTAATTTAAATTCAAAAACTTATAAAATTAAAATTTCGGATCATTTCAAAATAAGTGTATGAATTATTAATTTTTATTTTTATAATTTAATTTTTAATTTTATTAACGAAGAATATGAATGAACTCACCCAAATCAGTGTATTTGATTAGTTTTGATGAAATATCCAAATCAGTGTATTTAGTTAGTTTCAATGAAAGATTGTGCGTGCATCTAAATTGTAAAGTGAGCTATTAATGATCAACTATTTTAATTATCAATTACAAAAAACTAATAATAATAAAATATTTTAATTATTAGTCTATTTAATTAAATTTAATTAAGAATGATTCTTCTAAGAAATGTATTTTAATTAGTCTATTCAATTAAGATTTTTTTTTTTTTTTTTTTTTATGCTCGTTGTGATTGATGCGACAGATGGTATTTGACTTGATAAGTACTTAATTCTAAATTCCTCCACGATGGGATAGATGCATTTTTTGAGACAGATTTCATGTTTAATTTGATAAGTACTTAATTTCATCCCTAAATTTTTATTAAGTACTTAATTAAGTTTTTAAAATTAATTTCCGGATAAATTTACTACATAAATTTACAATTTATTTATTTTATTTTGAATAAAAGGAATAAATAAATAGTAATATATTTATTATAAGTAGTAACATAATGTTATAGTATTAGCTAGTGATTATATAATACTACGTTCATCCTATTTTGTTTACATAGTTTGACAAAACATGCATATTAAAAATTTAATTAATAAAAGTTATTGTACCTTTTTTTACACTTAACTCGTCAAGATATTAATAAAAGCCATTTATTTAATGAATAATTATAACGGTTATTATAAAAAAATAATTATTTACATATCTAAATTTAAAAGTCTTGCAAACATTTTAGAACATCTAAAAAAGGATTAATAAGTAAACAAAATGAGGTGGAGAGAATATTAATTTTCTATTTAGAATTAAATTAAACTATGGATGATCATAGATTGAACTCGGATCAGATTATGCAAAATCCATATCCGATCCATGAAGATTTTGATATATTCATATCCATATCTGCTCCGCGAATATCAGATGTCGGATCCAATATTATCATTTTTTATTATGTTTAGAAGAAAAATAAAAACAGAACAATAATCAATAAAAATTTATATTATTTATTGTGCATGAAAACACAAAAATTACTAATAATAATTGAAAATATTGCATACTATGATAACTAGAAAAGACTTTAAAAATTATAAGCGCAGAAGAAATCATGTCAATAGTACATAATGTTTAACTCATATTCTTTTATTTGAAGTAGAGATTAAAAAAAATACGAAGGTAAAAGAGTTGAGATAATAATTTAAAATATAAATGGAAGAGAAAGAAAAAAAAGAGAAGAATAAAGACAACAGCACATCTATAATTACAATTAACAATTTAGAAATATAAGAAAAAAAAAACAAAGTTACCTTTCACAATTAGATTCAGATCAGATTATGCTATATCTGTACTCGATTCATAGCGGATTTTATTTTTAAAATTCATATCTGATCCATTTCGGATTGGACCGGATATCCAATGGCTCGGGACATTTGATCATCTTCCTAATAGAATTTATAATCAAATAAAAAATTAATATAACCAATCAAAATCAAACTTGGAGAATTTCCTATTTTGAATTAGATTAAACTTTCTAATAAAATTTAAATTCAAATAAAAAAAAACACAACCAATCAAAATTAAACTACTTTTATTTTTTCAACCAATAAAATTAAAGTTTTCAATGATATTCTTATCGGTCCATAAACTTAGCAGGGCATTTTAGGAATCCATAGCCCCTCATTTGTACTTTTACGTATATTAATCTTTTTATGCCGTGTGTTGTACATTGATTATAATTATTATTTGTACTCGTTTAATTTTTTATGTCATTGCTCATTTTTATTTATTATTTATACTCATTTTTTATTTTTAATATTAAATATTGATTATAATTTGTCCTATATAATTTAGATTTTATATGTTCTAAAACAAAATTGTATATATTTTTAAAATTAAAATTTCAATTGTTCATCATCCCACACACATATGTTAATTTTATTTAAAAATAAAATTTAAAAGGTTTAATTACATATATTCTATTTTAAAATTTATTTTTTAAAAAATATATCAAATCAAATTATACAAACAAAAAAGAATATTCAGATATATTTTTTTTCGTTTTTTATCTCTATCTTAAATAAAATATTTTAAATTATAATAAAAATAGAATCAAATATTTAAAAATAAAATTTAAAATTTGAAATGATTAATTATCTATATATGTTTATTTAAAAACCAACCAACTAATAAACTATAATTTTTTAATTGATCATATTTGATTTTGTTTCAGGATATTTAAATTTCATTTAGAACATTATATTCCTTTATTTTTATTTCTACATTTATATATGGCATAGAATAGATGATAGGTTAGTACTTCAAAATGTGCATTCTATAAATTTGTAAATGTCAAAAAATTCACGGTAGAATTTCAGTTAAAATTAAAGAAACTTCACCGTAAAAACCTAAATGGCCGCACGCAACAGCACCCATGATGTTGCAGTGCCACGGACCTCTTTCGAAATTACGGAGCGAATGTGCCAGAAGATCATATCCTCCAATTCAACAAATTAAGCGTTAGTCATCAGCTACCCTTCTCTTAAGCTTTTCTAGTGTCATTAGTTAAGGCTTCAGTTCAGTTTCGATTTTCATATAAAAATAGCTAACCCTTTTTCCAACTGAAAAAATCAAACTGATTTAATTAAAAAAGTAAATCAAGCCTAACAATCAAACCAAGCCACAAAAAACCAAATATGTTCAATTCTGTAAACATTTCAGTTCGATTCAGTTTCTCTATACAAAAGTTCAATTTATTCAGCTTATACCGATTTGGCCTTATTTAAACCAAAGGACTAAATCCCACCCCCCTTAATGGCTCTTTCTTACACTACGGTTTGATTTCTCATCACAAGCCATACATACAACTAAAACCGATAGAGAGCATAATCTAATTCCACAGAAAATCACAGAAGCATGCAACCAATTCAAGCTGTGAACTATACCCCCACAAACCATCATATAAATTGTACGTAAATATCACACTTCAAGGGTATACAACCCCACGAATCCACAAATATATAACGACACGACTTAGAGAAGCAAATTCTAGGTTCAAATTTTTATAAACATTACATTTAATGGACCAGATAATATGGAATCTCCATCACATTGTAGGTATCCTACATTCAATTTGATCGGCTTCTAATAACATCAAGACCCATTTCTGTAGGATCAGTTGCTTGCAACTCTACCTGAATACCGTCCAACTCTCTTTTGAACCTGTCCTTTGAGCTAGCATAAATCATCTTGCTTCTCACCTTAGATGTATCAGGAGACCTTCATGCACAAATCAAAAATAAATAAATGAAACAATAAAATAATGATTGAAAAAACAAAACAAGTATACTGATGCGGGATAGAAAAGAATTAACTAATTACCATGCAATAAAAACAATCCTACTCTTCTGGACATTCTCCTCTGTTACAAAATCAAAATCATAGACAGCATAACGGCACTCATCAGCAGGAAGGCTTGCTGTGAAATCCTCATAACTGTTAGCTGGTTCGCCAAGCTTCTCCACAACCACCTGCTTCTGCTTCTCCTCAATCTTGAAGACAATGAAGCGGTGGGTCCTTTTTGCCTTCAATTCTAAGAACTTCAGCTTGCAGTCATCATGCACAGCCATCCCAGATGCTGCATTTGCCTGCAAATGTAAAGAAAGAAATACTTCATTATCATCAAATAATTTTCATAACCACCCAAGCATTTAGGTCAAATTGAAGGCTGTAATTCCACATATCCTTGCATCTTATAAACATCTATTAGTAAAGAACTTGCCAAAGAACTGCATTGATGAATGATGAAAAATTTTTCACAAGTTGTTCCGTCACAGCTCGTTATTTCCCAAAAATGGGCAAGTTTGAAAGGGATATTACTCAGAGAAGGAAATTTAGAACTTTCTCCACATCTAATTATCAACTAAATTAAGCAAAGTAACTAATTGCAAATGCTTACATGAATACTTTTATAAGAAGCTTTCAATGTGGAATAAAGTGAAGTTGGAACTCCAATTTCTACTAAGGGGCATTGGCATTGGCTTCGCTTTTGCTTTGAAGACACTTGGATTGGTCTCCCTGTTATTTCCTACTTAGCCCAACCGATAAAATCTGGTCCAGTTTGATTTCTCATACCAATAAAAATGTTAGGAGTTCACATATTTCTTCCATTTGGGTGATTCAACTTGTAAAACTGACTGGACACTTGAACTTTCTCCCCCCCCCCCACCCCCAACATAAAATAGTAGTCCCACCTTTCCTACGATCACAAATTTATGTGCGCCACCAAGCTCCACCAGGTATGTATATCCAATAAACGGTCCGCAAATAGCAGAAAAGCATAGTGAAAAGCATAGTCCAAAACTAAAAATAAATTGCTTGTCCACTTTCAAGTTACTTCTAAAAAATCTAGCATATAGTTCAATTTCAAAATCACCGGTTAGAAAGATAAGAGATCATTCATTTCCCAAATAGGATAATAATTTTATCCCATAATGTTTCTTGTTCTGGAGAGGAATGCCTAATTGCTCAACCTTTCAAAAATTCACCAATCCAGTGCAAGGAGAGAGAGAGAGAGAGAGAAAAAAAAAAAAAAGACATCCCCCCTCTACTAGCAAACCTCAACAAGTGTCATTACAATATTATTTAAATTAGAAAAGTAAAGAGAGAAATCGGACTTGGTTCCGAATATATAACATTTTGACAAAACCTAAATTTACCATTACCTAAATAACCAAACAATAAAGAAAAAGCACTAATCTCAAAGACACATAGCAAAATCCAACATCAAACACGCTATAGTTCCTCTACACTACAACCATCAGAGAAATATACGATAATCACAGCAGATACAAGTAGCGAGAGATCATCAGAATCAAACAAGCAATTCAAGTCGTTGTACAACAAAAACCCTAATCAAAACTTACAGCTTTAGCTAAAAATTTCCCGAAATCAAACAAAATTTTCTATTTAGCGATCAAAAGCAAATACAGACAAGGAAAAAATAAAGGAAATCGATTATATGCTAAAGATGAATAATCAAAAATAGCTGAAACATAGAAATGGAGAAAGAGCTTTAGAATTGAAATCACAGGTAGAAACAGAGAGTGATTAGCAGAGTTATAGATGTTCCTTACCATTTTCTCGAGAAAATAATAAACAGAGGGGCCGAGAAAGAAAGAGAAAATCTAGGGCTAAGAGAGAGAGAGAGGGTTTGCGATGATAAAGATAGACTTCCTTTTACTTGAAATGCGAGGCCCTTTCCTTTCTTTCACGTTTGGTATGTGTGGTGGCTTTAGCCTGCTAGTATCACGGTCACGGTCAACAATATATGGCAAGTGAAGACGTTTAATCCACTAATGTTTTGACACTTGTTGTACACGGTGCAAAAGTATGCCACGTTTTGGGCGGTGAGATTAGCATGTGTGTCACCTACTTCGTGGTAGGCATATAGAGTTCATACGACGTCGTTTGGATAGTGGTCTGAAATCAAATAAATGTGTTTTACCTTTATTTATGATATTCTTTCCTAAATAATAAATAAGAGATTCGCGTCGGTGTGCAATCTAACTCAACCGAGTCAGATAGAATCAACTACAACATCAACTCGGAATTAACTCGATCAAAAAATTTGAAATTCAAATTTAACTTATTTAAAAAGTCGACTCAACTGAATTGTCATTGAAAATATAAATTAATTAATATAGTCATCATGTTTTGATACAAATCCAAATTATTGTTGCTATATATTGAGATTTTATTCTAACATCTAATTCTGAGTTATTGTTTCACCATTTTGGTGATTTTGTTTAAGATATTTTGTCGTTTGGATAATTATATAGAAAGAAATGCAGATTTTTCTCTAATACAAAGAAGAAATTTGAAAATGATTAGATCAGACTTGTAAAAAGACTATAGGGTCGAACAGTGACCATGAATAGATACCAAGTGGAGCAAGTGATCACCGATGGCACGAATATCATGTTATATCAACTCGATCAGATAGTTCAAATCAAGATTATATTTTTTTATTCTTTATATAAGTGATTTATTATTATACATTGGCCAAATACATAGATTTGCATCTGAACTTTCACAAAATAACTCTACCACACCCTTAACTTTGCAGGGGACCAATTATGCACCTCAAGTCCATTTTTTTGCATCAATCATGCACCTTTCTATGTTGGCAGACGTGCGTGAACTACATTGGCGCTAACTAGGATAACTTAGTGGAAAATGAGGCTTATCTAGCGCTGACTAGAATAACTTAGTGGAAAATAAGGCCCATTTGACTGAAATTGTAAGTTAAACAGTCCTACTCAACTTTTACCAACTTGGACAAGGACATACAATGGAGAAGGAGATTAGAAGCTTCTTATCTTATTCTTTCAAATCATGGAAGCTATATTCAGATGTAATTTTTGCTTTGCAAATTTTTTAGTGTACGATATTGATTTGAATATACGATGAACTGACTGTGTGTTTGGTCCACAAGAAAACGGAGAAAAATGCTGGCCTTAGTCTATTGGCTTTATCTCCCTTAAAAAATTCACGACGAGGAAGCACAAAATAATTTTTCTTGCACTCAAGTTATTGAAACGGAGAGGGAGAGAAGAATTTCAAGCTGCTTTTAGGTAGAAAAAAGAGAGAAAATAGTTGTAAAATGAAAGAGAAAATGTTACTAAGAGCCAAGCTAGATAAGATTTTTTCACGTTGGCCTTTATAACTCTAATCAACGCTCATTTGGGCAATTGTCTCCACACTGATGCAAAAAAAAAAAAAAAAAAGGACTTGAGTTGCATATTTGATCCCCCGCAAAGTTGGGGAACCATAGAATTATTTTGTGAAAGTTCTGGTGCAAATCCATGTATTTGGCCATTATTAGACTTTCTATATAAAAATATATATGTATACAGTTTCCTCTTAATGAAATTTCTAATTTGATTTCTTATGAAAAAAAGCTTTAGTTTGATTTAAAAATTATTAAAATGCAAAATATTTTTGAAATTTAATACTCACTTAGTCCATAGCATTTGAGTATTACCTCATAAAAATAAGCTCGTTTTTCTTTTTCAATTATCCCAAACTATAGTCATATATTTATACTCTTAATTTAAAATATAAGAAAAATATTTATTTAGTCCCTGAATTTTAACAAAATTAATAACTTTGATTTTGTATTTTGTTCAAATAATTATAATGTCCTTGAGCTTTGCTTAATCAAATTACTCCATCCTTTTGTTCAAAAAGTATAACTTTTGCTATTAATTTTTCATAAAAAATCAAACTACCATAAATTCTCAAATTAATATATAATCTCTTTCTCTCTCTCCCTTTTTCTAAGAAATATTCGATTTTATGGATAAACCGAGCCATGAATGCCATATATTGTGCCAAAAGTACTTATATTGTGAATCAAAAGGCATATAGTTCAAATCTTACTTGTTAATATTCTAAGACATGCAATATCCATGATTAAAATTCTATTCAAAAATTGCAAGAGTTCCTCTTATTTTCTTAGTATTCTTTCTTGTTAACCTACTTTTAAAAAACTTCTATAACATCCAACCTCAAATCCCCAGATAACTACTTTCACAAATAATTCATACAACTAATAATCACTTCTAAACTCATCAGGCCCAACAACTTGTATATATAACCAAATTTATCCATAACAAGAGTTTATAAAGTTTTTCATATACATATATAGATTTGTACAATATATTAATAACTTTCAAATACATATGCTATAAGTTTACGTGCATGCCAAAAGAATATATGTATGGTGATCTAATACAAAAAGAATATGATAATCTACCCAACAGTAATGTAGCTATAATGTCAATGCAGATCATTCCTCAGACATGACAACTACGCTCTATTATCTGCACGTGATAAACTTAATGAGTTAAGCTATAAGCTTAGTGATGCTCAACATATCTTGAAAAATGCATAATTAAAGCATATACAAGATGTAAAACTCAAAAAAAATTGGATAATCTCATTTTATAACAAAAAAGTCGATTGAATACATAAAAAATTAACTAAAATCACATATATATATATAGCTAAATTCAAATGAGATAATAAAAAATTCGCATATAGCAACTTCATATAAAGCATTATTTATAATAGGAGAAGTTTATCAAATAATACATGTACTATATATTCATATCATAAATAGGTTCATATAAGCATTAACTAAATTACATGCTATGTTATATATGATATACCAAATTAAATTTCTTTAATTATCTTAACAACCATAAACTCTTAGCAGGATCATCTAAGCTGGATAAAGGAAAACTGTAACTATAGGGCACATCGTGCCAAAGGGTTTGTCCGCCTAGAACTACAGGACATTGATCAAGTGTCAAATATCAAATCATATTTTTCTTTACCACAGTATTGCTAATATGTATATGACATGTTATACCCCTATCCTACTTCCGACTCTTATCATGTTTACTAGGGCTAAGAATTATATTTAAGTGCTCATTTCATATTATTCTTTAACTTAAAATCACATCTTATAGCTTATAAAAATAAAAAGAATTCAAATATTCATATACATATAGTATGCACATTCCGACATGAAAATATGCAAATCCATATAAATGTCTTTATTACACTTTAACTTCACTAAATCACTCAACTAAAAAAAAAAAAAAAATTCATTAAATCATTTATGCATTGTAATTAGGTATCTTAATTAATTAAAAATCATCAAAGAAAGAATACTTATCTATCATGACCATAATAAGTCACATTCAGCCATATACCATCCAAGTCACACATGTGACATTTTAAAGTTAAACCAACATGTTAATTTATTGACATTCATTTGACATAAGAAAACTTGCTTTGAAATAACAAATATACACGATAAAGTCATTAAGAGTGCCATTCGACCATGTTTAGATATTCATCCTATAAATTTATTTATTTTTCTTTTAGTTTAGCCATTTAAAACTCATCAAATACCATCAATAATTTAAAACTCAAATCAATAAAACAATTCATATATATACTTAAAAATCAAGGGTACATTCGGCCAAACCCTAACTAACTCATATCTTCCATTTCATTAAGTTATAACTAAAACTCATCAACAATTAACCCATTTAATGATTTAAACCCGTTGAAAATGTCATGAAAAAATCAAAATGTCCAATTGCTTAATGCAACCAATTCGGCCTAAAGGAAAATCCAACCAAAATTTTATATTTTCTTTAATTAAATTCATGTAAGTAATCACCAATTTATCAATTAACATCAATTATAAACCAATTCCAAGTTTTTCACAAATTAAGAATAAAAACCCTAAAATTACCAATTCAAGAAATTTAGAAGAAAATGAAACAATTGAGCACTAACCTCTAGCAAAAAGCTCTCTAGCAACCTCCTCATCCAGTGGTAAAACCTTCTACAATTCGATTGATGATTTCCTTGGCATTATCTAAAGGTTGGCTAATTAACCAACTTGAGGTTAAAATGCCTTTCTTCATGGAAAAGTTACAGAGGAAGTTTACATGTCTCAATTTTATTGATTTAGCCCATCCAAACTATGTTTGTAAGTTGCATTGTTCCCTTTATGGTCTCCATTAAGCTCCAAGAGCATGGTTCACAAGTTATTTGACTTATATTGGCTTTCATGATTGTAAGTAATTCTTCCATGTTCACTTATAATTCATATTTTGATCAAGCTATTTTATTGCTTTATGTAGATGATATCATTCTTATTGCTTCTAATTCTTCTTTATTGACTAAATTGATCAAAAGTCTCCAATATACATTTGCTATGACTGATCTTAGTCAATTACATTATTTTTTAGGCATTAAAGTTACACATAATTATGAAGGCTTATTTTTATCTCAAGTCAAGTATGCACAAAGCATCTCATATGATGATGTAAAACCAGTCAACACTCCACTAGCAAGCAAAATTCACATTGAAGTAGGTCAATCATTTCCTGATCCACAATTATATCACAGCAACATTGGAGGTTTACAATATTTAACATTTACTCGTCCAAATATCTCTTTTGTGGTGAATTTTGTTTCTTAACGTATGCATAATCCACAGGAACGTCATTATTAGCTTGTGAAACAAATTTTAATGTATATATTATCAAGCTGAAGATATGGAACAACTCTTAGAAGATAACTCAAAGAAAGTTCCTTGGAGGATATTAGTCATAGTAGTCAACTATTTACTAATTACTATTAAAATTAAAATGTAACCGGTGTTGGATTTTATACATGTGAATAACAATAGCTTAAGTGATTAATTGTATATTTTGTATGTATATATATTCAAGTAGCATCAATAATAAAGCGTGGAAAAGTTTGTTTCTTCTTTGGCCTCGTAATATGGTATTAGAGTCGAGAAAATCTAGAAAACTGTGAAGAGCCGTTATTCTTTTCTTCTTCCTTGATATCTTGTTTCTTCTTCCTTCTTTTGTCCCCTCCTTTTTCTTTTCTATCGAAGCTTTTCTAATGGGGACTCCTCCTAACTCCAATCCTACAGAAGAATCTTCTTCTCCGTTCTTTCTTCACCACTCAAATAACCATGGATCAGTGGTTGTGACTCCATAACTCACTTCTACTAATTATCTGACTTGGAAAAGGTCATTTTTGCTTATAGTTTCTATCAGGAACAAGGCTGATTTTCTTGATGGTACGATTTCTAAACCATCGTTAGGAGATCCACTTTATTTTTCTTGGAAACGATGTAACGATCTCATTATTGCTTGGCTATAGAGAACTATTTCACCATCCATAGCTTCAACTGTGTTCTATCTAAAGGATGCTAAACAGATTTGGGACAAACTGAGTTAGAGATTCTTGTAGCCTAAGGATGCTAGGGTTTGTCACTTACAACATTTGCTTTTTCTATTTCACAGGGTACCAAATCTATGGACTCTTATTTCATTGAATTAAACAACATACGGGAAGAATTGAGGATTAATGGGCCTTCTCGTTATTGTTCATATGGACATTGTAACCAGAGTTATTTTCAAAGATTTGTGGATTTACAACAAAAGGACTATGTTTTTTAATTTCTGACTGGGTTGAATGAGACTTTTCGAGGGTTAAGATCTCAAAGCATACTAATGAAAGTCGTTTCCTAGCTTGGATCAGGTCTACAATTTAGTGTTACAAAAGAAGACATAGAGGTCCATGTTGATTCAAAATCAATATTTTTCGAATGTTTCAGCTATGGCAATAAGAAAGGATAAGAATAAGGTTGATATTACATGTTATCACTATGGAAATCTCGGGCATGTGAACGCTAGTTGTTATAAGATTGTTGGATTTCCTCCTGACTTTAAGTTTAACAAGTCAAAAGGAATTCTCTCTTATGTGCCTTTGTATCAGTTTAACAAAGTTGCTTCTGGAAAATCACATGTGGATGCCGACATTTCACATCTTGGATTTGCGCACTTTTGTTACAAGTTAGCCACTCATGGATCAACATTGTTCCTTAGTTGACAGTCTCTCCAAGTTGAGTTTGACTCAAGTACAAGTTCAGAAGCTGATGTCTTTTCTCAGCGATCAGCATTCAATCCCTAGTTCTTTAAATAACTAGAACATAATTACCGCTTCTTCACAAGTCAACTTAGTAGGTATAATTCCTTCTGTGCTTTCTGTTGTCTCATCTTCTAAATTGCAGAAATTGCTACATGCACTACAACATAATGTATCTATAGTTTCATAACTTAGCTACAAATATAAATATTCTAGCTAATACATATTTATAGTTGCAAATTAAAAGCCTTATAGCTATTTGTAATTTTTTAGTAATAAGAATTTAGCTTTTATAGCTAATGTATTATTTTTGTTTTACCTTATATATTTTGAGGCAATAGTTTGCTTACTTGCTGCAATTTTTTAGTCACAATAAAATGTCACAACTAGTAAGATGTTATAGCCATACAGTTAATATAATTATAGCAATAACTAATCTACTAGCCACAATAGATTAGCCATAATAAAATATCATAGCTAATTAAAAATATTAGCTACAGTCTTATATTATCCATCGCAATAATTAACTCATTAGCCATATTATTTTAGCCACAATAAATTATATCACTAATTAGTGATTTTAGCTTTGAATTTAAAAAATTATAGCAACATATAATTACCCTGTTAACCTTAGTAATGTAGCCATAACATAAACTAATAACTTGTTAGCAATTTTTGACCATGATTGTTTAATTATTAAATCAATAAATAACCTAATAATCAAATTGAAAATTTTTTCTGTAAAAAAAATGAGAAAGGGAAATAAATACTTGCTCATATTTGAACCAATTTAAAAATTATATTGTACTGTATTTTCATAGTTATCCATTTGAACCATTTGTTTGAACCTCATATGGTACTTTAGCCTATGTTAGGAAATATATTTTTTCATATTTCATAATATTAAAAGTCCTATATATAATATTTGAAGTATACATATAATTAGGTAATGGTTGGATTACAAATGAGCCGAGCTTGAAGCTAAGCTGCTCAAGGCTTTGCTCTAAAAGAGCTCCTTAAACAATTCTATTAAACTAAGTAAGCTCAAACCTAGACTCAATTTCTTTCCCAATCATTTTGCAAAATTTCAATCCTTATATCTCATGAAACACCCCAATTTATAAGTTTCAAAATGTTTCAATTTAAAATAAATGAAAAATCATATTTCATAATACTAGGCTCTTAAATTAAATTTTAATTGAATGTCATTATCTTAAACTAAAACCAAGTAGGGGTGAGCATTTGGCCAATTCGGTCGGTTTGAGTAAAATTTTAACCGAAATAAATTAACTGACTTTTTTTTACTTAACCGAATTTAACCGAAATAGTTTTTTAACCAAACTTAATCAAACCGTTTTGACCGAATTAATTTTGATCATTAACTGAAGTGAAGTTAAAAAAAATGAAAACTTAATTACCCGATCGAATTTAATTGAAATTTATAATTAATCGACTTTAACCAAAATAAAAATTAACCTAAGTTATTAATCACTATTTAATCCAAATAAAAACTGAAATATTTAAAATTTTTAATTTTATTATTTACTTAATCAAAATGTAGTAGTTTTATAAGTCGGTTAATTTGATTAATTTAGTTAAATTAAGTTTAACTGAACTTTTAATCGATCACTGAAATTTTAAATTTTTTTAACCGAACATTTATTCACCGAAACGAATTGGCCGAATTAACTGAATTGGCCGAACCGAATACTCACCCCTACAACTAAGTATAACCTATGAATCAGAGGGAAAAAGCAAGAGTAACCATAGAAAACCATCTAAAACAAATGAATAAAGAGCTAAACAAGGCCATCCTATGAATCAAACTGAGTAGCACTTAAAATGCTTGATAGCAAGATGAATCGGACAAAAGAGATCACATTCTATCCTTTCTTCCAAATCAGATCACGCTAGAGCTCCTCCCTCGCCAAATAGTCGTTCCAATAGCTCTCTTCCATTTTACAGCGACTCGATACCCAAGACCCGACATCCCACACCACTTAGCCTCCGTTTCGAACCACCTGGTGCCGCCAAAGCTTTGATTCTTCGCTCTTGGACTTGCATCTCGTGAGAAGGAGAGAAAGAAGGTTAACAGCAGTCTCATCTTCGCCTCACCCACACCATTTCCAGCGACTAGGGATGTCATTTTAACTCGATCCAATTTTAGCGGGTTTGGCTAATGTATAAACGGGTTTGGGACCGATTTAGATAATGATTTTAGTACCCGCATCGGGTTTGGAATGGGTTCGGGTTTAGGTGGATGGATAACGGGTATTCGATAGTAACCGGATCTGGGACGGGTACCCGCTACCCGAGCCCATTACCTATATAATTTAAAGCAAAATTTTTATATTGGGCAATGTATAACCAGGTTTAGGACCGATTTAGGTAATGATTTTAGTATCCGCATTAGGTTCGGAATGGATTCGGGTTTAGGTGGATGGATAACGGGTATCTGATGGTAACTGGATCTGGGACGGGTACCCGCTACTTGAACCCATTACCCATATAATTTAAAGCAAAATTTTTATATTGATCAACAACATTGAACCCATGATCTCTATGTATTAATTACATTACCTTACCACCAAGCTACTTAACATTTTAAATAAAAAAAGTATGCAAAAGGTATATATATTGGCAACTATAATAATTTATACTTTCAACATTTATTAGTAAATCCACAATATTATTGGATAATAATATAATCTTATTCATAAGTAAAATTTTAATAAAATTATGTACATTAAATTATAATATCTTAATAAATTGAATTTATTTTTTTTATAAAATATATTAAACAAAATTATATATATAGTGTTCATATCATGTCTTAGTAATTTAATCGAATGTTTTATAGTTTGGTAATTATGAAATTTATTAAAATAAAAAGTTATTAATTGAATAAAATGCTAATAATGTTATAATTAAAAATTTTTAAAGCTACTTATTGACGTCATTAATAAACTTATAACGATAATTATCATTATATCTTAATTTAACATATGACTCATGTGGAATATGAAATCTAGATAGACTTTTACTAAATTAATATATGACTCATATAAAATATCACCAATGAATTTATAAATATAATTATAATTTGATCTTAGTTAAATATCTTTTTATTTTTTTATTAGTATCATTGTATATATTAATATACTTATACTCAGAAGTCTAGTATATATAGATTAAGGATTATCACTTGACATCTCATAATTCATCATCACATTCTGCATCATCAGCTACTTCTCATCCTCTACATGATTATCTTTCATATAACAGATTATCTTCTTCTTATAAATCTTTTGTCCTTAATCTCTCTTCTGAAGTTGAACCTACATCCTATTATCAAGCCATCATTGGCAAAAGGCTATGAAATTTGGGTTAGATGCTTTATAGTTAAATCATACATGGACTGTTACTTCTTTGCCACCAAATGTCAAACCTGTTGGGTGTAAATGGGTCTACAAGACCAAGTTTAAAGCTGATGGTACTATTGTTAGACACAAGGCAAGGTTAGTTGCCAAGGGGTATACTCAGAGAGCTGGTTTTGATTACCAGGAAACATTTAGTCCAGTGGCTAAGCACTCCACGGTTAGAGTTTTCCTTGCACTTGCATCCATTCTTAATTGGCACTTGTCTCAATTGGACATAAATAATGCATTCCTTAGTGGTTACCTTAATGAAGAGGTATATATGGAATTACCTCAAGGCTATGTGCCTAAGGTTCAGGGGGAATATGTTAGTAGTGATAAAGGGGTTAGGCTTGCGTATAAACTTCAAAAGTCCTTATATGGCTTGAATCAAGCTTCAAGACTGTGGAATATTAAGTTCACTGAAAGTTTGATTCAAGAAGGATTTGTCCAATCTAAATTAGATTATTCTTTGTTTACTAAACAATCTCAATCTGGTTTCATAGCTTTCTTGGCGTATGTTGATGATATTATCATTGGGAGTAGTAATAAGGATTTGATTGAAAGTCTGAAATTCAAAGCACTTTGAGTTCTTACTTCAAACTCAAAGATTTAGGTCATTTGCATTATTTTCTAGTTCTTGAGGTGGCTAGGTTAGCAAAGGGCATTGTTCTTTCACAAAGAAAATATGTGTTAGAGATGTTAGAAGAGCATGTTTTCTTGGTGTTAAACCTAGATCAGTTCCAGTAGATGTGAATAAGAAATTGTCATAAATACAAGATGATTTGATCTCAGACCTTACAATGTACAAGCAGATCATTGGAAACTCATGTATGTTACCGTCACTAGACCAGATATCTCCGATGGTGTTCACTTGTTAGCTTAGTTTATGGATAAGCCATGTTCTGCACATTTGGAAGCTGCATTTCAGATACTTAGATATCTTAAGGGGTCTCCAGGTCAGGGCTTATTTTTTTCTGCACAATCTAAGTTGGGATTAGTTGCATATTCTGATAGTGACTAGGCTGGATGCCCAGACACTAGGTGATATGTTACTGGCTACTGTATGAGTTCTTGGTGAATCTTTAATCAATTGGATATCCAAGAAGCAGTCTACGATCTCTAGAAGCTCAACAGAGGCAGAGTATCGTTCTATGGCAGCAGCTACAATAGAGGTATTGTGATTGATAACTTTGCTCAAAGATTTTAATGTTCAAATTCAGTTGCCTCTGACAGCATATTTGCTATACGTATCTCTAAAAACCCGGTGTTCCATGAGAGAACTAAGAATATAGAGATAGATTGCCATTTTATTAGAGAGAGAGTTCTTTTTGGAATTGTTAAACTGGTTTATTTGAAATCTAAGGAACAGCCAGCTGATTTGTTTACAAAGCCATTGTTTCCTTCACAATACAGGTACCTGGTGAGAAAGTTGAACATAAGCAATATATTGTTATGAATTAATCTCAAATAATTCAATAATAACCTAGATCGTGCAAACCACTAGATTCAACAAAATAGATTGAATAAGAAAAGGTTGCGTACCTGACATCGTTGTTCGTCAATCTTGATGTGTAGAATTAGGTTTGCAGCCTTCCAGAGAATTGAAGAATCGATTTTGCGGAAGCAGTACGAAAGGAACGTAAAACTGAATCGTATTCAACTCCTCTGGGGACCACGACCTTTATATACCTGTAGGGTTAGTACAATTCCTATTTCGGTCCTTTAACGAAATAGGAATTATATAATGGTCTCTACACTTAATATCTATAATTAGTTGATACCTCAATAGTCAATTATTCACAATCAAGACCACATTTAAAATTGACTTTACAATTGGACTGCTGTACATATTTAATTTTACATATTAAGCCCACAATAGAAAATTAAATCCAACAATCTCCCACTTGGGCGAACATATGTTAAATAAAATACATACACCAAAATGAGCTCAACAAACGCAGTCATACAAGGTATCCAAAAACAATCTCGTCCATTAGTTATATTGATAAAGAGCTGAAGAAACATTCGCCATAGATCTCATGACTAAGTTCATCATCAACTACATTACCAATATCCCTAAATGACATAGATTCATTATAGAAGTGTAGCATGAAAACTACATGTAATGTGATCATCATGTCTGTTTCCAACTGGTCACCAACAAAAGTGAGATCAAGCAAAACAATAATAATAATACAGAGTGTAACCATCAACCAAAATGAGTACTCAACAAAATTTCATAATAAAACATATCCAAAACAAAATAGAGCATTCAAAAACACAATGCATACATAAAGAGCAAACTCCCACTAAAACTATACAGTCTCAAACAAAACGATACCCATATGAGCGGTGTGCTCATGGAAAACTTTCGGTATCACTGCCTTTGTAAGCGGATCCGCAATCATAGAGTTTGTTCCAATATGCTCTAAGGATATCTGTCCACTCTGTACCCTCTCCTTCACAGCCAAGAACTTAATCTCAATGTGTTTTGATCGAGAAGAGCTCCTGTTGTTGTTGGAGAATAAAACGGCTGACCTGCTGTCACAATACAACTTCAGTGGTCTTTTTATTCCACCTACTACACGCAGCCCAGTGACAAGGTTTCTCAGCCAAATAGCTTGATTGGATGCCTCATAAGATGCTACAAATTTAGCTTCCATGGTGGAGGTTGCTACTAGAGTTTGTTTCACACTCTTCCAAGAAATAGCACCGCCAGCTAATAGAAAAACGTAGCCAGATGTGGATTTTCTACTGTCTTGGCATCCAGCGAAATCAGAATCAGTATACCCAATGATCTCAAGCTGATCTGATCTCCTATATGTGAGCATATGTCCCTTAGTCCTCTGAAGATATCTCATGACTCTTTTGGCTGCTTTCCAATGATCCATTCCTGGATTGCTGAGATATCTACCTAACATGCCAACTATAAAAGAAATGTCTGGACGAGTACAAACTTGAACATACATAAGACTTCCTATAGCTGACGCATAAGGAACCTTTTGCATTTCCTAAATTTCAAGTTCACTCTTTGGACATTGTTGATTACTAAATTTATCACCTTTTGCAATAGGGGTATCCAATGGTCTAGAATTCTGCATACCAAATCTCTTGAGCACTTTATCAATATAGCTCTTTTGTGATAATCCAAGAATACCTTGAGAACGGTCTCGATGTATCTGAATCCTTAAAACAAAAGAAGCTTCACCTAAATCTTTCATCTCAAAATGCTTTGAAAGAAAAACTTTGGTTTCATGCAGCAAGACTTTACAATTAGTAGCAAGAAGTATGTCATCCACATATAAGACCAAAAAGATAAACCTACTCCCACTGAACTTATGGTACACACAATTTTCAACAGCATTTGCCTCAAAGCCAAACGAGATAATTACTTGGTTGAACTTAAAGTACCATTGACGAGAAGCTTGCTTGAGTCCATAAATGGATTTCTTTAATTTGCATACCAGATGTTTTGGATCTCCAATTACAAAATTTTCTGGTTGCACCATATATATTGTTTCATCAATGTCGCCATTGAGAAACGCAGTCTTAACATCCATTTGATGAAGCTGAAGATCAAGATTTGCAACTAAGGCCATGATTGTCCTAAAAGAATCCTTCGAAGAAACTGGAGAGAAGGTTTCTTTATAGTCAATCCCTTCCTTTTGAGTAAAACCTTTTGCTACAAGACGTGCTTTATATCTTTCCACATTACCTTGAGAATCCCTTTTGGTTTTAAATATCCATTTGCAACCAATGGGTTTCTTTCCTTCAGGTAATTGAACAAGATCCCAAACTTGATTGTCTTGCATAGACTTATACTCTTCGTTCATTGCCTCAATCCACTTATGAGAGTCAGAACTCTGCATGGCATGATAGAAACTAACTGGATCATCATTTATCATGTCTACAGTATCCTCATGTTCCTGAAGAAACACTATATAATCATCTGGAATAGCACTTCTTCTTTTCCTAGTAGATCTCCTCAAAGGCATTTGAACAGGCTCTAATTCTTGAGGTTGTTGAATTTGTTCTTGAGGAAGAATAAAATTGTCTTGAATTGGATCTTGAATAGCGACAGGAGCAACTGGAGTCTGTACGCTATCAGAAACAACAAAAGGAATGAGAACCGAATCATCCTTACTTGGTTCCTCTTCAAAGACAATGTTTCTTTCTTTATTTCTCCCTCCAAAATCAACATCCTCAAAAAATGTTGCAATTCTCGTTTCAAAAAAAGTTCTGGAAGTAGGATTATAAAACTTGTAACCCCTAGACCGCTCAGAATATCCAACAAAGTAGCTGCTGATAGTTTTGGAGTCCAGTTTTGTTTCATTCGGCTTGTAAGGCCTTGCTTCAGCTGGACATCCCCAAACATGAAGATGCTTTAGACTAGGCTTACGTCCAGTCCAAAGTTCATAAGGTGTTTTAGCAACTGCTTTAGATGGAATCCTATTGAGAAGATAAGCTGCTGTCTTTAACGCTTCACCCCACAGAGACTCTGGTAAAGTAGAATGACTAATCATACTCCTTACCATATCCATAATAGTCCTATTACGTCTCTCAGATACACCATTCATGCTGGGAGTACCAGGCATTGTATTATTGTCATGGAAAATAATCAAACAATTATCACATACTTATTGCCAAACATGTATTCAAAACTCAGCCAGATAGTAACCTTCCTTTGGGCCGATTAACTATCTGCAATGAATTCTAATACACCTGTCTAATATTCTAAAATAAATCAATTCAAGCAATAGAGGTCACTTTGGTGACTTATTGATCAAATCAATTTATTTTAACAAATATCAAACACAATAGGGACTTAATCACTCTAAAATTTAATCTCAAGTCGACAAATTAATTCATTTAATTGTAATTAAAACAAAATAATTGCAATTAAATGAATTGATTGTCTAAATATTTAATAATCTAAAATTATTTAGCCCAAAAAAAAAATTATAATCTAGTCTTTAAGTCACTAAATTAGAGACTAAGTTATAAAATAGGACTAAATAAATTTGAATAAATAAAGTTCGGGGTCTAATTTAATTAAATGTATGTCCATGGGTCTAGACGAAAGAAAACAGAAAATTGGGGGCCTAATCTGAAGTTACAGAAACTTAGGGACCTAATCTGAAGTTACAGAAAATTAGGGGCCTAATCTGAAGTTACAGAAAATTAAGGGCCTAATACGAAATTTTCCAGGGACCTAACTGTTATTTTCCATCCCTAACCCTAAAAACACAAAAACGATTAAAGAGGAAAATAATAGGTGCCGCCGACTTCCTTTTTTTTTTTTTTAATAAAATCCTGCTAAAAAAAAAAAAATACCAAACGAACAAGTAATCATCAATGACGTTAGTTCAAAACCTCTTACCTGTTCTTGGGTAATCCGAAGAACAGTGAGAACAAATTTTTTTTTTTTTTTATTAATCAAAACCCTCAATCTATAAACAGTAGGGTAAACAAATAAATAAAAAATAAAAAAAACATACGAAAATCAATCTAAAATCTAGCAATTATGCACAAGGCTCTGATACCACTTGTTATGAATTAATCTCAAATAATTCAATAATAACCTAGATCGTGCAAACCACTAGATTCAACAAAATAGATTGAATAAGAAAAAGTTGCGTACCTGACATCGTTGTTCGTCGATCTTGATGTGTAGAATTAGGTTTGCAGCCTTCCAGAGAATTGAAGAATCGATTTTGCGGAAGCAGTACGAAAGGAGCGTAAAACTGAATCGTATTCAACTCCTCTGGGGACCACGACCTTTATATACCTGTAGGGTTAGTACAATTCCTATTTCGGTCCTTTAACGAAATAAGAATTATATAATGGTCTCTACACTTAATATCTATAATTAGTTGATACCTCAATAGTCAATTATTCACAATCAAGACCACATTTAAAATTGATTTTACAATTGGACTGCTGTACATATTTAATTTTACATATTAAGCCCATAATAGAAAATTAAATCCAACATATATATGTTCAACTTGAGGGGGAGTATCAAGCTGAAGATATGGAACAACTCGTAGAAGCTGACTCACAAAAAGTTCCTTGAAGGATATTAGTCACAATAGTCAGCTATGTACTAGTTAAGCTATGTACTAGTTACCAGTTAAATTCTAATGTAACAGGTGTTAGATTTTATACATGTGAATAACAATAGCCCAAGTGATGAGCTGTACATTTTGTATGTATATATACTCAGGTAGCATCAATAATAAAGCGTGAAAAAGTTTTTTTTTTTTTTCATCTGGCCTCGTAATATATATCAAGGGCGCTTTGTATCATGGGATGCAACTTTACAAATGTCATATTTCTAGTATGGTAGCTTATAGTGATGCGGATTGGGCTGATTGTCCGGATACAAGACGATCAACTATTGGGTATTGTGTATATCTGGGGCATAATCTTATATCTTGGTGCGCGAAGAAACAACACAGTGTGTCTCATACCAGTGCGGAAGCAGAATATGAAGCACTTGCAGCCTGTGCGGCTGAGATTTGTTGGTTACACTCTGTTTTGCGAGAGCTTGGCATCCAAATTCGGTTACCGTAGAGCTTTCCTACCACAACATATCTACTACATATTTAGCTAGTGATTCAGTGAACCATATCCGTAGCGAACACCTTGAAATTGACCTTCATTTTATTCATGAACGGGTACAATGGGAGATATTTGTATTAAATTTATCACAAGTGAACACTATAGCTTGCCGACATCTTCACGAAAGGTCTTCCATCTGATAAATTTATGACACTGAAAGCCAGTCTTTGCTTTCATAGCCACGGTCAGATTGCGGAGAATAAAATGATAAATATTGTTATTTAAATTCATTAGTTGATAATTGTATATTTGTCAGATTCATATATTTGTACACATGTTAATCTCTTGTACTCATCCTAATCCTATCATAACTAATGATAAATACAGTGGCTGGACTTGAGATGGGTATCCATAATTTCACATTCTTTACTCTAATATATATTTTTTTAGTGAATATTAATAGAAAATTTTACAAAGTTAAAAAATATTTATTACTTATAATTTTATAAGTTAAAATATTTAATAAAAATTGAGAATTGTGGATATCATAAGATTTTTTATATAAAAATACTTAGGTGAACTAATGCATTTATGCATTCTGCGGTTAATAAATACATGTAAATACTATCCTAAGGGGTGAGATGGGATGACGTGATTACTTCTCCTTTAATTAGAGATCTCGAGTTCAAATCCTAAGTATAAAGTCTCTTTAAATATTCGGGAGTGAGTGTTTTGCCCTTTTTGCAGATATGCCGATATAGATCCAGATTAATCAGACTAGTGAACTTTGGATACTGGATAATTAAAAATAAAAAAATACATGTAAAAATTAGTACTTCATCACTTGGCGGGAAAAATTCCCTCCCATTTCACTTTTGTCATTTCGTGCAATGGGTTAACCAGTTTTTGTTGACTGTTAATCCTTTTGAGTTTGTAACAGCAGTGTTAATTATATTGTCAATAGTCAATACTAGTGCTTTTGTTTGGATGTATGTAAAATATGGATGGATGTAAAATGAAGAATAAAAATTTCTTGATTATCCAAATCTCTTGTTTGGTTTGGGTGAAAATGTGAAGAAGAGTGTAAAATAAATTTATTTGCATCATTTTAGATAAGCATGGTCTGTACATTGAACCGCCGGTTCAGTGAACTAGAATTGATTGTTCAAAATTTTTAAAATGTTAAACCTAAATCGGTCCTTAAATTACCGGTTCCGGCCTAATTTCAGTTTCGACCGGTTCCAGTGCGGTTCCAATCACGGTTTCTGGTAATATAAGTATTATATTTTTTTAAAAAAAATCCGATTCTAATGTTAAATCTTTCTTTCGAAAAAATTAATGAGTTTAAGAAATTTGGTAAATTTTATTTTAAATAAACTTTAGAATCTTCATACTCATAAGAAAAAAATTAATTTTACAAAATAATCAAATAAATTATCATTTTATTTTGTCTAAATATTATTAATTAAATAAATTGTTAGAAAATTTACTTTAAACAATGTAATTTTAAACTAAGAAAACAATTTAAAAGGAAAAAAAAGTTAAAAATAATATAATTTTAGGCTAAATATTTCACTTTTTTTTACCATTTTACTTTTTTAAATTCTAACTTTTCAAGTAAAGTGTATTTTCAAGAAAACAATCTTAAGTAAAATGTATCGTGTATTAAAATATTATTTAGACTTTTAGACATATACAAAATATGCCAAGTGATTATCATTTTAAAAATAAAAATAGAAAATTTATTGTTCGAACCGAATCAGAACCTCTAGTCAACCGCCAGTTCTGGACCGGTTCAGGTTCAGATTTTAATATTTACATGAATTTTAATTGGCCCTTGAACCGTCGGTTTCGGTTTAAAATTTTGAACCGACGGTTCCGGTCTGATTACGGTTCATCTACAGTCCAATTTGATTCCGGTTCAAAATGAACCGGTGGCAATGCCTAATTTTAAGTATGACAATGGTTCCAGAACCGCTGGTTCCGATAATAAAAAATTAGAACCAAAATCAAACGGTTTTTAGATGATTTTAGAACCATCGGTTTCGATTTTTTTTTGATTTTGAACATAAATTAATTAATGTATTTTAAAATTTTAAAAATATTTTTTAAAGATTTGTAGCTTAAATAAATAATAATAATAAATATTACTATTGGAAAAACTAATCAACTTTAAAACATTCTTAAGATTACTTTAAAAACAAGTTGGGATTTTTCTAAGAAAATATTTTTCACGGTTTCAAACCGAATCCGCCAGTTTTTATTTCAAAAAATAAAAAATCAGAATCAAACCTTAATTCACTGTTTCGATTATAATTTTAGAATCAAAACTTTTGACCACGGTTTAGTGCGGTTTTTAAATAGTTAATTTTCAATTTAAAACTGAACTGTAATCATCCCTAATCCATTTTAACCTAATTTTCACTCATTTTAGGAGGAAAGAATAGGCATTTTAGATCCTTATTTTACTTCCCTCAGTTCCCAAACATAGCATAAAAGCTCACGTTATATTCACTTCACGTCATTCTAAAATTTACCAAAAGACAGAGCAAAGAGCCAATCATGGTTCTGTCAGTACGAACTACAAACTCATAGCTTCAAGTGAACACAGACGTCAGTTATCTTGGCCCAGTTAACTCATGGCTCTGCTGAAAATATATTGCCGCAGTTCACTCGCTTAACGCACTCGCTCCCGTGCTCTTCTTCAGTAATTTTTGTCACTGGTCCTTTTTCTTTTTCGTTTTCTCCCCCAAATTTTATCTGTATTTAGGTGTTTACATAGCAGGTGAGAGCTCTACAAAATTCGTACTTAGTAGAATCTTTAAAGGATGGCTTCTTCTTCCTATCCCAAGAAAGACGATCTATTTGAGGCAAATAAACCTCATTTTCTCAAGATAGTTCTTGCTGATACTATTCGTGATAAAAAGCTCGTAAGCCCTTCTCTTCTTCTCAGTTTTATGTACTTGCCATTTTTTCATTGTTTTTCTTTTTCCTTTTTCATGAATGGCTCTACTTTTCTTTTTTCAAATCTTTTGTTGTTAGTCCTTCGGATAATTGATTTTCTTTAACATATGGCAGAAATTTTCTGGGTTTAACTCCTTTTTTTTTCTAATCTGGATAATTCTTGGTTTGGTTGAAAATTTCAGATCCGTATTTTACATAAAAGGCTTAAATTTTGATTTAATGCTTGTATATATCAGGTTTTTCCTAGAAAATTTGTAAGAAAATATGGAAATAACTTGCCAAGTTCTATAGTCCTTACGGTTCCTAGCTGTGCAAAATGGCAAGTAGAGCTGATCAAGAGTGATGGTGAGATTTGGTTACAAAATGGGTGGCAAGAATTTGTGGAGTATTATGCCCTTACGGTTGGGTCCTTGCTAGTTTTTGAGTATGATGAGAGAAATTGTCGTTTCAATGTGATCATATTTGATAAAAGTGCTTTAGAAATTAACTATCCATACACTGTCAATGTCGAGAATGAGGGGAAGGGGACTAATAATCCAGAAGAAGCTAAATATGATGTCTCCTATGAAAGCTTGGATGAAGTCTTGCCAAGCCGGAAAATAATGGAGGAATCACCATCTCCATTGCCTAATCCTCATAAGAATATGAAGCTAGAGAATCTCACATTGCCTGAGACTTGTAAAAAGATGAAATTAGAGAACCCCACGAGGAAAAATGAAGGTATGCTATGTGCACTAAATACCAGATTTTCCATCTTGTGGTTTGAAAGAAAGATCTCAAATTGTCATTTTTTAAGCATGTCTAGTTTTGATTTTTTATTTTTAACTGAAGGTTTAATTCTGCAGCAAAGAGAGGCAGTTGTGGTGAAAAACAAAAGTTCATTTGGAGGACGCAACCATTGACAAAAAATTACAAGGCTAATGCGCTTCATAGAGCAAGAACTGCTTTCAAATCTAAAAATCCATTTTTCATGGTTGTAATGCAGCCATCATATGTTCATGCAGGGAATAAAATGGTTAGTTTTAGTTCACTTGAAATTTCAGATAATATAAACTGTTGAATTAATGATATTTCATGTTTCTAACTTATCTTTTTGTCTTTACAATTCTTTTATATTTATTTTCCCTGCTGATTTTTTCCTGGTAAATGCTTGTGCAGTGGATCCCAGAAAGGTTCGCGAGGAGATATTTGAAGATCAAGCGGGGTGATGTCATTCTAATTGTTATGGGTGGAAGGACTTGGTCTATCATTTACCATTGCAACAACAAAACAAAACTAAATCCGAGATTATGTGGTGGGTGGACCAAATTCTCACATGATAATCATTTGGAAGTAGGTGATGTTTGTGTTTTTGAATTGGTTAATCCTGCAATAACAAAATTGAAAGTTGTCATTTTTCGATATAGCAAAGATGCAAGCGGCTCCCATCACTCGGTCAGTTTTCATTTTGAATGATTAATCCAATGGTTAATTTAATTTCTTTATCTGGGTTTGTTCCAAATACTGCAGACATTCAGAAAACAGAACTTACATGGTTTTAATTTGATATAACGCAGGTGAGGAGAGAAAAATTGAAACATGAGGAAGAAGAGAGTAGATGCAAACAAACTAAAAAAGCCTTCCATTGAAGATGAAAACAGATTCATGCACCACCCCCGCCGCTGCCGCCATCTGATTCCTTGCCTTCAGAGGCTGCAATATCCATGTGAGGTGGAGAAACTGAAATAGGCACTTTCTTTGTTTATTCTTGAGGAATTAACACTTGAGTTTAATTATTTTCTATGTTCTGCTTCAGATATTCCGTTGCGGATCATATCTGTACACATTCACCACCTAAGGTTATATGAACAATCAATTATAACCGGAATGGGATATTCTTTTGAAAAGTAAAAAATAAAAATAAAAATAAAAATAAAACAATTAAAGATAGATTTTTCTTACGTAAAATTAAAATCAAAATTTTTGCAAGTTTATATTAGAACTCGATATCTATTAATAGTTAGTATTAAGTGTATGTACAACCTGATAATATATTTAGGTTTGAATTTCCTTTCTCAATACTAAAAAAATTCAATTTAAATTATGATTCTAAATCATAAAACCCATTGCAGTATGATAAAAATCTGTTAGAATTATTAAATTTTGTTGTCGATAATAATAAGTAACTATTTTTTTTGAAAGGGATAATAATAAGTAACTATTATATTTACTAGTCTTTTATTTGTGTGATTATATATTTTTAAGCTTCATATAAAAAAAATTAATAAAATATCTAATATACAAAAGAAATTTACTGCCTAACTTTAATTTTAATTTCTACCTATTTAATCTACGCCTAAAATAATTAATGGATTAAAATTGGAATAATTGCAATTTTAGTGTGTGAATTTTGCAAATTTTTTTATTTTGGTGTATAAACGGAAAAAGTTAACAACTAAGTAAATAAATTTTTAATTTTTCAATAATTGAGTGTATTTTATATATGTAGACAGCAAAATCTCTATAGGACAGCCGAAAATTCTTGTGGGACGGTTGAGTCCTACTTGTTCCTGTGTTTTTTGCTTATCAAGCCCCAAATAAAATTTCAGGTGGATTGCCACATCGATTAAAAAAATAAATACGTAAGTGGGATCCACACGTGGAATTCTAAGTGGTAATTAATTAGCAAAATACATATAAATAAGAGGGACTCAGTCATCCCACAAGTATTTTGGGCTACCCACATGTACAAACTGCACTCAATTATTAAAAAATTAAAAATTTATTCACCAAATTATTAACTTTTTTAGTTCATACACTAAAATGAAAAATTTCGCAAAATTTATACAGCAAAATTGCAATTATCCCTTGTTAAATTCATTGAAAAAGCTATTGGTAGGAAAAAAAAAAAAATGTTAGTTATTATGGATTCTTCGGCCTATGCAACAGAGGTGCTAAGTAGAAGTTAGAGAAAAGAGCCCATTTGGAAAATCCAATTTCTTCGACTGAACTTGATTCAACATAACAATGAAGTTTTTTTATTTGTTCCACATAAATTTAATCTTTCTTTCTCTCCCTTTTAACCCAAAAAAAAAAAAGAAAAAAAAAAAAGAAATTGAACTCTATATATCTAATAATAATAAAGGAGCAATGTACAGCAAAAACATCATTACTAAATTTATGAATTGATCAAAATATTTTTTTAAAATTTTAATTTTATTGGTTAAAAACAATGATATTTTAATTAAGAACAAAATGTTATACATGGTTATTATTATCTTACTTTTATTAATGTAGAAATTAAGAAATCTATTAAATTACTTTTATCTTACAAGTATTGTATAATTTATCTATAAATTTAGAATTTTGTATTTTATATGAAAAAAAAAAATTTAAGAATTGGATTCTATGATTTCAATTTCATGGATTTGAATATAATTAAACCAAATTCTACCAAATAAACGTGTAATTTTCAAATGAATTGCACAAATTTAAACGATCAAAAAATTTATGACAATTTTTCATCCTCCTAAACTTTCTAAAATAATTATGCTGAGAATATTTTAGAAATAAAAGCAAATGAAATTTTAATTTTTAAATTTATTCAAACATGAAAATTCATTTACAAATAAATTTTATCTAAATTCATTTATAAATAAATTTTACATTTTGAGTTCATTTATACCAAACGAAATGTAATGATTAATTAAAGCCATATGAAATCTGATTACAAATATTAAATATTTATTTTATTTTATTCTATTATATAACACTTCTTCCATCCCAAAAAGATAGTCCATCTTTTCTTTTTAGTTTGTCCCGAGATATAGTCACTTTTCTTTTTTTGCATTATAGTTAATCTTTAAATTGTCTGCTATATCCTTATTAAATTTTATCTTATTAAATCTTTCATCAATTCTTTCTTATTATTCTAATATAATAATTATTCATGCGTTATTTAATATGGGCATAATAGAAAAGTTATATAAATAAAATTGTACTTTAACTATAATACTTGTTATTTCTTAATCTGCATGAAAGTAGAAAGTGGATTATTTTTTTAAGAGTGGGGAGAGTATATGTTTGAATTTGGATGCCATGATATGTTTGAATTTAAACAGCCAGATAATGGTATGAAAACAACAAATGCAATAAGGATGTCATTAAATCATGAATGCATTATTACATTAAAAAAAATATTACTCAATTATAAATCATATTAAAGTATTAAGTAATATTTGAACTAATAGGGAATCTTAATATTAAAACTTGAAAAAGACAAATATTTTAGTTCTGACTTATTTACTATGCAAGTTATTATTATGAAAATGACTAATATTTAAGTTATTATTTTACTCCAATGAAGAAATCTAAGTATTAACATTTTACGATGATAATAAAAGATTAATTATTTAAAGATAATTAGGAATTTTTATTGTTAAAAATTAATAATTTAAATCACTGAGTGAATGAGCTTAAACAACGTGCATCGCACGCTAAAAAAAATTACAATTAGGTATCTTTTTAACATAGCTAACACATTGTATAAAAAAATAAAATTTTTCTCGATCACTCATTTATATTTACAATTAGGTATCTTTCTATTAGATTGGACATATTCAGAAGATTGCATTCAGTAAGAATTTTCCGATCCTTATCTCCAAAAATGAAAAAGAAAGCATTTTTATTTATTTTGTAGGCAAAATTAACATAAGAAATACCAATTTATATAAGAAAAGCCCTAAATTCTCAATATTCTTAGAGCAGAAATAAGGAAAACCACAGAGATTAGATGAAAAATAAAGTAAATGTGCAATCTCAATTTCTAAAGTTCACATATACAATGAACATTCAACCATCAAAATTAGAGTCAAATTTTCTAATTGGGAACCACACAAAATAGATTTATATATAGTAACAATACAGATTCTAGAGTTTGGGATACTAATCGGAGGAAACAAAAGAATCAGAACAAACACAATGTTGGAAGCCACAAATAATTTTATAAGGACCAGTGCCAATAATGTTATTAATGATCATTTTTATTATATACTTTGTTCTTTTAGAATAATATATCAATTTTAATAATATATCTTGTTGTTTGTTACGTAATTATTAAATCTTTTTATTTTATTATTTCATGAATACTCTTTGATTTTTAGTAATATAAACTATTATGTCAAGGCATTTTAGGAATCTAGTGTCTCCCCAATTCATACTTTATATATACTTGTTTTTTTTATGACGTGCCTTACACGTTTACTATGCTTGTTATATGATTGTACTCTTTTATTTTTTTAATCTATATAATATTAAAGTATAAGTTTTTTTTGTTTAGATTAAAATAAATACAATTACTTAATTAGAAATATATTTTTTTGTACAAGCTACTTATAATGGTATTTCTTATGTACATAATTCTATTTTTTTATAATGAAGTGATATTGAAATAAAATTTAACCTAATCTCTAGACATAATCTTTCAATCTCTAATTTATAAATGTAAATTCTTAAAACCTTAACGCTTTGTTTGTTTTGGTAAAACAACTTGCAGGAAAATATTTTTCACAATTTTCCATTGGCAGGACATTCAGGAAAATAAGTCTAAGGAAGATATTTTTCTGGTAAAAGGAAAATTAAGTCATTTTTTAAGAAAAATAACTTCCTATTTTTGAAAAAGTAAAATATTTTCCGGACATTGACAAACCTTATAAATCTATTTTTTTTTAAATTTATTAATCATTATAGTCACTACTAACAGCCATCACCATCGGCCACCGGTGGCTTTTATAATTTATATTTTTTTTTGCATTCTTCTCATATTTAATAATAAAATTTTTAAATTATAAATTTTTATTATTATTAATATTTTTGTGGTCTTGTGAGATAAAGACGTTAATATTTTTAACTAATTTTTAATATTACAACCAAACAATGGAAGATAAATCATTTGAAAAATATTTTTCAAGGAAAATATTTTCCATGCAAAATATTTTTCATCAAGTTATTTTCCTGCAAGTTATTTTATGGAAATAAACGGAGCATTATTAAGTATCCAAAAGAAAATTAAGACATCATTCAATCTCCAACCCTCTACCTTTAACCTCAAATCAATATCTATATGCAACTATAATGAAAAATAATAATAAATTATTTTTTTACTGCTAGGTAAAGAAAAGAAATGAAAAGATGATTTGAATTGATAATGATAATTACTTTGGCTATATTGACATGTTACTCATCCAGTTTATTGGAAAAAGGAAAATATGTACAAACACACAGATTCTTAAAGCCCCAAAAAGTGACCCAAAACAGAAATATATATTTTTAGTTTTTTTTTTCAGTTTCATAAACATTATTTTCTTTTAAGTCAAATAGATTTACAATATAATAAAAAATATCAAGAAAATAAAAAAATTTTAATCATCGAGAGGCCATCTATTTATTATAAGGGAGATATAAATCTCTTGCTGAATTAAAGTGTTACAAATTATTTCAGTAACGAAAAAGAAAATAAAAAAAATTGTTATTAAGAATATAACTCTTTTTAGAACTAAACATATAACAAGAAATAAATTATATTAATAAAATTACTAATTTGAATTTCAAAAATCAATCTTTTCTTTAACTGGAAAGACAGTAATTTAATGAAATTTGATGTTGATGGACAAAAAAAAAAAAAAAAAGATTATAGCCAAGTCAATAAATGAAAATTACAAAAAAAAACATGCTAGAATCTAATTTTGTTTCTCTATTTTTTTAAGTTGCAAATTTAAAATAAATAAATAATTTAATTAATTAATAAAAAACATTTCATAGAAGAAACGTTGTATCTCTCCAAATATACCCTCAATTTTTCCACAACCATATAAGAAAAATAAGAGTATACTTTTTTCCTTTTTATCTCTCTTAAATAAAATATCATGTATATTCTATTTAAAAATATATTTTAAAAACAATATATCCAATTAAATTATACAAACATAAAAAAGAATATTAATAAAAATAATATATTTTTTTCTTTTTTATCTCTCTCCTAAATAAAATATTTTAAATTATAATCAAATTAGAATCAAATATATTAAAAAATAAAAAATAAAAAAGATAAATCTAAAATTTGAAATCCTTAATTATCTATATGTATTTATTAATTTTTATAAATTATATCTAGTCAAATAATAAAATGTAGTTTTCTAATTGGCTATAACTAAAATTATTTTAAGATATTTCAAATTTCATTAAGGATGCTATTGGAAATCTCATTATTCCCTCATATTCTCACTTTTATATATTATATAAATATTATAGATTATTATTATAGATTTATGAGTCCTTTATCGAGAACAGAAAGAGAGAAATTACTTCAATTTAGAATAATTTAATTCAATTAAAATATTAAAAAATTTTCACATCTGATTTTTTAATATATGTGAAAATATTCCACCATTAGCTATCATTAATTGAGTTATATGTCTATAATATATATGAATTTTAACGTTTTGCATATATCATCATTATATAAACTATTTTAATTTATATATGACTTAATTAATGATAGTTAATAGTGTAATTGAGTTATAAAATTCTTTGTTTAATGTTCGTTAGAAAATCCTAAACATTATTATGATTATGACTAATATTTAAAATCCTAAAATAAAAAATATTAAGGATTTTTTTTTCAATTTTAATAAGAATAAAAATATAAATTTAAAAAAGATAAAACTAATTTTAATAATTATGTCCAATCAGCTAATGAAATTTAATTTTCTAATTAGTCATTACTAAAATTATTTTAGAATAGTCAAATTTCATTAAGAGCGTTATCGGAAATCTCATCATTTCTCCTTCCCCTATTCACACATTTATATATAGTATAGATCTAGATTATAGATTTTGGAGAAAAAAAAAAAAAAAACACATCTCCAAATTATAGAGTAATTAACCCATATGCCTCTTACTACGTTTGAACACTAACTCAAGCCTCCTTAAATTTTCATTCCGTCATATATTTATCTCCTTCCATCCTGTAATTCGATGTGGAAAAAATATGTTATTTTGTTTTCATCAATAGGGACACACCCACACACACACACACACACACACACACATATATATACATATACATGATACTATAAACCTGTTAGGAATCTAATTCCTAATAAAACTCTATTTACAACTAGTCCTTAACACTCTCCCTCAAGTTGAAGCATAGATGTTAATCATGCCCAACTTATTACAAAAATAGTTAACTCGAAGTCCATTCAGAGCTTTTGTAAAGATATCTCATAATTGTTCACTTATTTTAACATGCCCTGTAGAGATAACATCCTGTTGTATCTTTTCACGAATGAAATGACAATCAATCTCGATATGTTTTGTTCGTTCATGGAATACTGAATTTGATGCAATGTGAAGAGCAGATTGATTATCACACCATAACTTTGCAGGCAAGGATGACTTGAAGCCAATTTCCTCTAACAATTGACTAATCCACGATATTTTGATTCAGCACTCGATCGTGAGACTACATTTTGTTTCTTGCTCCTCCACGATATCAAGTTTTCACCTACAAAGACACAATATCCTGAAGTTGATCTTCTATCAACCTTCGAAACTGCCTAATCCGCATTTGAAAAACACTCAATGTCCAAATGCCCATGATTATTGTAAAGGAGGCCACGACCTAGATTACCTTTCAAGTAGCACATAATCTGTCCTAAAGCTTTTCAATGGATAACTGTAGGAGAAGACATAAACTAGCTTAAGATGCTCACAAAGTAAGCAATATCTGGACGTGTTACTGTAAGATAATTCAGTTTGCCCACCAATCTTCTATACATCTCAGGATCATCAAATAGCTCACCACCAATTGGAAGTTGCCAATTAGGAGTCATTAGAGCATTGCATAGCTTGGAACCCAACTTTCCAGTTTCCTTCAATAAGTCAAGAACATACTTCCTTTGAGATAAGAAGATGCTTCTCTTACACCTAGACACTTCAATATCCAAAAAATACTTGAAAAATCATAAGTTTTTTGTCTGGAACTGAGTCTAGAGAAATGACTTAAGTGATGTAATGCCTGCTGAATCAGTCCTTGTAATAACAATGTCATCAACATAAACCATAAGTAAAATCAAACCAGTCTTAGTACTTCTGAAAAATACAGAATGATCAGAAGTACTCTTCTGCATGCCAAATTGGTGTACCACATTGCAAAATCTACCAAACCAAGCTCGAGGACTCTGTTTTAGACCATAAAGAGATTTTTGAAGTTTACACACTTTACCCGACTCCCTCTGAGCAATAAAGCCTGGTGGTTGCTCCATGTAAACTTCCTCCTGAAGATCCCCATGAAGAAAGGCATTCTTAACATCCAGCTGATGTAAAGGCCAGTCAAAAGTAGCTGCTAAAGAAAAAAACAAATGAACAGAATACAATTTGGCTATAGGCGAAAAAGTATCAGAGTAATTAAGGCCATAAATCTGATAATAGCCCTTAGCAACTAATCAAGCCTTGAGACGAGCAACAAACCCATCACGATCCATTTTAATGGTGAAAACCCACTTACAACCAATAACTTTCTTACTTGCTGGGAGAGGCACGAGATCCCAAGTACCATTAGTATCTAAGACAACCATCTCCTCTTTCATTGCTGCACTCCAACCAGGATGGGACAAAGCTTGGATAACAGTTTTAGGGGTAGAGACAAAGTCTAGGTTACTTACAAAACAACGAGATGAAGAAGACAGATGATCATAACTGATAAAAGAAGAAATAGGATAGGTACACTTGTGTTTACCTTTTTGAAGAGTAATTGGAAGGTGAAGGTCTGATTGAGGAGTGGATGGCATAAGCTCAGACTAAGTGGAGGGAATCGGATCTTCTATTGGAGCAAGGGAAGTGAGTTAAGAGTTTTTCGTCTCTTGGAATAAACCTATTCGAAATGAGGGCAAGCAGATGCTGGTGCAGGAGGAGGAGTTGGATTAGCAGATGCTGGTGCAGGAGGAGGAATTGGATTAGCAGATGCTGGTGCAGGAGCAGGTGCAAGTTCAGGAATAGGAGCAGGAGCAAGAGAGCTAGGAAATTGCTGGATAGCATAGACTAAAAGCTCATCATCCTCCCCCCCACTCTTACATATAGAAAAAGGAAAAAATGGAGTATTCTCAAAAAATGTGATATCTACAGAAATAAGATAATGGTTAAAATCGGGAGAGAAACAATGATACCCCTTTTGATGTCGAGAATACCCAAGGAAAACACAATAAAGGGACTTTGGATCTAATTTGGAAACCTATAGCTGAACATCACAAACAAAACAACTATAATAAAAAATACGAGGTTCAATGGGGAATAGAAGTTTAGAAGGAAACAAGACACTATACCATGAAGCACAGAAGAAGGCATGCGATTAATCAAAAAACATGCAGTAGAGATAGCATTCACCCAACAATGTTTAAGGACCTTCATTTGGAATAGAAGTACCCTAGCAACCTCAAGAATATGTCGATTTTTCTTTCTTCAAGCCCATTTTGAGAAGGAGTATCAACACAAGATGTTTGATGAAGAAAACCATTCTGTGAGATATAAGATTGGAAGGAACTAGATAGATATTCTTTAGCATTATCACTTTGTAATATGCGAATAGAGATATTAAATTGAGTTTTAATCTCAGCACAAAAGGAACAAAAAATAGAGAATATCTCAGAACGAGTTTTCATTAAAAATAACCAAGTAACACGAGAATAATCATCCATAAAAGTTACAAAATATCGAAACCCAGTTTTAGAAATAATAAGATATGGACCCTAAACATCAGAATGAACTAACTCAAAAGGGGATGAAACCCATTTATTGACTCGAGGAACTAAAAGTAAAAGATGATGCTTGGCAAATTGACAAGATTCACATTCTAAAATTGATAAAGACTAAAACTGCGGACAGAACTTCTTTAAAGTAGACAGTGAAGGATGACCCAAATGACAATGAAGCTCTAGAGGAGATAGAGCACCAGCACAAGCCAGAGATAACGAAACTTGTTCATCCAGAAGATAAAGGTAATCAGACTCACGTCCTCTACCAATAATCCGCTTCGTCAAAAGATCCTGAAACACACAATAGGTAGGATAAAATTTAACACAACAATTCAGTAGACGAGTAATTTTACTAACAGATAATAGATTGAACGAAAAATGAGGCAAACGAAAAACAAAAGACAACAGAAGAGATGGGATGGGATTGGCGGTGCCAATACACTTGATAGAAGATATGGACCTATCAGCTAGAGTAACATGACGATTAAATTGTTTAGGTTCTTTTAATGAGGATAAGAGACTAGGGTTACCTGTCATGTGATCTCTGCAACCAGAATCAATGACCCACTCTGATGAGGTAGATATAAGACATGTAGTAAGAGTACCTGAATTGGCAACAGCAGCAATTAGTAGACTTAGAAGAATGGTATCTAGAGAGCTCAACATACTCCACCGTAGAAATTGTTCAGTGTTGTCAGAAGAAGTAACTGCAGAATCTTGAGTGGCCATATTTGCCCTTGGTGGCTTATTTATCAATTTCTTGCAATACCGTTTAGTGTGACCAGGTTCATGGCAATAATGGCAGATAAGAATGCTTACCTCTCGATTAATTGTTCCATTACTACGGTTATTTCCTCCTCTTCCTCTGTTTCTTCGCTGCCTAACTATCTGATTACGTCTCACAAGGGCACTATTATCATAAGGGAAGGGGTATGAGAACTTTAGTACATAGTAATCTAGCGAAAGTCTCCTGAAGAGAGGTAACGTCACTGCCTGAAAGAACCTGTGATTTGGCAGTTTCAAAAACCGGAGCAAGACCTGCAAGAAAACTCATTATATCCATTTGTTCTCGCTGAGTCTGTTGAACCTTAACATTGGGGCTAAAACGCAATAAAATATTAAGTTCCTCGTAAATCTTCTTAAATTCCATGAAATAAGATATGAGGAGTTTATCTTGTTGGTCGGCCTGATAAAATCCTTTGTAGACCTCATACATATGAGATAGATTACCTTTACCCGGGTATAAAAATTCAAGATAATCCATCAGCTCCTTAACAAACTCATAATGATCAATTAAACCAATTACCTCACTGTCAATTGAGTTTTGAAGCTATAAAAATAACCGAGCATCCTCTCTAAGCCAGATTTGCCTAGTATCTCCATCAGGTGGATCATTGGTCAAGTGGTCATCCTTATACAAACTGCGAAAATATATACAAACTGTTTTACTCCATGCCAGAAAATTGGAGCTAGTAAGTTTGTGTTCTGTTATTTTATTCAGTAATGGCACCACATCAATGATGACAGGTTTTGATTCAGAAGTCTTCGGTGCAGTAGTCATCATGATTTGTGACTAAACGCTAAAAAACAAATATAGCACACCAAAGGAAAACTACGATTCTTGGTAACTCGATAGCAGAACAACAAATAGGTAACAACAGAATACAAATTCACAAATTCAGACTGTACCTTGCAAAGCGATAGCAAAGGTACAACACGAAAAACACCACAAAAGTCGAAGAGGGCCAACGCAACACACTGGGCTGCACTGTACTGGCAGAATCGACGCCGAAACTTGAGAGCCGGTGACAGGAGATAGCCAAACGTGCCCTCACGCGCCGACATGTGAAGAATGGCAAAAAAATTTTAGTGGCTCATGAAGTCCACTCGCGAGGGTTCCGATGACCGAACTTGGAGGGAGAGCCGATCGGCGGCCTACCCTTCTTCCTTGGGTGGCGCTGAGACAAAAATACCAGCCTGGGTGGGTGACCCAGACTTACAGTTACCAAAAACACAGATTCTGCCTGTAGTTTCAACTTAAAAGAGCAGAAGAAAAAAAAATTAATGAGCTGAAGACTCTGATACCATGTAATTCAATGTGGAAAAATATGTTGTTTTCTTTTCATCAATAGGGACACATATATATACATATACATGATACTATAAATCTATTAGGAATCTAACTCCTAATAAAACTTTATTTACAATTAGTCCTTAACACATCCAAACTTACCCTAATTTCTGTTAAATGGCAAATAAAATGACCATAGTAACCTTTGACAATTTACAAAATTTCCTTACTTTATTTACTTCTCTTCCTCCATCTCTCTCTCCTTTGAAACCCAAACGATCCAAACTCCATTGATATCAAACCCCAAGCCTGACTTGAACTCCTTTGGATCAGTGTTGGTGGGACGTGTGTCTTTGTCATTATTGCATCTTTATTTAAATTCGACTAGACTGAAAATGAAGGAGTATGGTAGCTTGAGCCGGTTGTCAATAATACGTAATATCAAGCAGCATGGGGTTCAAGGTCGTCCAAGGCGGGTTTAGGGGTTGGATTTATTGCGTGGTTGTGAGTAATCAGTGTGCGTATAGGGGATGGAAAGGGGGAAAGTTCTTTCCTTTTTTTTTTTTTTTTTTGGAATGTTATTATTTTTCCTTTTGTGGTTGTAAATCCACGAAAATTACCTGTATTCCTAGAAACCCAAACTACAGCTTTCTTTCCATAAAAATTTCATCTTGGCCATATACCATTGCACGATGGAATTAATACTAATGATTCTATGGAAACAAAAAGAGAGTAAAAGGGAAATTTGATGAACCCAAAGTGTGGTTTCAGTAGGAAGGTTGTTGAAATCCTTTAAGAAAAAAAGGTGAATTTTGAGAGTTTTGACAAATTGAAATGAAGAAGGTGATTAATATGGTGGAGGCGGTAGCGATGGTGACAGTGGTTGTGTGAATATGGTTAGGGATAAGGTGGCTAGAGATAAGGGGTTATGAGGATAGAAATTATCTTTTATTTATTTTCTCTCTCCTTTGACCTCAATTTATAAGGCAGACTAAGGGAAAATTTGAGTAATTTTGGATGGAAGGAGGTGATTATATGACAATGAAAATAAGAATCTTCAAAAAATTGTTCCTACTTTATTTTTGTCTCAGTATATGGTCAGAAATACTCTCTTTTTAATAAAAAATTTTATTTTCTTTGGTTTGTTTCATAGATGCGGCCATAAACCTGCACAAGGAAAGTCAATCCCTAAATAAAAAGGATAAAGTTTGTTTACACTTGTTGTATGGGTGGTTTCATATGCCAAATCAATTAATGAAGATTTTTTTTAATTATTACTATTCTATTTTTTTCCCCAGTGAATGATTAGAAATACATTTGATACAATGCAAATATGAAGTGAACTCATACACTAGGTGTAGGCAAGTATTTTTCAATGAAATTATATTATATGTAGGATGTTCATATCCACAATGAACATGTATACTTACACACACTTATGTAAGTGTTAACACTAGCCTTATTTTCTAGCTTCCACGCAATTTTCGAAATGACATTAATCACTTCTACAACTCTTCTTTTCTGTCCCACAATTTTCTAAATTTCAAATCTCTTTTCTATAATTGAAAATCTTCTATTAATAACAAGATACTGAGAACAAATACTTTCTACCATAAATGGAATTGAGACAAGATAAAGACAAAGAAGTACTATTAAAGTATTAATGTTTCCATGGCTAGCTCATGGCCATATATCTCCATTTTTAGAGCTAGCCAAGAAGGTTGCAAACAACAACTTCTATATCTATTTTTGTTCTACACCTATAAATTTGAACACTATCAAGCTAAAACTGTCTTCTGAAGTCTCCCTTTCAATACAACTTATAGAGCTCCATCTTCCAACTTTGCCTGAGCTTCCCTCTCATTACCATACCACAAATGGCTTACCACCCCATGTAATGAGTAATTTAAAGGAAGCTTTCGATATGGCTAGTCCTAGCTTCTTAGTATTCTCGAGACTTTAAAACCTAATGTGATACAATGCAAATATGGAGTGAACTCATACACTAGGTGTTGGCAAGTATTTTTCAATGAAAATATATTACATGGAGGATGTTCATATCCACAATGAACATGTATACTTACACACACTTATGTAAGTGTTAACACTAGCCTTATTTTCTAGCTTCCACGCAATTTCGAAATGACACTAATCACTTCTACAACTCTTCTTTTCTGCCACACAATTTTCTAAATTTCAAATCTCTTTTCTATAAATGAAAATCTTCTATTAATAACAAGATACTGAAAACAAACACTTTCTACCATAAATGGAATTGAGACAAGATAAAGACAAAGAAGTACTATTAAAGTATTAATGTTTCCATGGCTAGCTCATGGCCATATATCTCCATTTTTAGAGCTAGCCAAGAAGCTTGCAAACAGCAACTTCTATATCTATTTTTGTTCTCCACCTATAAATTTGAACACTATCAAGCTAAAACTGTCTTCTGAAGACTCCCTTTCAATACAACTTATAGAGCTCCATCTTCCAACTTTGCCTGAGCTTCCCTCTCATTACCATACCACAAATGGCTTACCATCCCATCTAATGAGTAATTTAAAGGAAGCTTTTGATATGGCTAGTCCTAGCTTCTTTAGCATTCTCGAGACTTTAAAACCTAATGTGATACAATGCAAATATGGAGTGAACTCATACACTAGGTGTATGCAAGTATTTTTCAATGAAAATATATTATATGTAGAATGTTCATATCCACAATGAACATGTATACTTATACACACTTATGTAAGTGTTAACACTAGCCTTATTTTCTAGCTTCCATGCAATTTTCGAAATGACATCAATCACTTCTACAACTCTTCTTTTCTGTCACACAATTTTCTAAATTTCAAATCTCTTTTCTATAAATGAAAATCTTCTATTAATAACAAGATACTGAAAACAAACACTTTCTACCATAAATGGAATTGTGACAAGATAAAGACAAAGAAGTACTATTAAAGTATTAATGTTTCCATGGCTAGCTCATGGCCATATATCTCCATTTTTAGAGCTAGCCAGGAAGCTTGCAAACAGCAACTTCTATATCTATTTTTGTTCTACACCTATAAATTTGAACACTATCAAGCTAAAACTGTCTTCTAAAGACTCCCTTTCAATACAACTTATAGAGCTCCATCTTCCAACTTTGCCTGAGCTTCCCTCTCATTACCGTACCACAAATGGCTTACCACCCCATGTAATGAGTAATTTAAAGGAAGCTTTTGATATGGCTAGTCCTAGCTTCTTTAGCATTCTCGAGACTTTAAAACCTAACGTGCTCATTTATGATTTTCTCTAACCTTGGGTACCTACTCTTACTTCTTCTCTGAATATACCTTCTGTTAACTTTCTTTCTGCTTCTTTTGCTATGAGTTGTTTTGGTCATTTTTATAAAAACTCAGATGAAAAATTCCTTTTCGCAAAAATTTATGCTCTAGGGTTTCTAAGAAACATGCTTTCAGAAGTACTGGAGTCGTCTTGAAATGGGTTAAAAAATGGAGATAGGACTCTTGAATGCTTCAAAAGATATTTTCTTTAGATTTTATCCAGGATTTTCAGAGAAATTGAAGGAAAATATATTAATTATGTATATATGAAGTTAAATAAGAAGATAGTTCCTATTGGCTCTCTTGTTCAAGACCCTGTAAATGAAGATTATGATCATGGAGAGAAAATGGAGATTCTTGAGTGGCTTCAGAAGAAAGAACGTTCATCAACTGTGTTCGTTTCATTCGGTAGCGAGTATTTCCTTTCTCAACAAAAGATAGATGAAATAGCTCATAGGCTAGAACATAGTATGGTAAATTTCATATGGGTTGTTAGGTTTACTATTGGAAAGGAGAAGCAAAAGTTAGAAGTATTACCTAAGAGATACCTTGAGAAGGTTAAAGAAAGAGGAATAGTTGTTGATGGTCCCAAGCAAGAATACTAAAGCATTCTAGTGTTGGAGGTTTTGTGAGTCACTGTGGATGGAGTTCTGTGATGGAAAATATGAAATTTGGTGTACCAATAATAGCTATGCCCATGAACCTTGATCAACCTATAAATGCAAGAATAGTAGAGAACATTGGTGTTGGTATAGAGGGAAATGAGAATAGAGGACTTGAAAGAGAAGAAATAGCGAAAACAATAAGAAAAGTGGTTTTGGAAGAAGATGGTAAGGATGTAAGATGGAAAGCAAAAGAAATGAGTGATCTCATGAGGAGGAAAGGAGAGGAAGAGATAGACGAGGCAGTAGATGAATTGGTCGATCTTTGTAATTAATTTTAATATATTTTGTATTGCATTTATTATAGTAATTAAATTAAATTACATTTAAAAATTTGAGATCCAAAATTATATGCTACATAAATAGCAAAAACTCAAGATAAGTGAAATTACAATTTAAAAAAAAAAAGTATCATGCCCTTATAATTTTGTTTAGACTAATAGCCTATATTATGTTATAGAATATTAAACCTAGTATTACAACTTATTAAATTATGTATAGATTAGATAAATTAATATTAAAATTAGAAGTGAAAAAATATTTTATATTTTAATTTAATATTTACAAAACCCAATTATAAGCCTAACCCCATAAGTAAGTCTTAAATTAACATTTTGCGAGTGTAAATTTTTATAATCTATATATGTATCTAATTGATGATTTGAAATCTAAAATCTAAATTCTATTTGTATAGAATCAAAATGCGCATTTTTTCCATTTTTAAATTTTTGTTTATTAAGTTACATTACGTTTTTATAAACAACCAGCAATAGATTTGCGCTATTTTCAATGAGAAAAAAAATTTAAAAGATATATATAAAATCACCATTGTTGATGGTTTTTGAAAATAAAATTCTTGATATGAATAAAGATAGATGAATGGTAGAAAATGCAACTATAATATTTTTAGTGAGAATGAGAATTAATAAATAGGAAGGTTTTGAAAAGTATGAGATTGGCAATGCTGAAATTTATTAGAGATGGAGAAAAAAAAAAGTAAAATGAAATGTGATTATTAATTTGATATAATTTGAAATTAATATAAGAAATTATCCCCTCATACCGTTAATTATAAATTTGATAATTTATTGATATTATTAAATGCTACTCCCTTCGTCCCATAATTTGTGTTCTAGTTTGACTTGCACATAAATTAAGAAAATTTAGTTAATATAGGTAAACTATAATTTTTGATTCATTTTTTTTTTTGTAATATACCCTTATGTTAATGTACATAAAAATTAAATGATTCATATTAAATTGTTCTTCAAATTAATCAAACATTTGATTAAATAGAATTTTATTGGAAGATTAAAGGTGCATATGTTTATTTTATTTATTTTAAGATTTAATTAATGACGATATAATAGTTTGACTATTATATTTATTGACAAATAAGCATATAAATAAGGGTACAATACACTACAAAAAAAACGTCATTTTGCGACCGACCAATCGGTCGCAAAATGACAAAAATCGGTCGCTACTTTCAAGTAGCGACCTATTTGCGACCGATAGGTGTCGGTCGCAAAATCACTAGTCGCAAAATCAATTTGCGACCGATTGTCCCATCGGTCGCAAATTTGCGACCGATTTTATCGGTCGCAAATTTGAATAATCGGTCGCAATTTTTGGTCGTGGTTTAATTGCAAATTCAGTCGCAAATTTGGTCGCAAATAATCGGTCGCAATTTTTTTAAATCGGTCGCAAATAGGTCGCAAATTGTAAATTCAAAATTATTATTTTTGGTATCAAATCGGTCGCAAATCGGTTGCAAAATTGGAAAAAAAAATAAAAAAAATTAAATATTATTTTGAAACCAAAATTTTTCTGCACCTGTGAAAGTTGACATAAATGCATATATACACACACGCAATTCAAGAACAGTATAACAATGTAATTTTTATTGTTCTGAACAAATTAAAATATGAAATTACAAATGAAAAAATAAAAAGGTCGAAAATAAAATCTATATATGCTGCTGCTCATCTGCAGGATCCGATGTCGGATCGCCGGGAGGAGTACCTGCTGGATGTGATGTAGCGCCAGGAGGGGTGACCAAGGTATCGTCTGCAGCATCGGGATCAGGAGCCGATAGTGGCTGCTGCTGAGACGTTGAAGCATGTCGGTCTGTAGCAGGCGCAGGATCAGAGGAAGAAGTACCAGCACCTTGCTCACCGGACAGCCGCATCACATGCGCTCTAAGCTCTGCAATCTGTCTCTGCTGATCAGCAAGCTGAGCCCGTATATCATCATCATACTGCGAGTCAGTGTGCTCCGGCTGTCGTGCTGCGCTGGCTGTAGAAGCGTGAACTGCTGAGCCAGTGTAAAACTGTGATGCCTGAGACCCGATGCCGTATACCTTCCTCTTCTTCTCGCCCCCTGTAGCCTCGAGATAAAGCGCTACCTCGTCAATTCTTGACTCAGCTTCGGATTCATCGGTCTGAGAAGTAACAATACGCTCCCGAGCTGTAGTATAGTTCTCCTGAAAATAAAAAATTAATTAATCAATGCAATTGCAAGCTTTATTATATTGAACTTTGTACATCTTCGCAATGATTAGAGGATAAATGTAAATATTATTAATTGTTACTTACATTGACGCTCAGCGCACGTCTGTCGACAAAGGTATTACGATCGTGGTCCTTCGTGTGAGTGAATCTAAACACCTCCATCGGTGTGGGCTCACGACCTAATTCTTTAGCCTGTAATGAATTTGTATGCATGATATATTAATATATATAGTGTCCTTTTATTAAACATCAGTTTATTGTAAAGGGACTAGTTCACTTACTAATAATCGAGCTGTCTCTATAGCAGATATAGATCCGCCTGTGTGTCGCGAAGGTCCTGCTCCATCACCGCCAGTCTCACTGCGCCTGTTTTGTGCAAATATCTCCCGCTTTCTCTTGAATGCAGGATCCTCCTAAGCCTTTTGCCAGCTCTCCCATATATCCTGAGACACGCACTGCTGCTTCTTACCGCTTCTTCTCATCCTATAGGTGAAGTCAGCGTATCGATCGGCGCATATTTTCTCCCAGGCTACTTTCAGCATAACCGTAATGGCCTCATCCCATATGAAATGTTTCTGCAAAAAAATGAAATATAGCGTTTAAACACTAAGGATGTATCTTGAATTGTAAACATTGAATGATGATATAACTTAAACCAAAGAGTACCTGGAACTCCTCCCAATAAAAGTCTCTCGCCTCTTGTGATACGGCATCCCATGTGTATCCTTCTTTATGCAGCTGTAGCTTGATTATCTTCAAAATTTGCCTTGCTGCTCGAGAAGATGGATATATGCTGAAAAAAAAATAGAAGTGAAATATAATTACACCAAAGCATCACAGTTATGAATAAGTACAAAATATGCCTACAGAAAATTTGAATAAGTACTTACTGTCCTGCTACCAAACTGAGGGTGATACGTGGATCTGATGAAGCTACAAAAGAAATGACAAATGTTATAAATTTCTAGATAATTAATATATAATTAAAATGACAGTTATGACATTTATGATTACCTTGCACAGTGGGTGACTGTGCAGCTGGTGGAGTCTTTACTGGTCTAGAAACGGGAGTAGAAGAGGAAGGAGCAGAAGAGGAAGGAGCAGAAGGCTGTGATGGCGGCAGTACTGGACGCTGAGCAGAGGATGAAGCCCCAGACGTACCTGAAGAAGGATGTGATGGCGGCAGTATTGGATGCTGAGCAGAGGATGAAGCCCCAGACGTACCTGAAGAAGGATGTGATGGCGGCAGTACTGGTCGCTGAGCAGATGACGAAGCCCCAGACGTACCTGACGAAGGACGAGGGATCGACCCTCCTCGTCCATGGGCACTGCGTGCAGAGCCACGACCTCCACGCGAACCACTACCGGATGCGTCAGAATCAAACGCTCTGCCTCTAGCCATCTGTACTGCAGATATCAGAACCTAGATAAAATGAATTTATACAATTATATGAATTGTAGAACATGTGGTAAATACGAGTAAACAAAGTGAATACCATTGAAATTCTTCATTAATAATATTAATTACATATACATTTATCAATTTGTAATAGTAAAATTGCTGTAAGTTTTAAGTGTCTTCAATATCATCTGCTTCCTCCTTCTCTTCATCAGCTTCCTCTTCTTCATATTCGTCTTCTGAGGTACCCATGATGATTTGATCTTCTTCCTCTTCATCATCTGATGCTCCTATTTCAACATAAGATCGGCTTTCATCATCCAATCTATCTGTTAAATCTTCAACAACTTGCATCGGTTGCGTTTCAACCCTAACTTCTTGAAATGCCTCCGATACTGCGAGTGAAGAAGATTGTTTCATTTCAATTGCATGAACAACTGATCTAGCCTTGATTTTACACACTGCCATCCAATCGCATCTATCTCGTTTAAACGATGGATATGGGACATAATACACTTGTGCAGCTTGCATTGCCAAAACAAAAGGTTCATACTTTGTATATCTTCTTCTTTGATTAATATCAACCAGATTATACTTAGGATGAACCTTCGTGCCAGCATTGGGCGTAGGATCAAACCATTCACATTTGAATAAGATTGTGCACTTCATTGGTAGGCCTGGATATTCTAACTCCAAAACCTCAACCAATTTCCCATAAAAATCGTTTGACACGTCACTGTAGTTTGATCCCTTTATGCACACACCGCTGTTCATTGTCTTTCTGCTTCTCCCATAACCCTCAGTGTGAAACTTGTAACCGTTTACAAAGTAGCCAGAGTAGGCATTACCAACCGGTAATGGCCCCTTTGCCAGATCCGTAATAAATCTGTTACGAATATCGCTTCCCGAGCTTCGAGCCTATGGGAAATAGTAATGACATGAGTCAGATTTAATAAATGTACATTACGTATTGTGTACATTGAAAGTAACTTACATAATATTTGAACCATTCTGCAAATTCTGTGTCCAGCTTTGCATCAACTGCAGTATCAGTCAAATTGACATTTTGAAGCCGCAGAAGATTGATATATTCCCTATTTATGAACGAACCATATTAGCATAAGTATGATTTAACAACGGCCCACGTCAAGTCTAGAATGTTTACATTATTTATACTTACTGTACATATGGTGTGATCTCTTCGCAATTCAATAAAATATCCCGCTTATATCTCTGCATCAGTCAATCGTCTTTTTTTTGATTTACCAATCGTACGCCCAGGGTAGGTGAAAATTTTTAGATTTCCTTCAAACTCAGATTGAACGCGATCTCCTCCGTCATCGTTACGTGGCACTCTCCGATGCTTGGTGAAAACATGTTGGTCAAAGTAGTGTGAACAGAATGTTGAAGCTTCTTCCACCAAATATGCATTGCAAATTGATCCCTCAACCTTTGCCTTATTGCGCACATTTTTTTTAATTTTCTGCAGGTGTCTGTGATTGTACAATGCTAATATATAAGTATAAGTTCAAATAAATGATGTAATCATTACAATGAGATGTTAGTGAATCACCTCTCAAATGGATACATCCATCGATATTGTACCGGTCCTGCTAAACGACATTCGTAGGGCAAATGAACCGGTAGATGTTCCATAGAATCAAAGAAGCCGGGTGGAAAAATTCGCTCCAACTTGCACATCACAATTGGGATTTCTCGCGCTAATTGGTCCATATCATCGCATCGGATAACGGTCATCGTCAATTCCTTGAAAAAGAGACTCAATTCTGTCATTGCTTCCCAAATTTTTCCTGGTAATAATTCCCGGAATGCCACAGGAATCAATCTTTGCATGAAAACATGGCAGTCATGGCTTTTCATGCCAAACAATCTGTACTTCCTCATGTCCACACATCTACCCATATTTGAACAGTAACCATCTGGAAACCTTAATGATCGTAACCATTCGCACAATAATTGCCTTTGGGGTTTATCTAAACAATAACATGCCTTCAGAAACTTACCAGTAAGTACAGTTTGCTCGAGTTCTGGTCGACGACAAATTTCCTTCATGTCTGCTCTCGCTTTTGCATTATCCTTGGTTTTCCCTTCAATGTTCATGACAGTGTTGAACAGATTTTCAAACACATTTTTTTCTATGTGCATGACATCAAGGTTATGACGGATAAGAAGTGAACTCCAGTATGGCAAATCCCAGAAGATGCTTCGCTTTTTCCACCCGCTATTCTTGCCAATTATTTTATTTACCTCATCTGCACCCAACTCTGTAACTTTCATAAGCCCCAGATCTTCAATTTCTTGTAATATTTCTGCTCCAGACTTCACAGGTGGAGGGGGTTCGACAATAGTCGTGTTCTTTCTAAAGCATTGTCGATTTCTCCTCCAAGGGTGAGATTCTAGTAAGAATTTACGATGACAATCAAACCAACATTGTTTACCTCCGTGCTTTAGTGTAAATGCATTTGTGTTTTCCATGCAATGAGGACAAGCCAATTTGCCAGCGGTATTCCACCCAGATAACATTCCAAATGCTGGAAAATCACTAATGGTCCAAAGCAAAGCAGCTCGCATTATGAAATTCTGATTGGTCGAAATATCAAATGTTTCAACCCCATATTCCCATAAATAATTAAGTTCGGCAATCAAAGGCTGCAGAAATACATCAATTTTATGTTTTGGATTAGTAGGCCCAGGAACAATAACACACAAAAACATATATTCATCTTTCATACACATTGACGGTGGTAGATTATATGGTGTCACAATGACAGGCCATGATGAATATTGTTGTCCTGATTGGCCAAACGGCTGAAACCCATCAGTACAAAGCCCCAATCTGACACTTCTCATTTCAGCAGCAAACACAGGATGAATGTTATCAAAATGTTTCCACGCTTCAGAGTCTGACGGATGAGTCATTATACCATCATCATATTCATGCAAAGCATGCCATGTCATGTGTTCAGCTGTCGCCTTAGATGCATATAACCTTTGAAGGCGAGGAATAAGAGGGAAATAATACATCTTCTTGAAAGCCTTCTCTTTTTGCTCTCTACCAGTCCCTTGACCCCGCCGTTGATATCTTGGAAGATTACAAAACTTGCATTCTCTGAATTTGGAGTCAACACCCCAGAATATCATACAGTTATTACGACAGCAATCAATCTTTTCTACCGGTAGTCCCAACCCCCGAACTAATTTTTTTGTCCGATAATAATTATCAACCATTGAATGGCCTTCAGGCAACATTTCTTTTGCTAACTGCACAAAATCATCGTAACACCTTTCTGAAAAATGGTGCTCCGCTTTCATGTGTAGTAATCGTGCAACAACAGACAGAACTGAATGATTCTTGCATCCAGGCCACAGTTCACTGTTAGCTGCACTTAGCATGTCAAACAATTGTTGTGCTGCTACGTTTGGCGATTCCTCCATATTATCCCAATCACATTGTACTCTACTCGCATCGATTACCATATCATTGCATTGATTGCCATACAGAAATTGATAAGGCTGAACTTCTAAACTTACCGAAATGGAGTGGCCTGACCCACTGGCAACTCGAGCTTCACCATGATGTATCCATTCATAATAATTTTCCACGAATCCATGTTTGCACAAATGAAGTTTCACTGTATCGATGTCTAAGAAGGCTCGATTTCGACACTTCTTGTGATTGCATGGACACCTCAACTTATTACCATCCATAAAACTGGGATTACCAACTGCAAACTGTATAAACTCCTCCAATCCTTGCAGGAACTCTTGTCTTAATATCCCATTGACCTCGAACCTCCAGTACATCCAATCTCGATTATTTTGCATTTTTTTTTACCTAATTAACAATGTGTTTATAAAGGGCCCTGTCATGTAATTGCATTAGTCTAAACCATCCTTAAAACATGCACCTAATGTAATGTTCAATTTACAACACTTATAACTAACTAAGGTTATTTCTATAATAAGGGTAACGATATTGCAAGTGTAAAATCACTAAGTTCATTTATTGAATACAAAGACTACTATAATAAAGGTAAGTGTACGATTCTACATATTGAATTTTTTGGAAAAAAATTCAGCAGCATTTCGGCACAACACAATCAAATCTCAAATACAGAAACAAATCAATAAACACTTCTATATCATACCAACATTCTCCAAAGGCAATATGGCCACTACTAGGCCTCCAATCCAAACTCATCATTCATTTAAGTCAAAAACATATTTAAGAGTAATAACGACAATAATATAAATTAAAGAAAAACACAGCCAAAACTTCTCAAGAAAGAGTTGCCAATAATTAAGAACATGTAATAACCTAAACACACAAAAAATAATTTATATAAATTCCAATTATTCTTCAAAAATCTATATTATATTCTATCAAAGAAGACTTTGAAACTAGAACGAAGTGGTTGCAGACTTTGAAATGGTCTAATAAAGTAGCTATCAAATCAGTTAATTTTGTAATAAATTCGCTTCCGAGTTGGTGAGGTAGTTAAAAAAATTCATCCTTCTAACTCGTTCAATTTCTGGTGGTTGTGCAGTTGGTAATTATTTTTATTTAAGATGAGGGGAATGGATGTGATTTCAATTTAATTTTTCTTAGTTATTAATTGATTGTAAATATCTTTATTTTTTTAAGAGTGATTAAAGAACATAAGTCAATAACACGTGTTTTTTGGATTGTTGCCTTAGTAAGTTAAGTCTCAATCAATTGCTATCATTTTTGTTATTTCTCCAACGGTAGATCATGTGTATATTCTCAACCTCAACCTTTTCCCCTATATTAGGCCCAATTTTTAATATATCTCTTTAAATGGAATATTCAATTTCCAATTGCAAAAAAAAAAAATACTATATTTGTTCATAAACCATATATAAACTTTCAAAATATGAAATGGGTTGACGTAGTGCCGGATCTAGAGATAAAAGGAAAAGGAAAAATGAAGTTTTTGTGGGCTGGACCTCAAAATGGATCAAGTTAATTATAATAGATGGGCCATTAAAATCAAATCACTTTTTCTTGGTCTACTGTAGAATATACAGTTATTATATTGATGATGCCTGAATTTTCTTTTTTTTTTTCTACTTCGATGTACAAATAGAAAATATTTATAATTAAGCGTGAAATAGTATTTTGGTACAATTAAGTGCGTTTAATTGGAAGTTTCCACCTGAAAATCAAAATTAGCTAGTTTTTTTTATTAGTTAAAAAAAGATATAACCAGTAAAAAATAATAAAAATTGAATGGATATTTAATATTTTGATATCATTCATTGTGTAAAATGATTTATATTAAATTTTCAGAGAAATAATACGGTGAAATGCACTTGATTCCAATATTTTCAATAATTCATATCTTTAATTCTAATTTTTCTCTTAATTTTATTCCGCAAACAAATGCATGCTAATAGATTAATTGCCAAAATTGTCAATCACAATCGCTTAAGGTAACAATAATACTAATAATAATAATAACAACAACAATAATACTAATAATAATAATAATAATAACAATCACAATAATAATAATAAAAACATTAATAATAATATTAATAACAACAACAATAATACTAATAATACTAATACTACTACTACTAATAATAATAATAATAACAATCACAATAATAATAATAATAATAATAATAATAATGAAACGACCCGAAAATTTAATTTCGTAGAATTTTCATTTAAAAACCAAAATTTTTATTTCAACCAATGAGATTATACCAGTAGTATTTTATTATTGCTAAACTGGACCCGTAAACCAATTCGATTTTTCGAAAACCAAGCGAAAAAAACTCAAAAACCAAGCAAATTGAGCCAAATCATTAAATTAGACCAAACCGGTTCGAATCGAACCGGAATGGTCTAGAAGCCAAGATTTTTCTTTCTTTTCTTTTTCTTTCCTTTTTCTTTTTTTTCTTTTTTTTTTCTTTTCTCTTCTTCTTCCTTGCGCCAGCGCCATCACGCGACCTCGCTGCCTCTCCTCTCTCGTTTTTCCGACCACCAGAACCAGCGCCTCCTCGCCGTCGACTCCTCGCCGCAGCAGCCCGCCTTCCTCCCCTTCTCTTCGTTTCTGTTTCTAGTGAGCGCAAGAGTCACAGCGAAGCTGGAACCTCAACGCGATCGAGACAGTCGCGTCTCCGTCGTTCCCTCCGAGCAGCTCCGGCGATGATCTCCGACGAGGTAAGTTGATTGTCCTCCCATTTCACTCCTTTAGAAATCATTTCGTATAGATTAGGCGATTTAACGCAGGTATTGATCAAAATGGGACTTAGGGATTTAAGAAATAAAAATTGGGATTTTGTTAGATATTGACATAAATTGTGGTAGTTGGCTATGGAACTGAGTTCTATATGAAATTTGCTGCGTCTTGGCGTAAGAATTGCAAGATTTAGGAACCAAGGTACCTCCGGCCACCATAGACGGCGGCGACAGCGGTGGATTCGGTGACCGGAATTCCTCATAGACAGTATATTCCAATTTTTACATAGAATCTAGTTTTGCAATTAGTTTGCACTTTGATAAGGTATAGTGTTCGAATCATTAGACGACAGAAATCGAAAATTAGGCTTCTAAGCCGTAAATATCACAGAAAGTTAAATTAAGGAGGGGTTGGTAGAAATGCAGTAGCTAAGTTATTGGGTATTCTAATCACATGAATAAATTAGTTGTTAGCTTATTTTGTTAGCATGACTTGAGATTAAATCGAAGTTATAGTTTTATAATAAGAAAACTTTTAGTGTTATTGATTTCATATACAGATTATGATATAAGGATAAATAGACACGTGTTTACAATTAGTAACGGGTAAAAATATTTAGTTTTCTACGCCAAGACGAAGTTGAATTCATAAAACATGAATTAAAGTATGCTTAGGAAACCAAGATATGAGTTTACTTAGCACATACTTGTAGGTTGGACTCAAATTCATCGTAAGGATATAATAACCAGCAGGGTTGTTAGACACGTAAATTTGTAAGTTATACTTGGCTTATTAAAGGAAATCTAGGATTTAGTGTTGTATATAATTGGTTATAGGTCATGAAATATAAAATAGGTGCAGTCAAACAAACCATTTATTTGATTGTGATTAAATTTGAAAGGTGAAAATCAATGATGGGTATGTATATAAATGAGACTTATTGATTCAATTTAAGAAATTATTTTGTTTTTACTTATTAAGTAATTCATAGTAGATTATGGATTCAAGATATTGATTTTATAATTACTGTATAACGAAGAATGGTGGGTTGATAATGATAGGAGGATGGGGATTTTATTTAAAGTTCTTTGCCTGGTGGATGGGCTGCCGATTGTTTTACGGTAATTTAAACTAGATGTTGAGTATGATTAAGGAGAGATGCTGTCGGGTGTTCGGCGGAATATTTAAAGGCTAATAGGCCAAGTGTACTATTAGAAATCATTAGATGACTAATAGAGTTATAATAGGATACGGGTTACTATTGATTAAATTTATGGGTGCAAATAAGTGTAATACAAAAATTTAGTAAATGCTAATAATTATACTAAGATAAGATGAATAATTATTCTACTAATAAATCAAATAGATTATAAGTTAGAATTCAAACATTGATTGAGAAATCTTAAACACATAACTTCAACTGGGAAAATACGACAATTGCATTTAAGATAGTATACCATTTGTTTGAACTATAGGATAGTTTATAAGCTGGTCTTTAAAAGATTTCAATATTATTTCAGCAAGTAGCATTGTAAGTAGAGCATAAAATTGTAATATCTGTAATTGTGTTCTTATATGTATATAGATATATAAAAGATTTTATTTATTTGTCAATTAGCTAAAGAAGCTGATTATATTTATGTGAAGCAATGAATGTTCAGTAATATTATTGGAACACGTTTGAAGGTTATTATAAGTTGTGAATTAATAATTGAATGTTGACATTATTATTTGGAGGGAGGAAGGGAAATTTAACTGTTTGATCGCCCGACGGATGGGCTGTGTGCATTGAATGATTAATATATATAATTTTGTGATATTTTAGCAGGTAAATAGTCCAATTTTTAGGGGAGGTGCTGCCGAAATTTCGATAGAACTTAGACTAGTTTTAGTTAACAATATAAAGTAATAAGTTTATTTAGAATAATTCTATAACTTAATACATAGTAAATAAAGTATTCTAATTATTTTACTATCATCATTATTTACTTAATTATTCAATTACTTCTTTATTTTCATTGTTATTGTTTATTATCATTATTATTATTATTTATTTATTTATTTGCATTTGAGTATGAATGTCTAATTGTGCATTGCATTCCGATGTTCAACTTTGCAATATTTCTGCAATTATTTGCAATGCTTGATTAGTTGTGATGTGACAATGCCTTGCTTTGTTTGTGTGGAATTGGGATGAAGTGGGTCACCATGGGTTTGTGAGGACGGTCGATAAAGCATGGATCCTAATTGTGATGAATTATGAAATTGGACCGTCGGCCGGGAAATTGGGAGATCGGCGCCCCCGTGTGCACCTACCGTACCGTTACCGTAAACCACAGGTTGGTCTCTTTATTGGGCGCACCTGATAATCTAGATTTGATCGCAGCCCGCAGGGTGGCCTCCTGTTGTGTGCGCCTGATGATCTAGATTTGATGGAGACGACCGGGTTACCTCCTGTTGGTATGGAAAAGAAAAGAGAGAATGGAAAAATAATGAGAGGGCTGGTCAAGTGAGGATTAGACCGGTCGGCCAGTATGGGGGATCGGCTCCCTGGTGCACACGTTGTGAGAGGATGAGCCATGTGGGAGGACGGCTCATCGGGGGTTTCGGTGACTCCACTGACTAATTTCCACGTGATGTGATTATATGAAGATGTTAATAATTGTGAGTGCTGGTGATATGCCATTTGTGTGACTGGCTGTGTGAGCATATACCTAGTCGGATGACTAGGTTGATATATTTTTACAATTGTGTGAATGCGTGTGTTGTGCAATCATTATTATTCATTAATAAACTCACATCTCCTTAGTTTAAATCTTTCAGGAAGTAGCATTTCTAAATCCCAGCTATAACTCTGCTCTTCACCGTTAAAAAGAAATTCGCTAATTTTCGTATTGATCAATTAAATAGATAAATGTCCGAAGACTTATATGTATACATCCGTCAGTAAACTCCGCAGTTATAGAACTTGTATACTTTTAAGTTGTGTATTATTATAGATGGAATAATTCTGTGAGCCTGTATTATAACTATAGTGTATTGTAAGCAGGGAAATTTGTAAATGTTTAAAATTATATTGAGATAGCAAATTTGTAGTGTTTCAGGCTTACTACGGGCCTCGGGGGCCTTAAGCTTACCTGGGCCCTAGTGCCGGTCCGGCCCATGGAAATGGGTCGTGACAAAGTTGGTATCAGAGCTTAGGTTAGGGTTTTAGGACACAAATGCGGAGTATAGGAAATTTCTTTATGTTGGGATCGGCCGTAACCAACATAAGGAAGGAAACTTGTGATTTTCCTCTCTAGGGATAGTGGACGCACTAGACCCTACGGGGAGGGAAAACTCACACCCATTGTGTAGAACAATAGACTGTAGATGAAGTAATGCAAGGCTTGAAGCGAAAGTAGTGGATAATAAGGTGAATCTATCACAATACCTGTAGGGGCTAAAGCATTTATCAACCCTTAAGCCAGGGAATAGAGTAATACCTGATGGTAGTGGATTGGCCTGATCACCCAGTACACTACTTTTCATGTGAGCTCTATTCCTACAATGAATAGGATAGTGTAGTGAATAAATAGGTTTTTCATTTGAATGGCAGATTGATGAACTTTGGGTGATTAGGAATCGATATTTTAGTATTCAGCTCTGCTACTGAATTTCTTTAGAACTCATTCAAAGATAATCTTCTTAATTGTTTTATCTACTTGATATTTGATATTTAAATTTAAAACCCCATTTTGATTTTGAATTTAAATTATGTTATGACAAATAATCTGAAACTGACTAATTATGTTATTTTCGTAAGTCGTCTATTTATATCACGGGGCCAGTTAGATAAAATAACAAGGTGAGTTGATCATGAGTATGGTTAGAACTTAAAAAGAATGTTTTGAGAAGCACAAGACGATTAGTTGGAAAAGTTTGAAGAGACAATTTTAGTTTAGAAGCTAGGTTGCAAAATAAATGGAAGGGATAACATTAGGAATGGACTTGAATGGTGTAAGGATATAGAAATGGTATATATAGCAAAGTGTAATATATGTTAGCAGCGAGTGGTAGACAAATGAGAGTAATTTATAAATATCTTACTCGACTTGAATAAGAGGATATTGATTGATCAAGGACAAATGAGATAGGTAAGTTAAATATAAAGTTGACTCAAGTTAGTGATAGGTAAACGTATGGCTAATTAAGACCTTTTAATAAACGTTTAAGGCTATAGTTTAGAAAATTCTAGTCCATGAGATTGATTTGATGTGATATTTGAGTGTTAAGATAGCATTAGGTCAGGACTTAAGAAATTTTTCTAAAAGACATTAGTATTGAAGTGTATTAGATAAAAGCGTATGTTTAGAGTAAATAATAAGTTTTTGATTGAAATGTTGGTGATTAGATAGATCACGATTAACGATGATTAATAGACGAAACAATTAATGAGAGAGTATGTAGGATAAATAATAATAATAGGATGAGATGTTGATAGTAAATAACTCAGGAATTACAATGATAAGTAGTATGATAGGAGAAAGAGTAGATGACATAATTGTTGAGAGTATTCTAATATCTTTAAGGTATGTTAATTAGTAACTCAAATAGAGTAAAAGGTTACCAAGATAGGGAGACAAGATCATGAACCGAAACAAGGACTGTTACAAGGCATTGTTATGAAATTTAATTTTAGTCATAAGTATTAAGGTGACATAAGGAATAAGCGCTGGAAAGGGGGTCAAAATTTTTAAATGATTGAAACAGTTAAGGGGTGCAGTGACTCAGGAGTTGTCTAATAGTTACACTAACATAAGAAAAGAATATTATAAAAAAATAAAATAGAACTTGTATAGATAAGAACTAAGAGAGTGTGAGTTCGAGTTGCCCTGTAATACTATAGACAAACGGAGTTACAAAGGAAATTTTTTCTTGAAATTTTGCCTTAAAAATAATAAGTTTTCCAATTTTTGTTCGAGAAGACTTCTAGTAATTATGTGAGTTAATTCTTATTACCATAAATAAATCAAATTTCAATTGTTTTGCTTTTTGTAAAATATATGTTTGGCTTTTTTTTTTTATGAAGAAATGCCTAATAAAAAAATTTAAATTTTCAAATGAAATTATATAATCTTGAGAAATATATATTATGTACCTTCTTGATAAACCCTGTTTTATTGTAAGATTTTATCCAAAGAAAGATTTCTAAGGATTTCAGTAGCTGACTGATAACAGAAATTGGAGGTTATAGTAATAGACTTAAGTTTCCTATGAGTTTTAATCAAGTGACGATAGATGTAATTGATGGTGGAACCAATACATTTTGAGTGTGATGGAACTTTGTTTGCTAGTTTAAGGGGTTTGGGTTATAATGAAACCTTTCATTCATTTATTCTTGGATGTCAATCAAATGATAGTTTGTTTGTTAAATATCCTTACATGCTTTCTTTTCTAGTTGCATTCCTATTTCTTGCTCATTTCTAAAATTCGAGGACGAATTTTTATAACGGGGGGAGATTGAAACGACCCGAAAATTTAATTTCGTAGAATTTTCATTTAAAAACCAAAATTTTTATTTCAACCAATGAGATTATACCAGTAGTATTTTATTATTGCTAAACTGGACCCGTAAACCAATTCGATTTTTCGAAAACCAAGCGAAAAAAACTCAAAAACCAAGCAAATTGAGCCAAATCATTAAATTAGACCAAACCGGTTCGAATCGAACCGGAATGGTCTAGAAGCCAAGATTTTTCTTTCTTTTCTTTTTCTTTCCTTTTTCTTTTTTTTCTTTTTTTTTTCTTTTCTCTTCTTCTTCCTTGCGCCAGCGCCATCACGCGACCTCGCTGCCTCTCCTCTCTCGTTTTTCCGACCACCAGAACCAGCGCCTCCTCGCCGTCGACTCCTCGCCGCAGCAGCCCGCCTTCCTCCCCTTCTCTTCGTTTCTGTTTCTAGTGAGCGCAAGAGTCACAGCGAAGCTGGAACCTCAACGCGATCGAGACAGTCGCGTCTCCGTCGTTCCCTCCGAGCAGCTCCGGCGATGATCTCCGACGAGGTAAGTTGATTGTCCTCCCATTTCACTCCTTTAGAAATCATTTCGTATAGATTAGGCGATTTAACGCAGGTATTGATCAAAATGGGACTTAGGGATTTAAGAAATAAAAATTGGGATTTTGTTAGATATTGACATAAATTGTGGTAGTTGGCTATGGAACTGAGTTCTATATGAAATTTGCTGCGTCTTGGCGTAAGAATTGCAAGATTTAGGAACCAAGGTACCTCCGGCCACCATAGACGGCGGCGACAGCGGTGGATTCGGTGACCGGAATTCCTCATAGACAGTATATTCCAATTTTTACATAGAATCTAGTTTTGCAATTAGTTTGCACTTTGATAAGGTATAGTGTTCGAATCATTAGACGACAGAAATCGAAAATTAGGCTTCTAAGCCGTAAATATCACAGAAAGTTAAATTAAGGAGGGGTTGGTAGAAATGCAGTAGCTAAGTTATTGGGTATTCTAATCACATGAATAAATTAGTTGTTAGCTTATTTTGTTAGCATGACTTGAGATTAAATCGAAGTTATAGTTTTATAATAAGAAAACTTTTAGTGTTATTGATTTCATATACAGATTATGATATAAGGATAAATAGACACGTGTTTACAATTAGTAACGGGTAAAAATATTTAGTTTTCTACGCCAAGACGAAGTTGAATTCATAAAACATGAATTAAAGTATGCTTAGGAAACCAAGATATGAGTTTACTTAGCACATACTTGTAGGTTGGACTCAAATTCATCGTAAGGATATAATAACCAGCAGGGTTGTTAGACACGTAAATTTGTAAGTTATACTTGGCTTATTAAAGGAAATCTAGGATTTAGTGTTGTATATAATTGGTTATAGGTCATGAAATATAAAATAGGTGCAGTCAAACAAACCATTTATTTGATTGTGATTAAATTTGAAAGGTGAAAATCAATGATGGGTATGTATATAAATGAGACTTATTGATTCAATTTAAGAAATTATTTTGTTTTTACTTATTAAGTAATTCATAGTAGATTATGGATTCAAGATATTGATTTTATAATTACTGTATAACGAAGAATGGTGGGTTGATAATGATAGGAGGATGGGGATTTTATTTAAAGTTCTTTGCCTGGTGGATGGGCTGCCGATTGTTTTACGGTAATTTAAACTAGATGTTGAGTATGATTAAGGAGAGATGCTGTCGGGTGTTCGGCGGAATATTTAAAGGCTAATAGGCCAAGTGTACTATTAGAAATCATTAGATGACTAATAGAGTTATAATAGGATACGGGTTACTATTGATTAAATTTATGGGTGCAAATAAGTGTAATACAAAAATTTAGTAAATGCTAATAATTATACTAAGATAAGATGAATAATTATTCTACTAATAAATCAAATAGATTATAAGTTAGAATTCAAACATTGATTGAGAAATCTTAAACACATAACTTCAACTGGGAAAATACGACAATTGCATTTAAGATAGTATACCATTTGTTTGAACTATAGGATAGTTTATAAGCTGGTCTTTAAAAGATTTCAATATTATTTCAGCAAGTAGCATTGTAAGTAGAGCATAAAATTGTAATATCTGTAATTGTGTTCTTATATGTATATAGATATATAAAAGATTTTATTTATTTGTCAATTAGCTAAAGAAGCTGATTATATTTATGTGAAGCAATGAATGTTCAGTAATATTATTGGAACACGTTTGAAGGTTATTATAAGTTGTGAATTAATAATTGAATGTTGACATTATTATTTGGAGGGAGGAAGGGAAATTTAACTGTTTGATCGCCCGACGGATGGGCTGTGTGCATTGAATGATTAATATATATAATTTTGTGATATTTTAGCAGGTAAATAGTCCAATTTTTAGGGGAGGTGCTGCCGAAATTTCGATAGAACTTAGACTAGTTTTAGTTAACAATATAAAGTAATAAGTTTATTTAGAATAATTCTATAACTTAATACATAGTAAATAAAGTATTCTAATTATTTTACTATCATCATTATTTACTTAATTATTCAATTACTTCTTTATTTTCATTGTTATTGTTTATTATCATTATTATTATTATTTATTTATTTATTTGCATTTGAGTATGAATGTCTAATTGTGCATTGCATTCCGATGTTCAACTTTGCAATATTTCTGCAATTATTTGCAATGCTTGATTAGTTGTGATGTGACAATGCCTTGCTTTGTTTGTGTGGAATTGGGATGAAGTGGGTCACCATGGGTTTGTGAGGACGGTCGATAAAGCATGGATCCTAATTGTGATGAATTATGAAATTGGACCGTCGGCCGGGAAATTGGGAGATCGGCGCCCCCGTGTGCACCTACCGTACCGTTACCGTAAACCACAGGTTGGTCTCTTTATTGGGCGCACCTGATAATCTAGATTTGATCGCAGCCCGCAGGGTGGCCTCCTGTTGTGTGCGCCTGATGATCTAGATTTGATGGAGACGACCGGGTTACCTCCTGTTGGTATGGAAAAGAAAAGAGAGAATGGAAAAATAATGAGAGGGCTGGTCAAGTGAGGATTAGACCGGTCGGCCAGTATGGGGGATCGGCTCCCTGGTGCACACGTTGTGAGAGGATGAGCCATGTGGGAGGACGGCTCATCGGGGGTTTCGGTGACTCCACTGACTAATTTCCACGTGATGTGATTATATGAAGATGTTAATAATTGTGAGTGCTGGTGATATGCCATTTGTGTGACTGGCTGTGTGAGCATATACCTAGTCGGATGACTAGGTTGATATATTTTTACAATTGTGTGAATGCGTGTGTTGTGCAATCATTATTATTCATTAATAAACTCACATCTCCTTAGTTTAAATCTTTCAGGAAGTAGCATTTCTAAATCCCAGCTATAACTCTGCTCTTCACCGTTAAAAAGAAATTCGCTAATTTTCGTATTGATCAATTAAATAGATAAATGTCCGAAGACTTATATGTATACATCCGTCAGTAAACTCCGCAGTTATAGAACTTGTATACTTTTAAGTTGTGTATTATTATAGATGGAATAATTCTGTGAGCCTGTATTATAACTATAGTGTATTGTAAGCAGGGAAATTTGTAAATGTTTAAAATTATATTGAGATAGCAAATTTGTAGTGTTTCAGGCTTACTACGGGCCTCGGGGGCCTTAAGCTTACCTGGGCCCTAGTGCCGGTCCGGCCCATGGAAATGGGTCGTGACAAATAATAATAATAATAATAATAACAATCACAATAATACTAATAATAATAATAGTATCGGTCACAATAATACCAATAATAATAATAATATTAATAATAATAATAATAACAACAGCATTAAATAATTATAATAATAACAATAATAATAATAATAATAATAATAACAATAATAATAATAATAATAATAATAATAATAAGAACAGCAGTAATAATTATAATAATAACAATAATAATAATAATAATAATAACAATCACAATAATAATAATAATAATAATAATAATAATAATAATAATAATAATAATAATAATAATAATAATAACAACAACAACAATAATACCAATAATTATATTAATAATAACAATAATACCAACAATAATACCTATCTAATCGCAACTCAACCATATACAAAATAAATTAATCGCAACCATATACAAAATTCTAACAACAATATACAAAATCAACAATAACTTAATATAATAAAAACAAATAAATTCGAAAAACAAATAAATTCGAAAAAAAAAATTTGGAAAAATTAATCGCAAAATAAAACTAACCTCAGATTGTTTCGAAACAGACTGACCGACTGACCGGAGTGCAAAGGAGGCGGGGCTGGCGGCATCAGGCGGGCTGGAACGGTGTGAGGAAGGGCCTGTGCGGCGCTGCGGACGGAGGAGAGGAGAGGAGAAGGAGAAGAGAGAAAGAAGAAGAAAGAAAAAAGAGAGGGCGCGGCGTTTAAAGCCCTAATATTTGCGACCGACTCATCGGTCGCACAGTTTATAAAATCGGTCGCAATTTTTAATGACACGACGTCGTTTGACTATGCGCAAATTTTGTGACCGATTTGCGACTGAAAATATCGGTCACAAAAAATCAGTCGCAATTTTGTCTTCAATCGGTCCCAGAACTTTGGCCCATTTTTAACGAGCGAAATTTTGCGACCGATAACCAATTAGTCGCATATCGGTCGCAAAATCGGTCGCAAATCCCTATTACAGCGGTCGCAAATCACTAACCATAATCGCGGGAATTTTAAGCGCCAAAATTTGCGACCGATGGATTATAAGTAGCAAATCGGTCGCAAAATTGCGACCCATATATGTCGGTCGCAATTTAGCGTTTTTTTTTGTAGTGAATAGTAAGCTCTAAATATTATTCACTTTAGTAAAATTAGTTATTTTTTATAATGTTCGGTAGCATAGCGTTTGAACTAGCTTTTAGAGATTAAGCTAGTATTTTATAAAAAGATAACAACTATCAGAATAACTAATTTTGCTGAACAGACCCAAAAAGTGTAGTTTGAGGGTATTGGAAGGTCCTGCAAATTTACAGGTGCCACAAAGTTAAACTTGTTAACTTTACGGGCAAATTTATATGTGGACAAATTTATACATTAAGCCATGTACAAAATATATGGTGCATAATCACATATATCTATTAACTTTTACGATAGGTTACTGTATTTTTTTTATCTTTTGTCTATATTCATTATTAACAGTCACAGTAATTGTTCTAAAATTCATAAAATTTGTTAATTTTTAAAACATAAGAAATTCTTAGAAAGGTGGTTAGATAAATTAGTTTTCTCTGAAAAAAAAAAATTAAATAACTTGTAAGTTGTTTTATTTCTTGGTTGAATACATAAATTCATCTCTAAATATTAGTACTTTAATCTTATGATACTCAACTTTTATAATATTAAACACTTTAACTTATAAAATTTCACCTATTAAATACTTTAACTTGTAGAATTATTTTATTGAGTACTTCAACTTGAAAAATTATGTTAATTAAACATCTTTTGAATAATTGAAAAATATAAAAATTATTATTTTAAAAGTTATGCTAACTACACTTTAAATCAATATTTTGCATATAAAAACAAAAAGCCTTAAAACCATTGTTATTTAGTGTGAAAATGTGTATAATGTTATTAAAATTTGTGATGTGCACGATAGATGATTTGCAAAATTTAGATACCACAAATTTAAAATTACAAAGTTGAAAGGTTAATTTATATATTTATTTTTTATTTGTTTGAAACAAATAAATGTAACAATTGAGCTGGAACTTAATTAAATAATTCAATTTAAAAAAAAAAATGGTTTCAACTAATCTGAATCAAAATTGAACCGCTGAAAGTATTGATTCAAGTTTCAAAATCTCTAAACCAGAATGGATTATTGCTTGCTATTATAGAGGTGTACTACTACCAATTGGGGTGTTCATCAAACCGCATAAACCATTCAAATCGATCCAAAATTGCAATTTTAAAAGATTGATATTTTGATTGATTTGATAAAATTTAAAAACTGTACTTGTGGTTTGGTTTATAATTTTAGAGTCAAAACCGTCTAATCCGAATCAAACTGTATATATATAACTGAACTTTTAAATTCGATTTAATTTTTTTGAATGAAAATTTCCTTTGCATTCATTGATTTATATTAGATAGTTTTTATTAGATAATAATAGAATAATAATTTCTTATTAATTAGATAAATTACATAAATATTTTATAAAAATTCAATGTTAAAGATTCATATAAAATTAGGTTAATATATATTTACAAATTATATGTGAGTAAAACTTTTACATTTTTTATTAATAAATGTAAGATTCAATCAATATTTAAATCTTATATTTATAAATTAATTAACGTCTTACTAAAATATATAATATTTTTATACTATACTAAGAGTAAATATATAAAAAGATTAATTTAAAAACTTTTAATAGCTTTCTAAAATTGTGTATTGTATAGGATAGTTTTATTAATTTCTTTTTAATATTTAGTATAACTTTAATTTTTTTTTTCAGATTAACTGATGAACAAGGAAGTTTAATTCTCTTAGTTTTATTTAAAACTGCATAAATTTTAGAATCAAATCAAATCAAATGCAGCTAAAGATTTGAGTTGATTTGAAATTTTTGATGATTTGATTTGATTTTAAATTTTTTCAAATCACCACTTTCGATGTGATTGGATTGTTATGTTCAAATCGAATCAAATTAATCCACCAACAGCTCTAACAACTACTATGATTTAACCCATTTCGGAAGCAGCTCCAAACCGATTCAACTTTTCCTCCAAACCAGAACCTTCGCCGGTTCTAACCATACCACAGCCGATATAATTTCCAGGTTATGCCATTTTAACCCACAGCCATGAAAAAAGAGCCAAAAGCTCAAGGCAAGGGTACGTTACTGTAGTTAAGCGGAGTTTTTACTTTGTAGAGCAATGGATGATAGCTAATGATTTTCCTTCTCAGCACGTGTCTTGCTGTATCAAGTGTCTGTCTCTTTCTCTCTACCTCTCCTTTCCTTTAGACGAATGGCCAGTCAACTCGGAGCTAACTCAACTCAGCTCTGACTCTCCGTCGAGTCTGTTGATCATCGAGGTTGTCATTTCCAGTACCAGGTCTCCAGTCTTATCTTCTAAAACTCTCATTCTCACAATTGTTCGTCAGATTTAACTTATTAGTCTCTTTAAACTTATTTATTTGGTTTATAAGGATCTTGACGACCTGAAACTAGAGTTTCTTCATTTTGCAAATTAATTTAGATTGTGTCAATATATGATTGAGTTCCCATTCTTTCTGGGGATTGTTTTTAATAATTAATTGGTTTTTCAATCTGGGTTTCTGCTATTTCTGATGAAAGAGATTATCTGATTTTGATTATTACAATTTTGTGGTATATTTTAGGGTTTTGTTTATTTCTACTAGTGAAATTAGGGATTTTGGTGTAGTCTGTTGGGTTTTGTTGAGATAAGAAATTCTTATCTTGTTTCGTTCAGTTTACGAGGAAAAGGTTAGGTTTTGATTCGAGGTTTTTATTTTTTTATTTTTTTTTATTATTTTCAACTCGTTAAATTATAGGGAAGTTTCTCTAGGATTTTTCACTTCTGTAATGGGAGAGGAGATATCTAATATTATGAACCTTGATTTAAATTTGGGTCCTGGTCCTCAGGCTGGGTCAGAATCAATAACCAGTGAAGCGGTGAATTTGGATAATTTCATCGCTGAACCTATTGATAGAATTAGTGAGTCTTTTATGATAAGAGGACAGAGCTTGACACTAGGACAATTTCAAATTCCACCTGAAACACATGACCTTTCCGTAGAATTGAATCAACTGATAAGAAGCTCTGGCGATGTGAGTACTTCATTGGCTGCTGCTGAAGAAAGAACAAATGAGTTGCAGAAAACATGTGACATTAACAGCAGATTTTTGGAAGATGAGGTTTCTGTTAAAAAGAGTGATGTTGATGAAGGAAGTGGCAATGATGGGAGCTTCTTTGATTGTAATATTTGTTTTGAATTGGCTACAGATCCTGTTGTGACAAGTTGTGGCCACTTGTTTTGTTGGCCATGCCTATTCCAACGGTTACATGTCCATTCAGATGCAAAGGAATGCCCGGTCTGCAAGGAAGAGGTAACTATTAAGAATGTGACCCCAATTTATGGCCGGGGGAATAATACCCGCAAGCCAAAGGAGAATTCAAGTCTTCAGGTCCCTCTTAGGCCTCCTGCAAAACGAGTTGAGAGTTTTAGGCAGGCCATATATCGGAATCCTTTTAGTTTCCCATTAGAGGAAATTATTCGGCATCTTGGAAATAGATTTAATTTGACTCGGGATTTGAATCTGACCCAAGATTCGAATGGTTCTCCTGAAATGGAAGATAGGACCAATCCCTTTCGAAGTACAGTTGCGGAACTTGAAGGAATGCAGACTGAACAAAGTACAATTCTACCTGTTGGTGACTTGGTGGATTTGACACAAAGTGGCACAAGTAGTGCCGGGGCAATGCGAGCACGCCGCATTCATTCTCTGCTGCTTCGAAGATCACAGTCACCTGCTCAAAGACCTTCAACACACACTTCACTGTCATCTGCTTTGAGTTCTTCCGAGAGATTTTTAGAGGCATTTTTAAGAAACCATTCTATAGGAAGGAATCAGGAACAGTCCCAACCAGTTGATGATAGAGATTCTTTCTCAAGCATTGCAGCAGTTATAAATTCAGACTCTCAAATGGACACTGCTGTGGAAATTGATTCTATGGGCTCCCTTTCAGCTTCTTCATCTAGAAGAAGAAATGATGCTCTGAGAGTCTATGATGTGGACAATGGGGAATCTCGCGCACCTAGGAGAAGGCGATTGAATTAGAAAGAGCTTGTCTGAAAATTACTCTGGATCCCAATACGCATGTAATTTGGTACCTCTGTTTATGTTATCTTTTACTGCCTCAAGTTAGTGATTTTCATGAATCGCATAACTTTAAATCTTTGCTATTCAGCACAGGCTTTTGAAATACCATTATACTGCATCAAAGGGCTTGTGCTTTCAATATGTATGAAAATTAAGTTTAGAAAAGATAATTGGCAACACTTAAAAACTCTTAGGTAAGAATTGCTGAAATAACTTGTGGTATCTTGCAAGATTAGATAAGATATTTCGTGCTAGGATTTTTAGTTAATTTTTATTCTGTTTGTCTTAGAGGTCAAAATAATAGTAGATGTACAAAGTGATGTATTAATTTTTTGTCCTTGAGAGATACCTCTCCAACCTTCTCAGCATCTGACTCTATGGTAATTATCTTCTAAAGAAACTTTCTCTAACACTAAGAATTTCTCAGTTGCTAACGGGCATGATCGACTTGAGCGCCTTGTAGTCACATATTTTATGTGCTGTGGTGATAAATTAAATTGCATATCCATGGTACTTTATGGCAAGCAGAAAATATGCGAGGTCTGAAGTGCTACCATAGCAACAATGTCAATCCTGCATTTTTTATGCTCAGAAAAAATAGAGATGTTAATCTTAAATCCTAAACTTCCAAGGATTCTTTCAAGAAGGATCTAATATGTAACATAGTATTGAACTATATGCTGGAAGGTACAATAAATTCTTATCCAGAAATGAAAAATTTTTTCGCCAGAAATGAGAAATTTGTTGGCTGTCTTCTAAGTAAAGTAATTCTGAATCATTTTCTTGTTTGTTATTAGAAATTGGAAACAAAATTTCTTTAAAATGTGCAGAGAGAAAGCTTAAGAAAAGCAATCAAGTCGTTTTTCCACACAGTGTGGTCCCAAAACAGACAAGTAAGATGCATCATCTAAATTATTCATTAATCTTGCGTTCTTTTTTTTTTCCAAAACTTATTTTCTTATCTAACCGTATTTTCGTTCTTCTGTTTTAAATATAGAGAAGAAAAGTGATGAAAGGGGTAAATGTGTTTATTTAAGATCTGAGTATAAAAGAGTTGATAACTTCTCAACCTTCAACACTAAGCCCGCTGTCCTCTACCTCGAACCAATTCGCACCCTCTTGCCGCTATCAGCAATGAGACTGGTTAAGCAAGTAACACTTTTTCACAAATGTTGCTTCACTCGTAATGTTTATTTGTTCTCTTTTCTATTTTCGAGACAAACCCATAACCTAATGATCTTGCTATTGTATAAGGTTATTTGCAGATTTATGGATTTCTGTTCTTTTATTACTTTATAACCTATTTCTTTTGACAGTACAATTTTATTGTTCAAATCAGTGTGATAACTGCGGATTCAGCCGGGTTGTGTATTAGTTTTAAGGCTAAATCATTAAAAAAATTTCAAACTTTACGGATAGTTTTAATTATATCGTAAATATAAATTTTTTTTTCTTAATATTATGACTTCAATTTTAGTTACAATAACATTTTAATTTCAAACTTTATTTAAGTCGATGAATGAACTATTGTTTTGTTTCACTTATATTTTCAGGTTAATAAAAAAACTCGCCGTCCAAACCTTTCCTAATTAATATTGGTTAGAAATTTAAATTCATAAAAAATCAGGCTTAATTTCGCCCTTATCCCTTAATTATACATTATATTACATTGGCGTACTAAAATTTCAGTATTACATAAAAAAACCAAATCTTTAATTTCTGCTACACTATAATACATTAGTTAGTCTAGTTGTGTGCCATTAGACGGAATGCTGACATGGCCAAATTGCTCTATTAGCCCTGTCAAGTCAGTCAAGTCAGTCAAGTCAGATGTAGTAAAAATTCTCTTTTCCAGTTAAATCCAATTCCTCTCTCCTGCTCAAATAAGACTCACAAATTTGACGCGATAAAAAAATCTCTTTCTCTCTCTAAAGTCCTCATCGGCGGTCATGGAACTATCCACAGCATTCACCCGGATTTCTTTTCCTCACTCAAAATATTCATTGCTCCCATGGTTTTTCAGTTATTAAACATTTTGGGTTCAATCTTCTCCCACTCTTCTTGGTCTTTAACTTTGCTCATAGCATAACACACTCATCAGTAAAATGACCTGCTATTGGATCTCTAAGAACCACTCCGTGCCATGAGTGCAGCCCAAACTCACCATACCTGTATCAATGGTATGGATGTTTGAGATTTGGGTCGTCTTTCCCCATGAAACTGATTATCCGATTGTACCCAAGATCAATTAAGTTGAGCTCCTTTGTGAAGTTATCGGCATGGATCTTATGCGGGTTTTTTATTCGTTATAGAGGAATTCTGACAGTTTTTGTGCTTTCCTACGCGCGTTTTCCCTAATTCGCCATAGATATTCTAGGTCCAAATCTATTCGAGGTCTTGGGTTGTTTTTGCTCTGGCCGGCTCCAGTGCAATCGTTGCATCCCTATACTAAGGAGTGGAAACCTATGTTAGAGGAAATGAAGAAGGCAACAATGATGATGACAACGAAGATGATGATGATCATGAAGAAGACAAGAAATACTGGAAAGAGAAGTTTAAGAAAGAATTCAGTAGTGCAGAAGTGACCACCAATGAGGACTTTTGAGAGAGTTTTTACCCCATCATTCGTGGGTTTTATCTGGGTAGAAGAGAGACATTAAATTTAGTTGAAAGAGATAAACTTTTACTACATCTCTGACTTGCCAGGGTTTACATAGCAGCTTTTTATATTTCCAATGAATCATGTCAGCATTTCTTCTAATAGCAAACGACTACACTGACAAATGTATTGTAGTGTAATGAAACTTAAAGATTTGGTGTTTTTGCATAACATGTTGAAAGTTGGGTACGTTAGTGTATTGGGGTATATAACTAAGGGACAACGGGTGAAAAAGCTTAAAAAGCTAAGTAAAATAATAAATTTGAGTCGGTTATAATCATAGAATACTAGTTTAAGTTTTTGTTTTGCTATTTTTTAAGCATGGAATTTTGTTTATACTTAAGTTAGATCTCTTATAAAAATATATTTGATTCGTTAAGACATCGTTGAAAAGGTTAAATTGGATTTCATAAATAATATTTTATTCATTAAATTGGATATAATTTGAAATTAGAGTGCTATTATAATTAGGGAAAATAATTATTTTGTCCCTGAGGTTTGTTATAATTATTTAAGTAGTCCCCGGCATTTATACAAATATTTATAACATCCCTGAGGTTTACTTCTGTCTTATTAATTGGTCCGTCCGTTCAAAAAACACACTTTTTCTGTTAATTTTGAGAGAAAAAGACGAAATTATCATTTGTAAGTTTTCATTATTTCTTCCCTGAGGTTTGTCATAATTATTTAAGTAGCCCTGACATTTTTATAAATATTTATAATATCCTTGAGGTTCACTTCCGTCATATTATTTTATCCTTCCGTCCAAAAAATACACTTTTTACTGTTAATTTTTAATAGAATGACCAAACTACCCTAAATCCTCTAATTAACATATCTTCCCTTTCAACTACCCTAAATCCTCTAAATTTACCCAAAATTTAGAAATTTTAATCTAAATTTTGGGTAAATTTCTAAATTTCTAATCTGCTTATTCAATTTTGGGTTTAAATCAAACTGGGTGATTACTTTAAATTTAATTTACAATTTATGATTTAAAATTTACATGGGCATTTGTTAATGGTGGTGTTCAGGTTTCAAGTGAACAAGATTAAGCTAAATGTGCTGTGTAAATTTTTGCTTTGCTATATTGGTCTTCTTTTTGGCAGATTTTGCATATGGTTGCTGTTTCTAGGATTAATTGCTGAGATTATTGAGCAAAGTAATGCATTGGATGCAAATACAAAGATTAAGTACATGAACATGTTTGATGCTCAAGTAAATGTTGTTCATTCTGCTTTGAACTCTATGGAATTTGTTTATACCATTTTTGTGAGTGAGAGAGAAGGAAAGCAAATGAGTTGAAACGGATGATAGGTTAATTAGTGGATTTAAGGTAGTTTGATCGTTCTATTAAAAATTAACAATTAACAGTAAAAAGTGTATTTTTTGGACGGAATGATCAAATAATATGACAAAAGTGAACCTTAAGAATGTTATAAATATTTATATAAATGTCAGGGACTACTTAAATAATTATGGCAAACCTTAGGGATGAAATAATGAAAACTTACAAAGGATAATTTCGTCTTTTTCTTTCAAAATTAATGGAAAAAGTGTATTTTTTAGACGGAAGGATCAATTAATAAGACGGAAATAAACTTCACTTATGTTATAAATATTTGTATAAATATTAGGGACTACTTACATAATGACAAACCTTAGGGACGAAATAATTATTTTCCCTTATAATTAAAATTCAAGTTTAAGATACTATAAAAAAAAAGTTGAATTTAGAATACAGTTAAAATAATCCGCAAAGTGTGAATTTTTTTTTAATAATTTAGACTAGTTTTAAATAATTATAAAATTTGTATTTTTGTTAAATAATTTTAAAAAATGAGACTCGTGCTCTTCCCCTTTTTGCATAAATTTCTATATCATAATCATATGGAAATCTAAGAAGCAAATCAAACACGCAATAAACTCGGATTAAAACAATTCATCCAAAAAACCATTACCAGACTCAGAATCATCAATAGCAAATCTCATTCTTCCCGCTCCAATTCCTCCGAACTCAATGTCAGTGTCCTTTTCTTTATTTTCATTCATCGGAAGATTGCTAATCAAAATATTACAACCAATCTATTTCCACCTAATGATTGGAGTAATTTAATGACAAATATAGGCAATTTATCAACGAGCTAGCATAGGGCAAATGCATAGATTTACTCTTGAAGTTTATACGATTTGTTTTATGGCACTCTCAAACTTGCAGAGACTTACCGTGATCTTATCCTTTCATATTTCAATAATAATTATGCCTCTTGTCAAAATAAAATGTAAAAGTAAATAGTCATAGTTGAACTCTTATAAAATTATTTCATTTAATGAGAAACATAGTTATTACTGAAATGTGAAAATATAAAGTTAGATTCCTAGCAAACTTGAGGATGCCTGGCGCAAACTTTGAAGGCAAATATATGCATTAGGCCAGCTAGCATAACAGAAGCCATTTCTATGCATCGAATCAGACATCAGGGAACCATGTACAAAACATGCAATGGGAAAATGTAGTCAGTCACGGGAACAGAATTTTTATTAAAAATTGGAGCACCACAGAACATGAATAGCCAGTGGTCCAATATAGAGTAGTTTAATCTCTGCCACAGGTTAACGGGAAAAGGATACTGGACAACCATCAGCTCCCATTTCACAAAATCATTGTATGCTATGATCATGGCTCAACTTGTCCTAGTTACCTGTAATAGAGTTGCAGAAAATAAACAAAAAGTTCAGCAACTGGGAAAGCAGACTGCATCTTTTAAGGATAAGAGTTGCAATCACAAAATTAACCAACTAGAGTAATTGACTCCTATTCCAATCAATGTGCTAAGCAAATTTCATGATGCACATCCCATTTGCCAACTTCTTTTTCAACGAGAAACAGCTTGAACCAAAAAAAATTTCCCTTTCTTTTTCTTGACTAGTTCAATACTTAAAAAATGATTGTTTGATGCTACAAAACTTGAACATATTGTTACTTGCCATCATTTACAAAATAAATGAAGCGGAGCTGCAATCAGCTTTATTAGCGGAGCTGGAATCAACTTTATTGTTATGTAAACTATTCTATCAAAATTTGTAGACTAACATCAATTCAAAGCTCAAATCTCAATAGATGAAAAATAATGGTTTGACCAATTAACCTTATGATATCATGAGAAACTCTAAAAGAAACTTATACAACATGAAAACTTGGACATGATAAATAATATTTTCTGGTCCTGCGAAGATCACCAAAATATGATCCTACTAGAAGGAAAACAACTATGAAATAAACAAACACACTATCAAAACAGCAAAAGTACCAGTCTGAAACCAGAACTAATTTTCGGGTTTTTAAAAGTAACGCTAAAATAAGCATGAAATTACCATGGTTGATATGATAGCCCACATGACTTGAAACAAAATTTGAGCCCCGTGTTCCACTCCAATGAGATGAACAAGTTTCCCTTCCTTTGCCTTAGATCAATACGTATATCCACATCAAAAGTCAAAAAAATTAATATGGAAGTCAATTAACCACCTTTCCTACTGCATGTTCCACTTATATTCTGTAGCATCATCTACAATTTTTACTTATTTACTATCTTTATAAGTTTCCTTCTTTTTCGTCCCCAGCTTATATAGGTTTCATTTGCATCTCTTTGTTACTGACTTTTTCGACATAATTTGTTATCTCTTTTCTTCCTTCGATTTTTCCGCATTTTCTAAAACCTCTTCTTCATTAACATCATTTATCACCTGAAGGAGTTCCACTGGGGTTGCTGCTGGATCTAGCTCTCGACAACCTTTTGGAGCATTTGGACCTTCTTGACCTGTAAGCAAGTATGATGGAACGTGATGGGAAAATCGAAACAACTCTTCCTTTGGAATACAACGAATTTCCCCAGGGTCCAAATGCTGATGGAACACAGTCTTGAAACCAGCAACCTTAACTAGTGGAGCAATGGTTACACCTACTTCATCACTGTAATCTTCTAGCACTTCCACCATGTCATACTTGTGTATCACTTCATCTTCTGTCAGTTCATTCCATTCAGGAGACCAATTCCGGTACAGAGCCCAAACATCTCCTTTTCTAGGATATATGCGAATTGCTCCACGGGTTCCTTTTGTCCACTTGACCTTGTGTGAAAATGAATTAAGTGAATTATAAATCTCATATCTGCCAACTCTGAATTCACCACAAGTTTTTGAGAAGCCAGAACCTACCCAGTTTAGTGGGCCAAGTTCGCTGTTAGTCTTTGAATTAAGCCAACTGATCCTCATCTTAAATGGATTCAAAGATATCACATTATGGATCATAGCATAATACCTTGGCATCCCATCATCACCATCATATGCAGCCCATACCTGGTTTTCTCCAAAACAGGTTTCTGTTCGGTCCTTGTCAAAATTATGAAAATCTGGGTCAGGGACATCTATTGACATTGGTTCCAGAGTTTCCTTATCTACTTTTGCATCAGAAGATCCAGAAGAACGCTTGATGCCCTGAATTCCATTCACCATGTCTTGTGGCTCGTCAGACTTATTTTGATCACAAATGTCAGGCTTTGCCCGAGATTTTTCTCCTCCCTCATTTTCTTTCACATTAACCTTTCCATTATTCACAGCAGATTTATTCCCTGTGCCTGAATTCCATTCATTTAGTTTCTTACGAATTTCTGTCCTAGCCTTCTCCATAAGTAGGGTTTGAAGCCCAAACTGGGGCACATCCCTTGGGACAGGCTGAAGGATTCCATTAACTCTACCAAATTGAAAATTACCCTTCCTAGATCCAGAAAAAGCAGATGAGCTAGTTTCTCGTCCAGCGCCCATTTGACTAGTAACATTGGTTCCATAGTTGCTCAAACCAATATCTTCCACAATTTTCCTTCTCTTAGCATAATTAGAGTTCGACACATCACCCATCCTATTGGAGGCATGTTTCTTTCGTTTAAGGGCCTCCTCCCTTTTTGTGGCTGCCTGTGCTTCCTCACGCTCTCTCTTCACTTTTTCATATGCCTGCTGAACCACACTCGCAGCCTGAGCAACAGACGAAGCACCACTTACTCTAGAGAATGCACCCCATTGGAAGTTTGATTGACTGTATGAATCAGGTCTGCCAGGTCCAGCATTAGCAGGATTTGATGTGTTTTTACTGGCAGCTTGATGATTTGAGCTCTGCCGCTGCTGAGAAAAATTCCATGTGGTGGAAGACTTAGAGCCATTTGATGGCGGGGGCTGTGTTTCAACAGCTAAAAATGGCTCATGGCAATTAGGACATAGGAGATTATGGTTGAGGTACACTCTGAGATACTCATATTGCATCTTGCATCGATGACAAACAGTCCAAAAGGTATTAGGCCTTGACTTATGAGTTGAAACTGGAGTTGAAGAATGACCAGTTCGAGTAGTAGTCTTTTGCGTCTTTACACTTGGTTTGCTGAAATTGTAAACACCAGTAGACGCTGGTGTTGCCGATGAACCAGATGAACCAGCTGCAGGGTTTGAAACTCTCTGAGATACTTTAGCATTCCTTCTCCTCAGGTCATATGCCGCTCTCTTAGATTTATCAGACAATAAACTCCATGCTTCAGAAATAAATTTAAATGCACCATCAGCTCCAATAGACTTATTTTTGTCAGGGTGAAGCATCAAAGCGAGTTTTCTGTATTGTTTCCGCACAGTTTCATCATCAGCTTGAGGATCCACACCAAGAATCCCATACCAATCAGCTTCTCCGTTAATTTTATTGTCAGCTGAAATATACACATCAAATGTTGCGACCATCTGGGGAACACCCTCAAGCCCAGGATACAAATTTTGAGCCTTTAAAGCAAACCTCTTCGCCCCAGCAAGGTCTTTCCCCAAAAATTTCTTCTCCGCAATCTCTTTGGCTTTGGCAGCCTCATCTTTATTGCATTCCATTTTCCTTACTCCACCTTTTTCTAATATTTCCTTTACCCCTTTTGCAAGAATTGTTACTGCAAATGCATAACTAAATCAAAAAAAGACAAAGGCGACAACGTTGTTCAATTTTACAAATTCTTTCATTCTTCATTCTTCAAAGTAAGAGCTACCATCAAAAGTTCAAAACCCTTGACCTTCCTGCCTGCTGCAAGGAGTGTTAACCAGCCAAAATGGCACTACTCATTCCTAACTTATAATTAAACAAACAATTCCTAAAGTAAAAGTGTGTACGAGAAAACAATTAATTTAATTAGGGGTGATTTACCTCAATATGACAGCTAATCTCAATACACTTCAACGAACATATTCTTGTGCTGTTGCAAGCAAAGGAAAGAAAATCACGCTCCTCCACAGTCAGTGTCAGAGAGAAAAGAGAAGTAATTAGTTTTCGGTTTGATCGATTGAAAAGAAATGTAAAAAGGAAATGAAGGTTGCCAAGTGAGGTTCTTGAGGAGTTGATGATGTTGTTGTTCAACGTTGGTGGCGGTTCCGATGAGATGGTGAACTGTGCAGGGAGGAAGGGAAGACAGAGATATAGAGAGATCGAGAGAGGGACGGGAAGACGAAGGAGAGATCGGAGAAAATGGGAAGAAGAATCAGGTTAGGGTTTCCTTTTGTTACCCCAATGCAAAACAGTTAAGCATATGAAACTACGTCGTTTTGGTTTTTGTAAACTTTCCAAATTTTGTTGTTTTTAGTGTATGAATGAAAATATTTGCAATCGAGTGTTCGCATTTTTTATATTTGCAATCAAATGTAAATCGTTTAATTTGATTATCGAAAAGATAATTAAGCCAAAATGAGCCCCACTTTACCCTATCAGTTTTCGATGTAGATATTTAGTCAAGTAGATCATAAGATTCACATGTATCTCATATAGAATTTTAAATGAAAAGATGCTTTTATCCTTCATTTGACACAAAATACTCTTTCTCACTCTCTCTCCCTCGCTTCCTTATGATTTAGTTCCATCAGTAATTTATTAATACTCCAACTAATTGTTTTGTCGTCGTTGCCACCACCACCACAAGTTTAATACCTCATAATCACTTCTATAATCTTAAACAAAAATAAAAATAGACATCTAATTTTAACAAGGTGTCTTAGAGTTTAAAACTTAATGAGATTTATGAAACCCAAAGGAGTAAGACTCTTAATAAAACGACGATCGACTTTAGTGGTACCATAATCATCTCCTTCATTGGTGATTAGGTTTCAGTGTCGAAGGAATGAGAAACATAAAGGCTTATGACACTCTCTCACTCTTTCCCCTCTCACTTTCGCTTTTCTTTATTATAAAATGAAAACTCTCTAAAACAAGGATTCTGTTCCTAGAATTGGTTTTTGTCCTTTCTTGGTCTGAATTCTCTAGGTGTGGTTCCTCTTGTTTCCTTGTCACTACTTGTTCAAATGGTCAAGATCAACCAGCCTCTTGATCCATATCGTTTTTTTTTTCTTTCTTTATTTTTTGTTGCTTCTTTTTATTGCGTATGTTTTTTTTTTTTTTATTTTATTTTAGCATTTTGTTTGGGGATGAAAACAGCCGTTTAATTAAATGAAGGCCCACAGATTCGAGAGTCCTCATAAACAACTTCTGAAATAGTAGGATTAGGGTATAGCGAACCAATTGGACATGTAGGCCACTAGATCATCGATCCAAATGGGTTAGACCTATTAGTCCGGATAGAAGGGAATGATAATAAGAAGAGTTCAGGATGGAAAAAGAAGGTAGAGGGACATAAAAATTAAAAAAAAAAAAGGAGGTTGGAAGAAAGAAAAGAGGATGAAAAACAAAGAAAAAGCATAGGGCTCATCGTTTTATTTATGCAATCGTCCCATACAAAGAAGAGATAATATTATATTTGGTCCCTGAACTTGTGGTTTTTTCCTATTTTAGAGTCTGAATGGAAATGTTGTTAATTGAATATCTGGACTTTTAATTTTTTTTTTCAATTTGGTGTCTCTTGATGAAATGGACAATCAAAAAATACAATAGGACTAAGAGGCCCATTTTTGCCTAGTTGGATGCTTATTTAGCTTAACATTTTTCCATATCATCATGCCAATATGGCTTGAAATGACCACCCTAATCTCATTTAATTTAGTTGAAAACCCCAAGGTTTCTTAATGCCTCTTTACGATCTAGGCAATCGTGCAGTCTCTTCCTCCTCCACCTTCTCCAATAACCTCTAGCCAGAAAACAAAGGCTATACCCCACTTTTCATCACTAACTCATGCTATGGCCACCAATCCTTCCACTCTCAGTGGATTTCAGGAATGCAAAAAGCAAGAAAAAGAAATAGAGATTACATTCTCTAGTTCTCCATAGCCTATCAGAAATCTCCTTCTTGAGCATACTCTGGTGGTTAGGTAAGATGGATTATCATTCTTACTTCTATTTTATAAGTTCCTTCCTTTGATTTTGAGTTTAGCAATCAATATCGCATGTTGTAGAAACTTAGGGGGTTCCTAATCACCGTAGATGTGAAATTTTTTGGTTAAATCGCTACTGAATTAGCAAAATGGGACTACATATCCATCTTTGATGGAGTTGTTATAAATCGATGAGACTATTGTACATTTTAGCTAAAGAACATGGAATTCTCTAGCTTTGGTAGCAGTTCAATTAGGAACTAAGAAGGAATAGTTCAAATTTTTATTGCTTCTTTTGCTTCTACTTAGATTTGAAATTACTAGAGGAGTAATTATTAGGAATAGATAATACATAAGTTATTGATCCATGCATTGTAAGACAATGAGTAGATTAATAGGATGGTTGCAAATATTGATGGAAATTTTAAGTTCTTTTTTGAAATGGCAGTAGCCGACAACTATATGATTATTTATGTGGTTTTTGGTTCCGTTAGGCTATAGGTTGCACCATTGATAAGAATAAACAATTTGACACAAAAAGTATAAGGATTTTGGTAAGAATGGGGAAGTGGATGTACTAGCAGTAGCCATGGTGGGATGTTGCTTCAATGTGAATATTTTGTATTTTTCATGTTAATGAAGTATTGAACTCATAATATGAATTAAACTCATAATATATAATATAATCAAATGAGGTTAGGATGGTCATTTTAAGGCATATGTCACGTTGGCATGATAATGTAGATTATATGTCAAGCCAAATAAGGGTCTAACTAGGCAAAAATGGACCTCACTTAATCTTATTGTATAAGGAGGCATCATATTACAAAAAATTAAAAGTTCGGACACTTAATTGACAGTATTTTCAATTTAGACACCAAAATAGAAAAGAATCACAAATTCAAGCACCACAAATAACATTATCTTTACAAAAAAATTCAAAAATCCTATTTATAGGTGAAACTTGGCTTACCTACCACACAAAATAAACTTTGCTTGCAAGCTAAGGAAAACAATAAAAATTCCCTAGAATATTCTTGACTATCTAACATATGGACTTAGGATCTAAAACACTACTATGGGCTTGGCACTTTTTGTGCGAACGTCAATAATGCTCCCCATGACATATCACTTGAAAAATTCAAGTGCTGAAAATGATGTGTTGCACCAATATAGCCGATCCAATGCTCTTCTTAGGTGGAATATTTGGAGTAAATGACATCAATACTTATTGGCCTGCATATTTGCATCTACATGACATATGCCTGAATATGGATTTTAAGTGCTTGGGCATTCTTTTGAGTAAGTGTCAAATGGTGGGCTTTCATTTTTCATGGCCTTTACACCTATTATGCTTGCTTTAGCCAACTTTTTGAGTGTAAAACTCTCAGCCAAGTAAATTCTATGCAAGTTACATTTGGCCAACATGCATGCCACTCAAAATTTTAGCTACCCAAATTTATGTCGGTCAATTATTTTTCTCTTTAAATATTAATTGACTGAATTATTTTAAGAGTGACCTTCAATTTGTATGGCCAAAACTTGGATCACCCATGCATTTTGCTTTCATAAAATATAATCTACATGCATGGCTTTAAATTTAAAAGACATTAGTCCCACTTCAAAAAGTACTAATACCAATTAGTCCCACTTCCTGTGAATACTCAAATTTTGAGGCTCAAAAAGCTTATTTTTCCGGACTGCAAACAGTCCGGCCGGACCAGAGGCCATTTGGAAAGTTCACCGAAAGTATGCCAATATGGTACTTGAAACGTCCGGCAAATTACGAGGATCGCGAAACTGGTCTCGGAATATTTTTTTTGGATGTACGGAACTCCCAAAAAAGCTTTTGGAACGAAAAACTAGCTAGTGGAAAGGATAGGGTGGCAGCGGCCGCCGTCCGCGGCGGCGGCAGCCGCCCTCTAGCCTGGTTTTTCCTTATAAATACAACCCCGAATCGACAGTTTTACTCACTCGGTCTGTGCTGACGGACGCTCTCTTCTCTCCTACGCTCCTTGCGGTTCTTCTACTGCTTTTCTGCATTTAGTTTAGGCTTTTATTACTCTGCTGTTGTGATGTTTGGTCACTTAATTAATGTTAATTAATATTCCCCAAACGAGGAGCTTAATCTGGAATTTTCAAACTGAAGCTAAGAAGCGGCCGCCGATTAACTCAGGTAATAACGAAACTCTGCCCATTTAATTTCAGCATTTTGTGCATATTCTCTTCTACTCTAAATTCTAATTAAATAATTAAATAACTGCATTCACACCATCGTCATTTTGGTAGCAAACTGCCTTAAGTAAATAAGTTTAGGCTAAAATGCCGGGTTAATCAATAATCGTGGTATTAATGCTTAACTCCGAACATATTGGCTAAAGTGCCTAGTTAATTAATAACTACGGTTTAATTGCCTTTATTTCGAACAGTTCGGCTAAAAGTCCAATTAATCAATAATTGTGGCTAAAAGCCTTAATCAATCACGTTTTTGGCAACAAATTGCCTACAGTTTAATCAATCACGTTTTGGCAACAAATTGCCTACGGTTTAATCAATCGCTTTTGGCAACAAATTGCCTATAATTCAAATAACCACTTTTTAGCGACAAATTGCTTGAATTGACGTTTTGGTAATAAATTGCCTCAACTAATCAATCAACTTTTTTTCTTTTTTGGCGACAAATCGCCCAAATATCACTTTTTCTTTGGCAATAAATTGCCTAAATTACATATCATCTTTTGGCAGGAATGCCTTAATTATTTTGGCGACAAATCGCCCAACGAAACCCCTTTGGCACAAATGCCCTTAATCAATCACTCTGGCGACAAATCGCCTAACCAATCTTTGGCAACAAATTGCCTAATCAAATATCAACTTTTGGCGCAAATACCTTAATCAACCATTTTGGCGACAATTAGCCCAAACATCATTTTTTTGGCAATAAATTGCCCAATCAAACACCTTTTGGCAACAAATGCCTAAAACAACAAATCAATCAATCTTTGGCAAAAATGCCTAAAACATGCACGAAGCATGCACACACTCATGCATGAAGCATGCACACACTCAAGATGCCTTTGAATAGGCTTTTTTTCGAACTACGTCGGCTTTGATCTCTCATTCAAACGAGAGCACGTAGGCACGTTTGGGATTCAACCCCGAGCGGCAAGTCGAAATCACCAAAACACTTTACTGGTCTAATTGCATCAATTTACCTTGTAAAGCATTTACATTTAGGTTAGTTAATCAGCATGACATAGTCTCGGGATCCACATCGGGTTCGTAGATTGTGCCTTAAACTTTGGGGGTAATTAATCTAGACTTAGGTTAATTAAAATTGGAGTCACTTAGGGTTCTTTCTTAGTTTTCCCTTATAAAAATAAACAAGGTGGCGACTTCATAAAACACACACGTGAGCATACCTCTGTGAATACTCAAATTTTGACCTTGCTACAGTAAATTTTACTGTAGAAAAGTAACTTTGACTTTTCTACAGTGTCAATGCCGGACTGCAAACAGTCCGGCCGGACCGAAGGCCATTTTGAAAGTTCACCGAAAATATGTCAATATGGTACTTGAAACGTCCAGAATTTCACGAGGATCGCGGAACAGGTCCCGGAATATTTTTCGGAGGTCCGAAACTCCCACTAAGGCCCCCGGAGCGAGGCACGGTGTCCACACCGGCCACGGCGGCGCTTGCTGTCGGCCACGGCGGCAGCAGCCGCCCAGCCTGGGCGGCACCTGCCGCCCCACTTCCTGGGCAAGGCCTGCCGCCCACGCGGGCGAGGCCTGCAACGCCAGAGACGGGGCTGCCGCACCAGCGCGCAGCGGGCGAGGAATGTCGCCCAGCGCGTGGACGGCGAGCTGTCGTCACGGAGCGGGAGGCGGTGACTACCGCTCTCGAGGGTGAGGAGCCCCAGAGCGAGCGGGGCATGTCGCCCGCGCGGGCGAAGGCGTGCCGCCCGCGCCGCAGTGCTGAGCCCCGCGCAGGCGGGCCTGGCCCCCCCACGCCCCTGGGCGGCACCTGCAGACACAGCTTGGCGGCACTGCCGCCCAGACCAGGCGGGGCCTGCCGCCCACCGACTGGAGGCAGCTGGCCGCGCTCCCAGGCGGCACCCCCCGCCCAGCGTGGGCGGGGCCTGCCGCCCCACCGACAGGGCGGCAGCTGCCGCTCTCCCGGGCGGCACCTGCCGCCCGGGACCCGAAAATGGCCTATAAATAGGCCATTTTCAGCCATTTTTTGACGCCCGGTCTGTGTTGACGGACGAATCCTTCTCCCTCTCACGCTCCTTGCGTTTTCTTTACCGCTTTTTGCATTTAATTTAATTTTTATTGCATTTTTATTGTGATATTTGGACATTAAAATTAAACAAATTAAAATTAATTAATATTTCCTAAGCGAGGAGCTTAATCGGGAGTTAAGAAGCGGTCATCGATTAAATCAGGTATGTAAACAAAACTCTGCCCATTTAATTTTAGCACTTCATGCATATTTCTCTTCTACTCTCAATAATTCTACAATTGCATAAATGCATTCACGTTATTATTTTGGTAAATAAACTGCCTTAATTAATTTGATTAAGCTTAAATGCCCGGTTAATCAATAATCGTGGTATTAAAGTTTAAATCCGACAATATTGGCTAAAGAGCCTAGTTAATTAATAACTATGGTTCGATTGCCTTTATTTCGAACAATCTCGCCTAAAAGTCCAATTAATCAATAATTGTGGCTAACGGCCTCATTTAATCACGTTTTTTTGGCAATAAATTGCCTACATTAAAATCAATCTTTTGGCAAAATGCCTTAAAATCAACCATTTTCGGCTCAAAGCCGTAAAATCGACATTTTTGGCAAAATGCCTTAAAATGAACCAATTTTCGGCCAAAGGCCTAAAATCAACCATTTTAGCGACAAATCGCGTAAAATCGACATTTTTGGCAAAATGCCTCTAAAATCAACCATTTTCGGCTCAAAGCCGTAAAATCGACATTTTGTCGATAATCGCCTAAATTACACATTTTAGCAAACGAATTGCTTAAATCAACACTTTTTGGCCAAAGGCCTTAAAATCAATCATTTTGGCGACAATCGCCCAATCACATCGTTTTGGCAAACAAATTGCCTAAATCACATCATTTTGGCTAAAAGCCTCAAAATCAACCATTTTGGCGACAATCGCCTAAATTACACATTTTAGCAAACGAATTGCTTAAATCAACACTTTTTCGGCTCGAAGCCTTAAAATCAATCAATTTCGGCTCAGAGCCTTAAAATCAACGATTTTGGCGACAAATCGTTCGACAAAAATCATTTTCGGCAATAATAAGCCCGAACACCAATTTTGGCAAGAATAAGCCCAAATCAACTCTTTTGGCTAAAAGCCTCAAAATGAATCTTTTGGCAATAAACGCCTAAATCAATCAATCTTTGGCAAAATGCCTAAACAAAATGCACAAAGCATACACACACCCATGCATTAAGCATACCATTCAAAGCCCTCTAAAAGAGGCCTATCGAACTACGTTGACTTTGATCTTCCATTCAAACGGAAGTACGTAGGCACGTTCGGGATTTAACCCCGAGCGGCAAGTCGAAATCACTCAAACATTTCATTAATCCATCATTCACCTTGCAAAGCATTCATTCATCGGTTAGTTCATCAGCATGACATAGTCTCGGGATCCATCTCGGGTTCGTAGATTGTGCCTTAATCATTGGGATAATTAATCTAGTAACTAGGTTAATTAAAAATGGAGTCACTTAGGGTTTTTTCCTAGTTTACCCTAAAATAATTAAACAAGGTGGCGACTCACACACATCACGTGTATTTCTTCTCATTCATCATATGCATCACATGCTTATGACATTTGGGGAAGGGGTTCATAACCTCGTTCTAACATAATTTTGCCTTCGGGGGAGGGTTCACACTTCCATGTGAAGTAAATATTTTAATTTAATCATACCCAGCACATGGCCCATCATTTAGGCATTGGGTTGGCCAATTTGAGCAGTTTCATAATTTGGTCAACTTAATTATAATGATGGCCATACAAACAGAATTTGGTCATATATCATTTTTTATATCAGCCAACTTTCATGTTTATCAATCAGCCACAATTTACTTGCCTCATGTCTATTCAGTCTTCCATTATGTGCCCTTGAGCCTTTATCGGTCAGTAAATATGATCGACTATATTTAAAAACAAGATGACTCAATCATGACCAATATAAGGCAATCAGTCAATTGCAATTATGGTTAGCATTTTCTAGTGTAGACTTTCAAAGCCAAGAACCAATCTTTAAAATAAGTCAAACATATCTCGGCCTATATATTACCTTAATTTTTAAATTCAGACGAGGAATTAATATATTATTATCAAATATAACCTTACATTGTAAACTTGCCAACTCTCTTTGCCATTGCTCTTTTAGCCACTTTACTTTATTTCTTTATACAAATGGCCAATTAATTTCGACCAAGTGGCTTGGAATAGATCATGCATCAAGCAATAACATGTAGCAACTTTGGCCTACTTTCTTTCATAACAAGGTTAATCATGCTTTGAATTTTCAATTCATGAACGACCATATTGCTTGCATGTATCATTGGACAAATCAACTTTAAATTAAAGCTTCCATTTGATCATCTGCATTCTATAAAAATAAAACCTAATTTGGCCAATAAAAATATGGTATGTAGCCAATGGATCCACTGCCACATAAAGTAATGAATCCATTAATTTAACTGTAGCCAAATATTATGTTCGACCATTTCCTGGTTCATTATATATATATATATATATATATATATATATGGCCCAAATCACAACTTTCCATATAAGCTTATAATCGTTATAGTCGTGTAACTAATGCTTTTTAACTTATAAACTTGATCTATTTCCTAATGGCTAATTATTTCCTCTTGCATATCATTGGACCGAACAACTTTATGTATAATGTTCTTTGTATTTGACAAAATAACTAATCAGTAGTGTATATTACGTATTTTAGATATTCGGCGGAACTCCTTCTCCCTTCATGTCGAACACCATTATGCTGGATAGAGCTCAATGAAGACAAGTTGATAGGTCCAGACTTGATGAGAGACACATAAGAGAAAGTGAAGATGATTAAAGAAAGGTTGAAAGTGACTTTAGACAAATAAAAATCCTATACAGACTTGAAGATGAGAGATATTGAGTATATAGTGGGACACAAAGTGTTTCTTAAGGTTTCACTGTGGAATAAAGTGTTGAGATTTGGCAAGAAGGAAAAGCTTGACACTAGGTTTATTAGTCTATACGTCATTGAATGTGTAGGTCCCTTAGCCTATAGGTAGCTTTACCTCCAAATTTGGAAAAGATTCATAATGTCTTCCATATGTCTATATTAAGGAAGTACATATTGGATCGTTCTCATGCCATCAAAGCTGATTCGATCAACATTCAACCTAATTTGACTTATGAGGAAGAACCTGTGAAGATCCTAGCTCAAATATCAAGGAGTTGAGGAATTAGAGAATTTCTTCAGTTAAGGTTCTTTGAAGGAACCATAAGACTGAAGAGGATACATGGGAAAGCGAGGAGATAATGAGATAGCAACATCCTCAATTATTTACTCTAAGTAATTTTGAGGAAAAAATTTCTTAAGAAGGATAGAGTTGTAACTCCTTGAATTCCGGATCAGTAGTTACGACATTTTTGGGTCATGATTAACCTAGATCTATAGATAGTGTTGTTTATTTCGTATGTGTATGTTTGATTTGATAGTGATATGATTTGTTGTAGACGATTTTATATAACCAAGTCAAGAGTAATAGTTGAAATTATAGAAAAATATGTGATAAGTGTGTTAGTGGCATTATTGTAAATATTGACATATAGATGTGGCATAAATGAAAGTTGATTTTGGAGGCTATTGAGTTAGTTATATAAGATAAATGGATATTAATTTAAATAAAGAGAAAAGTTAAGTATAGAGATTTATGGCTATTGAATCAAACCTATTTATAAGCTTAGTGAGAGTCGGTTAGAATAAGGAGTATGATATGTCATATACACAATTTAGCAATACTGGACCATATGAATTTTTGGATATACTGAGATATCCTTGCGCTTGGCGCACTACAATATTTGGCTAACGAGCCCCGGTAGTTACAGGTATAGTTATGGCTTTTGAGCCTATAGTTTTCAACAATCCGTACCATACAATATAGTTCCTTTATATGACTTTCGAACCCACTGGCATTTACACGGGTTACATATATAAAATGTGATATAAATGAATAATGATATGAGATATGCTTAAATCTGCTTACTTGAATGGATTGTGAATCATGTCTATATCCTCTTATGCATATAATGTGTAGTAATAATATACATGATTGTAGGTTTATACACCTTCCGTCCTAAAAAGATAGTCCATCTTTTCTTTTTGATTTGTCCCAAAATATAGCCTACTTTCTTTTTTTGCATTAAGTTAATTCTTAAATTGTCTATTATACCCTTATTAAATTTTATCTTATTTTCAATTTATCCTCATTAATTTTTATTTATTATTCCAATGTAATAATTGCTCATGTGTTATTTAAGATGAGCATAATAGGAAAGTTATATGCATGAAATTGTCCTTTACCCATAATAAATGCCACTTTCTTAACATGTGTGAAATAGAAAGTGGACTATCTTTTTGGGACGGAGGAAGTAATAAACTTATTATCATGTGGATATGATACCTTAACTATTAAACATGAATGGACAAGAAAGTATAATAATAATAATAATAATAATAATAATAATAATAATAATAATAATAATAATAATAATAATGAATCTTGATGAAAGTAGAAATAAAAATGGTATTATGATATCTCTTTAATGATGAGTGAATAATTAGTTCTTCAAAACAAGTGATTATATGCTCCTACTCCAATTAGGTGAATGTATGATATGCTGGATATACTTGTATGGAAGTTGAGTGTTGGCTCAAGGGTCAAAATTTAATCTCGGGATTTTGATGATTAATACAAAATAAATAAATTTAAATTATGTTATTTGTGCTAATATTATTTTATGCAGAATTTGTATGGAAAGAAATCGTACAATGCAAGTCCTACATTGAGTGAAGATATTCGAAGACCCTAGTGGTTAGGTATTTAGGACACTTTGTAGGATAGAGAGAAAATTCATATATGAGCACATAAATTAATTTTTCTCTCTCTACAAAAATATTTTTCGGAAATTAGTTTCTTCAAAAATAATTTCGTTTTCCAAAAATTAGCTTTCGAAAATATTCTTTAAAACTCAAACTATTTAATTTCCTAAAAACTAAAAAGATTTCATCTCAATTGTTTTTGGAAATAAATCAAGTATTTTCTTTTTCGGAAATCTTTTGAAGATCTAAATTTATTTTCTTACCTAAAGCAAATGAAGATCTTATTCTTCTCGTTTTAAGTAAGAAGAATCCTTTCGAAAAATCTTTCCAAAATGCTGCCGAGAATCTTTATTCTTAAAGGAAAGGAAGATCGGCTTTATTTTCTTACCAAAAGAAAAGAACAAAGTTTTTGGTAACTAAAGATTTTCGTATCTTCTAAATAAGGAAAGTAAATATTCTGATTTCAAATGAAATATCCACTTTCCAAATGCAAGAGACACGATGCTCTCTATAAATAGGAGCTTTCACGTCTTGAGCTATGGTGGAGTAAGAGTTTTCGTTTTAAGAGCATTCTCTCATTGATCAAATCTTTTTCTCTCAAAACTTACTCTCTACCCCCATTTTTCTTTTCATCTTTACACTTAACGTTTTTATCTTTAAAGAAGAAAAGAATTTTTACAACTACTTTAGAAAAACGGTTCTGAGTTCTAAACGATTTTCTAATCTGATAAACTGTTTTTCCTGTGCTTATATGTGCATTTCTTTCTGTCTATGTAGATTTTGTAATCTATAGTAGACAGGCTTTTATTTGATTAAACATTTGTGTAATAGCTTGGGTGATAAGCTATTGTGAAAGAGGTTATCAAGCGACCTTCTCCTTGTGTGGGATTCTAATGTCTTGAATTGAGTTTCTGTACTCTGCCAAAAACAGAAAGGGTTGGGGTTAACTAGAACCTTTGGAAAATCTAGTGGGATAAAAGGGTAGATCTAGGTGTTGATCTATTGCCTTGTACTGTTGGTTTGTCTCTTACCCTTGAAAAGAGATAACATAGTTGAGGATCTCAAGATGCGTCTTGGGGAGTGGATGTAGGCGAGTTAGTGCCGAACCACTATAAATCACTGTGTTGATCTTTTTATTTCTGAAGTTTGCTTGATACTACTTTTATTATACTTCTGTTTATATTTTAGAAATGCTAAAGTTGAAAATGAATTCGATGTTCTAAAACTGTAATAAGTCTTATCTTTTCTGAACATTAGAACTCTGGAATTCTAATAAGTGAATATACCATGTTCTAAACAGTTCTTCTATTCACAGTATATTTCACTTCTTTGGGTTTCTAATTAATTTTCTAAACTTTATGAGGACGTTCTAATTACAATAGCTCTCCATCATAAAGTAGTTCTGATACTTGATTAAAGCTTTGTGAAACAGTTCTAATTTCAATAACTGTCTCTCACTCAGTCTTATATGATTTTCTAAACTTTATGAGGAAGTTCTAATTTCAATAGCTTTCCTTCATAAAGAAGTTCTAATATTGAATAAGTCAGTGTGGAGCAGTTCTAATCGATAGCTGCACTTTGCACAGACTTTCTATCTTTTATAAATAGAACATTGTGAGGTGATTCTAATCCATATTTTATTCTCACAAAGTTCTTTGTTTTTCCGCTGCACTTAGAATTCTATATTTTGTTTAGAAATTCTAAAATTTATATCTGTGTTTAGAAAACACAATTCACCCCCCTCTAGGGTAGTGCCATACATATATGGGACCCACAATATGGTATCAGAGCTCTGGCTCTTGACTTACCGAAGCTTAACCGCTTAAGAGATAAGATCCCATGGCAACCCCACTTCCTCTTTCTTCTTTAGAAGGACAATCTGTTTCTAGACCTCCTTTGTTCAATGGCTCTAATTACCCTTACTGGAAAACTAGAATGGAGAATTTCATGAAATCAGGTTAATATAAATTGCTGGAGAAATGTTATCACTGGTCCTCGTATTCCCATGAAAGTTGTAGGAGATGAGTTAATTAGAAAAACAGAAGAAGAATATACAGATGCTGATTGGAGTGACATTGCTATAAATGCAAAAGCCATTAATATTCTTCGTTGTGCTTTAGATGCAACTGAATACAACAAAGTGTCTGGATGTAAAGCTGTGACAGAGGTATGGGAAAAACTTAAAATCACCTATGAGGGTACAGATAGAGTAAAAGAATCCAGAATAAATATCCTTTGGAGAGAATATGAAATGTTTAGTATGAAAGAAGGGGAAACTATTGCAGAATTAAATTCTAGATTTACCAATATAGTTAATCCTTTGAGAACTCTCGGAAAGGAAATTTCAGAAGATGAGCTTGTGAAGAAAATCCTTAGAATTCTACCTAGAAAATGGGATTCTATAGGAACTGTCATGAATTACAAAGAGACTCCCGTTACTTATGATTATCTTATAGGAGCTCTTGTTTCAGAAGAAATGAAATCTTCTTTGACAACGGAAGATAAGAAAAAGAAAAGACTGGCTTTAAGGGTAGATTCTAGTGAAGAAAGTTCTTCTGATCTTGATAGTGATGATTTAGCACTCATTGCTAAAAGATTTAAAAAGTTCTATAGAAAGGGTGGAAGGCCACAGAAAAAGTTTAACAAAAAGAACTTTCCATCCAAAAATAGTAACTTGCCTAAGAAAGAACCTTCTGAAGTGGTTTGTTATGAATGCAACAAACCTGGACATATCAAGCCTAATTGTCCTAAACTGAAAAAGAAGTCAACAAAAGAGAAGCTGAAGCAGGCCTTTATAGCTGCATGGAGTGATTCAGACAATTCTAATTCTAAAAGCCACAGTGATCAGAAGAAATAGCTAATATCTGTTTAATGGCTACCATTGATTCTGACTCCAAAGAAATCAATACTCTGACTTCAACACAGAAAGCTGGAATCAACGAAACAAATGCAACAGTCCATGAGAATGATGAAAGCACTGTAAGTATTTCTGAACCAGAATCAGAAAGTAATCTTCTAAATACTTATAATAATCTTTGCAATGAGTTTGAAAAGATTGTTAGAAAGCATAAAGTTCTAAAGAAAGATTTTAGAAAGTTAAAATCTGAAAGTAATCATTTAAAAGATGCTTTTTATCAAGAAGTTACATGCAAAGATCTTATTATAGAAATCAAAGATCTTAAAAATTGTAATAATCGATTTTCTGAAAATCTGACACGTCTTGAAGAAAAATGTAAAAATCTAAATTCTGAAAATGAATCTTTGAAAATTGAGATTAGAATTCTAAAATCAATTTCAGAATCATTTTCTAAAAAGAAGACAAGTTCTAGCTATGATAGCATTTCTAGACTGAATCGTGTTTCTAATCAGAAAAATGGTGTTTCTAATGCTATGACTTTAGAACATCAAAGTTTCAACAGAAAGAAAACTCATAGTGCACCTGTTACCACTAACCCTCCAGGACCCAATATGAGTTGGGTACCTAAATCTGCTTGATCTTTTCAGGTACCTAAGGAGCGAGCTGAAAACAGAGATGTGGTACATGGACAGCGCTTACTCTAGGCATATGACTGGTGACAGAAAGAAGTTCACCAGATTAGAAAAGAAAAAGGGAGGTACGGTAAGCTTTGGAGACAAAGCAAAAGGTAAAATCATTGGTATTGGTGTGGTAGGTTCTAATCCTTCAATAGAAGATGTATGCTTTGTAGAAGGATTACATTATAACTTGTTAAGTGTTAGTCAGATTTGTGATAAGAATAGAAGAGTGATCTTTGAACCTTCTCATTGTGAAGTTCAGAACTGTTGACGCGTAATTTTATGCCCCCGCCTAACCCGGTGATGATATGAGGATGAGGGATAAAGAATCATCATCAACTAGAAGTGTTTGAACCAAAAATTGAATCAAACCAGCCCAAAGGAGTCTGACCCGCGTTAGGGTTGCGTCACACAGCTATTACCTGCGTGATGGCACTCATAGTTGCGTCACGCAACTCAAACTAGGCTGACACCCCTGGCACACGCCCGTGTAACGACTTGCACTGTTTGTATGGATACGCGGCAACTGTACGAAAAGTAAGCTGCGTCACACAGCTTGCGGCTCCGTCACGCAGCTTCTACCTGTGTGACGCAGCTTGTTTTGTTGCCCTACCCATATAAATACAACATTTTGTCTTAAAAACGGGACTTTTCTCTCATTTTCTCTGGACCTCAACATTTTAAGCTAAGATTTTTGATTCACGGCTAGGGTTTCTTCCCTAAGAACTCAAGTGAGTAACCTTGAGGAAGATCAAGCCATTAGATATATAGATTTAAAATTAAAATACAAAAAAAGAACATAAGAAGAGAAAAAGAGAGAAAAGATAAAAAACGTTCATTGTGTAAAACTTGATAACAAACACCTCTGGGATCGTGAGGTATTGTCCCTGAATCAATCAAAACTCATGCAATCCTCGAATCTGAGGGTTAGGTAATCCCTTAAACCTTCTCCTTTCATTTTTAGTCTTTTATTTGTTAAAAATCTCATTTTCATAGCATTTAGTTGGTTTGTTATTGGTTAAACGTAACTTTGCCCATTTCTGAGTATTTCTGAGTTGTTTTTAATCATTGTTAACAAAAAAAAAACACGTAAAAAAGAGTAGTTTGAATGGTAGTTACGGACCAGAGCAGTTGCGTCATGCAGCTACTACCTGCGTGACGCAACTGTTCATGTCCAAAAGGCTTTAATCTGGACCGGACCACTCGCGTGACGCAACTGTTTGTACGCACAATATTTATTTCGTTTTTATAGTTGTTGTTTAATGTTACGCTTTCAATAAGTAGTTAATAAAACTGGGCATTTTAATAAGCTCACGAATAGTCGCGCCACGCAACTAAGAGTTCCATCACGCGACTGTTCTTCGTAGAACAGCTGCGTGACGCAACTGCCTTAAAGCTCTAGGATAATAACTAAGAGTTCCGTCCCGCGACTGTTCTTCATAGAACAGCTGCGTGACGCAACTGTCTTAAGTTCCAGAATATTTTTCTTATCTCATTTTAATTTTATGTCATTAAGTAAATATTTAATATTAATTCGGAAAATGATCAATAATGGGCAAATTGTGTTCTAATCAAATCAAATCAATTAATTTACTATGATTATAAGATTTTAGGATTTATTATTTATTGTGGATTATATTATTGAATATGGTTTGTGGCCCGCCTTTAACCATAAGGCAAGAGCGGGTCTTTTAATTATATTTGCTATATTGTGGATGGATGGTGAATGTGATAATTGATTTATTATGAATGCAATGAATGAACCTAATTGGGACGATTAAGTAATTTTCCATATAGGAACTCGGTTCGGTTTATTGGGGTTGGGTCTAATTAAATAATTTGGCTTTTCTAAAATAAAATCAATTAGAAATCGTAGGTTAAAAGAGGCCAGTCTTCCGGGCGTCGTCTTCCAACGGGCCAACGTACCCAATTTCCTGATCTAGAATCGTACGTGGTACGTCTGACCAGTTTTTCAAATAGTTTGCCTTAAATAAAATTGGGTTTAAATGGAGTCATTTTTCTTATAAAATAAAATTGGAAACGGTTCCATTGCCAAAATAATGGGTAGTGACTAAAATAATTTATAAGACCGATTCATCGGCACTGTGTTTTCGCCGAGAAAATCCCAAAAACCCCGGAAGGATCTCGAAAAACATCTTTTTTATTTTGTTACATTGTTTATTATTGTTTTGGAAAAAGGTGATAAAAATCTTTTTGGATATGCGATGCCGATAAATCGGTCTTATAAATTATTTTGAGTCGCCACCCATTATTTCGGCAATGGGACCGTTTCAATTTTATTTTATAAAAGTGACTTCATTTAACCCAATTTTATTCAAGGCCTATTATTTAGAAAAACTGGTCAGGCGAACCAATGAGGTTCTAGGTAAGGGAATTGGGTACGTCGGCCCGTTGGAAGCCGACGCCGGGAAAAACCGGCCTCTTTTAACCTACAATTTCTAATTTTATTTTATTTTAGAAAAGCCAATTTATTTAATTAAACCCCAACCCGATTAAATCGAACCAAGTTCCTATGTGGAAAATTAATTAATCGTCCCAATCAAATCTAATTATCACATAGCAATTATTCAAATTAAAGCAATTAAATCAAAGCGATCAAACCAAATAAATAAAAAGACCCGCTCTTGCCTTATAGCTCAAGGCGGGCAACAAACCGAACCTAAAATACATTCTACCCGATTTAAATCCAACCCATAAACCCAAAATCATGCATATTTATTATTTAACACTAGAAATGCTAATAGTTAATAAACATGCAAATTAATCTTAAATATAAATAAATCAACAAACTTAATTTTATTTTTCATTTAAACATAAATTGCAAAATTCATATAAATAAACACATAAAATTACATTTTAGTATTCTAAGTTTAATTAAACTGTTATCTGTTCATAATTGGGCATTTTCAAATTTATTGAAGAAATTAGATTTTATTTTCGTATAAAATTTATTATTAATTTTTTTTATATTTTTTTTATTTTTCTGGAAAAATCGATGAACAGTCGCGTGACGCAACTGTTCTTGGATGAACAGTGGCGTGACACGACTGTTCTTCATGAGCCGTGAATAGTGAACAGTGCACAGTGAATAGTGCACAGTCGCGTGACGCAACTGCACAGTCGCGTGACGCAACTGGTCTTGGATGAACAGTTGCGTGACACGACTGTTCTTCATGAGCCATGAATAGTGAACAGTGAACAGTGAATAGTTGCGTGAACAGTGAATAGTTGCGTGAACAGTGAATAGTTGCGTGAACAGTGCTAAATAGTGATGAACAGTTGCGTGAAGCAGCTGTTCCTGGATGAACAGCTGCGTGACGCACCTGTTCATGATGAACAGCTGCGTGACGCAGCTGTTCTTTCATAAACAGTGCGCGACGCACCTGTTCTGGCCCAGAATCAGTTTCAATCGATTTATTTACATCGTTTCTTATTTAAATGTGATTTAAAGACATATAAAATGGCCAAATATGAACAGAATACAATTTAAAGAAACTTAGATTACTAAAACCACAAAAATATTACTAAAATCACAAAAATATATAAAAAAATACAAAGAATGTTTAGGAAATTACCTAATCCTCAGATTAATGCTTGCAAATGGATCAAATGTATAACAAATGATTGTTAAGATCTCCCAGAAGCTTTGTATCCAAGGATTTAAATGTGTTTTCTTTATAGTGTGTTTTTTAGGGTTTCAAAATCGTGTTCTTCCTCTTTTTTTTTTGTGTTCTATTCTTTTGTTCTTCTCTTCCCCCCCTTTTGTTCTGTGAGAAAGAGATGTATTTATAGGGTAGGTCAGGACACAGCTGCGTCACGCTACTGTAGCTGCGTGACGCTACTGTAGCTGACTGTAGCTGCGTGATGCTACTATAGCTGCGTGACGCTGCTCATTTATTGAACAGTGATGAACAGTGATGAACAGTGATGAATAGTGATGAACAGTTGCGTGACGCAACTGTTCTTGGATGAACAATTGCGTGACGCAGCTGTTCTTGCGTGACGCAGCTATGTCTCAGCCAACTTTTCAACATCATTTTTAATTTAAATCCTTAGATTAAAAGACTTCTAGATAGCATTAACCCATTCATTTTGCATCCTCATTTCCTCATTGGATCAGGCGGGGCATAAAAAACACGCGTCAACAGTTTGCCCCCCCACTTTATCATTAATTGTATAAGTGATTAATGTTAAAGTGGTCTACAGACGTGCCTTCAGTCTGGCAACCATCCTCAAAGCCCGGTTTGATCGGCTTGAAATATGTTGGATTGACTTGATCATCTGGCCACCTACTCAGCTCGGTTTGATCGGCTTTCGTCGGCTCCAGTCGGGTATGTGAATGACTTCAAAGCTCGGTTTGATTGGCTTTGAAGACACCTCCGAGGCTCGGTTTGATCGACCTGAAGGATTTGGATGGATTCTCTGGTCACCTCCTTAGCTCAGTTTGATCGGCTTTGTCGGCTCCCGTCGAATATGTGAATAACTCCAAAGCTCGGTTTGATTGGCTTTGAAAACACCTCCGAGGCTCGGTTTGATCGGCCTGAAGGATTTGAATGCCTTGGCCAACTTCGCAATACACGATTATTGACCGGGAAGAGAACCCAAACAGTTTCATAATACACCATCACTGTTCGGTCAATGAAATTGTCCTGATCAGCTTCGCAATACACCATCACTAATCAAGATTTGAGTCAACTTCGAAATACACCATCATTGACTCGATTAAGGATTCCAAAGCTCAGTTTGATCGGCTTTGTTGTCCACCTCCTCAGCTCAGTTTGATCGGCTTTAGAGGATTTGAATAGAAATTGTCTTGATCAGCTTCGCAACACACCATCACTAATCAAGAAAAGGTCCAAGCAGCTTCGCAATATACCATCACGGCTTGGTGGGATTTGAGATTGTCCTGATCAGCTTCGCAATACATCATCACTAATCAGGAAAAGGATTGACTCGATCAGCTTCGCAATACATCATCACTAATCGAGAAAAGAACCCAAACAGCTTCGCAATATGACAGCGTTTTTCGCAAGTGTACGAAATCGCAACAAGTAGTATAGAGTAAGAAAGTATCGTATCCACAGGGATTGTTTATCAATTACCAAAATTATGTTAACCTATTATTATTTAGACGATGATAAAAGGAGTTCGCTGTAAAGTAAATAAAATTCAAAGTAAAAGAGATCAAACACAAAATTTAGGTGAAAAGAAATCAGGGGATTAAGCTACTAGGGAATTTGATTTCATTTAATTCTATCCAGCTTGTTCTATTAGTTCATTAATCAAGTTTAATTGTTCAAGTAGGAGAAAACAACCCTAAGGTTACTAACAAGCTCTCCCGATTTATTGTTAGCTATTCTAATCCAATTTAATCACCTATATTAATAGTGAAATTAAACATGAATCAGATCATTAGGTTTTATGGTTGTTTTATGAATTCACAACTTAATACTTTATTAACTTATGAAAGCCCCCCTTGAGTCAAACCATATAGTTTCCACATCAAGTTATTATTCTCAAGTAAATTATTACCTTATTCATATCAATAACCCTTCTCCCGAATGATGTTATTGAAATAATTCAATCCAGGGGAATTTTTCTACCTGGAAGCCTTAAGCACAATAATAAGTTATAACAAGAACAAAGAAAAATAAATCTAATATTATAAGCTGGAATCGAATTAAATTACATCAAATCCCTAGTATAAAAGTTTAGCTAGACATAGTAATTAAATTAAACTCAATCACACTTGAATCATTCATCATATTTAAAGACAATAATAAAGAAAGAAACAAGATGAAAAGTTTAGAATAAAAACTGTATCACAACTATGTTGATGGCTTCCTTGAATCTTAGCACAATTATTTGAAGCTTGAAATCTTTGAGAAGAGAGAACTATGTAAAGAAGTGTACAAAGAAAAACGATCCCCCTTGCTATGAGAAGTTCCTTTCTTTATATAGAGGTCCTGAAGGCAAGTCTGACTCCTTTTAGGAAAATAGAATCCTTATTTAGTACAAAATCCTCTATAGGAGATCATAACTGTTTAGGCTCTTGATTTCTTCTTGATTAGGACTCCTTTTTCTTCAAGAATAGGTCCAGGTCTTGTTTAGTGTGTTTAGGAAACTCCTTGAAGTCGGCCCATGTGAGAAAGGCTTGATGTGCGTTTTAAATTCATACTGGTTCCGCCTGGACAGCACGGGCGTGCTTCATGGCACGGGCTGGGCGTGCTGTAGTCTGGAAGTCTGGCTATTGAAGCACTGCAGCATCTCATGTGAGACTCGCGCTCGCGTAGTGTAGATTCGCGCTCGCGCATGTGAGGCTCGCGCTCGCGAGTTGCGCGGCCTAACTCTCTGCCTCTCGTTTGCGCGATTCGCGCGTGCTTCGGGGCGCGCTTTAGGCGTGCTGGCTTCTCTCCTCATGGTTCACTTGGCTTCTAGCACGGGCGTGCCTTCCAGCACGGGCTGGGCGTGCTAGAAGCTGAGTGCCTTGCATTCTAAAGTTCTTTTCTACGCCAAATTTCTGCAATTTTTTTCTTAGATCAAGCAGATTAAAGAACAAGGAAGCTTTTAAACACAATTATACTAAAAGTGATTTAAAATTAAATTAAAGAAGTAAAAACTTACTAAAATTCTAATAAAAACTATATTAAAAACACTATAAAATTTATACTTATCAAAATTCCCCAAACTTAAACCATTGCTTGTCCTCAAGCAACAAAACTAAAAGAAAAATAATTTGACGACACTTACTTTAACATGGTTGGAGATGATTTTAATAATCTTTCAAGATATCATGATTAGTAAACAAGTGAATAAACTCAATCGTTCTCCATGCTAATCATACTTAAGCTTGATTTTTATTTTTGAATAAAACACATTCATTGAGTAAAATACAAGTTTAAAGAGATTGTCAACACTAATATTTATTCAATTTATGATAAATAGGACATGAATTATCTAAGGAATCTTCAACCTTTAAAAAATAAGACAATTGATAGTGCAACAGTGGCATTCCCATATGCAAAATTAGTTATTCTTTCTCCACGATTTAAATGCATACGATTAAAAGATCAAAAGGTCTTTATTTTGGGTTGTAATGGGGCTTTCTTGGTGCAAATTTTTGCTTAATCAAAAGAAAGGATAAAAGGGTAGTCAAAGAGTACAAAAGACTGTATAATTTTCAAGATTCTATTTTAATCACTCTTTTACTAGTTCTAGGGAGTGTCTGTTTTGAAGCTTTCTTACTAGCTAGAGGCATCTTGTGCAAGGTCTTTTCTTAATATTTTGGTACTTTTCTTCCTTGCTTTTCCATTCTTCTTTCATTCTTTTGATTGCTTTTTACGTGCCCCTTTCTTGATTCTTTCTTCTTTTCTTTATTTGCTAGTATTGATTGATGAATTCTCCCTCTTTGTTGCTATATTCTAATTAAAAATCGAATCTTTTAATCATACAATCCTTTGTACTTAGGGTAGGAGATTTGAATTTGGCTTTAATGGCTAGGTTTATTGATGGTGAAGAAGAAAATTGTACGGTTTAAGGCTTCAAAGTGGGTTTCAAAGGTCATATATTTTTATTTAGGTGGTCTAGGCTATATAAGGGTCAACAAAAATTGCCTAAATCATCTCTTTCAAGATGTAAACATTTAAATTTCTCGCCTCGAAGGAAGTTCTAATTTTTGTTCTAGGAATGCCAAGGTTTAAAATACTTTAGAGTAAAACACACCTTTATATCATAACTTTCATAAAAATCAGTGTTTTAAAAGTCTAGAAACAAATAGTTTAGATCAATGAACATGATTGAGTCAAAAATTCAAATTCAAAACTTAAATATGCTAGAATTTAGAATCGACTATATTTAACACTCATTACTAGAGATGAGAACTTTCAAGCTTACTTGTAATCATTCCAAAAATGTTAAACAAAAACAAAAAATTTTTGCCAAATTTTTGCCAAAATTCCCTTCCCCCAATTCAATCAATCACATTGTCCCCAATGTGCATAAATTCCCCAAACTTATTGCATTACTAGAAGGAAAGCAGTAAGAGAGAAGAAGAAATCTTACCAACATTGTATTGAACAATACAATAGAACGGGTGTGGGAAGAGTCTTAGCTAAAAGAGCAACTAAACATTAAGAACAAAACAAACTACTAAAAAGTTATAAAAATTCAAATAACAAATAAACTAAAGTGAAAGCAACCAAGACAATGTATTAGAACAAATAAACAAAAAAAAAATATATATATATATATAACAAAAAAAAGTGAGAAATCCGTCAATTCTCTGGTGGTGGAGGTGGCTGCAGAAGCTGGAGGATGGTCTGGAGTTGGCCTTGCATGGTGTCCATCCGAGAGTCAAGACTGCCGTTCATAATTTCGATGGACTGGAAACGCTCTGCGATCATCGTTTCCATACATTTAAGGCGCGTGTCAAAGAGGTCCATCCGAGACATCATTCTTGCAAGGACTTCATCGTTCGACATGTTGGCTGTGCCTTGGAACGATGGACCGACACCGGAAGTACCTGCACCAAAATAAGAAGGAAAAGGAGGAGGATTATCCTCTTCCATGTTAGCTCCACCGGCTGCCTCTGCTCCTGCATTATCAGGATTAGCCTCTGGGGCGCCTACTACTTGATATGTATCCCCGACTTTTTCAATCAGTTTCATATGTATCATAACATCTAGGTCCAGTCTAGTACTACGCCCTCCTCCTATACTATCATAAATTGGCCTAGCCGGGTTCCAAACTTGTAAGTATCTAGCAATCCGAGTTACAAAACATCCCACCATTATGGCCCCCTTGTCGGCTCCAGCTACCTTTCCAAATTTTTGGCAGAGCCAATAACCAACATTCAATAAAACCCCATTCTCAATAGCCCACAGAAAATATAATTCGTTCAAACTTAGCACCCCATCACTTTCACTCCTTCCAAAAATGGAATTAGATAAGAATTTGTGAATGTAGCGCAAGGAAGGTTTTTTTAATTTGGATGCTTTAGAATATCTAGGATTGTAATTCACTTCACCTGTCAAATTTTGCCAAGTATTACGCGCACTAAAATCACTAGATATTTGTATCTGGCTATTGTCTGTAGGAAACCCAAAAATGTGGCTAATTTCATTCACAGTTAGTTCAAAGTCTTGACTAAGAAGCCTAAAGTTAACCCTGCTTGGTGGTGAATTAGGCAATAATGGAATAAAAGCGCGATAGGAACTCAGAAATTCTAGAGTTAGAGGGGCATAGACTAAGTCCTTCATATCAATAAATTCCCCCCATCCTATTCTCTTAAGAGGGTCTAACACAATATCCCTAAGACCCACTTGCGCTAAGGCAGCCTCATCAATAAATCTATTCGGTAGAATAGGCCGAAGAGATAATTTTGTGTACCTTTCTTGTTGATCGGATGAGGTGAACTCGAATGGAAATGCAGGAGGTGAAGGAGGTTGAGGAGCCGTGGAAGATCGCGTAGTTGCGCGGTTTCGAGCAGCAATGGAGGATGCGGGTCTGCTACGTTTGTATCTAGGAGGCATTGTTGGAGTTGATTATGTGAAAATTTTGGGTGGAAAGTGTTTGATTTGAGAGAAAAGGGAGAAGAAAAGGGAAAGTTTGGGAGAAAAGAGGTGACGGCCAGGGCGTGCGGGGTGGAAAAGAGAGAGTTTGAAAGCGTGCTCTTCAAAGAGGGGCGCCAATTAATAAGTTGGTCTGATCGTGGCACGGCCGTGCTGATGAGCACGACCTGGGCGTGCTCTCCTCTGACCTGCAAAACAACAAAAGTGGCGTACCTGGCACGGGCGTGCTACATAGCATGGCTTGGGCGTGCTCTTCTCTGCCTCTCGAGTTCTTTTCGCGCTCGCGCATGTGAAAGTCGCGCTCGCGTATTTTGCTGGCAAACGTTCTGCCTCTCAAAAGTGCTTTCTCGCGCCCGCGCATATGAATATCGCGCTCGCGTCTTCTCGCGTCTTCTGGTCCAATGGCTTCTGACACTCTGATCTGCTTGTCACGCACGCGTATATGAATGTCGCGCTCGCGACTTCAGCTTGCGCCCGCGTAGATGGAAGGTGCGCTCGCGAGTTTTTCTTGCAACTCTTCTGACTTTCTTTTCTAATTGTCGCGCTCACGCTTGTGAATGTCGCGCTCGCGACTTGGGCGTTTTCCAGTAACACGGGAGTGCCACTTAGCACGTCTAGGGCGTGCTCTCCTCTGACCTTCAAGTGTGTTAATCTCTTTTCTATGGCACGGGCGTGCTGATGGGCACGCCTAGGGCGTGCTCGGTTCTGGATTTCCACTTTTTCCTATAAAAACTCTTAACTAAACAAAAGAACGCTTATGGAGAAAATTTGGGATTTTGACAAATAAAATAGGGAATAAAAATAAATAAATGGACGAAAATTTAATAAAAATAGATGGGTTGTCTCCCATGAGCACTTTTGTTTAACGTCGTTAAGTTCGACGCACTTATCTGAATTTAGGCTAAGCAAGACCAATTGTAGTCTTGATGGGTTCAAAGGTTTCATTATAATAGCTTCTCAAACGTTGAGCATTTACCTTGAAACTTCGATTCGACTTACCATCCACTATTTCAATCGCGCCATGAGGAAAAATTTCCTTGATTGTGAATGGTCCAGACCATCTAGAGCACAACTTACCAGGAAATAACTGAAGTCTAGAGTTATAGAGCAACACTTGCTGGCCTACCTTTAGATCCCTCATGATAATGCACTTATCGTGCCATTGTTTAGTGCGATCTTTATATATTTTAGCACTTTCATAAGCATGGAGGCGCAATTCATCCATCATGTTTAGCTGTAACAAGCGTTTTTGTCCCACTTCCTTGGCATTAAAGTTGAGAAATTGAATGGCCCAAAATGCCTTATGTTCTAACTCTACAGGAAGATGACAAGCCTTACCATACACCATGCGATATGGAGACATACCTATAGGCGTTTTGAATGCCGTTCTGTAGGCCCATAGAGCGTCGTCTAGCTTTTTGGACCAATCCTTTCTTGATTGTCCAACAGTGGTTTCGAGGATCTTTTTGATTTCTCTGTTAGTGACCTCTACTTGTCCACTTGTTTGAGGATGATATGGAGTACCTACACGATGAGTGACACCATATTTTGCAAGAAGGGAATCTAAATATTTATTGCAAAAATGCTTACCTCCATCCGTGATTATCGCCCTGGGAGTACCATGCCTTGTAAAAATGTTTTTCTTGATGAAGCTCATCACACTTTTGGCATCGTTATTTGGAAGAGCAACAGCTTCTGCCCACTTTGACACATAATCCACCGCCACTAGAATGTATTGATTTGAATAAGATGGTCGAAAAGGTCCCATAAAGTCCAGACCCCATACATCGAAGATTTCGACTTCAAGGATGCTGTTCAGGGGCATTTCATGTCTCTTCGAAATGTTACCTAACCTTTGACAACGATCACAAAGACGAACATAATTATAAGCATCTTTAAAAAGATTAGGCCAATACAAACCACTTTCTAGTATACGCGCAGCTGTCTTGTTTGCTCCAAAGTGGCCTCCACATTCCATTGAATGGCAGAATTTAAGGACACTTTCTATTTCAGTTTTCGGTATACATCTCCTGAAGAGCTGATCACTACAATACTTGAACAAAAATGGCTCCTCCCAATAGTAAAATTTGATATCATGAAAAAATTTTTTTCTTTGTTGGTAAGAAAAATTGGGAGGAGGAATTTTGCAAACAAGATAATTAACTATGTCAGCGTACCAGGGGGTTTGAGCATTTGCTACTAGAAGAAGTTGCTCATGAGGAAAGCTTTCATTGATTTGTAGCTCGCTTGTATCTTCCTCCCCCAATTCAAGCCTGGAAAGATGGTCAGCAACGAGGTTCTCGGTCCCCTTTTTGTCGCGAATTTCGAGGTCAAACTCTTGCAATAGAAGTACCCAACGAATGAGTCTCGGCTTTGCATCTTTCTTCTCCAGCAAGTATTTAATGGCAGAATGATCTGTGTAGACTATTGTTTTAGCTCCAATTAGATATGCCCTGAATTTGTCAAAAGCAAAAACAATAGCTAGTAGTTCCTTTTCCGTAGTTGCATAATTTAATTGTGCATCATTCAATGTGCGACTTGCATAATAGATAACATGCAACTTCCTGTCTTTTCTTTGTCCAAGAACAGCTCCTACAGCATGATCACTAGCATCACACATGAGTTCAAAGGGTAAAGTCCAATCTGGTGTGGTGATGATCGGGGCTGAGATTAACTCCTTCTTTAACCTGTTAAAAGCATCTAAACAATCTTTGTTAAATTCAAAAGGAACATCTTTAACTAGTAGATTGCAAAGAGGTTTAGTGATTTTTGAGAAATCCCTTATGAATCTCCTGTAAAATCCTGCATGCCCAAGAAAACTTCTTATGCCCTTCACTGTGTTAGGGGGAGATAGTTTTTCAATTACCTCAATTTTTGCCTTGTCTACTTCAATCCCCTTTTGAGAGATTTTATGCCCTAGGACAATACCTTCACTAACCATGAAGTGACATTTTTCCCAATTTAACACAAGGTTAGTATCTTCACATCGTTGCATCACTAAAGATAAATTATGAAGGCATGCATCGAAGGAAGAACCAAATACAGAAAAATCATCCATGAATATTTCAATAAATTTTTCCACCATATCAGAAAAGATGGACATCATGCACCTTTGAAAGGTTGCAGGGGCATTGCATAGCACAAAAGGCATTCTCCGATAGGCAAAAGTGCCATAAGGGCAAGTGAATGTAGTTTTCTCTTGGTCTTCAGGGGCTATAGGTATTTGGAAGTACCCTGAATAGCCATCTAAGAAACAATAAAAAGGATATCCTGCAAGTCTTTCAAGCATTTGATCAATAAAGGGAAGGGGAAAGTGATCTTTGCGTGTTGCTTTATTTAATTTTCTATAATCTATACACACACGCCAACCTGTGACTGTTCTTGTGGGGATTAATTCATTGTTTTCATTAGAAATAACAGTCATACCTCCTTTCTTTGGAACAACTTGGACAGGACTCACCCAATTACTGTCTGAAATTGGATAAATGATGCCGGCATCTAAGAGTTTAAGAATTTCAGCCTTGACTACCTCTTTCATGTTCGGGTTCAATCGCCTTTGATGTTCGATTGAAGGTTTGTAGTCTTCTTCCATCAAGATTTTATGCATACACACACTTGGGCTTATTCCTTGTAAATCCGAAATAGACCACCCTAATGCTTTCTTGTGCCTACATAGAACCTGCAACAACCTTTCCTCTTGATCAAGCGTTAAGTGAGAAGAAATAATAACAGGAAAAGAGTGGTCCTCACCTAAGAATGCATGTTTTAAATGAGGTGGAAGTTGTTTCAGTTCATGCTTAGGTGATTCCTTTTCTTTTTCATTCAAGATGCTTGATTCATTAACATTATTTTCAACATGCAAAGTGGTCTCCACACATTCATCTACTACGTCAATTCTAAAACAGTCTCCATGATCCATAGGGAGTTTATAAGATTTAAGTACATCAAACACAATCTCTTCCTGTCCAACTCTTAGAGTCAACTTACCCTCATAAACATTAATTAATGCTCTTGCAGTTGCAAGAAAGGGTCTTCCAAGGATTAGAGATCCTTCCCTGTCTTCATCAATATCAAGAATGACAAAATCAACAGGAAAGATGAATGTACCTACCGTTACAAGCACGTCTTCTACAATCCCTCTAGGATATTTAATTGAACGATCTGCTAATTGCAAAGACATCCTTGTTGGTTTGAGCTCTCCCATACCTAGCATCTTAAAAACTTCATAGGACATAAGATTAATGCTAGCACCCAAATCTGCCAAAGCCTTTTCAAAGTCAAGATTACCAATGTTACAAGGGATAGAAAAACTTCCTGGATCTTTTAACTTTGGAGGCAGTTTGTTTTAGATAATTGCACTGCACTCCTCGGTTAACATTACCGTTCCTTGATCATCAATTTTTCGTTTCTTGCTCAGGATATCTTTTAAGAATTTAGCATAACTAGGCATTTGAGCAAGAGCTTCAGCAAAAGGAATATTGATTTGGAGCTTCTTAAACACATCCAGAAACTTGAGGAAGCTCTTGTCATCTTGTGCTTTCTTTAATCTTTGTGGAAAGGGGACAGGGGGAACATAAGGTTTTACCTTTTCTTTCTCCTCTAAGTCAATGATAGGCACCCTTGGTTGTTCTTTTACTTCCTTTTCTTTCTTTGGTGGTTCATCTAATTGTTTGCCACTTCTCAAAGTGATAGCCTGCACTTGTTCTTTTGGATTCTTTTCAGTATTGCTAGGTAACGTACCTTGAGGTCGAGATGCCATCATGTTTGCAAATTGCCCCAATTGGATCTCCAAATTCCTGATTGCAGCTTGCTGGATTTTATGGTTTTCTCTGGTTTCATTCATGAATTCCATGTGTGATTTAGAAAGAGCAGTGAGGAGGTCATCATAGGATTTCTTTTCTGGAGGGTGGAAACCTGGTGGTGCATTCAAGGCATTGTTAGGATTACCATAGGATAGATTAGGATGATTCCTTAACTTGTTATCATATGAATTTGAATAAGGGTAATTCTTTCTTCCTTGATTCATCACATAGTTCACTTGCTCCAAAGTTTGTGGATTTAAAGAGTCCATGATGCATTCCCCAATTCCATGTTGTCCATTGCACCTATCACAAATTTGCATAACAGCATTCACAGGGTTAGTAGTTAACATGTCCAATTTCCTTACCATGTTATCTACCTTGGCATTAAGTGCTGTAATGGCGTCTATTTCATAGACTCCTGCAGTTCTTCTTCTTTCGGTATTATTTTGGTAGTGGCTGTTGCTTGCCATCTCCTCTATCAACTCATATGCTTCATCAATACCTTTCTTTTCAAAAGATCCACCTGCAGCTGCATCTAAAGTGATTTTAATATTAGGAGATAGAGCATTATAGAAAGTTTGTACCTGTAACCACTTGGGCAAACTGTGATGCGGACACTTTCTTAGCAAGTCCTTGAATCTTTCCCAAGCTTCATACAAGCTCTCTTGATCATGATGAGCAAATGTCATTATCTCATTGCGCAACTTGGTGGTTTTTGAGGATGGAAAGAATTTAGTTAGAAATTTTTGAGCTAATTCATCCCATGTGGTAAAACTTCCAGCGGGACATGATTGTAACCATGCTCTAGCTTTATCCCTAAGAGTGAATGGAAAAAGTCTTAATTTGATTGCATCTTCAGAAACACCATTTTGTTTGAATGTGTCACAAATTTCCAAAAAATTGGTGATGTGAGCATTAGGATCTTCACTAGGCAAACCTCCATATTGGATCGAGGTAGAGAGCATTTGGATAATTGCAGGTTTAATCTCAAAGTTATTAGCTTCTACCCTAGGTCTTGTAATACTTGAGGTTGTCCCATTCAGATTAGGTGTTGTATAATCCCTTAAGGTACGGATCGGATGTTGAAGTGGTGGTCCAACTACGTTTTCATTTCTGTTTTCGTTTTCGTTGGCCATGTCTGCTTGTTGATCGAGTTTTATTTCTCTTGCTTTTCTTGCAGCGTTGTGCCTACGAAAGGTTCTTTCAATTTCTAGGTCAAAGACTAAAGGTTCAGTTGTCCTTGATCTTCTTTGCATAAAACACCTGGAACATCACTTAAAAGAAAATTAAATAAAAACGAAAGAGTGTCTAAATTAATAACAGGGTAATTCGTATTGATATTGATACGCCAATCCCCGGCAACGGCGCCAAAAACTTGACAGCGTTTTTCGCAAGTGTACGAAATCGCAACAAGTAGTATAGAGTAAGAAAGTATCGTATCCACAGGGATTGTTTATCAATTACCAAAATTATGTTAACCTATTATTATTTAGACGATGATAAAAGGAGTTCGCTGTAAAGTAAATAAAATTCAAAGTAAAAGAGATCAAACACAAAATTTAGGTGAAAAGAAATCAGGGGATTAAGCTACTAGGGAATTTGATTTCATTTAATTCTATCCAGCTTGTTCTATTAGTTCATTAATCAAGTTTAATTATTCAAGTAGGAGAAAACAACCCTAAGGTTACTAACAAGCTCTCCCGATTTATTGTTAGCTATTCTAATCCAATTTAATCACCTATATTAATAGTGAAATTAAACATGAATCAGATCATTAGGTTTTATGGTTGTTTTATGAATTCACAACTTAATACTTTATTAACTTATGAAAGCCCCCCTTGAGTCAAACCATATAGTTTCCACATCAAGTTATTATTCTCAAGTAAATTATTACCTTATTCATATCAATAACCCTTCTCCCGAATGATGTTATTGAAATAATTCAATCCAGGGGAATTTTTCTGCCTGGAAGCCTTAAGCACAATAATAAGTTATAACAAGAACAAAGAAAAATAAATCTAATATTATAAGCTAGAATCGAATTAAATTACATCAAATCCCTAGTATAAAAGTTTAGCTAGACATAGTAATTAAATTAAACTCAATCACACTTGAATCATTCATCATATTTAAAGACAATAATAAAGAAAGAAACAAGATGAAAAGTTTAGAATAAAAACTGTATCACAACTATGTTGATGGCTTCCTTGAATCTTAGCACAATTATTTGAAGCTTGAAATCTTTGAGAAGAGAGAACTATGTAAAGAAGTGTACAAAGAAAAACGATCCCCCTTGCTATGAGAAGTTCCTTTCTTTATATAGAGGTCCTGAAGGCAAGTCTGACTCCTTTTAGGAAAATAGAATCCTTATTTAGTACAAAATCCTCTATAGGAGATCATAACTGTTTAGGCTCTTGATTTCTTCTTGATTAGGACTCCTTTTTCTTCAAGAATAGGTCCAGGTCTTGTTTAGTGTGTTTAGGAAACTCCTTGAAGTCGGCCCATGTGAGAAAGGCTTGATGTGCGTTTTAAATTCATACTGGTTCCGCCTGGACAGCACGGGCGTGCTTCATGGCACGGGCTGGGCGTGCTGTAGTCTGGAAGTCTGGCTATTGAAGCACTGCGGCATCTCATGTGAGACTCGCGCTCGCGTAGTGTAGATTCGCGCTCGCGAGTGTTGGTCGCGCTCGCGCATGTGAGGCTCGCGCTCGCGAGTTGCGCGGCCTAACTCTCTGCCTCTCGTTTGCGCGATTCGCGCGTGCTTCGGGGCGCGCTTTAGGCGTGCTGGCTTCTCTCCTCATGGTTCACTTGGCTTCTAGCACGGGCGTGCCTTCCAGCACAGGCTGGGCGTGCTAGAAGCTGAGTGCCTTGCATTCTAAAGTTCTTTTCTGCGCCAAATTTCTGCAATTTTTTTCTTAGATCAAGCAGATTAAAGAACAAGGAAGCTTTTAAACACAATTATACTAAAAGTGATTTAAAATTAAATTAAAGAAGTAAAAACTTACTAAAATTCTAATAAAAACTATATTAAAAACACTATAAAATTTATACTTATCACAATACATCATCACTGCTTGGTGGGATTTGAGATTGTCCTGATCAGCTTCGCAATACATCATCACTAATCAGGAAAAGGATTGACTCGATCAGCTTCGCAATACATCATCACGAATCGAGAAAAGAACCCAAACAGCTTTGCAATACATCATCACTGCTTGGTGGGATTTTAGATTGTCTTGATCAGCTTCGCAATACATCATCACTAATCAGGAAAAGGATTGACTCGATCTGCTTCGCAATACATCATCACGAATCGAGAAAAGAACCCAAACAGCTTCGCAATACATCATCACTGCTTGGTGGGACCTATCGGCTTCGAAAAACCATCACCGGTTGACCTGAAAAATTGTTCAACAGAAAAAGAGCAATATCTGTGTACAAACAGACCTTGCCTTTTCGTTAGAAGAATGTTGGGACATCATATGCCCCATGCATTAATTATAAATTTCAAAAGTTTGCATCAGGGCAAAAGATTATAATTTTGCCCCCAGTCTGGAATTCCGACTTAGGACCAAAAGTATCACCTTCTTAGGCAGACCTTCAATGTTTATTGTCAAATTTTGGTTTGAAAGATTTGCAAAAATTTAGTAAAAATTTTAGGCCAGAAGAATTTTAAGCCTAAATTTTCAAGTATACCCTGCCTGATGCAGTGTTTGAGAGAAAACTTACCTGAAGGTAATTTGGGCAATTTGATGCTCCTGCCCCCTGTGTGGTGAGTAGACAAAATTGATGAAGTGTACGAGCCACACATCGACGTCAAATTGCGTGAACGGGTCACTATGGGCTTTAAACGGACCATTTGGGCCTTGTGGGCCTAACGAGTGTGATGGGCCCTTCCTTTGGGCTTGAGGGTTGTTGATGGGCCCCTCCTTCTTTTGGACTTAGAGAGGTGGGCTTGGGCCCAGCGCTTACTTATAAGTAAGTTTCTTCTAACCATTTCATTTAGCAATTGCACCAAATGTTCTTTTCTGTGCTTGCAGGTGCCTGCTCAGAAGTATCAGGAGGTGTTCCAGCGGTTCGGCTTCGCCCGGTCTTACATCGCTCGACTCTACGCTGACCGCGACGAGAGGGTATGTATCTCATATGCGTTACTTTCTTCTTCTTTTGTCTGCATACCCTTCTTACATATTTATGCTCTTACAGGATTTGGAGATTGGGGGGTTACGGAGGCAGCAGTCTCGCCAATCCAGCGCCGTTACCCGATTCCAGCTGGAGGTGGATCGACTTCGGACAAGGTTAGAGGTGGAGGGGATTCTGCTAGACTTCTCCGGAGAGGATGATGATGGTTCCTCATCCGATGACGCACCGCCATCTCCACCCCCTCAGGCAGCTGCTGGTTCGAGCCGGAGGCGTCGCTAGCCAGGCTCCTATTTTTTTGACCATTTTTGAAACATTTTTGTAGTTTGTAGGATTATATGTATAGTTTTATTAATTTTATGACATTATTTTACATTTTTACAGTATATTTGCTTTTATTACAGTATCGTTTATACGTGTATTTCTTACAACTTGTGAGATTTTATTCCTGAAAAAACAAAATATAAACACAAAAACACAAAATAGCAGGGTCTCACTTATTCAGAAGAGTGGTCCACCTTGTTAGTGATCAGTGAACCAATTTATTGTAAATGAATAAATGGAATGAAATGAAATAAAAGAGTAAATGAGGAACTTGAAGTGAAACACGACAAAAATCAATTAGAAATAGAAGTGGATCGTAGTACTTACTTGACAGGGCAGTCCACTCGGTGAATGCGGACGTAATGGCTCAACCATCCTTTCTCGGTTAATGCGATCATAAAGGCTCAACTTCCTTATTGTACAAACCGTCCTTCTTATTAACGCAGGCATAAATGTCCACCAACTAGAGCGACCTACGCATAAATGCTCTTCCAACCACTATTGATGGTAAATATCAGGTCTGATAATGATGGTGCTTCGTTCATGAAACCCTTTACACTTCTATAAATGAAGGCTTCCTTTTACGGCCTCTTCACACCCAACATTCAAAACAAATCCATTCCTTAGATAATCCTTTTCCATGGCTTTCAGGGACCAAGTTTCATCCTTCGTCCAATCCATCCCTGACGACTTATGGCAGATTCCCCCTATGAACCAACTTGCTTGGTTGAAATATTTCAAAGACCTAAAACCCAACCATGGCTTCTTGTCTTGGCTCGTTACGTACTTTAATCCTAACACCATGGTTTTCCGGTTTGAAGATGCTGAAATAACTCCGACCTATGAGGAAATGTGCACCGTGATGGACCATCATCCTGCACAAAATGAAACTCCGGCCCTGCCCCCAGGACCTAGATATGATTTAGCCGAAATTGCGGCCCTGTGCCCGGTTTACCTTCTTGACGGCATAAACACGGATCAAGGTCTTCCTTTAGAGCCTTTTCTGAGTAAGGTTCTGGCCATGGATCTAGATCCCTCTTGGATTCAAGCTTGTTGCTTCTTGCTGTTAAATGTGTATGCCATGAAGAACCGTCAACCCGGAGTTGGAGACTTCCGTCTTCTAACAGTTGTTCGTGACATGCAACTGTATCATCGTACCGTCTTCATGATGATCATGGGAGAAACGATGTGCTGGGTCAGGGATATTGCCCTTCACATCACCAACTTCAATGTTCATCATCGAGGTTGTCCAATGTTGCTGCAAGCCTGGGCTCTAGACAAGTTAAGCCTACTTCTTCCGGTCCAAGCTCGTTTAATTCCAACCTACGGTCCTGCCAACTTTCGGTCTCGGACTCAAGGACATTTCGACTTTGGGGATAACCCGACAATTCGGTGGACTTGTCCTTGGTGGAGGATCAGGCTGGTCACTATTGGAAGCATGAATCTCAATTATGTGCTGTACGCTAGTCTAGACCGTTCCATGGCCTATTTTCCTGACAGGATTAGCCATCAATATGGAACAATTCAGCGTGTTCCCAGGATCCATAACTTTGAGAGCGGTCTAATGACACTGCATCTGCTGACTAATTTAGCTAACCGCTGGGGAAGCCGAAACACCAGGTACCTGGGTGAAGGAGTGATGCAGGACACTGTGACACCTGAGTATGTGAACTGGTTTTTTTTCCCATGATGATGTTAAGTTCTGCAAGGATCGGTGTCGATGGTAGCCCTTACTAAAATAAATGTTGTTATTGCTTTCTCTGTCTTCTTTTGAGCTCGAGCTTTGAGCTCCTATTTAATGTATTTGCTTTCTTTGAATCAATGAATTTACTGATTCTGCCTTTATTAATTCCTGCACACATGGATAACACCAGACAACAAAACTTTTCTTTCGAAATTATTTGTCGTGTTAGTTATTCAGGCCTCCTGCCCTTGGGTTAATAATGAAATGCTCATAAAAATGAATTATTTAATATAAATACAGAAGCTTATGCTTGAGGAGAACAAGAATGGTATGACTATTTATTACCTGCACAGATCAAACAAAAACAACATATGCAACTTCTTTATGTATGCATGAACCTACATGAGTACTAAGGTTTTATTCATGGTTTTATTGATCTTTCCAAGGAAATCGCCGAGAAAATGGCACTTGACCTTCTGATCGCTGTCTAAGAGAATCCAATACCCGGGCATGACCAACAGCTACACATCTTCAAAACAAATGAGCAAATGCTGACCACATAGGCAGAGAGGAATGTCTTGTAATCGACGATCATGCCCTAGAAACAAAAAGGAAGAAGAATTTGAGAATCAAACTCTTTATTGCACTTACTTCTTTCAACATTATACAGAAGCGAGGAGAAATTATTTCAATACAATGGTTATTCATTCTAACTACTCATATGCCTATTCTCCTTCTAATCAGGTTGATGACATTGAGCAACCAGTTGCAAGCATGTCACAAATGCATGGCATAGATTTCGTATTTAAACTAAGCACCATGCGTTAATCTCGAAACTCTTTATTTTTATTATTATCATCATTTTTTTATTATTTTTTATTATGCTCTAACTTTTGCCTACGCCGCCCTTTCGGGTTTTCAACTTAGCCCTTTCTTTTCTTTTCTTTTCTTTGCCCTTTTTTTTTTTTAATCGAAATCATCATTTTAGACATTGAATCTCTTCATTTGATCCTGACTGACAATCCGATTGACAGGCTTCCCTTCTGAAGTGACCAATTCAGCGGCACCCTTATCCGACAGCTTCTGGATTTTGGATGGTCCATGCCAATTGGGTCTGAATTTCCCTCTAGGATGACTCTGGGATTCGTGGTCTAACAGTCTGATCAACACTGAATCTCCACTTTTCAAAGTCCTTGGATGTACCCGCTTACTGTAGAAACAAGCAATCATTCTCTCTTTTTTTTTTATCATTTTTCATCCATTTCATTACTATTATTATTATTATTATTATTATTATTATTTTGATAACATGTCATTCCTACAGCGCTGTTACTCAGGACATCCATATGTGGAAGAAGGAAGTCATCTTTGGGCGAGGCTGTAGTCGACACAGGTTGTTAGTCTCCCCTTTTTTGAGCATAGGGACTATGTTCGCCAACCACTCAGGGTAATGCGTTACCTTCCCAGAAACTTGCATCTAGCTCTTTCTGAACCACAGCCTTCATCTTATTTTGCCACTTCTAGTTTGACCAGTCTCCTTTTCCGCTTTACTGGCTTGATATTTGAATCGGTAGGGACGACATGTTCTGTAATCGGCTTATTGATCCCCCGGTATATCAGCATAACTGTAGACGTTCTTGGAAATCGTTTTTGAGCTCAAGCTTAAAGTCTGATCCGATTTCGATTATTATTTTTTTTTGAGATTTTGGACGGTGCTTAGGTTAAATGCAAAATGATGCAATGCATTTATGCCAAATATGCATGTGGTATAATCAATGCCATGAACATAACAATCAGGAGAAGTAAGAAAACAAGTAATCAAAATTCATTCCCATTAATTGAAATAGTAAATGAAGTTCATTCAAATTGTTCTTAAAGCAATATTCAGAAAACAAACAGAAAGATTAAAGAGCTTGTTCAATTCGCCCATCAGCTAACTTTAACAGTTTCCGGGCGCCGGCTCATTATGCTCAGGAGGCTTGGTGATCTTCCCGCTATCTATCAAATCTTGGATATCATGTCGGAGCTTGAGACAATTATCAGTAGAATGACCCTTACACTGATGATAATCACAGTCTTGATCAGCGAACCTACCCTGAATAGGCTTAAATGGATTAATTGGCAACTTTGACAATACGCCATTCTCAATGCAGGATCTCATGACTGCGCTTAAAGGCATGCCCAAATCAGTGAATTCCCTTTTCTTTTTCTCCTTAACAGCTCTAACTGTATTGCTACTCCCTAATTGGTTTGTAGCTGCATGACCAACATTTCTGTTATGATTACTGCTGAAAGACCGGTAGTTACCAAACCCTTGGCTCGTCTTTTTCTTTTTATTGTACAATTCTTCAAAATTCAATCCAGCCCTCCGTATCCCCAGTTCCAGGCCGTCATATCTTTTCCTATAGTTCTTATACGATGTCTGAGGAAATCCTCGCAACACATCCTCTTCGCCGTATTGGTCCATCTGAGCAACACGGATGGACTCCAACAAATGGGACCTCGGGTCATCATTCTCCACGAACAGGGTATGCTTCGAAGAAGTAGAATTTGTGGGCTTCAAGACATACTCTGTCACATGAAAATTGATGACTGGATCTTTTTCTTTCGAAACAGATATCCTCTCCACCTTGTCCTTTAGTTCTGATATTTGCTTAATCAGCTCATTCTCAGTCGAACTAGCATTATCAGCTGATGCTTGACTACCCAAGGTGTGTTCTGGAGCCTCTCTTCCCTCCACTATAGGCTGATTACTTGAAGTAGGCGGCACTTGGTTCTGGGCTCTATCTTGAGCAATAGCAGCAGCTATTATTTCAGAAATGGTCCTTATCTGGGCTGGAGAGAAACCCGTCTCATTCACAGTGTTATCAGCCATCCCAACCAAATATGAATCAGAAATTGAATCCGAAGAACTTGAATGAATCACAGGACTAAACGGAGCAGGCTCGGGGATTGGGATACTCTGACCAAACATTGACCAGGGCGCCGGTGCCAAGCTCTCAAGGTGATTTTCCGGGAAGGATCAATTCTGACTGATAGATATAAACATCTGAGTTAAAGTAGGTCCTGCATGTATGCATGAGAAATAGCAGCACATAGAATGAGAAATGCAGTTCTAATGTGCTAATGACCGGTATGGAAATAAGATCTCGATTTCAACGACTGGACCCAAAATTCAGTGTGAATAACATGGCAATGACTTATTTTGTATTCAAACATTTTTGGCATTATCTGTCGTCGACCGTCCCTTTTTTGGAATTTACAGTCGACTATTTTCTCTCAAGTCCCTAACTTTTGCCTTGGAATGAAAGAATCTCCAAGCGGGATTTTTATTATTATTTTTTTTGTGTCCTTAATTTTTGCCTTAGAATGGAAGAATCTCCAGGCGGGATTTTTCTTATTTTTACTTTTTTACTCTTTTTTTTTGTATCCTTACTTTTTGCCTCGGAACATATGGTCCCAAGCAGGATCTCATTTTGTTTTGTTACAAATTTTGTAATCTCTTGCTTACTTATTTTCAGATAATGCGAGAAATGTGACAATACAAAGGAATCGTAACCCCCTTATAACTCCCTTTTCTTTTGGGTATTAATTCACTATAAGTGATTGCATTATATTATTCAAAACGAATTTGAGGTCCAGTCTCAAGACTAAGGTCAAATGTCCATACCGAACATTAGCTCTTATTAATGCATGGCTGAAAAGGAAAGTGTTACATGGTGCATGAATGTCACAACATATGTACAGTTTATAACATACAGGGGAACGGGAGTTGGGAAATGCATGCCTTCCAACCTTATTTCTCCCACACACGGATTCCATTGGTATAAATTCCGACATCTGTTTCCTAGGAATTGGTCTAATCTCGACAACCAACAGGGGGTTTTGAGATTGACGAAATAAACTCTCGGAAATGAATGCGGCATAACAACAGCAAATAGACCCGGGTGTACCTTAGGGGAGGTAACTAAGGTTTTTAACTATGTGCATTGGCTTTAGTCTTATTGGGCTTAACAAAGTCTGGGTTCCGCAAACAGGATTCGGGCTTTGTTGGGCCTACTCCTTTTGACGCACCTTTAAGGTACTAGGCTTGCGGTTAGTAGTAATGTTAATTCTCGGATGGATGCACCTAAATCGCATGGTTTAGGCTAGATCCACCGTCAAACTTAACACCAGTACCGAAGGGTGATATGGGTAGAATGAGGTGAGAAGAGAGAAATGCGAATGAATGCCAAAATCCTAAAAAGAAAATGAAAGCAATTAAACATATACGGACGATTAATAATTTTCCATCGGCTTTTCTATCCAATTTTATTTAGAAATAGTAGGCTTTTTAGGGTCAACTCCTAATTGCAACCACTAAATTATTTATTAAAAACAACCGGGGATTAGTGGGTGCAAAATCCCCAGTGAAGTCGCCAAACTGTTTTCGCCGAGAAAATCCCAAAAACCCCGGAAGGATATCGAAAAACATCTTTTTTATTTTATTACATTGTTTATTATTGTTTTGGAAAAAGGTGATAAAAATCTTTTTGGATATGCGATGCCGATAAATCGGTCTTATAAATTATTTTGAGTCGCCACCCATTATTTCGGCAATGGGACCGTTTCAATTTTATTTTATAAAAGTGACTTCATTTAACCCAATTTTATTCAGGGCCTATTATTTAGAAAAACTGGTCAGGCGAACCAATGAGGTTCTAGGTAAGGAAATTGGGTACGTCGGCCTGTTGGAAGCCGACGCCCGGAAAAATCGGCCTCTTTTAACCTACAATTTCTAATTTTATTTTATTTTAGAAAAGCCAATTTATTTAATTAAACCCCAACCCGATTAAATCGAACCGAGTTCCTATGTGGAAAATTAATTAATCGTGCCAATCAAATCTAATTATCACATAGCAATTATTCAAATTAAAGCAATTAAATCAAAGCGATCAAACCAAATAAATAAAAAGACCCGCTCTTGCCTTATGGCTCAAGGCGGGCAACAAACCGAACCTAAAATACATTCTACCCGATTTAAATCCAACCCATAAACCCAAAATCATGCATATTTATTATTTAACACTAGAAATGCAAATAGTTAATAAACATGCAAATTAATCTTAAATATAAATAAATCAACAAACTTAACTTTATTTTTCATTTAAACATAAATTGCAAAATTCATATAAATAAACACATAAAATTACATTTTAGTATTCTAAGTTTAATTAAACTGTGATCTGTTCATAATTGGGCATTTTCAAATTTATTGAAGAAATTAGATTTTATTTTCGTATAAAATTTATTATTAATTTTTTTTTATATTTTTTTTATTTTTCTGGAAAAATCGATGAACAGTCGCGTGACGCAACTGTTCTTGGATGACCAGTGGCGTGACACGACTGTTCTTCATGAGCCGTGAATAGTGAACAGTGCACAGTCGCGTGACGCAACTGTACAGTCGCGTGACGCAACTGTACAGTCGCGTGACGCAACTGTACAGTCGCGTGACGCAACTGGTCTTGGATGAACAGTCGCGTGACACGACTGTTCTTCATGAGCCATGAATAGTGAACAGTGAACAGTGAATAGTTGTGTGAACAGTGCTAAATAGTGATGAACAGTTGCGTGAAGCAGCTGTTCCTGGATGAACAGCTGCGTGACGAACCTGTTCATGATGAACAGCTGCGTGACGCAGCTGTTCATTCATAAACAGTGCGCGACGCACCTGTTCTGGCCCAGAATCAGTTTCAATCGATTTATTTACATCGTTTCTTATTTAAATGTGATTTAAAGACATATAAAATGGCCAAATATGAATAGAATACAATTTAAAGAAACTTAGATTACTAAAACCACAAAAATATTACTAAAATCACAAAAATATATAAAAAAAAATACAAAGAATGTTAAGGAAATTACCTAATCCTCAGATTAATGCTTGCAAATGGATCAAATGTATAACAAATGATTGTTAAGATCTCCCAGAAGCTTTGTATCCAAGGATTTAAATGTGTTTTCTTTATAGTGTGTTTTTTAGGGTTTCAAAATCGTGTTCTTCCTCTTTTTTTTTGTGTTCTGTTCTTTTGTTCTTCTCTTCCCCCCCTTTTGTTCTGTGAGAAAGAGATGTATTTATAGGATCGGTCAATTAAATATCCTAGAGGGATTGTAGAAGACGTGCTTGTAAAGGTAGGTACATTCATCTTTCCTGTTGATTTTGTTATCCTTGACATTGATGAAGACAGGGAAGGATCTCTAATCCTGGGACGACCTTTTCTTGCAACTGCAAGAGCATTAATAGATGTCTATGAAGGTAAGTTGACTCTAAGAGTTGGACAGGAAGAGATTGTGTTTGATGTACTTAAATCTTGTAAACTTCCTATGGATCATGGAGACTATTTTAGAATTGATGTTATTGATGAATGTGTGAAGACCACTTTGCATGTTGAAAATAACATTAATGAATCAAGCATCTTGAATGAAAAAGAAAAGGAATCACCTAAGCATGAACTGAAACAACTTCCACCTCATCTAAAACATGCATTCTTAGGTGAAGACCACTCTTTTCCTGTTATTATTTCTTCTCACTTAACACTTGATCAAGAGGAAAGGTTGTTGCAGGTTCTACGTAGGCACAAGAAAGCATTAGGATGGTCTATTTCGGATTTACAAGGAATAAGCCCAAGTGTGTGCATGCATAAAATCTTGATGGAAGAAGACTACAAACCTTCAATCGAACATCAAAGGCGATTAAACTCGAACATGAAGGAGGTAGTCAAGGCTGAAATTATTAAACTCTTAGATGCCGGCATCATTTATCCAATTTCAGACAGTAATTGGGTAAGTCCTGTCCAAGTTGTTCCAAAGAAGGGAGGTATGACTGTTATTTCTAATGAAAACAATGAATTAATCCCCACAAGAACAGTCACAGGTTGGCGTGTGTGTATAGATTACAGAAAACTAAACAAAGCAACACGCAAAGATCACTTTCCCCTTCCCTTTATTGATCAAATGCTTGAAAGACTTGCAGGTTATCCGTTTTATTGTTTCTTAGATGGCTATTCAGGATACTTCCAAATACCTATAGCCCCTGAAGACCAAGAGAAAACTACTTTCAGTTGTCCTTATGGCACTTTTGCCTATAGGAGAATGCCTTTTGGACTATGCAATGCCCCTGCAACCTTTCAAAGGTGCATGATGTCCATCTTTTCAGATATGGTGGAAAAATTTATTGAGATATTCATGGATGACTTTTCTGTGTTTGGTTCTTCTTTCGATGCATGCCTTCATAATTTATCTTTAGTAATGCAACGATGTGAAGATACTAACCTTGTGTTAAATTGGGAAAAATGTCATTTCATGGTGAGTGAAGGTATTGTCTTAGGGCATAAAATCTCTCAATAAGGGATTGAAGTAGACAAGGCAAAAATTGAGGTAATTGAAAAACTACCTCCTCCTAACACAGTGAAAGGTATAAGAAGTTTTCTTGGGCATGCAGGATTTTACAGGAGATTCATAAGGGATTTCTCAAAAATCACTAAACCTCTTTGCAATCTACCAGTTAAAGATGTTCATTTTGATTTTGACAAAGATTGTTTAGATGCTTTTAACAGGTTAAAGAAAGAGTTAATCTCAGCCCCGATCATCACTACACCAGATTGGACTTTACCCTTTGAACTCATGTGTGATGCTAGTGATCATGCTGTAGGAGCTGTTCTTGGACAAAGAAAAGACAAAAAGTTGCATGTTATTTATTATGCAATTCGCACATTGAATGATGTGCAATTAAACTATGCAACTACGGAAAAGAATTGCTAGCTATTGTTTTTGCTTTTGACAAATTTAGGGCATATCTAATTGGAGCTAAAACAATAGTCTACACAGATCACTCCGCCATCAAATACTTGCTGGAAAAGAAAGACGCAAAGCCGAGACTCATTCGTTGGGTACTTCTATTGCAAGAGTTTGACCTAGAAATTCGCGACAAAAAGGGGACCGAGAACCTCGTTGCTGACCATCTTTCCAGGCTTGAATTGGGGGAAGAAGACACAAGCGAGCTACAAATCAATGAAAGCTTTCCTCATGAGCAACTTCTTCTAGTAGCAAATGCTCAAACCCCTTGGTACGCTGACATAGTTAATTATCTTGTTTGCAAAATTCCTCCTCCCAATTTTTCTTACCAACAAAGAAAAAAATTTTTTCATGATATCAAATATTACTATTGGGAGGAGCCGTTTTTGTTCAAGTATTGCAGTGACCAGCTCTTCAGGAGATGTATACCGGAAACTGAAATAGAAAGTGTCCTTAAATTCTGCCATTTAATGGAATGTGGAGGTCACTTTGGAGCAAGCAAAACAACTGCGCGTATACTAGAAAGCGGTTTGTATTGGCCTAATCTCTTTAAAGATGCTTATAACTATGTTCGTCTATGTGATCGTTGTCAAAGGTTAGGTAACATTTTGAAGAGACATGAGATGCCCCTAAATAGCATCCTTGAAGTCGAAATCTTCGACGTATGGGGGCTGGACTTCATGGGACCTTTTCCGCCATCGTACTCCAATCAATACATTCTAGTAGCGGTGGATTATGTGTCAAAATGGGCAGAGGCCGTTGCTCTTCCAAATAACGATGCCAAAAGTGTGATGAGCTTCATAAAGAAAAACATTTTTACAAGGCATGGTACTCCAAGAGCAATAATCACGGACGGAGGTAAGCATTTTTGCAATAAGTATTTAGATTCCCTTCTTGCAAAATATGGCGTCACTCATCGTGTAGGCACTCCATATCATCCTCAAACAAGTGGACAAGTAGAGGTCACTAACAGAGAAATCAAAAAGATCCTCGAAACCACTGTTGGACAATCAAGAAAGGATTGGTCCAAAAAGCTAGACGATGCTCTATGGGCCTATAGAACGGCATTCAAAACGCATATAGGTATGTCTCCATATCGCATGGTGTATGGTAAGGCTTGTCATCTTCCTGTAGAGTTAGAACATAAGGCATTTTAGGCCATTCAATTTCTCAACTTTAATGCCAAAGAGGTGGGACAAAAACGCTTGTTACAGCTAAACATGATGGATGAATTGCGCCTCCATGCTTATGAAAATGCTAAAATATACAAGGATCGCACTAAACAATGGCACGATAAGCGCATTATCATGAGGGATCTAAAAGTAGGCCAACAGGTGTTGCTCTATAACTCTAGGCTTCGGTTATTCCCTGGTAAGTTGCGCTCTAGATGGTCTGGACCATTCACAATCAAGGAAATCTTTCCTCATGGCGCGATTGAAATAGTGGATGGTAAGTCGAATCGAAGTTTCAAGGTAAATGCTCAACGTTTGAGAAGCTATCATAATGAAAACTTTGAACCCATCAAGAGTACAATTAGTCTTGCTTAGCCTAAACTAAGATAAGTGCGTCGAACTTAACGACGTTAAACAAAAGTGCTTATGGGAGACAACCCATCCTTTTTTTTTCTTGCTTAAATTTCTTGCATTTATTTATTTTTATTTCCTATTTTATTCGTCAAATCCCCAGATTTTCTCCATAAGTGTGCTTTTGTTTTAGTTAGAGTTTTTTTTTAGGAAAAATGGAAATCAAGAACAAAGCACGCCCTAGCCGTGCTGGGTGGCACGCCCGTGCCATGAGGAGAGAAGCCAGCACGCTCAGGCGTGCCTCGAAGCACGCCCGTGCCATAGAAAAGGGACAAATACCCTTGAAGGTCAGAGAAGCGCACGCCCTAGGCGTGCTAAGTGGAACGCCCGTGCTACTGAAAAGAGGAAAAGATCACCTGAGAGGCAGGGAAGAGCACGCCCTAGTCGTGCTCAGTAGCACGCCCGTGCTACTTGTGCAATAATCATCACTCAAAGGGTCAGAGAGGAGCACGCCCTAGCCGTGCTCCATAGCACGCCCGTGCTAGGTACGCCTTTTCTTTGTTTTGCAGGTCAGTGCAGAGTACGCCCAGGATGTGCTAATCAGCACGGCCGTGCCACGATCAGACCCACTTATTAATTGGCGCCCCTATTTAAAGAGCAAGCTTCCAAACTCTCTCTTTTCCATCCCGCACGCCCTAGCCGTCACCTCTTTTCTCCCAAACTTTCTCTTTTCTTCTCCCTTTTCTCTCAAATCAAACACTCTCCACCCAAAATTTTCACATAATCATCTCCAACAATGCCTCCTAGATACAAACGCAGCAGACCCGCATCCTCCGTTGCTGCTCGGAAGCGTACAACTACGCGATCCTCCACGGCTCCTCAACCTCCTTCACCTCCTGCACTTCCATTCGAGTTTGCCTCATCCGATCAACAAGAAAGGTACACAAAATTATCTCTTTGGCCTATTTTACCGAATAGATTTGTTGATGAGACTGCTCTAGCACAAGTGGGTCTTAGGGATATTGTGTTAGAACCACTTAAAAGAATAGGGTGGGGGCAATTTCTTGATATGAAGGACTTAGTTTATGCACCTCTAACTCTAGAATTTCTAAGTTCCTATCACGCTTTTATTCCGTTTTTGCCTAATTCACCACCAAGCAGGGTTAACTTTAGGCTTCTTAGTCAAGACTTTGAACTAACTGTGAATGAAATTAGCCACATTTTTGGGTTTCCCACAGATAATAGCCAGATACGAGTATCTAGTGATTTTAATGCACACAATGCTTGGCAAAATTTAACAGGTGAAGTGAATTATAATCCTAGATATTCAAAAGCATCCAAATTAAAAAAACCTTCCTTGCGATACATTCATAAACTCTTGTCTAATACCATTTTTGGAAGGAGTGAGAGCGACGGGGTGCTGAGTTTGAATGAATTGTATTTCTGTGGGCTATTGAAAATGGGGTCTCATTGAATGTTGGTTATTGGCTCTGCCAAAAATTTGGGAGGGTGGCTGGAGCCGACAAAGGGGCTATAATGGTGGGGTGTTTTGTGACCCGGATTGCTAGATACTTGCAGGTTTGGAACCCGGCTAGGCCGATTTATGATAGTGTAGGTGGGGGGCGTGGTACTAGACTGGATCTAGATGTTATGATCCACATGAAGTTGATTGAAAAAGTCGGGGATGCATACCGGGTAGTGGGCGCTCCAGAGGTTAATACTGATAATGCAGCAGCAGAGGCAGCAGGTGGTGCTAACATGGAAGAGGATAATCCTCCTCCTTTTCCTTCTTCTTTTGGTGCAGGTACTTCCGGTGCTGGCCCATCGTTCCAAGGCACATCCAACATGTCGAATGATGAAGTCCTTGCAAGAATGATGTCTCGGATGGACCTCTTTGACACACGTCTTAATGGGATGGAAATGATGATCGCAGACCGTTTCCAATCCATCGAGATTATGAGCAGCAGTCTTGATTCTTGGATGGACACCATGCAAGGCCAACTACAGACCATCCTCCAGCTTCTGCAGCCACCCCCACCACCGGAGAATTGATGGATTTCTTTTCTTTTCTTTTCTTTTGTTTTATTTCTGTTTATTTTTCCAATACATTGTCTTGGTTGCTTTCATTTTATTTTATTTGTTATTTGACTTTTTATGACTTTTTCGTAGTTTGTTTGTTCTTAATGTTTAGTTACTCTTTTAGCTAAGACACATTCCACAACCATTCCATTGTATTGTTCAATACAATGTTGGTAAGTTTTTTTTCTCTCTTACTGCTCTCCTTCTAGTAATGCAATAAGTTTGGGGAATTTATGCACATTGGGGACAATATGATTGATTGAATTAGGGGAAGGGAATTTTGGCTAAAATTTTGTTTTTTGTTTAACATGTTAGAATGATTACAAGTAAGCTTGAAGGTTCTCATGTCTAGTAATGAGTATTAAATATAGTTGATTCTCAATTCTAGCATATTTAAGTTTTGAATTTGAATTTTTGACTCAATCATGTTCATTGATCTAAACTATTTGTTTCTAGATTTTTAAACACTGATTTTTTATGAAAGTTATGATATAAAGGTGTGTGTTTTACTCTAGAGTATTTTAAACCTTGGCATTCCTAGAACAAAATTAGAACTCCCTTCGAGGCGAAAAAAAAAATTTAAATGTTTACTTTTTGAAAGAAATGATTTAGGCAATTTTTGTTGACCCTCATATAGCCTAGACCACCTAAATAAAAATATATGACCTTTGAAACCCACTTTGAAGCCTTAAACCGTACAAATTTTTTTCACCCTCAATAAACCGAGCCATTAAAGCCAAATTCAAATCTCCTACCCTAAGTACAAAGGATTGTATGACTAAAAGATTCGACTTTTAATTAGAATATAAGCAACAAAAGAGGGAAAATTCATCAATCAATACTAGCAAATAAAGAAAAGAAGAAAGAATCAAGAAAGAGGCACATGAAAAGCAATCAAAAGAATGCAAGAAGAATGGAAAAAGCAAGGAAGAAAAATGCCAAAATATTAAGAAAAGACCTTGCACAAGATGCCTCTAGCTAGTAAGAAAGATTCAAAACAGACACTCCCTAGAACTAGTAAAAGTTTAATTAAAATAGAATCTTGAAGATTATACATTCTTTTGTACTCTTTGACTACCCTTTTATCCCTTCTTTTGATTAAGCAAAAATTTGCACCAAGAAAGCCCCATTACAACCCAAAATAAAGACCTTTTGATCTTTTAATCGTATGCATTTAAATCGTGGAGAAAGGATGACTAATTTTGCATATGGGAATGCCACTGTTACACTATCAATTGTCTTATTTTTGAAAGGTTGAAAATTCTTTAGATAATTCATGTCCTGTTCATCATAAATTGAATAAATATTAGTGTTGCCAATCTCTTTAAACTTATATTTTACTCAATAAATATGCTTTATTCAAAAATAAAAGTCAAGCTTAAGTATGAATAAGCATGGAGAACGATTGAGTTTACTCACTTGTTTACTAATCATGATATCTTGAAAGATTATGGAAATCATCTCCAGCCATGTTAAACTAGTGTCGTCAAATTATTTTTTTTTTTTTTCTGTTTTGTTGCTTGAGGACAAGCAATGGTTTAAGTTTGGGGAATTTTGATAAGTGTAAATTTTATAGTATTTTTAATATAGTTTTTGTTAGAATTTTAGTAAGTTTTTATTACTTTAATTTGATTTTAAATCACTTTTAGTATAATTTTGTTCAAAAGCTTCCTTGATCTTTAATCCACTTGATCTAAGAGAAAATTGTAGGAATTTGGCGCGGAAAAGAACTTTAGAATACAAGGCACTCAGCTTCTAGCACGCCCAGGCCGTGCTAGAAGGCACAACCGTGCTAGAAACCAAAGAGACCAAAGAAGAGACAGAAGAGAGCACGGCCAGGGTGTGTCAAAAGGCACGACCGTGCTACAATGAGGCCAGGGCGTGTCAAGCATAGCACGCCCATGGCAACTCTAGGCAGACTTCCAGTGCATAGCACGCCCTGCCTGTGCTTTTTAGCACGCCCGTGCCTCAGTGCTTCACTAGTCCGTGCTATCTAGCACATCCCGTGCCTCACTAGCCAAGACTTCCAGTCTAAAGCACACCCAGCCCATGTCATGAAGCACGTCCGTGCTGCCCAGGCGGAACCAGCGAGAATTTAATACGCAAATCAAGCCTTTTCTCACATGGGCCGACTTCAGGGAGTTTCCTAAACAAACTAAACAAGACCTGGACCTATTCTAGGAGAAAAAGGAGTCCTATTCAAGAAGAAATCAAGAGCCTAAACAGTCATGATCTCCTATAAAGGATTTTGCACTAAATAAGGATTCTATTTCCGAAAAGGAGTCAGACTTGCCTTCAGGACCTCTATATAAAGAAAGGAACTTCTCATAGCAAAGGATCTCGTTTTTTGTACAATTCTTTACATAATTCTCTTCTTCTCAAAGATTTCAAGCTTCAAATAATTGTGCTAAGATTCAAGGAAGCCATCAACATAGTTGTGATACAGTTTTTATTCTAAACTCTTCATCTTGTTTCTTTCTTTATTATTGTCTTTAAATATGATGAATGATTCAAGTATGATTGAGTTTAATTTAATTACTATGTCTAGCTAAACTTTTATACTAGGGATTTGATGTAATTTAATTCGATTCCAGCTTATAATATTAGATTTATTTTTCTTTGTTCTTGTTATAACTTATTATTGTGCTTAAGGCTTCCAGGCAGAAAATTTCCCCTGGATTGATTCATTTCAATAATCACATTCGGGAGAAGGGTTATTGATATGAAAAAGATAATAATTTACTTGAGAATAATAACTTGATGTGGAAACTATATGGTTTGACTCAAGGGGGGTCTTCATAAGTTAATAAATTATTAAGTTGTGAATTCACAAAGCAACCATAAAACCTAATGATCTGATTTATGTTTAATTTCACTATTAAGATAGGTAATTAAATTGGATTAGAATAGCTAACAATAAATCGGGAGAGCTTGTTAGTAACCTTAGGGTTGTTTCTCCTACTTGAACAATTAAACTTGATTAATGAACTAATAGAATAAGCTGGATAGAATTGAATGAAATCAAAATTCCCTAGTTTCTTAATCCTTTGATTTCTTTTCACCTGAATTTTGTGTTTGATCTCTTTTGTTTTTTTTTACTTTAAATTTTATTTACTTTACAGCGAACTCCTTTTATCATCGTCTAAATAATAATAGGTTAACATAATGTTGGTAATTGATAAACAATCCCTGTGGATACGATACTTTCTTACTCTATATTACTTGTTGCAATTTCGTATACTTGCGAAAATAGCTGCCAATCACCTTCTTAGGCAGACCTTCAATGTTTATTGTCAAAATTTGGTTTGAAAGGTTTGCAAAAAATTTAGTAAAAATTTTAGGCCAGAAGAATTTTAAGCCTAAATTTTTAAGTATACCCTGCCTGATGCAGTGTTTGAGAGAAAACTTACCTGAAGGTAATTTGGGCAATTTGATGCTCCTGCCCCCTGTGTGGTGAGTAGACAAAATTGATGAAGTGTACGAGTCACACATCGACGTCAAATTGCGTGAACGGGTCACTATGGGCTTTAAACGGACCATTTGGGCCTTGTGGGCTTAACGAGTGTGATGGGCCCTTCCTTTGGGCTTGAGGGTTGTTGATGGGCCCCTCCTTCTTTTGGACTTAGAGAGGTAGGCTTGGGCCCAGCGCTTACTTATAAGTAAGTTTCTTCTAACCATTTCATTTAGCAATTGCACCAAATGTTCTTTTCTGTGCTTGTAGGTGCCTGCTCAGAAGTATCAGGAGGTGTTCCAGCGGTTCGGCTTCGCCCGGTCTTACATCGCTCGACTCTACGCTGACCGCGATGAGAGGGTATGTATCTCATATGCGTTACTTTCTTCTTCTTTTGTCTGCATACCCTTCTTACATATTTATGCTCTTACAGGATTTGGAGATTGGGGGGTTACGGAGGCAGCAGTCTCGCCAATCCAGCGCCGTTACCCGATTCCAGCTGGAGGTGGATCGACTTCGGACAAGGTTAGAGGTGGAGGGGATTCCGCTAGACTTCTCCGGAGAGGATGATGATGGTTCCTCATCCGATGATGCACCGCCATCTCCACCCCCTCAGGCAGCTGCTGGTCCAAGCCAGAGGCGTCACTAGCCAGGCTCCTATTTTTTTGACCATTTTTGAAACATTTTTGTAGTTTGTAGGATTATATGTATAGTTTTATTAATTTTATGACATTATTTTACATTTTTACAGTATATTTGCTTTTATTACAGTATCGTTTATACGTGTATTTCTTACAACTTGTGAGATTTTATTCCTGAAAAAACAAAATATAAACACAAAAACACAAAATAGCAGGGTCCCACTTATTCACAAGAGTGGTCCACCTTGTTAGTGATCAGTGAACCAATTTATTGTAAATGAATAAATGGAATGAAATGAAATAAAAGAGTAAATAAGGAACTTGAAGTGAAACACGACAAAAATCAATTAGAAACAGAAGTGGATCGTAGTACTTACTTGACAGGGCAGTCCACTCAGTGAATGCGGACGTAATGGCTCAACCATCCTTTCTCAGTTAATGCGATCATAAAGGCTCAACTTCCTTATTGTACAAACCGTCCTTCTTATTAACGCAGGCATAAATGTCCACCAACTGGAGCGACCTATGCATAAATGCTCTTCCAACCACTATTGACGGTAAATATCAGGTCTGATAATGATGGTGCTTCGTTCATGAAACCCTTTACACTTCTATAAATGAAGGCTTCCTTTTACGGCCTCTTCACACCCAACATTCAAAACAAATCCATTCCTTAGATAATCCTTTTCCATGGCTTTCAGGGACCAAGTTTCATCCTTCGTCCAATCCATCCCTGACGACTTATGGCAGATTCCCCCTATGAACCAACTTGCCTGGTTGAAATATTTCAAAGACCTAAAACCCAACCATGGCTTCTTGTCTTGGCTCGTTACGCACTTCAATCCTAACACCATGGTTTTCCGGTTTGAAGATGCTGAAATAACTCCGACCTATGAGGAAATGTGCGCCGTGATGGACCATCATCCTGCACAAAATGAAACTCCGACCCTGCCCCCAGGACCTAGATATGATTTAGCCGAAATTGCGGCCCTGTGCCCAGTTTACCTTCCTGACGGCATAAACACGGATCAAGGTCTTCCTTTAGAGCCTTTTCTGAGTAAGGTTCTGGCCATGGATCTAGATCCCTCTTGGATTCAAGCTTGTTGCTTCTTGCTGTTAAATGTGTATGCCATGAAGAACCGTCAACCCGGAGTTGGAGACTTCCGTCTTCTAACAGTTTTTCGTGACATGCAACTGTATCATCGTACTGTCTTCATGATGATCATGGGAGAAACGATGTGCTGGGTCAGGGATATTGCCCTTCACATCACCAACTTCAATATTCATCATCGTGGTTGTCCAGTGTTGCTGCAAGCCTGGGCTCTAGACAAGTTAAGCCTACTTCTTCCGGTCCCAGCTCGTTTAATTCCAACCTACGGTCCTGCCAACTTTCGGTCTCGGACTCGAGGACATTTCGACTTTGGGGATAACCCGACAATTCGGTGGACTTGTCCTTAGTGGAGGATCAGGCTGGTCACTATTGGAAGCATGAATCTCAATTATGTGCTGTACGCTAGTCTAGACCGTTCCATGGCCTATTTTCCTGACAGGATCAGCCGTCAATTCAGTGTGTTCCTAGGATCCATAACTTTGAGAGCGGTCTAATGACACTGCATCTGCTGACCAATTTAGCTAACCGCTGGGGAAGCCGAAACACCAGGTACCTGGGTGAAGGAGTGATGCAGGACACTGTGACACCCGAGTATGTGAACTAGTTTTTTTTCCCATGATGATGTTAAGTTCTGCAAGGATCGGTGTCGATGGTAGCCCTTACTGAAATAAATGTTGTTATTGCTTTCTCTGTCTTCTTTTGAGCTCGAGCTTTGAGCTCCTATTTAATGTATCTGCTTTCTTTGAATCAATGAATTTACTGATTCTGCCTTTATTAATTCCTGCACACATGGATAACACCAGACAACAAAACTTTTCTTTTGAAATTATTTGTCGTGTTAGTTATTCAGGCCTCCTGCCCTTGGGTTAATAAAGAAATGCTCATAAAAATGAATTATTTGATATAAATACAGAAGCTTATGCTTGAGGAGAACAAGAATGGTATGACTATTTATTACCTGCACAGATCAAACAAAAACAACATATGCAACTTCTTTATGTATGCATGAACCTACATGAGTACTAAGGTTTTATTCATGGTTTTATTGATCTTTCCAAGGAAATCGCCGAGAAAATGGCACTTGACCTTCTGATCGCTGTCTAAGAGAATCCAATACCCGGGCATGACCAACAGCTACACATCTTCAAAACAAATGAGCAAATGCTGACCACATAGGCAGAGAGGAATGTCTTGTAATCGACGATCATGCCCTAGAAACAACAAGGAAGAAGAATTTGAGAATCAAGCTCTTTATTGCACTTACATCTTTCAACATTATACAGAAGCGAGGAGAAATTATTTCAATACAATGGTTATTCATTCTAACTACTCATATGCCTATTCTCCTTCTAATCAGGTTGATGACATTGAGCAACCAGTTGCAAGCATGTCACAAATGCATGGCATAGATTTCGCATTTAAACTAAGCACCATGTGTTAATCTCGAAACTCTTTATTTTTATTATTATCATCATTTTTTTATTATTTTTTATTATGCTCTAACTTTTGCCTAGGCCGCCCTTTTGGGTTTTCAACCTAGCGAGCTTAATTCTTGCCTAAGCCGCCCTTTCGGGTTTTCAACTTAGCCCTTTCTTTTCTTTTCTTTTCTTTGCCCTTTTTTTTTTTTTTAATCGAAATCATCATTTTAGACATTGAATCTCTTCATTTGATCCTGACTGACAATCCGATTGACAGGCTTCCCTTCTGAAGTGACCAATTCAGCGGCACCCTTATCCGACAGCTTCTGGATTTTGGATGGTCCATGCCAATTGGGTCTGAATTTCCCTCTAGGATGACTCTGGGATTCGTGGTCTAACAGTCTGATCAGCATTGAATCTCCACTTTTCAAAGTCCTTGGATGTACCCGCTTACTGTAGAAACAAGCAATCATTCTCTTTTTTTTTTATCATTTTTCATCCATTTCATTACTATTATTATTATTATTATTTTTTTTTGATAACATGTCATTCCTACAGCGCTGTTACTCAGGACATCCATATGTGGAAGAAGGAAGTCATCTTTGGGCGAGGCTGTAGTCGACACAGGTTGTTAGTCTCCCCTTTTTTGAGCATAGGGACTATGTTCACCGACCACTCAGGGTAATGCGTTACCTTCCCAGAAACTTGCATCTAGCTCTTTCTGAACCACAGCCTTCATCTTGTTTTGCCACTTCTAGTTTGAGCAGTCTCCTTTTCCGCTTTACTGGCTTGATATTTGAATCGGTAGGGACGACATGTTCTGTAATCGGCTTATTGATCCCCCGGTATATCAGCATAACTGTAGACGTTCTTGGAAATCATTTTTGAGCTCAAGCTTAAAGTCTGATCCGATTTCGATTATTTTTTTTTTTTTGAGATTTTGGACGGTGCTTAGGTTAAATGCAAAATGATGCAATGCATTTATGCCAAATATGCATGTGGTATAATCAATGCCATGAACATAACAATCAGGAGAAGTAAGAAAACAAGTAATCAAAATTCATTCCCATTAATTGAAATAGTAAATGAAGTTCATTCAAATTGTTCTTAAAGCAATATTCAAAAAACAAACAGAAAGATTAAAGAGCTTGTTCAATTCGCCCATCAGCTAACTTTAACGGTTTCCGGGCGCCGGCTCATTATGCTCAGGAGGCTTGGTGATCTTCTCGCTATCTATCAAATCTTGGATATCATGTCGGAGCTTGAGACAATTATCAGTAGAATGACCCTTACACAGATGATAATCACAGTCTTGATCAGCGAACCTACCCTGAATAGGCTTAAATGGATTAATTGGCAACTTTGACAATACGCCATTCTCAATGCAGGATCTCATGACTGCGCTTAAAGGCATGCCCAAATCAGTGAATTCCCTTTTCTTTTTCTCCTTAACAGCTCTAACTGTATTGCTACTCCCTAATTGGTTTGTAGCTGCATGACCAACATTTCTGTTATGATTACTGCTGGAAGACCGGTAGTTACCAAACCCTCGGCTCGTCTTTTTCTTTTTGTTGTACAGTTCTTCAAAATTCAATCCAGCCCTCCGTATCCCCAGTTCCAGGCCGTCATATCTTTTCCTATAGTTCTTATACGATGTCTGAGGAAATCCTCGCAACACATCCTCTTCGCCGTATTGGTCCATCTGAGCAACACGGATGGACTCCGACAAATGGGACCTCGGGTCATCATTCTCCGCGAACAGGGTATGCTTCGAAGAAGTAGAATTTGTAGGCTTCAAGACATATTCTGTCACATGAAAATTGATGACTGGATCTTTTTCTTTCGAAACAGATATCCTCTCCACCTTGTCCTTTAGTTCTGATATTTGCTTAATCAGCTCATTCTCAGTCGGACTAGCATTATCAGTTGATGCTTGACTACCCAAGGTGTGTTCTGGAGCCTCTCTTCCCTCCACTATAGGCTGATTACTTGAAGTAGGCGGCACTTGGTTCTGGGCTCTATCTTGAGCAAGAGCAGCAGCTATTATTTCAGAAATGGTCCTTATCTGGGCTGGAGAGAAACCCGTCTCATTCACAGTGTTATCAGCCATCCCAACCAAATATGAATCAGAAATTGAATCCGAAGAACTTGAATGAATCACAGGACTAAACGGAGCAGGCTCGGGGATTGGGATACTCTGACCAAACGTTGACCAGGGCGCCGGTGCCAAGCTCTCAAGGTGCATTATATTATTCAAAACGAATTTGAGGTCCAGTCTCAAGACTAAGGTCAAATGTCCATACCGAACATTAGCTCTTATTAATGCATGGCTGAAAAGGAAAGTGTTAAATGGTGCATGAATGTCACAACATATGTACAGTTTATAACATACAAGGGAACGGGAGTTGGGAAATGCATGCCTTCCAACCTTATTTCACCCACACACGGATTCCATTGGTATAAATTTCGACATCTGTTTCCTAGGAATTGGTCTAATCTCGACAACCAACAGGGGGTTTTGAGATTGACGAAATAAACTCTCGGAAATGAATGCGGCATAACAACAGCAAATAGACCCGGGTGTACCTTAGGGGAGGTAACTAAGGTTTTTAACTATGTGCATTGGCTTTAGTCTTATTGGGCTTAACAAAGTCTGGGTTCCGCAAACAGGATTCGGGCTTTGTTGGGCCTACTCCTTTTGACGCACCTTTAAGGTACTAGGCTTGCAGTTAGTAGTAATGTTAATTCTCAGATGGATGCACCTAAATCGCATGGTTTAGGCTAGATCCACCGTCAAACTTAACACCAGTACCGAAGGGTGATACGGGTAGAATGAGGTGAGAAGAGAGAAATGCGAATGAATGCCAAAATCCTAGAAAGAAAATGAAAGCAATTAAACATATACGGACGATTAATAATTTTCCATCGGCTTTTCTATCCAATTTTATTTAGAAATAGTAGGTTTTTTAGAGTCAACTCCTAATTGCAACCACTAAATTATTTATTAAAAACAACCGGGGATTAGTGGGTGCAAAATCCCCAGTGAAGTCGCCAAACTGTTTTCGCCGAGAAAATCCCAAAAACCCCGGAAGGATCTCGAAAAACATCTTTTTTATTTTATTACATTGTTTATTATTGTTTTGGAAAAAGGTGATAAAAATCTTTTTGGATATGCGATGCCGATAAATCGGTCTTATAAATTATTTTGAGTCGCCACCCATTATTTTGGCAATGGGACCGTTTCAATTTTATTTTATAAAAGTGACTTCATTTAACCCAATTTTATTCAAGGCCTATTATTTAGAAAAACTGGTCAGGCGAACCAATGAGGTTCTAGGTAAGGAAATTGGGTACGTCAGCCCGTTGGAAGCCAACGCCCGAAAAAACCGGCCTCTTTTAACCTACAATTTCTAATTTTATTTTATTTTAGAAAAGCCAATTTATTTAATTAAACCCCAACCCGATTAAATCGAACCGAGTTCCTATGTGGAAAATTAATTAATCGTCCCAATCAAATCTAATTATCACATAGCAATTATTCAAATTAAAGCAATTAAATCAAAGCGATCAAACCAAATAAATAAAAAGACCCGCTCTTGCCTTATGGCTCAAGGCGGGCAACAAACCGAACCTAAAATACATTCTACCCGATTTAAATCCAACCCATAAACCCAAAATCATGCATATTTATTATTTAACACTAGAAATGCAAATAGTTAATAAACATGCAAATTAATCTTAAATATAAATAAATCAACAAACTTAATTTTATTTTTCATTTAAACATAAATTGCAAAATTCATATAAATAAACACATAAAATTACATTTTAGTATTCTAAGTTTAATTAAACTGTGATCTGTTCATAATTGGGCATTTTCAAATTTATTGAAGAAATTAGATTTTATTTTCATATAAAATTTATTATTAATTTTTTTAATATTTTTTTTATTTTTCTGGAAAAATCGATGAACAGTCGCGTGACACGACTGTTCTTCATGAGCCGTGAATAGTGAACAGTGAATAGTGCACAGTGAATAGTGCACAGTCGCGTGACGCAACTGGTCTTGGATGAACAGTCGCGTGACACGACTGTTCTTCATGAGCCATGAATAGTGAACAGTGAACAGTGAATAGTTGCGTGAACAGTGAATAGTTGCGTGAACAGTGCTAAATAGTGATGAACAGTTGCGTGACGCAGCTGTTCCTGGATGAACAGCTGCGTGACGCAGCTGTTCTTTCATAAACAGTGCGCGACGCACCTGTTCTGGCCCAGAATCAGTTTCAATCGATTTATTTACATTGTTTCTTATTTAAATGTGATTTAAAGACATAAAATGGCCAAATATGAACAGAATACAATTTAAAGAAACTTAGATTACTAAAACCACAAAAATATTACTAAAATCACAAAAATATATAAAAAAATACAAAGAATGTTAAGGAAATTACCTAATCCTCAGATTAATGCTTGCAAATGGATCAAATATATAACAAATGATTGTTAAGATCTCCCAGAAGCTTTGTATCCAAGGATTTAAATGTGTTTTCTTTATAGTGTGTTTTTTAGGGTTTCAAAATCGTGTTCTTCCTCTTTTTTTTTGTGTTTTGTTCTTTTGTTCTTCTCTTCCCCCCCTTTTGTTCTGTGAGAAAGAGATGTATTTATAGGGTAGGTCAGGACACAGCTGCGTCACGCTACTGTAGCTGCGTGACTTGCGTGACGCAAGTGTTCTTGGATGAACAGTTGCGTGACGCAGCTGTTCTTGCGTGACGCAGCTATGTCTCAGCCAACTTTTCAACATCATTTTTAATTTAAATCCTTGGATTAAAAGACTTCTAGATAGCATTAACCCATTCATTTTGCATCCTCATTTCCTCATTGGATCAGGCGGGGCATAAAAAACACGCGTCAACACACTGCGATCCCGAAAGGTTTTAATACCACTTTCAATAAAAACAAATAAAAATAGTTTTCCGAGATCCTTTTCCAGGGTTTTAAAGGATCTGAACTCTCCACCTTTAATGATAAAATTTGGGAGGGGCGAAAACAGTTTGGCGACTCTGCTGGGGACTTTTGCACCCACTAATCCCCGGTTGTTTTTGAATAAATAAAGTAAGTGGTTGCAATTAGGAATTGACTCTAAAAAAGCCTACTTTTCTAAATAAAATTGGTTAGAAAAGCCGATGGAAAATTTTTAATCGTCCGTATGTGCTTAATCGCTTTATTTTATTTTTTAGGATTTTTTCATTCATACGCATTTCTCTCTTCTCACCACATTCTACCCGTATTACCCTTCGATACTGGTGTTAAGTTTGACGGTGGATCTAGCCTAAACCTTGCGTTTTAGGTGCATCCATCCGAGAATTAACATTACTACCAACCGCAAGCCTAGTACCTTAAAGGTGCATCAAAAGGAGTAGGCCCAACAAAGCCCGAATCCTGTTTGCGGAACCTAGACTTTGTAAAGCCTAATAAGACTAAAGCCAATGCATATAGTAAAAGCCGTAGTTACTTCCCTTAAGGAAATACCCGGTTCTATTTGCTGTTGTTATGCCGCATTCATTTCCGAGAGTTGATATCGTCAATCTCAAAACCCCCTGTTGGTTGTCGAGATTAGACCAATTCCTAGGAAACAGATGTCGGAACTTTACCAATGGAATCCGTGTGTGAGAGAAATAAGGTTGGAAGGCATGCATTTCCCAACTCCCGTTCCCCTGTTTGATATAAACTGTACATATGTTGTGACATTCATGCATCATTTAACATTTTCTTTTTCAGCCATGCACTAATAAGAGCTAATGTTCGGTATAGACATTTGACCTTGGTCTTGAGACTGGACCTTGAATTCGTTTTGAATAATATAATGCAATCACTTATAGCGAATCAATACCCAAAAGAAAAGGGAGATATAAGGGGGTTGCGATTCCTTTGTATTTTTACATTTCTCGCATTATCTGAGAATAAATGAGAGATTACAAAATATTGTAGCAAAATAAAATGAAATCCTGCTTGGGGCCATATGTTCCAAGGCAAAAAGTAAGGATACAAATACACAATAAAAACAAAAATAAAATCCTGCTCCGATATTCTTTCATTCTGAGGCAAAAGTTAGGGATTCGAGAGAAAATAGTTGATCGTAAATCAAAAAGGAACGGTCGACGACAGATAATGCCTGAAATGTTCAAATATAAAATAAGTTATTGACATATTATTTGTATCGAATTTTTGGTCCAGTCGTCGAAATTGAGATCTTATTTCCATGCCGGTTTGAGCACATTAGAAATGCATATCTCATCCTATGTGCTTTCATTTTCTCATGCATACATGCAGGACCTACTTTAACTCAGACATTTTTTGTCAGAATTGATCCTTCCCGGGAAACTGCTTCGAGAGCTTGGATCCGACACTCTGGTCAACGCTTAGTCAGAACATCCCCAATCCCCGAGTTTATTCCAGTCAGTTCAGTGAGTTATTCAAGTTCATCGGATTCAGATCCAGTAGAAATGGCAGATGATATAGGGGATGAACCCGGGTTCTCTCAAGCCCAGATAAGAACTATTGCTCAGATTGTAGCCGCTGCTCTCGCCCAAGATAGGGCCCAAAACCAAACTACTCCCGCTTCAAGCAGTCAACCATTCGTTAAAGAAAGATAAATTCCTGAACCTGTGTCAAACAATCAGGCTTCTGTGGGGAACACTGTCCCTATTGAGAATGACATAATCAAGCAACTTGCTGAGCTGAAAGACAAGATTGAGAAAATGTCTGTAGTGAAGGAAAAAGACCCGGTCACCAACTTTCATATAACCGAGTATGTCTTGCACCCAACCAGCTCCACTTCATTTAAAACATTCAAGCATACCACATTTGAAGGAGACAACGATCCCCGTTCTCATCTGTCTGAATTCCTTCGGGGCTCTCAGATGAACCGGTACAATGAGGAAGATGTTTTGTGAGCATTCCCGCAAACATTACATAAGGACTATCGGAGGTGGTACGATGGTCTAGATGAGGAGATTCAGAAGAATTGGATCAAACTACAGACCGCTTTTCTTAAGCATTTTAAGACCGATGAGAGTGATGAGTTCGGTTTGCGTGATCTGGAGAGTTTGAGACAAGGGAAGGATGAAAGCTTTTCTGATTACTATAGGAGATGGAGAACAAATCTATACAGGGTTCAGACAAGGCCGAAGGATAAAGAGTTGATCAGAATCTTCAGTAGGAGCTTGTTGCCCTTCTTTAAGGAGAGAATGTTAACCTAACCTCTCACTGATTTTGCTCTAGTTCAAAGCGCTGGTCTGAACATAGAGGAGCTGTATAAGGAGGAAAAGAAGAAGAACAGAGGGTTTGGCAATTATCGGACCTCCTATAGTGACAGAAATGCCGAAAGTAGCAACCAGAATTAGTTAGGAAGCAGTAATACAGTGGGGGCAGTTAACGAAACAGTCAGAAGAGAATTCACCGACTTTCGAAGTTGCTAGTCGATCCGACTAAGCCTGTGCATAGGAGGTATATGGACCGAAACTGTGATTACCATCAGTGCAAGGGGCATTCGACTGACGAATGTTTCAAATTGAGGCACGATATCAAGGATTTGATTGACAGCGGGAAAATTACCAAACCGTCTGAGAAGAACAAGCCCAGCACTAAGAACAACCCGATTCCCCAATATCAATACAATTATTCGCCCCGTAAGTCTCAGTCGGGTGGATCAATCAATGCAATCAGAAGTGGATTGCCAGAAGAAGTTGTGTTGGCAGAGGCTGAATGGGAAGAACGGATGTGTGCAATGTTGGATATATGGGATGACTGCAGTAGCGAAGAAGATGAAGAGAAGATGCCTGTAAAAATAGAGATTGAGAAAAGTGTTACGGTGAAAGTGGGCGATATGCCAGAAGATGAAGACGAGCAGATCCAGCTCGCAATCCAAAAAAGCTTAACTGATCAAGAAGAGCAGTGGTATTATAGCAGCGAAGAAGACGTGAGCGAGGTCAGTGTGCAGGCTAAGGGAAAAGAGATTGCTGCTGATGGAATGAAAAAGAAAGCAACAGAAAAGAGCGGAGAAGCGCCAAAAGAAAAGAAGAAAGAAGAAGAGGTAGGGAAAGTACAGAAGAAGACCGTCGAGGTAGGTGAGAGCAGTCAGAATCGAGTGCCCAGTGGTGTGACCGCCAGTTTAGTACTGAGCCAATTACAGAGAACAAGAGTAGATATTTCATTATGGGATTTGTGATAGCATCCAAAGAGCATAGAGAATCTTTACTAGAAGCCATGACTTTTGTCAAAGTGCCTGCTCGCATTCAGAGTGTTGATATGATCAACGTGCTACAGCGTAGAATTGGCGAAGTCACTTCTTTGACTCGGACCTCCCACCAGAAGGGAGAAATCACTTTAAGCCATTATACATTCAGATTGCCATTAACGGGCGTGATACCCAGAATGTGATGGTGGATAACGGATCGGCCCTCTGTGTGTGCCCGTTGAAGATGCTATCCAAGTTTAAAATTGAAGAGTCAGAACTTGAACCATCAAACATGGTGGTCAAAGCTTATGACAACACCATGCGGAATGCAAAAGGAACTTTTAGAGCGAAGATCTCCACAGGGGCTGTAGAAAGCTGGGTAGATGTGGTTGTGCTTGATATTTTAGCCAATTATGCTCTTTTGTTGGGAAGGCCCTGGCTCCATCCTCTAGGTGCAGTTCCGTCTACCCTGCACAGAAAAGTGAAGATTCCATGGGGTACGGATGTGGTGATAGTTAACGCGCAAGAGGATCTGAATGTGGCAATGGTGGAAGGCTTAGAGGTGGCGGTGCCGTTATCGGGTTTTCAGGTGGCAATGATTGTTGCGCCTACCAGTGAGAGCAAGAGTGCGGTGAATAGAATAAGTCCTTTTTCAAGGAAAATGATGAAAAGGGTGCAGTGGCAATATGGCAAAGGGTTAGGCCAGGAGCTGCAAAGAAGGTTTGAGCCTCTCTCATCAGCATTTGGACAGCAAGACAGACGTGGACTGAGATATTCTAAGAATAGGAAGAAGGAAAGGTACGAGATCCGGTCTCCAGTTAGAGGGCCAAATTTAAATCATATCTTCTTTGTCCCATAAGCCGCAGGAGAATTTCAGAGTAGGGGCAAGACCTACCCCAGCTTGGAGATATTTGTTGCGTCTCTTTTGAGTTCCCGCAAGTATACGGATCGCAACGTAGTAATAAAAAGATCGATCCCACGAGGAACGGGTTATGTCCACTTTACTACTTATCCTTAACACTTATGTTTACAGCAATAAAATATGAAATGATTAAACTATAATTCTATTTAACTTTTAACTAAATATACTACTTAATTCTATAGATAAAGATATAGTAGAATACTTAGAAGAATTGATCATGCATTAGATTTTCTTTTTCTATAGCAAAACGTGTTTCATACAATAAATTTTTCTTTAATCACATGTGGTCAAGTATAATTCAACCTCTCGGTACAGAATTACTCTTTTTATTGTATGTATCTCTACATACAACAAATGCCTTACTTTGTCAAATATTAAGTCTAGATCTTAGTCTTTGATTATTTCAATAACTTAGACTTAACTTTGACAAACCAATTTAAAGATTGACATGCAAACCCAACTAAATGAATTCTATCTCTTTGATCCTTACTGAATTATTTCTTTCTGAGAATATAATTAAGTAAGCTTGATTATGTGAATACCCAAATTTTGAGGCTCAGAAAGCCTGTTTTCCCGGACTGCAAACAGTCCGGCCGGACCGGAGGCTATTTCGGAAGTTCACCGAAAATATGTCAATATGGTACTTAAAACGTCCGGAATATCGCGAGGATCGCGGAACAGGTCCCGGAATATTTTTTGGAGGTCCGGAACTCCCAAAAAGGCCCTCGGAACGAGGCACGGTGTCCACACCGGCCACGGCGGCAGCAGCTGCCGGGAACGGCGGCAGCAGCCGCCCAGCCTGG